>NC_087342.1:110353520-112753520 GCF_030014295.1 Loxodonta africana
TGGAACATTTATAACCCTTGGTTCATGAAACACTATCAGTAGTGATCTATGCATAGCCTTCTTATTTATTCTATTGAGTTTAATTATTTATGTAATGATCATCCATGAAACTCCCACCCAGCCAAAGAAGAACACTGTCAATAACTTCATCTCTCTACACTCTTCCTTTAATTAGCCCATTCTCCTACCTGCCCCCACTGAGACAACCTCCATCCTGAATTTTCTGTTTCTCAGTTCCTCCCTTTAAAAAAATGAATCAGTTTTATCACATATATATGGATACCTAAACAATATATTGTTCTGGCTTTTGAACCTTATAAAAAGCATATCATACTGTATATATTCTCCTGTAACTTTGTTTTTTCACTCAATCTTACTCATCTATGTTGCCTTCCACAGCAATAATTCTTTAATACTCTCTGCTGTATAATACTGCACTGAATGAATATTGCAATATTTTTTATCCATTCCTTTGTCAATGAATATTTAGATCATCTCCAGGTCATTGCTATTATGAATTATGTTAGTATAAACATTCTTGGACAGGTCTACTAACATACATCTGCAAGAATATGAGAAAATACAATGAAAACACAATGAGATATCATTTGGTATAAAATTATTTGAAATGTCAAAAAATTTAAAGTCTATTGTTATGGATTGAACTGTGTTCCCAAAAAATATGTGTTGTAAATCTTAACTCCTATACCTATGGTGGAGCTCAAAAAATTTTAAGCCTATTGTTATCGATTGAATTGTGTTCCCCAAAAATGTATGTTGTAAATCCTAAACCCTATAATTGTGGTGGAGCCCTGTTGGCTCAGCGGTTAAGCATATGGCTGCTGACCAAAAGGTCAGTAGTTTGAATCTACCATTCACTCTTTGAAATCCTACAGGGCAGTTCCACTCTGTCCTAGAGGGTTACCATAGGTTATATCTCTGGATGTGATCCCATTTGGGAATAAGATTTTCTTGGTTATGTTAATGAGGCCATATTAGTGTAGGGTGTGCCTTAAACCTACTCACTTTTGAGATACAAGAGAGCAAATTACTCAAACCAAACCAAACCCACTGCCATCAAGTCACTTCCGACTCATAGTGACCCTATAGGACAGAGTAGAACTGCCCCATAGAGTTTCCAAGGAGCGCCTGGCGGATTTGAACTGCCAACCTCTTGGTTAGCAGCAGTAGCACTTAGCCACTTCGCTACCAGGGTTTCCAAAGAGCAAATTAGGCACAGAGAAGTAAAGAGAACTGGGAAAAGATAGATGCCACATGAACATCTCCAAGGAATGCTGAGAAAATTGCTAGAGAAGCTGAGACAAGGATTTTCCCCCAGGGTGGACAGAGAAAGAGACCTTTCACCTAGAGCCAGCACCCTAAATTCAGATCTCTAGCTTCCTAAACTGTGAGAAAATAAATTTCTGTTTGTTAAAGCCACCCAGTTGTGGTATGTCTATTGCAGTAGCACTAAGAAACTAAAACATCTATCAATAGCGGTTGTCGAATGATGAGGATCAGTGGGATCTTGTTTACATTGCTGGTAGGTGTATAAGTTCAAGCACCACTTTAAACAATTTGGCATTATTTTTAAAGCTGACCATTGGCATACCCTACAACAAAGCTGAATAAATGTTGAATAATTGAATATGTAATTACTCAGCAAGTTAGTCAAGGTATTTTATACTTCTCTTTACTGTTTTCTCCTACCAGTCTCCTGGTGTCTTTTACATATGTATGGATTTTGATCCCAGGCTCAGTATTTTCCTCTCTGCCTTATACCCTACTGTCACTGGGATTGACTTCAGTCCCCAAATGGATGACGCATCCAACATGCTAGCCTTCTATTTCCATGACATCAGTTATAAGGACTAAATGAGCTAATAAATTGTAAATACGTAAATACTTAGAGCAGTGTTTAGCACATAGTAATCACTATGGTTATCATTATTGTCTCTATTTCCTGCACAGCTCTTATAGGAAAATGTGTTTGTGATCTAAGACAGAATTCAGTTATTCCTAGTTCTTTGATCATATATTTGTATATTCCTTTCCCTTTCTTTCATTTTTATTTTTGTCTCAAATGTTTGTTTTCCTAATGTACTTTTTCAGATTTTCCCTTTTACGGTCTCCCATAGTGAAAAGATCAAAATTGTCAAGGATTTCATTTTACTCGGGTCCGCAAACAACACTCATGGAAGCAGCAGTCAAGAAATCAAAAGACGCATGGCATCAGGCAAATCTGCTGCAAAAGACCTTTTTAAAGTGTTGAAAAGCAAAGATGTCACCTTGAAGATTAAGGTGTGCCTGACCCAAGCCAGGATATTTTCAGTAGCATCATATATATGCGAAAGCTGGACAACGAATAAGGAAGACCGAAGAAGAATTGAAGCCTTTGAATTACTGCGCTGGCGAAGAATATTGAATATACCACGGACTGCCAAAAGAACGAACAAATCTGTCTTGGAAGAAGTACAACCAGAACGCTCCTTAAAGGCAAGGATGGCGAGACTGCATTTTTACATACTTTGGACGTGTTATCAGAAAGGATCAGTTCCTGCAGAAGGATATCATGCTTGGTAAAGAAGAGGTTCAGCGAAAAAGAGGAAGACCCTCAGCAAGATGAATTGACACAGTGGCTGCAACAAATGGGCTTAAGCACAACAGAGATTGTGAGCACGGCACAGGACCAGGCAGTGTTTCGTTCTGTGGTACACAGGGCACTATGAGTGAGAACCGACTTGACGGCACCTAACAACAACAACAACACAGTGAACTTCCAAGGCCTGGTGGCATAATGGTTAAGAGCTGGGCTGTTAACCGAAAGGTCGGTAATTCCAGCAGCTCAAATCCACCAGCTGCCTCTTGGAAACCCTATAGAACAATTCTACTCCGTCCTATAGGATCACTAAGAGTCGGACTTGACTTCAAGGCAATGGGTTTGGGTTTTTTTGGTTATAGTGAACTTCAGTGAGTTCTGGATCTGCCCAAATTATGTATTATTCAGATAAGCCACACCTTCTCTGTTCCTCCTTTAGAGTAGTTATTCTCAGGTGTCACCTGTCTGTGGTTATTACAACACCTAACTCGGCTCTAGGCGTCACTCACTGAAGCCATGCCTGCATCTCTTTCAGTGAGTTTCAACTCCCCTTAGAGTTGTCCAGGCATGTTTTTTCTTAGTCATTTCTACATCCTCCACTTCAATCACACTATCACCTTGAAACTAACCGACCATGGTTTGAAATAGCCTCTGCTGATCTTCCTGTTCTTTCCGTCCCCAAACTGTCCAAAATTTCTCTGCTACCTTGTATAGTTGTCCCAGTTGTTAAAGGCAAGTTCTCCAATTGATTCTATTTTTGATTCCAGTCTATAGCTTTCAGAAACCTGCTAGAAACTTTCCCCTGGGGTCAGGATCAAACATGCATTAGGCATTGCTATTTTTGGATTTAAAGCATGTGCTATTGACCCTGAAGTTCACCAGCTAGAATTATTCCTAAGCCAGGAAGGACTTTGAGAGCTCAACTGGGATTTAGATGAAGTAGTTACCATACTGATCATGGGGGCCATCGAGCTTAGTCTTTCATTTTTAACTTCACCAGTGAGAGGTCATCAAAACAATCAACTTCCAGGGGTCTGGGAGAGAACTATATCCTGGGAAGCCTAGATATATTGTTTACAGGCTTCTGGGAAAGGGCTTGGAATGGGACACGGGGGTCTCACACAGTGTCTGGGGACTTGGCTTGTTCAGTTGGGAACAATGGCATGAACTGGTATGGGTCAAGTGTTATAGGGTAAGGCTTCCCAGCTTGGGACTTAGTCCTGTTTAGGTTCTTGCCTTCTACTGGCCAAGAATGACCAGGAGAGGCTCGGAAGTTCCACATGAACAAAGGTTTATTAGTGACAGAGGAAAAAAATGACAAACGCTCACAATGGAGAGACAAAGAGGGGCTTGTGCCTACGCTAGCCTCCAGTCTCTCCCTGAATGGGGGGTTTTCTGGAGTTTATAAGACGCTTTAGGCAGGAAGGATTTCATGTTTTATTCATTGCTTTTGGGGAAAAAGGCAGGGCTTTCTGAGAAATACAGGGGTTAAAAAAAATTAGGTACGTGGGCATCTGAAATCCAAGGTGGAGTCAGTTTGGACAATGTCTCGTCAGCACTGCGCAGTCTCAGTGGCCACTTGACAAGACTGTAAGGTCGCACCCATTCTCACTGTGCATGCCCTGGGGATTGGCTGATTCTGCTCATCTTTGGAAAGCAGCTTGTAGGGAAGATATGTGGAACTTTATGTGTCAGAGTCCAGGGTGTGGGTTATCTTGTAGCACCGCCCCCTATGGTGGGGTCCTGAAAAACAACTTACAGGAGAGACATGCAGGATGCCACCCCATAGTGGGGTCCTGAAAAACAACTTGGGAGAGAGATATGTAATACTTTGTACATCACAAGCTGCATGTGTGGGCTGTCTTGTAACATTGCCCACGGGATGGAGTCCCAGATCAACGGGCCTGTTATTCCGGCCTTGAGGCTCTCCAGCCTTCTGTCTCTGCCCCACAAGGAGAGAGCAGAAAAGGAGTGGGAGATCAGAATCAAATAACAGGGGTTGGACAGGGGTCACACATAGACCATGTGTGCCTTAGAATCATTGAATTTCAGAACTGCAAGTGGCCTTAGAACTCATCTAACTTAACCAGCTCCTTTTACAGGTAGACCCACAGAGGTGAACAGACTTGTCCAAAGTTGTGAAGTCGTAGAGCTGTCAACGATTGAAAAACCTTTTTGGCACAAACGTTTTTTTGTTTTTTTTTTTTTTTCCTACTTTACTACAAGGAAAAATAAATAAATAAAAGAAATAACCTAAGTGGCTTAAAATAGTCAAGAAATAAGGAAAACTTGATTTATACCATGCAGTTTATCAGAACATGGATATTCTACGTTGAGGGGTAAAAATAATGTGAAAATGTACTCTAATAAGATCATAATAAAATAAAATTAACCAAGGATTAATGTTTGTCTTCATTATCCAGTGCTGTTATAACAGAAATACCTCAAGTGAATGGCTTTAACAAACAGAAATTTATTCTTTCACAGTTGAGTAGGCCGAAAGTCCAAATTCAGGGTACCAGATCTAGGGGAAGGCTTTCTCTCTTTGTTGGCTCTGGGAGTAGGTCTTTGCCTCTTTTCAACATCTGTGGACCTGACAATCCATATGTCTTGGCATCAGTCTTCCCCTGGATCTAGGAGGTTCTCAGTGCAGGGACCCCAGGTCCAAAGGACATGCTCCACCTCCGGCTCTTCTTTCTTGGTGGTAGGAGGTCCCTCTCTCTTTGCTCGCTTCTCCCTCCTTTTATCTCTTGTACAATAAAAGGTGATGCAGGCCACATCCTAGGGAAACTCCCCTTACATTGGGTCAAGGCTGTGACCTGAGTAAGAGTGTTGCATCCCATCCTAATCCTCTTTAACATAACTTAATCTTGCCTCATTAACCACAGGCACGGATTAGGATTTACAACACATAGGACAATTACATCAGGTCACAAAATGGAGGACCACCACACAATACTGGGAATCATGGCCTAGCCAAGTTGTCACATATTTTGGGGAGACATAATTCAATCCATAACAATGTTGTTTTCCTGGTCAAAATACTATCACTATTTTACCTTGACTTTTAACAATTAATGGTGGTTTTCTCTGGCGTGAGGAATTACAGGTATTTTTTTCTTCTACTCTTTCATAGTTCCCAAACTTTCTATTATAAGCACATAGTTTTTTTCACAATGACTTAAAACTTATGTTTAACCTTTTGATTTTTACTTATTGGTCCCTATTAAATTGTTCCAGAAGGAAAAAGGTAGTCTAACATCTCATGTTAGAATATGGGGGAGTTGGCAATTTTGTCCTTGTTGTTGCTCTTGTTATTCTTAGCTGAAAGTCCCATTTTAACATCCCGCTTCACAGAGATTCACAGTTACCTTCTTCACTCTCCAGTTTCCAAAGCACTTATACACAGTGATCTAGAAAGCAAAACAAATCCTTATGGTGGGGTAGTCCTTTATATAAATCAGTCATCTCGAAAACACAAATTAACATTTCTCAGACATAATAAGAAGCACAATTTTGTACCACTTCCAGCTGCCAGATAAAAACACCTCCTGCTCAACTTCTATTTCTTCTCAACCAGGTGAAGAAAAAACAGAAATCAATCATAACAGAAGCTGTCAAATCTTCTAAGTCAATCTCCTAGTATGAGGCCCTGTCTCTCTTTCTTTTCTCTTAGTGTGATAGCTCTCAAACTTGTCTACACACGGAAGCTCCTAAAACCAAAAAACCAGTTGCCATCGAGTTGATTCTGACTTATGGTGCCCTGTGTGTGTTGGAGTAGAACAATGCTCCAGAAGGTTTTCAATGGCTGATTTTGGTGAAGTAGATTGCCAGAAATTTCTTCTGAGGTGCCTCTGGGTGAACTCAAGCCTCCATCCTTTTGGTTATCAGCTGAGTGTGTTACCCATTTGCACTGCACAGGAACTCCAGGAATTTCCTAGGGAGATTTTACAATGGTGATGTCTGCATCCTACAGATTATGATTTAATTAGTTCAGGTGTGGTCTGGGCATCAGGATTTTTAAAAAGCCCCCAAGGGATTCTAACGATCACCAAGATAGAGACTATCTAGTCCTATTCCAACATCTAAGTTTAATTGTACTGTGTCCTCCTGCTCCTGAAGGGTGGGCCAGTTATTTAGACTTCTAATTACATATTAACTGAGGTTTATTTACACAAACTTGCTTCCTCAACCTAGCATAAGCATTGTGAGCCCATTATCTGTAACTGTAGTGAAAACTCAAAGGTATTTGGAGCAGCAGCTAGGTGGTGGGAAAAGCTGGTCAATTTACAGACAGAAAATGAAAATCTGATTTAGTCTAATGAGGATGCAAGAGTGGATCTGAAAAGGGTGACCCTTGGTCCCCCTAAATCAGGTGGCCTTTGTTTTCTTTGCAAGGCTGGGCAGGCTTAGTCCAGGTAGCATAGGACGAAGAGTCTCTGCTCTACTGATAAGGATTTCCTACCAACCGAGAGCTCTGGGCCCTGGGTCTTAGCCAGGGCACTTTCTCCACTTTCATTAACTCGACCCAACCCCTTACCCACACCACCCTCTGCTCCAGGACAACAGATGACCAGTTAAATTTTCGGAACTATTTACTGATTTTTGTTATTATTATATAAATACCTTCTACTGTTTTTATTTTGGTTAACTAGAAAAATTGGAATATACAGAAAAGGAGAAAGAATAAAAGTCTTCCCAAATTTCACCACGCAAAAAATAACTTTTAAACATTTTTGTATATTTCCTGACAGGACTTTTTGTTTTGTTTTTGTTTTTTGCACACACATAATATACGTACAAACATACAACATGTAGCAGATTTTTGCTACACAACCGAGATCGTACTGTACGTACCATTGATTTCCATTATGAAATTTTCCAGATCATTAAATACTATTCGACAGCACAATGTTTAATGCCTGAATAATAATCATTTGGAGGTGCAGTAATTTACTGAGCCAAACTTTTAGAACTGCGCAATTAGATTGCCTTCCATTTTTCAATATACTTTATCTACCACACGCTACTGACATTATGGAATAGAGACCTTCACCTGTTTTCCTTCACTGGGTTTTCCCTCATTTGATCTTTAAGTTAATATTTAAATACGTTTTATTTCCCCACCCCCCAGGATTTGGAACACGTTCCTACTCTGACTGTAGAAATTCTATCTTTGGTTAGAAAATTTCTATAGAAATTCTACCTCTGGTTAGAAAATTTCTATAGAAATTCTACCTCTGGTTAAGATATTTCTGACTACTAAGGAACTTTGGTGGCATAGTGATTAAGAGCTCAGATGCTAACCAAAAGATCAGCAGTTCGAATCCACCAGCGGCTCCTTGGAAACCCTATGGGGCAGTTCTACTCTGTCCTATAAAATCACTATGAGTCAGAATAGACCCAGTGGCAATGGGGTTTTTAAAGCAAGTTTATGAAATGTCTCTTCTGAATTAAAGGATATATTTTGTGTTCGCGGCATTCATTCACCCTTAGTTATATGTTGCTTGTAGACCTGGCATTTTTTTTTACCTACATTAACTGTTAAACCCACATGTAAGTTTCCAACAGACACTTTATTAATTCTTCCACTTAATTTGTTTTCTACCATGTGCCCAGAAGATGATGAGCACACGGCAAGTATTCAGTGCAAACCTTTTATGTTGTGATGTGTAGAGCTTCACATAAATTACTTCTAATATTAAAAACCACCTGTCTGTCACTTTGTCATATTGTGGGGGTTTGCATGTTGCTGCGATGCTGGGAGCTGTGCCACCGGTATTTGGATACCAGCAGGGTCACCCATGGCGGACAAGTTCCAGCTGAGCTTCCAGACTAAGACAGACTAGGAAGAAGGACCTGGCAGTCTACTTCTGAAAAGAACTAGCCAGTGAAAACCTTATGAATAGCAGTGGAACGTTGTCTGATACAGTGCCAGAAGATGAGCCCCCCGGGTTGGAAGGCACTCAAAACTCGACTGGGGAAGAGCTGCCTCCTCAAAATACAGTCAACCTTAATGACATGGATGGAGTCAAGCTTTGAAGACCTTCATTTGCTGATGTGGCAGGACTCCAAATGAGAAGAAACAGCTGCAAACATCCATTAATAATTGGAACCTGGGATGTACAAAGTGTGAATCTAGGAAATTTGCACATCATCAAAAACGAAATGGAACACATAAACATCCATATCCTAGGCATTAGTGAGCTGAAAAGAACTGGTATTGGCCATTTTGAATCGAATAATCATGTGGTCTACTATGCCAGGAATGACACCTTGAAGAGGAATGGTGTTACATTCATCATCAAAAAGAATACCTCAAGATCTATCCTGAAGTGCAGTGCTGTCAGTGATAATACCCACACGCCTACAAGGAAGACGAGTTAATATGACTATTATTCAAATTTATGCACCAACCACTAAGGCCAAAGATGAAGAATCTGAAGATTTTTACCAGCTTCTGCAGTCTGAAATTTATCGAACATGCAACTAGGATGCATTGATAATTACTGGTGATTAGAATACAAAAGTTGGAAACAAAGAAGAAGGATTGGTAGTTGGAAAATATGGCCCTTGTGATAGAAATGATGCTGGAGATCGCATAATAGAATTTTGTGAGACCAACGACTTCTTCATTGCAAATACCTATTTTCACCAACATAAACAGCGACTACATACATGGACCTCAGCAGATGGAATACACGGGAATCAAATTGACTACAGTGGAAAGAGATGATGGAAAAGCTCAATATCATCAGTCAGAACAAGGCCAGGGGCCGACTGTGGAACAGATCATCAATTGCTCATACACAAGTTAAAGTTGAAACTGAAGAAAATCAGAACAAGCGCACAAGAGCCAAAGTATGACCTTAAGCATATCCCACCTGAATTTAGAGACCATCTCAAGAATACATTTGACACATTGAACACTAATGACCAAAGACCAGACAAGTTGTGGAATGACATGAAGAAAGCAAGAGGTCATTAAAAGACAGGAAAGAAAGAAAAGACCAAAAGAGATGTCAGAAGACTCTGAAACTTGCTCTTAAACGTCAAGCAGCTAAAGCAAAAGGAAGAATTGATGAAGGAAAAGAACTGAACAGAAGATTTCGGAGGGTGGCTTGAGAAGACAAAGTAAAGTACTACAGTGACATGAGCAAAGAGCTGGAGATGGAAAACCAAAAGGGAAGAGCATGCTCGGCATTTCTCAAGCTGAAAGAACTGAAGAAAAAATTCAAGCCTCGAGTTGCAATAGCGAAGGATTCTATGGGGAAAATATTAAACGATACAGGAAGCATCAAAAGAAGATGGAAGGAATACACAGAGTCATACCAAAAGAATTGGTTGATGTTCAGCCATTTCAAGAGGCAGCATATGATCAGGAACCAATGGTACTGAAGGAGGAAATCCAAGCTGCACTGAAGGCACTGCCCAAAAATAAGGTTCCAGGAATTCACAGAATATCAGTTGAGATGCTTCAATAAATGTATGCAGTGCTGGAAGTACTCACTATGCCAAGAAATTTGAAGACAGCTACTTCGCCAACCAACTGGAAGAGACCCATATTTATGCCTGTTCCCTAGAAAGGTGATCCAACTGAATGTGGAAATTATAGAACAACATCATTAATATCACACGCAAACAAAATTTTACTGAAGATCATCCAAAAGCAGCTGCAGCAGTATATTGACCAGGAACTGCCAGAAGTTGAAGCTGAATTCAGAAGAGGACGTGGAAACAAGGATATCATTACTGATGTCAGATGGATCCTGGCTGAAAGCAGAGAATACCAGAAGGATGGTTACCTGTGTCTCATTGACTATGTACAGGCATGACTGTGGGGATCATAACAAAATATGGATAACATTGCAAAGAATAGGAATTCCAGAACACTTAATTGTGCTCCTGAAGAACCTGTACATAGATCAAGAGGCAGTTGTCTGGACAGAACAAGGGGATATTGCATGGCTTAAAGTCAGAAAAGATGGGCGTCAGGGTTGTATTCTTTCATCATACCTGTTCAATCTGTATGCTGAGCAAATAATCTGAGAAGCTGGACCATATAAAGAAGAATGGGGCATTAGGATTGGAGGAAGACTCATTAACAACCTACGTTATGCAGATGACACAACCTTCTTTGCTGAAAGTGAAGAGGACTTGAAGCGCTTACTAATGAACATCAAAGATCACAGCCTTCAATATGGATTACACCTCAACATAAAACAAAAATCCTCACAACTGGATCAATAAGCAACATCATGAGAAATGGAGAAAAAACTGAAATTGTCAAAGATTTCGTTTTACTTGGATCCACAATCAACACCCATGGAAACAGCAGTCAAGAAATCAAAAGACCAATTGCATTGAGCAAATCTGCTACATGGACCTCTTTAAAGTGTTAAAAAGCAAAGATGTCACCTTGAAGACTAAGGTACACCTGACCCAAGCCAGGATATTTTCGATAGCATCATATGCATGTGAAAGTTGGACAGTGAATTAGGAAAAACTGAAGAATTGATGCCTTTGAATTGTGGTGTTGGCGAAGAATATTGAATATACAATGGACTGCCAAAAGGATGAACAAATCTGCCTTGGAAGACGGCCAACCAGAATGCTCCTTGGAATCAAGACTGTATCTTACATACTTTGGACATGTTGTCACGAGGGATCAGCCCATGGGGAAGAACATCGTGCTTAGTAAAATACAGGGTCATCAGAAAAGAGGGAAACCCTTAAGGAGAGGTGTTGACACAGTGGCTGCAACAATGGGTTCAAGCATAACAAAGATTGTAAGCATGGTACAGGACTGGGCAGCGTTTTGTTCTGTGGCACATAGGGTCGCTATGTGCCGGAATTGACTCAACAGCACCTAATAACAACAACAATATGAAATCAGCACTGGAATATAATATCAGATAAAGACATCAAAATGTAAATAAATGGAGTTACTTGCACTGTCAGTCACAGCTGGTTCTGTACCTTGGAGCCATTCTCTCTTTTGTTGCTGCTGGAACCCTGATTTTGTTTAAGTAGCAATGTGCCCAATCACACTGAATGAATCATGAATGGTCTAAACCAATCACAGCAATCCATACTCTTTAGTCAGGGATGCTTCTGGGATCCAGCCAATGAGAAGTAAAGATATTCTGCTGGGAGATTCAGGGGAAATTTTTTCCTCCCCATAAGAGGTATGTGAGAAAATTCTGTTTGGCACTATTATCCTCCATCTCCCTTCTTGCTCCCTGCTTTTAGGAGCTGTCATGTGAGAATATAATGCCAAAAGTTGTTGAAATCATCTGGGGTCTCAGCAGAAAGGATGAAGAAAATTTCAAAGATGCCAAGCTAGTATTCTGGCATATTGAGGTATTGCATACAGCTCGGGACCAACTATCTCTAGACTTCTTGTTAGGTGAGAAAATTAAATGTCTTTTATGGTTACAGCAACTGCTATTTAGGCTTTCTGCTCCTCGCAGCCCAAAGCCTTCCTAAACAATGCCATTGACCAGGATCACAGTAGTAGTAGTAGCAGTGGTAGTGGCGGTGGCTGTAGTAGTAGAGTTGGGACTTGAATGTAAGTGTATCTGGCTCCAAAGTACCTACTCTTTCTACTACAATGTGCTACCTTCTTTCTTCCTTAAATAATGAATGATTAATTTCTTCAATGTACTTTTAAATTTTTTAAAGAAAGAACCACAGTCCTGTGAAACACTTACCTTATTTCCATAAGACCTCATATTTTGTCCCACCATGTGTCTGTCTCTTTGTTGTACTACAGTGGCTTGCCAGTTGCTGTGATGCTGGAAGCTATACCAATGTTATTTCAAATATCAGCAGGGTCACCAATGGTGAGCAGATTTCAGCAGAGCTTCCAAACTAAGACAGACTAGGAAAAATGACCTGGCAGTCTACTTCTGAAAAAATTGGCCAGCGAAAACCTTATGAATAGCAGCAGAACATTGTCAAATGTATTGCTGAAAGATGAACCCCTCGGGTTGGAAGGCACTCAAAAGACAACTAGGGCAGAGCCGCCTCCTCAAAGTAGAGTCAACCTTAATGACATGGATGGAATCAAGCTTCTGGGACCTTCATTTATTGAGGAGGCATGACTCAAAATGAGAAAAAATAACTGCAAATATCCATTAATAATCGTAACATGGAATGTATGAAGCATGAATCTAGGAAAATTGGACTTCATCAAAAATGAAATGGAACTCATAAAGATCCATACCCTAGGCATTAGTAGGCTGAAATGGACTGGTATTGGCCATTTTGAATCAGACAGTCATATGGTCTACAATGCTGGGAATGACAAACTGAAGAGGAAAGGCATCACATTCATAGTCAAAAAGAACATTTCAAGATCTAACCTGAAGTACAACACTGTCAGTAATAGAATAATATCCATACACCTACAAGGAAGACCAGTTAATATGACTGTTATTCAAATTTACATGCCAACCATTAATGCCAAAGATAAGGAAATTGAAGATTTTTACCAACTTCTGCAGCCTGAAATTCATCAAACGCGCAATCAAGAAGCATTGACAATTACTGGTGATTGGAATGTAAAAGCTGGAAACAAAGAAGAATCTGTTGTTTGAAAATATGGCCTTGGTGATAGAAATGAGGCAAGAGATCACATGATAGAATTTTGTAAGACCAACAATTTCTTCATTGCGCTTAGCTTTTTACAACAACATGAACAGTGACTATACACATGGACCTTACAGAATGGAAAACACAGGAGTCAAATCAACTACATCTGTGGAAAGAGATGATGGAAAAGTTCAATATCATCAGTCAGAACAAGGCCAGGGGCCAGCTGCAGGACAGACCGGCAATTGCTCATACACGAGCTCAAGTTGAAGCTGAAGAATATTAAAACAGGTCCAAGAGAATCAAAATACAACCTTGAGTATATCCCACCTGAATTTGGAGACCATCTCAAGAATAGATGTGACACATTGAACACTAATGACTGAAGACCAGATGAGTTGTGAGAGGACATCAAGGACATCATATATGAAGAAAGCAAAAGATCGTTAAAAAGACAGGAAAGAAAGAAAAGGCCAAAACAGATGTTAGAAGAGACCCTGAAACTTGCTCTTCAATGTGGAGTACTAAAGGGAATGGAAGAAATGATGAAATAAAAGAGCTGAACAGAAGATTTCAAAGGGTGGCTCAAGAAATCAAAGTAAAGTATAATGAAATGTACAAAAACCTGGAGATAGAAAACCAAAAGGGAAGAACACGCTTGGCATTTCTCAAGCTGAAAGAACTGAAGAAAAAATTCAAGCCTTGAGTTGCAATATTGAAGGATTCTACAGGAAAACACTAAGTGATGCAGGATGTATCAAAAGAAGATGGAAGTAATACACAGAGTCACTGTACCAAAAAAGAATTGGCTGATATTTAAGCATCTAAGGAGGCAGCATATGATCAGGAACTGATGGTACTGAAGGAAGAAGTCCAAGCTGCACTGAAGGCACTGGGGAAAAAAAATTGACTGAATTATTTTCAATCCAAGAATTGACAGAATACCAATTGAGATGTTTCAACAAACGGATGCCACCCTGGAGGTGCTTACTAATCTATTCCAAAAAATTTGGGAGACAGCTACCTAGGAAACCAACTGGAAAAAATCCATATTTGCACCTATTCCAAAGAAAGGTTATCCAAAGGATTGTGGAAATTATTGAACAATATCATTAATATCAAAGGCAAGTAAAATTTTGCAGAAGATCATTCAAAAAATGGTTGCAGCAGTACCTCGACAGGGCACTGCCAGAAATTCAAGCCACATTAAGAAGAGAACATGGAACAAGGAATATCACTGCTGATGTCAGATGGATCCTGGCCAAAAGCAGAGAATACCAGAAAGATATCTACCTGTGTTTTATTGACTATGCAAAGGCATTGAGTTGTGTGGATTATAACAAAGTATAGATAACACTGAGAAAACTGGAATTCCAGGACACTTACTTGTGTTCATGGGGAACCTGTACATAGACCAAGAAACAGTTGTTCGAACAGAACAAAGGGATACTGTGTAGTTTAAAATCAGGAAAGATGTGCGTCAAGGTTGTACCCTTTCACCATACTTATTCAATCTGTATGTTGAGCAAATAATCAGAGAAGCCAGACTATATGAAGAAGAACAGGGCATCAAGATTGGAGGAAGGCTTATTAACAACCTTTGATAGCCAGATGACACAACCTTGCTTGCTGAAAGCCAAGAGAACCTGAAGCACTTACTTATGAAGATCAAAGATTACAGTCATCAGCATGGATTACACCTCAACATATAACCAACACCTGTTGGCGATCCTATATAACAGAGTAGAACTGCTCCATAGGGTTTCCAAGGAGCAGCTTGTGGATTTGAACTAACAACCTTTTGATTAGCAGCCAAGCTCTTAACCACTACTCCACCAGCGCTCCCCTCAACGTAAACAAAAATCCTCACAACTGGACCAATAAGTAACATTATGATAAATGGAGAGGATATCGAAGTTGTCAAGGATTTCATTTTCCTTGTATCCACAGTCAACACCCATGGACGCAGCAGTCAAGAAATCAAGTGATGTATTTATTGCATTGGGCAAATCTGCTGCAAAAGAACTCTTTAAAGTGTTGAAAAGCAAAGATACCACCTTGAGGACTAAGGTGTGGCTGACCCAAGCTGTAGTATTTTCACTCGCCTCTTATGCATACAAAAGCCAGACAATGAATAATGAAGACTCAAGAAGAATTGATGCCTTTGAATTATGGTGTTTGCAAAGAATATTGAATAAACCATGGAATGCGAGATGAACGAACAAGTCTGTCTTGGAAGAAGTACACCCAGAATATTCCTTAGAAGCAAGGATCTTGAAACTTCGTCTCGAGTATTTGAACATGTTATCAGGAGGGACCAGTCCCTGGAGAAGGACATCATGCTTGGTAAAGTAGAGGCTCAGCAAAAAAGAAGAAAACCCTCAAGGACATGGATTGACACAGTGGCTGCAACACTGGGTTCAAACATAGCAAAGATTGTGAGAATGGCGCAGGACCAGTCGTGTTCCATTCTGTTGTACATAGTGTCTCTATGAGTCGGAACCGACTGGATGGCACCTAACAACACCAGTTAGTCCATACCACTTTTAATTTTACTCTGATCTTCCTGAGTATTGGGCACCTTATCTTAGTTAGCAACATTATCAAATTTTAATTAACACCAGTTTCATTGTTTTCTCTACTTATTAACAAAGACAGAGAATAGAATTTTTTCCAAGTCAATCTCAAAGAAATAACATTTGATTTTGAACTTCTACTTTCTCCACTCTTCCACACCCAACCCTGCGTCACTGAGCTGCCTGCACCTGGCTAGCACTAATATTAGTGATTCCTACCACCTACCGTGATGCAGCAGGCAAGGACCAGGGGGCCTGGATGTGCTCTTATTTGCATCACAAAATCCAAAGAGTGCTCAGGCTTGAAGTCATCCACCTAGCCTATTGTTTGGCTTAATTGCACCAACCACCTGAGAAACTGAGAAGCAAGAAATTTTGCTGCTTTTATGGCCTCGATTTCTGGAGTATAAAATTACCTCTAAATGCAGTAAGCTTTTAATATATCACACAATATATTACCCTTCCTCAGGAAAAGTCAAATAGACTGTTGGGGAAAGTGCTTATGATATTATCACTTTTATGTGAATTGGGGTAGAGAAGATCCAAAAACCAAACCGAACCAGTCACTGTTGAGTCAGTTACAACTCAGGACAGCCCCATGTGTTGTAGACTAGAGCTGTGCTCCATAGTGTTTTCAACGGCTGTGACCTTTCGGAAGCACATTGTCAGGCCTTTTTTCTGAAGTGCCTTTGCATGGGCTGGAACTGCCAAACTTTCAGTTAGTAGTCGAGCTCTTAACCATTTGCACCACCTAGGAACTCCCAGAGATGGTCTTGTTATTGTTCTTGTTAGGTGCCGTCGAGTCAGTTCCTACTCATAGCGACCCTGTGCACAACAAAACAAAACACTGCCCGGACCTGCGCCATCCTTACAATCGTTGTTATGCTTGAGCTCATTGTTGCAGCCACTGTGTCAATCCCCCTCCTTGAGGGTCTTCCTCTTTTCCGCTGACCCTGTACTCTGCCAAGCATGTTGTCCTTCTCCAGGGATCGATCCCTCCTGACAATATCTCCAAAGTACGTAAGGCGCAGTCTCACCATCCTTGCCTCTAAGCAGCATTTTGGCCGTACTTCTTCTAAGACAGATTTGTTCTTTCTTTTGGTAGTCCATGGTATATTCAATATTCTTTACCAGGAGCACAATTCAAAGGCATCACTTCTTCTTCTGCCTTCCTTATTCATTGTCTAGCTTTCACATGCATACGATGCCGTTGAAAATACCATGGCTTGGGTCAGGCACACCTTAGCCTACAAGGTGACATCTCTGCTCTTCAACACTTTAAAGAGGTCCTTTGCAGCAGATTTACCCAATGCAATGTGTCTTTTGATTTCTTGACTGCTGCTTCCATGGCTGTTGATTGTGGATCCAAGTAAAATGAAACCCTTGACAACTTCAATCGTTTCTTCATTTATCATGATGTTGCTCATTGGTCCAGTTGTGAGGATTTTTGTTTTCTTTATGTTGAGGTGCAATCCATACTGAAGACTGTGGTCTTTGATCTTCATTAGTAAGTGCTTTGAGTCCTCTTCACTTTCAGCAAGCAAGGTTGTGCCATCTGTATAAGGCAGGTTGTTAATGGGTCTTCCTCTAATCCTGATGCCCCATTCTTCATATAGTCCAGCTTCTCGTATTATTTGCTCAGCATACAGATTGAATAGGTATGGTGAAAGAGTACAACCCTGACACACACCTTTCCTGACTTTAAACCAATCAGTATCCCCTTGTTCTGTCCAAACAACCACCTCTTGATCTATCTACAGGTTCCTCATGAGCACAACTAAGTGTTTTGGAATTCCCATTCTTCGCAGTGTTATCCATAGTTTGTTATGATCCACACAGTTGAATGCCTTTGCGTAGTCAATTAAACACAGGTAAACATCCTTCTGGTATTCTTTGCTTTCAGCCAAGATCCATCTGACATCAGCAATGATATCCCTGGTTCCAAGTCCTCTTCTGAAACCAGCCTGAATTTCTGGCAGTTCCCTGTCGGTATACTGCTGCAGCTGTTTTTGAATGATTTTCAGCAAAATTTTGCTTGTGTGTGATAGTAATGGTATTGTTCTATAATTTCCACATTTGGTTGGATCACCTTTCTTGCAAATAGGCATAAATATGGATGTTTTCCAGTCAGTTGGCCAGGAAGCTGTCTCTTCCGTATTTCTTGGCATAGATGAGTGAGCACCTCCAGCACTGCATCCGTTTGTCGAAACATCTCAATTGATATTCCATCAATTCCTGGATCCTTGTTTTTCGCCAATGCCTTCAGAGCAGCTTGGACTTCTTCCTTCAGTACCATCAGTTCCTGATCATATGCCACCTCTTGAAATGGTTGAACATCGACTAATTTTTTTTGGTATAATGACTCTGTGTATTCCTTCCATCTTCTTTTGATGCTTCCTGCGTCGTTTAATATTTCCCCCATAGAATCCTTCACTATTGCATCTCAGGGCTTGAATTTTTTCTTCAGTTCTTTCAGCTTGAGAAATGCCGAGCATGCTCGTGCCTTTTGGTTTTCCATCTCCAGCTCTTTGCACATGTTATTATAATATTTTACTTTGTCTTCTCGAGGCGCCCGTTGAAATCTTCTGTTCAGTTCTTTTACTTCATCAATTCTTCCTTTTGCTTTAGCTGCTCGACTCTCAAGAGCAAGTTTCAGAGTCTCCTCTGACATCCATCTTGGTCTTTTCTTTCTTCCCTGTCTTTTCAGTGACCTCTTGCTTTCTTCATGTATGATGTCCTTGATGTCATTCCACAACTCGTCTGGTCTTCGGTCACTAGTGTTCAATGCGTCAAATCTATTCTTGAGATGGTCTCTAAATTCAGGTGGGGTATACTCAAGGTCATATTTTGGCTCTTGTGGACTTGTTCTGATTTTCTTCAGTTTCAGCTTGAAGTTGCATATGAGCAATTGATGGTCCGTTCCACGGTCGGCCCCTGGCCTTGTTCTGACTGATGATATTGAGCTTTTCCATCGTCTCTTTCCACAGATGTAGTCAATTTGGTTTCTGTGTGTTCCATCTGGCAAGGTCCATGTGTATAGTCGCTGTTTATGTTGGTGAAAGAAGGTATTTTCAATGAAGAAGTCGTTGGCCTTGCAAAGTTCTACCATTTGATCTCTGGCATTGCTTCTATCACCAAGGCCATATTTTCCAACTACTGGTCCTTCTTCTTTGTTTCCTTCATGGGTGAGCCTGCTGGTATCTGAATACTGGTGGCATAGCTTCCAGCATCACAGCAACATGCAACCCCCCACAGTATGACAAACTGACAGACACGTTGGGGAGAGATGGTCTAGGTCCTCCAAAATGGGATTCTCTTCCATATAATAGGTTTCTTTGCTCACAAATAACAGAAATTGACCCTTAAGCACTTAAGCAAAATTAGAGTTTAATGTTAAGTTCCAGTTAGAGATGAATACTTGGGGCTTGGGAAGGATGGGAAGCAAACCAGTTCTGAGGATCTCTGTAGCCAAAACTAGTGGAAGCCCTTCGGGACATTACTATTGGAATGATGCAGCTCCACAGGATCATGAATCCCAAATAGACTACATGGACTGGAGAAGGGAGACTTTACCAAACTGGGACTTTTTTTTAAAAGGAAGGAGGAAGAATACTGAGTGCGTGTGCCTGCATGTATGTGTGTGTGCGTAAGAGAAAGAGTGTGTGTTGCAGGTGGGGAGTAGAAAAATCTGTTGACTAAACTGTCTATATTGCAGGCCATAAGTGATTACGCAAGCAGTATGTGCATCGAAACAAAGACAGCAAGAAGACTGTTGAAAGCACTATTTCACAGGCTTCACTAGAGGCTGGATCTCACCAACTACCTAAAAGACTGCATCGCAAGTTAGGAAATGTTGAATTTTGGATAATGTTGGAATTTCTGGAGAAAGGGGAATGGGTTACATAAAGTTAAAATACATGTACAATACTGAGAGTAAGCTTGAAATCATTCCCATGAGCTGTAAGCTTCTCTGGACTTGATATTTACATGCACGATTTGGCCAAGCCGAGCACTGGAGCCATATGGGAAGCCCCAGGACCTACTGGAGCTGAGGACATTCCCAAGCTGAGCTCTGAGGACCCCTTCCAGTAAAATGCACTTGAGTTACTATTTTATGCCTTGGGGAGATTATCCACTATCCAGGCGTGTTCTCTCTGGCTGGAGGAAGGCCTTGCCAGACTATTCACATTTCATAACTTTATAGTCAGCCCTGGAGAGAAGGTTTATGTTACAAAGGGTAATGGAATTTAGCCTGAGGCCCCATAATAGGACTATATTTTTTTTCTTGGAGAAGTTTCTCTAGCCTTATATAATCAGCACTTTAAATCTGCGTACTTGACTCCTAAGGTTAATGGTGGGTAAGGGTTAGTTGAAGGAGTTTTGGGAACACTGTCTGGGCCTTTATGCCACAATAGCTGTTGCTCTCATTTCTCACCCCTGTCATCAACATCTCTCCAAGTGACTCAATCACACCTGTCCACTCAGGACTGGGTGTATAAGTAGCAGAAACCACTACAACATAAGGTTGCCAGGAGTTGAAGCTGACTCCAAGGCAACTAACAATGATAACAACGGTGACATGAAAATTTGGGGACCCTTGTTAAAAAATTATTAAGAATTTCAAGAACATGACAGCAGAGCATTGAACTAAGCACAGACCCTTTTGAGTGCAGAGCCCTGTGTGAATACACAGGTCGTATGCCCCTGAAGGTGGCCCCGTGTCCATTACCTCCAACCCACTTGCCATTAAATTGTCAATGCCCACTTGTGGAGTTGCTCCTTCCTCTCTTTCTGGGTCTTCCTAGAGATGCATCTACCCACAACTTTCAAGCAGAGCCCCCAAAACGAAGAGGAGGTAGTGGAGAGAAGACGATGTTCTTCCTCTTCCTTTCCTCTACCCTTCTCTACAATTCTCATTCTATTTCATCCCTCCAGTAGAAGGCAAGACCTAAGCCTGACTTTCAAGATAAACATGAAGCCTGTGAATGAAATCTGTCTCCAAACACCAGCCTCAGGCCTGCCATAATTGGCCAGGAGTTGTGTTGTTAATACAGACTCTACCCAACTAGAACCTTCCTGTTATTCTACACTGAGTATCATCAACCCCTCCAGCTTCAGGGTTGGGATCTCTTGGCTTTCCCCGAGCCTAACTACTTAGTAAGTCCATCCCAGCAGGAGAAACTCTTAAGAGACCACTCTGCACCTCTCCACTTCCAGCCTGTGACTACTTCCATACCAACTGCTGATAACAGAACTAGTTTTTGTCATTTCATCCATTTGTGACACTGAGAATGGAGCTAATATGTAAGACAGGAAGAGGATGACAGATCACTGGAGACATTTGGAAGCAATGTGATGTGATAAATGATATTCTGTTAAGCAGAGTAACTCTGCACATTAGGCAAGGGCATAGGAAGAGTCAGGGCAGCAGGGCTTAATTTTTTGCTTTCCTTCCTGCTCTTGCCAGGACCCATGCACTTATGTGGGTGGGAGAGAGCATTAGGGTTGCTTCTCCATGTGGCTTCTACTTCACCTGCTTGGTGGGGAGGAAAGAGTTGGGCTTTGGAGTGAGACCTGACTCAATTCATTACTATTTTGCTTTGTGGTCCAGTTTCCTCATCTACAAAATGGGGAGAACAATATCTACTCTGTGAGATTAATGTGAGGATCATGGATAAATGTGTAAAGCACCTGGCGTATAACACAGGCTCAGAAAATGACTCCTCCCAGCCAAGCTCCTTGCGTTACCACTCAGTCTTTGATGACTCATTCTGAGGAACAGGGGAGAGGTGAGTATACACCTTTAGGGAGGCCTTGGACAAACTGGGTGTGTCTTCCATCTTCAATGGAGAACCCTGGGGCCTGGTGAGTCTTTTGCCCTCATTTCCCCAAATCACTTGCCCTACAGGCTTCCTGCGGCTAGTAAAACTTGGGGCCACCCTGGAGCTCCCTGCCAGCATTCCTGCCCTTCTCTCATTCCTTCCAGGGCAAACATGTCAGCACTTGGTGCTTAGAAACAGAGTTTTGAGACCTATCCTAGAATAACCAATGGTCATCAAAAAAGCACTTGGCCTTGATCCACGTTTGGCAATTAGAGAGCAGCTTGTAATATTCAGCTGAGATGAGTGATTCAGGGAAAGAAATTCCCTTTCTCCCAGTCCCTCTTAATTTTTTCTATTTGCAGAATGCCATCCACAGTTGCTTAGTAATTAGATACATAGACCAGACCTCCCTGCATTCATGCATTAAACACCTAGGCTCTGAAACAACTGCAATTTATTTCCCCTACCCCCTACATGAAAAGCTCTGCTGGCTCCATGGATGAAAAGATCTGGCTATGTGCTCCTGTAAAGATTACAGCCTAGGAAGCCTTACAAGACAGTTCTACCCTGTCATATAGCGTTGCTATGAGTTCGAATCAATTCCACAGCACTCAACAACAAGCCCGTACATAAAGGGTTAGAAAGGCAAGGTCCATGCCTCTGGGTTCCAGTGCTCCTTTGAGGTCACTTGAGGTGTCCATCAGTCTATATTTTATGGGCACACTAAACCAGTCTCCCTTTTTAGTACCAGGCCCAAGAGGTGTCCAACTGAGGCATCCTTCTCCTCCCTCTTTCAAACCCTTCCTGTCCTTTGCTCTCCAGTGGTCAGGCCTGCCTCCATAGCTACCCCTGCATCTTTGATCTCCCAACTCTCAGGCCTGCCTTAAAGTACAAGCCCATGGACTGTGCTATTAGGAGTTCTGGGACGGTCAAGGAGTCATCAAAGAATCCTGAGTAGGAAGCTGGTTCAGTTTCTCAATCAAATGGTGAAGAAGTCAGTGTTTAGGGAAAAGGGGATTAACAGTGATAGAAAAATAGCATCGATTAAGACTAGGTTCACACAGTCCATTATTATAAATGTTGCCAATAAGTTGTACACCTGTAAAAAGTTGAACTGGCCAAAGTTGTGTGATAGGTATATTTACAACAACAATGAAAAAGAGTAGCTGCCGAGGCTGCTTACATACAGCCAAATACCTCATGGGATCTGGTTCCTTGGTTTGAAGGTTTAGGATCATGGTTTCATAGGACATCCCAGTTAAGCGGCTGAATAACATGTTTAGTGCTTCTGTTCTACCTCCTAGATCGTCGTAGAACCTGAGGTTTTAAAAGCTTGCAGGCAGCTATCCAAGCATGACAATTGGTCTGTATTCACCTGAACAACAGAAGAAGAAGGACAGTCAGGAATAGGAGGAGGTTATGGAACTTGCAGCTAATTGTCTCCATGAACAGCTGCCTCTTTTGCCATGAGACCAGAAGAACTGGAGATGCCTGGCTATCATTTCTGAACATTTTGATTAAAGATTCCATAGAAGAATCCTGATCAAAAGGGGGGAAATGAAGAACAGAATTTCAAATTCTTACAGACTTTGTGGAGCCATGGAGGGTGGATGAACCCCTGAAACTATTGCCCTGAGATGATCTTCAAACCTTGTTGTTGTTAGGTGTTGTCGAGCCAGTTCCAACTCATAGCGACCCCTATGCACAACAGAACAACACACTGCCCAGTTCTGAGCCATTCTTACGATCACTGTTATGCTTGAGCTCACTGTTGCAGCCACTGTGTCAATCCACCTCGTTGAGGGTCTTCCTTTCTTCTGCTAACCCTATACACTGCCAAGCATGATGTCCTTCTCCAGGGATTGATCCCTCATGACAACATGTCCAAAGTATGTAAGACGCAGTCTCACCATCCTTGCCTCTAAGGAGCATTTTGGCTGTACTTCTTCTAAGACAGATTTGTTCGTTCTTTTGGCAGTCCATGGTATATTCAATATTATTCGCCAGCACTACAATTCAAAAGTGTCGATTCTTCTTCTTCGGTCTTCCTTATTCATTGTCCAGCTTTCACATGCATATGATGTGATTGAAAATACCATGGCTTGGGTCAGGCGCACCTTAGTCTTCAAGGTGACCTCTTTGCTCTTCGACCCTTTAAAGAGGTCCCTTGCAGCAGATTTACCCAATGCGATGCGTCTTTTGATTTCTTGACTGCTGCTTCCATAAACCTTAAACCCTAAATATCCCCTGAAATCACCTTAAAACTGAAAAATAATTTAGTTTAATAAAAAAAGTCTGCCTTGAGCATTATGCTTTTTTAAGAACTATATGAGATCAAATTGACAACAGCAGATAGAAAGTTTAGATAAGAACCTTAGAGGCAGTGCGTTTGTTAATGAGGGAGGAACAACTCAGAAAAGGAGGGTGAGAATGGTTGTACAACCCAAAGAACGTAATCAGTGTCATTAAGTTGTACAGGTAAAAGTCGTTGAATTGGTGTATGTTTTGCTGTATGTATTCTCAACAACAACAAAAAAATAAATAAAACTTAGGAAAAAAAAGTCAGTGTTTTTGATGCCCTCCTGTTGCCCCTTTTAATTTAGTGCAAATGGAACCCTGATGGAACAGCCAGTGGAGCAGTGGTTAAGTGCTCAGGTGCTAATGGAAAGGTGGGAGGCTCCAACCCACCAGCTGCTTCACAGTAGTGGCAATCTGTTCCCATAAAGATGACAGCTTTGGAAACCCTATGGGGCAGTTCTACCCTGTCCTATAGAGTTGATATGAGTCAGAATTGTCTCGACAGCAATGGGTTTTTTGAATCTTTACAGAAGCAGACTGCCACATCTTTCTCCCACAGAGCCACTGATGGGTTCAAACTGCCAGCCATTTGGTTTGCAGCTGAGCTTTTAACCCCAGTGCCACCAGGGCTTCTTTTATAAAGATTTCAGCCTCGGAAACCCTATGGAGTAGCTCTATCCTGTCTTATAGGGTCACTTTGAGTTGGAATCAACTCAATGGCACACAACAACAACCTATTGACTGATTGTACCTGGCTATGACCTTGATTTAGAGACTTTTTTCCTGACCAGGATTCCTGCAGGTTGCCACAATACTTCCTTCCCCCATTCCTGTTCCTTCTGTTCTTCACGTGTTTTAATGTCCATTGTTTCCTGGTTAAACCAGTTTGCAGTGTTGATATTGAATGTATCAGCTTTTAATAAACTCTGCAGGGTGTTTGCGCTTTTGCAAACGGAAGAAAAAGTCAAATAATGGGGCCTCAAAACAGCCATTAGAATGCGCTAATGAAGATGTCATGGCCCCTTTGTTCAGATGTACAACACCAGGGTGTTCCTTTCCATTGTCTTTTATACGTCTTCCTCCACCACCTTGGCAACTCTATATGGCCAAGAGAAGGTGTTCATATTTCCTTAGATTATTAGGGTATGTTGTTGATTATCCACATGTATATAAACTTAAAACCTATCTTTAGCCTGTTACCAAATTTCCAAACCACTCTCACTTGTAAGAAAATGAAACATATTCTCAAAATTATCAAATCCTTTTTTTATTATGTTTTTCCACCACAAGAAGAAGAATCACCAACATAAAACCCCAATTTGGCATCACGAATACTTTTTCCAAGGTCATGGCTTACATTCACCTTTGGTCATAATCCTCTAGTAAATGGTCAATTGTTCATAATATTCTTCAACAACATGGCAAATAAACCAGTTGCCACATTGAGTCGACTCCAATTAATGGCAAACCCATGCGTGTCAGGGTAGAACCGTGCTCCATGGGGTATTCATTGGCTGATTTTTCAGAAGTAGATTGCCAGACGTTTCTTCTAAGGCATCTCTGGGTAGATTTGAAACTCCAACCTTTTGGTTACTAAGTATAATACAAGGTCTACAAGCCAGATAAGAGTCTCGTGTTCTTTCTGCAGCCCTGGACTCCTGGGATTCTAAAATTTAGTTATTCTAAAGTGCCTACGGATAGCCTACTCTGTCTTCCTTTCTTCATATGATGTTCTTTTCACTGCAATTTTTCTATCTCAGAGATTGTTTTTCTTCATTTGGTTCAGCATTATGCAGAGGCAGTGTTGGACGTTTCTTATGGGCTATGATTAAAAGAGAGTCAGAGATGTCTTCTTAAAATATCTACACTAACATCTAACACATGCTTGAAATCTGGCATGAATGAGCCCTCCTTGGGTTTAGGCATTGCCTTTCCCTATGGTCCCCCACTTTCTTTTTCCTCTCAACATTTTCTTAGAAAAATTTTCAAACATACAAAAAATGTTGAAAAAATTATACTCCTAGATTCTCTGTCGGTGCCCCTAGATTCTGCAATGAGCATTTTTGTTGTATTTGCTTTACCACATACATAGGCATCAGAGTAAGTTGTAGACACCAGTATGCTTCACCCCTAAATACTGCAGCATACCTGTGTATCACTAACTAGAGTTCAATATTTACTTTTTTAATATTTAAAATATTTAAATAAAGTAGAATGCAACGATCCTAAGAATATTAACAAGTCCTGCTCTGGGCCCTCCTTTAAAATGCAAATATTGCTCCCTGAAATACTTCCTGAAGTCACTCATGCCTGAGCATGAATTGGGTTTACCAGTCTGTTTCCTCTTCAGGGAGAAGCCCCATAGCAGGACAAAAATGTACAGCAAAAGGCAAATGGGCAAATTTGTACTATTTTATAACTTTGTATGTTTATAATTCAGTGGAGCTGAATTATTAATTTTTTAATAAACAGTTCTTAATTTCAGAATGTATTTCTGGTTCCCAACAATATTATCCTGGAAATCAATATTTTAGGAAGTATTACCATCTTCACCAGTATTTATGAGGATCTTCTATGTGCCAGGCTTTGAGCTGATTTCATAGAGTGGGAATGTTTAATCCTCGCAAGAGTCATAGGAGGTAGATGTTATTATTATTACTATTACTATTTTACAAATATGGAAATGAAGGTCACGAGAGGTTAAATAAGTTGTTCAAAGTCACATTGCTTGTAAGTAACGCAGCAGGAACTCAGAACCTGGCATGTCTGGCTCCAAACCTGCACCCTTTAATCACTCAACAGTCAACATTCCACCAGCATTTGCTAAACAAAAACCCATTGCTGTTGAGTCGATTCGACTCATAAAACCAAAAACACCGTTGCCATCAAGTAGATCCACACTTATATCCCCACCACAATGTTAGGCACCAGGTACACGGAGGCTTGGTGCCTGCCCTGGAATAACTCACAGTTTAGTAGAGCAGACACATTAAACCAATAAACACATAAATTATGTGTTTAGCAAATGAAATTCCATGAAAATCACGGGTAGTAGATTTTATTATCTCCGATTTAGCAATGAAAAAAATTGATTCCAAAAAATGAAATTGGTCAAAGATCAGTCCTCATAAGTAGGCCCACAGTATTGAAACAAAGATCAGTTTCAAATGATTGGCATGTGACATTTTTCTTTGTGTGGAAGATGTTCTAAGGTATTGTCGTGGATTGAACTGCATCCCCCCAAAATATCTGTCAACTTGGCTCGGTCATGATCCCCTTGTATGACCGTATGATTGTTTACTATTTTATCTCCTGATGTGATTTCTGTGTGTGTTGTAAATCCTATCACTATGATGTAATAAGATGGATTAGCAGCAGTTATATTGATGAGGTCTACAAGATTCAGTAGTGTCTTAAGCCAATCTCTTTTGAGATATAAAAGAGAGAAGTGAGCAGAGATACATGGGGACCTCATACTACCAAGAAAGCAGTGCCAGGAGCAGAAACGCGTCCTTTGGACCTGAGGTTCCTGCACCGAGATGCTCCCAGACCAAGGGAAGACTGATGACAAGGACTTTCCTCCAGAGCCGAGAGAGAGGAAGCCTTCCCCTGGAGCCAGCACCCTGAATTCAGGCTTCTAGCCTACTGGACTATGAGAGGACAAACTTCTCTTTGTTAAAGCCATCCACTTGTGGTATTTCTGTTATAGCAGCACTAGATGACTAAGACAGGGATCATGAAGGTAAAAGAAAAAAAAGACAATGCATTCGGCAAAATCCTTACACTGAAATGAAAACAAAAACAAAGACAAATTCAACTGAGCCTAGAAAAGAAATCAGACAGCCTTGGTCTGTGCCCATCCTGACATGGAGGGAGGTGAAGTTGTCTATTAGGGTAATGAGCATCAAAGAGCAAAGAAGTCTCTGAAAACTGGGTAGCTTGTAACAAAAGCATCTCAAAGAAAGAAATGTAAAATAAACTTGGGAAAAAAAAAAAACACCAAAATATTTTTTTAAAGGACTCCTTTCAGATAGTGGAAGAGCAGGCCAGGTTATTGCTTCTACTTTGGCACTTCCGAGCAGTTGTAGCCACACTTCCGCAGTTATACTGAGCGTATATATACCTACGACCAGTCTGCAGCACCTGAGACAAATGATCCTTAAACATGAATTGTAGGAAAGTTTTAGGGCCTGAGTTCCATAAGGGGGGAATATGGGGAACGGGATTAGATTGTGTCTGATCCTTTCGTTTTACGTCCTAGCATTGTTGTTAGGTGCCATCAAGTCGATTCCAACTCATAGTAACCCCATGTAACAGAGTAAAACTGCCCCCAAAAGTTCTCTAGGGTGTAATCTTTACGGAAGCAGATCGTCAGGTCTTTCTCCCACGGAACTGCTAGGTAGGTTCAAACTGCCAGACTTTCAGTTAGGACCCAAGTGCTTAACCATTGAACCACCTGGGCGCCTTTGTCCTAGCATAGGGTGAGTAACATAATTGCAATGATTTTCAAAAATATAGTTTAATCAGAATCTTGGAGCACTGGGGACGCGATCCAGACATCAATCAGTACATCGGTTAAGTTCCCCAGGATGGCTCTAACATACAGCCAAGGTGAACAACCACTGGCAACAGAGAAAGAGCCTGAGTGTCGGAGTCAGGGAACTGGGTTTGAATCTCAGCTATATTTTCCAGCCTGTGACCTTAAAGCAAGTTGTTTTATTAATCTTTCTCATCAAGTTTCTTTTTTGTAAAATGAAGGTGAGAACATTTACCGCATAGAACTGCTATGAGCATTACATGGGACAACATAAGCAAAGCATCTAACAGAGTGCCGAATATAGCACAGATGCACAATTAAAGTCATTGAGGCTGTTCCCTGCACACAGGTTAGCAATAAATACATGTCACATTTGAATGCTTTTGCTAATGGCCACCCACCCAACCCAACCGTGCCTGGATAATTAGAAGCTGCGAAATGGCTGATTTCTTCCCCCTCTTTCTCTGTCAGACACACACACACACACACACACACAGACACGCACGCACACACATTTACACATGCAAAAAAGTAATGCTATATGAAGGAAGGAAGCTGCAAGTAATTTCTAATTGTGAAATTAAGCACACAATCAGAAGAAAGGGGGAATAGGAAAGTAAAATATAATGATGGGCTGGACGAGGAGTTACAACAATGTCTCAGGGTTCTGGGGAAGGCAGGCTTAGAACAAAAGACAGCACTGACACCTTGGAAAGCCTGAGAAAGGACAGAACTTTGCCTTAGAAAACTGGAAAGAAAAATGAAATACGTTAAGGACTCCTCCCAAAGGGAGTCTGGATTCCTACTGTATTTTTGTTTCTATATTATGTATGATTAGTGCCTTTACATAAGGAGCCCTGGCGGTGCAATGGCTAAGCACTTTGCTGCTAACCAAAACGTCGGCAGTTCAAACCCAGCAGCAGCTCCGTGGGAGAGAAGGCCTGGTGATTCACTCTTGTAAGAGTTATAGCCTGGGAAACCCTATGGGGCAGCTCTACTCTGTCACGTAAGGTTGCTCTGAGCCGGAAATGAGTCCACGGCACACAACAACAACAAAGTCCCTTTATGTAACCCTTACTGCTTGTAGCAATATATTACTGCTAAACTCAAGCTATCTGGTGAATGTTTCAGAGTATTCAATAGAAAGGGTAAACAATTATTGAGCAATTTCTACGTACCAGGCAGTGTGTTGTTATTGGGTGCCGTTGAGTCAATTCCAATTCATAGTGACCTCATGTGACACAGTAGAATGGCTCCATAGGGTTTTCTAGGCTGTAATCTTTACAGAAGCAGATCGCCAGGTCTTTCACCCATGAGCTGCTGGATGAGTGCAAATCGCCAGCCTTTTGATTAGCAGTGAAGCGTTTAACCATTGTGCCGCAAGGGCTCCTGTCAGGCGTTGTACTAGGTCCTTTATATGAATTCTCTCACTTAATCCTACCAACAACTCTATGGAATAGGTACATGTCTCTTCTTCCTATTTTGAAGATAAAGATACTTTATGAGTTAGGAACCTTGCTACGGCACACACAGTCTAGCGGTGGGAACGTAACACATCCAGGTCCAACTGATTCCAAAGATGAGGCTCTTTGGAACTGTGTTCTACTGCTCCAGCTGGTGTGACAATTCCTTTGCTAATCAACAAGACTTCACCAAGCAACTGCTTTGAGAAAGACAATGGGGAATACAAGATAAATGAGACAAGGTTCCTGTCTTACAATGTACATTTCAGTGAAGGAGCCAGATAAATGTACAACTCTCTATTTAAAAAAAGCAAGTGTGAAGGGTTGCCAGATTTAACATACACACACACACACACACACACACACACACACAAAATACTGGGCCCACAGTTAAATTTTAATTTCAGGTAAACTGTAAATACATTTTAGAATAGACATTTCTCATGCAATATTTAGGACATACTTATACTAAAAAAAAATATTACTGATTATTTATCTGAAATTCAAATTTAACTAGGTGTCCTGCATCTTATCTGGCAACTCTAACATGTGATAGGTTTTATAATGGACATTCAAGGTAGAAATGCTGAAGAGAGAGAGCTCTGGGAAGAATTAATAGCAAAATATGAGGTATGGCAAACCGATGGGACACTAAGGTAACAGAAGAAAAGGAGATCACTCCCAGTTGTGTGGTTAGGAAGAGCTAAGAGGTAGCCTTTGAGCTTGGCCTTAAAAGGTGAATAGGGTTTTCCTATACGTGAAGGAGCAGAGAGGGCATTCCAGACCAAGGGAGCAGTATGATCAAAGGTATGGAGATGAGGAAATATGAAGTTACGGTTCAAGTTAGCTAATCATAATAAATGGAGTTGGATTAGAACCAAGGTCTGTCGGTCTTCAGAGGCCGTGGCTATTACTTTCTACTAGAAAAGAGTGAGGCTCATGCAGGGTAGAAGCCAATGACAATGGTTGGTTGGTAACAGAGTGCCCAGGGACTAGTCTGCCAAGCTGAGGCCTATGGGTTTAATTAAGGATAACTCCGTATGAGGAAAACTATAACCTTCAGAGGCCACTATGTGCCCCTGAGCTATAGCTAACAGAGGATTCCAGAAACGTTTGGGAATGAGGCTAGGGAGAGCAGTAGGGGCCACAAAGCTGGTCAGTAGGCCAAATGCTGTCCCAGTGTCCCAGGCCTATTCCCTGGGTAGACATCCCCAGCATGTGGTGACAGAGCCAAGCAGCCCCTTGGCATTTTATTAGCCAAAGTCGCATTTGGCTTCAGCTAGATATCAGCATCCTAAGGACCTCATTCATTTTGAATTTGTTTTTACAAAAAAAAAAAAAAAAGCTGTAAGCATGTACCTTTTTTGTAAGTCAGAGTAAAAGAGAAAAAGCCATTTACCAGGATCACCCAAGTATGTGCTGACATCTGAAAATATTTTCCTGATGAGTAGCTGGGTGGCAGGAACAGTCATTCTAACTTTATCTTGGCTACGAAAAAATGTGTCTCCTCACCCAGTTGTTCTACCGGCCAAGGGTGGAGTAGGGGGAGACTTTGGAGTGGGGACAGGAGGGGCAGGGGCAGGGAAAGTGGACAAACATGCATTGGCTGCTTGCTGCCAATGACTCATATGGGAGCACCTGATCTCCCAGGGCTGCGTGTTGACGTTGTTCCTCAGCCTGAAGAGCAAACTCACCACCCAGACATCTACCCGGTTACTCATCCAGCTGGGAAGATGTGGGATGACCTATCAGTGATTACACCCAAGGTCTCAGTATTGAAGACGGCGGGTGGGAGAGCCCTTTAGGAAATAGGCCCCTGACCTGGCAGGCAGAGTGCTGAGTGAAACCTTTCCTTGCCAGAGAAAGGACAGCCATCGTCACTGACACGCAAAAGCAACTGTCATTTCCCGGTAGCTGCTGTGTGTCAGGTGCTGTGTCCTTTTGAAAAGTGGGCAAATTTCTTCTTTAACTCTGGTGCTAAACTCACTTTTTTTTAACCCTGGTTACCTTGAATGCAGAATTTTGGTGGCGCAGTGGTTAAGCACTCAGTTGTTAACCAAAAAGTCAGTGGTTCGAACCCACCCGTCACTCCATGGGAGAAAGATGTCTCAGCCTGCTTCCGTAAAGATTTACAGCCTTGGAAACCCTATGGAGCAGTTCTACTCTGTTCTAAAGGGTCACTATGAGTCGGAATCAACTCAATGGCAATGGGTTTTTTTTAACCTGACTGCAGTTCAAAGGTACCTGTTTGGCAAAACTAATCTATGAGAACAGAAATCAGAACAATGGCTACCCCAGGGTGGAGGGGAGGTTGACTAGCAAAGGGTAAGGGTGATAGAAATGGCCTGTATCTTGATTGAGGCATTGGTTTCAGAGGACATAACTTCATTAAAACTCATCAAACTGTACACTTAAGATCTGTGCATTTTATTGTAAATAATTATACCTCAATTAAAAAAATTTTTTTGAGAAAGCTGCTCCCCAATCCTACCTCGCAGAGCCAGTTTTTATCACATGCCCTTGGAAATCATATTCCGAAAGGTGTCTAAATTAGCACTGTGGCCCAAGAAAGGAATTTAGCAAATTTTACATCCCAGAGGCAGTTCTACCCTGTCCTATAGGGTCGCTATGAGTCGGAATGGACTCGACGGCAACGGGTTTTTTTGGTTATAAAGCCAATAGGAGCCCTGGTGGCATAGTGGTTAAGAGCTTGGCTGCTAACCCAAAGGCTGGCAGTTCAAACTCACTAGCCACTCCTTGGAAACCCTACGGGGCAGTTCCACTCTGTCCTACAGGATCGCTATGAGTCGGAATCGACTCGACGGCATCCAACAAACAACAACATAAAGCCAGTGGCGTCCCTGGGTGATGCAAATGGTTAATGTACTTGACTGCTAACTGAAAGGTTGGCAGTTTGAGTCCACCCAGAGAGAGGAACCTCAGAAGAGAAGCCTGGCAATCTTCTTCTGAAAAATCAACCACTGAGAACCCCACTGAGCACAGCTCTACTCTGACACATATGGGGTTGTCATGAGTCTAAATCACCTCAATGGTAACTGATTATAAAGCCACTGGTAGTGACAATTCAGAGTTCTGAAAGTCTGATATTTAAATTTTTATAGCTATGCATTTTATGTTCTAATTTTTGTTTTCTATTTTAACATGTATTATAAAACATACGACTGGTCCTGTAAGTACATGATTTTACAGATATTTCTTCAGTGAGACTAAGTAGATGATTAAGAGTGACAGACATTGCTAGTCGCTTAGACTATCTCAGTCTCTTATTTGGCTTTATTCACAGAATCCCAGTTATGCTCAGGAATCAACGTTCCCAGTTAAAGTACATATCTTCCCAGAATCCCCCTGCAGCTAGGGATGGCTACGTAACTTGGTTCTGACCAGTGATTTCTAAGCCGAAGTCTGCTGGACGAGGATTTTGGGAAAACTATTATATCCCTAATAAAAAGAGTCAGACTTTGCTGGAAGATGACTTTTCCTTTCAACCCTCCACCCCCAGCACCATCTTCTGCCTGAAAAGCAAATTAAATGGTTGGATGAGGTTTGGCCTTCTTGAATTATGAGGATGCCAAGAATTGTATGGCAGGAAGAAAGAAAGAGCCTGTTTCTTTGAGCATCAGCCCTTATCTGGGACTTCCTACCCCTAAAAAAAAAAAAACAATCCCCTTGTTTGCAGTTGAGTTTCTTTTATAGCTAACCAATTCCAATTCTGACACTTTAAATTCTAAAATGTTCAACTCAAAAAATATAAATTTACTATAACTCTAGGTGGTACATGGTTATGCAGAAGCCAGAAGCCATGAGTATGAGACACAGGCAAACAATATCTAAGAAATATGGACTAGACTATGAGCTCATTGAAGACAGGGACCATGTCTAATTGTCATTGTCAGGTTTTTCCATGAGTCCAGGACTGAAATATAGTAGGTCTCTCTCATGGTTTGAATTGTGTCCCCCTAAAAATTTATGTTGAAGACCTAATCCCTGGTACCTGTGAATGTGGCCTTGTTTGGAAATAAGGTCTTCGATGATGTTATCATTTAAATTAACATGAGATCGTACTGAAGTATGGTAAATCCTAAACCAATCTAAGTGGTATCCTATAAAAGACAAGAGAGACAGAGATAAGATGGCCATGTGACCACAGAGTTATACTGCACCAAAGGAACACCTGAGACAACCAGAAGCCAGGAGAGACATAAAGGATCTTCCCCTAGAGCCTTTGGAGAGAGCATGGTCTTGATGACACCCTGAATTTGGACTACTAGACTCCAGAACTGTGAGACTTACGAGCCACTCAATTTATGGTACTTTGTTATATCAGTTATAGGTAACTAATGTGTAATCTCCCTGCCAACCCAAGCAAGGAGCCTCATTTCAAGAGAGTCTATATCCCAGGTCCAAAAATTATTTTCTTTATAGGAACTTGTCCTGGCAGGGCCAAACCCATTCCCATCAAGTTGAATCAACTTCAACTCATAGCGACCCTATAGGACAGAGTAAAACTGCCCCATAGAGTTTCCTAGGAGCAGCTGGTAGATTCGAACTGCTGACCTTTTGGCCAACAGCCATAGCTCTTAACCACTGTACCACCAGGTCTCCCCTGGTAGGACAGTCTCTGTATTTAAGGGACTTTTCCTTCAACCAAAACTGAATTTTTACAGAAACTATGTAACGTTTCCATACCCTTGTGATCTGTCCTTATCAACTGCCAGACAATAATTTTATACTCCCATTACAAACTGGTGAAAGCTGTCACATACATCTTTTCCTAACTCTTGGTTCTGTGACTTTGTGTGGATAGTCTGAAGTCAGCCATGGCAGGAGTATTTATACCATGGAAGTAGACAAATGCTACTAATTAGGGCTCTCACCCCCTCATCCCAGCCTTAAGAGCTGATTATTAAGCATTTATTAACACTCCACTGAGTTTATCTATGCACACTTCCTCTCTCAAGGAACCATTGTAATGCTGGTAATGATAGTGCCTTATATTGTTGTTAACTGCCATCAGGTTGGCCCTCAACTCAAGGCAACCCCACACACAACAGAACAAAACACTGCCCAGTACTGCGTCATCCTAACGATGGGTTGTGGATCAGACCATTGTGATCTGTAGGGCTTTCACTGGCTGATTTTTTAGAACTAGATCACCAAGCCTTTCTTCCTGGTCTGTCAGTCTGCAAGCTCTGCTGAAACATATTCAGCATCATAGTAACACACAAGCCACTACTGACAGATAGGTGGTGTCTATGTATGAGGGACATAGGCTGGGGATTGAACCCAGGTCTCCCACATGGAAGGCAAGAATTCTACCGCTGAACCACCAATGCTGTAGCTTATGGTATTCAGAGTAGCACCACATAAATGATCTCATTTGAATCTCACAGCAGCCCTAAGAGGTAGGCAAATCAGTTGGTATTTGCCCCCTGTATTAGTTTCTTATTGTCACCATAACAAATTATCACAAACTTCGTGCCTTCAGACAGCACAAATACATTATCTTACAGTTCTGGAGGTCAGAAGTCTGAAGCAGGTCTTACAGGGCTACAATCAAGGTGTTAGCAAGTCTGTGTTCCTTCTTGAGACTCCAGGGGAGAAGCAGTTCCTTGTCTTTTCCAGCTTATGGAGGCCTTCCTAGGCTCATGTCTGCCTCATGTCTTCAAAGCCAACAATTACATCACTCCCACCTCTGCTTCTGTGGTCACACCGTCTCAGACTCTGACCCTCCAGCAGCCCTCTCCCTTATAAGGACCCATGTGATTACATAGAACCTGCTTGGATAATACAAGATAATCTCCCTGTCATGAATTGAATTATTCCCACCCCCTCCCCCTGCCCCAAATGTGTATATCAATTTGGCTGGGCTGTGAATCCTGGTATTGTGTGATTTTCCTATATGTTGTAAATTCTGCCTTTATGATGTTATTGAGGGCGGAGGGGCGGCAGTCATGTTAGTGAGGCAGAACTCAATCTACAAGATTGGATTGTGTCTTGAGTCAATCTCTTGAGATATAAAAGATAGAAACAAGAGAGAGACAGGGGAACCTTGTACCACCAAGAAAGCATTGCAAGGAGCAGAGTGCGTCCTTTGGATCCAGGGTTCCTGCGCAAATAAGCTCCTAGTCCAGAAGAGATTGATGAGAAGGCCAACAGAGACAGAAAGCCTTCCCCTGGAGCTGACGCCATGAATTTGGACTTTTAGCCTACTTTACTGTGAAGAAATAAATTTCTCTTGTTAAAGCCATCCACTTGTGGTATTTCTGTTATAGCAGCACTAGATGACAAAGACACTCCCCATCTCAAGACCCTTAATCACATCTGCAAATTTCTTTTGGCTCTGAAAGTTAACATATTCACGGGTTCCAGGAATTATGACGTGAACATCTTTGAGGATGGGCCATTATAGTGGAGAAACCAGCTCAGAGGAGAATGGCCCTGCTCAGGTTCATGCAGCTGGCAGCCATGAGGAGAGGCTCGGCCCAAGGCCAGTGCTCTTTCCACTGTGGCAGCACTCCGGCTCTTTCTGTAAACATTTGTCCAACAGCCAGCCTGGGGGAGGGGTACATTGTGAGGCAATGGGCACAGCACCCCTAAGGATAGATGTGAGCCCTCCCAGGCCCAAGCTTCTACTAACCAAGCATTATTAACTTTCCTCTCCAACATCCCTGGGGAACTTGGGAGGCTTAAGAATAGTGACATCAAGTCCTTTAGAGCTCAATTTTCAAAGTGTTGATTGAGATACAACTGAGGATTTGCCAAGACACATGGAGACATTTCCCTTTCTCCAGCCACCCCCCAGTCTGGTTGGCCCCTTTCCTGCTAGGGCTGAGCTTCTAATCTCAGGACTCATCATCCCCCTACATTCACCCCCACTACCTCTCTTACTGTGGTGGTAGTTAGTTGCTGTCGAGTCAAATTCAACTCATGGCAACCCAATGTGGACAGAGCAGAACTGCCCCATTGGGTTTTCAAGGCTGTGACCTTTTGGAAGCAGATCACCAGGCCTGCCTTCCGAGGATCCTCTGGGTAGGATCCAACTGCCAACCTTTAGGAAATGGTGGTCCCTAGAACAACAGCATCAGCCTTACTTGGGAACTTGTTAGAAATGTAAATTGTATACAAAATAAAATGCAAATACCCACCCTGGACACACTGAATCAGAAACTTTGGGGCTGGGGCCCAGTAATCTGTTTTAACATGCCCTCTAGGTGACTTTGATGCTGCTTGCTAAAGTTTGATAATCACTGGTACAGACGGTTCTCAGATCCCTTCTAGTTCTAGAATTCTATGATTTCCTGTAGAAATACACATTTATCCAAAGCCCAAGGATGTTAATGAAATCATTCCTTCATCCATGTTGTTATAAAATATTTATTATCTCTATGCACGCTAGGACCTGGGGATAAAAAAGCAAAATAAGATATAGTCTATGTCCTTCAGTAGTTTGCAGTTCATCCCAAATGCTTTAATTATAACTTAAGAAATATATTATTGGTAATTTTTCTATGTTTATTCATGGGTACCTGATCCATACAATATGAAAAACAATATCCTTAATAAAAGGCATTTCCTTGTGGTTGCAATAAGACTGAGGTATTAGCTAAGTGAATTTGAGTCTCACTTCTTTTCTAGAACAGGATTAATAATAATTATCTCATTAGTTTGATGTAAAGATTAATATAATTAAGTGTGATGACACATATGAAATGACCTAGAATATGAAAGATGGCCAAGAATGGTCAGCTGCATCTCAGTTCGAATCTAGTTCATAATTAAGTATTGTTGGTTAGTACTGAATTGGCTTTAAAAGTGTATATTAAAGATATGCAGAATGAAAGGAAAATGGATCAATGCATTATATGTTGAAATCCAGCTCCTGAAGGCTATAAAGAGTGCGCATCATTTTCACTTTCTCTTTTCTAGAATCCAAAGAGCGAAGACCCTTGGCAGTTCTTTGTATTTCTGAGAAATCAGAGAAGAATCAGCAAGTTAGACGGAATCCATGACTCTTTTCTAGAAGCGTGACTCTAGACTGAGATACATGAGCAAGCTGGGCAGTATCACTTTTGATTTTCATTTTAAACCAAGATTTGACTTCAAGCAATAAGATTGTTTTATTGGGAGACATGGCTTTGAAAGTGACTACAAGAAAGTTCCAAAACTGTATATTTCAGAAATACATTATAGCTCCTCAAGGGGACGACTTTGAAAAAAGTACTTGCTGACTATACAAAGTAGGGTGTATTTTTTTTTTATATATACAATTGGTTTCATTGATTTATAGGTATATCTTACACCTCATATAATATGCTGCCATCAGGATAAAACAATGTTATAAACGTATGGTTGTATTTTTACTCCTAATTCATATTTTCAACAATTATTTATTTATTGAGCATCTACTACAGTTCAGAAACCGTCCTACTTGTTGGCGGTACATCCATGAAAAATATCATACTGTTTAACACACTGTGAGTTTTTCTAAGTAAAAGTATCAATGCATTAACATTTGGCTTTGCTCAGTCAATGACTAGGGAATCATAAACATTCTAATATCTTAGCAGCCTCTAATGGAATTAATCTAGTAGTTTCCAAAATGTGGAACTCATATCATTTGTTATATGCAAGAAGACTTTATGTACTTGCAATGACAATGACAATAGCAATAATAGTAGGATAACCAACATTTGTTAAGCACCTACTGTGAACCAGGCCCTGTTCTAGGTTCCTTACATGTATTAACTCATTTAATCTTCACAACAATCCTAACAGGTAGAGACACAGAAAGGTTAAATCAGGTCACACACCTAGTAAGTGGTGGAGATAAGATTTGAACAAGTCTTCAGGTGCCAGACTCCATGCTCTACCTATACAAATCTTTTGAGTTTTGTGGTGTTGACAGTTTCTTCGTTCCACTTAATTTTCCATGCTGTTTTTCTTTTTTTTTCGAATTGTGGCTTGTCTTTTCCTTTCCTTTGTCGCTTTTGGTTTTGTTGTGCCAAATCTTTATGATTTTCTCCTTTTATATTTTGATGAGTAGGTTCGTTGATTTTCTTTGTGGTTACCCTGAAATTTACTTATCTTCCTAAATTTAAAGCAGTAAGTTATTTCTTGATATGGTCACAACTTCTTCTCCATATGGAGGTCCTAAGCCTATACCTTTTAATGCCCCTTTATGCTTAGAAGTGGTCATCAGTTACGAATTGACGTCTCTGGTTCCCTGTTTTCCATCTTTTAGCTTTGTTTTATTCTCAAGAGCTCTTTATCTGGGTTGATATCTGTCTGATATTGTCAGGTGTTTTAATCTCAAATTGTTGCCTGGCGTGTTATTAGTTTTCAGTCCAAAGGGCTCCCTGTAATATTTCTTGTAAAGTGAGTCTGATTTTTACAAATTCGTTTAATTTCTGTTTATCTGGAAATGTCCTCATTTCATCATTGTATTTGAGTGATAATTTGGCTGAATATAGAATTCTTTGTTGGTAGTTTCTTTCTTTCAGGTTTTATATTTTTATCCCATTGCCTTCTTCCTGCATGGTTTTTGCCAAGCAATCGGAACTTAGTCTTATTGATGCCCCTTTGCAGGTGATCTTTCATTTTTCCAGAGCTGCTTTCAGGATTTTTTCTTTGTCTTCGGTCTTGGAAAGTTTGATTATGATATGCCTCAGTGTTCTTCTATTGGGATCTATCCTGTATGGGGTTGTTTGTGCTTCTTGGATGATTATCTTCTCATCTTTCATGATATTAGGGAAGTTTTCTGTCAGCATATCTTCAAAAATTCTCTTATTCTTTTTTGTTAACTCTTCCCCTTCTGGAATTCTGATCATTTGTAAGTTATTCCTCTTAATGGTATCCCACATAACTCTTAGGCTTTCTTCATTTTTCTTCATTATTATTTTGTATTGTTCCTTGAACAGATTAGTGTCAAGGGATTGGTTTTCTATTCTGCTGATCCTGTCTTCCATTGTTCTGATTCTGCTCCTGTGACTTCCTATTGAGTTGTCAATTTCTGCAATTTTATTTTTTAAGCTTCTGGTTTTCTAGTTGCTGCTTCTGTGTCTTTTCCAATTGTCTATTTTGTCATTTTGTTCTTGTTTTCCTGAATTCTTCTAGTGTGTTTTTTGTGCTTTCTTTGGTTTTGTCTGTGTTTTCCTTAATTCTTTATCAGGAAGCTCCATTACCTTTTCTTCCTCAGGGAGGATTTCTGATTCTTTACTATGGTCCCTTGTTGGGGCCATCTTGCCCTGATTTTTTAGGTGATTTGCTGTTGTCTGTTGCCTCTGGGACATTAAGGAGTAATTTTTTTTGTATAATTGTTAGACTGTGTCCTGTTTTGTTTTGTTTTGGTGGTTCCTGGAAGGTGTGGCTGGAGTGGTGTTCTGGTTGCTGGACTTGCTGTGCTGGAGCACTCCCTACCTCTGTTTGTGTGAGTGGAGTGGTGGGTAGGCGTGAGAGCTTGGGTCTTTGCCTACTGATCTTGTGGGGCAGCTGAGGGTGGGTTGGTTGGGCTTTGGCCTCCATCTGTCTTCAGTTTGGTGGCTCAGGAGCAAGGAATGATGCTGTCTGTGCAGGGGGAGCAGCGTTTGTGGTGAGTATGGTGACCAAGTGGTGGCGTGCTCTTGCTGGTTGTGTGGAGGGTAGGAGTGAGGGGATGTTTACACAGTCACTCTACCTCCATCCCTTCCTGGGCAGGGAATGGGAGGAAGGAACAGCAGACTAATGTTTGCTCAGTCAATCTCCATCTGTCTGTCAGTGATGGGAAGAGGGAGGAAGGTGCAGAGGGTAGGTACGTGTATACTCGTCTGTCCTGCACTGAGCAAGGAGAGGGAGGAAATGGCCTCATGGGGAATGTGCATATAGTTGTAGCTCCTCCGCCCCTTGCTGAGTATGTTAAGGAATGGATCTGAGCCTGGCGGATGCCCACACATTGCTGTCATGTCGCATCAGACTAGGGGAGGAATGAATTGGCTTTGGGGGATGTGTGTGCAGTCACATCTCCTCTACCCATCACTGGGCGGGTTAAGGGAGAGAGCCATGCTTGGTGAATGCAAGTGCAGAGGTGCCACCTTGGGTCAGTTGGTGGGGGGGGGGGCTGCAGTGGGATGTGTGCACACTCACAACTCCTCTGCCCCTACTTGGGGGGTTAAGGGAGAGAGTCACACTTCAGGGATACCCGTACAGAGGTGCTGCCTTGCGATGGATGAGGGGAGGGAAGAATGGGCTATGGAGGGATGCATGCAGTCACAGCTCTTCTACCCCTTGCTGGGTGGGTTAAGGGATGGAGTCGCATCTGGTGGATGCATGCACAGAAGTACTGCCTTGTGCCGAATGGGGGGAAGGAGGGAGAAGTGGGTGAGCTCACTCACCATCCTGCTGCTGCTGCCCTCCACTGGGCCCTTGGGGTGGGAGGAGTAGGTGGCAGGCAGGCACATGCACAGGGGTGTGCCTAGTCTCGCTCATCAGGTGGACAAGGGGGAGTAGGGGACGTGCTTAGGTGGGGAGGGAGGAAAAGAATTAGCTCGTGTTATGGTACCCCAATCAGGCAAGGCAATCAGTGTATGGGGCCCTCTGCCACCTCTGATCAGGAGGATAGGGTATGGAGAAATGTGTTCCTCTGTCTAGGATACATGGGTGGCAGGGCATCTTGCATCTGCTGCAGCCAGCGAGTGAGACCAGTCTTCTTTAGTGCAAGGAGTGGAGGCTTCCTGGGGACCAGTTGGGTGGGAGAGCTTCTACCAACACTCAGTGAGTCTACCAGTCATGTGTGCACTCACCCCTGAGGTCAAGGGCCACCACTCCTGAGTATCTCTGGTTCTGGTTCTGGCACCTTCCCTGTTTCTGCTTCTTTCACTCTGTGTCTATAGAGATTTTCTATCCCTTTTAGAAAAGCCATGAAGTTGACTTGCTGTTTTCTTCACCCAAGGTCACTGCTGGCTTTGTCCTAAGTTAGCTGCAGTAGACCAGAATGGCTGGGTGAGCACCAACATTTCCTGTTACTCTTCTTTTGCTCTTTTCTTTATTCCTTCCAATCGGTGTTCACTTCAGTCCTTAGTCTTTCTTTTTTGATGTTCAGAGTTCTTGGATTGTTATCAGCTTCTATCTCACTTGGGTTTTTTAGGGTCTTCGGTACAGGCGGACATTATGGTGGGTGTGACTAAGCCACCATCTTGGCTCCGCCTCACCTTTTGCACTTTAACAGTTATGTATCTAATTTACAGTATAAAAAATATAACAATACAAACTAGTGATTTTTGAGGATATCATTGTTTGGAATAAAAATAAGAAAATAGTGAGTCTATGTCTTAGTTATCTTAGTTATCTAGTGCTGCTATAACAGAAATACCACAAGTGGATGGCTTTAACAAAGAGAAATTTATTCTCTCGCAGTCCAGGAGGCTAGAAGTCTGAATTCAGGGTGCCAGCTTCAGGGGAGGGCTTTCTGTCTGTGTTGATTCTGGGTGAAGGTCCTAGTAATCAGTCTTCCACAGGCCTAAAAGCTTTTTAGTGCAAGACCCCAAGTCCAAAGGATGCATGCTTCTGGCTCTTCTTGCTTGGTGGTAATGAGGTCCCTCTGTCTCTCTGCTTGCTTCTCCCTTTTATATCTCAAAAGAGATTGATTTAAGACACAACCTAATCTTATAGATTGAGTTCTGTCTCTTTAACATAACTGCTGCTAATCCCACCTCATTAATATCATAGAGGTAGGATTTACAACACATAGGAAAATCACATCAGGTGAAAAAATGGTAAACAACCACACAATGCTAAGAATCATAGACTAGCCAAGTTGACAGGCATTTTTTTTGGGGGGGGGAAGGGACACAATTCAATTCATAGCAGTCCATTTAAAGAAAATAATAATATGAGGGTTGCTGTAAGAAATAACACAAATCAGGAAGATGGAATGCTAATGAGTAAAGTTTGGGACTGTACTTATCAATGATTATCTTTATGAAACACGTAATCACCAGACCCAACAGTTTGCATATCCATAGCAGATATTAGCTGATGAGCTGTTCTATAACATCAGGCTGACTTGAGAATTTATTGGCTAGTTAAAATTAAACCCTTCCACTGTAACCTTGGGTACACTCATTTCATGGTCTGTAAATTTGTTTTTACTTCGGACTTTCACCCTTTCCTTCTCCTTCCACTCTCTTACATTACAGAAAACCTAACTTTGTTTTAGCTTTTAACTCTACCACGTAGAGTTTGCTTCCTTTCTCATTTTTCTTAAATCTCAGTGTCATTACTTTCCACACCTGTTGTGTCCAGATCATCCCTGCATTACCTTCCACCTCAACAATCTCTCCTCCCTTGCATTCCGTGTCAGGTCATCACCTTTCTCCGTCCTTGTCACTGCTTTCTACCAACTTTCATACCTTCCAAACACTCTGGCCATAACAATATTTGACAATGTGACTACGTTTTCCTTCTTGAAAGACCTCTTTATTTGTTCTTTGCTGACTTGTGTTCCTCTACCACCCCTTAAAGGTGGGATTTATTCAAGGTCCCCCATGCAATCCTCTACTTTTTTTCTTTTCTCTCCTCTTCCTGGTGACCTTCACATCATCAACCATTACCTCTTTTCAAATGTCTCTCAAATCCACATCTCTTGCTCAAACTATCTCCTGAGCTACAGGCTGGAATGTCCAAAGGTCTATTTGCAATAAATCCAAAGTATCCTACCAGCTCAAACAAACTATGTCAAAAAATGAACTCACTCCATTCCTTCTAAACCTAACTTTCCACCTGCATTACTTCTCTCTGTAAATGATAATGATCTAGATGAAAAGCCTGGGAGTTACTTTCAAAGTCTTCCTCTTTTTCATCATTTCCCTACATTTATTTGGTCACCATGCCTCTTGAATCAGTCATCTCCTTGGGTTGCTACATGTCTCACCCTCATCAAACACTCCAACAGACTATCCATGTGCCACTTCATGGTCCACACTGGCACCAGTTAACAAAGTAAACTAATGGATTAAAGCTAGACCATGTCATGTACAGATTCAGACACCTTCCAGGTATCAACTTTGTCTATAGGATGTAACTTTTTAGCTTGAAATCTAAGATTCTCTCCCCAACCTATTTTCTCATCTTCTCTTATACAACTCTATTCTAACTAACCCAGATTTTGTGATGTCACCTGAATAAGCCATTCATCCATTTATTCAAGAAATACTTACTGAGTATTTGTTATTAGTCCCAGTGTTGTCCTAAGTGCAAGAAGTCCTGGTGGCATGATGGTTAAGTACTCAACTGCTAACCAAAAAGTCAGTGGTTTGAACTCACCAGCTGCTCCACAGAAGAAAGATGTGGTAGTCTGCTTTCATAAATATTACAGCCTTGGAAATCCTATACGGCACTTCTACTCTGTCTGAAGAGTCACTGTGAGTCAGGATCGACTTGATGGAAATGGAGTTCTAAGTGCTGGAAATATAATGATGATTATGATTTTTGCCTTTGGATTTAAATAATACAAACAATGAAAATAAAGCATGGTAAGAAAACTTGGTACTATGGGCATTTATCCAGAGGGGCCGAACTTGATAAAGACAGATTTGTGGGCTGACGGGGGTAGGGAAAACTCCCTAAGGGAAGTAATAATCTAACTGAGACCTATAAAGTAAATAAGAATCATTCAAATATAGTGCACGGGGAGGGGGCACTAGTAAGACAGAGGAAAGGTATGCATGAAGAGTTGGGGGCAGGAAGGAATGGACAGACATTAGGGAACCAAGACCAGAGCTCAGAGAAGGAGGGAAAACAAAGTGCTGCAGAAGTCAAAGGATGAAATTGTACAAGAAAGCAGGAGAGAATCACAATGCCCATGCTGTCAAGCGGTCAAATAAGATAAGGGTGTACTGAAGGAGGAAGTCTAAGCTGTACTGAAGGCATTGGCAAAAAACAAGGCTCCAGGAATTGATGGAATACCAACTGAGATGTTTCAACAAACGGATATAACTCTGGAAGTGCTCACTCATCTATGCCAAGAAATTTGGAAGGCATCTATCTGGTCAACCAACCAGAAAAGATACATGTACACCCCCATTCCAAAGAAACATGATCCAATGGAATGCAGAAATTATTGAACAATATCATTAATGTTACATGCAAGTAAAATTATGCTAAAGATAATTAAAAAATTGTTGCAGCGGTATGTCGACAGAGAACTGCCAGAAATTCAAGCCAGATTCAGAAGAGGATGCTGAACCAGGGATATTATTGCTGATGTCAGATGGATCATGGCTGAAAGTAGACAATACCAGAAAGATGCTTACCTGTGTTTTATTGACTATGCAAAGGTACTCAGCCGTGTGGATCATAACAAATTAGGGATAACATTGTGAAGAATGGGAATTCCAGAACACTTAACTATGAAACCTCTGCATAGAACAAGGGGAACAAGAGACAGTTGTTCGGACAGAACTAAGGGATACTGTGTGGTTTGAAATCAGGAAAGGTGTGTTCCAGCATTGCATCCTTTCAGCATACTTATTCAGTCTGTATACTGAGCAAATAATCTGAGAAGCTGGACTATATGAAAAGGACGTGGCACCAGGATTGGAGGAAGACTCATTAGTAATCTGTAATATGCAAATAACACAATCTTGCTTACTGAAAGGGAAGAGGACTTGAAGCACTTATTGATGAAGATCCAAAGACCACAGCCTTCAGTATGGATTTAACCTCAACATAAAGAAAACAAAAATCCTCACAGCTGGATCAATTAGCATCATCATAATAAACGGAGCGAAGGTTGAAATTGTCAAGGATTTCATTTTACTTGGATTCATAATCAACACACATGGAAGCAGCAATCAAATCAAATGACGTATTGCATTGGACAAATCTGCTGCAAAAAACTCTTTTAAGTGTTAAAAAGCAAAGATATCACCTTAAGGACTAAGGTGTGCCTGACTCAAGCCACAGTATTTTCAATTGCCTCACATGCATGTGAAAGCTGAACAATGAATAAGGAAGACTGAAGAAGAATTGATGCATTTGAATTACGGTGTTGGTGAAGAATATCGAATATGCCATGGACTGCCAGAAGAATGAAGTACAGCCTTGGAAGCACAGTCTTGGAAGAAGTACAGCCAGACTGCTCCTTAGAAGCAAGGGTAGTGAGATTTGTCTCATCTACTTTGGACACATTATCAGGAAGAACCAGTCCCTGGAGAAGGGAATTATGCTTGGTAAAGTAAAGAATCAGCAAAAAAGAGGAAGACCCTTGACGAGATGGATTGACACAGTGGCTGCAACGACAGGCTCAAACATAGCAATAATTGTGAGGACGGTGCAGGACTAGGCAGTGTTTTGTTCTGTTGTACTTGGGGTCGCTGTGAGTCAGAACCAACTCAACAGTACCTAACAAAACAGTGTCCATTGGATTTAACAACAAAGAAACCATTGGTGATCTGACCAGAAGCCCTTTCAGTGAAGTGATGTCGACAAAGGCTAGGTCATAGTGAAGACCAAAATGAATGAAAGATGAGGAACTGGAGTCTGCATATGCAGACAAATCTTTCTGGAAATTTAAAGCTAACCACACCTTTACGCCATTTGCTTGTTCTCAATCATTTTCCTCCTCTGCTGTTTCTTTCTCTCTTGCCTATACCCTCACCTCCCAATTTCTCTTCCTCTTGAAATCCTGGCCATTCTTCAAGGGGCAACTCAAGTGTCATATCTGGGGCTTTCCTGAACTCCTGGTAGTTAGAATGGATTACTCAGTACTCGCCACATAAATCTTTGCTGATTAGCAAATTGTTCACAGCTCACTGCCCCACAGCACTTCCTTTGTACCAGTGGTATAGCACTCCCTCTTTGCTGCCTTGTAATCTATTTGGTTGTACATATCTGTTTTCTGCACAACACAACTTGACAACAGTGAACTAGCTATGTATCTTTGAACCTCTAATTATTCCTAACTAAGTGCACTGGACACTGTTGTCATCCAAATTGAACTCAACTGACTGCTGTCTGTTTTGCATTGATTTAAGTACACGATATGTACGACATGATCTTTGTTTTTGGAGGCAATGATTTTTGATAGTATTCATAATGAGAATGGAAAATCTTAGAATTTTCTAGCATCATCTTTAACTTCCTAAGTATTTCCTCTATTATTCATGTAAATGCTGTAAATAATTATCAGAGTAGTTCCCTGCATGAATGATTAAAACCAACTTTCTGAAAGAAAAAAAATCCACTCAGCTTTTAACCTCAGAGTACTTAAGTAGCAACTCATTAATGAAGTTGGGTTAACTATTCACACACATCTCTCTTTCTAAGGAAGAACCTAGGGAACTGTTAAACCAAGCCACACTAGAAGTGACACTGACCTTCGTGATTTCTAAAGACTGAAACCAAACAAATAAGTTATAGTTTTAAAATGTGAGTAACTGATGATCATTTGGTTTTGGCTGATTTGAGAATGGCAAGAACAGTGAGAGGCCATCTAAGATACAACTATTAGGTTCTACTTGTCCAGAGCAAAAGAGAAGAAAACCAAAGGTTCAAAGAAGAAAGTAATCTACAGAACAAATAGTCTACACAAACCACAGCCACGCCTACCCTGAGATAAGAAGAACTAAATGATGCCAGCTACTACAGCCAACCATTCTAATCAGGGCCACAGTAGATGGGCCCTGATAGAATGGGAGCAAAATGTGCAAGAGAACTTCAAATTCCTAAAAAAAAAAAAAAAAAAAAAACACTATCACCAACAAAAAAATAGACCTACTGAACTGGTTGAGACTGGAAGATTCCCTGAGACAATTGCCTTGACGTACTCTTTAAACCTTGAACAAAAATGAATCTCTGAGATTACCTTGTAGCTAAATAACAAATTGGCTCACAAAATAATGACTACTACCCGTAAGTACTGTGCTCCTTTAAAAAATCACCTATATGAGACCAAATGTTCAACAATTACTTTAAAACAAAAACAAGAATGTAAGGGGCAGGGAAACTAGATTAATGAAAATGGAACAACCATAACGGAAATAAAGAGAATGTTCAAGAATGCAACCAATGTCACTGAACAATTTGTGTAGAAATTGTTGAATGAGAAACTAAACTTCTGTGTAAACTTTCACCAAAACACAACAAAGTGTTATTTAAAAAAGAAAAATGGCAAGAACAATGGTCAGAATGATTGATAAATTTATCATATTGCAGATGGAAAGGGTTTCAAAAAACTAAAAAATTTTAGTAGTCTGAGAAATCAAGGCTCACTTTAATTTTGTAATTAGTAATATTGATAATCTTCAGTTTTAAAATATTTCAGAATTTTGATTAAGCATATTTCTAAATTCTTCAGCAGAGTCTGGAGCTTTCGTCACCAACCCCATCACAATGCCACACCCTTCAGTGCAATTCAAAGGAGGTCACAAAATAAAATTGGTATTAAAATATATAGCTTTGTATCTTTAAGAAACAAAAAATTAAAGCAACTATGACTAAATATTAATACTAAATAGTCCAATTGCTATTTTACTCTATTCTTTTCTGTAGGCATGAAATACTTCATAACTTTAAATTAAGAGGGACCATATCCATGTAGTCTAACATTATTGGCGGGCTCCATACTGAAGGTGTTTCTCATACTGATTCTTTATTATCCAAAATTTTTACATGTTCCATGAACACTTAGATCAGAGATATTTCTTTGGTTTCCAGAGGAAAAAGCAAAAACAGTTCAGAGAAATAAGTACTCTGGAGCAGGGGCAAATCCAAACTCAAAGCAGAGCTAGAACTCCTAGGGTATCTAAATACTGAAAGTCATGACAGACATTCAATAAGTGCTTGTTTGATTAATTAATTGCTTGTTTAATGGGAACAAAAGCTCAGCTCCTCGTCATAGATGGCATATGTCACCTTCCATTCATCACCAACCGTGACACTGCTGTCCCAAACTCAGGAGGATTTTGTGTGGCCTTTTCAGTAGTGGAGATGGTTGACCTGGAACCAATCAGACTCTCAAGGGTCCCTGCATTTATAAGATGTCTGACCCAGGGTTAGGGGTATTATCAGTAGCCTTAGTGTTAATGAGTCTGAAGAATAGGAAAAATTACAGAACCTAAACACATGAAAGAGCAAAACTGCCCCAGAAAAATTGACTTCCAAGCTGATCTCACTTTTCCATCATTTCTAATTGCCACTAGTTGACTCGGTGGAGGTAACTAGATGGTGCTGCCTTGGTTGGTGGAAGAGCCTAGCAAACAATAAAGGGAGTGAATATATGTTGGTCCCAGTACAGCTCTTTAATTTTACTCTCCTTCAGCTCAATACAGCCAGCATTAAGTAAGCACTAACTTCTATTGAGCACCAACAGTCAGAGACAGCACAGTTCTTTCTCCCCTGCTTCCTCCATGTGCTCCATCTTCCCTCTCTCTCTGTCTCTCTACCTCTCTATCTCTCCCTCATGCACACACACACACACACACACACACACACACACACACTCTTGATAGTGCTAGTAGTTTGTTCACTTTTTTTTTTTAATAAAAAAAAGTTCAAAGTCTGAGTCATCACTTAAAGCAACTGTAGGGAGTGGGATTGTCACGAAGGAAAGCAAACTCATCTCTAAAGATGTTGTTCGTGAGACTCCAAAGAACTAAAGAAACAAACTTATTTCTTGTCAATGCTCATTTCCTCAAAGCTGTTTCAGAATTTCTTAGTAGGGTTACCTTATAACCAAGCCATGATAATTGGTTGATTTTCCCATAAGAACCACAGCACCTACTCACACTACCTGGGTCAGTCTCTCCAGGTACCCGCTGCTCAGCCCATCCCTGGGGTCCTTGATTGATGCCTCCTTCTCTCTCTCCAAAGGAGCCCTGGTGGTGCAGTGGTTAAAGTGTTTGCCCACTAACCAAAAAGAAAGATGTGGCAGTCTGCTTCCATAGAGATTTACAGCCTTGAAAACCCTATGGGGTCACTATGAGTAGGAATCCACTCAACCACAGTGAGTTGTTTTTTGTTTTCTTTTCTCTCTCTCCAACGTCATCTCCCACTCTCCTCAAACAGGTAAGTTCATCCTTGCCTTGGACCTCCCCTTTCTCTTGCACGCAAGAATTGGTAATATTCCCCTGGGAAATCTCCCTGTGTCCATTCCACTTATTTGAATCTTCTATCCTTCACATCTCAACTGCATGCAAGTCCTCCAGAAATCTTCCCTGAACTTATCAGCACCTCATCTTCCTGAAGACTCCAATGGCACTGACAGCCTTTTCCCTTACTGGGTTATTGTAGTCATCATCAAGTTGATTCTGACTCATGGTGATCTTATGTATAACAAATGAAACATTACCTGGTCCTGCGCCATCTTCGTAATCATTAGTATGCTCCAGTCCATTGTTGCAGCCACTGTGTATTTTGAGCACCTTCCAACAAAGGGAGTGTATCTTCCAGCACTATATTGGACAGTATTCTGTTATAATCCCGTCATGGATTGAAATGTGTCCCCCCAAAATATGTGTCAACTTGGTTAGGCCACAATTCCCAGTATTGTGTGGTTGTCCTCCATTTTGCGATTTTCTTATGTGTTGTAAATCATAATCTCTCCCTGTGGTTAAAGGGGATTAAGGTAGAATGTAATATCCTTGTTCAGATCACACCCCTGATCCAATGTAAAAGGTGTTTTCCTGGGATGTGGCCTGCACTACCTTTTATCTTACAAGAGATAGAAAGGGAAGCAAGCAGAGAGTTGGGAACCTCATACCACCGGGAAAACAGTGCCGGGAGAAGAGTGCATCCTTTGGACCGGGGGTTCCTGCAAGGAGAAGATCCTAATCCAGGGGAAGATTGATGAGAAGGACCTTCCTCCAGAGACGACAGAGAAAGAAAGCCTTCCCCTGGAGCTAACGCCCTGAATTTGGACTTCTAGCCTACTAGATTGTGAGAAAATAAATTTATCTTTGTTAAGCCATCCAGTCGTGGTATTTTTGTTATAGCAGTATTAGATAACTAAGAAAAATCCATAGGATTTTTACTGGCTAATTTTTAGAAGTAGTTCACCAGGCCTTTCTTCCTAGTCTGTCTTAGTTGGAGGTTCCACTGAAATCTATCCACCATGGGTGACCCTGCTGTTGTTTGGAATACCATTGGCATATCTTCCAGCAGCATAGCAACTCACAAGGCACCGTAGTATGACAAACTAACAGATGGGTGGTTTTCTGCCATGTTAAGTGCCTTATGTGTTTTTGCTCATCTACTATCGACTCAGCGGCACTGGGTTTGACTATCCATAGATGAGGCAATAAAGGTACAGAAAGGTTACGTAACTTGTCCAATGTCATACAGCAACTAAGGGACAGATTCAAGACTTCAACGCTGGGATGTCAGACTCCAAAACTTATTCATTTAATCACTCAGAAATACTCAAAGTCAGTCCTGAAATGCCTTGGTTTTTGCACTCCACTTCTTTGTTCTCATACCCTTTCACTCTCAAATACTGGTTTTAGGGGAAACTTGATCACTTCCTCTCTCCATTTTAGAGGTGTTTTTTTTTTTTTTCCTGTCTCCTGTGTAACTGATGTTTGGATTACCTGAGGTTAAACATGATTACATTTATTTCCCAAATATAATTTTCCCCATACCTATATTATTTTTGGCACTGGGGTCTTTGAAATTGTCAGTTAGAGAATGTGGTAGGATGATGACAAAGGAAAACGAGAAGTTGGTCAGCTATTCTCTTAAGAAGTTACTGTCTTCCCTTCCTGTTTTGGAGACAACTCATTGAAGAGGTAGAGAAGGCTAATATAGAAGAGCTAACATTTAATAAGCACTCAAGGGGGTTCCAATGGTAAGCACTTTATATCCATTTTCTTATTTGACCCAGTGGGTTAGGTACCATTATTTCTACTTTACAGGTAGAAATTGAGGCTAATAGAGGTTAAGCACCTTGCCTCAAACCACACAGCTAGTAGGCAGCAGGGGAGGAATTGCAGCAGCAGAGCTGCTGTGCACAGTGGGACAGGTCGGGCTCTGCAATGTGTACACCATCTGTACTCTGCTCACCACACCACCTGTCCTGGCTTGGATCTGTTCCTGACTACAGGAATGGGAGCCCCTTTCTCAACCATATAAAGTGCCATGTGGACTAGTGGAGTCCTTGTGTGAACCCGTGCCCTATAGATGAGGCAATAAAGGCACAGAGAGGTTAAGTAACTTGTCCAATGTCATACAGCAAGTAAGGAGCAGATTCCGGACTTGGAAGTCAGAGCATTGAATTTTGATCTTGCTGCCTTGTAAGCCTGGGCTTCCTACAGAGCACATACTCTACACTCCCAGGAATTTGGGGAGAGAAACGAAAAGTACGAAGAGACATGGCATCTACACTGAGAACAGTTACAGAAACAAAACCAGCACTTAAAGACTAATGACAAAGCCATCGAGGACTATTTTTGATTCTCTCCCATGCAATTTTTAAGAGTCTGGGCTCAGAACTAGATTGCCTGGTCTGGGTCCTGACTTCACCACTTCCTAGCTTGGTGGCCTTGTTAATATAGCCTTTTTATTCTCAATGTCCAAAGAAGTAAAAGAGGGTTAATCAGATTACCTGACTGTTAGGATTGTTGGAGGATTAAAAGAGTTATCACACACAGTTACTTAGAACTTAATCTGGTATATGGCTAGCGTGCAATAAATATTACTCTCAGTATTAATGTTAGTGTCAGCTTTGATATTAGTATTAGTATGCCAAACCAAACCCACTGCCACTGAGTTGATTCCAACACATAGCGACCCTATAGGACAGAGTAGAACTGCCCCATAGAGTTTCCAAGGAGCGCCTGACTGACTCGAGCTGCCTACCTCTTAGTTAGCAGCCATAGCACTTAACCACTACACCACTATGGTTTCCAGTATTAGTATCGATATTGGATTATTACAATGGACATTTAGAGAAGAGAGAGATCAATATGGACTGGTGAAGAAGAAAGATTCATGGAAGAGGTAAGCCGGAGCCAGACTTTGATGGATAGACAGAGCATTTCTAGACAGAGGAGAAGGGAGGAATTTTAGGGAGGGAAAGGGTGGAAACTAAGCAAGTAGAGTCAGGAATGAGCACAGCGCATGCAAGAAGAGTGAGAAGGCAGGTCTGATCAGAGCAAAGTGCGCAGGTATGTGGAGGATCTAAGGACGGGGGTGAAGGTGGGGCTGGACTACGGAGGCCTAGAATGAGGCTGAGCAGTTTAGACTTGAAGATGGAGGCAATGTGGAGCCAGAAGCATGATCTGATCCAGGGAGGGGTGACATGAAAGCATTTTTCAGGAGGATTAGGCTGGCGTGAGGCATAGGTTGTCTTGGCCTTGGGCAGGTTCAGACCAAAGGCTGACAAGAAGTCTCTGAGGAACTGCCATCTTTAGAGGTTTGGCCCCGCTTCGTTCTAAAGGTTGTAGTTATGGCAGCCTTCTTGGAAAGGCTGGAGTTATCTAGGGGACCTAATAGTCGTCTATCCCTGGACTCATCCTACAACTAGTTTGCTTCTATGTTATCCTCTCACTTTACATTTCTAGGTAATGTAAGCCAAAGGCTGGGGTTTCAGAGGTAACTCCCCAGTCCTGCTTGGTCTGTCTGCCTTTCCTGCAGAGAGGAGGAAAAGCATTGCTCAACTTGTCTGGGGGCCTTGGCAGTCATGTCTGTCCGTGGCTGACCTCGCTTCTCTTTGGCTTACCTCATATGCCCCTTTCCTCTTTTGCAGCCCTTTCTCCCACCTGTTCATACACTGCACTCATTTAATCTTTCTCCACCCCCGTCTGGCTCCTTTGCACGGAGACTCTGAGGAGAAATTCCACTGCCAGCCCCAGCGCAAAGATTTGGAAAGACACCCTGTGCTGCCAAGCCCAGGGTGGCAAGCTTATGAGGGAGTGAGTTCGGATAGCTCCTCACCTACTCTCTTTCATTGGCTGTGTATTTTATATGTAACAAAGGAGGCTCCCCTCCTTGGGACATCGTGCCCTAAGATAGGCCCAGAGAACTGGGCCTGAGTTCCACCTCTTGCTCAGCTGTTGCCTGGCCCAAGCACACGGGGTTGCCATGAGTCAGAATCGACTCCACTACAACTGGTTTGGGTTTTGTTTGTTTCTTTAGGGCATAAAACATTAAACTCAGTAAGAAGAAAACACAGGCCTTGTTAACCAGGACTTTCCAATTCCATAAGAATTGATGAGACAAAACCAAGAGAGACAATTAAAGCTACAAATTATAAAGCAACATATACAACAGTAATGACAAAGAATACTCTGTGTAAATAAAAGTGGAGAATCAATTAAGATGGAGTAGAATTAGTCACTTTCTGCCCATGCTGAAACCCACATATCTTGCTTTTGCTCTTTCTCAGGCCCTAAAAAAACAAAAAACAAAAAATTTTTTTTATTATCCCTTATTTTAGGAAAAGTAAAATTTATGTAAAATATATGGGTTCCTTTTTCCTTTCCCTTTTCTTTGAAATATCTTCATCATGAAATGATAAGGTGCCTCAGATTTGCCTCAAGATAATTTGAGTTTTGGCAGGGTTTGAGTCTGAAACAAGACTGTCTAATAGTTAATTGCTGAATCTAGGTGACAGGTACACTGCGTTTATTAAAATATGCTTTCTACTTTTGCGTATGTTTGAAGTTACTCATAATAAAACATCAAAAGTGGATCCTCATCAGGGACTATAAGTTCTGCCCAATGAAGGCCATTAAATGCATGCCTTCAATAAAATGTAATACACGCTTGCAACGTATCAGATACTTGACAAGGCTTAAGGTGTACTGTGGTAAATATAACTGTCCCTGCGCTTCTTCCTTCTTCCTCAACCTGAACCCTAGTTGTCCTGGACCCTGACTCAGTTCAAGAATGATTTATTTTTCTTGGGATGGTGAGGGCTATCAGTGCCCCCACAGCCAAGAAGTGGACCTAGTTTTCTCCTCTGTCAGATGCCTGAGCGCCCACATGGGACACGCTCTGCTCCTGTCACTGCTTTCTTGGCGGTATGAGGTCCCCAACTCTCTGCTTGGTTCCCTTTCCTTTCATCTCTCCTAAAATAAAAGTGGTACAGGCCACACCCCAGGGAAACTCCCTTTATACTGGATCAGGGATGTGACCTGGTAAGGGTGTTACAATCCCACCTTAATCTTCCTTTAACATAAAATTACAATCACAAAACGGGTGGCAACCACAGAATACTGGGAATCATGGCCTAACCAAGTTGGTACACACATTTTTAGGGGGACATAATTCAATCCATGACATGCCACAATAATATGATCTAGCTCAGTATCTCCCAGACTCTGCCGTGTAAAAAAAATTAGTATTTTCATGTGATAATAGATATTTGTAAAAATTAACTAATTAAGTTGTTGATTAATTTAAAAACGTGTGTGTGTGTGTGTGTGTGTGTGTGTGAATTCATGATTATGATCAGTTTGGGATGTTAAACAGGTTACTTTATTACAGGACTTCTCAGGTCATTTAATATACTGCTAATGAGCATTGTGAATATTCAAGGGTGGGTTGGGGGGACGGCAAAGAATGCAGCCTTTCTCAAATGTATTAGCCTGCAGAACTCTTCCTGTGGAGCACTCTAAGCATTTAATCTCGCCAGAAGTTCCCCAGAGCACCATCTGGGAATTGCTGAATGGTTTAAGTTACGTGCTTATTCACTTACCTGGAGCCACTTGAACACATGCCCTCTGACAGAACCTAATAAAGCAGGGTAGTCAAGGTTTCCCTAAATGTTAGAATGAAATTATAGCAACTAACCTAAAACTTATAATGAGTCTCTGAGGGCCATCCTTTCAGTGTTAGCAGTAGCACTTTCAATTTTAAATTGGAAATTTTAGATTTCCAATTAAAATTGAAATACACTTCTATTAATACAACTATTGGCAATACCAGTTGTGGGCAAGGACACAGAACAACTAGATTTCTTCTATATTGCTGATTGGAATATAAAATTGTGCTACCACTGTGAAAACAGTTTGGCAGTTAATTATAAAGTCAAGCATACACTTACTATAAATCAAAAACCAAACCAAACCCATAGTCAGTGAGTTGATTCCTATTCCTAGTGACTCTATAAGACAGAGTAGAGCTACCCATACGGTTTCCAAGGCTATAAATCTTTATGAAAAAACAAAATACCACATCTTTCTCCCACAGAGCAGCTGATGGGTTCAAACCACCGACCTTTTGGTTAACATACTACCCAGCAATCCCACTCCTGGGTATTTTTCCTAGAAAATGAAAACATATGTCCACACCAAAACCTATACACAAATGCTCATAGTAGCTTTATTTGTAACAGCCCAACTGGAAACAACCCAAATGTCTTTTAATGAGGGAATGGTTAAGCAAACTATGGAACATTTATACCTTAGAACACTACTCAGCAATGAAAAAGAACAAACTATTGATACATGCAAAAGCTTAAACAGATCTCAAGGGAATTATGCTGAGTGGGAAAAAAAAAAAAAAGCCAAACTCAAAGTTTACACACTATATGATTCCATTTATATGAGATTCTCTGAATGAAAAAGTAAAAAAAAAAAAAAAAACTAGTGATAGAGAAAAGAGGACTGGTTGCGAGGAGTTAGGGTTGAGGGGAAGGTACAAACGAAAGGTGTAATTATAAAGCGGTAGCATGAGAGTTTTTGTATGTGTTGATGAAACAGTTTTGAATTCTGATTATGGTAGTGGTTACATGAAGCTATATATGCTATAAAATTTTATAGTACAATACATCCTTCCCCCCAAAAAGTGTATGTGAATACTGGGGAAGCAAGCACAACTTGTACAAAGCAAGGTCATGGAAGCTCCATAGAGACATCCAAACTGCCTGAGGGACAGAACTGCTGGGCTGCGTGCTATGGGGACCATGGTCTCAGGGAACATCTAGCTCAATTGGCATAACACAGTTTATAAAGAAAATGTTCTACATTCTACTGTGGTGAGAAGTGTCTGGAGTCTTAAAAGCCTGTGAGCAGCCATCTAGGATACTCCACCGGTCTCACCTCTTCAAGAGTAAGGAAGAATGAAGAAAACTAAAGATACAAGGGAATGATTAGTCCAAAGGACTGATGGACCACATCTACCATGGCCTCCACCAGACTGAGTCCAGTACGACTAGATGGTGCCCAGCTACCACCACTGACTGCTCTGACAAGGATCACAGTGAAAGGTCCTGGACAGAGCTGGAGAAAAATGTAGAAGAAAATTCTAACTCACAAAAAAGAACAGACTTACTGGCCTGACAGAGACTGGAGAAACCTTGAGAGTATGGCTCCCTGACACCCTTTCAGCTCAGTAATTAAGTCACTCCTGTGGTTCACCCTTCAGCCAAAGATTGAACAGGCCCATAAAACAAAACGAGAGTAAGGGGGCACACCAGCCCAGGGGCAGGGACTAGGGGGCAGGAAGGAACAGGAAAGCTGGTAATAGGGAACCCAAGCTTGAGAAGGGAGAGTGCTGATGTGTCGTGGGGTTGTTAACTAATGTCACAGAAAAATGTGTGTACTGACTGTTTAATGAGAAACTAGTATGTTCTGTAAACCTTCATCTAAAGTACAATAAAAAAAAATTTTTTTAAAGTGTACACAAAAACCTAATAAGGTCTGCAGTTTAGTTAATATTGTACCAATGCCAATTTCCTAGTTTTAATGACATCAGTAGTTATCATTGGGGGAAGCTGGGTGAAGGGTAGACAGGAACTCTATTTGGAATTTCTTATGTGTCTTAAACTATTTCAAAGTAAAGAAAATAGTTAAAGATAAAACCCATTAAACCCATCGCTGTCGACTTAACTCCTACTCAGAGCAACCCTACAAGACAGAGTAGAACTGCCCCACAGAGTTTCCAAGGAGCGGCTGGTGAATTTGAACTGCCAACCTTTTGGTTAGCAGCCGAGCTCTTAACCACTGTGCCACCAGAGCTGCTAAAAAAAAAAAGACAGGCAGTAAAATAAAAAAATTAAATTTCTTTGAGTCCAGAAGAGAGTTTCCAGAAAGGCAGAGATCAAATCTACTACATTATTTGTCATTTTGTCTCCAACTTGCCTTCCTGGCTCCACCTCTTACCAGCTGTGTGACTTTGGGGAAGTTACAGTGTGTTTCTCAATTTGCTCATCAGCAGAATGGAAATAATGATAGTGCCCACGTCAAAAAGTTTTTGTTAAGATGAGTTAATAATAATGTCAAATGCTTTGAATACTGTATGTTGTCATTGTTGCTCGGTGTGGTCCAGTAGGTTCCAGCTCATAGCGACCCTATGTACAACAGAACAAAACACTACCCAATCCTGTGCCATCCTCACAATCGTAGTTATGCTTGAGCCCATTGTTGCAGCCACTGTGTCAATCCATCTCATTAAGTGTCTTCCTCTCTTCTGTTGACCCTCTACTTTACCAAGCATGATGTTCTTCTCCAGGGACTGGTCCTTCCTGATAACATGTCCAAAGTATGTGAGGCGTAGACTCACCACCCTTGCTTCTAAGGAGCATTCTGGTTATACTTCTTCCAAGACAGAATATTTGCATAGGGGTAGTAATTCCGTGAGGGGATATATGGTATGTGAAAACGTGTCACATAACTGGGCCACATGTCTCCTGATGATGGTTAACAAAAAGCCTGGGAAATAGTGGAATGTATAAATGATATGAACTCCTTGTTTACCTAATTGTATCTACAATATACCTACATTTTCCTCCAGGGTTTTCTTCCCCTTTTAAGCCTATCTTCACTCCTCAAGGTTTTGAAATATATGAAACTGCAACTAGCAACTCATTGTTTTTGTCAGAATTTTCTTTGAAATTAATAATAAAGTTTATTCTAGGGAACCTCTCAATATTTCTCCTTGATCCATTTTTGGTTTCTGAGTCTCTTAATACCTTCCTTACAGTTCTATCATTTCACTTAGATACATTTGATTTTAAGGCTCTTAGGTCTGTTTCTTTTATTTGACTATGAAGTCCTTAATGGCAGGAGCCTGCATTAATTTATTCACTCGACCAATATTTATTGAGGATCTGATATGTGATAGGCACTGTTCTAGATGCTGAGGACGCAGCAGTGAAAAAAGAGACAAAAAGCCCTGTTTTCATTGGTAGTTGCTATCACGTAGCTAATTCTTCTCTGTATTTCTAACACCTGGTACGGTGCCTGGTCAGTAAGTGCTCAAGTGTTTCATTGATGGATAAGTGGGGTGGGAAAATGCATGTTTCAGTTGTCCAATACACTATATTTAAATAAAAGGGACCAAAACCTCATATGAAATTAGCTGTTCTAAGCTTCTGAAAACAATTGGCATAGAACTATTGGAAATGAGCTACCTTTTTGCCTCTTCTTCCTCCTTTGTAAGATTTCCTGTGTAGCCTTTTGCCATGCATAAAGCAGTAGTGGGTGATAACAGGACAACACCAGTGCAGAACAGAGCATCTCCTTTGGAGAGATGAAGAACCTTCAGAAATCTTAGACCTTTTCTTTATGAAGACATCCTCAGTGCTTCCTGTGCTGAGAAATATGAGAAAGTGACTATTAATGCCAGAAAATAGCTGCTATGCTCTACCTTTCTATATTTCTAAGTTTGAATTCTCTTCATTTGAATTTTACGTTAGTTTCATATTTGTTTGGGAACCAAGCCCAGGAAAAGGATCTAAAATCACAAAAAGGATTGGCAGTGGGGCCGCCACTCGCCCTGGAGAGCAGGGCAAAAGGTTGAATCTCTTGGCAGATTTTTCTAAAATGGGTCAGTCAATCCAATTCCAATTCTGTTCACCTCTGTTCTGATACTAGTTGCTAATGGCATATTTCTTCTCTGATCTTAACCACCGGAGCTAGGTCAGACCCCACAAGTTAAAGGGTACAGTCCTCCACATTGCCAAGTCTGCCCAAGACTTCAGGCACCAGATGCAAGCTTGGAGATCATCACGATACCTTCACCTCTGATCTGCTGGCTACAAATTTGGGGGTTCCCTCTACCCCTTTAGGATGCCAGTTGTAAGCTTGGAGGTCCCCCAGGCTGCCTTTCACTTTTGACTTGCTGGCTCCCACTACTCCTTTGGATTTGATAATTCATTAGAATGACTCAAAGAACTCAGGAAAGTGTTATATGTACTATTATGTTTTATTACAGCAGAAGGAACACAAATCGGGACCCGCATAAAGAAGGGATGCATAGGATGAGTTCTGGAAGGGTTCCAATGCAGAGCTTCCCTGTACCAAAAAAGTATGTTATCCTGCCAAGTTCTGATGTCTTTTGTCAACCAAGAAGTCAATGGAGAATCAGTGTCCAGAGCTTAATTGGGGATCCCACTATAAATGCAATGACTGAATCATCACCCACGTGGTTGAACTCAACCTCCAGCTCCCCTCTCCTGGGTCTATCTGGCCATGCCAGCCTCACAGTCACTTCATTAACATAAATACTCAGGTGTGGTCTGAATGCCTTATCAAAAACACTTCAACATTTCAAGATTTTAGAGGTTATCTCTCAGGAGCCAAGGACAGAGACCAAATTCTTTTGGGTAAAATTCATTGTAAATCTTTCAATGTTATTGCTAGTATTTAAAGTCTGGAGCATAATTACTCTTACCTTGGGTTTCATGAGTGTTCATGCCCTAGGTGCCATAGAAATATTCTAAAAATGATTTTTATTAATATTTTTTATTCAGTAATACATCCACATGGTACAAAACTCAAAATGTTCAAAAGAGTAGATCATGAAGAGAACATGTCCTTCCTCTTCCTGATGTCTCCAGTTCATCTCATTCCCATCCCTGGCATCCATGGCCGTGTTTCTTATCTATCCTTGCAACATAGTATATAAATATCCATATTTTTAAAATACTAGACTCCAGCATCCATGTGTTTCATTGTCATGCACATTTCACATATACGGCTATGTTGTTGTTAGGTGCCGTCCAATTGGTTCCGACTCATAGCGACCCTATGAACTACAGAACAAAACACTGCCCAGTCCTGAGCCATCCTTACAATTGTTGTTATGCTTGAGCTCATTGTTGCAGGCACTGTGTCAATCCACCTCATTGAGGTTCTTCCTCTCTTCCGCTGACCCTGTACCCTGCCAAGCATGATGCACTTCTCCAGAGACTGATCCCTCCTGACAGCATGTCCAGAGTATGTAAGACGCAGTCTCGCCATCCTTGCTTCTAAGGAGCACTCTGGTCGCACTTCTTCTAAGACACATTGGTTCGTTCTTTTGGCAGTCCATATGTTCAATATTCTTTCCCAACACCACAATTCAAAGGCATCAATATGGCTATACAAAGTCAAATAATAGGACAAACATCTTTTTTTTTTTTTTTTTTGCAACTCAAATAATCCTTGCTCAAATGAGCAGATTTCATTTTCTTCTTACTTTCAAGAAAAGAGGCAAAAGTTGCTTCAACTGGTGCAAGAGTCCTGGTGAGGACTGAAGCAACCAGGCTCTGCCACTAACTAGTGGACCTAGCTCCTCACGTGAAAACCACAGATTTTTGTCCACAGTTGACATCTCAGATTTCTTCCAAAGGTAAGGGCCACAATTCTGTTAAACAAGAGGTCACATCTCTTTTTCTTAAGTCAAAGTTCAGCATAGGTACCTGTTGCATCTTTGTACTGTTTAATGAAATTGATGCTCCAAATGGCCCGGATGCTACATGCTACGAAAGACTGACATGCTATGACACAGTCAGGGCAGTTTTATGACTCATATATCTTAGGCGTTTCTCTGAAAATCTGTAAGCTTTCTATCAAATATATATAGTAACACTCATCAGCATAACATCACTTCCCAAATATTCATGTCTAATCATAATTTGGGAAACCCTGGTGGCATAGTGGTTAGGTGCCACAGCTGCTAACCGAAGGGTCGGCAGTTCAAATCCGCCAGGCGCTCCTTGGAAACTCTACGGGGCAGTTCTACTCTGTCCTATAGGGTCGCTATGAGTCGGAATTGACTCGACAGCACTGGGCTTGGTTTTTTTGTTTTTTTTTTTTTTTTGGTTTAATCATAGTTTATGCATTACGCTCAAAGCCGTGAAGAGCTGATCAGTTGCAGGTGGGTTCATCGATGCAATTAAGTTTCCAGGTGTTACCCATCAGTGCTTGGTAGTGTATCAATTCTCAGTGGAGCTTCATAAAATCTTACAGTAGCCTATGGGTCCCAAAGAAAATCAGCAGAGTTGAGTGGGACTCTAGCAAAATCACTTGTTATATTATAGATTCCTAGGTTAACTCCCTAGAAGACTTACTCATCAGTTTTAGGGGGTCCAACCTGACTGCACACTGGAATCTCTCTGTGACCTTTACAAAATTCTCATGCCAGGGACCCAGCCATGAGTAGGAATCAACTTAGTGGCAACAGGTTCGATTTTTTGATTTATCGAGTGAAACCCAGACCTCTGAAGTGTCACCTGCAGAGCCACCACATCGAAATCACCCGGCAGCTTGTTAGGTATGCAGCCTCTCAGCCCCATCCCCCAGAATTACTGAAACAGAATTTGCATTTTAACTAGGTCCCCAGGTGTTTCATTTGCACGTTAAAGTTTAAGAAGCACAGCAGGAGGGGCCTCAAATTATGCATTTCTCACAAACGCCCAAGTGATGCTGCAGTGGTTCTGCTGGTCCTTGGTCCACAGTGACAAGAATCTCAACCATTTTTCCTCTGTGGCCCAAGCAGCGTTTTTCGAAAAACTGCATGGGAAGCTCGTTCTGGGCTTCACCACAAACCTGCTGAATACGACAGTCTGGGAATCTGCCTTTTGAACAGGCTGCTCGTTCCCAGGTGTTTCTTAGTGACTGGGAAGTTTAAGAACCCATGAAGCACATCCAATTTTTCCCAGGGTGGGAATCATTCTCTCCTTTGTATAGCAGCCCAATCTAATTGTTTAAAAGTTCCTCTGCTTTTAGTCTCAGTTGGTCTGGAGGAAACAATAAAAAAAAAAAAAAAAAAACCCAGTGCAAACAATATTACGCTCTAAAAGAATAATAAGTTGTCTCTTCCTTAACCCTTCAAATAAGTCAAGATAGTCTTTCTCTGGTCTACTGGATTGTCATCTTCAGGCTTCTATTTTTCAATGATTGTTTCGGGTTCTTCTGCATCACCCCCACCCAATGCCTGTCCCCTCTTCACACTAAAAACTTTCCAGTTCAGCCATAACTTTCAAAGTCAGTCAGCCTGAACCAAAGAAAACCTCTGATACTACCGAACACAGTATATAAATGAGATTATCATCTACTCTGATGAAAACATCCTGCTTTTTGATAATACACCTGCAGGTTTCCTTTGCATTTTTAGAAAGGCTATGGTCCCGGTGGTCCTGGGGTGGTGTAAAGGGCTTGCTTTGTCTATAAACACAAAGGTTGGCCATTCGAATCCAACCTGTGGAGCCACAGATGAAAGACCTGATAATCTGCATCTGTAAAGGTTACCTGTTGCCATCAAGTTGATTTTGACTCATAGTGATCCTACAGGGCCAAGTAGAACTGTCCCGATAGGGTTTCCAAGGCTAAAAATCTCTACAGAAGCAGACTGCCGCAACTTTCTCCCATGAGCAGCTGGTGGGTTCAAAGTGCCAACTTTTCAGTCAGCAGCCAAGTGCTTTAATTATTTTATCACCAGCCATTGAAAACCCTATGAAACAGTTCTACTCTTACCCTCTGACTCAATGGCAACAGATTTGACTTTTTTTTTTAATTGTGCTCTAAGTGAAAGTTTACAGCTCAAGTTAATTTCTCATTCAAAAATCTATACATTTCTTGTTTTGTGACATTGGTTGCACTCTGCACAATGTGACGCCACACTCCCCCTTTCCACCCCGGGCTCTCTAATGTCATTTTGTCCACTTCCTGTCCCTTCCTGCTTTCTCATCTTGTTTTTGGGCAGAGTTGCTCACTTAGTCTCCGATGTTTGAATTAAGAAGCACGTTCCTGATGAATGGGTAAATAAATTGTGGTATATTCACACAATGGAATACTACGCATCGATAAAGAACAGTGACGAATCTGTGAAACATTTCATAACATGGAGGAACCTGGAAGGCATTATGCTGAGCGAAATTAGTCAGAGGCAAAAGGACAAATATTGTATAAGACCACTATTATAAGATCTTGAGAAATAGTAAAAACTGAGAAGAACACATACTTTTGTGGTTACGAAGGCGGGAGGGAGGGAGGGAGGGAGAGGGTTTTTTATTGATTACTCAGTAGATAAGAACTGCTTTGGGTGAAGGGAAAGACAACACTCAATACATGGAAGGTCAGCTCAATTGGACTGGACCAAAAGCAAAGAAGTTTCCGGGATAAAATGAATGCTTCAAAGGTCAGCGGAGCAGGGGCGGGGGTCTGGGGAACATGGTTTGCGGGGACTTCTAAGTCAATTGGCAAAATAATTCTATTATGAAATCATTCTGCATCCCGCTTTGAAATGTGGCGTCTGGGGTCTTAAATGCTAACAAGCGGCCATCTAAGATGCATCAATTGGTCTCAACCCACCTGGAGCAAAGGAAAATGAAGAACACCAAGGTCACACGACAACTAAGAGCCCAAGAGACAGAAAGGGCCACATGAACCAGAGACCTACATCATCCTGAGACCAGAAGAACAAGTTGGTGCCCGGCCACAATCGATGACTGCGCTGACAGGGAGCACAACAGAGAACTCCTGAGGGAGCAGGAGATCAGTGGGATGCAGACCCGAAATTCTCATAAAAAGACCATACTTAATGGTCTGACTGAGACTAGAGGAATCCCGGTGGCCGTACTCCCCAGACCTTTTGCTGGCACAGGACAGGAACCATCCCCGAAGACAACTCCTCAGACACGAAGGGACTGGTCAGCGGGTGGGAGAGAGATGCTGATGAAGAGTGAGCTAATTATATCAGGTGGACACTTGAGAGTGTGTTGGCAACTCTTGTCTGGAAGGGGGATGGGAGGATAGAGAGAGAGGGAAGCTGGCAAAATTGTCACGAAAGGAGAGACTGAAAGAGCTGACTCAATAGGGGAAGAGCAAGTGGGAGTATGGAGAAAGATGTAAGTAAACTTATATGTGACAGACTGATTGGATTTGTAAACGTTCACTTGAAGCTTAATAAAAGTTATTAAAAAAAAAAACCACGTTCCTTAGTTGTGTTGTTTTTTGTTTTATGGGCCTGTCTAACCTTTGTATGAAAAGTGAGATTTCAGGAGTGGCTTTGGTTCCAAATTAGCAGAGTGTCTGGGAGCCATAGTCTTAGGGATTCCTTCAGTCTCTGTCAGACCAGTAATTCTGGTCTTTTTTCGTGAATTTGATTTATTTTCTACGTTTTTCTCCAGTTCTATCCAGGACTTCTCTATGCCTGTTAGAGCGGTTGGTAGTGGTAACTGGGCACCGTCTAGTTCTTCCGAGCTCGGGCTGGTGGAAGCTTTGGTTCATGTGGTCTTTTAGTCCTTTGGGCTATTTTCCTTGCATCTTTGGTTCTCTTCATTGTCCTTTGCTCCAAATGGGATGGGACCAATAAGGCGCTCACGAACTTTTAAGACCCCAGACACTAGCACCATAGTAGGACATAGAATATTTTCTTTATGAACTATGTTATGCCAGTTGACCTAGATGTCCCCCAAGACTATGGTCCCCAGCCCCTAGCCCCAGAAACTCTATCCCCAAGGTGTTTGGATGTGTCTAGGAAACTTCTTTGCCTTTGCCTTGGTCAAGTTGTGCTGACTTCCCCTATATTGTGTGTTGTCTTTCCCTTCACCAAAGTTGACACTTATCTACTATCTAGTTAGTGATTTTCTCCCCGCCCCTCCCCACTCTCATAACCTTCAAAGAATTTTTTTTTTCTCTCTGTAAACCTTTTCTTGAGTTCTTATACTAGTGGTCTCATAAAATATTTGTCCTTCTGTGATACTTATTTCACTTTTAGCATAATGCCCTCCAAATTCATCCATGTTGTAGATGCTTCATGGAGTCATAGTTCTTTATTGTTGCATAGTATTCCATTGTGTGTATGTACCATAATTTTTTTATCCATTCACCTGTTGATGGGCATTTAGGTTGTTTCCACGTTTTTGCTATCGTGAACAATGCTGTAATGAACATGGATGTGCATATGTCTATCCATGTGATGGCTCTTATTTCTTTAAAGTATATCCTAAGGAGTGGGATTGCTGAATCGTATGATACTTCTATTTCTAGCTTTTTAAGGAAGCATCAAGTTGTTTTCCAAAGTGGTTGTACCATTTTACATTCCCACCAGCAGTGAATAAGCGTTTCAGTCTTCCCGAGACCTCTTCAACATTTGTTGTTTTCTGTTTTTTGGATTAGTGCCAGTATTGTTGGGGGAGATGGTATCTCATTGTAGTTTGGTTTGGCATTTCTCTAATGGCTAAAGATCAGGAGCATTTCCTCATGTGTCTGTTAGCCGCCTGAATGTCTTCTTTGATAAAGTGTCTGTTCATATCCTTTGCCCATTTTTTTAATTGGGCTATTTGTCTTTTTGTTGTGGGGTGTTGAAGTATTTTGAAGATTTTAGAGATTAGACCCTTGTTGGATTATGCTGTAGCCAAGAATTTTTTCCCAGTCTATACGTTCTCTTTTTACTGTTTTGCTTAAGGCTAGCTTTGTGGCCTAAAATGTGGTGTATTCTAGAGAATGTTCTATGCACCTTGGAAAAGAATGTATTACTTTAATGTTGTTAGGTGGAATGTTCTGTACATGTCTATGAGGTCAAGTTGGTTAACTGTGGCATTTAAAACTCCTGTATCTTTATTGAGTTTCTTTCTAGATGCTCTGTCCTTCACCAAAAATAATATGTTAAATTTCCTACTATTATTTTAGAACTGCCTATTTCTATTTTCAATGCTGTTAGAGTCTGTTTTATGTATTTTATATGTTTATATATATATTTATTATGGTTATGTCCTCCTGATGTATTGACACTTTAATCATTATATAGTGTCCTTCTGCAATGTGATAGATTGCTTTTGTGTGACCTTTCTAGACATGGTCTTGTAACTCCCACCCAAGAGGTTCTTGTTTGCTTATTTTTTTTCCATCCTTTGAGTTTTAGTTTGTTTGTGTCTTTGTGTCTAAGGCGTGCCTCCTAGACAGCATACAGATGGATCATTTTTTGAATCAATTCTGCCACTCTGTGTTTTTACTGGTGCATTTAGGCCACTTACATTCAGTGTCATTATTGATAGGCATGAGTTTACTGCTGTGATTTTGATGTATTTGTATATGTGTGAGAGGAAAGAGATGTTGATGGTTTGTTTCACTTAACTTTTTGTGCTGAGTTTTTTTGTTTGTTTATGTGTTTTCATCTCTCTCACTATTGTTGATTTTGTGTTTGCTGAGCCTTTATTTATTTATTTTGATGGGTGGGTTTGTCAGCTTCTTTTGTGGGTACCTTGAAATTTACCTTCATTTTCCTAAGTTTAAACCAGTCTTTTATTTCTCGATATTGCCTTGACTTTTTCTCCATACGGATGTTCTATGACTACACCATTTATTTCATCTTTTTTGTTTAGAAATTGTCATTGTTTATGTATTGATGTCTCTGGCTCCCTATTTGCAGTCTTTTAGCTTTGTTTTGTTTTTGTGAATTCCTTATCTTGGTTTGTATCTGGTTGATCTGTCCTATGTCCTAGTCTTGGATTGTTGTTTGATGTTGTTGATTCTCTAACTGGAGGACTCCCTTTAATATTTCTTGTAATTTTGGTCTGGCTTTTACATATTCCCTTCATTTCTGTTTATCTGGAAATAACCTTATTTCCCCATCATATCTGAGAGACAATTCTTCTGGATATATAATTTTTGGCTGGCATTTTTTTTCCTTCAAGGCTTTATATATGTCATCCCATTGCCTCCTTGCCTGCGTGGTTCCTGCTGAGTAATCAGAGCTTAGTCTTATCAGTTCTCCTTTGTAGGTGACTTTTTGTTTATCCCTAGCTGCTTTCAGGATTCTTTGTCTTTGGTTTTGGCAAGTTTGATTATGATATGTCTTGGTGGCTTTCTTTTGGAGTCTGTCCTACATGAGGTTTGTTGAGCTTCTTGGGTAGATATCTTCTCATCGTCCATGATATTAGGAAAGTTTTCTGCCAACAAATCTTCAACAGTTCTCTCTGTGTTTTCCATTATCCTCCCCTGTTCTGGTATTCTGATCACTCATAGGTTTTTCCTCTTGATAGTATCCCAAATAATTCTTAGACTTCCTTCATTCTTTTTTCTGATTTTTCCTCAGACAAAGTAGTGTTATGGTATTCATCTTTAATCTCACTGATTTCGACTTCCATTGTCTCAATTATGCCCCATGACCTTCTATTGAGTTGTCTAATTCTGAAATTTTTATTGTGAATCTTTTGGATTTCTAGTTACTGGGTTTGTATGGCTTCTAGTAGCCTGTCTATTTTGTCATTTTGTTCTTGTGCTGTTTTCCTGAATTCTTCTATTGCTTTGTCTGTGTGTTCCTTGGTTTAGTCAGTGTTTTGCCTGATCTCCTTCTTGATCTCTTGGAGAGCTCTGTATATTTGTCTTTTGAATTCTTTATTAGGTAGTTCTGTTACCTTATCTTCCTCTGGAAGGTTTTCTGGTTCTTTATTTTGGTTGCTTGCTGGAGCCATCTTGTCCTGCTTCTTTATGTGATTTGACATTGACTATTGTCTCTGAGGCATCAATAAATTTTGTACTTATTTATTTATTGAATTTTTGTTTACTGCATGCTGAATTTTTGTTTTGTTTTGATATGTTTAAGTAGGCTGGGTGTGTGTGCTACTCTGGTCAATCCTCTGGCCTTGCTGGAGCTCCCACCTCCCGTCCCCAGGTGGTGGGAGCAGCTACTAGGTGTGTGAGCCTGTGAGTCTGCTTACTGTTCTTGTGAAGGTATAGGTGGTGTTTTTGGGGAGGTGATGAATCTGTCCCGCTGGTCGCTTGGCCATGGGTGGAGGGGGTGTTCTCCCTGGTTGTTGGGTTGGGTGTTATGGTCAGGGTCCAGATGCCCGGGTCATCAGTCACTGAGTGTGTGGTGTGGAAACTCTCACCTAGGCTCCTGGGTGGGCAGGGCTGCATGGGGGTTTTCAGAGCAGGCACAGGTCTCTGGTTGCAGTAGGGGATGATGTGGGTGGCAAGGTAGGGGGCTGTCAGCTGTCCCTGGGTGCCCAGATGGAGGACATGCCCCGGTCCACTACAGCACATAGTGGGCAGGGGGGCGGAGTAACACAGCTAGTCCTTGGGTGCCCAATGCCATTGGCTGGAGGGATTGGAGGGTGCCACTGGTTCTCAGGCCCCCAACATGGGTGGCTACATGTAGTAGGTGGTACCACCAGCCCTCAAGCCCCCAGTGCAGGTGGGTGAGACCCCTTCTTAGTAGGTGGGCATTGTGGATAGCCACAAATCTGCAATTCCCACTTGGCTGCTGCAGGTGAAAATGGGCTTCAGCTGAAAGCCCTGCCCATTTTGTCCTAATGAAGGCATATGGTGCCAGGTTGGCCAGCAAGGCAATGGTGCCTGTGATAGGTGAGGGTGAAGGGCACTGCAAGTCCATGGACCCCCCTCTGCCAGTGGCTGGGCTTAGGCCAGGCCAAGAACCTCAGGTTGGCCTAGAGCTACAGGCTTAGGGTACGGGGCAGTGTTGAACGTCACAGGTCTGCAGCTCCCACTTGGTTGCTTCAGGTGAAAATGGGTTTCAACTGGAAGCCCTGCTGCTATTGTCCTGCTGAGGGCACACCATGCTGGGTCAGCCAGCAAGGCACTGCTGTGGGTGATCGGCGGGGGTGAAGGATGCTGCAAGCAAGTCCGTGGATGTCCTACACCAGTGGCTGGGCGACAGAGTGGGTGCCTCTGGACTGGGCCGTGAGTTTCCGGGCTTAGAGGGTGTGGTGGTATTGAATGCTGCTGGACTGGTGTTGGAGCAGGGAGGGGAATGGATGAGGAGAAGGGAGTGCTCCTCAGCCATGACTCTCTGGTGGGGAAAGGACTGTGGTGCCCTTGGTCGGCTGGGAGCTTGTACTTAACTTTTGCAGGCCTGGTGTCACTCCTGTTTGGTTCTGGAAGTGCATGCTGAGTCACTGCTAGTTAGCTGCACCAAATGGGGTGGGTTTGGGCTTGGGATGCTATTTGCCTCAGTATGTCCACCCTGAGTAGATTCAGCTAGCAGGATGCCAGCAATACGTAATTCCCTGTTTCCACAGTTTTCAAATTGTCTCTCCTTCCACCTGTTGCTCAGTCTGATTCTTCAGCTTTGTCTTTGATGTTTAGGGTTCCTAGATTATCATATATATCTGATTGACTTTTTTTTTTTTTTTAGGTCTTTGTTGTAAGAGGGACGCCACAAAGCATCTGACTATTTTGTCATCTTGGCTCTGCCCTCCTGATTTTGGTTTTTATATATCATGTTAGTTCAATATTGAACTTCTGTTTAACCACAACTCCTATGTCTCATTTCCTATCAGTCATCAAGAGACGCCACCCATTCTTAAACCAGCACAATTATTTATTAAACTTAAGTGGAGGGCTTTACTTGTAATGCCCATTACTTTTATCACTATGGTCTCTGTCCATTGTTCCAACCCGACTAGGGATTTCTGGTTACTAGTCCTGAACAGACTGAGCAGTGTTAGATTCAGACAGAAGACCCAGACTCAAGCTTGACTCTACAGATTTGCAGTAGGGCCTGAAGCAAGTTTCTTAACCTTTGAAAGCCCATTTTCTGATTTGTAAAATGGGGACAATAATAATGTCTGTCACTTTGTCATACTGTGATGTCTTGTGTGTTGCTATGATGCTACAAGGTATGCCACCAGTATTTCAAATATCAATGAGGCCACCCATGGTGAACAAGTTTTAGCAGAACTTCCAGATTAAGAGAAACTAGGAAGAAAGGCTTGGTGATCTACTTCTGAAAATTAGCCAATGAAACCCTCTTAGGTTACAACAGAACAATGTCTGGCTTGTTTGCTTTGGACATGTCATCATGAGGGATCAATTGCTAGAGGATAACACCATATTTGGGGAAGTAGAAGGCCAGTGAAGGCGAGGTAGGCCCCTCAGTGAGATTGATTGGCACGATAGCTACAATGACGGACTCAAACATGCTGACAATTGTGAGGATGACGCAGGACCAAGCAAGATTTCATTCTGCTGTACATAAGGTCACCATGAGTTGGCGTCGACCCAATGGCAGCTAATAAGAAACAAGTTTTATAGACAGTTGTGAAGATTCAGTAAGATAATGTAAAAAGAACTTCCCAAAGCACAGAGCTCTGTGTAAATGTGGGTTATTAATAAAAGCCATCCCCCAAGCAATGAATAATCTGTAAATTTACTAACCAAATTGCTGACTCATTCATATCCTTGTTTTCCCCTCTCACATAAACTAAGTGACAGTCCTGAAAGCCCCTGAGGGGGAAATAATCTGTATACTCCATTCCCATCTATGACCCATTCTAGCTTTTTTGTAAAGAGTTCCTACCTTCTGTCCACAAAAGAAGAGAGGAAACCTGGCGTGAGAATCTGTGAAATCAAATACAAGGGTGGTTCTCTAGAAACCAACCAAGTAGAACTGGATGAAACCAGAAAACTCCTCTAATGTCGCTGACGTGGCTGTCAGTGTTCAGACAGGGCATCCCAGTTGCAATTTCTCACTGAAAGAGGAACACAAAATTGCTGAGGTCTGCCTAGTGGAATTCAGTGGAAGCAGGGTTCCCAAGCAAAAGGGACACATGATGAATACTTAATTTATCCTGCCAACATGAGACCTCACCCTGCCTCACTGCCAAGAAAGCCCCCAAGTTATTTGGGGGCAATCAGGTTTCCTATAGCATCCTGTGGACTTGTATAGACCCTCTCATGGGTGGTAAATTTTCTACATGAAAATGAGTGAGACTACACTAACAAGGCCTGTTCATTACCTGCACCTCTTCAGCCCACCTTCACCACCTCACAATCTGTGTTTCTTAAAATAGGGACAAATCTCAAAAACAGGAACCTCAGCTTTAACCCAAAAGGCTAGAAGTGTTTGGAAATCTTCACCAGACTTCTCTGTGAACCCAAAGACACACACCTTTGCCAATTTGCATGATTTACATATTAAAGAGGCTGATTTTTTTTTTTTTTTAGGACACATAATTTTCCAAGAGACTAAGCAAACAGTTATAACTTACACACACATATAGGGCAAGAAAATTAAGGATTAAACCACTCAAACAACTCAAGTAACAAACACCTAATATTTATTAATAAATTAGTACACTTGAAGGCATTTTTCTGATATCAGTCCCTCACCACTACCCTCCAAGCCCGGCCCACACAAAGGTAGTCCACACCACCCTTGCATGAGAATCTCAAAACGGAGCATTAGACGGTATGTTTATAAACGTGAGCATCGTTGCAAATATATCAGACGAGAGTTCTTACAGCGGCAGCCATTTTTAATTAAAGTGACGGAAGGATGAAGTAAACCCACCAAGACCCAGGCCTTGAGGACAGACTGGACCTATTTGACTATGTGTGTATAAAAAAAACAAAAACATCTTTTAAAGCAAAGCTGGGCAAATTCTCTATGGAAAAGGTGCCACTGGGATTCACTTGTGACTTTTCAAAGTATAGCAATATATTCCCAAACAGCTCAATCCCTAAAAGATGAAGGTCAAATTCTTTCGTGGCCTCGCTGGTAAGCCACTTAAACAGCAAGTCCCGATGGCTTGAGGACTTCCTTTTTCCAGCCCAGAGCATATTGGCAGAAGAGAAACACAAGTAATCCAGCATGCTACATGGTGTCCAGGTGAAAACCATACAATCAGCAATAGTGTGGTCAAGTTTCAGTCATGACTATATAACAAGACATTAAAAAGATAACTTAAAATCTAAGTGCAGTACAGTAACTCAACGGGGTCTTAACCCTTCAGAAAATCTGTAAATGACAAATAATAATGATGATAGTAGTAATAATTAAAAAAAAAAAAGTAGGTGTGGCTGTTGAGAGACATGAAGACTGCTTATAGAATTCACATGATGTCATTACACTTTTAAGAACCTCACAAGCCAGTGTGCAGGAAAAGTCACACTGCGTTAGAGTAAGTTAAGGGAATTTAAAGTGCACAGAACAATTCTGAAAATACGTAAGAAGGCAAAACAGAGAAATACGGAACTTGAAAAAAAAAAAAAAACTTTAGTGGTAGGTATTTTGCAACGGTTACACCTTAAAAAAACGGCTTATAAACTAACTTCCCAGAAAGGTTTAAAAAAAAAAAAAAAGAACTCAAACACTGGCCATATATTGTTAAACACACACACGCACACCAAAAAACAAAAAGAAAAACCAAAAAATAAAACCACCCTGCCACTAAATTGAGCAAATATTCCAGAGTGCAGTATCCCTAGTGTTCTACAATAGGTCAGGAAGATGGCTATAAACAGAGTCCAGGAGGGTCTGGCTGGCTTCCTGGCTCTTGACGCCAATGATCTCAAATAGCCGGTCCAGTTTGTCCTCAGCCTGGGGGATCTCTTCGATTACCCGCAACTCCTCCGGATTCAGGATGTGGAGCATATCATCAAAGATAGGCTGCAAGTCGCAGGGGTCCAGGCGTACCTGCCGCAGCACTGTGTCCTTCTTTTCTGCAGGGGGAGAGAGAAGGGACCGGATAGCTGTTAGGGACTGTACTGGGGGGGAGGAGTGACATCTACCCTTGTGCCAGCCTACTCCCTCCTCACCTGCCTCCTCTCCAAAATGAGTGAGGTAAACTCTGGTTCATTTTAAACAACAGGAGAGTTTTTGTTTGCATACACACATAAGATAACAAGATTTGCCTAATGGAGAACAGGAAAGGATCTGCTTGGATGGGTTGTTGAGGTATCATTAACATGACATTTACCTAGATTTAAGTGCTTTCTTCTAAATTCTCCTAAAAACTCAGAGGGAAAATTCTGAAATACCTAAAGAAACTTGTACTTCTTTCCTCATCTGTAATGCATTTACTAAACAAAGATCTCCATCAGCCCACCGTTTTTCCAAATGATCAAAAATTCCAAGTTAAAGGTAGTCTGCTTTCTGATTACATTACAATATTTTAAAACCAAACTGCTGAGAGTGAATGAAAACACACAAATAAGAAACAAATTGCTTCATGGGTCATAATACCATAGGTTGGGGTGAGGAATTATAAAATGTAACATAATAAGTAACAGAATGTAAACTAGAATATAAATATATAAATACACAAAATAAACCAAACCCATTGCCATGAGTCAATTCCGACTCATAGCGGCCCCAGAGTGGAGCTGCCCCATAAGATTTCCAAGGAGCGCCTGCTGGAGTCCAACTGCGGGCCTTTTGGTTAGCAGCTGAGCTCTGAACCACTGCACCACCAGTGTTCCAAATACAAAATAGATCAATATAAATATGCAAAGCAGATAAAATATAAACATGTAAAATATAACCTATTTTATGAAATGTAAGAACATATAAAATAACCCTTTCACAGAATATAACTAGAGATATAGAATATATGGAATATAGCGAAAATCTTTCATCAGTGTGAGTGTGCTAATTTTCCACTCTGCTATTAAAAATTGAATGTGGTGAGTTATTTATTAATGTACCAATCCATATATATTTTTAAACATCGTCATTTGTAACCTAGCTTAACAGAGCAAATTTTAGGACTAATTTAAGTTACGAAGACCTGTACTTCAATTGTTGACTGGGAGCCTAAACTGTTGTGTAAACCTTCCCCTAAAATACAATAAAATATTATTTAAAAACAAAAAAAAAACAAAACAAAAAACCCAAAAACCTGTACTTCAGACTCAAGATAGATTATACTTTAAATCTTTGGATTCAGCAAGCCTGGTAAATTATTTTCAAAAAACGTGCCGGACTACATTTTACCAGCCCTTCCTTGAAACACCTGATAGCATCGTGCAGATAAAGGGTGACCAATACCCCTTGATGGGGCTCACTCTCTGCCATGTCCCCACTGGCTATCGAGGTGGTTTCTCCCCAGTCAGCCTCAGCTCAGACTTCTGGGCAGGTCATTCAAATGGCTCAAGTACAAAAGGACAGTGGAAAGGACAGGGAGAAATTGCCAGAGGCTCTTTCATGGGAGGTGGGAAGAGTGATAATTGTGCCCTTCCTGTTATGAGCCCTTCCTGCAGGTGTTCCTCTGTCCTGCAAGTCTGTCTGTACCTTTGGTAATAAAGGAGCCATTCCTGCTCAGCGCGGAGGAGCCGCTGGATGTGGAGTCACAGCGAAGAAGGGGTTCAGACTCATCCACGAAGAAGCCCTTGTTCTTATCCAGGGGGGAAGGCTCCACCGTCAGGAGGGTGGAATTCTCAAGTTTCCCGTTGGGGCTGGGAATGGGGCTCGGGCTAAGTGGGCCGGGGCTGGTCGGGAGGGCCAGTTTGTCAGTTTCCAGCTGTGGGAGGGAACAAAAAAATTTATTATTATATACTTCAAAAATTATAGAGGGAAAAAAAAAAAAAAACACAATGAAATCAAAACCCCTCTTTGGATACTACTTTTTGTTCCACTTAATATTTTGTATATAAATGCTCACATTTCAGCCGTCTGTAGTTTATTTTATTGCTAGATACATATGCCCATATTGTTAAATCTTTCAAACATATACATGAGGGTATGTATGAGCACTAATCGACTCAACGGCACTGGTTTTTTTTTTTTTATGAGCACTAAAAAATAGTTAGGAAGCATATATACCAAGCTGTTAGCACTGGTTACCTCAGAGAAGTGTACCTGGACACAGGTGTGAGGAAGAAGATTCCCACCTTAAAATATACTTTTGTCAAGCTGGAAGAGGCCTTAGGTATTATCTAGTATATTCCCCTGTCTTTACAGATCAGGAAACCTAGCCTTGGAAGTGAAGAGACGTTCCTATTTAAAGGCTCTCAACCAGTAAGTGTCAGAACTAAGACTAGATTGCCGGGTTTCCTGGTATATATTTCTAACTAGCTCAGCAATTAAAATTGCTTAAAATAATTGAAAACAGGAGAACACTGGAGATAAAAGTCACTGGGAGGGGAGAGTGAGGACCACCCCACAGGAGCCAGTGTCTCTGCTCTGAGAATATAATAGAGCCCGGAAGCTTGCATCCTGGAGTGTGGAGCAGAGAGGGAAGGAGCAAGTAATCAAACAGAGTAAGATAGTTTCAGGTAGAGAGAGCTTCATTACCACTCTGGCTGCTGTGTGGAGAATGAATGTCAGGGAGGCAAGATTCAAAGCAGGGAGACCAGTTAGGGTGCTCTCATAAGAGACAAAGGCCCCTGGGTGGCACAAATGGTTTGCACTCAGCTATAAACCTAATGATTGGTGGTGCAGACCCATCTAGCAGCACCTTTGAAGAAAGACCTGCTATCTGCATCCATAAAGAAAACCCTATAGAGTAGCTCTACTCTGTAACATGTAACCATGAGTCCGAATCGACTGGAATGCAACAGCTTTTTTTTTTTTTAATAGTAGCCAAGGAGTTCCTGAAGGTTAGCCAAAAGGTTGGAGGTTTGAGTCCACCCAGAGTGCCTTGGAAGAAAGGTCTAGGTATGCGCTCATGAAAAAAATCAGTCATTGAAAACACTACGGAGCACAGTTCTACTCCGACACACATGAGGTTTGTCATGAGCCAGAATCAACTGGATGGCAATTGGCTTTTACAGCAGCCAAGTGAGGTATGATTCTAGCTTATAACAGGGGTATACAGTAGAGATGGGTAGAAGTGGTAGGCGATATCACACCCATTTTACAGGTGAGACAACTGAGGGCCAGAGAAGGCACACAGCTACTGGAGGAAATCCAGTGCTCAACTCAGGTCTGCTTGACATCTCTATTTTGCCCTTTCTTTTGAGACTAGACTTTAGAGCTCTGGCAGGCACTTGTGGCATCTCCTAAAGTCCATTGACTTTACGTTCTTATTTGCTTTGCCAGTATGGATGAAAACGTAAGGGCCAGGTGGCCAGATCATACAGGGCAGGGTTCAGGGAATGATGTACACCTCCCCAGAGCTGTTTAATCATCACTCTCGAGAACACTTATCACTTCACTAGCATACTTAAAGTGAAACATTTTCAAGCTCTTTAACCGGGAAGACAGACTAGCATTTCCAAGTATTACCCTGGATGGTTAGATAAGGCACAAACACAATTGCCTCTTTTACAAAGTTTAAAAACAAAACAAAAAAACACAAACTGGTTGCTATCTAGTCGATTCCAACTCATAGCTGCCCCATAGGATTCCCAAGGAGTGCCTGGTAGATTTGACCTTTTGGTGAGCAGCCGTAGCTCTTAACCACTACGCCACCAGGGTTTCCTTACAAAGTTTAAGGTCTGAGAAATTCTTGCCACTGATTACAAATTCTGAAGACCACTGGTTACCGATGCTTCCACAGTGTTTTTCCTCAGTGCCATCACCCTCGCCCTGTTTCCGCTTCCAGTGTAAATTGAAGACTTGGATAACATGCATTCCCAGTAACCCCCTCCTGATCCAGGGACAAGTTTTATGTATATGCTTTTAAATTTTTAATTCAATAGGCCTTGGCATGTGCTGCTCCTCCCTGAAAATGTACATGGCCATTCATGCCAATACACATTTCTTATTCACTCAATTAGACAAAGAACTCTTGTCTACACTCTGGTTCTCAGGGACATTACACTGGAAGACATGGTCAGTCAATATAGTGCACTGTTCTCGCTTAAAAAAGAAATTCCCACCCACAAATCACATGCCAACAGAACACAAGAAGTCCACCCGCCTTATTTCCTGAGCTCTGTTTGTTCAAAATGTTAAGTATTTAAATTTTTTCCACTATTGCCACAGGGCTCGTATCAGTAGAAATTAAGCATATGAATTCCAACATAATTTGGAAACAGAGAATGTTGAACTGAAGTTCTCTTGTGATTACCGGTAATGAGCCAGGTGAATATGAACACGCCCGCTAGGAATGGTTCTAACGTCCCCACAATGAAACTACCAACCACAGCTAAAGCCAGAGACTATCCAACAGTCATCCTTTCTAGAAAATCTACTCAGCTTTAGTATAGGTATTTCTTACTTCGTGTAAGAGTAGCTGGCTGCATTCCAGATTTATCTAAAGTTATTTTTTTTCCCCCCATGGTGCGGGGGAATTGCTCTCAGAAACTTACTCTTTTCCTTTAATATTTATTCCTCCTTTGCCTTAATATTTATCCTATGTCCATGAAAGCAGATTTATAACACTGTAACTCTATTAGCATTGTGTTATCTGTAATATCCCTAATCAGGAAACTGAGTCATTGGGATATGTGGAAATTAATTCTCTATTTTATTAATTCTGAAAATTCATGTTTCAGTGTTCTGAGTTTATAGTGAGTGAAGAACATCTATACTAAGATTTAGATCCAGAAGACAAGTACTCCAAGAAAGCCAGATTCCCATAGAACAGGGTCTTCTATAAAAAGCTTTGAAAACAAAGTTATCAAAATATTCACGAAGTAGATCATGAGTAACTTATGTCTCTTTGAGCTTTCCAAATTATCTATAAGGACATAATAACTTTTATAACTAGAAAAACAACAAATGTTATCTTTAAGAGCCACCACGGATAAGAATATTTTCCTTCTGCTAACTTGAAATGTGGCTGCAACAGCTCTTGTTTATACTGGTAGCCATGAAACAGGATATATTGCTGACCCCTCTCTATACTTTTGTTAAGCGTTCATGAACCCAGAAGTGCTATATCCCCTCAGCTTATTGCAGTGAGGCACGTATTAGAACTTTAAAGAAAGGCCTCTGAGTCCACCAGACTTAAAAAGTACAGTTTTAAGTCCCCTGAAACTTAAAAAATACAGCTCTTTTTGCTTTATAGGCATGAGGTAATTGTGCTAACTTGGAAGACTTACTCAAAAAATGAGGTAGAGACAGTAAGACAGACCCAAAGAGGAGGGGGCAGCAGCAATGAGGTGAGCACTCCCCAAGCAGCTAAACACAGTACAGTATGGTTCTACTGAATGAGCTGGAGAGAAGAACAGACAAATGAATCCTAAATGTCCTTCTTGGAAGTACACTTAGTCCTTCCAGATACTGTATTTATTAGTCCAAACAGATAAGGGAAGGGAGATAAATGGTTCACCTTACTCAACCTCTGGATCATACCTGTAGCTTGGCTGCTGACCTGACTCTTTTCCTTTCTGATTGCTACTACTGCTGACTACAAGGAACCATCCATATGGATTTGGTGAATACAGTATTGTTTGAAATTTGCAGGCCTGAATGTCTCTGAGGCAGTGTTTATGAGAACAGTGATTCACCTCGTACTTGGACTGTACTGGAATGAACCACGACTGTCATATTTTCTCCTTCCCCCATTTCCAGCTGTGTCCTTGCCAATCCTTCACCCTCACTCAACCAGGGTTCTAAAACTAAAGTGCCTGCTCTTGAGTGCTCAACCAAATCACAACCTGAAACTGAAGCTCAAAAAGTAATTCTCTATTTTTAGTATCAAATTGAAAAATCACTTCCCTGTTGACTGGCCTTCCCTACACATGACACGCGGTGGAAGTGTTTCCCCAGCCCCTAGGGATGGCGGAGCCATGAATGGGAATGGAAAATCTTTTCAAGCCTTATTCATGGCAAAAGTGGTATAGCAATTAAACAAGATTTTGAGACATCTACTTTTTTTCTCCCTATAATGTAGCATTTTTTTTTATAATGTAGCAGAGTCCCTGGGTGGCGCAAATGGCTAACATGCTTGGTTGCTAACTGAAACGTTGGAGGTTGGAGACTAACCAGAGGTGCCTCAGAAGAAGGGCCTGCTGATCTACTTCCAAAGAACCAGCCACTGAAAACCCTGTGGTGCACAGTTTTTGACACATATGGGGTCGTCATAAGTAGGAATAGAAATAGACTTGATATAACTGAGTTTGTTTGTTTACAATGTGGCATTGCATTATGCATGTATTATGTATCATGCACGCAGGCATGGGCCAAGGACCCCAGCGGCAGAAGCCATCTTTTCAGCATGATTTTCATGTTCACCACAGTCAATTCCTAAAAGTCAAAGTCATGAAAATCCTGAAAAATCATTGCAAGGGAAGAAAGGAGACCCGCCACTACCCACCTGTGTGATCCAAAGAAACCACTTCCCATCTCAGACCTACTTCCTCATTTCTAAACTCGAAAGGTTAGACTAGGTCACCACTGAGTTCCTTCAGTTCAAATGACGTTTGATTTAGTGTTTGTCTTATCTAGTGCTATTTCATTTTTCTGGCTGCCTCTGTCTCGAGCTTCCTTTGTCTTTCCAAGTTACCCCCACCTGGCCCACTCAACTAAAATTTACCACTGAGTTATTTTCAATTACTATCCAATTACAATCTCCCTGTGTTTACACAATCTGTTTTCACAAAACTAATGAACAACTTTGATGCATCAGTGACCCGCTGAAACAAAGCATTCATCACCCAGCCTGGACGCTCCTTGGCAGGCTGCTGTAACAGTTCAACTTAACCCATCGTCTCCCGGCACCACCCAACTGGTTTCCATCAGGCCCTTTTCAAGGAAGGAAGCAAGGAAGAGTTCCATGTTACATTTGCGAAAATCTGGATCACCTTAATAATGGTTTTTAAAAGCACATTTCCTAACTCCAATTTAAACCACTTGCTGTTCCATCTGAGTTGATCGTCTTTTTACTCAGATCAAGTAAACAAAATAAGTCGTTACCACTATTGTGGTAGATGAAACAGCATAAATCATCTATAACCTTTTTTTTTTTTTGGTGAGGCAGCTTTCATTAACTCCATTTTAGAGGTAGGAAAACCACAACTCAAAGAGGTTAAGTAATTTGTCCAATTTGACCAGGCCTGTCTCATGGCACCTCCCTCTGTGGGCCCATTGCTTAGGAAAATTGACAAACCCTGTAAACTGTATGGTCCCTGGGTGATACAAATGGTTAGCACTTGACTACTAACTTAAAAGGTGGAGGCCTGGTGATGTGCTTTCGTAAGGATTACAGTCAAGAAAACCCTATAGAGCAGTTCTATTCTGTAACACATGGGGTGGCTAGGACTCGAGATCAATTCAATGGCAATAGGTTTGGTTTTGATTTTATATAGACAGGTAAGGTTGGGCTCTGAAAAAAAAAAATGCTACCCTCTTTGCCATATAAGTATCTCTTGATAGCCAAATCTATTTTGTGTCTATATTGTCTATATTTACATAACAACAAGCAATGGTTTGTTATATTTGGTTCTAGCATTTAAGATATAAACTTAAGTTCAATAATGAGGGTTAGCAGCCCTGTCTCAAAAAATTTATCTGAGTTTATCCAATTCCTAGTTCAGATACTGAAGAATATCTGTACACATGATTTTGCCCTTGAAAAAAAATAAAACAAATACACTACCCTTAGAAGAAAGGGAAAAAAGTATGAGACTTGGAAGTCCCAGATGATACATGACAATAACTTTTAGATTACTAATTTTAAGTGTGAATTCTTGTTAAATCCAAACCAGCATGAGGGATCTTGGCAAGAATAACCCAAATTTACACAGCAAGTTTTATTTTTTTGGCAAGCAAAAAGAAAAACTTAAGAGGGAAAGAGGAAAATGCTGATTTCTAAATCTTTGAAAGAAGGGTTATCACCCATAGGAATTTGGGAGGCTGTCTTAGAAATGGTTATATGGAATGGATGGAAAACACACACACATCTGTAGGTAAAGCAAATACGTTAAAATGCGAATAAGTGTTGAATCTAGGTGATGGGTTTATGGGTGTTTGTTATACTGTGCTTTCAACTTTTCTTTGTTTCCAAAGTCTTAAAAAAAAATTTAGAAAAAAACAAATAAAAGGGTTAAGAGCCAAGTAACCTTAAGATTAAAATTCCCCTAACTTTCCTTGGGCTTCTGATTGCCAAAGCCCTTTGTTTTCTTTCCTGCTTTCCTATTCTCCTACCCAGACCGCAGGAGAGGGAGGCAAGGAGGTGCTTCCATTGCCTAAGTAGGGAACAGCGCTCACGCTGAAATCTAAGTCGTCAATTGCCATGTAGACAACCCAGATCTAGATCTGCTGTCTAGTCCAGACCTCCCTGGGGTCACTGGTGGCCATGTGATAGAAGCAGATACAGGAACGTCATGCCAAAGGGCTCTGCTCAGCCACCATGGGGGCCCCTGTGCCAGACCAGGGAGGTGGCAGTGCCCAGTGAACGCGGAGCCACAGGCTGCCCAGGTGAGCTGGGAGCCTGCAAAACTGACTCATCCACTCAGGAGGATCTCAGGATTAACTTGGTGGAAAAATTCCAAAACTCTTGGGAAATTATTTTTCAAGACACCTACTACCTTAGATCTGTTCAAGAACAGGATAATGAAAGGATTTTTGTTTCAACTGCAACCTTAAGGCTACGTTTAAACTTTAGCCCAGGTTAATGGCCCCTGGTGTATTTCTCCCTTACATACCCCAACCCAAATTGAGGTAGGTGCTACATTCATGTTTATGTCATCTGCTAATTCTGGTAGTTTCTAAGAGTTAATTTTAAAATTGAACTCCAAAGACTACAAATCCTCCCACAGACGGTTAAATCAAGGTGTCATTGGCCAATCCTTGCCCTAAGCAGGAGAATTACTCCTTTCCTGGGTGCACAAGGGAAAAAGCCACAAGCAGTGCTGCAAGAATCTGCCAAAGCTGGTAAGAACCGGCTGGCTCCAGAGGGAGGCAGGGAGGGCGGGTGCATATCACCCAGCTGCTGGCATGTATATCTGCAAGCTGTCCAGACTGCTGACATCAACCGTAGTGTTACTGCAGCCTTGAGCTGACTCACTGACTAGCTTTCTCAAAAAGGGAAGCAGGGATGCTAAGTGGGCTCTTTTGGTTCCGAGTTGACGTCTATTCACATTTTAATACATCACTGAGCCTTGTAGGAGCTCAGCTCCATCTATATGTTAGGAGATCATGCTCTGTTGGAAATTACTTGGGTTTTTCTAAACTTTACTCATGAGGTCTGTTGGGAAGCCTTGCCCACAAGAAAGCCTTTGGACAATTCTAGTCTAAGTCGGAATTGGCCTGATGGCACACAACAAAAACAACCAGGAAAAAAAAAATGGTGCACGAACTTTACAAGCTTGACTTAAGATGGTGTGGAGGATAGAAAGTAATTTTATAGGAAACGTAAGGTAAAAAGGCTTATCTTTGTGATTCAAGGTTTTTGAACTTGCCAAATTTGATGAATTAGATTCCACAAAACAAGCCTGTTGCTGTCTAGTCGATTCTGACTCATAGCAACCATAACAGGACAGAGTAGAACTGCCTCATAGGGTTCCCAAGGAGCAGCTGGTGGATTTGAACTGCCAACGTTTCTGGTTAGCAGCCATAGCTCTTAACCACTGCACCACCAGGGCTCCTTGATTAGAATAGCATCGCTTAATAAATCCATTAGTTGGATTCATACAGTTAGAATTAGAATACACACAGTACACAATTACAAAGGTACAAAGGGGATACAGTGAAAAATACTTCTCCCTCCACCCTCTGACTTCCAGCTCTCTGTTTCCCTATTCCCCTCCGGGGTGGCAGTTACTGTTAACAATTCCTAATGTTCTCTTCAAGAGTTAGTCTATCTTACACCAAGAAATACATATGTGTATTCTCTATCCCAACCCCAATTTTTTTTTTACACAAATATGTCAGCACATTGTATGCACTGTCCTGCACCTTGATTTTTTTTTAAACAGTTCTTGAGATGGGTACATAAAGAGCTGACTCACTCCTTTTGACAAGTGCACAGTTTCACTGTATGGATGGAATGGATGGATGTCCCATAGCTTATGTAACCAGTTCTCCATTGAAGGGCATTTGTGTTGCTTCCACTCTTTTGCTATTACGAAAGATGTTACAATGAATACTCTTGTTCTTGCATCATTCTGCATTGTATATGGGGACTACCCACACAAAAAAACTCATTGCCATGGAGTCGATACCAACTCATAGCTACCCTATAGGACAGAGCAGAACTGCCCTGTAGGGTTTCCAAAGAGCGGCTGGTAGATTCGAACTGCCGACATTTTGGTTAGCAGCCGAGCTCTTAACCACTGTGCCACCAGAGCTCAGGTAGGATATATCCCTAGAAGTAGAGTCAAGGGCCAATCTGCATTACTTTGGTAGATACTGCCAGGTTGACCTCCACAAGGGCTGGATTAATTTACGTACCCATCAGCAATAGACAGTTCCTCTTTCCAATAACCTCACAACACAAGTGTGCTATTTCCCAATATCCTCACAACACAAGTGTGCTAACAGACCTTTTCCTCTTTGTCAGTCTAGGAGGTTAAAATGGTATCTCACTATAGGTTTTAATTTGAATGTTTCTTCTTATGAATGGGGTAAGAAATGTTTGAGAGTTTTCAGTATTTCCTTTTCTAGTAACTGTCTTATCCACACACTGCCCATTTTTCTACCAGGTTGTTTGGTCTCTTTCTTGATTAAATTGTAAAAGTTCTTCATATTTTAAGGAAGTTAATCCTATGCTGTAAACAATTCCTCCCAGTTATTATTTTGTCTTTTCATTTGTGTGTGGTGTTTTCTGGCTTGTATAGTTACTACTACGTTGTAGAATTTTTTCTTGCCTCTGTGTTTTATATTATTCTTAGAAAAGCATTCCCTACTTTTGTGATTATAAAAACAAAACATTTTCCCCATTTTTTTTCTAGTACTTTTTTGGTAATAAGTAATCTTATCTTTTGGTAATTCCATTCCGTGCCCTGATAAATCAAAGTTCCCTCTGGAATATACATATAGTTTTTTTTTTTTTAAACTGGAAAATCAGGAGTGATAATTCTCTCTCCCAAGGAAGTGGTAATGAATAAGCAATTAAAATATTGAAATTAACTACTGTATAAGAAAACCTATTGCTGATCATGGTGCAATTCTTCCTCAGTTAGTTCACCCACTGTTGGCACTTGGCCTACAACAGATCAGTTTAGCCACAGAGAGAGTCTCACAAATATATGGAAGAGAAGCTAGGCCAGAACTGGAAGCTATTAAGCTTTGACTAGATAAAGGTTTTGGCTTAAAAACAGGGGTTCGAACTGGTTTAGGCATGGCCAACAAAACGTAACAAGAAAAGACCCAAATTTTTACAATTTGGGTGGTGTGGAATGATAATCGAAACAGAAAAAATTATGAGTTGAAGTCCTGGAATGGGAGACTCAGAAGAGGCGTGGCGAGCCCTTTCAGGAACCTGAAGCGTGAGACTGGATTATTGGCAGGACTGTGGAAAGCAACACACATTCAAAGTGACATGATTGGCCATCATCTTCCAGTGGGGCACCATTGTTTCTGACATGAGCAAGAGATTTTGTTGCTATGCAACGTGTATGCTGCCCTTGTTTTCTAAGAGGAAGATTAGGTTTCTAGCAGGGCTTCGACATGTAATTTTTCCCATTCTGGTTCAGCCAACCTTTAAAAATTTGGGTCTGTTCTGGTTTTGCTTCCCTGGTCATGACTGAATGGGAAGAACTGGTTTGAAACCCTGCTTGAAAAAACAAAATTAAAAATATGTTCTGTAGCACTGATAATGAAGGGATAAATAGGCTTCTTTTCATAATATTGATTTTCATTTCCTCCCAATGCACTTTTTGAGAAAGCCACTTACGGGTGTGGATTAAAGGGGTGAACAATGCCATCCACGAAAAGACTCAGTCTTTTCTAAATTTTGAGATACTGTGTCTCAGGAAAAAAATAAAAGCCCACTTCAATCCCTCTAAATAGTAATTTAACAGAATATACTCTAAAGTTTGGCTCACATACCTACCTTTCCTATAAAATTGTCCGCTTCTTGAGGGCAGATTCGTGTGTGTGTGTTCATATAGAATTTACAGTGGCTGATATAGGGCTTAATACATTATGGTGGTCAATTGGTGTTTGCTAAATAAATTGCCTATATTATATCATCTTACCCTTAAAGGCTATAATTTTTTTTTTTAAATGTGTGTGTTAGAAAAAAAAAAAAATTAGGGAGGGGCATATATCAATGTCAAGACCCTGAAAATCTATTTCCCAGTCTTTTCTTCTCATAACCTGTTTGCCTCAAGCTCAACTATTCTATTTCATTAATTCTAAGACCTTTTTTCCCCACATTTTTTAAATTGTGCTTTAAGTGAAAGTTTAGAGTTCAAGTTAGTTTCTCATATAAAAATGTATACACACATTGTTATGTGACCCTAGGTGCTATCCCTATAATGCAACAGCACACTCCCCCTTTCCACCCTGTATTTCCCGTGTCCATTCAACCAGCTCCTGTCCCTTTCTGCCTTCTCATCTTGCCTCCGGACAGGAGCTGCCCACTGAGTCTCATGTATCTACTTGACCTAAGAAGCACACTCTTCACAAGTATCATTTTATGTTTTATAGTCCAGTCTAGTCTTTGTCTGAAGAGTTGGCTTTGGGAAACATTTTAGTTTTGGGCTAACAGAGAGTCTGGGGTCCCTGTCTTCTGGGGTCCCTCCAGTCTCAGTCAGACCATCAAGTCTGGTCTTTTTACTGGAATTTGAGTTCTGTACCCCACTTTTCTCCTCTTCTGTCAGGGACTCTCTGTTGTGTTCCCTGTCAGGGTGGTCATCGGTGGTAGCCAGGCACCATCCAGTTCTCCTGGTCTCAGGCTAATGGAGTCTCTGGTTTATGTGACCCTTTCTGTCTCTTGGGCTCATACTATCCTTGTCTTTGATGGTCTTCATTCTCCTTTGCTCCAGGTGGGTTGGGACCAATTGATGCATCTGAGATGGCCGCTAGCTAGCTTTTAAGACCCCAGACACCACTCACCAAAGTGGGATGCAGAACATTTTTTTAATAAACTTTGTTATGCCAGCTGACCTAGATGGCCCCTGAAACCATGGTCCCTAGACTCTGACCCCTGCTATTCTGTTTCTCGAAGTGTTTGGTTGTATTCAGGAAACTTCTTAGCTTTTGGTTTAGCCCAGTTGTGCTCACTTCCCCTGTATTGTCCTTCCCTTCACCTAAGATAATTCTTGTCTACCATCTAGTTAGTGAATATACCTTTCCCTCCCTCCCTACCATGGTAACCGTCAAAGAATGTTTTCTTCTGTGTTTAAACCTTTGCTTGAATTCTTATAATAATAGTGGCCTCATACAATATTTGTCCTTTTGTGACTGACTAATTTCACTCAGCATAATGCCTTCCAGATTCCTCCATGTTATGAGATGTTTTGTGGATTCATTGTTGTTCTTTATCATTGTGTAATATTCCATTGTGAACATACCATAATTTGTTTATTCATTTATCCGTTGATGGGCACATAGGCTGTTTCCATCTTTTTGCTCTGTGAACTGTGCTGCAATGAACAGGGGTGTGCATATATCTATTTGTGTGATGGCTCTTATTTGTCTAGGATATATTCCAAGGAGTGGGATTGCTGGATTGTATGGTTACTTCTATTTCTAGCTTTTTACGGAAGCACCAAATTGATTTCCAAAGTGGTTGTACCATTTTATATTCCCACCAACAGTGTTTAAGTGTTCTAGTCTCTCTACAACCTCTCCAACACTGATTATTTTGTGTTTTTTGGATTAACGCTAGCCTTGTTGGAGTGAGATGGTATCTCACTGTATTCTTGATTTGCATTTCTCTAATGGCTAATGATCATGAGCATTTCCTCATGTATCTGTTAGCCGTCTGAATGTCTTCTTTGGTGAAGTGCCTGTTCATATCTTTTGCCCATTTTTTAATTGGGTTATTTGTCTTTTTGTTGTTGAGATGTTGCAAACCAAAACCTAACCAAACCCACTGCCGTCGAGTCAATTCCAACTCATAGCAACTCTAAAGGACAGAGTAGAACTGCCCCTTAGTTTCCAAAAAGTACCTGGCAGATTCGAACTGCCGACCTTTTGGTTAGCAGCTGTAGCATTTAACCACTATGCCAGCAGGGTTTCCTGAGGTGTTGCAGTATCTTGTAATTTTAGAGATCAGATGCTTATGGGATTTGCCGTAGCCAAATTTTTCTCCCCCAGTCTGCAGGTTGTCTTTTTACTCTTTTGGTCAAGTCTTCTGGTGAGCATAAGTGTTTGATTTTTAGGAGTTCCCAGTTACCTAGTTTTTCTTCCAGTGTTTGTGCATTGTTAGTAATATTTTGTATTCTGTTTATGCCATGTATTAGGGCTCCTAGCATTGTCCCTATTTTTATTTCCATGATCTTTACCGTTTTAGATTTTATATTTAGGTCTTTGATCTATTTTGAGTTAGTTTTTACACATGGTGTGAGGTATAGGTCTTGTTTCATTTTTTTCCAGATGGATATCCAGTTATGCCAGCACCGTTTGTTAAAGAGACTGTCTTTTCCCCAACTAACAGACTTTGGGCCTTTGTCAAATATCAGCTGCTCACAGGTGGATGAATTTACGTCTGGATTCTCAATTCTGTTCCATTGGTTTATATATCAGTACCAGGCTGTTTTGACTACTGTGGTGGTATGACAGGTTCTAAAATCAGGTAGTGTGAGGCCTCCCACTTTGGTCTTCTTTGGTAATGCTTTACTTATCTAGGGCCTCTTCCCTTTCCATATGATGTTGGTGATTTGTTTCTCCATCTCAGTAAAAATTCCTCACATTTTAATAACTCTGAAATAAGAACGAATCTTACAACTATAATTGTCAGTGTTTTTATTTCTTACTGGCACATACAATACTGGTGCCATTTTCAGCTGGCATGGTATTCAATGAAACACAGTAATAAGTCTTAATTATAAAACCTACTTGCACCTCTTAGACAGGTCGCTGTGAGTTGAAATCAACTTGACAGCAACTAACAACAATACCACCACCTCTCAGAAGCTTACTAAATGAGCACAGATGTAAAGCACCCAGACAGTGTTTGGGACACATAGATACACGCTGGTTCTCTTTCTCTTTGATGCACATTTCTTGTAAGTAGGGTGGTATTATAGGAGCCCTGGTGGTGCAGTGGTTAAGCACTCAACTGTTAAGCCAAAGGTTGGCAGTTTGAACCTACCAGCTGCTCTGCAGAAGAAAGATGCGGCAGTCTGCTTCCATAAAGGTTACAGCTTTGGAAACCCTGTAAGGCAGTTCTACTCAGCCTTATAGGGTCACTATGAGTTGGAATTGACTCAATGGCAATGGGTATAGGGTGGTATTATTTGCTCTAGAGTCAGAAAAGAATGTGGAATTCAAATTCCAACATAGAAAGAAAAATAGTAGCTAAGGTTTAGTCAGACCCCTGCATTACAAGCCCAGGACCTGGGAATTTTACACTCATCATCTCTGGCCTCCCAAGTCCTTACAAGGCTGCTATGGGCAAAGTCAAATTCTTGGATCTGCCAGTTCCTTCTATTAGGTCTTGGGGATTCAAAGTTCAAACTCCAGTAGTTGACATGAGGTGCAGCATGGGAACCTTACTTCTGTACCCTGAATATTGCAGAGTAGTTAAAAGGTTTCTAAAAAGCTCATTACTGAGCAAAACAAAGCAAGATGCTAAGTAAAAGAGACATCCTTGCTGCAATAAGCAGGTGGGGCTCCCAAGGCAGAAAACAAATGGGAAAATCTTTGGGAAGAAGGCCACAAAATTGTCTGTTAGGTTGTTAATCTGCTCTCTTGAAGGAAACAACAGTCTGGTTTTTTTTTTTTTTAATGACTTTCAAAGGGACAAACATACATCTGCTCTAGTTTTCTGTGTATTTTTTGGTGGGTCAAGTACCCCTTTTCTTCCGACCCTATCCCATAATTCCTTGTGCACAATTCTATTACAGCTTATTCTAATGAACTGTAATTGTTTGCACATGTGTCTTCATCTCAACGTGAGCTATGGAAAGGCAAGGATCACCTTCCTTCTTTACACAGTGCCAGGCACGTAGCTGGTGCTCCACAAAAGATTTTGAATAATTTAATGAAACCTCAGAATAAGTGATAAGTACAACACCTGATAAGTATAAGACCCTCAACGAGATGGACTGACACAGTGGCTGAAATAATGGGCTCAAGCATAATAACTGTGAGGATGGCACAGGACCAGGCAGCGTTTTGTTCCGTTGTACACAGGGTTGCTATGAGTCAGAACTGACTTGATGGCACCTAACAACATGACACCTGACTCACTACAAGTTGGAATCCACTCAGTGGCAATGGGTAATGTGGCAACAGCTGAAATGCCATTAAAAATCCAAAGGCTTGGTCATTGACATTGCTCCTTTGTGCACAACCACCTGAAACACAGGCATCACTAGATGCACCTGGGTCTGTTGTGTGTCAGCAGTATCTTTGTAATGTCCTCTCACCACCTAAGAAGTTCCCCAGAGCCTGCACTCATATCCTGCAAATTAAGTAACTTGACCTTTAAAGACCCACTGTGCTGTGGTAACACAGCAAATGACACGCGCTAAATACATGCACGATGTTAGGTACCTAACATCTTAAGGACTTAGAACAATAACCCCTATTTTCTAAGAGATGACCAATGGGCAAATTAAAGACAAAGACTAATTTGAATAGCCAAAATGCCAACAACAATTAAACATACAGCTGGCATTTGCCTTAACTCACTCTCACTATATGAAATTTCTGAAAATAGCTGGTCTCAGGCCCAAAGATAAGGACAGCTGCATCCTGCAGCTGGTAAGCAAAAAAAAAAAAAAAAAATTAGTAACTGTAATCCCTTCTGCAGCAGAAGCAGGAACACTCTCCTCACGAAAATAGAAGGCCCAGTGCTTCTCTCACTATTGAGATTCTCCCAGTTAATAATACAGAGCAAAGCCACCCCGTCTCCAACACAGAATCTCAGTATAAACTCGAGAGAGAGAGTGCGATCAAGAGAGTTAGAGAGAGGGAGGGAGGGACAAAGAGAAAGAAAAAGAAGAGAGAAAAATCTGTCCTATGGTTCTGGAAAAATTTAACATGCCATAACAATCAAGGAGCTTTGGTGGTGTAATGGTTAAGCACTTGTTTGCAAACTGAAAGGTCGCCAGTTCAAACCCACCAGTGGCTCCTCGGGAGAAAGACCTGGTGATCTGCTTCTGTAAAGATGAGAGCCTAGGAAATCCTATGTTGCAGTTCTACTCTGTCCTATAGAGTTGTTGCTATGAGTTGGAATCGACTTGAGGGCACACAACAACAACAAAAAAACAAATAACCATTAGGAGTCCCTGAAGGGTTGCTATGAGTCGGCATCGACTCAACGGCAATGGGTTTGGTTTTTTTGGTTTGGATGTAGCAAATGGTTAAGCACTTGGCTCCTAACCAGTTCTGACTGGTTGGAATCTACCCAGAGGCACCTCAGAAGACAGGCCTGGAGATCTGCTTCCGAAAGGTCATGGCTATGGATGCCCTACCAAGCATAGTTCTACTTTGTAACACATGGAGTCCCCATGAATAGGGATGACTTGACAGCAACTGGTTTGTTAACAATCATTTTACAACATAAAAGTAAACTACATTGGTTCCAGGTCTACCAGTTTGTTCCACTACAGTATAGTTTTAATCTGCTTAATCTTATAGGAGGAGGGAAGAAGGGATAAGGCGAATAACCATAGCTATTTCACTATCCAACTCCCCTGCTTGATCAGCATCAATTCTTTGAAAGGAAAACCTAGAAATTCAGGTGCTCAATCTTAGTTCTCTTTTCCTAACTGCCACTGAGGGAGCACACCATGGTCTTTACAAATCCATAACTTTATTTCTTCACTAAAGGAAATATCCCAGCCAGCCTAGGAAACTTCGCACGGGCAGTAAGGAGTAAATATTTACAAACAGCTGGGATTTCCAGTTCTCGGGCAAGGAACCCAGTTAGCAACCCTCCTGCTTAAAGTAGTCTTGGAATTGGAAGAACCTTCCCACCCTAGATTCAGTGACCCTAAGTATTCGGTATTTAAAGGATCCATTGGTATATGCGTTGGAGCTCATTAGGAATAGCCTTGTATCATGGATTGAACTGTGTCCCCCCAAAATATGTGTCAACTTGGCTAAGCCATGATTCCCAGTATTGTATGACTGTTCACCATTTTGTGATCTGATGTGATTCTCCTTTGTGTTGTTAAGGCCTACCTCTATGATGTTAATAAGGCAGGATTAGAGGCAGTTATGTTAATCAGGCAGGACTCAATCTACAAGATGAGGTTGTGTTTTAAACCAATCTCTTGAGATATAAAAGAGAGAAGCGAGCAGAGAGAAAGGGGACCTCATACCACCAAGAAACAAGAGCCAGGAGATTAGTGCAACCTTTGGACTTGGGGTCCCTGTGCTGAGAAGGTCCTTGACTAGGGAAGATTGATGACAACAACCAGAGCTGACAGAGAGAGAGGCCTTTTCCTGGAGCTGGCACCCCTGAGTTTGGATTTATAGCTTCCTAGACTGTGAGACTGTGACGGAATAAATTTCTCTTTGATAAAACCATACACTCGTGGTATTTCTGTTATAGCAGCACTAGATAACTAAGACACCTTCCATCTCTCTAGCCTCTAGAATCTGGAAATAATAGTAAATATTAATAGTAAACATTTGCCGAGTGCTTACTGTGGGTCACATGCACCTAATTCTCACAACAACCCACAGGATAGGCACTAATGTTACTCCCATTATCTAATGAAGAAACTGAGGCAGAGAGGCTAAGCACAGTAATTTACCAAATGTCCCCAAAGTGATTATACTGGCAGGGAAGGAATTTAACCAGGCACACATCTCCACACTGATGTTCCAATTTAGAGCCTTAATGGCTGCTTAGTTCTCTATTTAGCACATTCTTCCTCCCCACCCTCTTGGCTTTATGCCCTTAGAGTATATAAATGTGTGTAAATTTCTTCCGTTCAGCTGTAGGCTTCCTTGAGGGCACTGACTTTGTCTTACTCATCTTTCCATTACCCGAAATGCTTGGTATAATATTTTGCATAAAACTTGTTAAGTAAAATAGATTTTTTAAAAAGTAGATTCACCTTCTTTGCTGTTTAGCTAGGGTAAACTTAAACCCAGGCTAAAAAAGAAGTGGACAAAAGCTCACTCTTTCCTCAAATTTTGCCTGAGATTCCTCAGAAAAGTCACCCTTGAGTTACAGGGAGAAGTTACATATTCCAGACAGAAGAACATACACAGATGCAAAGCAGATTATGCATCTGGCCATGTAAACTCGTCTCCACCCTACTCGGCCCTCTGTTTTTGTTCAAGCTAAAGTGTAGTTAGCTTGGAATGCTTCCTGTGAAATTTTCCTTTCATTTTGGTCTCTTCGCTTAGAAAATACAGAGTTCAAAATTCACAACACATAAGGATGGTGTTCCCGGGTGGTGTTCGGCTGCTAACTGAAAGGTTGAAGGTTCAAATCCAGCCAGAAACTCCTTAGAAGAGAGGGCCCAGCAACCTACTTCCAAAAAATCAGTCACTGACAACTCTATGGAGCACAGTTCAATGCTGACACAGATGGCGTTGTCATGAGTCAGGGTCGATTCAACAGCAACTGTTTTGTTTTTCTATAAAAGCATCGTGCTCTGTCACTCCATGAATGCTTAAATCTAAGACAGAATCCATACTTTGAGAGATTTGGCCTAAAAAACTACATATGTTAAGGGACAATTTGCTTCTCATTTAACTCAAAGGCATGCGTAATTACCAATAGAGCACATGTATTCCACTTGGACCACTTTCACTTCTGGGTATGAAGGATTTATCTAGAGGCTACTACCCGACTCTCTATAGGGTCGCTATGAGTTGGAATCTACTTGACGGCAATGGGTTTGGGTTTTTTTGGTTTACTACCCAACTCTAGAAAGCTGGGTAGGTGTTTGTCTGCCTGCCTGTCTGTATTTGTTTGAAGACACTGGAGAGTTACCAAGGCAGCCAGGGCTTGAGGGGCTAAAACGCAAAGAGAAGGAAAATTGTTTGTAAAAGAAGTCAAAAGAAAGGAGACACATTACCCTTAAAGGAACAACAATAAGCTGACTTCAAAACAGAAATGAAGGCAGCTAGAAGGCAAGGACATGAGACCATAAAAGCACTGAAAAAAAAAATAACTGTCCACCAAAAATTCCATTTCTAGCTATCCTTCAAGAGCAAAAGTGAAATGATCCCATTCATTCATTTAGTGTTTCAAGAAAAAGGAAAACAGAGATTATTGCTGGAAACCTACACTGAAAAGTATTCTGTAGGCAAAAGAAAAATGATCTCTGGTAGAAGCTGAGGCTCCAGGAAGGAAGCAGGAACAGAAGAGCAACAGGAAAGATCAATATGTAGGTAAATCTAAGCAATCCTGACTGTATAAAACTATAATTATGTGTTACGGAGGTCAGGAAATGTGTATAGCCAAAATTCATGACAATAAAATACAAGAGAAAAATAAATAGAATTAATGTCTTGGTTCTGGGTAAGGCCAATGTATTGTCTAGAAAATGGTAAAAAAAAAAAAATACACATTTATAAAATCGCTTATAATTCCAGTATGCATGTTGTAATCTCTAGGGTAACCATTAAAAGCAAAGTAAATGTGCAACTAACAAGCTGATAGAGGAGGGGCATGGAATTAAAAAAAAAAGTACTTGATTAATCAAAGGCAAGAAAGGAAAGAAAAAAAAAGAGGGTAGAACAAATATAAAACAAATAATAAGATGGTAGATTTAAACCCAAGTCATCAGTATTGAGGAGCCCTGGCAGCGAAGTGGTTAAGAGCTCGGCTGCTAACCAAAAGGTTGGCAGCTGGAATTCACCAGCTGTTCCTTGGAAACCCTATGGGGCAGTTCTACTCTGTCCTATAGGGTTGCTGTAAGTCCGAATCAACTTGGTGACAATTTTTTTTTTTTTGTATATCAGTGTCACGGATTGAACTGTGTCCTCCAAAAATATGTGGCTAGGCTCTGATTCCCAATATTGTGTGATTATCCACCATTTTGTCATTTGATGTGATTTTCCTATGTGTTGTAAATCCTATCTCTAAGACGTTGATGACATGGGATTAGCAGCAGTTGTGTTAATGAGGCAGGACTCAATCTACAAGATTGGGTTGTGTCTTGATACAATCTCTTTTGAGATATAAAAGAGAGAAGCGAGCAGAGAGACAGGGGGACCTCATACCACCAATAAACAAGAGCAAGGAGGATGGCACAACCTTTGGGCCCAGGGTCCCTGTGCTGAGAAGCTCCTTGACCAGGGGAAGATTGATGACATGTACCTTCCTCCAGAGCCCACAGACAAAGAAAGCCCTTCCCCTGGAGCTGGCACCCTGAATTTAGACTTTTAGCTTCCTAGACTGGTTTTGTTAAAACCATCCACTTGCAGTAATTCTGTTATAGCAGCACTAAATAACTAAGATAATCAGTCATTACATTCAAAATGTAAACAGGTTGGAATTCTCTAATTAAATGACAAAAACTCTCAGACTGAATAAGGAAATAGAAGTAAATACATGCTATTTACAAGAGGTATTCCTTTAATAAAGATAGAAAACCTGAAAATAAGAGAATGGAAAAAGATATACAACTTGGAATGCTCTATTGGGAAGCTTTTGTTTGTTTTTTTAAATGGTTTTGGAAAAGTCCTAACAAATTATTCCCATGCTTTGCTGCTTCTTCCAGTGCTCATACCCTGCAACAACAACAACAACAACAACAACAAAAAACGGATATGATCCTGAAAGGCTGGGTTGAATTTAGATGTTGAACTTGAATGAAGAGAGTGCTGAAAAATACACTCATACCTGCGATAAAGAAAAAGTCTGACTCTGGATGTGTTTAATTAAAAGATGGCTGATAGTCCAGCGTGGTTAATAATGGTTTAGCTGTTCTTGACAGAGGTTACTAAAAGGCACACCGGGGCTAATCCCTTGAGTGGAACATAATACAGGTGCTCTCGGGCTCATGTATAGGAAAAAAAAAATAATAATAACCATTAAAAAAAAAAAGGTCATTTTTACACATTAAGAATTCATTAACTCTCGGGGCAAAGTCCCAAATGCCCAGCAGTACCACAGTACAAAAGGAGTACAAATCCATCATAAGATAGGAAGAATAGCCTCAATTATACCCCTGCCTTCTGACTCTCCTGTTTTGACTTGACAGATCTCAGAGATAAGTTATGGACCAATAGTTACATACTGCGTAACTAATAAGAACTGGCTGCCAGGAAACTGTGCTCCTTGGCTATTTAAATTAGAATCAGAACTAGGTCCAGCATGTTGGTAGACAGTGATGTTCATTATTAAATCATGGAACAAGAAGCTTAATATTGTCTTCTCAGCCTTGTCATAAACAGTAGGCTTATACTAGAAACAAATAGAAAACTGTAAGATACTCCAAATGCCTCTGTTTCTTAAAAAATAGTATTTTCTGAAAAAATACTATTGGAATCTTCAAGAGGGAGGAAAGAATTAAAGGGTCTAAGAGTTTGGAACCTGGGGAGTACATGCTTTGTTTTCTTATTCAATGACCTAGTAGTTTTTATGCCATGACACCCTCTCCATGACATGAGGTCTCTATGGGTCTACCTTTCCCAGAACCTATGACAGTGGCTGGAATAAAGCAGAGCTCAATAAACATTTCTGGAGCTCAATGGAACCATCAGAGAAAGATAAAATTGTCATCTGTTGTAGTCATGCCCCTATCACCACCACAACTCCCCAAAAGAAACAGCACCCTCTAAAGACTAGGATCAAATTCTAGGCGACCATTGAGTGTACACGCAGAAAAGAGATGGGTTTGCAAAAAACAAAAGTGAAACAAGTTTTTGTCAAATACGACCCAAGACAGCAAACCTCACTCAGTCCTATCGAGGAAGAAAGGATTTCCATATAGGCCACTGTCTGCTCTTCTCTCTCTCAATGCAGCATGGTAAACAAAGCCTTACTTACCCTTTCTCTTGGACCCTTCCAGCTTTGTCATTAAAAAAATTTTTTTAACACAAAAGTAATAGGTTTTCATTATCAAAAATAATGTAACAAGAAAAAGAATAAATCACTTCTAATTCTACTATTAACATTTATGCCTTGTCATTTTCCTATGCTTTTATTTGCTTTGCCATTTTAAATGAGAAATACAAAGCATAGTCTACTAATCCTTCCTTTTCCAATACATCATTTTTCCACATAATAAATATTCCATGTGACCAACTTCATCAATCGCTCCTTTAAAAAAACCTTTTGTGCAGGCATCGCCAGGGGGCTCTAGTGACTTACCCTCAAATACCTAAATCTTTCTTCAAGTCAGCTGCTTGTCCTATCAGTTCTTCCTTAAAAGCCAGCACTCTAAGGAAGCAAAATAATGCTTTGCCTCTGGACTCCCTTTAGTCTAACTGCAGCTGTTTTATATAATAGGAGGGTAAGCATCCACCTTGCTATTCCCAAAATCCAGCTAAAGCCCACTTTTCATTGTGAACCATATTTATTGAGATTGTTTCTCAGAAAGTCACAAGATACTGGTGTGTGCCTTTGAATTTTTATCACTTGGTCTAATCGTAAATATTTTTTTCCTGAGAATCCAAATTTCAAAGAAGTTAAAAATATACCAGGAGCTCTAAAGACCACATTCAGAGTCAATTAGCCCCGATAAATTTTTGTCCAAACAATTGCTGACTTCACCACACTGTCAATACAAAGAAGAGAAAAGCTTTTGAACTTTTAAAGTATATGAAATTGAGTCCTTTGTTGTTGCTGTTAGGTGCCACGGAGTTGGTTCTGACTCATAATGACCCTATGAATCCTTGGTATACAAATTCTGGTATAGAACAATAGTGAGTTAGAGTTTATGAGGAAAAATTTCTACCCACCACTTTTAGGTAGTTTGTTTCAGTGGAACAATAACAATCTTAAGTGGGGTTTAATCAAGTCTTCTTGTTAGCTACTGCCCAGTTGCCCCCCGACTCCTGGTTACCCTATGCACACATGAATGACACTGCCCAGTCCTGTGTCATACCCATGATTGGTTGCAGATTGGACCGTTGTGATCCACAGAGTTTTCCTTGGCTGCTTTTTGAAAGTAGAGTGCCAGACCTTTCTTCCTAATCTATCTTAGTCTGGAAGCTCCACTGAAATCTGTTTGGCATCATAGCAACACACAAACCTCCGCTGACAGATGGATGGTGGCTGCCCATGAGGCGCATTGGCCAGGAAATCGAGCCCAGGTCTTCTGCATGGAAGGTGAGAATTCTACCACTAAACCACCACTGCCATTTATTAAGTTTTGGAGGCAGCGTTTTGTTTTCTTTGGGAATACATTCTGAAACCTTAATCAAAATTTGTGGGAAGTATGATTCAATACCTAAATTTGTACTTAATTCCCAGGGTTTCAGGAAAGCACATTATGGTGAAGAAAAGGCTAAGGCAAATGAGTTACCCTGTGATCATAACTACCATTTGCAGAACATCTTCAACGCATCAGGCCTTTGTATACTTTAGATCTAGTCTTAATTAACCTCATAAAGAAGGTTTACAAATGAGATAACAGAGGCAGAGAGAGTTTAAGTAACTTACCCTTGGCCCCCCAGCTATTACATGTCAGAGCCAGGACTCAAATCCAGTACCGTCTGCCTCCAAAGCCAGGGCTCATCGGCCACTGACTGTAGAGAAATCAAATCCCTCAGCTGCCATCTGATGTACAGGACTGAACAAGCCCAAGGAGGAGGGCCGATACTGTCACCAACTGCTGCCAGCACCCCACCTGCATCCCCAGGAGGTAACACCAAGCCTTCCTCTGGAGGGGGGAAGGGTATTAAAAAACCACAAAGAAGTTCTCCTTCTTGGTATTGTTTGAAGTGGGTTGTGCACAATGGGTAACAAGGAGCAGCTCTGGCTGCAGATGCGAATGCTAGAACCTACCTCAATGACAGTGATTCTCAACTTTGTACATTAGAATCACCAGGGGAGCTTTTTTTAAAAAAATGCTGATTCCTAGGTCCTTCCCCTAGAAATTCTGATTTACCTGGGCTGCAGTGGGGCCAAGGATCAGAATTTTTTTTTTTTTTTTTAAGTTTCCTAGATGGCTCTAATGGACAACCATTCAGAACTACTGTCAGAGAAGCCATGGTATGTGTGTGCATGTGCGTGTGTGACTTTAAACACCTAATATCAGTTATTTTCCTTGTTATGCATACCTGATAAAATATGAGGCACAGGGACAAGAAAAGGTTTGTAGGAATGACATATGACCGAGGCTACATTACCTGGGCGGTATCTTCCATCAGTCCACGAATCTTCTCCACAACATCGTTGCGCCGATGTTGGCGCAGGGCACTGATTAACTGAGCAAGGCTGGCCTCTGGCCCCCGGATGGTCCAGTGCTGCAGAGCTGCGTAGGCCCGCTCGTGGTCTGCTGTGTACCCGTTGGAGAAGGCAGCCACCTCCCTCTCACTCGCATTGCACAGAAACTGATAGATATCCTTCCACTGGCTTCCCACCTGGGCTGCTACGAGCTTCAGGATGTCAATACCTACACCAGAGACAAAATAAAACAAAAAACAAATACGGGTATGTGAAAGAAAGTCTTCATATAAGGCTTTAATGAGCTAGAAGAAGTAAGCTTTCCCATTGCTGTATGCAAAGGAATATACTGCCTTCCTTATCCACTTGGTGCTATCCTGAGGATTAAAAGGTACTCGCATACAAATTGCACTTTGTGAACAGAGAACCAGAAGAAGGAGTCATCGTTATAGTAGAATTGCCCCTAAAAGATGTTTGGAAAGCCAAACCCGAACGAGGTAACCAGAGCGGTTCCTTTGTTAATACTAAATACAACTGCAGCTAAATAAATTAGAGGCTCCCAGATTAAAGGAACTCCTTGCAATACAGAAAGAGGTAAGACACAGGTTAAAATTTCAGGATTCTATCCAGCACTGTCTCAGAAAAGGGTGCTCGGATTCTGGACCGGTGTCCTTTACGGCATCAGATTGACAACGCACCCAGAGGTTCTAGCCTGATGGAGACATTCTTTAAAAACATCTAACTGCTCTAATTCTACCCTCAATAAGCAACTTTCTGATCTCCTTCATCCAGTCTCCTAAACTGATGTGCACGGTTATAATATAGACAGCAGTCAAAATTATCTTTAGTAACGTGTACTACATACAGTGTTGCAGCAAGTAATTTGTTGATGTTATCATTCTCAGATGGTCACCTGCAGATGTTCAACTCTACGATTTACTGTTCAAAATACTGCCGTATAGACTCAGTTTTCTAAACTAAGTCAGGGGCTTCAGTTGCTTGATAACATGGATCCAAATGCTGATAGGTTTTGCAGTCAATAGGCAGGTTTGGGAAGCAGTGAGATATTACTGCAAAATATATGATAGGGGAAAAAAGGACCATATAGATGACTCTCACTAATTTTCTGACTAGAAATGTTAACCTCATTCCAAGGGATAACCCAAATGATCCAGAACCTTCCACAAGTGGACTCATTACCACAACTGACAAAATGCCAACATCATCCAACTCTTCATCGTCAGAGTAAATTTTCACAAGTTGTGTATTTTTTTATGTATTTATGTATGTATTATAATATATCTAAGTTTATATGTACTTTTCCAATCCCCAAAGACAAATAAAGATGGGATTTATAAAGACACTGATAATAAAAGGCAATAATTAATGAAAGCTAAAAAAAAAAAAAAAGGTATTCAACTTACATCAGAACCAACTTAAAATGGAATCATTGGAACAAAACCTTGTTGAAAATCGGGGACTACCTGTATAACAACCATAGCTACTACTGCCAGGTATTATATTAATATATTTATGAAGGGTTGGCAGTTGAACACAACTCACCAGATTGGTAATTCTAAATCCCTGATTTGTAACCACTTTCCAAGAGAGATGAAATACCACAACACTGGCTATTCTGCCAACTATTTACCCTAGTAATTTAATATCTTGTCATCCCGGCTTATCAGTTGCTTGTAAACTCAGTGTCGGTCTGTGTTCCCCAATTAGGGTGAAATACCGAAATTAAATTTTGGGATCCATAAACTCAGGATCAGTACCTGGGACCAACCCTCTGTGGGGCCTTCCCCCTTTACAGTACCCTCTCTCTGCAATTATGCCTTGGTTTTGCCAGAATTTACACCTAAGGTGCACATGTAAGCCTCTCAGTTAGGGCTCTGGCATTTTACCACAATAGGTGGGTGAGTCCTCTGAGTTACCAATGCCATCTCTTTAAATGAGGCCATACTCACATGCCTTGATCCTGGAGTTGCTGTATTTAACAATGTCTTGAAAACATTTATTATCAGTAAAAATGGGGACAAGTCCCCAAGTGAAGTTTAGGGAAGAAAGGAAGAGAGGAGAATAAAGAAAAGGTTACCATTACGGTTAACAGAATTTTTCTTTTAACTGGAGATTAACCAGGAAAAAAAAAAATTTTTTTTTTTCTCTCAATCAGCTGTTGTGGAAAGTATTTATTAAAATAAGCTACCAATTTCTGCCTCAGCAAAATAATAATTCCTTAAGTTTCTTTGATAACGGAAGGCTTTGTGGTTTTTCAATGTAAATCTTTACTCTGCCATGAATCCTACTGAGGCAGATGATTGAGAAGACTGTATACAGATTCTGAGTCAATTCTATGAAATTGTTTTTGAAAAGTAAGCTTGTTTTCTTGTCAACTGCAAAAGTAGAATACCACAAATTGAGACACTACTTCTTACACTATTTTTCCCTGGCAGTGTAAAGTATATTTGAACCAGCTGCTTTTCAGTTTTCATAGCAATGTTTAGCCAGATACAGGGCTTTTGATTTCAAGCAAATAAACTTCTCAAAAAACCCGTGTCTTATTTAAAACCCCACAGGTAACTTTTAGGAACAAGCCAGCTCTTTGTGGTTGGCATGGTAGATTCTTCCAAATACCAAAAGACTTGTTAGTTCCTGAATCTTAATTTAGGTCAATTTGACCAAGGCTGACAGTGCCTTAACATGAAAACATGACTGCATTTTCTTGTACATAGGACCACTGCTTAAATCTCCATAAGGCAATGACACTGTGGCTTTGAGCAAACCACTAACTGTCATGTTCATTTCCTCATTTGCACAATGGAGATATTCACTACACTCCCTGGGGATGAGCTGATTAACATTTTCTATAGAGTTGATATATTTTCAGAAGTACCCCATCATTATAAATGTTCCATATATTGGGCATTAAAACTTAACACTCCATGTATTTCAGATGCAAATACGGAGACTTTACAGAGTAATTACAGAGCTGAAAAGGCTTAAGTTTAACAACAAATCCTTCTTCCAAAATCCAGTATTTACACTTTTTTTTTAAGCCACAGAATAAAAAAAAACACATAAGGAATGCATACAATGAAATTTCCCTCTAATTAAAATTAACTGAAAGCTAAATTTAAGGCCAACTCAGGTTTCATGCAGTGCATTAAGTCAACTAGATTTCCCTACCCTTGAAAACATGGCCTCAAGTCATGTAAACTGACCTGGGTCAGTAAAGTTCTTCGCCACCTGCCCCCTCCCATTCTGGAGTTGATGAATATAAAGATGGTGCAGATGTTGGCTCCCTCTGGGGATACCAAGCTTTCAGCCTAGTACATCATCACAAAACGTGGAGAGAGAAAGGAAAGACCAGTCTGAACTAACTCAGTTCATTACCAAGTCCCTGGACTTTTAGAGTTTGCTGTACTCTGTCTCCACCTCACCATCTCCACCAAAAAAGAAAAGAAAAACCTGCAGAATATTTAAAGAGTATTTATTGAGCAGCTACCACATGCAAGGCAGCGTTTGCAGGATAGAAAATCCTATGAAATCTGGAGACAGTATGAGTTTATTCCCAGGAAAATGAAGCAATATCAATGAAACACAAAATTTGATGGACTTTGAAAGCGTTCTTTGCTTAGAAAGGTTTTAGGCAAAACTCAGCAACGATGATGAAAATGCATGTAATACAATTATAAAGAAAACCTGGACAGTTAAACTAAATTCTGGTAGTTACCTGTAAAGGAGGGAGTAGAATGTGAATGGGTAGGTACACATAAGGTAGTTCAAAGGTATTTGCAAGGTTTTATGTCCTAAGCTGGATAGTGGAGAAACGGGTCTTCTTTTTATTATTTTATTCCTTTTTAAACTTTGTGTGTGCGTATACACACACACACACATATACAGTATACAGTACATATATAAAACCAAAAAACCAAACCCATAGCCATCAAGTTGATTCTGACGCATAGAAATCCTATAGGACAGAGTAGAACTGCCTGCCCCACAGGGTTTCCAAGGAGTGGCTAGGGGATTCAAACTGCTGACCTTTTTGGTTAGCTGCCATAGCTCTTAACCATTGTGCCACCAGGAATTCTCAGTATATATATAGTCTAAATATATATAACATACTTTTATGCAGGATACATGTATGGATATATAACTGATTTTCATTAATCATAGTAGTTATATTCTGTAAAATCATCACAGAGAATTAGTAAATATGGAACCATTGCTTCTTGGGGAAATACAGATTAGGTTCCTAGGAACTTCTGTGTGTTTTTGTTTAAAGACACCTTATTTAACATATATTGTTGACTCGTTAACATTGAACTCATGGCCAGCAGCAGTATAACTCATTCCTAAATGAAGCTTATCTAACACATGTGTTTTTTCTCTAAGGCACATCACAGTCTAGTGCTTAGATAGCACTCCAGCACTATACTTGGAGGCCATTTTAAATAGCAGAATCACCAACAAAAAGCACAAAGATGCTAAAAGTATGGCACTAAGTAAACTGCTAAAACAGCACTTGTTTACAGTATGAGAACTGAAACAAGAAGGCAGAGCCTTGCTGCCTCAGCTGAAAGCATGCATGTTGAGGGACTCCAATTTTTTGTGGTTCTACAAATGTCTGCAAGTGACCACAAAAGTCTTGCAAGTATTGATTTGGGGGCTAAAAATGAATTCTAGCAAGTAGGTGAATTTGCAAATACAGAATCGACAAATGAAGATCCACTGCGTGCGTATAAAAAAAAAAAGCGTATAGATATAAAAAAAAAATTTTTTTTTTATACAATTTGTAAAAAGTGTTTACGTTTTAGAAGGAGATCTGGTAGCGCAGTGGTTAAGCCATTGACTGCTAATTGGAAGGCTGGTGGCTTGAACCAGCCTTGAACCAGCCATTTCCGAAGAGAAAGATGTGGAAGTCTGCTTCCGTAAAGACTACAGCCTTGGCAACCCTATAGGACAGTTCTAATCTGTCAAAATTGACTTGACAACAATGGGTTATGGGTTTAGGTTTTACTGGCGAGGAATCTGATGTAGAGAGGTTATTGGCCAGTTCAAAGTCACCTAGCCAGAAACTGGAACCTCTATTGTAGTTAATAGGGAATGTGGTATAGTAGCGGGCATTACTAATCACTGGAATTACGCTCCTTGGCATGGCCATCTAATCTAGATATGAATGCACTACAGGCTGGCCATGTTGTGTGTGCTTCTTCCTGGCTTGTCACTACTGACCAAGCAAATGCTGGGATGGTTTTTCTGGGGCCACCAGGTTTACTCCTTTTCTTCAAAACTATGGTACCCTAAAAATTTCACTAGAGTAGGGGTAAACAAACTTTTTGTATAAAGGGACAAACAGTAAATATTCTAGGCTTTGCAACTACTCAACTCTGTCGTAGCATGAAAACAGCCATAAGCTGTACAAATAAGTGTGGCTGTGTACTAATAAAACTTTATTTACAAAAAACAAGTGGAGGGCAGGATTTGGCCCACAGGCTGCTGTTTCCCACCCCGTGCAATCAGTGCAATTTAAAGAGACCACAGCTTACTATCAAAATTACTATAATTAGAAAACACACACACACACTCAAATGACAATTTAATGATGGGTGAATAACATAATGAACATAATGGCACTGAACTGTACCTGTAAAAAAGTTTTGTTATATATGTTTTTGCCACATTAAAAAAAATCTTAAGTTCCCACCTCAATTGTTAACCTCAGTAGGAGATGACAATAAGCGAAATGGAGACCTACCCTCTCCTTGGCAGGGTGCCCTGGTCATCTGTCCCACCGGAGTTCTGAGAGTCTTCCTCAAGACTGGAGACAGTCACTATATATTGAACTGGTCTGAATGTTTTAGCTGAACATGGTGCCAAGTCTCTTTTTTCTTAGGCTGAAAAGCAACATAACCCTCAGCCTACTGAAGGGCTAATAGACAGGGATGTGGAGGTGAATGTTGCTTTTTCCTGTGGCATCTGGAGCTCTGGGGAGTGGCCAAAGTTTCTCAAGAAGTCACTGAAGGAGCCAAGACCGATAAACCAGAGGCCATACTTGCCAGAAGCTGTGTCTGATAAGGTGCCCCTGGCCCCAGGGAAACATGTGAATTGTAAGATGCAATTAGTGGAAAGATCGTGAAATTTGCAGTCACACTATATGGTTTCAAACTCCGGCTCTGTGACTTCTTAGCTGTAAGACAGACCTTGGACAAAGGACAACTCCTTAAGATTGTCAGTGTCCACATCAGGAAAGTGAAAATACTACCTTTTGTCTCATAAAATGGTTAAGAAGATTTATGGAAGAGAAATGAAGTCCTGATACACGCTACGACAGCCATAAATCTTGAAAACATTATGCTGAGTGAAATAAGCCAGTCACAAAAGGAAAATATTGTATGATCCCATTTATATGAAATATCTAGGCTATGCAAGTATATAGAGATCAAGGTTGATTAGTGGTTGGCAGAGGTGGGTGAGGGAGAAGAAAAGGAAAACAATGCTTTGGGGAAGCTGAACTTCTGTTAACAGTGGTGGAAAAATTTGGGAAAGGTTAATAGTGATGTTTGAACAACATGATGTATGTCATTAATGTTACTAAGCTGTGTATGTAAAGACTGTTGAAATGCAAAATGTTTTGTTACCTATATATTTACTACAATTAAAAAAAAAAAAAAGCAAGACTTACAGGATCAAGAATTAAAAAGGTCTAGCACAGCACCTTGGGAGCCCTGGTAGCACAGTGCTTAAGAGATCAGCTGCTAACCAAAACGTTGGAAGTTCAAATCTACCAGCCGCTCCTTGGAAACTCTATGGGCCAGACCTCCTCTGTCCTATAGGGTCACTATGAGTCAAAATTGACTTGGCAATGGGTTTGGTGTTTTTTGGTTTTAGCACAGTACCTTAGTATACACCAATTGTCCTTCCCCTGCCCCCTCCATTTCTCCATGGACAGAAGTCCCTAGGGCAATGCACCTAAAGGTGGGAGGGGTTCTGCTAAAGCAGAAGGTTTTGCACCAGGATGACAGGTTCTGACCAATGAAGCCAAGCACCAGACTCCTCACTTCCTGTGCTTCTCGGAACCTCACCAGTACATGTCAGGAGGGGCGCCACCACTGAACCCATCCACAGAAGGCAAATGTGGAAAGAAGCCAACTGTTGCTCCTGCCTTTGCCGTAACGCAGGATATCACAACAGTATGTGGTGTGGCCCTCCGCGTGAGCACGCGCTGCCCTGATCCATGGCAAGAGAGCTCAGGAACAGAGGCATGAGGGTACACACTGAGCTATTATGGAAGAAGTGGCATTTCCAGTGCACTATAAAACAAAAAAAATTTTTTTTTTTTTATAAAACCCTGAATTCGACATTATCCAGATGACAACTAGAATTTGAAGCTCATTTTTTAAAGCCCAGTGTCAACTTCCGTTTTCAGAAAAAAGTGTTCTGCTGCTCTTATAAAAACCTGAACTGACCTTTCTAATCAGGAAAGTATGAAAGCTCTTTTCCTTTAGGAGAGAAAGATCTGAAATGAGTACCATTATTAAGAACGCATATTAAAGCCTTCCCTGGAAGAGGTCTCCAGGTATGCAGGATGGTGACGATGGAATGGGAGGAAACAGAGGCCATTTGTAACTACACAGGTGGCGCTCTGGGTTTCACGCTATACAGACTGGGCTTGGCGCCGAGCGGATGCATCTAACGTTGTTCTTAGCTGCCACTGAGTCAGTCCTTGACTCAAGGCATCCCCATGTGCAACGGAATGCTGCTCGGTTGTGCACCACCCCCAAGAGTCAGACTGTTGATTCACAGCGTTTTCATTGGTTGCTTTTTGGAAGTGGTCACCAGGCACGTCTCCCTAGTCCATCTTAGTCTGAAAGCTCTGCTGAAACCTGTTCAGCATCATAGCAACACGCGAGCCTCCACTGACAGAAAACTGATGGCTGCATGTGAGGTTCATCGGGTGGGCATTGAACTCGGGTCTCCCACAGGGAAGGCGAGTATTCTACCATTGAACCACCATCCTCTACTATATTAAATAGATAAATATATTTATAAACCTAATTTTTTATAAACTCAGTACCAAATTCTCATCATTTAAAAAGTTCCAAACATTCCCATTGCACCTCACATACTTGTTAAATGCGATGTCAGTTCTCATTATTCTTCTACAATGAAAGGTAGAGGGTTAAATAAGTGAGAAAACTCCCAAGGAAGCAATTAGTCCACAACCTCCTCCCAGGATAGTTGACTCCACAGTCATCCCTGTGCTAGTTTTTCAACACACACAGCAGACTCCTGAGAGGTACATGTGGAAAACAGGAGACGTGAGCTCAAGACAACTACCCTCCTCCTGCTACCCAACCCCCCTAAAAGACATGCTCTTCACAGACACGGGCTATGACCTCACACATGCACACTGCAGATACAGGGGCAAAGATGGACACAACACATACAATGTATGTACACAGCAGGGGAGTGGAGGGGCCTGGCTCAACGACCTGAATAAAAGCCTAGTTTTAGTATTCCTGGAATTGATGTTCTTCCCTGTATAATGGTCATGTCCTCAGGGATGCCTTTTTTGACTACTTTCTGTTCCAGCCCCACATCTGTTTTGATTACTGTTATCCCCAGCACCTACCAGAGCAACAAGAATACAATAAAAATCATTGAATGAACAAATGAATGCATGGCCAGTTGCCATCAAGTTGATTCCAACTCATGGTGACCCCACATGTGCCAGAATAGAACTGTGCTCCATAGGGTTTTCAATGGCTGATTCTTCAGAAGTAGATTGCCAAGTCTTTCTTCTGAGGCACCTAAGGGTTAATAGCCAACTTCTGACTAATAGCCAAGGAGAGCCATTTTTGTTATCCCTTTCCTTTTGCCCACATCCCCCAACTATCTATCGTAGCAGTAGCCTCTGTAACTTAAGCCATATAGAACCTGAAGGTCACACAACAACCACATACTCGTGCCGTGTGACCGGCCAGATCTCCAGTCTCTACGAAAATGAGAAGGAAGGTCCACAGGTTTGTTCATCAATGGTTGGAAGCTGGGGTCCAGTTCTTCCGCAACAGCCTCTCTGTCTGCTGGTGCCCTCTTCCCAACTGAGGGCGACCCAGAGCTTCCACCTAGAGGCCAGAGCTCATGAGGAGAACGGCCTCCTGGACTCTCTCATTGCAGCAGAACCCTTCTGCTGAAATATACTACTGTCCAGGCTGTAGCCTAGTTGGCCTGATAACAGCATAAGTGCTCCTGAAAGTGACAGACGCATCTGTATACATGCTTTGTAGTAACCAGTCTAATGTGTAAAAAAAAAAAAAAAAAAAAATTTGCCATCCAGTAGTTTCCAACTCATGGGACTCCATGTGTATAAGAGTAGAACTATATACTCCATACTGTTTTCAATGGTGGATTTTTCTGAAGTAGATGCAGGCCTTTCTTCTGAGGTGCCTCTTTGGAGACTTAAACCTCTGATATTTCGATTACGGTGGAGCAGTTTAACTATTTGCACCACCCAGGTCTCCCAATCTTTGTAGGATGGTTAAAAAATGACATATTGACAGGGGTAACTCCCAGTGCATTACACAGAAAACTGTTTTATCAGCACTGGGAACTTGATGTGCCCAGAGTTAAAAATATTTCTTCTTTACTTTAGGTGTAAAAGTTGGAGGAAATGTTCAGATTTGATTTGAGAACCAAGTAAGGATTTCTGAAGCAGAACTAATCACTATCTTGTTGAAGGCTGAATGGACAATAACTGTAGCTCAGATGAGTCTCAGAAGGTACTAAAAAGCGGCTGCAAAGATATCTTAAAGTTAATGGACAGAATGTTTTACACTGACAAACTGTATCAAAACAGTATATAATTTTCCAGATGGGTGAAATAGATACCATGATTCTGTGAGGAAAAACCAATGGCCTTTTATTTCATTCCACGGCGGGAAGCGGGGGGGATCAAAAACAAAAAGTTCTTCCTCCTTGTCTCATCCTTTGTTTGATGCTGTCACAAACTTTTGAAACTGTTAATTCACTCATTTTTTAAAAATTATTGAGCACCTACTTTGTGCCAGACTCCATTCTAGGCACTGGGGATACAGCAATGAAAACAAAGCCAAACAAAAATCCTTACCTTCAAGAACCTTATGTTCTATAGGGGATGGGGTAGAGTCGGGGTGGGGAAGGAATAAACAAGATAAATTATAAAATATAGTGTTTCAGTGATGATGGTGCTGAGGGAAATGTAAAGCAGGAAAAGGAGGGGGTATAGTGTTTGGGGGGTGGGGGCTATGATTTTATATATGGGCCCCTCTACCTGGTGAGAGGAGCCCTGGTGGCGCAGTCGTTAAGAACTCGGCTGCTAACCAAAAAGTCAGCAGTTCAAATCCACCGCTCCTTGGAAACCCTATGGGCCAGTTCTACTCTGTCCTATCGGGTCACTATGAGTTGGAATTGACTTGATGGCAATGGGTTTGGTGTTTTTTTTTGGTTTTAGCACAGCACCTCAGTACACATTGATTGACCTTCCCCTGCCCCCTCCATTCCCCAGCAAGGACAAGAGTAACTAAGGCAATGTATCTAAAGGTGGGAACAGTTCTACAAAAGCAGAAGGTTTTGTGGCAGGATATTAGGTTCTGACAAGTGAAACCAAGGACCAGACTCTTCGCTTCCTGTGCTTCTCGGAACCTCACTGGTACATGTCAGGAGGGGCGCCATCACTTAACCCATCCACAGTTTGAATCCACCAGCTGTTTCTTGGAAACCCTACAGGGCAGTTCTACTCTGTCCTATAGTGTCGTTATAAGTCAGAATTGACTTGATGGCTATGGGTTTTTTGGGTTTTAACCCCATGACAAAGCCTCGCTGAGGTAACTTTTGAGTCACAACCTAAAGGAGCAAGTCGTGTAGATAGATATCTGGGGAAGGGAGTTACAGGCAGGTGAAACAGCAGGTGCAAGGGCAGGAACACGTCAGCATGTACGAGGAGGAACAGGGAGAATTAAAGGAGCAGATGAGCAAGGGGAAGAGGAGTAAGAAGCAAACGGATAAGTGGGGGCAGGAAGTACAGATCACACAGGGCCTTGCAGGCCAGTCTCTATGCAGTGATAAGTCGCTGGAGACTTTGAACAGAGGAATGACATGATCTGACTTGTATTTGAACAGGGGCTCGCTGGCTGTAGTGTCAGGAAAGAGGAGCATAGGCAGAAACAAGGCAACCAGTTAGAGGCCCCAGCAGTAATCCAGGAGAGAGGTGAGGATGGTTTGGGCCAGAGCAGTGATAGTGGAGGTGATAGAAGTGACTGGCTTCTGCATATATTTTGAAGACAAGAGTGGATGAGATTTGCTAATGTATTAAATATGGGACAAGAAAGAAGAAAAGGAGTAAAGAATGACTCCAAAATTTTTGACCTGGGCAACTGGAAGACTGGAAGATCCACTTTCTGTGATGAGCAATTGATGTGAAGGTATGATTTGGGATTTAGTTTTGGACATCTTAAGTGTGAGATGTCTGCAAATTCATCAAGCAGGTGGGAGGATATCTGCTTCTTGAGTTCAGGGACAAAATCCAGACTGGACATGCACTTGGCAATTGCTAACAGATAAAAAACAGATAGATGGTATTTAAACCCATGAGACTGGATGAGGCCATCAAGGGAGGGACAAAATGGAGGTAGAGAAGAGGTACAAGGACTGAGCTGCCCTGGGGTTCTCCATTGGTTGGAGGTCAAGGAGATGAAGAGGAGCCAGCCATAGTGACAGAAGGACCAGTCCGAGAAGTGGGAGGAGAACTGAGAGAGTGTGGTGTCCTGGACATCAAGGGAAGAATATGTTTCAAAGAGAAAGGAATTAAGCATCCCAAATGCTGCCAACAGCTAAGAAGAGGAAAACCAAGAACTGAACAATGGAGTCAGAACCATGTTTTTGGACTAAATGGAAAAGAAGCTTGATTGTGGTTAAAATATTGCCAGATCTCCCCAATTCTAAGATCGTTGAATTCTTGTTTAATCAATGCCATTTCAGAGATTGATTACAGTGGACATCTAGGTCAAGTGGCATAATAAAATATATTAAGAAAACATTCTGCGTCCCACTTTGGTGAGTGGCATCTGGGGTCTTAAACACTAGCAAGCGGCCATCTAAGATGCATTAATTGGTCTCAACCCACCCGGAACAAGGAGAATGAAGAACACCAAAGACTCAAGGTAATTATGAGTCCAAAAGACAGAAAGGGCCAGATAAACCAGAGACTACAACAGCCTGAGACCAGAAGAACTAGACAGTACCTGGCTAGAACTGATTACTGCCCTGAGTGGGAACACAACAGAGAATCCCTGACGGAGGAGGAGAACAGTGGGATGCAGACCTCCAATTCTTGTAAAAAGACCAGACATAATGGTCTGACTGAGACTAGAAGGACCCCGGAGGTCATGGTCCTCAGACCTTCTGTTAGCCCAAGACTGGAACCATTCCCAAAGCCAGCTTTTCAGAAGGGATTGTACTGGACTATAAAAAGAAAATGATACTGGTGAGAAGTGAGTTTTTTGGCTCAAGTAGACACATGAGGCTATGTGAGCAGCTCCTGTCTGGAGGCAAGATGAAAAAGGAGAAGGGGAAAGAAGCTGGCTGAATGGACACAGGGAATACAGGGCAGAGAGGAGTGTGCAGTCTCATTAGGGCGAGAGCATCTAGGAGTACATAGCAAGGTATATAAATGTTTTTGTATGAGAGACTGACTTGATTTGTAAACTTCCACTTAAACAACAATAAAAAAAAAGATCAATGATGTCTTCTTACTGTTGTGTGTCACTGCCTCGAATTTGACTCATAGCAACCCTACAGCATAGAAGAGAATTGCCCCATATGGTTTCCTAGGCTGAAATCTTTACAGGAGCAGATTGCCAGGTCTTTTCTCCCATGGAGCCACTATGTGGGTCCAAACCACTGACCTTTTGGTTGGCAGCCACCGGAATATGGTAAAAGGTATTGTGTTTTAAATTTATAAACTTCTACTCATCTTTTTTTCAAAGTTTGACATATCACCAAAAACCTACTTTGCCCAATTCCAAACATATCCTGCAATGCTAGCTACCAATTTCTCGTGCAGAACAATCAACAATATTCTAGAAACTCCTCAATTTCTGTAAAATCTGCTTACATAATGCTGGGCCATGTTGATTCAAGGACACTTATTTTAAAAAAATTATTTTTTCCATTCCTATTTTAGCCCTAAGAAGGGTGGGGGGAGATGCTGATTTGAACGTCTTTCAATATCCCAAATGGCTTAAATTCAAAAGCTGTTAACAGGATGAATTAAAGAATAAAATATACTGTATGTTAAAAAAAAAAAAAATCCTAAATCCTAGAGGAAGAATCACCAGTGAGTGAGTCTCGGGAGGACAGCAGCCTCCAAGTGGATACCCTCTGCCTCACTTTTACCCTTTGGAGGCAAAGGCCACATCTCCCTCACCACTGTGCGTGAGATAATGCTTTTAAGGCTATGGCGATAAGACGCTTTTCTTAACAGCTCAGTGCGCTTCATGGCCCTCAAACATTCTATGCGGTTAAACAGAATGGTACTGTCTGCTAGAAACAGTGTTACTGGAAGCAAAGGTGGAAAAGGCAGTGGGGCGGGCTGGAGAGGGGAGGGACAGCCGGTTCTTGCTCCCGTAAAATGACAGTGGGGCAGAGGGCAGCCCTGGGTGTGGAATGCTGGGACACAGCCTCTTACACGGAATAGTCTGCTCCTTTCAGTCTGGCTCTCTCGTGTTTACACTTCAAGTCTACTTCCCAGAGGAAATTTGGGCTGACAGAGGGGATGGCTGTTGTCTGGAATTTTCAGTTAAGGAGTCTACCTGGCAAAAGAGGGTTTTCTTTTGGCTGCTGTTGATGTTGCCTTGTGCTGAACAAACCACCAGGTTAAACTGACGTGAGATCAGAGCGGCAGGACTCCATCACCTTGTGAAATAGCTTTTATTTTTTAAAACAGACCCTCAGAGCCTTCAGTTATTAAGTGTCTGGCTTTAGAATTGTTCCATTTCAAGCAATCCACGAAAAAGTAAATAACTTAAAGGGAAATCGGGAGTGGCTCCTATAGAGGCAAACTCCATTGTTAATGACAACTTCGTGGTTGCTTTATGTCAGAACAAGGTGGGCTTTGCTAAAGGAAATAAATTCTTCTCCATTCAGTGTGGTCTAAAAAAAAAAAAATCAACTACAGAAACCTAGAAATGTCTATAACCAGTTAATTGATGGGAAATCCAGATTCTAAAAATCAAGAAGCAGTTTCAAGAGTCAAACTACTGCTTAAGTTCAAAACCTGGTTGTGATACCTTCTAGCTCTGTAACCTTGAGCAAGCTACTTAACTGCTCTATGCCTCAGTTTCCCCACCTGTAAAATGGAGATGATAGTGGCCTACCTCATAAAAAATAGGGTTATGAAAATTAAATAGGTTAATATTTGTAAAATACTTAGACCAGGATCTGGCATTCAGCACACACAATGTTAACACTTTGTAACAGAAAAACAGACAAAGAAAACTATTATTGGTAGGAGAAACCTTTTTATAACCAAAACCACTGCCGTCGAGTCAATTCCGACTCAGAGCGACCCTACGGGACAGAGTAGAACTGCCCCACAGAGTTTCCAAGGAGCGCCTGGCGGATTCAAACTGCTGGCCTTTCAGTTAGCAGCCGTAGCTCTTAACTACTACACCACCAGGGTCTCCACCTTTTTATAAGGCTTTTTTTTTTTTTTTTTTTAAAAAGTAGTCACACGTGTATGTCATTGTTGCATCCCAAATCACCTCCTGATCTTGCCTATGTCGGTAGCAAACACCCATAACCTCGCTTTAGACAAAACAGAACTGGATAAGTATTAATTTATTACCGAATTCCTAACACACTTCATTTATTCACCATTTGTGAACACTCCATACAGTGGTGTTAATAACTCAAATGTTTTCTTGTCATTTCTGAAACCTGATTGAAAAGTATGCTGATACTATTCAAATATATTCACAGCATTGCTTCCAATTGCTAAACACCTGTCAACTAACCACTGCAACCTCTGGGAAATATTTACGCAAGAAATGTGTTCAGCTGCAAATCCACTTCCGTGATTGGCTCACATCTCTAGAAAGAGAAAGAGGGCTGCAGAGTGGCGAATCTGGGAGATAAATTTCCTTTACAAACCCAATAAAGACCAATTCTTCCACAGCTGACCAATTTAAAGGAGGAACCGTAATTCACAAAGGCAACATTTTTTAGCTTGTTGCGGTTCACAAGGATCTAGAAATGAGAACCTGGCTGCTACTGGGTAAAATCTACAGTCAACACATAGATGAGAAAGGATGCGTTTTTGCTTGCTAACTAGGTACGGTGGAATGGCATTGTATTTTGCTTTGTTTCAGCAGTGCGTTGGAATAGAGGATAGAGTGGAAGACGTTAAATACATATACATACATCACCAGAAATTCAAGGCCTAAAATATAACTCAGTTCAAGGCCAGCGTCTGAACTTTTTCAAATAAGTGAACTAGCAAATTATGTCCTAATTCTTAAGTGGAATTGTTTCCCCTGAGAACAGTCTTTACATACAGATTGAAACATCAAAGTTATGTAAATAAAAGGTTCAACCACCAAGCCAGCTGTCTGTACTTGAATTCAGTCTTTCAGTTTTAAGCCTAAGATATGAAAGAAATCTTTTTATAAGGTTAAAGAAAGATATGATAGAGGTTTGGCTGTAGGCTGTTTTTAACTTCTTGTTTCAGTTTTTGCATCGCTTAAGGATGGAAGATGATGATAGAGATCCTTGAATCCAAAACCTTCATGGTACAGATGAACAAAACCAGGCCCCACGATCTACTTCCCTTTGCATCGCTTCCCTCCCTAGCAATGCTGCCTGACTACCGGGTCTCCTAATAAGCAGGTTTCCATTTTCACCTGTTCCGGGCCTGGTTTGCTTCTCCCATTTCCCCAGGCTGCGTTTATTACCTCACTGGGTGCTCGTCATACCACTTGGGCAAAGTTCCTTCCGTTTACCCTCTGGAATGATTAATACCACACTGTCATTTTCTTTTCCAGCACTCTTTGTACGGGTCAATCAAACTTTAACACGTTTTACGGTCAAAGTTGCTAGTGCAGATGTTCTCAATGGAATCATTTGTCCCAGCCCATGTGACTCATTAAAATGGACCCTTAATGGATTTCTACTTGGGTTGAAAATGAGATACAACTATCCCTCTGCCCTGACCTTAGCACTCCATGAATGCTTCAGTATGGCTCATCCTCTGCTAGTCTTCTGCTGGGAGAGAAAGAAAGGAGAGCCAAGCGAGACGTTTTATCTCATTCAGACTTCATTAACAACTTCATGAGATAGGCGTGTATGTCCACGTTACATATAAAAGAATTGAGGAGAGGTTTAGCAGCTTGGCACAGGTACAGTTAGGGCTGATATTTAAAACCTGGGTCATTCGGAATCAACTCAACAGCAGTGGGTTTGGTTTGGTTTGGTTTTGGGTCATTCTGACTCCTTAGCCCTCTTCTTTTACCCTACCACACTACCACCAGGACTAGTTACCAACTCCATTTATCTGAGTCTTGGCTGCTTCTTTTTATATAAATCTTCTAAATAAATCTCCCCGCCAACTCCTATTCCCCATTGTGGGGACACAGAAAGGGAGAGAAGGAGAAATATGTTGCAGTGGTGTATTTGTTATGGTGTGGGTTTCAACTGTCTGGCAACAAGCCCACCGTTCCTTCTCTAAAGGATGAGAGGGCAGGAGTGGGAAGCGGTGTGGCATACTGGTTACCAGCTCAGGATCTAAGGCTGAATGGATGCCTGAGTTCCAGTCCTGGGGCACCACTCACTGGCAGTGTGGCCTTAGTCAAGTTATTTAATCTTTCTGTGCCTCAGTGCCTAATGTGCAAAACGAGCATGATACTGCTGTCATAAGCTTGTTTCAAGAATTCAATGAGAAAACACATATAACACCCACCTTCTATGTTTGTTTGCCAACTGTGCCCTCCTCCCTCCATGAGGTATTTTCATAAGCACTGCTATGCCAATTTTTTTTTCATGTTGCTGTAAAAAAAAAATTAGCATAGCACTCAGGAAAATACCTCGAGGGAGGAGAGCGAGGTTGGCAAACGAATGTAGAAGGCATGCATTATTTGCGTAAAAATACGATAATCAAATGAAAATAACACAAGCAAAGCAGTTTAATAACTAGAGTCGCTTTCCTGAACTTTCTTAGCCTTTGCTTTGCTTTGGGATTCCTTAAAGGTGACTTGTTTACAGACTTATCCCAAGCTTCTCTCTACTGTTTCAGGGTAGGACAGCACAATGAAGAAATGTTTACTTCATATCTTATTTCTCCTTCTTCAGCCAAAGTACAACAAACACAGAATCCGACTGATTGACCATGTAGGTTTCTCTTTATGAAAATAACTCAATATATGGACAACTCTGAAACAAGAGACAATATATCATAAAAGCAGAACAAAGGGGAAGAAATACATAACTGTGGCAGTTCCTTAATCTATTCTCTTTCATAGCATTTTTCCCTGAAAAAAAATTGCGGTTCTCATGACCAAAGATAAACCCTGTGAACCAGAGCTTTGCCTGGACTTCTGAAAAGTCACCTCCTGGCCAGCAAGGTGCTTAGCCTCTTACATGCAGACAAAACCAGACTTGAACATTGCCTTTCTGGAAGTGCAATAAAATATTTCTATAACCCCAGCCTTCTCCTGTAAAAAGAGACAGTTTTCCCACCCCCAAGGAGTGCTTGTAGATTATCTTGTAAAATTTTAAGCACACAGTTCCAAGGAATTACAAAGATGCACTGATCTGTGGTAAACATGTAATTTAAAAGTCCCTTTACTAGAGAGAGTAATGGTCACACTAAGGAGCCATGATTAGAATATATTAAAGTTAAAGAGGGTTTCAGTGTAGCCAAAGGCTAATCCCATTTATTAGTACTTAGCCACACCAGGAGGGACTTACTGGAGCACACAGTAGCGCAAAGTTAGCTGCTCTTTAGGTGGATGTGAGCTGCTCCCGTCAGCTCGGGTGGGATTTCAGCAACTTTTCCAAAGCAAGGGAAGCATTTACCAGATCTGACCACTCTAGAATCATCCCTTGAGATGAATAACACAAAGCTTTCTCAGAAGTTCTGTTTGTGGCTGGGGCTCCATGGCTCATATGAGAAGAGCAAGGCCTCCCTCAGTGTAAAATGTCTGAGGTAGATGAGATAATTGGGCAGGGTTTTTCAGCTCCTTTGCAATCAAGGTACGTGTGGGACTACTGCAATTTTTATAACTCAAAATGTTAGTTCTGTGATAGCCGCTCAATGTCTACCACACTACAAAATGTCTCACACTGCCCCTAAAAGCACTCAGTGATTGCACACTGTCTTGGTCCTCCCCAGCATGTATCCTGATTGAAGTAGAAATATTTGCTGCCCTTACTCTGTTTTATCTTGAGGGAAAGCTCTTTCATGTTGCAGTGAACATACAACTCTCCTCTGGTATAAGGTTGCTTGGTGTTAAGCCAGGCCTCTTGCCTCTGAGAACGTATTGTACTCCACTCTACAGCACGCTGCAGTAGCCAATCAGGGCAGTGCTTCCTCTGACAGGCATTGGTGTGACAGTAAGTATACTCAGTTATGGCAAAAACAAATTGTATATTGTGACCAAAACCTGGTGGCCTTTCTGTGATGGGTTCAGGTCTTCTCGTTTTACAAAAAAAAAAAAAAAACCTGAGATTCAAAGATAGGAAGTGACTTCCTGGGATCATTCAGCCTTTTAGTAGCAGAACTAGAACTGGAAGTCAGCTCTCCCAGCCTAGTGTGATTTCTGCTGCCCACAACTCTTCCCTAGCATCCCAACCAGCCTTTGAGGGATGAGCCCATGCCTCGACTCAACCATCTCGTGTGTTTTTTTAAAAAGTACTACATTTCCATTGCCCTTTTCTTCTGTTGAAGTCCCCGGGTGCTGCAAACATTTAATGCACTGAGCTACTAACCCAAAGGCTGGCTGTTCGAGTTCACCCAGAGGTGCCCTGAGAGAAAGGCTTGGCGATTTACTTCTGAAAAACTCAGCCATTGAAAACTCTATAGAGCAAAAAAATTAAAAAAGAAATATATATATATATAAATTAAAAAAAGAAAACCCTATGGAGCACAGTTCTACTCTGACAAACATACGGCTGCCATGAATCAGAATCAACTCAACGGCAACTGGTTTTTTGCCAGTTGTGCTGCACATTTTACATGCTTCCATCCTTCTAAGTCTCCTCCTGTAGCACTGTGGGTATTGAGCTAAGAAGATGGCCGACCTGACCCAATTAATCCCCTCTGGTTCTCTCTGAGGAAAGCAGGGGCAGAGATAGAGTCTACAGCAGGAAGCGTCTGCCTTCTCGTCTTGATCCCTCTCTCCACTCAAAGCATATCAGTTCCCTGAGTAGATGAAAGGTAAAAGGAGAGGGATGGGAACTTCGACAATCATCTCCTCCCTCACAGCTGGCTCCAGTTTGGCAAAGAGATGAGTTGCGGCAGGTAGACCTGTGAGGTGGACCCACAAGGAAAAATCAAGCTCTCCTGGTAAAAGCAGGTATTTATTAGGAGGAGAGGAAGGAAGTGTGGAACAGTTTTTAAGTGAAAAACACAAGGATAACTGACACATTTTCCTAGCTCCCCCACGTATCTGATTGTTCTGCTTTGTTACTTATCCATTCAGCAGACTGGGCAACAGTTACTGCTAAGTGTAAGGAATTCAAGAAAGGCTTCAAGAAGAAGCACACTGTTTATCCGAGCTGTGCTAGCCACCAGGAGGCAAGAAAGAAGCAGCCGCTGAAAGTCGACAAATCTGTGGCACAGATCAAGAGTTGGGGAACTCTGGAGGATGGACCGAGCCACCCGTTTTGGTCAATAAAGTTTTATTGCAACACAGCCATACCAATCGTTTGCATATTGTTTATGGCTGTTTTCGGGCTACACAGGCAGAGTAGAATAGTTGCAACAGAGATCACATAATCCTCAAAGCCTAAACTATTTACTATCTGTATGTTTATAGAAGTTTGTTTCAGTAATGAAGTCACTCCCGAAGCTCACCCTTCAGCCAAAGATTAGACAGGCCCATAAAATAAAACAAGACTAAAGTGGCACACCAGCCCAGGGGCAAGGACTAGAATAGCTAGTAATGGGGAACTCAAGGTCTAGAAAGGAGAATATTGACATGTTGTGGGGCTGGTAACCAATGTCACAAAACAATATGTGTACTAATTGTTTAATGAGAAACTAGTTTGTTCTGTAAGCCTTCATCTAAAGTACAATTTAAAAAAAAAAAAAAAGTGAAAGAAAAGCTTTGCTGACCCCTGATAGGCAGTTTAAAGAAAATATTTCTGCAGCGGAGATGGATCCATGTTTAGATATAAAGCCATTAAGGAGTTTTGTTTGATTATCTAAGGGGCTGTCTGCCTGCTGGAGAGGGCATTGCACCAATAAATAATCATCCTGCATTCTCACCCTCATACCTGGCATAAAGGAAGATCACTGCGTAAGTACAGTCACATTTATATTACAAGAGAATGCTTCTGTCTTGTCCATTGTCACTATTTCTGAGTGAATCAGAAATGCCGAGAAGATGGAGGTGATGATGCCCGTGGGCATGACGATGATCTGCACCACCTCTATCGTCATCATCCTCACCCTTATCACTGCCAACATTTACAGACCACTTACCTGGGAGCAACACAACATTCTTTAAGCACTGGGCACATATCTTATTTATTCCTTGCAGTAACCTATGTACTATTATCCCCACTTTATACGTGAGGAAATGGAGGCACAAAACGGTCAAGTAACTTGCGCTGGATCACACATCTAGAAGGTGGAACCAAACTCCTGAGTCTCTGTTCTTAACTGCATAGTATAATGACTTCTTTTGAACCTTATAAACAGAGGCCCAGAGAAGTAAATGTCTTAACAGAAAGTACATGACTAGAAAGGGCAAATCTACTTTAGAACTTGTTTTACTGATGCAGTTCCTACCCTGTGATGATGCTCCCCTCCCAAGGATCCTTACCTGCATCATCTCCCACACTCCTATCTCTGATACAACCACGTGGCTCCCACAAGCTTTTCTTGCTTCTCTGCTTAAGACCCCCAGCCCCCAGTAAAGCTAATCCATTTCCATTGTAGTTAAACCCGAACAGCTAAGCATTTACAAAGGTGTCTTGGTCTTTGAATTGGCAGATTGCTCTCCCATCACCACACTGCTTTCCAGTGTCCTTGGGCCAAAAGGGTCCCACTTCGAAAGAAGTAGATCAGATGGAGGAATACCAGAAAACTTTCTTGGCCAGTTTTTTGCACTGGCTATCATGGAAGCCTCCTTTTGCTCTGAAAAATAATTCTTGGCATCTATGGCCATTTAGCATAAAGAATCCACCTTAAGATCTTTATGTGTAAATTTCCAACAAGGGGCAAAAAATCCATACCATAGTTTGATGGCTTGAAAACCATCTGCCCTTGAAAAGGGTAAGTAGATAGTTCATGCTCTATACCAGTGCGAGCCAATAGAACTTTCTGTGATGGTGGGAATGCTCTCCATCTGTCCTGTCCAACGTGGTAAGTGTTAGTCACAGGTAGCTACTGAGCTCTTGAAATACGGCTGGTGAAACTGAGAATCTAAATTTTTATCTAATTTTAATTTTAAATTACATAGCTCACATAGCTAGTGGCTATCATATGGGCCAGACAACCCTTCCTCGAGCACTCTGTTCCCAGGTCCTTGTGCTATAGGCCTTGGGGCAGGGACATACAATAAGACTCAATGTCCCCTAAGAACTCTTAAGCTACATGGCCAGGCAAACCACAAAGCTATGAACAGTTAAACGGTAATACACAGTAAGAGCTAAAGGAATAAGGAAATAGCATCTTAAGAGTCTAGTTCTCCAAAATGAGCACACCATTTGCTTTGACAATCCCTACTGCAGTCAGTTTAAAGGAGATGCTGCCTTTACATGTCACGTGCTTTAAGTAACTACACAGGGAAGGATTACAGTTCCAGCTATGTCCTTACTATCTCCCCAAGGCAGAGGACTGAACCAGCTATCAAGAATCTAAACTCAGTTTACATGAGATAAAACCAGTTCCTCTGTGTCTCATCCTTTTTTTTTTTTTTTCACAGCCTGAGGTCTGAAAGAAAAAGACCTGAGAGATATGTGCCTATTTTTGGCTCCCTTTATCACTTTGCGGAGTCTCCCCCACAGGTACTTACAGGGCAATTTCCATTCCTCACCTGTTTTTCAAACCTTCCTCTCAAAATTCCTAGGGTAACAAGATGCTGGAAATCCAACTTCATACTTTTTGCAAATAGTTTAAGAGGAAGGTAGGGAGATGAGGGAGAGAAAGAGAGAAGATAAAAGGTAACGGCATACATTAGGATTTGAGAGAACATCAGTTGGTTCCTGTTCTTAGGGAACCCTCATTCTCAACTGAAGCTGGACTACCCTTTTTTTATCTTCTGTAGTATTAAGGACCACCACCTGCCTGTCAGCTTGTCATAGTGTGGTGGTTTGTGTGTTGTTATGATGCTAGAAGCTATGGCACCAGTATTTCAACTACCAGCAGGGTCACTCATGGTGGACAGGTTTCAGTGGAGCTTCCAGACTTCTACAGACTAGGGAAAGGCCTGGCGATATACTTCTGAAAAGTAGCCAGTGAAAACTATGGATCACAACAGAACATTGTTCTATTGTTCTATTGTTCTAACAGAACTGGAAGACAAGCCTCCTAGGTTAGAAGACACTCAAGATCACGGTGGCCACACAATGGGCTTGAACATACCAGTGATTGTGAAGATGGTGGAGGACCAGGCAATGTTTTGTTTTGTTGTACCTGGGGTCACCATAAGTTGGACTCGATGCCATGACAACTAACAACAACACAGCTATAAAGAAGTGAATGAAGTGACTGCTTTTAGATCATCTGAGACTTTCTCAATGCCTGTATGGTCACTTGTGTACAAACTAAGGTTCACTACCTTTACTTTTATGCTTTTTGTGACGAAACAGACAAAACGGAAAATACTGTGTTCTGTGTAACTCTCAATTAATGTGACCCCACATTAACCTTAATTTTAAATTAAATTGAACATTTTGGACCCCCGTTTACCCCATTATGTTGGTTATACTAAAAAAAGAAATCAATTTTTTCAAATGACAAATTGGACATTGATAATAGACTTACATCTTGATGACAGTTATGCTCAATAATAAACTCAAATTGATTTTCGTACATAATTAAAGAGACTTCCAATTCCTATTGCTGAAATAGACACGTCGCTAGAAACCACAGTCCAGTCACAATCCACCAAAAATAAAACTGCTTTGACTTCAGAAAGGAAAGAAGCACACAAATAGCACAACACTCTCATTCTTCCATCCTCCTAGCCACATGAGGTCTCATCTTGTGTTTCTAACCCTAGGATTCCATGAAAGGTAGGATTGCCGTTTTGTGGAGTGGAAGTCCATGCTAGGCAGACAGGAGTGAGTGGAGCAGAATAATAAAAGAGGTTCTTGCTGGTGAGAAAGACAAGAACCAATGTCCTAGCTTTTCAGTACTGAGAGTCTGTGATACAGCCAGGGTGGATTAAGCAGTAGGCAAGGTACACACAGGCTTATAGTAGGCAAGGTACACGTGGGCTCAACTGTGGTTACTTACTAATCTGGGGTGCACAATTTCACATGGGTTTCACCACATGATGTGCACTTCAGATGAGTAAGTAAACACAGTTAAGCCCGTGCATACCTTGTTATTGGGAAATCTGTCCCTGGATATGGCATTCGGGTGCATGGCATGGTCTGCTTAAAGTGGGCAAGGTTAGGTAAGGTCTTACATGACCTCTTGAGAGAGAACAGTCCAGGGCTAACTGATTCTATCTCCACCCTCACCCTCATGACAATTCAGTGTGAAATGGACAAGGACCAGGAAAAGATCTTATTAAACAGGATTATCCGCTGCCCAGAACTCACCGCAATCAGGTCAACAAGGCATTGTTTCCAGAGCCTCTGAGCACCTGGAATGGCTTTGATTAAACAGAACCTCTTTGTAAAGGATTTTACTTGGATGTACCTTTGAGACTAGCAATTGGGAAAGAAAAGACCTTCCTTAGAAAAACACCTTGAATATAAACATACCAATGTAAAACCTTGTGTGTGTGTGGAGGGGGGTTAACCCATTGCCGTTGAGTCGATTCCAATTCATAGTCATAGCGATCCTACAGGACAGGGTAGAACTGCCCCATAGGGTTTCCAGGGAGCGCCTGGTGGATTTGAACTGCTGATCTTTTTGGTTAGCAGCAGTAGTTATGAACCACTATGCCACCAGGGTTTCTGAGGAAGCAGCAGTAGTTCTGAACCACTATGCCACCAGGTTTCTGAGGACGGGGATAGGAGGGTTAAACTTTCGCAAGAGTTAGACCTGAATAAGACTACTGTGACTTAGTTTGAAGAGCCTATCACTGAAGTACTGCTTTTCACAGAACGTGTGATCAGGCTTTCTGTGACTTGGAACTTCCGTTCTTTTTATGAAATTGGATATTGTTTTCAGGACACAGGCATAGTAATTTACAAGGTTACCATGGTCATTAAGAATGTCTAAGGTCACTGTATTAAATTGCTTTCTGCCACTGGACCAGTTTTTACATCTACGACTTGGTGTTCTCAAGAATTATGAAAGCTACCCCTCAAAAAAGGGTTTACAGATGTGGCTCACCATAACCCAGTCCAGAAATGCAAAAGCTAAAGGAATAGTCTCTTTTTTAATAAAGTGAGTTATGAAATAGTTACATAATCCCAGTGGGATATTCACGTTGTTTTCTCCTAATTAGATAAATCTGGAGTAGAACAAGTGTTCTGACTGGCCCCTTAAAGTGCAATTTAAAGCAATATCTGATCCTAGGCTGAATCCTGTACTAGAGGGAAAAAGCATGCTATCAAGAGCCTTACTAGGTCAACTGACAACATTGTAATATGGGCAGTGAGAAAGAAAACTGGAATGCTCCTGAGATGCAAAGATGGTGAAACTTCATCTTTTTTACTTTGGACACGTCATCAGAAACATCAATCACTAGAAAACGACACTATGTTTGATAAAGTTTTTGTCAGCGAAAACAAGGAAAACCCCCAATGAGATGGACTGAGGCAACAGCCAAAACAAGGGGCTCAAACATATCAAGGATCATGGTTCAGGACCGAGCAGTTTCCTTCCGTTATACATAAGGTGGCTGGCCACAAGTCAGAGCTGACTCAGTGGCAATTAACAAAGACAACATCAGTATTAAATTTATTGAGGCTGAAATACGTAGAACGGTTTTTTAAGAGGATGTTCTTATTATCAGGAATGACACACTGAAGTATCTAAGGATAAAGGACTATGAAATGGTTCAGAGAAATATTTTATGTATGTATGTATATATATGGAAACCCTAGTGGTGTAGTGGTTAAGTGCTATGGCTGCTAACCGTAAGGGTCGGCAGTTCGAAACCACCAGGCGCTCCTTAGAAACTCTATGGGGTAGTTCTATTCTGTCCTATAGGGTCGCTATGAGTCGGAATCGACTCAACCGCACTGGGTTTGGTTTTGGTTTTTTTATACATATATATATATATATATATACACACACACACATAACATGATATAATGCATATTATATAACATTTTATTATATATAATTAACTGTTACATATTATATGTATTTCGTAATATAAAATCACGTATGTGTTTTATGCAGAGAGCAAATGATAAAGCAAAAGGACAAAATGTCAGCAATAGGTCAATCTGGGCACTGGTATACAGGTGTTCGTTGTACTATTCTTGCAACTTTTTGAAGCTGGAATTAATTATGTCCAACATAAAGGTTTTTTTTTTTTTTTAATAAAATGAAGGAAGGAACTGAAGCTCCCCTTGCTAGGTTACCAGTATAGAACAGTCTTGTTCTAGACTCTACAGGCTCTCTCCCAAGTAGGATGTTCACCTCAGTGTGGCTTTTGCTTGGCTTTTGACAGTTCACATGAGTCACCAAAGGAAGCAAAATTAAATTTTTTAAAAAACTTTCTCTAAATCTCTATTATAAACATGTTACCGTTGTTAGCTGCCATTGAGTCCAGTGACCCCACGTGACAGAATAGAACTCCCCCACAGGGTTTTCTTGGCTATAATCTTTATGGAAGCAGATTGCCAGGTCTTTCTCCCATGGAGTCATTGGGTGAGTTCAAACTGCCAACCTTTCAGTTAGCGGCTGAGCACTTAACCATTGTGCCATAAGGGCTCCTTGATTATAAAAGTAGCATGGGCTTATTACAGAAAACTGAGGAATGTACAGAAAAGTAATAAAGACAAAAAAAAAAAAAAAAAACCCACACACAAATCACCCCAAATCCCACCAACTGGAAAGCACTATTGTCACTTTGGAGCCCGGTGGCATAGAGGTTAAGATCTAGGCTGCTAATCAAAAAAGGTCAGCAGGGTGAATCCACCAGCTGCTCCTTGGAAATTATGGGGCAGTTCCACTCTGTCCTATAGGATCGCTATGTGTTGGAATCAACTCAACGGCAATGGGTTTGGTTTTTTGGTTTTATTGTCATTTTGGTGTATTTCATTTCAATCTTTATCCTAAAGTTTTAAGAGAGCTGGGATATTGATACAAAGTATAAAAAACTCATTGCTGTTGAGTTCATTCCAGCTCATTGTGACCCTGTAGGACAGAGTAGAACTGACCCATAGTTTCAAAGGAGCAGCTGATGGATTCAAACAGCCAACTTTTTGGTTAGCAGCCAAGATCTTAACTACTACGCCATCAAGGCTTTTATAAGAACTCAAAAAAAAACTGTATAAAATCTTCAATCTGACACAATATTCCATTATGTGGACATGCCATAACTTACTTCTTAAAACTGGCCCTTTGGTTATTTTCAGTGTTTAAGCATCATACATAACGCTGAGTTAAAAGTTAAAGTTCTTTGTGCTTCGATTTTTTTTTTTTTTTTTAGTATTTCTGGTTTATATTTTTATGATAGGTTCACAGAAATAGAGTTGCTGCACCGAAAGTATAGACATTTTTTAGACAATACAAAATGCCAAATTGCTTTTTAGAAAGGGGAAAGAAGGTACCTGAATGGGATTATCAGACTTCGGAGCTGCAATCTGATTTAGGATTTAAAGAAAGGGAAGTTGCTGCCAGCCTGAAAACTGCAGTCTTCAGGTCAAACTCAGCTGCCGGGCAAGTTCTGTAAGCTATTTTGTGCCCTCAAAAGAGGAAAGACCAAAATATTCCAGCCAGTATCGACATATGCTGACTGTTAGGTAGAAGATGTAGGGCCCAGCCTCAGATAATCGTCAACATATTAAGCATTGGATGTCTATAACCCAAAAGACCCTCCTAGGCTCCTGATTGAAATGGAATCCTAAAAATTTAAGTGGAAAAATTTTAAGTAAAAGAATTTCTTCATTTACATTTAAAGTTACAGAAACCTAAAGCAAGGTTCAGATTCAAAGGGCAAACTCAACTTTTTCCACCTGTTTTCTTAGTGGTCTCTTGTTGTGTGCTATCAAGTAGATTCCAACTTGTAGCAACCGTACAGGACAGAGTAGAACTGCCTCCATACGACGGTTTTCTAGGCTGAAATCTTTACAGGAGCAGATTGCCAAGTCTTTTGTAACACAAAACAGTTGGTAAGTTCAAACCACCAAACTTTCGCTTAGCCGCCAAGTGTTTAACCACTGCACCACCAGGGCGCCTGCTTACGGTCTAAGACTGTAGGAAAAACAAGGGCTCCAACAGTTAGGATGCCTAGAGTCTAGTTCCATCGGTCTTGAACAAACAACTAGCCTGGGGTCAAAGCAGTCAAACCTCTCTGAATTCAATTCCCTGTTTGTTAAATGACAAGGTCGAACAAAGTCCCTAGGGTCACTCTTGGGTCTCTGATTCTGCAACATCCTCCTGTTTCAAAGGTGCCAAGGGAAAATGAGGGAGGTGGGGTTATTCTCTCTGAACACAACAGGTCTAATGCTGACCACCTCATTTCCCATAATACAACTAGATCAAACAGCACTTGGTCTACAAAAGAATATTCCAGAAACTGTGCATGTTCCATCCCTCCAAACAACAGAAATTAGGGAAGGAAAGGCAAGGGGATCTGTAAGAAAGGAGAAAATACATAAGGCTCACCATGACCATTGCAGTAATAGATCCACTTCTCCCGGTTCTGGGTTGGGGTCACGGATTTCTTCAGCCCTGCCTTTTCCACAATGGCGCTGGGATCCTGCCGGGGGCCCTTTTTAAGAGTCCTCGAGCTTTTCCGGATACTGCACACCACTATCACCACAAGCACCAGCAGCAGGAAAAGCACGATCATCCAGGGCAAATGCTCATTGATGTCAAAATGCTTGTGTAGGGTCTGTCTGGGATGGCCCCTCTTGGGAACCTTGATGGGTGTGCTGGACTTCTCACCCTCAGTGGCCTCCATGGATGACGGCAGCAGCTTCAGGATGTGTCTGTGGTGGGGGCCTTGCTGGTGGTTGATGACCTGGAAGTTTGAGAGAGTCTTGTTCTCACCTTCCTCCCCCCTCGCTGAGCTTGTGTTGTCAGGGACTGTCCCTTCCTGGATGCCACTTGGTACCTTTGGTCTAACAGAGGCAGAAGAGTTGGATTCTGTGGAGTTCATGCCTAGAAAAAAAGAGTAAGGAGGGGGAAAAGCTTTTCTATATTTGGGGATCCATATATTCCCTCCTCTCCCTGGTCATCTCCAAACCAGGTCAGATAATGAAAGAAGAGATGACCTTTGGAGCTTAAGAATAAATTTATTTTGTACATTTTTCATAAAAGTCTTAATAGCACCTTTATGGGGAGGGTAAAAACTAAACTGAACAGCTAAACTCACTTCCTCACGCCAAAACCATGGGCACTTTCAGGGACCCAACATCTGAACCTCATGGCAGCTTCTCCTGTACTTCACATACTGAGCAGACACATGTATGGTCATAGCTCTAGTTGACTCTTATGTTATTGCGATTACTCAGAGAACAAGTTCAAATTTAATCCCTTTGTTCATATTCCTTCTGCCCCACCTTTTGACTATTTCATGATGCACTGGTAAAACAGGGAATGTGACCAAAATAAAGAAAAGAGCTCACATTCAAGGTTTGGTGGGTCAGGACAGTGGCTAAACTCAGGTAGAGCTTTCTTAGCATCTGCAACTTAGTGGCATTTTTTCAGAGTAGCCTCCACAAGCGATCTTTGTTAAGGAAGGAACGTGAGTGCCGGGAATTCTGAGTCCCAGAGACAGGACCTGAGCTGTATCAGCCCCTGAAAGCACCTGGACAAGTCATTTGAGCCCTCTGAGTCTATTTCTTTATTTCAACAATGGAGGTTGTGAGAAGACCCTCCTTTACAGGGTTATCATGAAGATCAAATGTAACCACGCATGAGAGTTTACTAGTAAGCACAACTCAAGTTGGTTATCATCTCATGGAGATTGGGTTCAATCAAAAAGAATTTGGAAATAAGGGTTAAATTCTTCAGACTGAGGTTCAAAATGAATTCTGAGGACAACTGGGATGCTTGAAGGAAAGGACAAGGTTAAAATTCTTGGAAAAAAACAATTTTCTAGATGTGACTGCTAGTTACCTTCAATTTGACAGAAATTTGCTTGTTTCCTGAAGTTTCTAACTTTTCTTCCCATTCCTGTCCCACTTTGATCCAATACTCATCCCTCCCTTCCTGAGTTAATGATATTTTCTCCCTTTCCTCTCCTTCTGGCTATGTCTTCTCAGGACGGACTCATGTATATTTTTGTGCCCTTAAACATCCAATTCACTTGTTTATTTGACAAGTTTGAAAGTGAGGCATGAAGAGGTTAGGTGACTTACACATGGTCACACACTCTCTTGTTTCTTTCAGTTATTACTTTCTAGCCTCATGTGGCCTAGTTTTTAGAAATTTGATCTCCTTTAACAGAAAACTTCTGAAATGAAATCTAACCGGTCCATAGAAGCCAGATTTAATTAGCCTCAAAATGGAGGCCTCTTCTTACAAAAGTGACTTTGGAATATGTGAAATGGAGAAAACATCCTTGGTACAACCGCCTCCTTGATACTTTCACTGGGTTTAAAGCCTTCCTCAGACAAATAACCCATGAGGTTAAGTTACCTTTGGGAACATAAGTGGAGGAAAGGACTTCATGGGATTCCATGTGCTCAGGGCGTGAAACGATGGCTGTGCCAGGGGAAGGTGGGGTCGTGCTCGAGAAGGACGGGAGTGCGCCACAGACGTTGTCTGCCTCCTTGGTCCCCGGCTTGATCACCACCAGGTTCTGACTCAGACAGTCTGTATACGCTTTACATTTCATCACACTAGAAGGCACATCAGAGAAGGTACCCCGAGCGCACTGCTTACACCGTACATCCTCCATCTCTGTCCCTTTCTTCCGCACACCCCAACCCACAGGACACACCGTGTGGGGGGCGCAGGTAGCGTTAGACTGGAACATGCCAGGTGGGCAAGTGCATTCTCGGTCAGTAAAGGCAGCACAGGGTAATTTCTCAATCATTGGCCATGGGCATGGCTGACTACAGTCATGGCATTTCTCAATGCCATTCTCATGCCTGGTAAAGGTGCCCATGGGGCAACTGCTGCAGACACGCAGGCTTGTGCTGGTACAGTGCTCAGACACATAGGTTCCTGCTGGACATTTGTCACAGGTTAGCACCTGGCCAGTGGCACGGTCAACATGGCGGTATGTGCCAATGAGATTTGGGGCCTTCTGTTCTGGCTGAGCGGTGGTGGTGCTAAGAAATCCAAGCTGAAAAATAAAAAGGGAGGGGGAAGGAACAAAAACCAAGAAGGTGTTATATAGGAACACATGAGAAGTAAGGAAGGATCAATCCCAACGCCACCATCATCATTCATATTAAAGATCTGACTAGTACCATGACCAACTCATGGTGACCCATTTGTGCGGAGTAGAACTGTGCTCCATAGGGTTTTTTTTTAATCTATCTATTTATTGTGCTTTAGGCGAAAGTTTATAAATCAAGTCAGTCTCTCATACAAAAAGTTATACACACCTTGCTATGTACTCCTGGCCACTCTCCGCCTAATAAGACAGCACATTCCTCCTCTGCACCCTGTATTCCCCACGTCCATTCAACCAGCTACTGTCCCCCTCTGCCTTCTCATCCTGCCACACATAGTCTCAAGTGTCTACTTGAGCCAAGAATCTCACTCCTCACCAGTATCATTGACTATCTTATAGTCCAGCCCAATCCCTGTCTATAAAGCTGGGTTTGGGAATGGTTCCATTCTTGGGCTAACAAAGGGTCCGGGGACCATGACTGTCAGGGTCCACTCCATGGGGTTTTGAAGGCTTTAATATTTCAGAAGCAGATTGCCAAGGGTTTCTCCCGAGGCACCTCTGGGTAGGTTCGAACCACCAACCTTTTGATTAGTAGTCAAGGGCTTAGCCATTTGCACCACACAGGGACTCCTAGCACCTGATCTACTAGCTGTGAGGTTGCTTTAATTACTTGACCTTTCCGTCAGCTTTTTTTTTATTCTATCTATAAAATGAAGCTGACGATACCTCTCAAATTTATTATGGAAATCAACTGAGAATGTGTATGTGCAAGCGCTCTGCAGCTAGTACTATAAGCACTATATAGAAGTTAAAATCCTAATAGAAGAAGAAAATAATTTGAATATTTGTATTTCTTTCCATGACCCAAAAGTTAAGAGGCCACTTTTCGATGTCAGGACAAAGCAACTGAGAACTAAGATGGCATATATTCAAGTTACTATTTCCACAGCACCGCAGACGTGGCACAATTTTTTGAGAAGTTTCGTCTATGTGAAGCTAAACAATTTTTTGTTTTTTTTTGTTTTTTAAACAGAGATAGGTCCTTGGCATTCTTGGTAATGTACTTTAAACAACAGAGTTGATGCTTTTAGATTCGCGCCCTGTTTGTTCAGCCCCTGAAGGCCACAGTCACTGGGGTGTGGACCTGCAGTCACTGAGCAGCCAAAGTACAAAGTTGGGTCCCACAAAAGGCACTCCATAGACATTTTAATTTAATTCACAGAACAGAAACTTCACTGAGCTAGACAAGATTTTACACTAGCTTTCAGAATGAAAACTTGAGGGAAAGGGAATTATATTTGTGTGCTAAATCCTGAGGTCCTTTTGAGAGGGGGAAAAAAAAGTTTTAAAATGAATATTAAAAAAGAGCTCTTCTCAAGGGAGGAGGAAGGAGACCAAAGACACAAGGGAAGGATTGATCCAAAGGACTAATGGACCACAACTGCCACAGCCTCCACCAGACTGAGCCCTGCACAACTAGATGGTGCCCGGCTACCACCACTGACTGCTCTGACAGGGATCACCATAGAGGGTCCTGGACAGAGCTGGAGAAAAATGTAGAACAAAATTCTACCTAAAAAAAAAAGACCAGACTTATTGGCCAGAGACTGGAGAAACACTGAGAATATGGCCCCCAGACATCCTTTTAGCTTAGTAATGAACTCACTCCTGAGGTTCACCCTTCAGCCAAAGATTAGACCGGTCCATAAAACAAAAAGAGACCAAATGAGCACACCAACCCAAGGGCAAGGACAAGAAGGCAGGAGGGGGCAGAAAAGCTGATAATGGGGAGCCCAAGGTCGAGAAGGGGAGAGCGTTGACTTGTCATGAGGTTGGCAACCATGTCACAAAACAACGTGTTAATTTTTTAATGAGAAACTATTTTGCTCTGTAAACCTTTATTTAAAACACAATTTGAAAAAAGACCTCTTCTTCATCAACAAAGATTGAGAAAAATCATCATTTTTTCCCAACAATAAAGCTCTCACTATCCTTTATGAAATAGAGAAAGGTTATGTGTCAAGAATATAATGGCACCTCAAACTATCAGTTCCCCAACATGGCAAATGCCTTCTAAATTTGCCACTGTGTCAGGAACTAATAAAGCAAGATTTTTTTTTCCCCAAAGTGACCAGAGTACCTGTCTTTTTAAGCTCCCTGAAACTTAACCCAAGATTTGGTTTCCCCAAAGTTTAACTACTTGAACCAAAGTATCTTCCTTTAAGCTCCTCACCCTACCCCAGAGCTGCCTCTGGTTAAGTGATCAAATTTATAACAAATTTTCAGCTTATAAGGATATATTCATCTTTTCCTTAAACTGAGACAAAAACAGGATGGTGATTTTCATGTTAAGAAGCTTAACTTCATTTTGGATGCTGCAGAAAAAGAACCTCCTGTCAAAGCTCTGTAATGTCTTCCCTTTCCAGTTCCGGCTTTACCTTTTCTTGTTCCTTCCATCTGCAATATTCGCCCCCACCACTGTGAGCGTAGCAGGAGCATTAGGCAGATGAACAAAAAAAGCCCACCACCATCCTGTGGAGCCCAAGTTCCATTTGTCAAGTCCAACAAGGACAAGATTAGACCCAATCTCCCTGACACTAAAGACCCAGCCCATGAGGTTGCATAAGTGCCCTTTCTCCGTGCTCCTGTGAGTTCTTTGTTATCTGGTTTCTAAGTGCAAAAGCAATTTTAGATAGCTGCAATGTTCTAGAAGTTTGAAAAGATGTATAAATAACACAAACGACAGGTTACTACACTGATGCAAATTAAACGAAAGCAGAGATTGGTTAAGTGATAAAATTTATAACAAATTTTTAGTTTATAAGGATATACTCATCTTTTCCTTAAACTGAGACGAAAACAGGATGGTGCAGGAGTTGGGGATCAGCACCATCATGTGTTCTCAGTCCGTCTCCTTATCTGGGTGGGAGACACACACCCAGGAGGGTAACTCAGCGGAAGGAGAATAGGGGGGTCACAAAGAACACTGTGTGTGTCTCGGGGTGGGGGGCCTGGCTAGGCTTCCTATAGCTTCATATAGTTCCCCAGGACATGCAGTTCTAAAGACTCATCACTGCGGCCACCGCCAAAGACAGCTGGGATGGCAGGTTCTGCATCAGTTCCCTGATTACTGTACTATCAGAGGTCCCCTTGTTGTTATTGGGTGCCATCGAGTTGATTTCTGACTCATAGTAACCCCATGTGACAGGGTAAAACTGCCTCATAGAGTTTATTTATTTATTTTCTGGGTTGGCTTTTTTTTTGTGGGTCTTCTTTTTTTAATTTCAAATACTGAAAAAATCCCCTGGGCTCTATGGGGCTCCCCGCACGCATAGCCCCTTTTCCCCACACTCACTGCTCTCCTCCCCTTCCCCCTCCCCCGGCAAATCTAGTTCAAGAGGACAGCACGTTTTTATGAACAATTAACACTGATTCTCAGCTTGCTCTGCAGAACCAGAGGAGCTGTTTGCATTCGTCCCATATACATGGACAGTTTCTTTTTTATGACACCAAGTCCCCAGCCACATCCAAGCAAACAAGGCATTTTTCTACAGAGCTGAACTGAACCCCTCATCTTTAGTCCACTCTACATTTTCCCAACACTCACCCCACACCAGCCACAAGGTTAAGAAGGAAGATAGTCAGGAATTTTTTTTTTTTTAATTCTCCAAGCCCTAATTCATATTCCCTCAAGTCACTCACCCCATCCACCTTTTCAACTCCACCCCCAGTATTTCATTGAAATTTCTCCCAGCAGCTATTTGGAAAAAAGGTAAAACAAAATAGGTTTAAGGTCTTAGTGCTCAGCCCAAAAAGCTCCACTGGGACATGGACGAGCAGGGGCTTCTGCCTCTCTAGCTTGAGCCCAAGCCACCTCCTGTTCCCTGACTGCAAAAGCGGGGACGAGCAGGAGCCAGCACGGAGCCCAGCGGGGTAGCATCTCGGGATCTGGCAGGAGTCCCAGGCGGCATCATTCAACTTGGCCACCCACAAGCTTGCTGGTGATCAGTGAAGTCTTTCTCTGGGGCAAATTCTGTGGAGTGGGAAGTCACCAGGTTCTTGTCTGGTCCTGCACTTGGCAGCTGCTTATTCATCTTGGTTTTGGCCATGTTGTAGTCTTCCGAGTCAAAGTACTTTTGTCCTTTCTGGAGTCTCTTCAGAAGGAAGTTGAGCCCTCCAGGCTTTTGTCCTAGGCATGGACATTTGGCCTTTAGCTTTGCCTCCTTAGCTCTCTCAGAGAGAATACCTTCCTTTTCCTGTGTGTTCTGTTTCTCCTAGCCAGTCTCCTCCGAGGGGTTCCCCTCTTCCTGTTTCTGAGATGTGGTGGGCCCAGGAGTCCACCAGAGAAGGGAAGGGGGAGGGGAAACAGGGACAAGCTCCCCTGCTGCTTCCCCCATAGGGTTTCCTAGGCTGTTACCGCTGCAGGAGCGTTTCTCTGTGGAGCAGCTGGGTAGGTGCAAACCACCTTTTGGTTAGCAACTCAGTGCTTAACCATTGTGCCACCACAGCTTCTTAGAGGTCCCACAGCAGTGCATAAAGCCTACCTCCAAGCCCCACTCCACCCACATTCTTCTACATCCTTCAAGTGGATTTTTCAGTTCTTTGTTCATTTAGAATAACCGATCAAGTTTCTAATTAAAGCAAGTCTCAGGACTATTTACACTGCATGGGGCTGAGTAACCCGCTTTAGACAATGCAGTGCTAAAACTGGACCTTTAAATTATCTTAGCCTCCAGGAGGCAGTTTGAGCTCCTACAAACAGAGCTCATTAACAATGATGTCTCCTCAGTCTTCAGGGATAGCCAAGGGGAGGGTAAACACTAGAAATGAGATTTGTGCAAAACCTATACACTATGAATTCATCGGGCAAGGATTTATTGATGACTTACTATGTGTGTGCAAGGCTCTGTGCCACGGGCTGAGAACAGAACCTTGAAAACTCTATTCTAGCCCTCATAGAGTTTGCATTCTAAGGGGGAACTGATGAAAACAACTAATTACACCAGAAATAACTTCATCAGAATGGGGATTCCTGAGGAGGGGGAATACAGAGTTCCCAAGAGGGGGTTAGCAGACTTTTCATTCAGGGATGTCAGAGAAACATTTTGGAATAGCTTTGAAGGATGAAGAAGCAGAAATTAAATCAGGGCAGGGGAAGTCAGAAGGGATTAGGCAGAGAAACCCCAGCATAAAAACCGGAAGCAGAAGGAAGCTCAGCTTGGAAACTAAGAAGCTTTGGTGGTTCTCCCTTAAGATGTGGCAGAGTGTCCATACTTAAATTTGGGGGAGGCTCCAGAATCTTTATCTTAATCCTAAATGCAATGAGATGCCATTATATATTTATATAGGGGGAAGGAAGGGGAGAAGAGGTATATAATCAGATTTGTGAGTTTAAAAAGTTTTCTGGCTGCAGAGTGGAAGGCAAAGGGGGTAGAGGGAAGTAGGTGAGAAAGCCCACTCTGAAGGTTAAAGCCAAGGTAGAAGCTAACAGCAACTTGGGCTAGGCTCTTGGTCATGAAAATGGAGAGAAGGTGATAGATTTGGTGGGTTGGATCACCTGGATTTGGTGACTGATTATCTATGGAAGGGGGAAGAAGAGGAAATCAATGACTTTCAAATTGGACTCAAGAGAGTGCTGGGCAGAACACAGCTCCCAGGGCTGCCCATTGGGCTGGAGGATACAACTGAGGGCAGGGCAGGGGCGGGACACAGGGCTCCAACCCTCCCACGGCTGCCTGAAACACAGTGGCTTGCTATACTAATTTGCTAATGGAGCATCCAATTTAGGACTTCATCTGAAGAAGGTTTTACCGCTAAAACAAGTCTGAAAATCACTGAGCTAGGGGACCTCTAAAATGTCTTCCAACTCTAAAGGTAAGGACTAAACAGATAAACCTGTCTGAGCTCCAGAGCTGGAGGAACGGCTGCTCTGAGGGTTCATTTTCCTTACAGAAACCCTGCTGAGGTGACGAGGAGGTGGCAACTTCTCTTTCTCTTTACAAAGACACAGACAGAACCTAAGAAAAGTTCCTTTTAATCAACTGAAGAATCATAATGTAGAACTAGGGCTTTTCCCACTAACCACCACCATTCTCAAAGCTGATTGTGGGGGGGAAGCAATGGGCAGTGGGGAGGAGGTTAACTAAGTTTAGACCGTTCCCTGTGTAACACAAAAACAAGTTTAGATGATGGCTGCAGCTAATACCCAAACAGGAAATAGACAATGAACATTGCAAGAGGCGTCAGCCCACACACCTGAGGCTCAGACCCTGAGCTCTCTCAATTGTTCAGAGGTTGGTAAACTAGATTAGAGGGTCACCAAAGCTTCAGGCTTCAAAGGCAGCATCACGATTACCAGGGAATCTTTTTAAAAAATTCACACGTCCAAACCATTCACCTGAGATCACTGTTGAGTCTGCAGTGGGGCCAGGATTTGCTGTTTTAGCTTTAGTTGGTTTTGTTTTTAATCGCTCCAAGTGATTCTGATGCCCAACCAAGTTTTAGGCCCCCTAACCTAAGCCCGGAAACCCTGGTGGCGTAGTGGTTAAGTGTTACGGCTGCTAACCAAGAAGTCAGCGGTTCGAATCCACCAGGCACGCCTTGGAAACTCTATCAGGCTGTTCTACTCTGTCCTATAGTGCTGCTATAAGTCAGAATTGACTTGATGGCAGTGGGTTTGGTTTTGGTTTAAACTAAGCCCTGGTGGTGTAGTGGTTAAGTGCTACAGCTGCCAACCAAAAGGTCGGCAGTTCAAATCCACCAGGCAGCTCCTTGGAAACTCTATGGGGCAGTTCTACTCTGACCTATAAGGTCGCTATGAGTAGGAATTGACTCGATGGCAACGGGTTGGTTAGTTGGTTAACCTAAGCCAAAGGAGCCCTGGTTGCGCAGTGGTTAGCACTGGGCTGCTAACCAAAAGGTTGGTGGTTCGAATCCACCAGCTGCTTGGAGGGAGAAAGGCATGGCAGTTTGCTTCCACAAAGATTTACAGCCTTGGTAACTCTATGGGGCAGTTCTACTCTATCCTATAGGGTCACTATGAGTCAGAATCAATTAGACAGCAACAGGTAGCCTAAGCAAAGACACCTCTGGCTCTCATATGCTCTGATTCTACGAGAAACACTTCTTACCCAATTGAGTACTTTTTAGTGTTTTAATGTTCTTTTTAAATCTATTTATTCAATTTATTAGATTTATTTATTTTTGTAACAAAAAACAAACACTGTTGTAATAATCCTAACAATCAGGAAATACAGAGTAAAACGTTTAAGTCCCTGCTCAAATTTGGTACACATCTTTCCAGACCCATTTCTGAGCATTTGAAAACACACACATGCACACACACACACACACACACACCCATATATATTTTAAGTTGGCTGTTTCAGTTGCTTTTAGTTTTGATTTGTTTTACACATCTAATACTGACAGGCCATCCATTCTGTTCTAGGATTTACTTTTGTTCAGTGTCTAAGACTGGCACTGAAATTTTTCCATGTCAGAACATATAGGCTACCTCATTCTTTATAACAGTCAAGTTCTCTTCTACAGTATGGATTATGCCTTAATTTAGATTCTCCCTAATGAAAACATGTAGGTGGTTTCCTTGACCATATATCATTGTGTGCACACATTTTTCTATATTCTATATTCCCCTTCTCCCCCTTTCACCTTCCAGTTTCTTTTTTCTTTCCTTCCCATTCCAAATGACAGATACAGCCATGCTGCTCTCAGTCTTTTGAGATGTGCTTTTCTTCAAGGACAAAAGAAGTCTCAATACAGTCCATGATTTGGAAGCTCTCAACCTGTCCCCTCCTCCCTATTAATATGCATCTACCACTATGTATTTTCAGCACACACAGGAGGACCAGATCTGGAGTAGAAAGAATATTTGGGCATAGATTTAAAGAACAGAAGACTCATATTCTTGTCTAAAAACCAGTTGCCATTGAGTTGATTATGAGTCAGGGCGATCCTACATCTGTCGGAGTAGAAATGTGCTCCACCGGGTTTTCAATGACTGAATTTTCATAAATAGATCACCAGACCTTTTTTCCAAGTTGCCTCTGGGTGGACTTAAACCTCCAACCTTTCAGTCAGCAGCTGAACACTTCAACCGTTTGTACCACCCGGCCTTTGCCTTATGGTCAGGCGGTTGATCTTTTTGCACCTCATTCTACTCACCTGTTAAATTAGTAGGCTAGACTAAGTTGTAGTCAACTCTAACCTTCTGGGATTCTGTGACTGTTGACCTCAGGTTCCACCTTCCCAGTGAAGCCTTTTTAATAAACTATTCCTAGACACCCAGATTCCAAGCAGATGAGCTGACCTCTTCACCACATTTCCTGTTTCTGTTAATCATTTTGGTACTTAATTACATATTGTTTTGTAATATTTGCTAATGGCCTCATAAGTGTATGTATTTATCTTCCCCTAATGATTATAAGCAGCTCAAGGCCAGGGACAGACAGCCACACAGATTACATTTCCTCCCTTGCTCAACCACCTCAATAATGGAGATTGTGGAAATAACAAGCAAAGTATCTTCTGAGCCAGGGGCAGAAAACTAGATCCACATGCTATAAATAAATGTCACTGGAACACAGCCATTCATTTAGGTTTGGTTAGGTTGCTTCCGGAGCCACAGTGGCACAGTGGGTAAGTGCTCGGCTGCTAAGTGAAAAGTCAGAGCTTCAAACCCACTAGCAGCTCCACAGAAGAAAAGACCTGGCGATCTGCCTTATAAAGATTACAGCCTGGGAAATCTTATGGGGCAGTTCTACTCCGTCTTATAGGATCGCTGTGAGTCAGAATGGACTTGTCGGTACACAACAACAATAGGTTGCTTTCAGGCTACAAAGGCAGAGATGGATAGTTGGCTTGCAAACAAAGTATTTACTATCAGGCCCTTTATAGAAAAAGTCCTCCAACCTCTGCTCTCAGCAGTCAAAAGAAATGTCAAAAGATGCCGGCACCAGGAGCTCACACACAGGAACCCTCAGACCCTCTGACAGACTAGCAAGAACTGAGTTCTTGGCTTTTCTCAGCACCCACCTCAATTCACACACCAAATTTGATCCTTTCATCCTCTCAATGGCTTCCCACCTGACTTAGGATGCAACCCAAAATCTTTAACAGTGAAAGGAGCTTCATCTGGAAAGCCATCCCTGCCCTTCCCACTTAAAACAGGTTTCACAATCTCTCCTGATATGACCACCATAATTTTACACTTACCTGTTTTCTGAGAACCCTGGTGGTATAGTGGTTAAGTGCTACGGCTGCTAACCAAAAGGTCGGGAGCTTGAATTCACCAGGCGCTCCTTGGAAACCCTATGAGGCAGTTCTATTCTGTCCTATAGGGTCGCCATGAGTCAGGATGGACTTGACGGCAATGGGTTTTGTTTTGTTTTTTGGTTTTACATTTGGAGCCCTGGTAGCACAGTGGTTAAGAGCTTGGGTGCTAACCAAAAGGTCGATAGTTGGAATCTATCAGCCGCTCCTTGGAAACCCTATGGGGCAGTTCTACTCTGTCCTACAGGATCACTGTGAGTTGGAATTGACTCGATGGCAATGAGTTTGGTTTCTGAGTTTGGTTTTACATTTATTTGATCAAAATCTTACATTTATCTGTTTAATGTGTCTTCCCCTCTGTCCTACAAACTCCAAGAGGACAAGGATGAGGTCTATTTCACATACTGGTACTATGCAAGCCCTCAAGGACAGCACCTGATTCATGATATACCTGGCAAGCGTTTCTTGATTAAATGAATGAAAAGATTTGTAGACCATAAGTAATTAGAAGCAGCAAATTAAAGTGTGATGGTGGGGAGATTGCTGAAGACAAGCAAGGGTAATGAAAGTGAGTGTGAAAAAAGAGAGCCTCCACAACATAGCCACAATAAGTGAAGAAGTAAAGCACTCTGGGACCTGTCAATGCAGGGACAAATAGTTCATTTCACCTTCAAAGACCCTGAAGGCATCACTCTGCTTTCAGTACCACAACTGGCTCATGAGAATTATGCTCAGCATGGTACTCTAAATGACAAGCTCATGTACTAAAGAGTTAAAAAAAAAAAAAAAAACTCTTTTTCCTTTTTTCAAAGATTACACTAACTTGGTGCTTAGAACTCTACACAGTATGAAGAGATTATTCTCCAGAAGTTATCTACGGTCCTTCTAGTTTAACTTCAGTTATTTGGTAAATTTCATTTATCCAGGATGGTATCACCATATCAGCGCACAGTACTGTCCCAGCTTGTACAGAATGTAGAAGTACCATAAGTACTTACTGAGTGATTAAGAGGTAAAACTCAGGACAAAGCAAATTTCAAAGGAGGGAAGATACCAGATATAAAGTCATCCAGGGTCTCAGCACTCACCCTAGTGATCCATGTTATACCTGTCCTGTCACTTCTAGTTTTGGGTCCAGAGATTAACCCAACTGAAGAAGCACCCAGAGGTGCTAATACACACCAGAACGCTGATGTCTATTCTTAATAATTCCTATTCCACAACCCCAACAATAAAAGTAATTCTCGTAATTTACAATTACAACATATTTATGTCATTCTTGTTCCTCATCATAGTCTAGAAATTTTTTTAATACAAAATGACCCAACTTAAGGCAGTGATAAACTCTTGTCTATTCAAAATGGACAAGCAGGGAGACTGCCTGTGAGTTTGCTGTGGCAATTTTTTTTTTTCTAAATGCTGCATAAAGCTAATCTTTTGAGAGGAAACTCAGTTATTGTGGCGATGGCAACAAAGAAAAGGCAATCAAGTTATTCCTGAGATGGTGATTATGAAACATTCTAAGACATGATCAAAAGACAAAAGCCTGGCAGAGCTGGACACCCCCAGAATTTCCGACCATTTTATTTTGAGCATCATGTCACATTTGTAGTAACAAGACATTGGCTGCTTGGAATTCTCTAGATCTGAAGCGGGGGGGGGGGGAATTTATCAAGAGAAAAGCTTCAGGATAAGCCTTCCACAGATCACAGACAAAACTGCAATTATGTTATCAAAATTCAGTCAACTCTTGCATTTCCTACTATTCTCTCTGATTTAAAGAAAAAAACAAACAAACAAAAAAAACACACCTCTGTAACCAGGGCAAAAGCAGGGGCTGTTTTTCAAGCTGGCAAATATAGAGATTGCCAAGGCTAGATGTGCTGACTACAGGACTGGAGGAAGGCAACCTCAGGGAACACTGGGAAAAGGAAAAAAACAGGCAGGACTTAACCCAGATGCTGTCTTCCCTGGTACCTGCAATGCAGAAGACGGTATGCACTCCACATTAAGTCCTTGGACCACAGAACCTCATCGCAGCGGCTATTTCTTTAGGCTAAGACCTCCATCTACATAGAGGAGCCAAGGGCAAGCTGCCCATTTATTTAGCCACTAAGTAGTAAATGAATTGGCATTATATACAACACGATTGGGATTTTTAAAAAATTGCCCTCAAGTTGATTCTGACTCATAGCAACCCTATAGGACAGAGTAGAACTGCCCCACAGGGTTACAATTGGGATAAAACGAAAAAAACCAAACCTACTGCTGTAGATTCGATTCCAACTCATAGCGACCCTATACCCTATAGGACAGAGTAGAACTGCCCCACAGAGTTTCCAAGGAGCGCCTGGCAGATTCAAACTACCGACCCCTTGGTTAGCAGCCATAGCACTTAACCACTACGCCACCAGGATTTCCACAACTGGGATAGGTATAGGGAAATACTCTTCTGTGTCCATCACTAAAGATTTGCAGAAGAGCATATAAACCAAGGCAAAACCAAGGACACCAGCCAATGCAGCAACGCCAGCATGAAATATAAGCACAACCTATTTTGGCCTGAAATGTGCCAGGCCAGCCCAGCTCTATCAGGAAAGTGGCACAACTCCTGTGCCTCAGTTTCCCCATTGGTATAATGGAGATTATCATAATACCTACTGTCATAAGATTGTTTTGAGAATTAATTGGTAACACAGGTGAAGCAGATAGAACATGGCTGACACATAGTAAACCCATAACCAAACTTGTTGCCGTCGAGTCGATTCCAACACACAGCGACCCTACAGGACAGAGTAGAACCGCCCCATAGAGTTTCCAAGGAACAGCTAGCTGGTAGACTCAAACTGCCCACCTTTTGGTTAGCAGCCAAGCTTTTAACCACTGCATCACCAGGACTCCTGACACATAGTAAGTGTTCTGTAAATATTATTTTAATTATCACTCCCTCCACTTATCATTCCACTATTTTAGCTTCATTCCTTTGGGATTAGATAATCTTATAAAGTTTCCTAATTGCAATGCAAAAAATCCAATCCCTGAGAAATATTCAATTCCTTAGGAGTATGTCAAAGACACCAGATTTTAATCCTAAAACATATCCAACTGGACTTACAGCATACTATAAAAAAATGTATATATATATACACACAGCTACATGGCATTGACTTGGAAGAAAAAAAAAAGGCCAGTTGGCATTTTCAAAAAAAGGTTTAAAATATAAACTTAGTATAGAGCAAATGGAAACCCTGGTGGTGTAGTGGTTAAGTGCTACGGCTGCTAACCAAAGGGTCGGCAGTTTGAATCCGCCAGGCGCTCATTGGAAACTCTATGGGGGGCAGTTCTACTCTGTCCTATAGGGTCGCTATAAGTCAGAATTGAATCGATGGCACTGGATTTGGTTTGGTTTTTGGTTTACACAACAAATGAAAAAACAAGAGAAGAGAAAGAATTTACTATTAATAAGTACACTTTAGACAACTGGCACAGAATTTAAATGAGCATTTTCCAGAGCATGTTTCCTTGATCTAGTCCTACAAGATGTTTATAATTCTATGGTCTAAAACAAGGATGGGCAAACTCCAGCCTCTGCCTGTTTTTGCATGGCCTATGAGCTAAGAATGTTTTGGGGGGAAAAAATAATAGTATTTTGTGACACATGAGGGGTATATGAAATTCAAATTTCATCATCCACAAATAAAGTTTTATTGGAACATAGCCACACCCGTTCCTCTAGGTATTACCTAGGGCTGCTTTCACACCATATAGGCAGCACTGAGTAGTTGCAACAGGGACTATATGACCCACAAAGCTGAAAATATTTACTATCTGGCTCTTTACAGATAAATTATGGACCACTTGGTCTAAAAAGTTTAGAAAATGCTCCTGATTATGGCCCTCTCTCGAAGAGGCACAATTAAAATGAGGAGTATGATGGTACAGGTTAAGCGTTCTGTTGCTAACAAAAAGGTTGGTGGTCCAAACCCACCCAGCAGCTCTGCAGGAAAAAGACCTATCGATCTGCTTCTGTAAAGACTGTTGCTGTTGTTTTGTGCCATCAAGTTGATTCCAACTCATAGTGACCTTAACAGGGCAGAGCAGAACTGCCCCATAAAGTTTCCTAGGCTTTAATCTTTATGGGAACAGATTGCCAGGTCTCTTCTCCCACTACCTCGGAAACCCTATGGGGCAGTTCTACTGTCACATGGGGTCACTATGAGTTGAAATCAACTTGACGGCATCTGTGATGGTTAAGATTGTACGTCAACTTGGCCAGGCCATGATTTTCAGTGGCTTGGCAGTTGTATGACATTGTGATCACTTCCATGTTGAGATTTGATATAACGTAATCACCCCCATGATGGGATCTGCTGTGAGTAGCCAATCAGTTGAAAGGGAGTTTCCTTGGGCATGTGGCCTGCATCAAATATAACTGGACATTCTGACAAGCCTCATGGGCTTTTGCTCACTCTGGATCCTGCAGCTGGCTCCTATGTGTCTGACCTCCAGTTCTTGGAGCCTAAGCTAGCAGCTTACCTCCGGTCCTGTCTGCCAATCTTGGCATTCATCAATCTTCGCAGCCTGTGAGCAAGAGCCCTGCTCTCTGACCTGCAGATCCTGGGTTTGCCAGCCCGTATGGCTACGTGAATCAGGGGAAGCCTCTATCCTGACCCATGGACTTGGAACATTCCAGCCACTACAACCGTGTGAGCCATTTCCTTGATACAAATCTCTCCCTACGTATATACTTATATGCTTTACTGATTTAGCTTCTCTAGAGAACCCAGCCTAAGACAGATGCTATCGAGTCGATTCTGACTCATAGCAACCCTATAGGACAAGGTAGAACGGCCCCATAGGGTTTCGTAGGCTGTAACCTTTACAGAAGCAGATTGCCAGGTCTTCTCTTCCTCATACTGGCTAGCAGGTTCAAACCACTAACCTTTCAGTTAGCAGCTGACCCACAGAGTGGGACGCTCCACTCTCTACAACCGGATGAGTCGTATCCTTGATGTAAATGTCTCTCTCTCTATGTTTATACACTTTACTGGTTTTGTTTCTCTAGAGAACCCAACCTAGACAGCATCTAACAACAGTGATAGCTCCAGAAAGCCCTGCAGAAGTGCTGCAGAAAATGGCAACTTTGTCGAACCCTGCACTTATTTGATCATATAATCCTTTACTCAAGCAATGTATATGAACCCAATACACATTGATGTAGTCTTTACCACAAACATGATACTCAAGTTCAGAAAAATCAACAATCTCAACATTTAAACGGTCAAAAATTCAAAGAAATCAGAATATTTATTCCATCTGTAAAGATAGAGATCCAGTTCTGACTATTAAAACAAAATGAACAACAACAAGTCTCAGACACAAGAAAGCAAGTTTAAATATGTAAAACTAAATTTTTGTACTATTAAATATAACATAAAATGTGAAAATGCATGCCATATACAGCTAATAAAATCCTGTAACCAAAAATCTATAAAGAATTAATGCAAATGAGATTAACACAAATTCCACCCAACAGTTAAGACTACTGAGTGGACTACATGAGGAATTACAAAGTTAATCATTGTGTGGCTAAACTTAGAACATCCCTAGCTGAATGTCAACTACTGAAATGCAAATTTCCATAACCAAGGACACTTACATATCTGTATTAAGGCAGCATAAATAACCCCAATGCTGGTAGGCTTGTGGGGTAGAAAGCACATTTCTAAGTTGCTGGTAGCACTATAATTCTCTCGGAACACAACCTGGCAATAGGCAACAAGCGTTATAAAACTGTTCATTCATTTCCTTTGACCCGGCAATTCCACTCTGGGAATACACCTCATGGAAACGACCCAAAAGGAAACAGTAATTGGTTTGAACAGAGACATCTTTATTAATGCTGCTTGCAGTGGTAGAACAATAACAACCCAAGCACCCGACAACAGAAAGATCGCTCAACACACTGCCAATCAGAGCACCATTAAAAATGGTATGCCAATATGATCACTAAAAAGGGTACGCATGAAGGCACCTCAAACGTACTAAGTATTTTGAAAATCTATACTTCACGCTCCCCAGTCTCACCCACTCCTCCCTCAGCCTTCCCCTATCGAAGTAATCAGACCACCATAGATGGCTCAAGCTAGAAAGGTCGTAGTCAGCCTTGATGACTCCTTTCCTTCAATCTCGTCTCCCCCTTCCCCCCACCCCGATATCCTCACCATCAGCAAGCTGTCAGTCCTCACTCCAAAATCTCTCCAATCTGTTGAATAACCCCCATCTTCACTGCCACCACACCAGAACCATCATCTCTTTCTTAAACTACTTCAAAAGATTCCAACTGGCCTCTTGCTTCTGGGAGCTTTGACAGCACAACAGTTAAGCGCTAGGCTGCTAACTCACCCAGTGGCTCTGGGGGAGAAAGACCTGATGATCCAAAACTGTAAAGATTACAGTCTAGAAAACCCTACGAGGCAATTCTACTCTGCCACATGGGGTCGCTAGGACTGAAAAACCGACTCGATGGCACCTAACAACTCTTGCTTCTATGTTTCCCCCTCTTTAATTCATTCTCCATACAGCAGCCAAAGTGATCTATTTAAAAAAAAAAAAAAACCTAATTCAAGTTAGAGTGAGTTTAATTCAAGTCATATTATAACCCTGCTTTTCACTGCACTGAGTGATATCCTGACACTTTCACATCTTAAAATGTCTTATATGATCTAGCCCCTGCCTGTCTCTTCAACCTCAATCTATTAGCCACCCATTCCCTTCCTCTGTCACTGAGTACCAACCACAATGTACTTCTTTCTATTCCCTGAATATGTACAGTAGATTCTTTCCTACCTCTAGGCCATGTCATATGCTATTCCCTTCTACTGGTAGACTCTTCTGCTCTTTGAATGGTTGGCTCTTTCTTAAGTCACTCCTTTTGTCTTCCCTGATAAACCATGAAATCCAAGAGGCAGAGACCATGAATAGTCTTTCACTATCGTATTCCTAGAATCTAGCAACATCTGACATTTAGTAGATGCTCCACAAATATTTATCCAATGAATGAAAAACAACAGAAAATAGCTACACAAAGAAAAACAGAACACATGCAGGTACAGGCACATTAGTTTTAACTATGCATAAATGTGTGTACACTGTCAAAGAATAGAATTGAATTGGGAAGACCCAAAAAAAGAATTCCACATCCACTAGTTTCTTCTAGTCTACCAACTTGCTTAACTCTAAAATATTCTTTCTCAGTAACTCAAATCCTCTTGAGTTATAGTTCAAAGTATTGAGATGTAGCTCAAGTTCCAACTACTTTCTAAACTTGTCTAGAATGAATAACAGTTTAGAGCAATACCCTTGTGAAATTCATTTAACAATCATTTATTGCTTAACTACTATGTGTCAGGGCGCTGAGCCAGAAAAACAAAGATGAATAGCACACTCTCTGTTGTCTTTGAAAAGCTGAAATGGAGTAATAACATTGGCCCTGAGCATTCTAAGTGACGAGAGAAGCACGCACAAACCTCGTTCATTTTGTTATTTTTCCTGGACCAGGTACACATGGTTTAAAACCAAGAGGAGAGATCATGGACTTCTAGAAGTAAAGGAAGACCAAAGACTGAATAATAACACAGCAAATTATTCTGGGAACCTGTGGCCATTTGCCATTGACTCTCACTCTGCCTTTTCAACCCTCCCAGCCTCTTCAAATCCTAGTTAGCTTGACCTAGCCATAACTAGAATGAAATCAGATGATGGTTTTGTCCTGAAGGTATTCTGGGAGACCAGAATTCTAATATCTTTTCCAGAGCCAATGATTAAACAATTTCCTCTCATCCTTCACCTCTTTATACTCTACTCAGTCTCAACAATCTATAAACCAGTTGCCATCAAGTTGGTTGCTACTCATGATGACCCCATGTGAGTAAGGAGATGTTTAAAAACTTGTTTAAGAGAATACTACAAGTGAGTGTGATAAACCAAACAAACACATCCCTGCAGAACCACTCATATCATGTGGTTAAACCAGTTTCTAAGAGACTTGAAATTAAAAGTTAACAAAAGGAATCATAATAACAGATGGTGTGAGCCCACGCGCATATCCTATACAAATAACGACACTGGCAGCAAAGAAAACCCTACAAGGTCCTCAAGTTCTCAGGAAAAGCGAGTTGAAACTACATTGCTAAGCAGAACTCATTTCACACCATGACTCACTAAGCAAATATTTTTCAAAATGATCCAAGTAGCAGGAAAGCAACACATCCATTCCCTATTTATAACATTTCAATATGCAGGAGTATCTTTCCATCTTAACCATGGCACTACTGCCCATTGGAATCACACCACAGGAAAATGCACGCCAATGCCTCCACACCCTCCCCTTTCAATCCACACGCACAGGTTGCTCTTACTTTATAACCAGTAGTTTTGGCTAAACTTCCTAGCACCATCATGGAACAGAGCTGCTCACCTGATGGAAAGACAACATTCAACTCTCCAGCAAAAGCATCCCCTTAACAGGAAGCAAAATTCTGGTAAATTAAGGTTACCTGTCCCCCTACCTACAACTTAGCAGAAGGAGCAGTGTGTACAAAGCCACACCGACCTAGATTTGAATCTTCTCTACAGCATTTGCCAGATGTGTGACCATAACCTCTCCTAAGCCGCATCTGCTTATCTGTAAAATGGGGCTGATGCTACATCCACACAGACTTCTCAGACTCCAACCTTTCAGTAAGCACCCGGGAAAGTTAACTGTTTGCACTGCACCAGGGACTTCCTTGGTACTATCTCCAGTTGCCAACGAGTTGGCTCCAACTCATGGGGACCTCACGTGTGTCAGAATAGAACTGTGCTCCAGACGGTCTTCATGGCCGATTTTGGGGAAGTGGATCACCAGGTCTTTTTTCCAGCGTGCCTCTGGGTGAACTCAAATCTTCAACCTTTCAGTTAGCAGTGAGCTCATGAACGATTTACCCCACTCAGAGAGTTCCTTTGGTACTATGTTATTGTTGTTATGTGCCATAGAGACAATTTTCAATTCACAGCAACCCCATGTGACAGAGTAGAACTGCCTCTTAGGGTTTTCTAGACCAATCTTTACGGAAGTAGATCACCAGGTCTTTCTCCTATAAAGTCACTGGGTGGGTTCGAACCACCAACTTTTGGTGACCAGCCAAGTGCTTAACCATTGCATTACCAGGCTCTTTCCGGGACACTATTAAAGAAAAAAACCCCAAACCAAATCCATTGTCATTGAGTTGATTCCAACTCATAGTGACCCTATAGGACAGAGTAGAATTGCCCGACAGAGTTTCCAAGGCTGTAATCTTTACGGAAGCAGACTGCCACATCTTTCTCCCATGGAGCACCTGGTGGGTTTGAACCACTGACCTTTCTATTAGCAGCTGAGCACTTAACCGCTGTATCACTAGGGCTCCTCGCTTGGTACTATTATATACCCATTGAATCCATGGCTGCTCCCATGTGGCTCCAATATATTGTTAGTCATAGACACTCCTCCTCTCTCTTATATCCATTAAGCTGATATTTCCTCTCCAAGACAGACAGATTTGCAAATGCCTCCAAGGGACAAAGGTGCCACCAAGCAGTTCTGGTGGCAGAGGGTTAAATGAAACAAATGGAAAATTATAGAAAGGTCTGCCCTGTTATGACTTAGCTTACAAAGCCACCTCCTTTTTTTTTTACTTTAGGATAAAGCCTTAAGATAGAATTTTTTCTTAAGATATAATTTTTTAAATATTCTAAAGAAAACGGGGCTACAGCTCAGTGCCTTGACCACTCACCCACACCCTGCCCAGCCCCACCCACTCCTGCCTGGGGTCCCTCTGGGCATGACTTTCCCAGCACTGCAAACATCTGTTGTCTCTGAACCTAGGGTGCTGGTGTGTGGGGAAAAAAAAAATCCAGCTAGCCACAAAACTAGGGAGAAGGACCTATTCCTGGTGGCCCTTAGCACCCCTCAAGAGAAGTGAGATCACTTCCTGCTTTGAAACAACAGCGTAAGTATCAGTGAGTCCGACCCCTCTACAGCCCCAAGTATGCACATTCCCACCCACATCTGCCAGGTTCCTCCAGGCTTTCAACTTCCAGCCAAGCTCCTCTCCTCTCGGATTCAGGCTGGAAATGGCAGGTAGTAGGAAAGCCAGGTGGCAGCATTCAAGCCAATTTAAGATTCCTGTTGATTTTTTTTTTTTTTAATTTGACAAATACAAACACTGGGGCAAGGCCAGTGTTTACTCATGGTCTCTCCCCTAAAGAATCCAAGCTCAGCAGCTGCTCAGCAGCAGCAACAAAGCCCAGCCTCCTGCTAATGCCAATTGGGGTTCTGACTTTGGGGACCAAGCTGACTTCTACCGTGGCTTTGGTTTTTTATCCTCTCAAACAGACGTATCTGTATCTAATAGTCCAGACTGGTTCGGTTCCAGATGGTTATTGGACACATGCCCAAAAGACTCGGAGATAACCTGGGCTTCTCATCACAGAAGAGAAGGACCTCATGTTCCAGGAAGTTGCTGTGATCTGACATCACCGAAATCTGCCAGGTCTGCCTGGGGAAAGAGGGCCAGCAGGGTCCTCATGCTTACTGGCAAATCAGAATTGCAGTTTACGCAAAGAAAACTCACTCAATTCATACTGGCCCCTGAACAGTCTGATGATGCATCGGACCATTTCCTGTCACCAAAAAGGAAAAAAAAAAATTTTTTTTTTTAAACAAAGTTTGCTTAAGCCAATTATTGGAAACCCTGGTGGCATAGTGGTTAAGTGCTACAGCTGCTAACCGAAGGGTCGGCAGTTCGAATCCGCCAGGTGCTCCTTGGAAACTCTAAGGGGTAGTTCTACTCTGTCCTACAGGGTCGCTATGAGTCGGAATCGACTCGATGGCACTGAGTTTGTTTTTTTGGTTTTGTAAGCCAATTATGGCTTACATGCTCTATAAAGGGCCAGCTGAATACAAAACCAATTTGCAACTTGCCTATGGAGTCTCCAAAGAGGTTCTACCTCCCATCTTCGCAGATGGTGTAAAGTGTGAAGTTAAGGTGTGATGTCTGCTCACTTTGATCTAAGATACAGGAAGTACACAGACTGCCTGCTGGAGCCAGCTCAGTAGCTCACGCCTGTCCCAGTCCAATAACGACACACCTGGAGACAGGAACCCTCTCAAAACTGTTCTGGAAAATACGGTACTAACTGTGCTTACCATAACCGGCTTGATAAGACTTTGTCCAAATTCAGCTAACTGGTTGTTGTTAGGTGCCATGGAGTCAATTTCAATTCAAAAGTGACAGAAGAGAACTGACCTTAAAGGGTTTTCTAGTCTGTAATTTTTAGGGGAGCAGATTGCCAGGTACTTCTCCACGGAGCTGCTGAGTCAGCTTGAATTGCCAGCCTTTTGGTTAGCATCTGAGTGCTTAACTGCTGCACCACCACTGCTCCTACACCTATTTAGTCTCCGTTTTTTTCTCTCAACTTAAGGCAGGACAAATCCTGTTATAAAGAACTTTCTTCTTGCTTTTTGGTTTGCTTGTATAGTTTATTTACACTGCAGGCTTCTTTACTTTGGAATGGAACTGAGGCAGATTCAACATGTATTATGTGCCTTTGGAAGTAGTTCAATGAGAAAGCTTCATCCCATTCTCTACATTTTGACTGGAGTGATGGGAGACTCCCGGAGTAACTCAGGAGTCCTACATTTCAGTAGAGCTCTCCCCATTCTCTTGATTACATCACTTTTCCTACCCAGGTCTGATGCAGATTATCCTGAGATTTGAAACTGTTTGCTTTCTCTGACTTTCAAAATAATAGCCAAAGTTTCTTCAAGTGTTTTAAATATTTTAACATAAATCACTCTTTGTGTAAGGCTCTGTATATAGTCCATTCTTCCACTGATTACATATGAGCATGTGAAACCCCAACCAGCAGTACTAATGGCTATGTCTATTTTAAACACCATGTAAATTGTACCTTGGGGACAAGATCCAAATTCAAATTCATCTCTGTGTTCCTAAGACAGTTCCTGGCTCAGAAAGGTTGCTCCACGTAGCTTTGTTAACATCAAAAATAAATCACTTCCCCAATCTAGCATTTTTTCCCCTCAACGAAAAGGATGTAGGATGTTAGTTAGATCGGATGTTAGTTAGATCGGCTGAGTTTCACGTTCCCTTCCAGCTTTCCCACTCTAGGATTGCAGAGTTAAGGTAAGTAGAAAGAGAACAAGCTCCTGGACATAAAATTCAAAGTTGTAACTGTAAGTTCTCCCTGAACTTGCCAAGTACTGACATGATCCAGGACTTCAGCCCTCACCACACCACCCCATGCCTGCCTAGTCAACCAAAGTGGGGTGCCAACATACTAGGTAATTGAATTCTATAATCAAAGGTCAGAAAGTGGCACTAAGCTAAGATGTCCAGTCCCAAAGGCAGTGACAAACAAATAGTACTTTCTAGGCAAGCATGCAATCAGGCAGGTTCTGACAGCAAATGGCCTTCTGTCTGGGCTTCATAATACACACAGAATAGCAGTTTCCAAAACTTCAGAACTCATTGCCTTATCAATTATGGCTCCCTTCTCTGCTGACTGCCTGACTGCCAACATTACATCTGTCCAGAGCAAACTCCCTGAGAGCAAGAGGCCATCTCTAACTGTGTTGTGTCACATTGGGCAAGCCCTTTTAGGGCATTCCTTAACACTGGCACAAACCTAAAGGTTTCATTTATCCTGTCTCCAGACGTTTGGCCTGAGAACACATAGTATTTTGTTTTTCAGTCTGTGTTTTACTTTCTAATGTCATGGCAGATGCCTCAACTCATCAGACACAGAACTGCAAGGGCAAGAATTCTTCCTTCCAAAGACACTCACGTAATCCTCAGTTACGTTCTGCAACAAACCAAGCCACCAGTCTCAACTTTCCCCCAGTGAGCCTTCTCTGTTGCTACATTTCATCACCTAGCAATTTGAGGTTGCGAAACAGGCAGTGAGACACAGGAGTGAGGAAGGACATGAGCTGGGAAGTTAGACAGTCCTGGGTCCCAGCCCTAGTGCCATCATTTGCTAGCTGTATGGCCCTGGGCAAATCACTTAAGTTCTTTGAGCCTCCATTTTCTCATCTGTAAAATGGAGATAACACCACCTACTTCACAGAGATGTTGGGAATAAATGAAATACTGTATACGAAGTACCTGGCACATTATAATTGCTTTGTCTCTTTATACATATAATATTTTATATATACATATATATAGGTGGGAAACCCTGGTGGCGTAGTGGTTAAGTGCTACAGCTGCTAACCAAAGGGTTGGCCGTTCGAATCCGCCAGGCGCTCCCTGGAAACTCTATGGGGCAGTTCTACTCTGGGGTTGCTATAAGTGGGAATCCACTCAATAGCACTGGGTTTGGTTTGGTTTGGTACATATATAGGTGCTTTTTTAAAGCGTATAGTAAGTTCTCCTTTACGCAGCTAGCCTGTCACAACAAAACAAAGTGTCAGAAAAACAATAATAATATAAATATTGCATACACAAAAGAATGGTATATTTGAAGGAAAACGGATAGCTGAAAGCCATAAGAAGCAAGACATTTATTAAGGTTATTATTTTTTAATCTAACTGTAATATGTGAACGGGTCACTAATTCCTCTACTCTTCACCCTAGTAGGGTCTTAAGCACCCTGCTATGTTTACCTGGGTTCCAGTACCTCGTATCTTTCTGTCACTTTCACATGACCAAGAATCCCAACGGGATATAAGAATCCTTAGAATGACTTTATGAAATCATCTTTTTACGCATCAACAAAGCCTGTCCTGAAGACTGGAGCATGTAGAGACAGAAAAAACAAAGTACATTTCCTTCCCACCCTGGTTGGGGGTTATAACATAGTTCCCGATCATCCCTGGGGCACACACCCTCTCTCAGTCACCCGCATAATGAAGGGGTCAAACCCATGCTATCCCATGAATTTAAGTGGAGGCTTTTTATTATAGTTAGCCAGAGAATAAGGAACCCGATACTGGTTAACACCTTGAATTTGATTCTACATCCCAGTATAAACTTCATTTTTTATACAGCCAACTTTAAACTCTCAGGTCTTCAGCTGCAAATCCAGGGCATAACTTTTAAGTAAGCTCAATTGGATGGTTTCCGAAAGGAGCTGAACTATTTCTTGGTTTTTCTGGTTAAAGCAACCTACTCTTTGATTTTATGGAGACCTTATTTTAAGCAACTATCTCATGCTAAAAGGTAAAATAAGGGGGATATTGCATACTGACTCAAGTTTAATCTGAGAGTGGCCTCTATGGGGAGCAAAATAATGAAAGGGGTTAAAAACAAAAACAAACCCATTGCTGTGGACTTGATTCTGACTCAGATTCTGACTCATAGTGACCCTATAGGACAGAGTAGAACTGCCCCATAGGGTTTCCAAGGAGCACCTGGTGCATCCGAACTGCTGACCTTTTGGTTAGCAGCCAAACTCTTAACCACTGTGCCACCAGGGCTCCATCAGAGGGACCTGATAAACATGCGGTGGCATAGGGTGACAGATCTAAGTTCTTGGGGAAACTCAGGGATAGATCTAACTCCACTGATCAGTGATCAGGATCAGCATTCCACGGACTTTGGTGGAGCTCTCTCCCCACCAAGACTGCTAATCCAGGTTCACTGCCCCAGAGAGACTCCCCTACTGCTTACCAGCCATTAACCTTTTTTCAGTGATACAGACCTCAACTTTACCAGTGACCTTACCCACTTTACAAATGAGAAGAGTCTCTGAAGGGAGACTGGGGCTTGTCTCATTATAAATGCTAACACCAACAAACTTTTAATCTCTCCCTTCCCTTTAAAACACAGACCCACATAGGCGACCAGAGTGTCTGTACCGTGAATGTTCTGGCCACAGCAACTGCATTGCTCTGGGATCTAAGCAGATCTTGACTAGCCAGTGTCTGAGCCTTTTGGGGGAAGGAGACAGCAAGCCTGCCTTTCCTTCACACAGCCCTGCCATGAAGGTAGGCTCTTGTGTTGTTGTTGCTTGTTTTGTTTTTGTTGTTTCTAGCTAGAATCTCCACTCTCAGCTGCAGAGACAAAAGATAGGCATGCACGCTTATGGTGGCTCTTGGTTTTGATCTCAGACAAACGTTATTTTACCTAACTCGCCCCTCCTCCTTCCCCCAACCTCCAGGGAACATTTGGAAAGAAGAGTAAGGGATTTGGGGGAGTTGAGGATAAGTTTTGGGTCAAGGGTGATTTCAGGCTTTGACCAGGTAGGTGATGGAGGACTAGGTACCGGGCACGCCCCAGAGGGGTGCGGTTTGGGTGCTGAAGGAACCTACACCATCCAGCAGGATCACCTGTCCGGCTGCAGGTAAACAAGGAATAGGGCAGCCTGGAGAAGGACTTGCTTGGTCTTCCTTTATGCAGCTCTTTCCCCCTCACCCCATTCGAGTGCCAGCGCTGGCTGGGAGCCGGCGCTTTGGAGGCGCCTGGGAGTGGGTCTAAGGGTTTTTTGGCCTGTAGAAACTGGGACCCACCCGAGCCAAGAGGGAGGAGAGATGAAGGAAGGACTCAGGAGGGGGCGGCTGGCGCCCTGCTGGGGAATGCGAGGCGCGGATGCACGGGGCGGTTTCCAGTGCCCGGCGCGCACCGGTACCACGCTCTCCCCTGCAGTAGCATCCGGACATGACACTGCAGCTGCAACAAAGCGGCGGCCGCGGTGAGCCCTCCGCGCCCCTCGTCGCAGCCCGGGCCCCACACCGCGCGGAGGGGCCGTCGCCAGCGGGTGTGGGCTGGCGGACCGCTAGGTGGGCCAAATACAGGAAAAAGCCCTGAAATGCGCAAGGAACCGGGCGGCCACCTCTAGCGCCTCCCCCAGCGCTGCCAGACTGCGAAGAAAACAATCCGCCTTCATTCCCGAACCCCACGGGGCTCTGCGGCTCCCCCAAATGACCCCATAGGAGTCCTCGGGTGTGCTGCCTGCTCTAGGAAGCCCCCGCAGCCTTGCTTGTCCGCCCCGCGCCTCCCTCCCGCAGACCCGGCCCAGAGACCCGCCCCGCGCTGGGAGAGCGAGCGGCTCTCTGGGCTCCCGCGCGGCCGCCGCCCCCGGTCTCCCCGAGCGCTTACCAGGAGAAGGGAGCCCGCGATCATCGTGGCTCCGGCTCCGCCGACGATGCGGCTGCAGGAGGCGAGGCTGGCGGTGCTGCTGCTCGCAGAGGACCCCATGACTGAGCCGGCGGCTCGCAGGGGCGCCCGGGGCGCGCGGCCACCCGGCAGCTGGAATCGGCGGGTGCTTCTGCCCAGCGCCGCATCCACCGCCGCCTCCCGGGCCGGGAGCCCATCTACCTCCAACACCCCATGGGCACTGCGGCAGCCGGGAAGAGGAGGGAGGTGGTGCAGGAGGCTCCGGAGACGCTCAGCACCTGCCCAGCTGCGCGGCCGCCGGGACCGGCAGAGGTAGCCGCGGTTGCAGCCCGCGCCTCCGCGTGCTCTCCTCCGACAGCGGCTGCGGAGAACCAGGGAGGAGGGATGGGCGCGAAAGAGCAAAGGAGCAACTTCCCATAGCTAAGCCTCCAGTCTCTGCCAACCTCCCTCCTCCGCTGCCCAGACTGGCCGGCGAGGGACTAAGCCGGGCGGCCGCCGGGCGCGGGGACACACGTGGTGGCGCCGAAGGGGCGGGGGCTCGGCCCTTTGTGATGTCACCCGGGAGGAGGCCGGGCTCTTTGTGAGGTGGGAGAGAGGAAGGCGTTCCTGGTGGAGCGGGGAGGGTGAGGGTGCCCCTTGGCGTTCGCTGAAGAAATTGCAGCTGCTTGTAACCCCAGGAAAAGTGCGGCGAAGTCATTAACATCACTGACCCAAATTTACTTTTTTCCAAAAATGATACTAATTATTTCACTAAGCCATGTCTGCGGCAGATGCCTTCCAATTGTTTCCGATGCAATGATGGAGAACAACCAACAGCCATAAAAAACCGAAGCCCATTTGCCGTTGAGTAGATTCCGACTCCTAGCGACCCTATAGGACAAAGTAGACTTCCCCCATAGGATTTCCAAGGAGTGGCCAGTGGATTTGAATTGCCAAACTCTTGGTTAGCAGCCGAACTCTTAACCACTGCGCCACCAGGGCTCCCAAAACAACAACCAACGGCCATACAAAAAAAAAAAAGCAACCAAACTCGTTGCCATCCAGTCGATTCCGACTCATAGTGGCCCAGAGGCCACAGAGCACTTATCAACTGACTGCGAAAAAAGAGATCAGTGCATTGGTTGTCAGACTTGGCCATGCTTTAGAATTTACCTGGAGTTACAAACACCACAAACACGTACACACGTATATGGAGAGAGAGAGAGAAAGCTGTCTTCAAGCGGACTCATTCCTGGTAACCATATGTAAAACAGAAGGCAAGGTTGCCACTGCTCATCCTCACAATAGCCTTGCAGTTATTGTGCCAATTCATTTCATCTCCGGCCCTCCACTTCACAAAACATGATGTTCTCCTCCAGCAATGGATTTCTAATAATGTGTCCAAAGCAAGTGAATTGGACAACGTTTCTGTTGTGATCCATAAGGTTTTCATTGGCTGATTTTCTTGGTCTTAGTCTGGGAGCTCCACTGAAACCTGCCCACTGTGGTTGACCCTGCTGGTATTTGAAATACCAGTGGCATAGCTTCCAGCATCGCGGCAACATGCAAGCCACCATAGTACAAAAAAACAGGTGGTAAATAAATAGAAAGAGAGATGCCTGGATCCCATCTCCAGAGATTCTGATTTAATGGGATGTGGCCTGGGAACTGGGATTTTTTTAAGTTCCCCAGGTGATTTTAATATGAGGGCAAGTTTGAGAACCTCTGGACTAATGAATGCTGTTAAGGAAATCCAGGCTAAGGATTCCAAATCTGGAGTCCGTAGAGTTGAGTCCACAGATGGTCTTCAGGAGTCCTGTGAACTCCCTAAAATGTGTGCACAGGCATATCTTCCAACTAAAGGAGCCAGAGTTTTTAATAGAGAAAATGTTCTACATTCTACTTTGGTGAGTAGCATCTGGGGTCTTAAAATCCTGTTAGCAGCCATCTAGGATACTCCACTGGTCTCGCTCCTTTGGGAGCAAGGTGGAATGAAGAAAACCAAAGACACAAGAGAAAGATTAGTCCAAAGGACTAATGGACCACAACTACCACAGCCTCCACCAGACTGAGTCCTGCACAACTAGATGGTGCCTGGCTACCACCACAGACTGCTCTGACAGGGATCACCATAGAGGGTCCTGGACAGAGCTGGACAAAAATGTAGAATAAAATTCTAACTCAAAAAGAAAGACCAGACTTGCTGGCCAGACAGAGACTAGAGAAACCCTGAGAGTATAACCTCTGGACACCATTTCAGCTTAGTAATGAAATCGCTCCTGAGGTTTACCCTCCAGCCAAAGGTTGGACAAACCCATAAAGCAAAATGAGACGAAAGGGGTGCTCCAGCCCTGGGGCAAGGACTAGAAAGCAGGAGGGGACGGGAAAGCTGGTAATAGCAAACTAAAGGTTGAGAAGTGAGAGTGTTGATATGTCATGGCGTTGTTAACCAATGTCATAAAACAATGTGTGTACTAACTGTTTAATGAGAAACTAGTTTCTTCTGTAAACCCTCATCTAAAGTACAATAAAAAAAAAAGGGGGAGTTTTGAATCAGATTATCACAAAGAAACAGGTTCCCCCTCCCCCAAAGAAGAGTTAAAATTTGGTGGGTGGGGGAATGGGGATTGGTAGAACGGAGGGAGCCCACTGCTTCCGAAGGAGGAGCAACCAGAGTATTCTCTTGGTTGGTTGGCATCTCCCAGACTCCTGAATGTGAGAAAGGAGCCGGCACCCCTTTCTTTGTCCCAGCTGGGGGAAGGCAGTCTCCTAACTATGACCACCATTGCTGGTACAGTATTGTCCATCAAAGGAGCCCTGGTAGTGCAACAGTTAAATGCTCAGCTGCTAACAGAAAGGCTGGAGGTTTGAACCCACCAGCAGCTCTGAAGAAGAAAGACCTGGAAATATGCCTCCATAAAGGTTACAGCCAAGAAAACCCTATGGGTCAGTTCTACTCTGTCATATGGAGTTGCTCTGAGTCAAAATCAACTTAAAGGCACCTAACAACAAACAACATTGTCCATCATCAACTTACTGACGGCACGTGCCACACTGTACTGAAATTACCTCTTCAGCTGTCTAGTCCACCGCACTCAGTTGTGAGCCCTATGGTGCTGGGCTCATTCTACCTTTTGTTGGCTCCTCCCGTTTCACGATAAACCCCTTAGTTGATTATCTACTTCAATACCCAACACCCAGTGCTCTCAAAGTTAGCCTACTAAGGAAGAGGTGCCAACTACTCATTTTCTTATTAATTTACATGTTGTGCTTCGGCTTTTGTTCTGAGCACACTTTGGAAGACGCAGAAAACTAATTTAAGAATTAATTCCAATCTACTCTTTGAAACAATTACCAGTAAAGAAAAGGATTGCCTATAAATGTTGGAGGAAAAAAAGCCAGAAAAGATAACCTCTGCTGAATTTCAAAGGAATTCTGAAAAATATTACAAAATATGACATTTGGAGGAGAGGGTGATGTTCAGACTTGATTATACCTGTTCCCAAAAGTGCAAAAGAATGAGGAATATGGGTGGTGTCTCCACGCCTAACAGTTTATTTTTTTCTAAAATTAAAATGACCAGTCAATACTAATACTAGTTTTTTTGTTTTTTTTGTTAAAAGTTAAAACACAAAACAAACCAGTTGTCATCAATTTTACTCCAACTTATGGAGACCCCACGTGTGTCAGAGTAGAACCATGCTCCACAGGGTTTTCAATGGCTGATCTTTCGGAAGAAGATTGCCCCGTGTTTCTTCTGAGGAGCCATTGGATGGACTTGAACTATCAACCTTTCAGTTAGCAGTTGAGTGCTTAACCATCCACACCACCCAGGGGAAAAAAAGGTTAAATCAGTTGTTAGATTGAATGACTTGTTTCATTAGTTAAACCAAAATGCTAGTGCATTAATTCCTTGCATTTATACTGGTATTAAACACTCCCTTTCTCAAGGTAGGATCTAATTTGATTTACGAGGTTGGGTAAGTTCAGAGTTTGGGTTACTATGCAGGCATGAGAAGTCCTTTCTCAACTGTCTTCCTAAAACCTTCTCATAAAAAAAAAAAAAAGGTGTAGTTTGTAGTTGAAGAGATTTATCAGAAAAAGGAATTTGACTTGTGCTTCCACTAGTTTCCAATTTCATCAGTTCCTGGTGTGGTGTTGATCATATCAGGTGAAAATTGAATATCCATTTTGTGAGATAAAAAAAAAAAAAAACTCAATCTTATTTCTTACCAACATTTTAATAAATATTCCCCTATGTTAGTGTTATGGGTTGACTTGTGTCCCCTGAAGAGATATGTTCAAGTCCTAACCCTTGATACCTGTGAATGTGACCTTATTTAGAAATTTTATTAGGTAATATGAGGTTATACTGGAATAAGGTAGTCCTTAGTCTAATGTGACTGGTGCTCTTATAAAAAGAGGAGAAGCAGAAGAGACACAGAGACACAGACACACAGAGAGAATGCCATGTGAAGATGGAGGCAGAGTTTACAAGCCAAGGAACGCCAAGGATTGCCAACTGTCACCAGAAGCTAGGAGAGAAGCATGGAGCAGGTTTTCCCTCAGGATCAGAAGGAATCAACACTGCCAATGCCACAATTTCAGACTTCTAGCCTCCAGAACTTTGAAAGAATAAATTTCTGTTGTTTTAAGTCACCCAATTTATGGTACTTGTTAAAGAAGCCCAAGGATAATAATTATGATAAATATAAATTATGGATGATTTGAATCTAGGTAGGATTTGAAACTCCGTTACTTCGAATTAAAATATGTATGGCTTTCATTTCATTTCTGAAAAATTATTTTAGCATTGATTAACTCATTGCCATATTTTTCAATACGATCATTTAGACTTGGATATTTTCTGGGAAAGGATAGAAATTCAGTAATGCATAAGGCACTTTATTCTCAAGATCCAAGGAAAGGAAAGATAAATGCTGATAAATTATAGTACAATTCGAAGGCTTAAAAGAATGCCTAAATGTGTAGGACAAAATTCACCTTTGCCATAAAATCACTCTGCCCCTCAGGCCCACCTCCGCATACATACCCAGTTGTTGTTAGCTGCAGACCAGACCATTGTGGTCCCTAGGGTTTTTGTCAGCTGATTTTCAGAAGTACAGTGCCAGGCCTTTCTTCCTAGTATGTTTTAGTCTGGGAGCTCTGCTGATGCCTGTTCGGCATCACGGCAACACACAAGCCTCCACTGATAGACGGGTGGTAGCTGTGCATGAGGCACATTGGCTAGGAATCAAACCCTGGTCTCCTGCTTGGAAGAGGAGAACCCTATCACTGACCCACCTCTGCTTCCCCATATATACCCAGGCTTTGGGCTTTTTCTGCTTCTGCCGGTGCTGCACAATTCTCCCAGATTCCCAGCCTCGAAACATTGCTAATTCTGTCCTCTTCCTCAGTACATTTTGAATCTGTCAGCTGTTTTTATCCTTCCATTTTTTCTGTCCTTCTAGTTAAAAGCCCGATACTTTATATTTCAGCATTTTGCCTTCAGTTTTCCTTTTTTTTTTTAATTCTCCCACACAGGTTTGACATTCTGAGAAGTGACAGCTTTATGCCGACATCCTTAACTGATCCATGAAGGACTAGCAGGAATTTGGCAGGAATAGGTGTGAATACACCAGAAACAACATCTTCTGTCTTGGAAGATGTATAGCCAGAATGCTCATTAGAAGCAAGGATGGCGAGACTTTGTCTCACATACTTTGGACATGTTATCAGGAGGGATTAGTCCCTAGAGAAGGACATTATGCTTGGTAAGCAGAGGGTCAACAAAAAAGAGGAAGACCCTCAATGAGATGGTGTCATGGATTGAATTGTGTCCTCCCAAAAGCATGTATCAACTTGGTTAAGCTATGTATGGTTGTCCTCCATTTTGTGATTGTAATTTTATATTAAGAGGATTAGGGTGGGATTGTAACACCACGCTTACTCAGGTCACCTCCCTGATCTAAGGTAAAGGGAGTTCCCCTGGGGCGTATGGCCTGCACCACCTTTTATCTCTCAAGAGATAAAATGAAAGGGAAGCAAGCAGAGAATTGGGGATCTCATACCACCAAAAAAACAGCACAGGAGCAGAGCACATCCTTTGGACACAGGTTCCCTGTGCCTGAGAATCTCCTCAATCAGGGGAAGATTGAGGACAAGGACCTTCCTCCAGAGCTGACAGAGAGAGAAAGCCTTCCCCTGGAAATGATGCCCTGAATTTGGACTTATAACCTATTAGACTGTGAGAAAATAAACTTTGTTAAAGCCACCCCCTTGTGGTATTTCTGTTATGGCAGCACTAGATGACTAAGACAGATGGATTGACACAGTGGTTGCAACAGTGGGCTCAAACAGCAGCGATTGTGAGGATGGCACAGGACTGGGCGGTGTTTTGTTCTGTTGTACACAGGGTCGCTATTAGTCTGAATTGACTTGACAGCACCTAACAACAACACAAAAGGTGCAGAAATTAGCTGAAGCCAAAGTTAAAGAGGGGGAGAACATGAAACGTATATAAGAATGGGTCCTGCCTTTGACGAGCTCACAGCCTGAGGGAGGAAAAGGAAAAAGATGACTAAACTAGTACAACTATATACGGGCATGGGTGGTAGAAGTTGTTGGCTGTACCCCTTAGGTTACCAGTTGGGGGGAGTTGACTCCAACTCATACTGTCAAAGTAGAACCGTGCTCCAAAGGGTTTTCAATGGCTGATTTTTTGGAAATTTACTGCCAGGTCTTTCTTCCAAGGCACCTCTGGGTGGACTTGAACCTCCTGACTTTCAGTTAGCAGCCAAATGCATTAACCAAGTGCACCACCCAGGGACTCCCCTCCGTTAGGTATTCACATACTTTCAGCTAACCATATGGCTGCCCAGAATAAAAGGCTACATTTCCAGGCCTCCAGTGCTGCTAGGTATAGCCATGTGACTGAAGTTCTGGCCAACGGGATGCAAGCAGAATTGTCATGTCTGCCTTCTAAGTCCAAGCCTTCCTAATGGCCAGGACTTGGTTTTCCATCACTTCTTCCACTCAGTCTATCATCAAGACCTATTAATTTATCTCAGGATTCCCTCAGCTTTGTCCCCTCACCCCTTCTCTATATCCCTCCTACCTCTGTGTTAACTCCGGCCAGGCCACCTGCCTAGATGATTACACAAACTTCATGATTGGTTTCCCTGCCTCTAGTTTTGCCTGGTTCTTTCAGCCACACAAAGACCTCTTCTTACACGCTAAGGAAACTGAGCTTGTAGAACTCAAATTGGATAATGTCATTCCCTCTTGGAGAAGTCCAGCAAGGAGTCCTTGTTATCCTCTTGAAGCCCAAAGACCTAAGACAAACCCCCCCGATATTCTGATTCCTGCTTTCTATTCATTTGTTCCTCACTGCTACAGAGTTGAGCAAACATACACACACAGATCAAACCTGTTGCCATCCAGTCAATTCTGACTCACGGTGACTCCATGTGTTACAGAGTAAAACTGCCCCATAGTGTTTTCTTGGCTGTAGTCTTTACAGAAGTCCCTAGGTGGTGCAAATGGTTTGCTCTCAACTAGTAAGCTAAAGCAGCCCTTGTGGCGCAGTGGTTAAGAGCTTGGCTGCTAACCAGAAGGTCAGCAGTTCAAATCTACCAGCCGCTACTTGGGAACCTTATGGGGCAGCTCTACTCTGTTCTATAGGGTCGCTATGGTTGGAATCAACACAACAGCAATGGGGAAGCTAAAGTTTGGCGGTTCAAAGCTACCCAGCTGCACCATGAAAAAAAGTCCTGGTTATCTGCTTTCGTTAAGGCTATAGCCAAAAAACACTCTGAATACAGTTCACCTCTGTAACAGGTGGGGTCATCACGAGTTGGAATTGACTCAGGCAATGGGGGATCTTCATGGAAGCAAGTCACTGGGCCTTCCTTCTCTGGCACCGCTAGCCAACCTTTAGGTTAGTAGTCAAGCACAAACCACTTGCACCACCTTAAACATGCGTAAATTTGGCATATAAAGCCTTTTAACTTCTTAGTTTTTTATCCAAGTTGCCTGCCAATCCCTACAAATCTCTACCCCAGATTTTACACTGTAATCCCATTAGATAAAGTGTTTCTTAACTACCTTGTCTCTGTCATGCCCCCAGGCCTCTGGTGGGTGTTATTTTCTTTCTATTTGTCCTCCTCCGCTCATTGAATTCTTAGGAATCTACCCTTTAAGACCAAACTCAAATGGCATTTCCTCTGAGAAGCTTTTCTTAATTTTCTCTCCTCACCCTCCCTACTCCCACTTAGAATTAACTGCTCCTTTTCCCCTAGTTTTTTTTTTCCCGTACATACCTCAGTTATAAACCAAACCTGTTGCCATTGAGTCTATTCTGACACATAGTGACTCTATAGGACAGAGTAGAACTGCCCCATGGGATTTCCAAGGAGCACCTGGTGGACTCGAACTGTGGACATTTTGGTTAGCAGCCAAGCTCTTAACCACTACACCACCAGGGTTTCCTGACTCAGTTATAACACATATGATATTACACCACAGTTAGGTTACCTCTTTGTGTATATGGCCAGATCTTGAGCTCTTTGAGAGCACAGTCCATGCTTTCATCATCTTCGTGTCTAAATAGTTGAGATTTGAGATATTTACCTGACTCAGTAAATATTTGTTGAGTGAAGCAAAGTTGAAAGTGTTAATAAGCAGTGGCATAGTTAACACACCTGATGTATCCTTTCTTTTTTCCAAGGCTTAATTCAAAGATTCTGAGTTGTGCTATACAAACAATAATACTTTTAATCTCGAGCATTACTAAATTGCCTTGTCCCAGACATGGGTTAAACAATTTGTCCACAGCTTTACCTCCTTAAAAGAATTCATTTAAGAACTTGTTGTTCTTCCGCCCAAGGAATAGCAACAATTCAGCAACAGATTAAGTGCATGAGCATGAGATGGATCAAGTTTCCATGGTGACATGTCACAAAGATGACACTCTTGTATAAGATCAAAAGGGGATAGAATTGCAAAGCAGGCATGATTCCAGAAGCTTCTTTCTCTCTTGTATATATAATAAAGAGGAATGACTTAACAAATTAGGTGGCCAATCCCTTGAAAGTATGACACCTTTTTCTCCTTCTCAAGAGCAGTCAGGTAATTTAATTATTTCCTTTCCCTGAAGGAAGAAACCAAACCAAACCCATAGCCCAAGCCCATTTTCATTGAGTCCATTATGACTCGTAACAACCCTATAGGACAGAGTAGAACTGCCCCATAGAGTTTCCAAGGAGCACCTGGTGGATTCGAACTGCTGACCTTTTGGTTAGCAGCCATAGCACTTAACCACTATGCCACCAGGGAACCTGCAAAAGGTACAATATCGTGTAAAGTGAAGCTTACCTTGGATTGCCCATCACTGAGGTGCTTCAGAATTCAGCACCTCTAACACTTCTGTTTTGCCATAAACTTTTTCCACTCAGGGTCCTGAATCATTTCTCACTTGATGGGAGAGTTGAAGTGTAAATAGATCTAATTCTTCACCCTTCCCTGCACTTGCTGAAGGGTACCAAAAAAAAAAAAAAAACCCGTTGCCATCAAGCAGATCTGGACTCGTAGCAACCTTACAGGACAGAGTAGAACTTCCCCATAGGGTTTCCAAGGAGCTGCTGGTGAATTCAAACTGCCAACCTTTCGGTTAGCAGCCAAACTCTTAACCATTATGTCACCAGGGCTCCTTGCTGAAGGATAGAAGATTTAATAATTTAATTGAAAGATAACAGATTTGGGGATGAATCAGATATAGGATCAAATCTCCAGTCGGCTTATTAATTGGGTAGGTTTGAGCAATTACTTTAATATTTTTTAGTTTCTTCATTTGTAAAACAGTATAAGAACTATCTCGTAGTGATGATATGAGGAGTAAATGAGATAAAATATGTAAAATTCCCAGCACAGGGCTTATCCTTTGGTATGTATTCAATCCCATGGGGAAGCTGGTAGATTTGAACCACCAACTTTTCGGTTAGTGGAGCTTAACTACTGTGCCACCAGGGCTCCTATAGCATTACCTAATTTTTATTACCTTGTTTTGTTTCTGTCCCCTTCTTTGTTTCAGTTTTCTTTCTGCATAGACATTCCCTAAGGTTCTTTCTTTGGCCGCTTCTTTTTCTCTCAAAAAAAAAAAGATTGTCTTCTCCTTTGTAAGTGCCTTTATTATCACTATTTCAGCACTGTTTCTATTCCTAAAATTTTCAGCGCTTCGACTCTAGCCCTATCTTTCACTCAAGACCTATTTTGCATTTCCAGTGGTTGTTCAGTGTCTCCTCCTCAATGTAGAAATTGCGCTCAAACTCCCCATTCCCCAAACCATTCTCCACTTCTTTTCCTAACAACTCTTGCCGCTATCACTGTGTATTTTAGTGGCACCACATTTCTCCCCAACCACAAGCTTTGATCCCCAAAGCCGTCCTTGACTCCTCTCCTTTACCTTCTCACACAGCCTACCTCCCAATCCCAGCATCTACTTTGCTGCTAAGGCCTGTACTTTCACAAATTCTCTTGCACTTTTGTGCATCTTTTCATTTCTTTCTGCAATCAATCTAGTTGGAGTTTTTAACACCTATGCTTACCTGAGTTCATTCGCTTCGTAACTGGGCTATTCTCTCTAATTCCTCTCCTTTTACACTCTTACATGCCATGGCCAAATAAATCATCCTAAGTCACAGCTTTAATCATTTCACATACCTGCTCTAGGACCCTCAGTGGCTCCCCATTCATTGAAAAATTAAGTATAAAATTTTCAGCTTGGCATTCAAGGCTCTCCACAACATGGCTTCAACTTCCGTTTGCTGCCTCATCATCTACCACTCTCTTAGGTATAGAGAACATGAACTTCTCAGTGTTCCTAAAGCATATCTTGCACTTCCCTGCTACATGGTTTTATTACATTTTTGTTTTTCTGTCTGGAATCCCTACCAGTTGTAATCGTTATTCAAGGCCCATCTCAATGTTTCCACTTCCTAATTCAGTTCCACTCAATTCAGCAAACACTTATTGAGGACCAGTTATGTTCAAAGCACTATGCTAGACAATGGTGAGTAAAAGTGACCTCTGCCTTCAAGGACTGGCAATATTGCTGGGAATAAAGCAACATATATAAATATGTTCAGATTTTGATACTGTGTCGTGAATGCCTAGTAAAAAGCTTGGCACACAGTATGTGCCTTAATATAGACATGTTGAATGACTGACTGGTTACACGTTGTATAAGATGCAAGCACAGTGCACTAATACAGTACGTTGTTGTTAGTTTTTAATGAGTCCTTGACTTACAGCAACCCCACGCACAATGGAAGGAGATGCCGCCCAGTCCTATACCATCTCCATGATAGGTTGACTACCAGACCACTGTAATCCATAGGGTTTTCATTGGCTGATTTTTCAGAAGTATATCACCAGGCCTTTCTTCCTAGTCTTAGTCCAGCTCTGCTGAAACTTGTCCAGCATCGTAGCAACACATGAGCCTCTGATGACAGATGGGTTGTGGCTGTGCCTGAGGTGCATCAGCTAGGAATTGAACCCAGGTCTTCCACACGGAAGGTAAGAATTCTACCACTGAACCATGTAAAGGAAGTAAAGATTCATTTCAACTGAAATCCCACCTGAAAAGGCATAAAGGAGGAATTACATTTCCAGTACAGGGAGGTCTTCGAGCATAATCATTAAAATCGTAGCTTAGATACCTTGTTCTGAAAGTCCATCTGCCTGCCTGTTGAAGGAAGCCTGGGACAAAAAACCTTCTCTCTCCTGAGGGATCCCACCTGGTTTCTCCAGCCAGCTTTTTCTCTACAGTCCTTTTCTACTTTTCCTCTTCCTAGCATCCCAGGGCTTCCCCCAAAGCTCCCATCTGTTGTAGGGGAAAACACATCACAAAGTTTAGTAAAGCAAAAAGAAAGTTTTATTTGGCATATATTCAAAAAGATAGAAGTGGGAAGCAGACAAGCATGCTGCCAGAGCTAATGTCTGCCCGAATCCAAAGAAATATTACTGAGTAAGCAAGACTGGGAAAATGGACAAGCACACGCTACCACAGCCGCGTCTGTCTGAGTCCAAGAAAATTACAGAACGGACAGAAGTGGAAAAACGGACAAGCATGCTGCCACAGCCATGTCTGCCCCAGTCCAAGGAAGGTTACAGAGTCATCGGTATACATTAACATTACAAACGGGCAAAACCACTGAAAGCTTCACCTTTTCACAGATTGGCTAAAAACTGTCGTCCTACGTTTTGAATTGTCTTTCTTAAAGATCATTGGTACAGGTTTCAGTAAGGACAGTCAGGAGGGTCTTCATTGGTCCAACAAATTTCTATTCACTAAATGTTAGTAGAAAAAGATAAGAGTGGAGTCTTTTGTGTTCTGGCTTCTGTGAAAGTTTCCCTAAAAGATATTTTCCAAGATTATTCTATTGTCTTTACACCTCAGGGCACCGTTCATGTGTCCTTGTGAGTCCTTGTGAGTCCAGCTCCAACTGGGTCACATTCTGTATGCTTGAGGACAGGTAATAATAGCTCCAATATTATTTCCTAAATCACATCTCAGGGAGTTTAAAAAAAAAAAAAACCCCCGTTGCCATTGAGTCAATTCCGACTTACAGCGATCCTATAGGACAGAGTAGAACTGCCCCATGGGGTTTCCAAGGCTGAAGTCTTTACAGAAGCAGACTGCCACATCTTTTTCCTGCAGAGCAGCTGGTGGGCTGGAACTGTGGAACTTTCTGGTTAGCAGATAGCCCACTGTGCCGCCGGGGCTCCTTCCTGAGGGGTCAGTCCTGAGAAAATCCTAAATCATTTTGCATAGAAAACCCTGCATACCCCAGGGAGGAAAGGTTTTACTTTATTATGCAGAGCTCTTTAGCTCCCTTTGTCTTGACCCCTCCCTCCCCACCCCGGATTTTGCCTTTCAATTATATATTTTCAAACAAAGGAGCAGTTTTCTCCATTTAACAACTGCAAATGAAAAACTCCATTTACAAGTGCTACTTTGGGGTATTGTAAACAGAACTAACACTAATAGTCAGCAACAGGTATTGAACGTTTTCTGTTTTCTACGTGCCAGGCATCCTGCAAGTCCTTCTCCTGCATTCTCTCATTGAGTCATTTTACTGATGGATAAACTGAGGCTTAAAGAGGTTTTTAAGGTCACACACCTAGCCAATGGTGGAGCCAGGTTTGGACCCAAAACTTTGGGCTTCATAGCTCTCCTGCCTAACCAATCCACACGGGACTGCTAAACAGTAACATGTTGTTGGTTGTTTTAGAAAATCATTTGGGTAAATAGATACACCAGCACCTCCCTTGGGGGCTATTCTTTCAGCTTTTGCGTGTGGTAAGGGTGGTATTTAAACCCTACTCAAATGGACAGAATTGTACACTTAAAATGTACAGAGTACTAGACCTCAAGAAAGCTGTGAAAAAATAAGAGTTCCCCAGGTCTTCCTATGTTCCTTGGGGGTAAGAACTACTCTTTCTTAACATCCTGTCATAGTCCTTTATTCATAGTACTAACTCAGCAGACATTAACCAAGTGTAAATTGAAATGTAACTGGACTGATTCAAATGCGTGGAACAAACGACCTCTATCTCATACAGTCACTTTAAGTTCCTTTGAAGGCTACAGGCCCTCCATGGAAATTTGTACTAAATTAAAGGGGCAAAGTCCTTTGGCCCAAAAGCCTTGGCCATTTGGATGCCTTGGGGCCGGCTGAGTGATTGGCATCCTGGGGACCATTATGACATGGAAGTTCCCCAAGCAGGGAACTAGGCTTCATGTATCCGGAAAAATAGGAAGCATCTCTTTTTCCGGTGAATCTTAGAAAAATAGGCTGCTTGTACATCTGTGGAATTATCCACAGACTTGAGGATTTGATACGAAATTTAGCTATCAATACTGTCGTTACCAGTTAAATTGTATTTTTTTTTTTTTCTCATTGGGGACTGTAAGGCAAAACTAACCTATTTTTGTGGTCTGGTGTGTCATTACAGGCTTGCGTGGAATTATGAGTTTGAATGAACCAGGAAAACAGAGTTCCTTCTGATGGCAAGTGCTGCCTTGCTATCTGGAGAAAAGAAAGGCTGCCTTCTTTAGATTTATCATGGGGAATCGTAAATTGTCCACCTCCCTTTGTGGCAGCAGAATAAGGAGAACTGGGTTGTGGGTGGACTTCTGGAGGACGAAGCAAAGGAGCAGCCTTCCCCTTGCAGGGGACCCCCATTGAAGATGCGTAGACAAATGAGTATAATGTGGATGAAGTTATTTCATTAGATTTTGTGTACCTAAAGCACTTTTTTCTGATGACGGTTTTCAGATTTTTTTTTTTTTTTTGCTGTCACTGACAAACAGTGGAGCATTTTAAGTGACACACAAATCTCCCTTGGCCTCCATCCATCCCTGTCCCTTTGGTATGTTACATACAGGCTGCTGTTCTACATGAGGGTTCTCTGGGAATGCATACAGGCTGATTCATAGCATGCTCCTCCTCTTGTCCCTCTTCCTGCAGAGAGGGTGGGTATTTCTTAATCAGGGGATTAGTGAAGGAAAGGAGTGCCCAGGAGCGATCTCTAAATTGCACACCCCTTCAATTCCAGCACCCAGGGGCAACCTCTGAATTTCTCTCACCCCCCAATTTCATAATGAATAGACATTGATAGCAGCCACACATCAGCGGAAGTGCCTTCCCCTCTCTTGCTTGGCTGCCTCAGTCAGGCACTTTTCATATTTGTGGTGCCTCAGATTGTCATTCCACACCTTGTCTGGTGCCCCCCTGGACTTGTGCCCCAGGGGCAAGTGCCCCCTTCTGCCCCTTCCCCCTACTCTGCCTCCGTTCCTAATACCTCTTTTTGGCATATGACTTCTCTTCTCAGGTTGATAATAACCAGATCATCTGCTCATGAAGCTTCCTGAGACATGCCTTTTTAGAAATACACATCTACCCCACCATGAACTCTGACAGTGTGAGGCCAGAGGAGGCCTGTAGAGGTGTCTTGCTGGCTGAGTCCTAATCCCATCAAATTCTCTTTAGGGGGTTGACCAGAGAATAAGGCTCTCAGGTCACCCACTCATGCACTGGGGAATCTGAAGGACTTCTATGGGAAGCATTGCCATACAGTCAGACTTACAAGGCAGAACGGGATTTTCTTTTCCTTGAATTCTATTTAATTATGGGATGGTGGCAGTGAGGTTTGAAATTAGGCTATAGATATAGACATTGAACAAGTTAATCAAACTCTCCAGGTCTGTTTCCTCTTTTGCAAAACAGAAGTGATATTAGCATCTACCTCATGGGCTTCAATATAAGTGATAATAAATAGGAGGTATTTTTGTTATAGGGCAATATAGGAAGAGAGGCTTTGTTGGCATAGTGAGGCAATGAAGTTATTCTCTGAGCAGAACTCTGTATTGACAAGAGAAATGTTTGTTTATGGCTCTGAAGTGCTCCCTTCTGAAGAAACTGAAGGACATAAAGCCTCCTTGTGAGGATAAATCCCTCTGACAAGCCAGGCTGCCATGGTTTTCTCCATTCCTCTCCCCTGCTGGCATCTTTAGCTCTCAGAACAAACCACTACTCTCACTGAGGCCTTATGTTTGTTAGCAAGATTGTTGTTGTCATCAGGTGGTGTTGAGTAAGTTGCGACTCATGGTGACCCTAAGTACAACAGAATGAAACATTTGCACACACTCACAATCTTTGCTATGTTTGAGCCCATTGTTGCAGCCGCTGTGTCAGTCCATCTCTTTGAGGGTCTTCCTCTTTTTTGCTGACCCTCTACCTTTCAAAACCTGATGTACTTCTCTAGGGAATGGTCCCGCCAGATTACATGCCCAAAGTACATGAGACGAAGTCTCACTATCCTTGCCTCCAAGGAGCACTCTGGCTGTCGTTCTTCCAAGACAGATTTGTTTATTCTTCTAGCAGTCCATGGTATATTCAATATTCTTTGCCAACATCATAATTCAAAGGTTTCAATTCTTCTTTGGTCTTCCTGATTCATTGTCCAGCTTTTGCATGCATATGAAACAATTGAAGATACCATGGCTTGGGTCAGGAGCACCTTTGCCGTCAAAGTGACATCTTTGCTTTTCAAAATTTAAAGAATTCTTTTGCAGCAGTTTGCTGAATGCAATATAGTATTCAATTTTTTGCATGCTACTTCCGTGGGCATTGATTATGGATCCAAGTAAAATTAAATTCTTGATAACGTCAATATTTTCTCCATTTATAATGATGTTGCCTATTGGACCAGTTGTGAGAATTTTTGTTTTCTTTATGTTGAGGTGTAATCCATACTGAAGTCTGTAGTCTTTGGTCTTCATCACTAAGCACTTCAAGTCCACTTCGCTTTCAGCAAGCAAAGTTGTGTCATCTGCATATCGCAGGTTGTTAATAAGTCTTCCTTCAATTCTGATGTTGCATTCTTCTTCATATAGTCCAGCTTCTCATACTATTTGCTCAGCATACAGATTGAATAAGTATGGTGAAAGGATACAAGAATGACGCACACTTTTCCTGACTTTAAACCACACAGCATCCCCTTGTTCTGTTCGAATGATTGCCTCTTGGTCTAAGCACAGGTTCCTTACGAGCACAATTAAGTATTCAGGAATTCCCATTCTTTGCAAGATTATCCATAATTCCTCATGATCCACACAGTCGAATGCCTTTGCACAGTCAATAAAACACAAGTAAACATTTTTCTGGTATTCTCTGTTTTTAACCAAGATCCCTGTGGCTTCAGCAATAATACTCCTTGCCCTATGTCATCTTTTGAATCCAGCTTGAATTTCTGGCAGTTCCTTGTTGATGCACTGCTGCAACCGTTTTTGAATTATCGTCAGCAAAATTTTACTTTCAAGTGATATTAATGATATTGTTCAATCATTTCCATATTCTGTTAGATCACCTTTCTTTGGAATGGGCACAAATGTGTGTTTCTTCCAGTTGGTCAGCCACATAGCTGTCTTCCAAATTTCTTGGCATAGACAAGTGAGCAACTCCAGCGCTGCATCCGTTTGTTCAAACATCTCAATTGGTATTCTGTCAATTTCTCGAGCCTTGTTTTTTGTCAATGCCTTCATTGCAGCTTGGACTTCTTCCTGCAGTATCATTGGCTCTTGATCATACGCTCCTCCTGAAGTGGCTGAACGTCAGATAATTCTTTCTGGTACAGTGGCTCTGTGTATTCCTTCCATCTTCTTTTGATGTTTCCTGAGTCATTCAAAGTTTTGCCCATCCCCTCCGTTGTCGTTGAGTTGATTCCAACCCATAGCGACCCATAGAATCTTTCAAAATTTTAACTTGAAGCTTGAAATTTTTCTTCAGTTCTTTCAGCTTGAGAAATACCAAACGTGTTCTTCCCTTTTGATTTCCTAACTCCAGGTCTTTGCACATTTCATTACATTTTACTTGGTCTTCTTGAGCTGCTGTTTGAAATCTGCTGTTTAGCTCTTTTACTTCATCATTTCTTCCATTCACTTTAGCTACTCAACATTTAAGAGCAAGTTTCAGAGTTTCTGCTAACATCTGTTTTGGTCTTTTCTTTTTTCTTGTCTTTTTAATGATCTTTGCTCTCTTCATGTATGATGTGCATGATGACATCCCACAACTCATCTGGTCTTTGGTCATTAGTGTTCAATGCATGAAATCTATTTTTGAGATGGTCTGTAAATTCAGGTGGGATATGTTCAAGGTCTTATTTTGGTTCTTGCGGACTTGTTTCAGTTTTCTTTGGCTTCAACTTGAACTTGCATATTAGCAATTGATGGTCTGTTCCACAGTTAGCCCCTTGCCTTGTTCTAATTGTTGTTATTGAGTTTTCCATTGTGTTTTTCCACAAATGTAGTCAAATTAATTCTTGTGTTTTCCATTTGGTGAGGTGTAAAAAGTGTAGTCACTGTTTATGTTGCTGAAAAAAACTAAATGCAATGATGAAGCCGTTGGTCTTGCAAAATCCTATCATGTGGTCTCTGTGGTCCTTTCTATCACCAAGGCCATATTTTCCAACTACAGATCCTTCTTCTTTGCTTCCAACTTTTGCATTCCAATCACCAGTAATTCTGATTGCATATTTGACTAATTTTTTTGGACTGCAGAAGTTGGTAAAAATCTTCAATTTCCTCATCTTTGGCATTAGTGGTTGGTTTTAGGTTCAAATAATAGTCATATTAACTGGCCTTCTTTGCAGATGTATGGATATTATCCTATCACTGACAGCATTGCACTTCAGGATAGATCTTGAAATGTTCTTTTTGACAATGGATGTGACACCCTTTCTCTTCAATTTGTCATTCCAAGCATAGTAGACCACACGATTGTCTGATTCCAAATGGCCAATACCAGTCCATTTCAGCTCACTAATGCTTAAGATATCAATCTTTATGGGTTCCATTTCATTTTTGACTGTCAATTTTCCTAGATTCATACTTTGTACATTTCACATTCTGATTATTAATGGATGTTTGCAGTTGTTTGAGTCATGCCACATCAGCAAATGAAAGTCTTGAAAGCTTGACTCCATTCACATCATTAAGTTCGACTCTACTTTGAGGTGGCAGCTCTTCCCCAGTTGTATTTTGAGTACCTTCCAATCTGAGGGACTCATCTTCCAGCACTATATCAGACAATGTTCCACTGCTATTCATAAGGTTTTCACGGGCCAATTTTTTCTAATGGCCTACTGGCTATCCAGAAATCAGGTGCAACCTGTGAGCAGCATGCAGATTTGGAGTTTTGTTTTACAGTTATGGTGTAGTCAAGTAGGACATGTTGTTCTACACTCCTTTGGCCACTCTCGGCAAGGATCTAGGGTCACTTTGGTTGGAGCCACAAACAATTCCTGGAGCATAGGTTCGGAGGGATCATTGGGGAAATAAAAGAGGGGCCATATTGGAAAAGACCTTCAGTTGCCTATCACTTGGTGCTGTGAGGACTAAGAGGTAACTCTATGGGAACACACAGAAATACTTGGCGTCATTCTCTGCATTCAGATAGTGTTTGTTCTACACTACACATTTTGCTTCTCTTTTTGGTAATGAACTCTTCCTGCATACCCCTCCATACATTGGGGCCTGATGGAGGAGTTTTCTCTTGGGAGGGTGAGAACACTCTGGTTAGGAAGTCTACAAGGGTGTATTAAGCATAACATCTAGGCCATGGAGAAAGGAAATGGGGAGCAGAGAACGGTGTCTTAGTTAACTAGTGCTGTTATAACAGAAATACCACAAGTGGGTGGTTTTAACAAACGAATTTATTTTCTCACAGTTTAGGGGCTAAATATCTGAATTCAGGGTGCTGGCCGTAGGGGAAGGTTTCTTTTTCTGTAGGCTCTGGAGGAAGGTCCTTGTCTCTTTGAGCTTCTGCTCCTGGGCAGTCTTCATGTGGTTTGGCATTTCTCTTTTCCCACCTCTGTCTCTCTCACTTGCTTGTTTAATCTCTTATATCTTAAAAGATATTGATTTAAGATGCACACTACACTAATCCTGTCTCATTAACAAAACAAAGAAGATTCATTCCCAAAGGGGATTATAACCACAGTTATAAGGGTCAGGATTTACAACCTATATATATATATATATATATATATATATATATATATATATATTTTGCTTTGCTTTTTTTTAAAATAATTTTTATTGTGCTTTAAGTGAAAGTTTACAAATCAAGTCAGTCTCTCACACAAAAACCCATATACACCTTGCTACACACTCCCAATTACTCTCCTCCTAATGAGACAGCCTGCTCTCTCCCTCCTCTCTCTCTTTTCGTGTCTATTTTGCCAGCTTCTAAACCCCTCCACCCTCTCATCTCCCCTCCAGGCAGGAGATGCCAACATAGTCTCAAGTGTCCACCTGATCCAAGAAACTCACTCCTCACCAGCATCCCTCTCCAACCCATTGTCCATTTCAATCCATATCTGAAGAGTTGGCTTCGGGAATGGTTCCTGTCCTGGGGCAACAGAAAGTCTGGGGGCCATGACCACCAGGGTCCTTCCAGTCTCAGTCAGACCATTAAGTCTGGTCTTATGAGAATTTGGGGTCTGCATCTCACTGCTCTCCCGCTCCCTCAGGGGTTCTCTGTTGTGTTCCCTGTCAGGGCAGTCATTGGTTGTAGCCGGGCACCATCTAGTTCTTCTGGTTTCAGGATGATGTAGTCGCTGGTTCATGTGGCCCTTTCTGTCTCTTGGGCTCGCAGTCACCTTGTGTCCTTGGTGTTCTTCATTCTCCTTTGATCCAGGTGGGTTGAGACCAATGATGCATCTTAGATGGCTGCTTGCTAGCGTTTAAGACCCCAGACGCCACTCTTCAAAGTGGGATGCAGAACGTTTTCTCAATAGATTTTATTATACCAATTGACTTAGATGTCCCCTGAAACCATGGTCCCCAGACCCCTGCCCCTGCTACGCTGGCCTTTGAAGCATTCAGTTTATTCAGGAAACTTCTTTGCTTTTGGTTTAGTCCAATTGTGCTGACCTCCCCTGTATTGTGTGCTGCCTTTCCCTTCACCTAAAGTAGTTCTTATCTACTATCTAACTAGTGAATACCCCCTCCCACCCTCCCTCCCTCCCCCACCTCATAACCAGAAAAGAATGTTTTCTTCTCAGTTTAAACTATTTTTCAAGTTCTTATAATAGTGGTTTTATACAATATTTGTCCTTTTGCAACTGACTAATTTCACTCAGCATAATGCCTTCCAGGTTCCTCCATGTTATGAAATGTTCCACAGATTCCTCACTGTTCTTTATCAATGTGTAGTATTCCATTGTATGAATATACCATAATTTATTTATCTATTCATCCATTGATGGGCACCTTGGTTACTTCCAACTTTTTGCTATTGTAAACAGTACTGCAATAAACATGGGTGTGCATATATCTGCTCATGTAAAGGCTCTTATTTCTCTAGGATATATTCCAAGGAGTGGGATTGCTGGATCATATGGTAGCTCTATTTCTAGCTTTTTAAGGTAGCACCAAATCGATTTCCAAAGTGGTTGTACCATTTGACATTCCCACCAGCAGTGTATAAGTGTTCCAATCTCTCCACAGCCTCTCCAACATTTATTATTTTGTGTTTTTTGGATTAATGCCAGCCTTGTTGGAGTGAGATGAAATCTCATTGTAGTTTTGATCCGCATTTCTTTAATGGCTAATGATCATGAACATTTCCTTATATATCTGTTAGCTACCTGAAAGTCTTCTTTAGTGAAGTGTCTATTCATATCTTTTGCCCATTTTTAATCGGGTTATTTGTCTTTTTGCAGTTGAGTTTTTGCAGTATCATGTAGATTTTAGAGATCAGGCCCTGATCAGAAATGTCATAGCTAAAGACTTTTTCCCAGTCTGTAGGTAGTTTTTATACTCTTTTGGTGAAGTCTTTGGATGAGCGTAGGTGTTTGATTTTTAGGAGCTCCCAGTTATCTAGTTTTTCTTCTACATTCTTTATAATGTTTTGTTTACTGTTTATGCCATGTATTAGGGCTCCTAACGTTGTCCCTATTTTTTCTTCCATGATCTTTATTGTTTTAAATTTTATATTTAGTCCTTTGATCCATTTTGAGTTAGTTTTTGTGCATATAGTGAGGTATGGGTCTTGTTTCATTTTTTTGCAGATGGATATCCAGTTATGCCAGCACCATTTGTTAAAAAGACTGTCTTTTCCCCAGTTAACTGTTTTGGGGCCTTTGTCAAATATCAGCTGCTCATATGTGGATGGATTTATGTCTGGATTCTCAATTCTGTTCCATTCGTCCATGTATCTGTTGTTGTACCAGTACCAGGCTGTTTTGACTACTGTGGCGGTATAATAGGTTCTAAAATCAGGTAAAGTAAGGCCTCCCACTTTGTTCTTCTTTTTCAGTAATGCCTTATTTATCCAGGGCCTCTTTCCCTTCCATATGAAGTTGATGATTTGTTTCTCCATCTCCTTAAAGAATGTTGTTGGGATTTGGATCGGAATTGCATTAAATGTACAGATCGCTTTTGGTAGAATTTACATTTTTATAATGTTATGTCTTCCTATCCACAAGCAAGGTATGTTCTTCCACTTATGTAAGTCTCTTTTGGTTTCTTGCAGAAGTGTACTGTAGTTTTCTTTGTATAAATCTTTTACAACTCTGGTAAGATTTATTCCTAAGTATTTTATCTTTTTGAGGGCTGCTGTAAATGGCATTGATTTGGTGATTTCCTCTTCGATGTTCTTTTTGTTGGTGTAGAGGAATCCAACTGACTTTCGTATGCTTATCTTGTATCCCAGTACTCTGCTGAACTCTTCTATTAGTTTCAGTAGTTTTCTGGAGGATTCCTTAGGGTTTTCTGTGTATAAGATCATGTCGTCTGCAAATAGAGATAATTTTACTTCTTCCTTGCCAGTCTGGATGCCCTTTATTTCTTTATCTAGCCTAATTGCCCTGGCTAGGACTTCCAGCACAATGGTGAATAATAGTGGCGATAAAGGGGCAACAATCCATATTTTTAAGGGACTCGATTCAACCCATAACAAAGGGAAAGATCAGAAGAAGGAAAAGAAAGTGCCTGTCAAGTTCTTCCTGGTGAGATAAGGTTTACACCTGTGAGATGAGATTACAATGAAGACAGTAAGTTACTGAGGTGCACTTATGTCTATTGGGGGAGTTCCAAGAAGGCATCAAAAGAAGAGAGAATAATAATATGTAATATTGACTTGAGTACCAGCTCTAATTTTTTAATTCTCACAACAACCAAAAACTTAAGTATTATTTTCCCAATTGTACTCTTCAGGAAACTGCAGCATAGAGAGTTTAAAACCATGCCCAAGCTAGTAAGGAATCAAATCAATATATGTACCCAGGTTCATCCGGATCCAGTACACTTGCTCATCCCACTGTCTCTTGCAGATAATTGGGCTCGAGCTGAGATTTAAGCAATGGTTTCAAATTGAATGGGTAGTGATAATAAAAGAGGGGCATTCCAGATTTTAGTGCAGTAGGAGGAAGTATAATTTGGACTGGTAGATTATGAGAGTCAATCCACTTTTTTTTTTTTTTAAATTTGGGGACTGGCTTGCAAGAAATAAGGCAACAGAATGAAAGTATACCCATGGCCTTCTTCCCTTGGAAGCTGGAAACTCTCCCAATGATCTGGTACCACAGAATTTTGCCTAGGCAGCTATGTGGAGACAGTCCAACTCAGTGCTGGAAAGTTCCAACAGCCTCTGCATGATTTTAAGAGCAGATGGCTCCACTTGGACCATATTTTATGACTTACAGACTTTGTCCAGGATATTTTGTTTTCATTTTCTGTGCATAATTCATATGTGCCTTGACAGCTTGCCTTGCTGAAATATTTTTCTTTTCAACTCTGCTCTCCCAGTTGATCTCTACCTGACTGAGCAGCTGGCCAGTTTAAACAAATAAATATTAATTTTCATAACAGTAATTCAAACCTAATTTTTATTAAAGTAATTCTAATTACTTTTCCTGTGGGGATTTTCAAAGTCCATCTTGAATATTGCTCTCCTTAGTTCCAGTGCATTCCCTATAAAGTAAATCAGATAGGACAGGAAAACTAGCAACGAGTGGGTTCACTACTAGACTCTTACACTGAACAGTATCTAATTTTATCATCGTTATTTATAGTATGAGGCTTGCAAGCACTCAGAATTGGGTTGGTAGGACCAAACAAACTCCTTAGTTTGTGGGACATTATTAACATCACTCTTGCATGGTCCCCTCCCGTTTCTTTTTATTTTATGTATTTTTTCTGTCATCTTCACCTTCTGTACCTGATGTGATTCACCATCTCCTCTGCTGCCATATACACCTATGCTCATGAGTTTAATGTATGTCATCCCACTGTCTAAGCCTTTATTTACAAAGTTGTACAAGAATGAATAATATAAAGTGTTGTTTAACGCTTTTCGTACTTTGCATTGTGCTAAATATTTGGTTTTGCTTCTTTTCGTACTCAGCATCGCATTTGTGAACTATTCTTATTTATGTATGTGGGCCTAGTACCTTATTTTTGATTGATACACTGTATTCGATTATATGCACGTACCACATTGTGCTCATCCATTCCCTGTTGATGAATATTTTGGTTGTTTCCAGATCTTTGCTCTGACGAACATTAAGAACAATGCTGCAGTGAATCATCTTCACCTTGTTTCTTTGAGAAAGATTTTCTGAGGTGTTTACCCGAGCGTGGAATTTCCTGGGTCATAGGCTAAGTACATACTTAATTTTACTATCACAGAGTTGCTCACCAAAAGTTTATACTCTCATGATCAGTGCGTAAGGCTTTCTGTTTCCCTGTTTTTTCACCATCATTTGGTAGTACATAACTATTTGACTATTGTTTAAAGTGGAATCTTATTTTAATTTGCATTTTTTTTCTGACTACTAATGAATCTAAACTTACTTTCATGAACTTATTAGCCATAAGGATTACTTCCTTCTGTGAACTGCCTATTCACATTATTGACCACTTTTATTAAGCTGCCTATCATTTCCTGATAGATTTGCAGGAATTCCTTATATATATTCTAGATTTATATTCATTAATATCGTGCAATGTTTTGATAGCAATATACTTTGTAAATATTTTATCTCAGTCTGCTACCTGCTAGTCACCAGTTAACTTTGCATATGCCATCCATTATTGAAAAAAACCTTTCATTTTGATATAGCAAAAAACAATAAGTTTCCCCATTATAGCTTCAGACTTTTGTTTTAAAAATCATTGATTCCAAAATGGTAGCATGAGGAACTCCATAGCCCAGCTCCTCATGATCATAACTGGTAAAATTTACATAAAAACAATCATTTAAAGTTTCTGGAAATTTTCCTAATGGCAAACAGAAAATGAAGAAACCTTTATTCAAGAAAATCTACTAAATCTTAGTAAGAACACTGAGAGTTTACGGCACCTGAGCCATTCGCTGCTTCCTTCCTCCCTCACCCCTACCTCAGCACAATGACTGAAGCTCCAGTATGGGTGAGTGTGACCAAAAAACCAAGGCTCCCTCTCCTCTTGGCTCCTCAATCAAGGCATACATTCTCTCACCAAAAGTGGTGAGCACTAGCATTTCTCATTCCCACCACCAGCTCCAAGTTGCAGAGGCTAAATTCCTGGCGAGTGGAGTTGAGAGATAAGGGACTCTCTTCCTCCTCCAAACCCACACTCATAGGGCAGAGGTTCTACTCAAGGTGCAGCAGGCTGAGAATACTGGGGCCCTGACTGTTCTTGACCCATTTCACTCAGAAGGGAAAGCTTCCATACTGGGAGAAGTAAGCCAAGAAGGCTAGAAGCTATTGCCCCCACCAAGTGCACTGCTCAAAAGGCAAGGGTGTCATTCCAAGAGAAGCATGCTACTGTTTCTACCTCTAGCTCCAGAGCAGGGGCTTCAGATTTTCTAACTACAAGAGAGGTGGAGCAGCTATCCTAATATCAGACAAAATAGACTTTAAAGCAAAAAAAAAAAAAAAAAAAGTTTCTGGAGGCAAAAAGGGACATTTTATAATGATAAAAAGCTCAACTCATCAGGAAGATATAATAATTGTAAACATATACGTACATAATACTAGAGCGCAAAAATTGACAGAAATGAAGGGAAAAACAGACTATTCAACAATACCAGCTGCAGACTCCAATATGACACTTCCAATGATGGATAGAAAAACTAAACAGAAGATCAACAAGAAAACAGAAGATTTAACAACACTATAAACCAACTTCACCTAACAAATATCTGTAGAACAGACCACCCACCACCAACAGAATACATATTTTTAAGTGCATATGTTACTTTTTCTGAGTAAACCCTATTATAGGCCATAAAATAAGATTCAATGAATTTGAAAGCATTGAAATCATACAAAGTGTGTGTTTTCACCACAATGGAATAAAAGTATAAATCAATAACATAAAGAAATTTGCAAAATTCACAAGTAAATAAAGATTAAGCCATATGCTCCTAAATAGCCAATGGGTCAAAGAATTCACAGGGAAAATTAGAAAATATTTTTAGATGAGTGAAAATGAGGACAAAAGACACCAAAACTTGTGGGGTGCAGCTAAAGTAGCACTCAAAGGGAAATTAATAGTTGTTTAAATTCCTCTATTAAAAAGAGAGGAAAGATCTCAAATAACTTTCTACCTTAAAAACCTTAAGACTACTAGAAAAAGAACAGCAAGTTAAACCCAAAGTGAGTATGGGGTTGGGGACTCAAGTTTGATTTGAGAGCAAAAAGAGTCATTGCTAATGGGTAGTCATTTTTGGTGGTGGTGGGGTGGTGGTAATGAATATGTTTTAAAATTGAATGTGGTGATGGTTACACAACTCTGTGAATATACTAGAAAACATTGAATTGTATACTTTAATTGGGTGAATTTTATGGTTCTATGAATTATTTTATGAATTATATCTTAATAAAGCCATTATTTTTAAAAACCATTACCTACTCCAAAGTCAAGAATATTTCTCCTACATTCTCTAATAATTTTAGAGTGTAGGCTTTTAATCTATTGGAGATTATAATTATTTTTTTGTAAATAATGTGAGGTAGAAATTTAAATTTTATTTTCTTCATATGAAGAGTCCATTTTTCTAACAGTCATCATTTTTCCACTCTGTTTCACAAGCAGTCTGGGAGGCTCCAGGTGTAGCTTTCTGTATAAATGGGACCCATGTCAGGCTTGTCCATAATTATGGGACTGGATCTTTCGTGTCCCATCAATAGCCTGATGGAATGACTCCAGAACACCCTGGGGCACCTATGCCTGATGGCTTCATTTTGGACATATTTTGCCCAAAAAGTAGTGAGAGCACCTTCAACAAATTCTGGGAAAACTTAAAGCAAAACGTGTACCTTGCTGATAACATATGTTTTTGACATACCAGTTAGAACAGAAACGCTATTTATTTCCTGGAACACCCTTCCTGTTCCTCAATATTTTGAAAGTGCCTCCACAATTCATCACCAACATCACTTTCTCCAGGAAGTCTTCCTTGATTGCCCATGATTGAGTTGGTTCCCCCTCTATGCTCCTAAAGCAGCACTGTCAAATAGAAGTATAACTCGAGCCACAGGTATAATTTAAAATTCTTTGCTGTTGTTAGGTACCATCACGTCTGCTCTGACTCATAGTGACCCTATGTACTACAGAAGGAAACACTGCCCAGTCCTGTGCCATGCTCACAATCATTGTTATGCTTGAACCCATTGTTCCTGCCACAGTGTCAATCCATCTCATTGAGGGTCTTCCTCTTTTCCACTGATCCTTTACTTTACCAAGCATGATGTCCTTCTCCAGGGACTGATCTCTCCTGATAACATGTCCAATGTATGTAAGTTGTAGTCTCGCCATCCTTGCTTCTAAGGAGCATTCTGGTTGTACTTCTTCCAAGACATATTTGTTCGTTTTTTTGGCAGTCCATGGTATATTCAATATTCTTCACCAACACCACAATTCAGAGGCGTTAATTCTTCAGTCTTTCTTATTCATTGTCCAGCTTTTGCGTGCATATGGTGCGATTGAAAATACCATGGCTTGGGTCAGATGCACCATAGTCTTCAAGGTGACATCTTTGCTTTTCAACACCTTAAAGAGGTCCTTTGCAGCAAATTTGCCCAACACAATGCGTCTCTTGATTTTTTGACTGCTGCTTGCATGGATGTTGATTGTGGATCCAAGTAAAATGAAATCCTTGACAATTTCAATCTTTTCTCTGTTTGTTATGTTGTTGCTTATTGGTCCAGTTGTGAGGATTTTGTTTTCTTTATGTTGAGGTGTAATGCATACCAAAGGCTGTGGTCTTTGATCTTCATCAGTAAATGCTTCAAGTCCTTTTCATTTTCAGCAAGCAAGGTTATGTCATCTGCATAACATAGGTTGTTAATGAGACTTCCTCCAATCCTGATGCCTTGTTCTTCTTTATATAGTCCAACTTCTTGAATTATTTGCTCAGCATATAGATAGAATAGGTATGGTGAAAGGATACAACCCTGATGCACACCCATCCTGACTTTAAACCACACAGTGTCTCCTTGTTCTGTTTGATCTGTGTACGGGTTCCTCATGAGCACAATTAAGTGTTCTGGAATTCCCATTTTTGCAATGTTACCCATAATTTGTTACAATCCACACCGTCAAATACCTTTGCGTAGTCAATAAAACACAGGTCAACATCTTTCTGGTATTCTCTGCTTTCAACCAGGATCCATCTGACATCAGCAATGATATCCCTGGTTCCATGTTCTCTTCTGAAACCGGCCTGAATTTCTGACAGTTCCCGGCAATTCCTGGAGCCTTGTTTTTTGCCAATGCCTTCAGTGCAGGTTGGACTTCTTCCTTCAGTACCACTGGTTCCTGATCATACACTACCTCTTGAAATGGTTGAACATCAACCAGTTCTTTTTGGTATAATGGCTCTGTGTATTCTTTCCATCTTCTTTTGTGCTTCCTGCATCATTTAATATTTTCCCCATAGGATCCTTCACTATTGCAACTTAAGGCTTGAATTTTTTCTTCAGTTCTTTCAGCTTGAGAAATGAGAAGCATGTTCTTCCCTTTTGGTTTCCTACCGCCAGCTCTCTGCACATGTCTTTATAATACTTTACTTTGTCTTCTCGAGCCACCCTTTGAAATCTTCTGTTGAGTTCTTTTACTTCATCACTTCTTCCTTTTGCTTTAGCTACTAGACATTCAAGAGCAAGTTTCAGAGTCTCTTCTGACATTCATTTTGTTTTTTTCTCTTTTTCTTGTCTTTTTAATGACCTCTTGCTTTCTTCATGTCATTCCACAACCCATCTGGTCTTCAGTCATCAGTGTTCAACGCATCCAATCCATTCTTGAAATGGTCTCTAAATTCAAGTGAATATACTCAAAGTCATACTTTGTCTCTCAAGGACTTATCCTAATTTTCTTCAGTTTCAACTTGAACTTGCATATGAGCAATTGATGATCTGTTCCACAGTTGAAAGCTGGCCTTGTTCTAACTGAAGCTATTGAGCTTTTCCATCATCTCTTTCCACAGATACAGTCGATTTGATTCCTGTGTATTCTATCTAGTGAGGTCCGCATAGATGGTTGCCATTTATTTTGGTGAAAAAGGTATTTGCCACGAAGAAGTTGTTGGTCTTGCAAAACTCTATCATGCAATCCAAGGCATAATTTTCTATCACTAGGGCCATATTTTCCAACTATTGATCCTTCTTCTTTGTTTCCAACTTTCGCATTCCAACCTCCAGTAATTATCAATGCATTCTGATTGCATGTTTGATCAATTTCAGACTGAAGAAAATGATAAAAATCTTCAGTTTCTTCATCTGTGGCCTTAGTGGTTGGTGTATAACTTTGAATAATTGTCTTATTAACTGGTCTTCTTTGTAAATGTATGGATATCATCCTGTCATTGACAACGTTGTACTTCAGGATAGATCTTGAAATGTTTTTTTGACGATGAATGCAATGTCATTGCTCCTCAAGTTGTCATCCCCGGCATAGCAGACCATGTGATTGTCTGATTCAAAATAGGCAATACCAGTCCATTTCAGCTCACTAATGCCTAGGATATCAATGCTTATGTGTTCCATTTCATTTTTGATAATTTCCAGTTTTCCTAGATTCATATTTCATATACTGCACATTCTTAATGGATGTTTGCAGGTGTTTCTTCTCATTTTGAATCATGCCACAACAGCAAATGAGGGTCCTGAAATCTTGACTCCATCCAAGTCATTAAAGTTGACCCTACTTTGAGGCAGCAGCTCTTCCCCAGTCATCTTTTGAGTGCCTTCCAACCTGGGGGGCTCACCTTCCAGCACTATATCAGACAAAGTTCTGCTGCTATTCATAAGGTTTTCACTGGCTAATTCTTTTCAGAAGTAGACTGACAGTTCCTTCTTCCAGGTCTGTCTTTGTCTGAAAGCTCAGCTGAAACCTGTCCACCATGGGTGACCCTATTGGTATCTGAATACTGGTGGCATAGCTTCCAACACCACAGCAACATGAAAGCCCCCACAGTATGACAAACTGACAGACACATCTCTAGTAGCCACATTTTAAAAAGGAAAAAGGAACAGGTAAAATTAATTTTAATAATATATTTTATTTAACCCATTACATCCAAAATATTAACATTTAAACATGTAATTAATATAATGAAATTATTAATGGCATAGCTTACATTAACTTTTTTATACTCAGTCTTCAAAATCTGATATGTGTTTTACATTTACAACACATCTTAATTTTGTGCTAGCCATATTTCAAGTACTCAATAGTGGCATGTGTCTAGTAGTTACTGTATTGGACAGCACAGCTCTACGGCAACCTGTTCTCAACCTTGTCACAGTACTTATCACTCAGGATTGTTATTCTGATTTGCCAACATTCCTGAATGTAGAGACTCTATTTTTGCTACTGTTATACCCTTGATATCTAGTACATGACTTCGTATATATGTGATTTCTGAGTGTTTCATTAGAACTTGAGTAGGCCAAACTTATTCTACTTGAGAAGTTCACCTTTGTGGTCTTCAACCTCCCTAAGTTACCCAGAAAAACCAACACTTGAGAACCCTTCCCTGGAAGAAATATCATTAATGCATTTTCTAGTGAACGTTAACACTAATGGTTGCGTTAATGTTCAACTCTCAGTACTTCTTGGTTTTTCATTGGTATTTGATACAGAATTACCTTAGCAAAACCCACTGGTACCCAAAGGACTAAAGGACCACATGAACCACAGCCTCCACCATCCTGAACCCAGAAGAACTAAACGGTACCTGACTACCACCACCAACTGACTGCTCTGACAGGGACCACAGTAGACAGTCCCAGACAGAGTGCAAGAAAAATGTAGAACAAAATTCCAATTCACAAAAAAAAGACCACACTTACTGGTCTGACAGAGACTGGAGGAACCCAGACTATGGCACCCGGACACCCTCCTAACTGAGAACTGAAGCCACTCCCAAAGTCCACCTTTCAGCCAAAGATTAGACATACCTGTAAAACAAACAATAACACCAATGAGAAATGTGCTTCTTAGTCCAGTCACATATTCAAGACCAAATGGGCAACTCCTGCCCAAAAGCGAAAGGAGAAGGCAGGAAAGGACAGGAAAACTGGATGAAAGGACACAGGGAACTTTGTGTGGAAAGGGAAAGAGGGAGAGTGCTGACACAATGTGGGGATTACAACCAATGTCACAAAACAATCTGTGTATAAATTTTTGAATGAGAAACTAACTTGTGCTGTAAACTTTCACCTAAAGAACAATAAATTATAAAAAAGAAAATGGGAATATATTTTTATCAAAATGTAAGTTAAATGAAAACAATCAAAACGTTCAAATTATTTCCATGTATGTTTTCAAACGTGTTCTTTTTTTCTAACGTTTTTCTTAAAAATAAAAGGGAATACATATTGTCTAAAGTTTTAAATCAATATTATCTAGATGGTTGACAGACATGATGAACGTAATTTAACTGAATTATGCATGTGAACATGGTTGAAATGTCAAATAATTTGCTACATTTATGTTTATCACAACAAAAAATACTATCTAAATAAAAAAAAATGCAATGGTGTGCTGCTAAATCTTGAACAACTTTTCTGGGATCAAGGGGGATGAGGAAATTTGGACTTACAGCGTTTGCCAATTTCCATGGTGTAAATACTGCAGCTGCCAATTGTGAGTCAGTATGAGTCCACTCCAGTGCACCACCAGATGTGAAAGAGGATTTTTGGAAAGAAGTGTCAACTGATATTATTGAGCACCTGTTAAGTACTGGGTAATCTATAAAATGCTTCATCAACATCTTATTTAATCATGATACTAAACTTTTGAGGTAAGTATTCATTATCCCCATTTTACAGATGTGGAAAATAAGACTTGGGTTAAGTACCTTGCCTCAGGTTACCTGCTAATATATGGGGCAATATCTTGGCGAAACAAACGGAAAACCCCTTCTTTCCTCCTCCTTTACTTTTCGGCTCTTTCTCTGGGCATATGGGCTCTTCATACCTGGCCTTGTAAAAGTCCTGCTTTTACCTAAATTGTGGTTCCATGATAGCTCCCTCAAGGCTCTGCCGTAAGGCCAGAAACACCAGCCTGTTTCACCCAGGTTTCCTGCGGCATCACTTCCTGCTCCAAGGAATTTTATATGTTCTTACAGTCCCTGCAGCACAGAAGTCTCCTGGAGACCAGGGTGAGGGACTCTAAAGTGGGAAGGAGACAAACCCCTCAGCTGGCTTGGGCTCATTGTCCGAGTTGGTGTGGACATGAAACATATGGAATAGCCCAATATCTGCAGTGCGTCTGAGATGGGAGGAGGGGAGACCCATCAGGATGACACAAACTTATATTCTACTTCCTGAGATGACAGGAAAGATGCTTCAGGATAAGACAAAACTAAACGAAATAAACCTGATGGGTGTGGAAGGCAAAGGACTATTTTTTGAAGGAAAATTTCATTTTCAAAATCTGTCTACTAGTCTGCCAACAATAGTTTAACATGGAAGGGAGCAATTGGTTACTTTCTTCCACCTGAACATACAACAAGAGTTATCAAGTTTTGTCCTTTCTCTCTCTAGAGTGCCAGAAACAACAATACCTACCAGTTATTGAATGGTAAAATGTGGCATATAGCTTCCATACATGTCTCTAATTCTTACAACAGCCCTACAAGGTTCACATTATCATTCCTGTTTTAACCCTGAAAATAGGGCTCAGACATTTAAGCAACTTGCAAAAAGATCCTCAGTGGGTAAGTGGCAAAGCTAGGATTGACTCTGGGTTTGTCTGACTTCCAAGTGCTTACCGTCTCTACTACACCACTAAAAACATGGTGCCCACACAAAAACTTGGCTCAGTCAGCAAGCTTTCTTGGACTCCTTTTCTCCCTTTCGTTTCCATTGTTCCATGTTTCCTTGCTTGGTTCGTCTATTTGATGCCAATCTAAGTCTGAAAGCTAGGCGAGAGGCACCTGGCATGTGGGCCGACAGATAATTAAAAGACACTTTCCAGCTCACCTGTGTTCTCTTTGGTTAGACAAACAGCAGCTAATGAAGCTTTACTGACATCAAAGCAATAGCCCTTGTGGGAAGATGTGGTGGTTACACGCCCATTTCATTTATCAGCTGGGCAAACAGAGGACTGAGGAAAGAACTGGACCTACTCAAAACAAATAGGTATGAAGAAAAGCCTAACATTTTGCCCATTGCTTTGTAATTAGTACCTGTTCACATAGATTACCTTTGAAATAATGGTAATGTTCTAAGACTTAAGATCTAGAGGTACATTTCAGTAATTTTCTAGAGGGAAAAATTATCTGGGTCAGGTGAGTGTTTTCACCCAGTCCAGACTGTACAAGACCTAGCTAACTAGATTCAATGCCCTCCTCATAGCAGGCAATGCATTATTGACCCTGAAATAACTTTGGATATGTGTTTTTTAGAAAGGAACCCGAAATGTAGCAGCAGACTCTGGCATTGGAGGATGAATAAAGGTAGATGAAGGAATCCTTCCCAGTGGTGGGAACACTCATAAAACACTAAGGGATTCACAAGAATGCCCAGTACAGTTTCAAAGACGTAGTGGTGATACAGCCTGTGGCATGAAGAATGGTGCGAAGTCAGAGTATGGACTGTTCTCTGATTTTTAGGTCAAGGGCAGAGCTGTACTTCTGTGTGGAAGAGGTTAAAGACATATGTTCTCATGACTCTGAGCCATTTTGATCTCAGCCACCTTGAGTATATGAAATGATATATGTTTCATTTATTCATTGATTCAGCAAGTGTTTAGGGAGTCCCTGATGTGTGCAATATACCCTACTCCCTTCTGAGGATTTGGCAGAGAGCAGGTCAGACAGTCCTTACTTTCATTGAACTTATACTCCAGGTAGGAAGACAGATATTATTCAAGGAATACTGAGTTTGCTAAAGAGAGCCACACATGATCTATCTGAGAGTGCGGTGGGGGCATAATCATTTTTTTTGATGAAAACTGAGACTAGATAATCTAATTGACCTGGACTTGATCTTCAGACTCCCATGTCCAGTGTGGTGCCCAAATGTAGGGAAACTAGATTCAATTTATATCATCTTAATTGACAGTCTTTGCCAGGAATGCAGCCTACAAGATAAGTGCAAGGCTGCATGATTAATTTGTTATGTTGGGTCAGGATCCTGTGGGCCTGCTCAAAGTAGCAGAGCACAGCTGAGTTCAGTAGGTGGAGGGAACAGTACATCCCATTTAGCCTAATGGCAGGTCAAAACTGTGTTTGTCCCTCTCACTTCCTATCCAGCAATGTAATTATGTGGCACCCATCTGCCAGGAACTCAGAAAGAGGAGAATAAACAGTGAAAATGAGGACTGGAAACTCCACCCAGACCTACTTCTTCATCACTGATGCCCCAAATGAGTTGTAGTCTATAGCCTGACTGAGTGAGGCATCTTATGGAGATCTGCCACGTAAAACTGGCAAGGAAAGTGGCTCAGATCGTAAACTGTCTGAGGCCTTGAATGCCCTTCCTCAATGCCCTCTCTCCTTAATCTAACCCTGATCCATCTTTCAGGGTACAGATCAAATATTTCCTTGTAGACTCTTCTTGACTATTCTGTCAAGCTGACATTGATCTCTATAAATTAATTTTCCTTACAATGAGTTCAGAAAAGTTCTCTATTCTAAGTATTCATTTATGAGTTGGGCAGGGAAGCAAAAGTGGTGATAATTTGACAATATTCACTATCATGGGTTGAAATGTGTCACCCCAAAATATGTGTCAACTTGGTTAGGCCATGATTCCCAGTATTGTGTGCTTGTGTTCCATTTTGTGATTGCAATTTTCCTGTGTTGTAAATCCTAATCTCTGCCTGCGTTTAATGAGGCAAGATTAGATTATGTTAAAGAGGATTAGGGTGGAATTGTAACACCCTTACTAAGGTCACATCCCTGATCCAATGTAAAGGGAATTTCCCTGGGGTGTGCCCTGCACCACCTTTTATCTTACAAAAGATAAAGAGAAAGGGAAACAAGCAGAGATTTGGAGACCTCATACCACCAAGAAAATAGTGCAGAGAGTAGAGCATGACCTTTGGACCCTGAATTCTTGCATGGAGGAGCTCCTAGCCCAGAAGATTGATGAGAAGGACCTTCCTCCAGAGCTGACAGAGAAAAAAATCTTCTCCTGGAGCTGACACTCTGAATTTGGACTTCCAGCCTAAGACTGTAAGAAAATAAATTTATCTTTGTTAAAGCCATTCACTTGTGGTATTTCTGTTATAGCAGCACCAGATGACTAAGACATTCACTAAAGAGTGGATCATTATATAAAATTAAAACCTGAAACCTGTTGCCACTGAGTCAATTCTGACTCATAGAACCCTATAAAAAACAAAACCTGTTGCTGTCCAATGGATTCCAACTCACAGCAACCCTATAGGACAGAGTAGAATTGTCCCCCCATAGGGTTTCCAAGGAGCAGCTGATAGATTCGAAATGCCCACTTTTTGGTTGACAGCCCAGCTCTTAACCATTATGCCACCAGGGCTCCAGTGACCCTGTACTCATTGTTATGGAGTCAATTTCCAACTCATAGTGACCCTATAGGACAGAACAGAACTGCCTCATAGGGTTTCCAAGGAGCAGCTGGTGGATTCATACTGCCAACCTTTTGGTTATCAGCTGAGGTCTTAATCACTGTGCCACCAGGGCTCTGTGGCCCTATAACCAAAAAATAAAAAAATCCAAACACTTTGCCATAGGGTAGATTCCAGCTTGTAAGGACCATATAGAACAGAGTAGAACTGACCCATAGAGTTTCCAAGGAACATCTGGTGGATTCAAACTCCCAACCTTTTGGTTAGCAGCCGTAACACTTAACCACTAGGCCACCAGGGTTTCCATCACGAGGATATGGCAGGGCTATAAGAGCTTACAGGTAAGAAAAGAAGATCAACAACAATGACAGGATCAGAATTTCAAAAGTAATTGATTTGCTTAGCAGGTGAGAATTAACCATTGGACTACCAGGGCTCGGTATTTAGAGTCTAAAAACCAAAAACCAAACCTGTTGCTGCTGAGTTGATTCTGACTCAGTGACACATAGGTCAGAGAAGAACTGTCCCATAGAGTTTTCAAGGAGTGTCTAGTGGATTCCAACTGTCAACCTTTTTCATTAGCAGCCATAGCACTTAACCAGTATACCACCAGGGTTTCCTTACTTAGAGTCTAGTAACCATTAAGTACCTTAGTGTGATGGTTATGGTTGCATGTCAACCTGGCTGGGCCATGGTTCTCAGTGGTTTGAAAGTTGTATGATGGTGTGATTACTTCCATGATGAGATTTGATATTATGGGATCTGCTGTGAGTAGCCAATCAGTTGGAAGGGAGTTTCCTTGGGTATGTGGCTTGCGTTGAATAGAAGGGGATATTCTAGCAAGGCTTTTGAGCTTTTGCTTATTCTGGATCCTGCAGCTCCCTCCTGTTCATCTGACCTCTGGTTCTTGGGATTTGAGCTCACAGCTTAACTGCGATCTTGCCTGTTGATCTTTGGAGTTCATAGATTTTCACAGCCTGTGAACAACAGCCCTGCTCTCCAACCTGCCAATCTTGGGTTCACCAGCTCTTGTGGCTATGCGCATCAGGAGTAGCCTTTATCTTAACCCATGGACTTGGGACATTCCAGCCTCTACAAATGCGTGAGCCATTTCCTTCCTGTAAATCTCTCTCTCTCTCTGTATATATATCTGTACGTTTTGCTGGGTTTACTTCTCTAGAGAACCCAGCCTAAGACACTACGGTAACCGGTAAACACTGTTTTTTCCCAATACAGCCTACATGGTAAACAATTCAGGGAGTCCATGTTCCCACTATCTTCTATAAATTCCCTTACAATACCCTGTTACTCTTGCTCATGTTTGGTGTTCTTTGGTTCCAAGGTTGACATCAAGAATGAGCTGAGCTATGTCTGGAGGCCTTCAGGAGCCAGTGCACCTCAAGTCTTTAATATGTTCCTTTTCCTCGCTGCTCTTTAGTTGCTGTAGTCAAGATTCTAACTAGTCCTTTAAGCCACGAGTAACAAATTATTTGGAAGAAAATAATATCTTTATGGTTAAGAGCTCAGCTGTTAACAAAAAGGTTGGCAGTTTGAATCCACCAACCACTCCTTGGAAACCCTATGGGGCAGTTCTCCGCAGTCCTATAGGGTTGCTTTGAGTCAGAGTTGACTCAATGGCAAAGGGTTTAATATCTTTATTAGAAGATATGTATTAGTTATCTAAAGGAAATTCAGAAAGTAAAACAAAAGTGAAAAGCAAGGTTATTGCCTCTAGAGAAGCACATCATTTAAACCACAAAGAAAATATGCAGAAGGGACACATGAACAAGTCCCAGTCTGGAACTCTAGATCTGGTGAAAAATATACCATTAACAAGGAGTGAAATTCATTCAGTGAACAAATATTCACCAAGAGCTGATTTTATGCCAGTTTCTATTCTAGACACAGTAATGAACTAGACAGTGTACTTACCCTCGTGAAGCATATGTTCTAGTGGGAGACAGAGGCAGTAAAGAAATTATCAAATAATCTATAATGCCAGACGCTATGATGAAAAATAAAGCAGGGTAGGTACAGCAATATGATTGGTTGGGGTGCTATTTTATATAAGGAAGTCAGCAAAGGCCTTAGTGAGGAGGGGATATTTAATCAGAAACCTGAATGAAGTACAAGGCATGAGATTATCTGGAGAAAAAGAATGTCAAGGAAAAATATGGGAATAGCATGATTGGCATTTCAAGGACCAGAAGGAAGGTAATGAGGACAGAGTGGAGTAGGGAGGACATGACAAGAGGTCATATTTTTAAAAATTCCATCTAGAGGTCACTATGCACGAGTTGCCTTCGAATTGCTTGAAACTCATGCCTCTCTATGTGTGTCAGAGTAGAGCTGTGCTCCATAGGGTTGAATGGCTGATTTTTCAGAAGCAGATCACCAACTCTTTCTTCTGAGGTGCTGCTGAGCAGACTCAAACCTTCAACTTTTCAGTTAGCAGTCAAGTATGTTAAATGTTTACACTACCCAGGGACAACCATATATACCAAACCAACCAAACAAAAAAACTTGTCATCAATTCCGACTCATAGTGACCCTGTAACACAGAGTAGACCTTTCCCAGAGGGTTTCCAAGGAGCAGTTGGTGAATTTGAACTGCCAACCATTTTGGTTAGCTACCAAATCCTTGATCACTGTACCACTATATTCCAGGAGCTGTATATTTTAGAAGTTCATTCCCTTGCATTCTCCTTCCAATTCTTTCAAAACGTATTGCTTTGACATTCAGTCAGAGAACAGGAAAACAAATGCTAAAAACAAAGGTCATAGCCTACAATCAGTTGAATTAATTATAGGAGCACCACCAGAGAAGTTGGTTTGAAGTGTGGACTACAATACTCCCTCACTTTCTTATCTCCAAATGCCTTTGCTAGCAGGCAATGGAAGAAAGAAACATCAACCCTGGAGAGCTTACTTCTGTTCACAGGGTTCCTACCTTTCAGTATCCAATTAGTATTTAAGTATTAACGCTTAATTGTGCTCATGTGAAACCTATACGTAGACCAAGAAGCAGTCATTTGAACAGAACAAGGGTGCACTGCATGGTTTAAAATCAGGAGAGCTGTGTATCAGGGTTGTATCCTTTCACCGTATTTATTCAATCTGTATGCTGAGCAAATATCAGAGAAAATGGAGTATGGGAAGAATAGGGCATCAGGCCTGGAGGAAGACTCATTAACAACCTGCGATATGCAGATGACAGAACCATGCTTGCTGAAAGAGAAGAGGACCTGAAGCACTTACGGATGAAGACCAAAGACTACAGCCTTCAGTATGATTACCCCTCAACATAAAGAAAACAAAAACCCTCACAACTGGACCAATAAGCAACATTACGATAAATGGAGAAAATATTGAAGTTATCAAGGATTTCATTTTACTTGGATCCATAATTAACACCCATGGAAGCAGCAGTCAAGAAAACAAATACTGTATTGCATTGGGTAAATCTGCTGCAAAAGACTTCTTTAAAGTGTTGGAAAACAAAGATCTCACTTTGAGAACTAAGGAATACCTCACCCAAGCCATGGTATTTTCAATCATCTCATAGGCATGTGAAACTGGACAGTGAGTAAGGAAGGCTGAAGGAGAATTGATACCTTTGAATTATGGTATCGGCAAAGAATATTTAATATACCAAGGGCTGCCAAAAGAACCAACAAACCTCTCCTGGAAGAAGTACAGCCATAAGGCTCCTTCGAAGGGAGAATAGTGAGACTTTGTCTTACAGTTTTTGGACACGTTGTAAGGAGGGACCAATCCCTGGAGAAGGGCATAATGCTTGGTAAAGTAGAGGGTCAGTGAAAAAGAAGAAAACCCTCAATGAGATAGATTGACACAGTGGTTGCAATAATGGACTCAAACATAGAAACAGTTGTGAGGATGGCACAGGACCAGGCAGTGTTTTGTTCTGTTGTACATACAGTCACTATGAATAGAAACCGACTCAACGGCACCTAACACCAATACTTTCACAATTTGTTTACTTGGGAATTAAGTTTTCTGACAACAACCCCTTGATGTATAACATTCCTACTTGAAAGATAAAAAAATTAAGGTTCAGAGGGGTTGGGTTTCACATCCATTGCCACCAAACAGAACCGTGGAAAAGAGATCTTACCACACAGTATTCTGATTCTCACCCCAGGAGCTCTAGACAACTCTCCAAGACACTGCCATGAACTATAATGGTTCTAAATATGCATCATTTATGGGAAAACTGAAAATCAGAATCACTTTAGGAAATGCTGATAAAATCTTATTAACTAGAATGTTTACTTAAAAGAAGATTTGAGAAAAAACTTTTTAGGAAATTTTTTTCTGTATGAGTTGGGTTCATCAGACCCAACACATATAATAGATATTTTGTAATGTCACTTTCACTGTCTGGAAATGAAATTCATAGATGATAAAACCTCTTGTTTGCTTGTAAACTGAGACCCAGTAATTACAAACAGTTTATTCACCTACATGAATGTCCTGGGAGACATATGCAAGTTGTGCAGGGCTTTACAAAGTAGTATAGAGCATGAGTCAGTTCTTTATGCAAGTTTCCCACATACTGCAAGTCAACAGCATCCCAGGCCCTTGCCCATTCTGCCAGTAGTGCCCCTAATCATTGTAAACACCCCGCCCCCCAAGTTCCCAAAACTCCCCCCAGGCAGAATTACATTTCACAAAGTTCTTTCCTTTTAAACATTAGTATATCTGATCTATGTAAGAAAGCTGGAATGTTTGTCTTTAACCATGTATAGTGGGTTGAATGGTTGCCCCCCAAAACAGATGTCCATGTTCCTAACCCTCAGAGGCTGTAAACATGAGCTCATTTGGCAAAAAGAGTCTTCGCTGACATAATTAACTTAAAAACCTTGAGATGAGATCATCCTGGATTATCTAGGTAGGCCCTAACTCCAATGACAGGTGTCCTTATAAAAGACAGAAGAGAAGACACAGAAGATGGAACAAGAAACTAGAGTTATGCAGCCACCAGTGAAGAAATGTCTGCAATCTCCAGAAGCTGGAAGAGGCAAAGAAAGATTCTCCCCTGGAGTCTTTAGAGGAGTGTGGCGCTGCTCACACCTTGCTTTCAGACTTCCGGCCCCCAGAATTGTGAGAGGATAAATTTCTGTTGATTTAAGCCACCTAGTTTGTGGTATTTTGTTACAGCAGCCCTAGGAAGTTAACACACCTGTAGACGACAATGTTCCAATCTGCAACCAATTATGGGGATGGTGTAGGGCTGGGCAGTATTTTGTTCCATTGTATATGGGGTCATCATGATTTGGGGGTCAACTCAATGACGGCTAACAACAGCAACAATGTATTTCCAGCACTAAGAATAGAGCCTGGAACATAAACAAACAAACAAACAAATCCGTTGCCATTGAGTCGATTCTGACTCATAGTGACCTTATAGGACAGAGTAGAACTGCACCATAGGGTTTCCAAGGAGCAGCTGGTGGATTCAAATCGCCAGTCTTTTGGCTAGCAGCTGAAGGCTTAACAACAGTGCCACAAGCACTCCATAGAGGGAACTAAAAAATTTTTTGTTAAGTCAAATAAGTGAATAATTATCTTCCCCACAGCACATAAGACCAAGTTTTTGTGGTTACAGAGTATACACAGTCTTACATTCCAGTGTCGTTGGTATCTATTGGTATCCATTTATAATTGCACCTATATTATGTATATTATACAATAAGAACTACTCAAGGTTTTTTTAAAAGTCTTAAACCAACTAGGGCTATATTTTGTAAGGATTATTCTGGAGGCAGGGTGGGGAATAAATTAGAAGAGATGGGAGGGATGCAATAAACTTTGGTATGTTCTACAAACACCTCTAGATTAACCTTCTTCAAGCACAGATCTGTAAAAATAGTTTTAGTTTAAAATGCGAAGGTCATCAGGAAGAGAATAGAGGGGGGGCAGAGCAAATGGCTAAGGTAAGAACCCTGAAAAATGCCCACCTGTAACGGGTTGGAGGAATAGGAGTAACCAAGAAGAACTGAGAAAAAGCAAAGATGAGGGGTGAAAAACAGAGAAATTCAGGTTCATAGATTCCAAGGATAAAGTTTTCAAGAAGGAGGATGTGGTCATCCTATCAAAATATAGAAATGTCAAAGAAGAAAATCTCTTGCTTCTGTTAGAAGTGAAAGAAGAGTTTTATTGAGGACTAATACAGCTCAAGCTGGGCAGCTGTATTACTAAAAATGCAAAGCACTCTGCAGTTCAAGAGGAGAGAGGGGTCCACATACACGGAGAACAAAGGAAAGGTATGGGGTTAATGATTAATTATAGATCAACTTCAGTTTGAAGTCCCTTGAAATGTAAAGGCTGGCCACTTGGCTAGGATAAAGTGAGTTACCAGTAGGTGAGTGGCACCAGCTGGTTATATATGATTGTAGTCATCAACACATTTTTCCCAGGAACAAATTATTTACATCTTGACACATTCTTCCCATGAACAATGGTTTACATCCTGACCCTTTGCATCCTGCGAATGCGTGTTGGCCCTGTGATTCTTATGTCTGACATGAGTGCCTCCAGTTTGAAACTTTTCTATTCACAAAATTAAAACTCTTCTGGAATGTGGAGGAGTTATTCAGAACTTGGTAGATGACACTGACAAAGGTAGACAGAAGGCAATAATCTGACATCCTGGATTTCAAAGGAGGAAAGATTTTAGAGCACTAATGTAGAAGTTAGTACAACAATAACCTGGAAGCAGCACTGAAAAATAACAAAACTTAGGACCCGTTTTCCTGACTCAGAGCGGTTCAAGGGAAAAGAAGCAAGAAGCAACCATGTGACAAAGTAGAAGGGAGGAGAGAAATAGAAACTGATCAAAGCGTAAGGAATTTACTGACAATAGTATGAAGGTTGCAGAGTGCAAATAAGTGTTAGCCACTTAATAAATTATCTTGAGTCGCAGTTAATATACATAAATTACCTTGTATGTCACAGTTAATATACACCAACAGAGAACATTTGGCACCTACATGAATATTTCCTCTGTTTGTCTTTCTCTTACCAAGGTTACTTAAATCTCTCAAGGTCATTTTTATTATTGCAGTATTTCCTAATTTTCATGCATTTGCATAACACCATCAGAATTTTTGCCATATTCACTATCTTGGGTTGGCTTCCCTTGAAGCAGAGCCTAAGGAGGGTTTAGGTGCAAGTAGTTTATCTGGAAGGTGATCACAGGAAGCACAGAAAGGGAATGGAGAAATAAGACAGGAAAAGGAAGGAAACAAACACAGGATGGTCAAATATACAAGTTATTGATGTGAGCCACTGGAGCCCATCTCTCCTGGAGACTTCTGGGTGATGGTATAGAGCATGCCTCAGAGCTAGCCCAGCTGAGGAGAAAGACAGTTGTTATGTTTATGTACAACAGCTATCAGTTATTAGTGGTGGGCTGCTCCTGGGGGCTTTAACTCCCTGGCACTTTTAGCCCGCTCCATCCATGAGCCAAGCACACTCCTCTAACCAGAGCAAGTCCCCAGGTAGAGAGTTGCAGGTGTTTGCAAAATACACCATTAATTCTGCAGAAACTGTGAACGTTGGGTAAATGGGTGGGATGCCAACAGCATCTGTTATTTCCGTGTACCATCTATGTTATTATTTATTCTATATTTCTTCTTTAAATCATTTTCCACTTAGCCTCATTTTTTAAGTTATAATAAATCTACATTATGGTCTTATGCTAGTCTGGTAAACATTTTAATTTAGTATTCAATTAAATGGAAAAATGAAATTTAATGTTTATTAAATGACACACACAAGTATTAACATACAAAAGGTTTTTAAACGTGGAAGGAGCATATAATAGTAGCTAGAACATTTGCTCTGACTCTTAATGGCCTCAGTTTAAATGTTACCTGCAGTGCTTATTAGCTTTGTGACCATTAATCTTCCTGTGACTCAATTCTCTCATATGCAAAATGAGGGAAATTCTCATAGGGTTGTTGGGAATATTCTAATTAAACCCCCCAAAAAACCAAACCCACTGCCATCCAGTCGATTCCGACTCAAAGATACCCTATAGGACAGAGTAGAACTGCCCCATTGAATTTCAACCAGCGCCTGGCGGATTTAAACTGCTGACCTTTTGGTTAGCAGCTGTAGCACTTAACCACTACGCCGCCAGGGTTTCCGAATATTCAATTAATTAATACTAATTATAGTAGAGCGGCAAACCCTGGCGGCATAGTGCTTAAGTGCTACAGCTGTTAACCAAGAGGTTGGCAGTTCAAATTGGCCTGGCGCTCCTTGGAAACTCTATGGGGCAGTTCTCTCTGTCCTATAGGGCCGCTACAGGGTCGCTATGAGTTGGAATCGACTCGACGGCAGTGGGGTTTGGTTTTATTTTTGGTATAGTACAGCATAGAATCCACTGCTATTTTTTTTAATATGTCATTCCTCTGATCAATAAAAAGACATATTTGAACAAATACTGGCTGAAATTCTCCCAAATTTGATGGAAACGATAAATGCACAGATCCTAGAATCTCAATAAACCCCAAGCAGAGGAAATATAAGGAAAAGCACGCCTAGACACATCATAATCAAATTTGTGAAAATCTAATAAAGAAAAAAAAAACTAAAAGCAGAGAAAATAGACACATTTCCTATACAGGAACAAATATAAGAATAAAAGCAGACGTCCATTAGATATGAGACTGGCAATTCGTGGTACATCCCTACCATGGTACATTGTGGTACATCCATAAAATGGAGTATTATTCAGCGATAAGGAGAAATGAGCTCTCAAGGCAAGAAAAGAAATGGAAGAAACTTAAATGTATATTGCTAAGTGAAAGAAGCCAGTCTGAAAAGGCCGTGTACTGCATGATTCTAACTACAAGGCCTTCTGGAAAAGGCAGAACTATAAAGACAGTGAAAAGATCAGTGGTTGCTGAGGGTTCGGAGAAGAAGAGGAGAGGAATGGAGAGGAGGAACACAGGGCATTTTCAGGGCAATGAAACTCTTCTGTGTGATACTGTAATGGTGGACACATAACATTATGCATTTGTCAAAACCCATGGGACTGTACTACACAAGTCATGAATCCTAAGGTAAATTATGAACTTTAATAATAATGTCTCAATATTGGTTCATCAATTGTAACAAACGTATCACAGGAATGCAAGGTGTTAACAACAGGAGTAACAGTGGGGAGGGGGTATATGAGAACTCTGTACTTTCTGCACAATTTTTTGTAAACGTAAAACTACTCTAAAAAAATTATATTAAAAAATAAAAAATCAAGGAGGCGGGGCCAAGATGGCGGACTAGGTGGACGCTACCGCGGATCCCTCTTGCAACAAAGACTCGGAAAAACAAGTGAATCGATCACATACATAACAATCTACGAACTCTGAACAACAAACACAGACTTAGAGACGGAAAATGAACAAATACGGGCAGACAGCGACCGTTTTCAGAACTAGGAGCCAGCGTACCAGGCAGGTGACATTCGGAGCCCGATCTGGGGCAGAGCCCAGGGGGGCAGACGGCACAGACAAGGGGCCCAGCCCTACCCCCCTGAACCCATCCCAGGAGGGAGTCTAGCTGGTTGGCGCGGGTGGCGTAGAGGCGCAGCCGGAGGGAGAAGCACCCAGGAGGCAGTGACTGGTCTTGGAGCGGGGAGAGCAGCGTCCCAGCCGGGGAGCCGTCCCACCGGGAGTTTGGCGGGAAGCGGGCGTGGCGCGAGCGGGGGGATCAGCTATATTTCCCTAAAGTGACCCCTGGGCTGGGCCCACACGTTCGTGTGGGGGACGCCCACCCAGTTCGCGCGTGCAGCGCGGTGCACCGGAGGGAGAAGTCCCCGGGAGGAAGTGACTGGTCTTGGAGCGGGGAGAGCAGCGTCCCAGCCGGGGAGCCGTCCCGCTGGGATTTTGGCGAAAGCGGGCAGGGTGTGAGCGGGGATCAGTTATATTCCCCCGAATTGACCCAGGGGGCAGGCCCACCTGGTCGTGCGGGTGACGCCTACCCAGTTCGCGCGAGCGGTGCGGCGCATCGGAGGGAGAAGTCCTTGGGAGGAAGTGACTGGTCTCGGAGCGGGGAGAGTAGCGTCCCGGCCGCGGAGCCGTCCCGCCGGGATTTTGGCGGACGGGGGTGGAGAGTGAACGTGGGGATCTACTCTATATTCTGTGGTGCTACACTCCTAGCTCTCTGATCCCTCCCCCACCCTCCCCAGGCGGCTCCATTAACATCCGAATACTCTGAGCCAGAGGGAGAATTCAGATAGGGATCTGACTGCATTTTTTATAGCTGATTACCTGGAAAATCTAGTTTCCCGGTGATGGCTCGGAGACAGCAGTCCATATCAAACCACAAAAAGAAACAGACCATGACAGCTTCTCCAACCCCCCAAACAAAAGAATCAAAATCTTTCCCAAATGAAGATACAATCCTGGAATTATCAGATACAGAATATAAAAAACTAATTTACAGAATGCTTAAAGATATCACAAATGAAATTAGGATAATTGCAGAAAAAGCCAAGGAACACACTGATAAAACTGTTGAAGAACTCAAAAAGATTATTCAAGAACATAGTGGAAAAATTAATAAGTTGCAAGAATCCATAGAGAGACAGCATGTAGAAATCCAAAAGATTAACAATAAAATTACAGAATTAGACAACGCAATAGAAAGTCAGAGGAGCAGGCTCGAGCAATTAGAATGTAGACTGGGACTTCTGGAGGACCAGGGAATCAACACCAACATAGCTGGAAAAAAATCAGATAAAAGAATTAAAAAAAATGAAGAAACCCTAAGAATCATGTGGGACTCTATCAAGAAGGATAACTTGCGTGTGATTGGAGTCCCAGAACAGGGAGAGGGGACAGAAAACACAGAGAAAATAGTTGAAGAACTCCTGACACAAAACTTCCCTGACATCATGAAAGACGAAAGGATATCTATCCAAGATGCTCATCGAACCCCATTTAAGATTGATCCAAAAAGAAAAACACCAAGACATATTATCATCAAACTTGCCAAAACCAAAGACAAACAGAAAATTTTAAAAGCAGCCAGGGAGAAAAGAAAGGTTTCCTTCAAGGGAGAATCATTAAGAGTAAGTTCAGACTACTCAGCAGAAACCATGCAGACAAGAAGGGAATGGGACGACATATACAGAGCACTGAAGGAGAAAAACTGCCAACCAAGGATCATATATCCAGCAAAACTCTCTCTGAAATATGAAGGAGAAATTAAGATATTTACAGATAAACACAAGTTTAGAGAATTTGCAAAAACTAAACCAAGACTGCAAGAAATGCTAAAGGAGATTGTTTGGCCTGATGACCAATAATATCAGATACCAGCACAATACAAGGTCACAAAACAGAACGTCCTGATATCAACGCAACTCAAATAGGGAAAGCACAAAAACAAACAAATTAAGATTAATTCTAAAAAATAAATAAATAAACAAAATAATACACATAACAGGAAATCATGGAAATCAATAGATAAAAGATCACAATAATCAAAAAGAGGGACTAAATATAGGAGGCATTGAACTGCCAGATGGAGAGTGATACAAGGCGATACAGAATGATACAAGTTAGGTTTTTACTTAGAAAAATAGGGGTAAATAATAAGGTAACCACAAAAAGGAATATCAAGTCCATAATTCAAGAAAAAAGCCAAGAAAAACGTAACGACTCAAAAAATAAAAAATCGTTTCCTCTTCCCCAGTGGGAGTTGGAGCTATCCAGGGGTTCCTTAAAAGCCTCCTTTCCAATGGCCTGAGTGTCCCCAGCCAGAAGCCATGGGTATATGTAGTTTGTGTTCAAGAAGCCAGGGATGCAGTGTCCAAGCTAGGACATATGTTGAATCTAAAACCAAGTGCAGTGAGTAGTAGTGTGGTTTTGTATGTTTATGTTGCTATGTGCACTCTTCAAGCCTGTGTTAGCCAGAGACAACCCCTAGGCAGGCTCTTTAGAAAACCTCTGTACTTGGACATGAGCCCTCTATTTTGCTCATTCTTGCGTCTATGGTTTAATCATGTTTTCCTCACATCCCAACTTCAAGGATGCTCCCTCCTCTTCGAGCAACAGTTTGAATTTTGATCCAAGGCATTTGTAAGAAAAGCTTTATTCACTCCACTGGTGGAATCTAGATAAATGGTAAAGAAGGCTTGCAGCATTTTTCATTGATTCTATTCTAATTCTACAGCCTTACATCCATTCTGTGAGTTACTCCACATCCATGCAATAATTTCTTTTTTGCTTAATTTAGTCAGAGTTCATTTCTGATGCTTGTAGTCAAAAAATCCTAAATGACATTTTGATCAGCTGTTTTAATAACTATATAATGTAGATGAGAATAATATCTACACTAACTCAACAAATCATTCATGCATTTACCCAACAATTGTTTACTGACACCCTACATATGTCAGAAACTGTGTTAGGTGAAAGAAATATATTGATGAATAAATATATGATGAAAATAAATATGTCTCTACCTTTGTGAATGAAGCATCAAAAGAAGATGGAAGGAATGCACAGTTATTGTACAGAAAGAATTGGTCGAAGTTCAACCATTTCAGGACGTAGCATATGATCAAGAACCAATGGTATTGAAAGAAGTCCAAGTTGCGCTGAAGACCTTGGCCAAAAAACAAGGCTCCAGGAATTGACAGAATACCAATTGAGATGTTTCAACAAACGGATGCAGTGCTGGTGGTGCTTACTCCTCTATGTAAAGAAATTTGGAAGAGTGCTTCCTGGCCAACTAACCAGAAGAGATTCATATTTATACCCATTCTAAAGAAAGGTGATCCAACAGAACGTGGAAATTATCAGACAATATCATTAATATTACCTGCAAGTAAAATTTTGCTGAAGATCATTCAAAAGTGCTTGCAGCAGTACATCGACAAGGAACTGCCAGAAGTTCAAGCTGGATTCAGAAGAGGACATGGAATGAGGGACATCATTGCTGATGGACCTTGGCCGAAAGTAGAGAATACAAGAAAGATGTTTACTTGTGTTTTATTGACTATGCAAAGGCATTCGACTGTGTGGATCATGACAAATTATGGATAACATTGCAAAGAATGGGAATTCCAGAACACTTAATTGTGCTCATGAAGAATCTGAACACAGATCAAGAGGCAGTAGTTTGAACACTATGTGTTAGTAAATTCTCGATGAGTGTTAAAAAGTTGTCAAACAACAGCAACTCGAAAGACTAGATAGGAACCTTAAGGGGCAGTGAGTTTATGTTAGGGAGTAATAACTCACAAAAGGAGGGTGAGAATAGTTGCACCACTTGAAAAATGTCATTAATGTCACTAAATTGTACATGTAGAAACAGTTGAATTCGTGTATGTTTTGCCGTGTATATTCTTTTTTTATGGTGCTTTATGGAAACCCTGGTGGTGTAGTGGTTAAGTGCTACGGCTGCTAATCAAAGGGTCGGCAGTTCGAATCCACCAGGAGCTCCTTGAAAACTCTATGGGGCAGTTCTACTCTGTCCTATAGGGTCGCTATGAGTCGGAATCGACTCGATGGCACCGGATTTGGTGTTTTTTGGTTTTAGGTGAAAGTTTACAGCTCAAGTTAATTTCCCATTCAAAAATTTATACATATATTGTTTTGTGACATTAGTTGCAATCCCCACAATGTGACCACATGCTCCCCTTTCCACCCCGGATTCCCTGTGTCCATTCGACCGGTTCCTGTCCCTTCCTTCTGATCCTGCCCCTGGACAGGAGCCCCCAGTTCGGTTTCATATATCTGATTGAACCAAGAAGCACATTCTTCACATGCATTATATTTTGTTTTACAGTCCAGTCTAATTTTTCCTGAAGAGTGGGCTTCAGGAATGGTTTCAGTTCTGGGTTAACAGTGTGTTCGGGGGCCATGGTTTTGGGGGTTCCTCCAGTCTCTGTTAGACCATTAAGTCTGGCTTTTTTACGTGAATTTGAGTTCTTTTCTACATATTCCTCCTGCTCTGTCCAGGACTCTGTCGTGTTCCCTGTCAGGGCGGTCATTGATGGCAGCCAGGCACTATCTAGTTCTGGTCTCAGGTTGGTGGAGTCTCTAGTTCATCCAGTCATTTAGTCCTTTGGGCTAGTATTTTCCTTGTGTCTTTGGTTTTCTTCATTCTTCTTTGCTCTGAGTGGGATGGGACCAATTGATGTATCGTAGATGGCTGCTCGAAAGCTTTTAAAACCCCAGATGTTATGTATTTTGTTACTCACAGCAATAAAATAAATAAAATTTAGAGACAAAAATTGAACTGAGAAAAAAAGTTTCCAAACACTGAAGTGGAATGTTGTACTTATTGGTGCCATTTTTTCTTTTTTCAGTTTTTACAGAAAAAAGAACAGTTGTCTCATATTCTCTCTTTCCAACACAGATATGATTCAATTAAAGATTGCTCTAAATGGTACCTATTTTAAAACCACCATAATATGTGATTTTATATAAACAGAGTCCAATTAAATTGAACCATTTATGCCATATGGTTGGTTACTCTTCTAGTTATAATGATTTGAATTAGCTCTTGGTTTTAACAGACTAATGAGAACAGACATGTTCTCATTAGTCTGTTAAACAGTTTCCAACTGCTGCTATTCAGTAGCTTTAGAAATAGTCCTGTCTAAAGCAAACATGGAAGTCTGTTTTTCATATAGAAGCATTGTATCTAGGCTTTTAAGTGAACCAATCAGCGTTTAACCTGTCTATTTCTGTCTAGTACTAATAATAACACCTGTTGTGTGCTTACTATTTGTTAACCCTGTGCTTCATGCTTTATGTGTATTAACTCATCTAATCTCACAAAAACACTTTGGGGGAGATACTATTATTATCCTTCCCATTTTATAGAGGAAGCAGCAGAGACAAAAAGAATTTGAGTACCATAAATTCTCATAGTTGGTAAAAGGCAGGGATAGGTAGTCCAATACCAGATCCTGTTCATTGAAACATTGCACGATACTGCCTCCCTCTATTTTAAAATAATATTTATAGCAAAAATCTCACTAATTCAGAAAAGTATGTTGTGTAGTCTATTTAGGTTAGTAAAAAGTCTAAGACTTTTATAAAGAAATGGCATTTTATTACCTCAAGCTAAATATAAGCCAAAAAACTTCTCACTCAAAAATTTATACACATGTTGTTCTGTGACTTTAGTTGTAATTCCCACAATGTGAAACATGATCAAATTTTCCACCCCAGGTTCCCTGTGTCACTAGGCCAGGCTAGGCTAGGCCAGGCTGGGCCGGACTGTGCTGGGCTGGGCTGGGCTGGGCTGGGCTATAAACCATCATCTAAAGTACAATTAGAAAAGAAAATACCTGTTTATTCTGCTCTTAAATATCAATTATGCTAAATCGATTACTAGCATTACTCAAATCTCCTTTATGTTCTCTGAGAATGATGTGTTAAAATACTTACCTATAACTAGATTTATCTATTTTTTGTTTGGATTCTGTCAAATTTTGCTTCGTATATTTAGCAGATATGTAATTAGGTGTATGCACATTTATGATTGTTAAGCCTTTTTGTTGAATTGGCCTTTTATTACTAGGAAATGTTGCTTTTTGTCTTGGGCAATACTCCCTGTCTTAAAGTCTGCTTTGTCTGATAAGGTTAGTGTTTGCCTGGTTTATCTTTTTCCACCCTTGTAAAAATGGCATACTATAACAACGACTGTGAGGATGGTGCAGGACTGGGCAGTGTTTCGTTCTGTTATGCGTGAGGTCACCATGAATCAGAACTAACTTGACAGCACCTAACAACAACAACAACAAAAATGGCGTGGCAGAGGCATCTGACCTCCTCTAACTTCCCAAGAGGGAAGGAGAATCAAGATCAACAGCCCAAGGCTGATTGCTATCAGGTGGAGGTCAGACATACTCCTCTCTCCAAACTTTTTACCGATCCTGACATCACCCGTCCTTCCCATGGCACTCTCTACTTCTCTACTGGGTTCAGTATCTTGTTTCAGTGGCCACACAGAACTCACAGACAATACCTACAATTATGGGATTTATTAGGGAAGTAACAGGTTCAGGAATGCTCAGGATACAGCTCTTCTGTCAGGATAGCCTCTCCTCAACCATGCTTGCAGACACACCTCTCTCTGGGCCTTTGACCTCTCAGCCCCTCGGCCCACCCTCTGCCCTGCTCAGGCAAATATTACAAAGCCCTTTTAGCTCTGCTAGTAAGTGCCCAGAAGCACCTCACTCAGCCAGCAAGCCTCGTGCGAGAAGGCACTCAGCTTTCTCACTCTGTGGGCTGAGAAGACCACTGCAGCCATCTCGCACTGGTCTTCTGGTCCCTGCTGTCTCGCACCTCCATCTCTTGCTGTCATCTTGTATGTTATAGCTGTCTTTCTCTGTCTCCTGGATCTAGGAGGTTCTCAGCGCAGGGATTCCAGGTCCAATGGACATATTCCACTCCTGGCTCTTCTTTCCTGTAGTGGTGAGATCCTCTCTTCTTACTACTGGGATGGCTCACTTTAATCCTAGCAGAATGGCAAAACTGATCAATCCCCTCATTAGGGCTCCATATACCTTATTTGCATGGTCCCACCCCTACAAGGGAGCCATGCGCCTTAGTTACATTATTAGCAAGCTATCCAATCCATTTGGTGGACCACAAGCACTTCATCTGCATAGTCCCACCTAGTCTTTCGGTGGGAGTTACAAGACCATGAAAAGAAAGGCCATATAAAAGCAATCCATTGCACTGCACAATTTACTGGAATTACTAATATGATATGATTAGGTTTAGGTCTGACATCTATTTGTTGAACCTATTTTTTTCCATTGTTCCTTCTTTTCTGCTTTTTTTCGTATCACTTGAGTATTTCTTATTATTAGATTTTGTCTTCTTCAGGTCTTGCTTTTTTACTCATACTTAATTTATGACAATCTACTTTGAATTAGTATTTTACCACCTCACAAACGATGCAATAAATCTTACAACAGTATAATTCATCTATCCCACACCTCAGCCTTTTGTGTGATTGCCGTCATATATTTTACTTCTATACATGTATAAACTCCACAATATACTATTATTATTGTTCCTTTTTAAAAATCAATGATCTTCTATATTTACTCACATATTTTTCCTTTTCAGTTTCCAGTTCTCTTAATTTCTTCCTATAGTTCTGTGATTCCATTTGAAGCGATTTCTCTTCCGTGTATTTCCTATTGTACAGATCTACTAACAATGAGTGCACTTGGCTTTTTTGTCAGAAGACGTCTATATTTTTCATTTTAAAGGATATTTTCAGCTGGTGAGAACATCCCTTTTCTCCTTCCTTCCCTCTTTCGTCCTTCATTAGTCTGGAATATAGATGTAATTTCTGGAACTTCAGCAGTCATTTTAGACCATGATGGGGGAGTAGAATGACAGAAGGAGCCTGGATCTCTAATATCCATGGACAGAGACCTGGATTGCCTCCCTCTATACTTATTTCATGCAAGAGAGAAATCAACTTCTATCTTTTTTAAACCACTGTGATTTGCAGTATTCTTTCTGTACAGTTGAACTAACTGATACATACTGTAGTGGATGCTGTGATCCATACCCACTCTCAGGAGTGGAGAACTTTTCTACCAGCTGCTGGGAGCACTGCCCACAAAGAGGCCTTGCCTCTCAGCTCTCTTTGGCACTTGCCTTCTGCTAAAGACAGCTGCCTCAGCCAAGGTTATGCCACATTTCTGGAAGAGTGTACATCCAACGACTAACTGACGGGGATATTAAGATCTGGCACCCTTGTCTCAGTTTAAGACAACTCTGAATGGCCACCTCAGTTTCACGATGCCTTTGTAGTGTTGGCCCAGACCTTTGCTAAAACTGCATCATAGCCCAACTTCTCCCTTTGCCTAATCCTACTTTCTTCCTGTCCTTTTCACAATTGTTGATACCAATAGCACTCCCTAGTGAACTTCCTGCACACTAATACCTTCCTCAGGACTGCATCGCAGGATATGCAACCTGCAACACAGACATATACAGGGCTGGATTAAGGCATGTGAGAGCCCTAAACACTGCTAATTTGTGGTGCCCCCTCCTCTGCTTACTTACACATTCAAATGTGATATGTGAATTAATATATACATTTATAAATATATACATATGTGTCTTAGCTAACCATAATGTAATTTCTTTTTAAATGTGACTATAATATTAGTGATTGAACACAAAATCGGCATACGCCATTTTAGTGAAATGGGATGAACCGGATTATAAAATTTTTAGTGGATGTGGGGTACTAAGATTTTTACTATATACCACATTTTCTACAAAAAGAATATTCCACATATTCTACAACAAAGAAAACGAATCAGTGAACTTAGTTGCTTCAACAATCAACGTAAAAATCTGTTGAGCTCCCACAACGAAAAACTGACTTCCACCAATTTTGATTTAAATGACTCATACTTCAATTTTGATGCTTGTTTCATAATAAATGCTATTATTACAAATGAACAAATGAAAAAATGCCATAAAAGAAAACTTAATGATCAGAAAACAATACAACAAATTACTATATTTTATTTTTAGACAGATCTTTCATCTCTAACATGTTATAATTAAAAACATCTCTTCCTATTCTTTATTCTTATAAATTCTTCAGTAATTTCATCACCATTCAACTGCTGAACAATATCTACTTCCATATGTAATAAGGATAATGAATCGAATGTTTCTTAAACCATTGTTGTACACTGAGGGTGTTTGAATCTCTTTAGGGACGAAAATGAGCATTCTCTTGTGAAGTTTGTGCTCGTTAAAGTTAGGAATATGTGTACAGCAATTTCAACACTGGGAAATATGCATTGTATTTTATCTTCTATTATGGAACCATACATGCCCAACTTGAGTAAAATTTTATTTCTTGAATCTGTAAACTTAGTTCTCGTGTAAGAATGAAATTGCCACGCTTCTCTGTAAAGGTTTGTGTTTAAGTCACCAGAGCAACCCTGCACTAATTTTCTGGATGCCTTCATGCACTCTTCATCAGGTGTATCTTCTGTTTGTTTCAAATAGATCTTCTATTTGAAAGAACTTCATACTCTTTCACTCTTTTTTTCATGCAAGATTCAAATCGTCAATGATGGTGTAGTATGTGGTTACGAAAAATAGTTCTCTGGCACTCGATGATAATTCTGGAGCCCTTCCATCATTTACATACTCTTTCTAACTCTTCTGCGTCAGTGAACTACTTGATAATCAGTATTTGGCAGTATTTGTTTTGTTGGGCTTTCAAAATTTTAGAAATTTTCTCTTAAATTTTGTGAATGCCTTGTTAATGGCTGGTAGAGATTTGCGCAGGTCTTTAAATTTACTTCTGAATCCTGGAGAGCTTGACTGGTCCGATGAAAATGCTGCAATTTATTATGCCACATAACCAACATAAATATGCGCTCGTGTTTGCATTTTGTTAGTGATATTTTCAGCTTCTCTTTTAGTATCTCCTTTTTGTGTCTGCCCTTCAGCAGTATTTTCGAAGGCATCTAGGACCTGAGCGTACGATTCCAGGGTTGTACTTGTTGCTACAGCATGTGCTTCCCAACGCGTATTAGAAAGACATTTTCGTACTCAATCATTGGCTAAATATGCCTTAAGACCTGCTCCTTGGTGATTAGAGGTGGCAAAAAATGTAGAGTGACTAGACAGTAATTAAAAAAAACAGCTGCTTTTGGACAACAATCTACTGTGCTATGTCCTTCAAGATTAAGTGAATATGCAGCACACGGCATGAAAACGGCATATTCATTACATTCTAAAATCTTCTGTTGCATGCCTTTATAACACCGTAACATATTGACAGCACTGCCACGGGACTGGCCTCTGCACTTACAAAAGTCAATTTTGCAAACGTCACATAAACAGTGAAGTGCTTGATTTGAGATTTCTTCACGAGTGTGACTTTTTAAGCAAGTAAATATGATAAATCCCTCTACAGGTTTTACATCTGTTGGAGATATGTATGTATCTTAAAGCAACACTTAGCTGACTGGTATGAGAAAGATCAGGAGTGGAATCTACAGACAAACTGAAATATCAAGCTATGCTTACTTTATTGAAAATACCTGATCGAACTTTATCACTTACTAAGTTTATTAATTCTTCACACGTTGTTTCAGACATACACAATGTGTTGCCCTTTCCTGTGGTACCATATTTTGAGAATTGGTCTGCTGAAAATGGATCAAACTGAGCAACCAGTTCAAGTAAACCCTAAAAATCTCCATTACATGGGGACCCAGATACTTCATTTCTTTCTCAAAAAGGCAGTCCATGTTCAGCCATTGTTATAATGCCGGCAACAATACACAGCAAAACAGCTTTCCAATACTGATGTTCTTCATTAATTTGTGTTTCCAGTTCAAGTTAAGCCAGTTTGAATATGACAACATACAATCTCTGTGAATTGAACTGTTTTCACATTTATCAACCACATTTAAGTTGCGCTAGTTATTAAATCCACTGTAGCAAATCGAAAATTAATGATTTAGGACCGAATAGTTAAAAATATATATATAGAGAGAGCCAACTGATGGAGAATACAGTAGCTACCCCCTCTTATAATTTTCACCATTAGCTTTGCACCCTAGAAATATATTCTGGCTGCAGGATCTTGTTTATTTACTGTCTAGAAATTTTTGACATAGATTTTCAAATGGTCCACTTGGCCCTCTTTCCATCCAATAATTTACATCATTAGAAGAAAACTTAATCCACAAAGCAGGAACTGTATTTCTGTTATTTATGTGGTCTGCAGATGTGGCAATTTCAGGTTCTAAAATAGTTTCACTTTCTACACCATTATTAATTATTTTACTACCGCAAGGAATGGATGTAGAAATGAAACAAATTCTGTCATATTCATATTGCTATTAGTAATTTCAGCACTAGCAGTACTAGTGCGATTTGCACCCATTAAACTCTAGCAGTCAGTGGAAGAAGTCTCTTCTGATTTGTTACATTTTAAAAAGGAAGTTAATTTTGGAATTGTCTTTTGGGATTCACAAATCCTTTTCTTTTTATCTTCTGCAAGCTTTCTCTTTGCGCTCCCCTTAGTTGTTGCCATTTCATTTTACCCGAATATAAAATTATGTCACTTTTTTAAATTTGGTTCTACCGTAGCAGATAAACTTGACTAACTGAAAATAAATAAAAATTATAAAACAGGTAAAACATGTAAAATAAAATTCACATTCAAATTTGGACATTAACACAAAAATTTATATTTGAAAATTAGTAAGTAAAAAAATTTAATTTGGAACATGTAATTTTGTTTTTCAGGTCTGAGATAGTCAAAAGAAATAGTATTTACAAGGCAGTCGGAAATAATTTCATTGTCATACTATGTTTGTTGGCGGACCCTTCACAGATCTCCACAAGCGTTTTTTGTCTTGAAATAATACTTAAAAACTTGAGCACTCACTTTCCATCCTTTGATGCTGTGTCTTCACAGCTCATGGGACAACTGCTGACATCCAAGGAGGGCAAGAGTGATTGCAAAGAGCGTGATAAAAATACAAGGATATGCTCAATCTGAAGAGGCGTTTTGGTTCACTTTGGGCAGGACAGACCAGAAGCATCACACATCACGTGACTATATTGCCACTGACATGTTCTTACATGATCAATGAGAGAACTGAATGAGAAGTGAGGCCTGCTCGGTTCCAAAATGAAAAGGAAAATATAATTGTTATCATGTACAAAATCTATAAAACGTGCATTTTATTTCTCTCTGGAATTGTTCAGCTCCCATATTTGGAGATAAGTACATAAACTGATATAACAATAGCACCACTTCTCCATGAGTAAGTTTGTTTTGTGAGTCATAACGATACCAATTAATTTCTTAAAAGAAAGTAAGTCTGAAGGCAAATGGAAAATAAAATACATATATATAATTTGTATTATCTAAATATTCATTTATTTCCTTGAGAAATTGTTTAATTTCCTTACACAGACATATGTAAATATTCTGATAAAATATAAATGTAGTGTTCTGATAAACAACCTTTGTTGCTTTCTTGGAAGACGAATTTAGAAACACACTCACTGCTGCAAAAGAGAAACATATTTTGCATGATAAACAAATACTGGATTTTGCACCCTCTTACTGTGCCTAACACCTCATTTCTTAGCATACATACAGTAATATCAAGCACTGTGTCCCACACAACACACAATAAAAAATGAAACTCGCTTGATATATAAATTAAAATTTTTTGTGTTAGATAAATATTAATATTTGCAGTACTTTTGTTACACATATTAGTATATTATGGTTTACAAAACTTAGGACATAACTCTGTATGTAAATACTATACAGTTAAAAAAGTAATTTGATTGAATCATTGCAATGGCCGACTTATTTGAGTTCCCTCGATTTTTCGTGTCATCTGGAACCAGAGTTTCCAAAGGTTGTTTATCAGGATGTGAACAAGAGCATACCCTTGTGTTTGTATCGTGGCAAAGTGCATTGCTGGGCCTCCTAGCTGGATTTGCTTGATCAGCAGACATGGATGTACAAGATAGTTCTCTCAAAATGGACCAGAGATCCTTTATTAATATAATCCATCCTTGCCCACTAACCACTCATGTTGGATCCAGTTGCACACTGGTTGAATGTAGCAAGAGTTAGACTCAACAGCCCACCCCCGCCTCTTGTTTATTAGAAAGAAACAGAATACTCCCAAGAGACCTGCCTGGACAAGGAGTCTCAATTACATGGGAGGGAACCATAGGAGACAGGTCTCAATGAAGATGTTGAAGTGGTAGGGGCCTCATAGCTTAAACTTGCATGTGGGTGCCCTCATGACCGCAAGTGAACTTTATTTCTGGCTGGCACATTGTCACACCCTGGAGCTGGTATCAATTTCCTTTAGTGCCCTGCCAGTGCCCCCCCACCTGGGCCATTGCTTTTCCTTGTGTCCTGTTGGCTTGGCACCCATGGCTCTTCACTTTGGACAACTGGTGCCTCTGTTTTGTTGATGTCCTAAGCATGTGCTTACCTTGCTTACTGGGTAATCCATCCCTCGACATAAAGGTCTTTTCACACGTGAAGATTAATAAGTAGAATTAGAATTGAAAATACATATCAAACGAATCGATTTCTTGAGCTCTTTTGTTGACAAAGTAATGGATTTTAGATTGAAATTTCCCTACTGTAATTAACGAAACAAATAAGTTTATTGAACAAATACTTATCATATATTAGAACTGTAGCGGTTCTCCACCAAAAGTTTTACTACCTTGTGAGGTCTTTTGGAAATTTGTAAGGGCATTTTTGGTGGTAACAATGATGGCAGGTGCTACTGGTACTTAGTGCTGTAGTCCAGTGATGCTAAATATCTAGTAATGGCCAAGAGTTACACAATGAAAAACTTTCCCTTGTTAAAGAAGATACAAAGAAATCTAAGACATAGTCTTCTCTTTATGCCCTTATTGAACTTGAACTTATTTACCAATTATGGGGAAAAAATATATATAGAGACTTCTCTTTCTGCCTTTATTAAGCTTATTTGCCAATTATTTGAAAGGGAAAAATATCAAAAATCATAAATATAGCAACAGTACATATGGGTATCTACTAACAGCCAAATGGCTTGTGTAGACAGTAAATGCAAAAATGGTTCAGAGGGTGAAAATATTACAATGGACCGGGGTGCACAGAATTTTTTAAATTAACAGAAAGAATGAATTTTTTTGAAATTTTATGCAGTCAGAATTTTGTCTCTTTTGTGACAAATTACATATTACCCTGCTAGTAAGTGGTGAAGCCTGGATTTACACTCAGGACTATCTGAGTCCATCCTTGCTCTTTCTGTTCTACTCTGCTGCCTTTATTTACGATGTTTTACTCTCTAAAACTTCTATATTCACTTAACAGTAAACCTGTTCCCCTCCAAAAAAAAAAAAAAAAGTTAGAATTAATTAATTTTTTGCAGCAGACCTTATTAACTTCTTTGGTCACTGCAGGGGATGCCAGATGCTAGCTCTCCCTAGAACACACTGGTAGGAAGTGTTCAGCTGTCAGCCTGGACACTGGCCATGTCCTGCCTCCATGATCTCTGTAACCCCTGTTCCCACAGATATCATGAGGCTGGGAGGGTGGCCACTTGGAAGCAGGCATGTTCTCCCTCGGAGCTAGAAATCCAGGTTGGTAAGGTTCCTCTAGATTACAGCTTCCCACACTGATACCCACCCCAATTTAAGAAAAAGGAATTGCTGGAAAAACAGGAAAAGAGCAAAGCTATTTGCGAGTGGGAGTGTAGCATACCACCATTGCTGTATTTTTAGGTTTTTAATTTAATGCCAGAAAGGTTATTTCCTCTTGAGCTACACTACTTATGCTAAAGGTCCCTTGACACGAGGAAAACAGTCACGGTTTGGTTAAAGTTCTGGAAGAAAAAAGAATCTTATGCCGTAACCACTACCGTTGAGTCGATTCTGACTCATAGTGACCCTATAGGACAGGGTAGAACTGCCCCATAGAGTTTCCAAGGAGCACCTGATGGATTTGAACTGTCGCCCTCTGGTTAGCAGCTGTCGCACTTAACCACTATACCACCAGGGTTTCCTCTTATGCCATGCCAGTGATTTACTTGAGTTGGAAGTTTTGTCGTTAAAAAACAAAACAAAACTCCATGTAAAGATAGCTAACTCTAAGAAAGGCCTGGCAATCTACTTCTGAATATCAGCCATAGAAATCCTACGAATGACAACGGTCTGATCCCATTGTGCGTGGGGTCACCATGAGTCAGGGGACGACTTGACAACAGCTAGCAACAATAACAACATCAAGTACTAGCATATTGTCTGTTAACCAAGGTTTAAGGATAGAAACAAAAATTTGGTCTTTTCTTCACTCAATTCTTATTACATATATTCTTACGATCTTAAATCATTTTTCCCTGGTCCTTTTTTCTCCTTATTCTCCAAAGAGAAACCCTTAGCCGTTTCTTCTCACTCACTTGACTCAGTTCTCGGGGTCTTGCCTGTTCATCGCACAACTCTGTGGAATATTTTGGAGTAAAGACCCAGATTCTACAGAGCCATGGCCGTGACCTGAACCTCAGTTTCTCTCTCCCTTAGCCGGCAGTAGATTTGCTGGGATGAAGACAGTGCCTCTTCTCTTGTGTCTCTATTTTAGCCTTTCCTTACTTTTTCTTTACATGACAGAAGCTAAAGACCTAATAGACACATGGTGCCCCTCCCAATCCAGCAGCATGGAATGTATTAGGTTGCCTTCCCTCTTTGTGGATTTCTTGATACCGTGCCACTTCGAAAAGAATCAAATGGCTTCTTTTGTCTTAGGCATCTAGATGCCATTAAGAGTTTATTGCTCTTGTAAACATTGTATTTTCCTTTGCTGGCAAGGTTAGGCTTAGCAACCACCTCACACTTGGTACAGATTTAGTTGCCATTTTAGACAGCTTGCCCCTAGTACACCTTCAAACTAACACTGAGACATAGTCTTTTACAAGATTTTTGAAGTAAAGTTTAACAATGTGTCTTTTTAAAAAAAGAGTAAAAAACAAACAAAAAAAGTAACAGAGGTGTCAGGGGTACAGAGGTGTCAGGGGTTTGCTCCCAAAGACAGATCAAGTTGAAGACACCCTGGTGACTCAATGTTTAAGCACTTGGTAGTTAACCAAAAGGTTGGGAGTTCAAACCCACCCAGCTGCTCTGCAGAAGAAAGACCTGGTAATCTGCTTCTGTAAAGATTATAGCCTAGAAAACTCTATGGGGGCAGTTCTACTCTGTCACATAAAGTCACTGTGAGTTGAAAACTGAATATTACCTAACAAAAAGATCTAGTTAAATTGTTTTGAATCCTAAATCTGCATACATATTCAAGTATAAGCCAATATCTCTACAGATTCCCTGGGTTTATTCTCTCTACCACCAATCATATCTGCTACCAGGTTACAGAATGCCTAGTCCTTTTTATAGTTTCTATATCAATTTCATTCATGCCCAAGCATTTTGTGACTTCAGTGACTACAGGAGAAGTTGCATCATGGGCTGATCAAACTCGTACCGTTTCAGAGGCCATCCTTCAACAATCCCACCACCCATTCTCCCTACCTCTTTTGACCTGGAGTAACAGGCACACTTTTTTCCTCTTTATCTGCAGAATATCAAAACACAAAACCCATTGCCATAGAGTGGATTCGGATTCATAGTGACCCTATTGGATATAGTAGAACTAACTGCCCCATATTTTCCAAGGCTGTAAATCTTTACAGAAGCAGATTACCACATCTTTATTCCATGGAGCAGCTGGTGGGGTTGAACTGCCGACTTTCTGGTTAACGGTCAAACACTTAACCACTGTGCCACCACTATTTGCAAAATAGTTCTCTTTTATTCTGACACTGAAAGCTCATTTTCTTTTAGGGAGTGGCCTTATCCAAGTATGTCGTGGATTGAATTGTGTCCCCCCAAAATATTTCTGCTTGACTAGGTCATGATTCCCCAATACTGTGTAGTTGTCCTCCATTTTGTGATTGTAGTTTTATGTTAAAGAGGGTTAGGGTAGAATTGTAACATCCTTACTAAGGTCACATCCCTGATTCAATGTAAAGGGTGTTTCCCTGGTGTGGCCTGCACCACCTTTTATCTTACAAGAGATAAAAGGAGAGGGAAGCAAGCAGAAAGGGGGACCTCATACCACCGAGAAAGCAGTGCCGAGAGCAGGGCACATCCTTTGGACCTGAGGCTCCTGCACAGGGAAGCTCCTGGACCAGGGGAAGACTGATAACAAGGACCTTCCTCCAGAGCCAGCAGACAGAGAAAGACTTCCCTTGGAGCCGATGCCCTGAATTTGGACTTCTAGCCTACCAGACTGTGAGAAAATAAATTTCTCTTTGTTGGAGCCATCCACTCGCGGTATTTCTGTTATAGCAGCACTAGATGACTAAGACAAAGTGCCTCTTCAAAAATGGTAGAGCTCTTCCTATAAGGAACCCCATACAAGTTGCTATGAAAATACTCTCCTACTCACCGTAAAACATGGAGAGAGTCCATGATGAGAGTGTCTTGGTATCTCTGTGTATATAGAAAGAAACGAGAGCTTTGTATAAGGGTGGACTACATAGAAGTAGGGTGTGTTCTCTAAGAGGACAGGTTACCCAATGAGCAAGGTATACACAGGCTTACCTGTGCTTCCTTACTAATCTGTAGTGTACAGTTTCACAGATTAGTAAGGAACCACAAGTAAGTCTGTGTGTGCCTTGCTCAATATAAGCCCATGCATAAGTTGCTTACTGGTTAGTCTTTCACTAGTGCTCTTTGGGGGCCTAAAATATCTTTTCCACTGGCTTACCAAAATGTCTATAGCTCCCAACATAACATAAAAAAAAAAAAAAAAGTTTCTAGGTGTATTTAAATGCGTTATTGGAAAAGACCAGGCTGTTGAGATATTGGTGCAGAATATTTTAGCTGCCCCTTTAGAAAGAGGGGGAAGAGCCTGAGAAGGAGATAGGCCAATTATGGAAGGACTGGAAGAGAGTGACATAGAATTATATGAAAATTAAACTCCTCACAGAGAGGACAGGCAATATTGAGTGGCTCCATAAGGGACTACTGTATTAGTCAAGGCGCTTTTGGCCACAAGAAACTGGCACTCAACTCAAACTAGTTTAAGCACGGGGTGGGAGGATATATTGGCTCACATATGTGGGAAAAATACTGGGGCAACTCACATGACTGAAAGTTAGCCACTGGAGCCAGGAGTCAGGGTGTATGAGAGGGACATTCTGTGACACCAGGGCAAGTTCTCTTTCCCTCCATAATCCATCCCTGCTTGTTTCTGGTTGGTTTCATTCCACAGACAGGCTTGTTTCACATGGTAGAGGAATGGCTTAGGGGAGCCCCAGCCCCAGGCCCATATAGAAAGAGGATTTCTTTTCCAAGTGTCCATATCTGAATTTCAAGTAAGACTCTGGTTTGCCCTAGTTGGGTCACATGACCACCACTTCATATAAGTGTGGGGAGAAGGGAGCCTCACCAGGAAAACAAGAAAAAAGGGACAATTTCCTAAAGAAAAGGGGTGCTCTTACCTTAAGAAGGATGAAGGGAAAGTATAATAGGCAAATAAAAGAAACGATAGCTACCACTGGCCTCCCAAGGGGCTGTAAGGTGACAGAGTGTGAGGTACCCAGGAAGATGTGTCCTGAAAGTGGTTCATGTAAGGAGAGATGAGGGGGCAATGTTAGTCCAGTGGGAGAATTCTTACCTTCCATGCCGGAGACCAGGGGTTCAATTCCTGGCCGATATACCTCATGCACAGCTGTTACTGGTCTGCTTATATGTTGCTAAGATGCTGAACAGGTTTCAGTGGAACTTCCAGACTAAGACAGACTAGGAAGAAAGGCCTGGTGATCTACTTCTGAAAACCTTATGCATCACAATGGTACAATCCACAATTGATCATGGGGATTGCACAGGAAGAGCAGTTTTTCATCCCGTTGTGCATGGGATCACCATGAGTTGGGACAGGCTCCATAGCAGCTAAAACAATGAGGATGGATTGTGCCCAAGACCTTGCAGAAGCCATGGAAGAAAATTTTGACTGACAATGGATGAAAATCCAGAGTTGACTTAGCATCTTTTGTGTTACCATGCAGAAGTGGTCATGGAGTAGTCTAGTCACCCAGTAAAGTTCCGAGTAGCTGAAAATGGGATGGGGATTTTTTAATGGGAAATCATAGAGGCTGGAGATTCCTGGAAACCACTCTTTTCCAGCCTAAGAAATCCAGGGATTTTCCAACTCCCTGCATGGTTGCTGTGTAGCCAGGGACAATACAGAATTTAGAAGAAGGAAGAGAGAGGGAAACCTTTTCCTAGGTAATAAGCAGCTGCCTCCTGCAGTTTGCAGATTGAAGGGAAGGACAGGAACAATCTTATATCTCAGCAGTTCACAAATCTCTGCAGTAGCTATGGCTTAGAAGTTAGCACAGTTAATAGACTCCACTTTAATTCTTAACTTTGACTAATCCAGATGGAGAGATTTAGGCTTAGCTGCAAATAACATTGAAGCATTCTGATTCCAGAAAGCAACCATTAAAAGGCAGATGGTGAAACAGGATCCATGCCTCACACCATGTGCAAAAACAAATTCAAAATGCATTAAGGACCTAAATGTACAAACTGAAACCATAAAATTCTTAGAAGAACAAACAGGCCTAGCTTTCAACAATGGATTATCTAATATAATAACAAAAGCACAAATAGCAAAAGACAAAATAAATAAACGAGACCACGTAACAATTAAAAACTTTTGTTCATCAAAAGACTTTACCAAAAAAGTGAAAAGACAAACTATATATATAAACTTTCTTAACAACAAAAAGACAACCCAGTCATAAAATGGGCCAAGGACTTGAATAGACATTTCACCAAAGAAGACATTCAAATGGCCACCAAACACATGAAAAGATGCTCAGCATCACTCATCAGAGAAATGCAAATCAAAACCACACTGAGGTGCCATTTCACTCTCACTAGGATGGCTAAGATTAAAAAAAAAAAAAAAACAGAAAATAACAAATGTTGGGGAGGATGTGGGGAAATTGGAACCCTTATCGATTGCTGGAGGGAATGCAAAATGGTATAGCCATTGTGGAAAACAGTGTGGTGGTTCCTCAAAAAACTAAAAATACAACTACCATATGACCCAGCAATTCCACTCCTAGGTATATGCCCAAAAGGGTTGATAGCAGAGTCTCAAAAAAGAAACTTGTACACCAGTGTTCATTGCAGCACTACTCACAATAGCCAAAAGGTGGAAACAACCTAAATGCTCATCAACAGATGAATGGATAAATGAAATGGGGTACATAAATATAATGCAATACTACTCAGCCAGTAGGAGAAATGAAGTCTTAATACATGCCCAGTATGAACGGAGCTGAAAATATTATGCTAAGTGAAATAAGAGAATCACAAAGGGATAAATATTGTATGACATCACTTATATAAAAAGACAAGAAAAGGCAAATGTATAGAGACTAAAGCTTATTAATGGTTAGGAGAGAAGGGAGGGAAAGGGGAAAAGGGGGGGTTAGTGCTGATGGAAAAATTGCATTGATATAGGGTAGGGTTGCACAGCTGATTATTGTAATTACTGTCGATAAGTTGTACACCCATAAAAAGTTGAATTGGCAAAGGCTGTGTGATAGATATTGTGATGGTTCAGGTTGTATGTGAACTTGGTTGGGCCATGATTCTCAGTAGTTTGGCAGTTACGTAATAATGTAGTTTGGTAGTTATGTAATGATGTAATTTGGCAGTTATATAATGATGTAGTCATCCACCATGATGTGATCTGATGTGAAGAGCCAATCAGTTGTAAGAAGAGTTTCCTCAGGAGTGTGGCCTACATCCAATATGTGTATGTGGACATTCTGGCAAAGCTCACTCATTTGTTCTGGATATTACATCCAACTCGTCATCACCTGACCTCTGGTTCTTGGGACTTGAGCCAGTGGCCTGCCATATTGCTTGCCAATCTTGAATTTATCAGACTCTGCAGCCCGAGAGCCAATAGCTTGCCATCTGACATGCCAATCTTGGGTTAATCAGCTCCTGCAGCTATGTGAGTCAGGAGAAGCCTCCAGCCTGACAACTTACTCATGAACTTGGGACTTGCCAGCCTCTACAACCATGTGAGCCGTTTCCTTGAGATAAATCTCTCTCTCTAATATATATATATATTATATATATGTATATATACTCGACGGCAGTGAGTTTTTTAGTTTTGATGTATATATGTGTCCTGTAAAGCCTTTGTCATTAGCCATACTTTCCACATATTCTTCCTATTCCATGAATAAGTGCTTCCTTTGCCATGTGACCACAAGAACTGGGTGGTGCCTGGCTATTGTTACTGAACATTTTGATCAAAGATTCCATAGAAGGGGGGAAATGAAGAATAGAATTTCAAATTCTCATGGACTTTTGACTTTTTGGAGCCATGGAGAATGGATGAACCCCTGGAACTACTGCCCTGAGATAATCTTTAGAACTTAAACCATAAATATCCTCTGAAGTCATCTTAAAACTGAACAATAGGTTAGCTTAACTAGTAAAAAAGGCCTACCTTGAGCATTATGCTTTTTTAAAAACTTTCTATATGGGATCAAATTGACAACAGCAACTAGAAAGAGTAGTTAAGAACCTTAGGGGCCAGTGAGTTTATGTTAATGAGAGAGGAACAACTTAGGAAAGGAGGTGAGAAGGATTGTACAACTCAAAGAATATAATCAATGTCACTAAATTGTACATGTAGAACTGTTGAATTGGTGTATGTTCTGCTGTGTATATTCTCAACAACGGCAACAAAATAAATAAAATTTAGGAGGAAAAAAAGGCCAATGGTGCAGGGCAAAGGACGACATAACACACCAAAGACCAAACTAAACCAAACCCACTGCCATCGAGTCGATTCCGACTCATAGCGACCCTAGGACAGGGATGAGCAAATCATGCAACCTAAAAGAGAGATGTCACTTAGACTAGAAAGAGGTGGAAGTTTTGTTCATCTTGGCATCTTTAAAGTACCTAAATAAATAATAAATCTTTTTTTTTGAATGGATGAATGAGTAATGTATAAATGAATGGGTACTGTCACCTGTTTTATACCTTGCTTCTCAGCTGTTTCTTTTTTCTTTTTTCAGCTTTCTAAACTACTTACGAGTTGTGAGGCACTTTTAGTTTTTTAAAGTATTTCCTCTTTTTTAATGTTCTTATAATTACACCAGTATAACATGTTACAGTTTTATTGTAAATTATTTTCAAAATTCAGAAATAGAGCAGATTGTTAAAGTCTCCTTTTAACACAGCCCCTGCCACACACAAGACATGTCAAAATCTTGCTCCTAGCCACAGAAGCTAGTAACTATCTGAGAAATATCCTTCTAAAATTTTTCTATGCACTTATGTACATACTTTGGTACTTACATGCAGAGATAGACAGATAGGCTTAGTCTCTAAATCCTGTTTTCTGAATCTATTTTTCCCTTGAAATTATGACTTGTAGATCTTTTCATATTAGTATATGATATTCTTTTTAACCCCTGATAATATCCCATCATTTATTTGACCTCTTGATGGATGATCCCCATTTTTTGCTATTAAGATTTGCGCACTTCCATCTCATTATGCGAGGCTGTAAAATGCGTCTTGGGTTACCTGCTTGGTACCCAGCCTTGGGTGGTGATGTAGAATGAGGATGGAGACTTGAGATTCATATATAACTCAGTCTTTCTCACTGACCGAGGTAGAAGACCACAAGGGAAACAGAGGCTAAAACATTAAGAATAGAGTACATGTGACCCATATGAACATACACATATTCCCTGAATATATATTGAATATATATTTTCCCAGAACTTGGCAGGTAATCATGGATGCTACTGGTTTAGGTATTGAGGTTTTGGGATTTCGATAAAGACTAGGACTCTTTTCTTTATTTAGTATTGTTTATTTTAATGTTTATTTACTTGTTCCCTGATTATAAAACTAATTTTCTAAGAAAATTTAGAAAATACGATAATGGAGAAGAAAAAAAAAAAAATCACCCAGAAAGGACCATTAGTGTCATTGTTATTACAGTTATTATTCCCTTTTTGGATACATACATGTGAATTGACAAAGCTGGAATACACTATAAAACAGTTTTGTGTCCAGCTTTTTTTTAACTAAACATTCCACATCTAAAATAGTGTTTAAAAATCTAATTTTAATGGCTGCAGAGCTCTCAACTTTACATGTTAAAACCTAATGCCCCCTGGATGACCTAAGAAGCCTCACTGTCCATCCTTGAAGAGGCTGGGTTTGCAGCCTAGCGCTACTTGAACAAGCATCTCCAGAAAGTTTAATGTAAATTCTGTACAATTTTCTTCTGAATTCTCAGTGACTGAACTGTAAAAAAGTAAAATACAGCCATTTTGGAAGCCAAATGGAAATAACCTGGTAAAACTAAGAATGTTTATATCCTCATGCAGCACTTCTATTTTGAGGTATGTACGATTAAGGCAAAATTCTAGCACATTCGCACAAGGAGAAATAGTCAAAGACGCTCATTCCAGCTCTGCTTGAAATAGTAAAAAAACGCAAATAACCAAAGCACCCATCAGTAAGGGAATGGACAATAAACTCTGGTATATTCATGTGATGGCATACTACAGAGCCGTTAAGAGGAATGAGATGGAGCAATCTATATCATTGTAGATAGATCTCAGAGGCATAATGCTGAATAAAAATAGCATTATGAGCATGTCTAATTCATGGACGTACAAATACATCTAGGTACAGAATGAAGATGTGCAACAAATCCATGAGAGCGGTGGCCTCCAAGGAAGAGGGTTGAGAAACGGGGCAAAAGAAATTTTCGCTTTATCTGCAAGATTTTGTGTCTTTTGTTTAAAAAAGAAGATCAAACAAACAAAGCAAAATGTTGTTAACTGTTAATTTTCTGTGGTGGGTATGTGGCTTTTTTCATACTATTCTCAGTACTTCTAATTTCTCTTTAATTTCCACCCCCCAAAAGGGGGGTGTATGTACGTAATAAAACTAACAAATCCTTCAAGCCAATTAATCCATTATAAACATTGTATTACACAGACATGCAAATCAGTGACACACATGATAAATGGCAACAATTTCTAAACAAGACCCTATTTATGAAGTTTGAAAAGGGCCACACATGTACACCTTTTATTAGTTTAATTCATCACTGTGAAAGGGAGAATGGATCTTATAACATGTACTTTTAAAATCAGGCATTGAAAAAAAGAATTAGCAAATAGAAATCAAGCCCACCACTCTGAAAGCTTTAAGACCTGATATTTAATATTTTAAATATTTTAAGACCTGATATTTAACATTTTCAGGGGTAGCCCTCAAAGATGGTTTACTCCAACCATTTCTGCCAGGAATGTGAACCAGTAAGAGAGGTGATTCAATAAAACCAGCTCTATCTCACTACAGATTTGTACTTTCTATACATTGACCAAACAACAAAACTTCAAATGTTATGTTTTCTTAAATTTTTCAGAATTATAAAACACCAGATGGAAAATGTCAAAGCCAGCTTATCTCCTTTTTTATGATCTTAATTATACCATAGATGGATATCTCTCTTTCTCTTTTCTTTTTTGTGACTGTTCTCATGCCCTAAAATCATTAAAAAAAACAAGATAAAATTGCAAGGAAATGTACTTGCGGAAAGTCTCCTAGAAAGTCACTGGTATGAAAAAATGAATATGGAACACGATGAAAGCAATCACTCCTGTGATGTCCCAGAAGGTTTAAATGCGTAAACATAAGCCTTATGATGTTTGGGAATCAGAACAGCCAATATAAATAAATCATCTGTAAAACAGCAACTTGGAAAAAACCATAGCAGTGATAGCAAATTGAAAGAAATTACTTTTGCCAAAGTGTTTCTCAAACAATGGAAGGGGAATGAGGAGATAAATAATGGGTTGGATGTTTTTAAGAGGCTTTGGTGACTATCTTTTTTAGTATCAATCTAAGCACACTGTTTTACCTTTCTGATTTTTTAGCACAGAAAGGCTGTGCTTATACAACCCATATTGATTATTTGCCTGCCACTGGAATTAACACACACATACACACAGACACTCATTCTTCTAAGCCAGGTCTTTTTTTTTTTTTAATTGTGCTTTAAGTGAAAGTTTACAAAACAAGTCAGTCTCTCACACAAAAACTTATATACACCTTGCTACATACTCCCAATTTCTCTCCTAATGAGACAGCCCGCTCTCTCCTTCCACTCTCTCTTTTCGTGTCCATTTCGCCAGCTTCTAACCCCCTCTACCCTCTCCTCTCCCATCCAGGGAGGAGATGCCAACATAGTCCAAGTGTCCACCTGATCCAAGAAGCTCACTCCTTACCAGCACCCCTCTTCAACCCATTGTCCAGTCCAATCCATGTCTGAAGAGTTGGCTTTGGGAATGGTCTCTGTCCTGGGCCAACAGAAGGTCTGGGGGCCATGACCACCAGGGTCCTTCTAGTCTCAGTCAGACCATTAAGTCTGGTCTTTTTATGAGAATTTGGGGTCTGCATCTCACTACTCTCTTACTCCGTCATCAGTCGTAGCTGGGCACCATCTAGCTCTTGCTGGTCTCAGGCTGATGTAGTCTCTGGTTTATGTGGCCTTTTCTATCTCTTGGGCTTGTAATTACCTTGGACCCTTGGTGTTCTTCATTCTCCTTTGGTCCAGGTGGGTTGAGACTCATTGATGCATCTTAGATAGCCACTTGCTAGAGTTTAAGACCCCAAACGCCACTCTTCAAAGTGGGATGCACAATGTTTTCTTAATAGGTTTTATTATGCCAATTGACTTAGATGTCCCCTGAAACCATGGTCCCCAGACCCCTGCCCCTGCTACGCTGGCCTTTGAAGCATTCAGTTTATTCAGGAAACTTCATTGCTTTTGGTTTAGTCCAGCTGTGCTGACCTCACTTGTGTTGTGTGTTGTCTTTCTTGTCTCCTAAAGTAGTTTTTTTTTTAAGTAGTTCTTATCTACTATCTAGTGAATACCCCTCTCCCGCCTGCCCTCCCCCCTGCTCTCGTAACCATCAAAGAATATTTTCTTCTCTGTTTAAACTATTTCTCCAGTTCTTATAATAGCAGTCTTGTACAATATTTGTCTTTTTGCAACTGACTAATTTCACTCAGCATAATGCCTTGCAGATTCCTCCAAGTTATGAAATGTTTCACAGATTCATCACTGTTCTTTATCAATGCAAAGTATTTCATTGTGTGAATATACCATAATTTATTTATCGATTCAGCCATTGATGGGCACCTTGGTTGCTTCCATCTTTTTGCTATAGTAAAACAGTGCTGCAATGAACACGGGTGTGCATATGTCTGTTCGTGTAAAGGCTCTTGTTTCTCTAGGATATATTCCGAGGAGTGGGATTGCTGGATTATATCGTAGTTCAATTTCTAGCTTTTTAAAGAAGAGCCAAACCGATTTCCAAAGTGGTTGTGCCATTTTACATTCCCACCAGCAGTGTATAAATGTACCAATCTCTCCACAGCCTCTCCAACATTTATTATTTTGTGTTTTTTGGATTAATCCCAGCCTTGTTGGAGTGAGATGAAATCTCAGGGTAGTTTTGATTTGCATTTCTCTAATGACTGATGATGCCTAGCATTTCCTCATATATCTGTTAGTTACCTGAATGTCTTCTTCAGGGCAGTGTCTGTTCATATCTTTTGCCCATTTTTTAATTGGGTTACTTGTCTTTTTGTAGTTGAGTTTTTGCAGTATCATGTAGATTTTAGAGATCAGGTGCTGATCGGAAATGTCGTAGCTAAAAACTTCTTCCCAGTTTGTAGGTAATCCTTTTACTCCTTTGGTGAAATCTTTGGATAAGCATACGTGTTTGATCTTTAGGAGCTCCCAGTTATCTACTTTTTGTTCTGCATTGTTAGTAATGTTTCGTATACTGTTTATGCCATGTATTAGGGCTCCTAACGTTGTCCCTATTTTTTTCTTCCATGATCTTTATCTTTTTGGATTTTATGTTTAGGTCTTTGATCCACTTTGAGTTCGTTTTTGTGCATGGTGTGAGATATGGGTCTTGTTTCATTTTTTTTTGCAGATGAATATCCGGTTATGCCAGCACAGTTTGTTAAAAAGACTGTCTTTTCCCCATTTTACTGATTTGGGGCCTTTGTCAAATATCAACTGCTCATATGTGGATGGATTTAAGTCTGGATTCTCAATTCTGTTCCATTGGTCTATGTATCTGTTGTACCAGTACCAGGCTGTATTGACTACTGTGGCGGTACAATAGGCTCTAAAATCAGGTAGAGTAAGGCCTCCCACTTTGTTCTTCTTTTTCAGTAATGCTTTACTTATCTGGGGCCTCTTTCCCTTCCATATGAAGCTGGTGATTTGTTTCTCTATCTCATTGAAAAACATTGTTGGAATTTGGATCGGAATTGCATTAAATGTATAGATCACTTTTGGTAGAATAGACATTTTTATAATGTTAAGTCTTCCTATCCATGAAGAAGGTATGTTTTTCCACTTATGTAGATCTCTTTGGGTTTCTTGCAGAAGTGTTTTGTAGTTTTCTTTGTATAAGTCTTTTACATCTCTGGTAAGATTTATTCTTAAGTATTTTATCTTCTTGGGGGCTACTGTGAATGGTATTGATTTGGTGATTTCCTCTTCAATGTTCTTTTTGTTGGTGTAGAGGAATCCAACTGACTTTTGTATGTTTATCTTGTATCCTGATACTCTGCCAAACTCTTCTATTAGTTTCAATAGTTTTCTGGAGGATTCCTTAGGGTTTTCTGTGTATAAGATCATGTTGTCTCCAAATAGAGATAATTTTACTTCTTCCTTGCCAGTTTGGATGCCCTTTATTTCTTTAACTAGTCTAATTGCTCTGGCTAGGACCTCCAGAACAATGTTGAATAAGAGCTGTGATAAAAGGCATCCTTGTCTGGTTCCCAATCTCAAGGGGAATGCTTTCAGGCTCTCTCCATTTAGGATGATATTGGCTATTGGCTTTGTATAAATGCCCTTTATTACATTGAGGAATTTTCCTTCTATTCCTATTTTGCTGAGAGTTTTTATCATGAATGGATGTTGAACTTTGTCAAACGCCTTTTCTGCATCAATTGATAAAATCATGTGATTCTTGTCTTTTGTTTTATTTATGTGATAAATGTGATGGATTACATTAATTGATTTTCTAATTTGAACCATCCCTGCATACCTGGTATGAATCCCACTTGGTCATAGTGAATAATTTTTTTGGTATGTTGTTGAATTCTATTGGCTAGAATTTTGTTGAGGATTTTTGCATTTAAGTTCATGAGGGATATACCCAGTTCCCAGTGCCGTCTGTAATTTTCTTTTTTTGTGGTGTCTTTACTTGGTTTTGGTATCAGGGATATGCTGGCTTCATAGAATGAGTTTGGGAGTATTCCATCCTTTTCTATGCTCTGAATACCTTTAGTAGTAGAGGTGTTAATTCTTCTGTGAAAGTTTGGTAGAAGTCTGCAGTGAAGCCATCTGGACCAGGACTTTTTTTTCTTGGGAGTCTTTTGATTACCTTTTCAATCTCTTCTTTTGTTATGAGTCTATTTAGTTGTTCTACCACTGTTCGTGTTAGTTTAGGAAGGTAGTATGTTTCTAGGAATTCATTCATTTCTTCTAGATTTTCAAATTTGTTAGAGTACAGTTTTTCATAGTAACCTGATATGATTCCTTTAATTTCAGTTGGGTCTGCTGTAATATCGCCCATCTCATTTCTTGTTTGGGTTATTTGCTTCATCTTCTGTTTTTCTTTTGTCAGTTTGGCCAGTGGTTTATCAATTTCGTTGATTTTTTCAAAGAACCATCTTTTGGTCTTGTTAATTCTTTCAATTGTTTTTCTGTTTTCTATTTCATTTAGCTCTGCTCAAATTTTTATTATTTGCTTTCTTCTGGTGCCTGAGGATTTCTTTTGTTGCTGTCTTTCTATTTGTTCAAGTTGTAGGGCTAATTCTCTGATTTTGGCTCTTTCTTCTTTTTGGATGTGTGCATCTATTGATATAAATTGACCTCTGAGCACTGCTTTCGCTGTGTCCCAAAGGTTCTCATAGGAAGTGTTTTTGTTCTCTTTGGATTCTATGAATTCCTTTATTCCATCCTTAATGTCTTCTATAATCCAGTCTTTTCTGAGCAGGGTATTGTTCAGTTTCCAAGTGTTTCATTTGTTTTACCTGCTTTTTCTGTTATTGATTTCTGCTTTTATGGCCTTATGGTCAGAGAAGATGCTTTGTAATATTTCAATGTTTTGGATTCTGCTAAGGCTTGCTTTATGACCTAATATGTAGTCTATTCTAGAGACTGTTCCATGTGCACTAGAAAAGAAAGTATACTTGGTTGCTGTTGGGTGGAATGTTCTGTATATGTCTATGAGGTAAAGTTGGTTGATTGTGGCATTTAGATCTTCCATGTCTTTATTGAGCTTCTTCTTGGATGTCCTGTCCTTCACTGAAAGTGGCGTGTTGAAGTCTCCTACTATTATTGTGGAGCTGTCTATCTCACTTTTCAATGCTGATAGAGTTTGTTTTATGTATCTTGCAGCCCTGTCATTGGGTGCATGAATATTTAATATGGTTATATTTTCTTGGTATATTGTCCCTTTAATTATTATATAGTGTCCTTCCTTACCCTTTATGATGGATTTAGCTTTAAAGTCTATTTTGTCAGAAATTTATATTGCCACTCCTGCTCTTTTTTGATTGTTGTTTGCTTGATATATTTTTTCCCATTTTTGAGTTTTAGTTTGTGTCTCTAAGTCTAAGGTGTGTCTCTTGTAGGCAGCATATAGACGGATCTTGTTTTTTAATCCATTCTGCCACTCTCTGTCTCTTTATTGGTACATTCAGTCCATTTACATGCAGCATAATTATGGATAAGTATGTATTTAGTGCTATCATTTTTATGTCTTTTTTTGTGTATTGTTGACCGTTTCTTTTTCCCACTTAAATTTGTGTCCTGAGTAGATTATCTTTACATATTGCTCTTTCCTCAAATTTGTTGTTGTTGATTTTGTTTCTGCTGAGTGTCTATTTTTTTCTTGCATTTTATTTTGATGTGTAGGATAGTTTGTCTCCTTTGTGGTTACCTTATTATTTGCCCCTATTTTTCGAAATTTAAACCTAACTTTTATTTCTTTGTATTGCCGTATCTTCCTCTCCATATGGAAGATGGTTGACACATTTCTTAGTCCCTCTTTATTGTTTTAATATTGTCTTCTTTTACATAATAACATCGCTGTTACCCTGTTTTGAGCTTTTTTTTTTTTTTTTTTAATCTTGCTTTGTTTTTTCGACTTCCCTGTTTGGATTGACTTCTGATGGCTCTGCCCAGTGTTCTAGTCTTGGATTGATAACTGATATTATGGATTTTCGAACCAAAGAACTCCCTTTAGTATTTCTTATAGTTTTGCTTTGGTTTTTACAAATTCCCTAAGCTTTTGTTTATCTGGAAATGTCCTGATTTCACCTTTGTATTTAAGAGACAGTTTTGCTGGGTATATGATTCTTGGCTGGCAATTTTTTTCCTTCAATTTCTTAAATAAGTCATTCCATTGCCTCCTTGCCTGCATGGTTTCTGCCGAGTAGTCCGAGCTTATTCTTATTGGCTCTCCTTTGTAGGTGACTTTTCGTTTTTCCCTCGCTGCTCTTAAAATTCTCTCTTTATCTTTGGTTTTGGCAAGTTTGATTATAATATGTCTTGGTGACTTTCTTTTAAGATCTACCTTATGTGGAGTTCGATGAGCAACTTGGATAGATATCTTCTCATCTTTCACAATACCAGGGAAGTTTTCTGCCAGCAAATCTCCAACAATTTTCTCTGTATTTTCTGTTATCCCTCCCTCTTCTGATACTCCAATCACTCATAGGTTATTTCTCTTGATAGAGTCCCACATGATTCTTAAGTTTCCTTCATTTTTTAAAATTCTTTTATCTGATTTTTCTTCATATATATTAGTGCCAAGTGATTTATCTTCAAGTTCAGAAATTCTGCTTTCCACTTGCTCAATTCTGCTTCTCTGACTTTCTGTTGTCTAAATCTGTAATTTTATTGTTAATCTTCTGAATTTCTGATTGCTGTCTGTCTATGGATTTTTCCAGCTTATTAAATCTTTCATTATGTTCCTGAATAATCTTTTTAATTTCTTCAATTGCTTTATCTGTGTGTTCCTTGGCTTGTTCTGCATATTGCCTCATTTCTTTCCTGATGTCTTGAAGGGTTCTATATGTTAATCTTTTGTATTCTGCCTCTGGTAATTCCAGGACAGCACTCTCATCTAGAAGATCCCTGGATCTTTGTTTTGAGAGCTTGTTGAGGTTGTCATGGTCTGTTTCTTTATGTGACTTGATATTGACTGTGATCTCTGAGACATCTATAAGTTATTGTATTAGTTTATTTTATGTTTGCTTCCTGTGTCTTAGCTTCTTGCTTTGCTTTGGTTTTGTATGCCCAGACGGGTTGCTTGAGTGAGCTAACTTGATTATTTTCGCCTTTGGAGCTCTGATGCACTGTCTCCAGGTGGCTAGAGCTGTTATCAGGTATATCAGTCAGGAGTCCATTCAGTTTTCTTGTATGAATTCAGCTCCGGTGTCCAGGTAGCTGATCATCAAGTGTGTGGTACAGGCTCTGTCCTACAGTCTTAGAGGGGCAGGGGTGATTGATGTAGGTACCAGTATCTGATTGTGGCAGGGGGTCACACTCTGAACAAGGCAGGGGGGTAAGAATCATCCCCCACGTGCCTCTGAGGAAAGCTTGTCACTGATCTGTAAAGTGTACAGGTGGGTGGGATCTGCAGATGGACCATGGGCACCCAATGTTTTTGGTCATAAGGACTGGGAGGTACCAGTTATCCTTGGACCCCTGTCGCAGGTGCCTGGGTGACCTGAGTGGTGCCACCAGTCCTTAGGTCCCTGATGTGGGTAGGTGAGGACCTGTTTAATAGGCAAAGCAATGTCAAACATCAAACCCCCACGTCTCTGCCGCACAACTGACATGGTTGGAGTCTGCCAACAAGGGCCTATTCTCCTGAGATAGCCCCACACAGGTCCATGCAGAGGGGAAAGTTACTCAAAGTCTCAAAGTCCAAGGAACGGTTATGCCTGGACAGGTGCTGCTTCTGTCCTGAGCTCTCCCAGTTAGTGGAGCTGGCAAATTACCTTTTCCTCCAACTGCAAATTTTTCCCCTTCTCCAAGGCCGGGGGATGGCTCTAGGTGCTGAACAGGACCTATCTCAAGCCCAGGGAACTCAGCCGCTGAAGCCAGCTTGGGAGCTGGGAGGTGGGGGGGTGGTGGTAAATATACGCAAGTACTTAGCTTTTGCTGAGAGCACCGTTCTTCTCTGGTTCTGGAGGTGTGAGTAGGCTGTGTGGCTGGTTCCTTCTCCCTGAGGAAACTGTGGCCGAATGCCAGTACCAGCCTGCCACCACTCTGGGAATGGTGCCTGAGGGCTCCCCACGATTCAGGTCTGGTAACTCCTCTCCACTTCTGAAATGTCTCTTCCTCCCCCGCCCCTCAGTTCGTTTTCTAAGCTTGCCTTTGATGCTCAGGACTCCTAGCTTGTCATAAATATACTTGTTTCACTTGTTTGTTCAGGTGGTTGTTATAAAGAGGGCTCGCTGGAAGCATCTGTCTATTCTGCCATCTTGGCTCCGCCTCTCTAGAAAGCTAAGCCAGTTCTTTTTTTAATCATCTCTTGTGAAGACTTGCAAACAGCATTAATTAAAGTTATTTTACCCAAGCAATGGAGACCATATAAAATGCTGAACTCTTGTGGTGTGGCTATTTCTCATTTTTCAGGGATCATACCCTCAAGTTTTGATTCAATAGCATCAATGCCGTTATGTATAAAAAAAGTTGCATATAACCCAGTGCTGTCGAGTTGATTCCAACTCATAGCGACCCTATAGGACAGAGTAGAACTGCCCCATAGAGTTTCCAAGGAGCACCTGGTGAATTTGAACTGCCAACCCTTTCGTTAGACAAAATCTCAAATGAGCTGACTGCCTTTGGCAGCAACATCAGAAACTGAAAGACACAGTAACAATCTTACTTTTAAAACATGGATACCATAGCCACATTTTAAAAAGGAGATCATTGCCGCATTTGCCAGCATTTGGAGAGATGGTAGGAATCTGAATGCAGGAAAATTAGTCTAAAAAGAAGTTAGAGAAGACCACACTAGCTTTTGACTCTAAAGGTACAAGTCAAATGAGGCCTTCTTCCTTCTCCTTCCTTCCTCCCTCCCTCCCTTCCTTCTTTCCTTCTTCCCTTCCTTCCTCCCTCCCTTCCTTTTTTCCTTCCTTCTTTCCACTACACAAATTCCTTATTTGTAAAGTTCCGGCAAGCTTTTAATTTTTCCATGTAAAGCACCACGAAGTCCCCCCTTTTTGAACCCTAGTGTAATTAATCAATGTGAGGGAAGGAGAAAAGAATTCAATTCATTCCAAAGCTATGTGGAAAACCAGCAGTGTCCTACATGGCTATACATATTGCTTTATGAGAACAGTGAGATGTGGCAACCTAATTGCCTTTTATTTAGAAGGGAACTGGCTCATTTTTAAAAACATTATCTCAAAGAAATCATTAAGATTAAGTCTTGCTTGAGTCGAGTGTCAGGAATATGAAGGCCACATCCACCCTTCACCTCTGGGTCTGGTACACCCATCACACTAGGAGGGCAGTTTCCATTCCCTTTAACCACCATGGAGTTGCGAGATCAGAACTGATTTGTAACCAACATAATCCTAAAGAATCACTGCAGAATAACAAGAAGTTCAAGGGGTCAGACATTGAGATGCTCCACAATCAAATTGTTTCCCTTTTCCTTCAATTCTTTTAGCTCTGAGTCTGCTGTTATTAACCCAGTTTTCATCCAATTACATTTTTAATTGTTCAGATTTACTCTTGGCTAAGGCACCCAAAAATTTCCTTTCTTTCTAAAATTACCTCATTTGTTTAGACACTTTTGCTCAGTGTCTTTAAATGATATGCCTGAACGCTAGCATGTTTCTCACTTTCTGTTTTGCAAATCTGGTAACAATGAGTCTTAAGTAATGGCCCTAATCTTATAACCATCAATGTGACCAGCACAAGCAAAGTATAAGTGCTTGACTACCCGTTGCCGTCAAGTAAATTCCGACTCATAACAACCCTAAAGGACAGAGTAGAACTGCCCCATAGGGTTGCCAAGGAGTGGCTGGTGGATTCGAACTGCCAACCTTTTGGTTAGTAGCTATAGCTCTTAACTACTGGGCCACCAGTGCTTGACTAAGAGCTTCTAAATGACATGAAAAGCCATGGCACAGCAAGTCAGCACGCTCCTTGAAATTATGGTCATAGTTTGCATGTGGAAAGTATACTTAGTACATTTAGTGTCTACATTTTTTGACATTCACTAGATTTTAAATTATAAACATATGCTCATTTTAACAAGTAAAATTGCACTAAAATGTATAGCAAAACAGTTAATCATTTCTCCACTCCCACTTCCCAGCCAACAGTTCGTACCCCCACTTTCAGGTCAACACTTAGTGCCAGTCAAGTGAGTACCTGCAATACCTGCAAGTGTTGTTTGGTGCAAGTGGAACTCAGGGCAGAGGGGAAGCAGTTGCAGGGGCCCCTTCTTCTCTTCTGTGGATGGATTAGCTTGGGCTGGGTATAACCAGACACAGCACGGATCTGTCCTCCACCTCCTCATGACTCCTTTTTTAAGGGGTAAGTATTAGGATGTTCTTGACAATAAGTCAAAACAGCCTGAGCTTGGGTATCAAAGGGCTGAGCTTGGGTGACAGCTATTTATGGGATTGCTAGCACCTTGTAGCCTTGTGAGAAACTAAGTTTGAGTGCAGTCCAGCCTCCAGAAGTGCATTCCTGGCACAGCCAGCTTATTGGTAGCAAAATATGAGTCGGGGGCCAGAGATCCAAGAATTCTGCTCATCTCTCTGGAATAACTTATGTTAAGAGCTTTCTTTGTATTTATCCACGTATGTCTATCTTTATACGTTGATACCTATGTATACGTGTGTCCTGTGCCTGTCAGTTTCCCATACTGTAGTGGTTTGTGTGTTGCTGTGATGCTGGAAGCTATGCAACCACTATTTCAAATAACAACAGGTTTCAGTGGAGCTTCTGGACTAAGACAGACTAGGAAGCAAGGCCTGGTGATCTGCTTCTGAAAATTAGCCAATGAAAACCTTATGGATCACAACAGGATATTGTCTGATATAGTGCTGGAAGATGTGCCCCCTAGGTTGGAAGGTACTACACAATGGCTGCAACAATGAATTCAAACATAGCAATGATCATAAAGATGGCACAGGACAAGGCAACTTTTCATTCTATTATACATAAGGCTGCCATGAGTCAGAGCCAACTCGATAGCAACTAACCACAATGTATGTGTGTGTGTGTGTGTACATATATACACACACCCCATATATATCTATATACAGTGTATGTATAAGTACTCGTATATGATGCACAACACACAAACATAAAGGTTTTGGTTTTCCAATATTTTTAAAACACTTCCCCCTTCTCCCCCACCACCAGACACCCTTTTAACTCAGAACTGAAGCCACTCTCGAAGTTCACCCTTCAGCCAAAGATTAGACAGGTCTATTTATAAAAGAAAGAAAACCCATTGCCATCGAGTCAATTCCGATCCTGGTGGCATAGTGGTTAAAAGCTACAGCTGCTAACAAAAAGGTCAGCAGGGCAAATCCACCAGGTGCTTCTTGGAAACCCTATGGGGCAGGTCTATCCTGTCTTATAGGGTTGCAACGAGTCGAAGTCAACTTGACGGCAATGGGTTTGGTTTTTTGGTTATAAAACAAACAATAACATAAGGAATGCGCTTCTTAGTTCAATCATGTACATGAGACCAAATGGGCAACAACTGCCAAAAAGCAATGATGGGAAGGCAGGAAGGGACAGGAAAAATGGACAGGTGGAAACAAAACCGCAGAATAGGGAAGGGGAGCGTGTTGACACATCACAGGGATTGCAATCAATGTCACAAAACAATTTGTGCATAAATTGTTGAATTAGAAACTAATTTGCTCTGTAAACTTTCACCTAAAGCACACACACAAAAAGAAACATTTCCCTGATTCAAGTTGAGGAAATTGAAAGTCAGAGAGGTAAAACGAGTAGTTCTAGATTAAGAATCAGTCAGTGACTGAGCAGAATTGAAATCAGTGTTGTTCCTTGACCATTAGGCCTTCATTGACTACACCACCTGGCCTTGACACCACCCTCACAGCACAGACCTTGGCCGAGATGTGCTTGGTAGATTCAAGATCCTTTGTTGGTGCAAAGCTTTACAACTTCTGCTCCTCTGCAGAAGCGTATTCCCATTTCAGACCCTGCAGGGTTGAAGCATCTGACATATCGAGTCCTCCTTTTTGTTCCTACCTAACAAAGAGAAGACAAGCTCCAGGGAGAGTCCCTGGGCCTGAAAGTGTCAGACGCCCCAAAGGCAGAGTAATTAAGTGACGCAGAAGGATCAGCTCTTTTAAAATTCTCTCTTCTCTAATCCTTGTCACAGTCTATATGTGCCTAGTATGTATCTAAACATCTTAGTGGAAGGTGTCAGTTTTTATTTCATGAACCTTAAAGATGGCTGCAATCAATTTGTCCATGCCTGGTACAATGCTATTTTTCAGTTTGGGAGAGTGTTTTCTTTGTGTCTTTATCTTTTTATTCTGTATAATTTAGATCCAAAATTCAGGGGACAATTGTCAAGTATTGAAAACCCCAATCAACACCTCTTCCCTTCTTTCTTTGTCTTGCTAATCACAAGCTTGTTTTGAGCAACATTTTTCAGGAAGTAGCAGCGGGTAGTGGCTCCATTCACTGAACTAGCCCGAGCTACACCTCGAAGCAGATTGAAGAAATCACATCCTTCAACTGACCCCCGGACCGATTGTCACCAGAAGGAACGATATTTCCCAGCCCATAATTTCACCCGATTCCATTTTAGAAGCAAGGGTTCCCACTACACGCACCTCCGATGGAAAATGATTTAATATCCCGACCCACAAATATGGGCATGGGAGGGCTAAGAGAGGAAAGTTCCCAGTACCAAACCCAACCCCTGACGCCATTGGAAACAAAAAGCTCTCCAGCCCCCTTAGACTGCCAGCACGTGGCCCTATGGTTGCTAGACCCCACGCAATCCTTGTACGCGCAGACAATAAACTGGCCACTTTCTGTTTCCCTTGCAATTTGTGTCCATCTTACTTCAATTGGCTAATAAGACAGGACAAGAGCCCAAGTGGCATTCGGTTACAATTCTGGAGACTTCTGCCAGAGGGCCCACTGTGAAACCCCGGTGGTGTGTATCTGTACCCCCATACCCCTTAAGATGCGTCCAGATCTCATTTGATGGGTAAGGAGTCTTGGGCGGCCACCGTGATTCCCACTGAGGATGAAGTCCGTGGGGTCCCCACCTTAGCTCAGGAACAGAAACTGGAAGGGAGAGGCCTCTAACTTCAGGTAAGCGCGCTCCACCGGGTTGTTCCACTTGTCTCAAGAAATTAGGCAAGAAGAGGGTGGCCAAGCGCAGTCCTGAGACCAGACCCCATAACAACAAGGGAAATAGGGGTTGTGGCCCACTGGGACCCACTCTCGCCTAATTAAGGGGCCCTCGCCCTGTTGGTGATCTGGGCGGGGGGGGCGGTTCAAGCCCCTCTGCGGTTTTTTGGAACACTCTTCTCCCCTTTCTCATCCTAGTGCTCGCTCTGCTCTCTTTTTACTTTCCGTCTTTTATCTCCTCTTTCTTTCCTCTCCACATGGAAAAGGGTGGTTTTTCACCCCTGGGAAGACTGCAATCCCAAGAATTACCAACCCTGGCTGAGGGTTATAGATGTAGGTCTCGGTTTGGGTATAGCCCAAGAAAATAAGCTTCAGAGTACCTCCGCAGCCTTAACGTTCGTTTTTTTTTTTCTCTCTTAAAAAAAAAAAAAAAATCCAACCTCATTTGGGTTAGGGGCTGTGGTGTCCGACCCCTAATTAAATACAAGAGACAGAAATCTAGTAGTGGTAAATACGTAAATGGGGAATAAGAGTTCAATACCTTGTGACTCCCCCTTAGAATGTGTCTTAAAGCATTGGGATTTTTTCAAATCTGAGGGAATAAAGAAAAACAAATTAATTTTCTTTTGTACTGTAGCTTGGCCCCAGTACCAACTAGGGAACCAACAAGAATAGCCAGTTCGGGGTTCTATAGCTTACAGCACCATTTTAGAGCTAGATTTATTTTGTAAAAGAAGAGTGGGAGGAGATCTCCTATGTACGGACCTTTATGGCCCTCTACAGAAACAGTTCTATTCTGTCCTATAGGGTTGCTATGAGTCGGAATCGACTCGATGGCACTGGGTTATTTGTTTTTATAATAACAAGGGTCTACAAAAACAGTGTAAAATAATGGTTCAAAAGGGGGAAAGACAAAAGCCTAAAGAAAGGCAGGGGCCCCCCATCTTTACACAATCGGAGGAGGATCCTGTTCTCAGCCCCTCCCCCATATCAACCCACCTATCCCCAGATTTCCCAAACGGCCACTGCTGACCCAGGACTGGGGGCTAGAGTGTCAGGGAGCGGGGCTCAGGCCACAGGAGGAAGTGGGCCAAGGGAAACAAGCCCAGTGGTAGGGACAGCCTCCCCCTCCCATACCTGTAGTAAGCTGTCTTTCTGCCAGGAGCCACCTGTATCTTCAACCAGTGGACGCCAATTCCCATTAAGGCAAACTCCAGTCGGGAACACTGCAGACCGTCAACCATAAGGATACACTCTCATCCACATAGCTTTTACCACCTCAGACCTGTAGAGAGAACCTATAGAGAGGACCCCCTAAAGATGCATGATATGTTCTCCATTTTAAACACCCACCAGCCAACCTGGGCAGATTGCCAAGCTCTAATGGAGGTCCTCCTTACAGCAGAAGAAAAGAGAATGATATTAGAAAAAGCTAGGCAACAGGCAGAGTGAGAACATACTGAAAATCTACAGGATCCAGTTAAACAAGATGCATCTTTAGCTGTCCTGGGGCAGGACCCCAACTAGGATCCCAATCAGGAATTAGGACAGAACAGACTGAGGCACTACCGACACTGTCTACTAACTGCTCTAAAAGAGGTGACTCAAAAACAAAAACACCTCTCTAAAATATATGAAGTAATACAAAAACCTAAAGAAAATCCTTCTGAGTTTCTTGAAAGAATCTTTCAGGCTTTCCGACAACACACGTACCTGAACCCAGAAGCACAAGAGAATCAGCGGATGACTAACTTGCTCTTCAATGGACAGGGCACTCCGGACATCAAGAAAAAGCTCCAAAAGGTAGAAGGGGGGCCGGGTATGCCAATATCTCAGTTGGTAGAAATTGCTTTTCGAGTTTTTAACAACAGGGGCCAGGACACTGAACAAAAAGATCGGAAAATGAGATGACAGGCCACCCTTCTGGCAGCGGCCCTGACCCATCCAGCACCTACAGGCCAGACCCAAGTTTCCCGATGCCAAAAGAGAGAGCTGAGAGCCCACTCAGAGAACCCCAGAGAGCTGAGAGGCCGCCCCGCTTTGGGCCCAAACCAGTGCACATATTGCAAACAGGACGGCCACTGGCAATAAGAATGCCCCTGGAGAGGAAGGTATGAAGGGAATGTGAAGGGGGAATGCCAGATGGTGAGTCAAGGCCCAAGTTCACAGTGATGGGGCCCCAGAGAATACAACCGACCTCCTTAATGGGTCAGTTAAAATTCCCCCTGAAGAACCCTGGGTAACCCTGTAAGTGGGGGGAGAAAAAGTTGAGCTCTTATAGGACACCGGGGCCACCCACTCAGTCTTGAACCAAGCCCCTGCCCCTCTATCTAAAAAAAAACAACTCAAGTTGTAGGAGTCACAGGGTGACCAGAAAAACAGAATTTCTTGAAACCCCTCACCTGCAAAGCAGGGGCCCACCAATTGGTGCATAGCTTCCCGTATATACCAGAATGCCCTATCCCCCTGCTCGGGCAAGATAGCCTAACCAAATTACAGACCCAGGTCACGTTCACCTCACGAGCAGTTGAGGTAAGCATACCCCCAGAACAAGCATGGGCCTTACAGGCATTCCTCACTGATACCCGAAAGCCCCATGGTGAAAACTTCTCCCTAGAAAAAGACTGGAAAGGGTTGGTAGACCCCATGTGTGAGCTGACGGACTCCCAGGACAGGCAGTCTCTGCCCAATCTGTTAGAATCTGGCTCAAAGAAGGGGCTCCCCTCCCCCACCTGCGACAGTATCCCATCAGGAAAGAAGCAAAAGACGGGCTCCGGGAGGTGGTAGGCGATTTCCTGAAGCATGGATTGATCCGGCCTTGCCAATCTCCCTACAACACCCCGATCCTCCCGGTGAAGAAACCAGCTGAAGAGTATCAGTTTATACAAGATCTGAGAGCCATCAACCAAATCATAAGTGACATACACCCTGTGGTCCCTAACCCACGTGCCCCATTATTTGCACTCCCTAGAGACAGCAGATGGTTCACTGTTTTAGACTTAAAAAATGCCTTCTACTGCATCCCCCTTGAAAGAGATTCTCAAGAAATCTTTGCTTTTGAGTGGGAGAACAAAAGTGGGCAAAGATCTCAGTATTGTTGGACACTGCTGCCCCAAGGGTTTCAAGAATAGCCCCACTGTTTGGGGGGAAGTCCTAGGGAGAGGTCTCCAAAAGTTACAGTTAGAGGAGAGGGTCCTTCTTCAATATGTTGACGACCTGCTGATCACCAGCACCAATAAAGAGGCCACAGACAAAAATACTATTAAAACCCCGAATCACCTGGCAGTCTTAGGATATAAAGTCTCAAAACGAAAGGCCCAGGTTACTCACCAAGAGGTCCAATACCTAGGCTTTTCCCTTACAGAGGGACAAAGAACTCTCCTCCCTGCCCGTAAATAGGCTATTGGCCAAACTCAGGTCCCCTCAACAAAGCGGCAACTTGGAGCGTTTTGGGGGATGGCAGGGTTCTGCCGAATTTGGATCCCTAACTTTGGACTCGTCGCGAAACCCCTATATGAAGCCACAAAGGGAGCAGATAGTGATCCTTTTATATGGACACCCCAGTGCCAACAGGCATTTCAAGAACTAAAAGCCTACCTCATGAGGGCCCCCACCCTGGGCCTCCCAAATCTAAACAAACCTTCCGAGCTCTATGTACATGAGAGACAAGGAGTTGCTCTTGGGGTCCTCACACAAATGCTGGGGCCCCTGAAGAGGCCGGTAGGGTATTTTTCAAAACAGATAGGCTCTGTAGCCCAGGGTTGGCCCGCCTGCCTTAGGGCAGTGGAAGCCACTTGTGATCTAATCCTGGAAGCTGAAAAATTGACTATGCAACAGCTCATGGTGATATACACACCTCATGCAGTTTTGACCCTGCTAGAACAAAAGGGCAGACTCTGGTTAACTACCGGTTGGATGGGAAGGTACCAGGCTATTTTACTAGACAACCCCTTGATCACCCTGGAGGTATGCACCACCTTGAACCCTGCCACCTTCCTCCCCACACCATCTCTGGATGGGGACCAATGACACGATTGTGTCGAGACAATAGACTAGGTCTTCTCGAGTTGTCCAGACCTGTGAGACCAGCCTCTAGAGGCTCCAGGCCTAGAGCTGTTCACTGATAGCAGCAGCTTTGTAAAAGAGGGTATGCAACACGCTGGATATACAGTTATCACCATCGAACCCACTCCAGAGGTGATCAAAGCCCACTGGGATGTCAGCTCAAAGGCAGAAATAGCAGCTTTAACTAGGGCCCTCCAGCTAGTCACAGGTAAGAGGGACACAGTTTGGACTGACCCACGTTATGCCTTCTCTGTGGTACACGCCCACAGCACCATCTGGCAAAAGAGGAGAATGTTAACAGCTAACAATAAAGAAATTAAACATGGACAACAAATACGAGAACTCTTGGAGGCTGTACTCCTACCCACTGAAGCAGCAGTTGTGTATTGCCCTGGACACGAGAAGGAGACATCTCCAGAGGCCCAGGGTAATAACTTTGCTGACCAAGCCGCCAAACAAGCAGCATGACAGGTAAGCTCACCGTCAACCAAGCTTGCCCAGGTATGTCCCCTTATTCCCATGGACCCCCTAAGGGACCTTCAGCCCATTTATACCCTCAAAGGCAAAAAAAGGAGGGAAGAGTGGGGGCTCACTGAAAAAGAAGGACACTGTTGTAAAAACCCTGAGGTCAAGGTATATATACCTGAGGGACAATTGTGGATGATTCTCAAAACTCTCCACAAAGGTACGCATTGGGGAGTAGAGGCTACTCAAAACTGGGCTAGACCCGTAATGGCAGGACCTCGAATGCCCCATGTCACCCGAGAAATAGTGCACAGATGCGAAATTTGTGCGCAGAACAACCTGCGACACACACAGCTACCCCCCGTTCAAGAAACATAATACAGAGGACAATACCCAGGAGAAGACTGGCAGGTAGACTTTTTACAGTCATGCCCCCTGCTCCCAGAGGCCTGAGATACCTACTAGTCTTGGTAGATACCTTTACAAACTGGGTTGAAGCTTGCGCCTGCAAGACAGAGAAAGCTGCAGAGGTGGCTAAGGCCTTGTTAGAACAAATCATCCCGCGGTTTGGGCTCCCAGCCTCCATCCAATCAGACAATGGGCCGGCCTTCGTGGCTGAAAAATGCACTCCATCTCCTCTGCGTTGGGAGTTAAGTGGAAATTACTTGCTGCTTGGAGGCCCCAATCCTCAGGAAAAGTAGAAAAGATGAACCACACCTTAAAAAAAGACTATTGCCAAACTGTGTCAAGAAGCCCACCTACCTTGGGTAAAGGCTCTGCCACTGGCTCTCTTGAGGATAAGGGTTGCTCCTAGAAGTGGGCTTAAATTAAGCCCTTTTGAAACGTTATATGGGAGGCCCTCCCTAAGGCGAGTGAGTTGGGACCCTCCCTTAGAAGAAAAGGCCTCGATCCGAGCTTACCTACAAGCCTTGCAGGCAGCTCAGTCATCAATAAATACTCTGAAGAAACTCTGTCCTTTCCTTCTGATACCCCTCTCCATTCTTTCCAACCGGGTGACTAGGTTCTCCTTAAACACTGAGAGACAGATCGTGGCCTACAGGAGGTGTGGGGGGGACCCTATCTTGTTTTATTAGCCACCCACTCTTCTGTAAAACTAGAGGGAGTGAGGCCTTGGGTCCATTACACCCGGATAAAGAAGGCTCCACCAGAGCTTCTAGAGACACAGAAACAGTTTGCTGTGACCCTTCCTGGAAAGCAGAACAGGCAGGAGACCTTAGGTGGGTGTTCAAGAAAAATAACCCTTAAGAGATAAGTGAAAACAGTTTTTTTTTTTTTTGCCTGAGATGCTCTATTTCAAACACCCCATTAGCCTTTCATATAACCTGTTTAATAGTTATTTTTAACCGCCTCTACTACTTTTAAGGGTATGATGCTCAGCCTAACCCTCACCTTTGTCTTCGCCTGCAGTGGGAGACCTGTCGCTGCCTCCCCTAATACCCGACTCAAAACCCTAGTTTCCCCATGGGGTGAAAATACTGTTATTCAAACTTCTCAGGCTGCCTCCACTGGGGGCAATCTCAAAAATTGTTGGGTTTGTTATCAACACCCCCAGAGTGGGGGGCGTGGCCTACCTACTCCTGGCCCTGTAACTAATTTGTCAAATGTACTCCAAATAGTCCAAGGAGAGAGAGCTTCAATATATACCCTTACCCCAATTTTCATCGAGACCCTCCTTAACTTACCACAGCAATATCCTTGTTTTAATGTAACTGATTTTTATAACTACACCCAGGGGAACCAGTCTACTTGTGAGAACACTAAAAACCTAATTTAGAATCATACACTCTCCCTGCTTACTGATCCCTTTACCTTTACTGATAAAACCTGGGAACGGGCGTCAGACTGGAACTGTAAATCGTGTTCCCCAAATACAACTCATGCTTGTCTTAACAACAGTAGAAATGTTTATAGAAGTGACTCTAAACCAATACAAGGGCTGTGCTCTTGGGCCTTAGTACCTCAATATCCCAGAAACTGGGCTCAGCTGTCTCAGACTTGTGCTGATAAGACCCTCCAGAAACTCTGGGAGCCTGCATGTCCCCCAGGCCTCCTACTAGGGCGTATAGGTACTGATTCCTAGTATAATCGAACAAACATCACCCTAAATATTCATCAAACATGTGCCCCACATGGATACATCTTCCTTTGTGGGCAATCCTCACTTCCACAATTGTATATCCCTAGGCGAGCTGACCTCCGAGTTGTAGCCACCCATTGTCTAAACCTCTTCCTCACAAATGGACAGTGTGCACTAGCCCACATACAACTGCCCATAACTATCTTTAACAGCAGCAGGGAGGTGATAAAATCTCCCCTTCAAAAAGGAGGGATTTTAGTTGTTTTTTTTTTTTTATCTTTTGGGCAATAAAGTCATTCAACCTCACAGTGCCCTGTGCAGGCATTTTAAATCATGAGCTCATGCTGCCCAATCTCACTTAGAGCGCATTGCTAATGAAACAGGAACTTCCATCAAGCTTCATCAACAATCCCTAGATTCCCTCGTTAACATGGTTATTGACAACCGTATGGCACTGGACTTCCTTCTCGCTAAAGACGGAAGAGTGTGTGCCATGGCTAATACCTCCTGCTGTACGTATGTTAATAACTCAGCCAAAGTAGAGGTCAATATTCAACACATTCTTGAACAAGCATCTTGGTTAAAAAGGCTACAAACCACCCTCATATCCAACAGCAGTCTGCCTGGCATTACCAGTGACTTAAAGGGAGGGTGGTTTTCACAATTGTTTAGTTGGTTATGGCCCCTAGTTCCCCTGATCTGCATGATCTCACTCTTCTTCTGTTTGGCCCTTGCATTTTTAGTTGTCTCATAAAGTTTGTTTATTCCAGACTTGAAAAGCTACATTTCCAAATGGTAGAAGTCCAAGTATTCCAGCCAATCCCTGGAGAAGAAACAGTACAGAGGTTCCACGAAGGCCCCTAACTTCACCCCTTTTCAGCATGAAGAAGTTACAGAAGATGAGATGTCCACCCCAATCCCCCCCCCTTCTTTTAAGATTAAAAAGTACCTATTAGAGGAGGGATTGAAAACCCCAGTCAACACCCCTTGCCCCCTCTCTTTGCCTTGCTAACCACAAGCTTGTTTTGAGCAACACTTTTCTGGAAGTTGCAGCAGGTAATGACTCCAGCCACTGAACTAGCACAGACTACACCTTGAGGCATGCGCAGATTGAAGAAATCACATCCTTCAACCAACCCCCAGACCCAGTTGTCACCAGTAGGAATGATATTGCCCAGCCCATGATTTCACCTGATTCCATTTTAGAAGCGAGGAGTCCCACTACAAGCACATCCGATGGAAGATGATTTAATATCCAGACCTCCAAATATGGGTATGGAAAGTTCCGGGTACCAAACCCAACCCCCAACGCCACTGGAAACAAAACGCTCCCCAGCCCCTTTAGATGGTGAGCACGTGGCCTTATGGTTGCTAGACTCCACATGCTCCTTGTATGCACAGACAATAAACTTACCACTTTGTTTCCCTTGCAATTAGTGTCCGTCTTATTTCAATCGGCTAATAAGGACAAGAACCTGCGTAGCTTTCGGTTCAATATTACACTGCATTTTTCAGGAATCTTTAAGAATAGAGAACGTGCCCACCATCAAAAATCTCCTGGTGAAGGTCATTAAGTGAATAAGTATTATTAATATGTCTACAAACTCTTCTGAATGAACTATCAAGTATTATATTGCAACAACTTAGAAACAATATTCTATCAATAGCTAGTCTCCCTGCCTCTTTGTTGTTGTTAGTGCTGTCGAGTCAATTCCAACTCATGGAGACCCTATGTATGCCGAGTAGAACTGCTTGATTGGGTTTTCAAGGCTGTGACCTTTCAGAAGCAGATCACCAGGACTGTCTTCTAAGGGTGTCTCTGGGTGGGTTCAAACCGCCAACCTTTCAGCTAGTAGTCAAGTGCTTAAACATTTGTGCCACTCAGGGACTGGTCCTCTTCCATGTGTTTCTTCAATATGTTCTCATCACAGCAGCCAGAGCCATGCTGTTGAAAAAGAAGACAAATTATGTCACTCCTCTGCTGGAACCCCTCGTTGGCTCCCTTCTCAGAGTAAAGGCCAAAGTCCTTGTTCTTAGCTACTGTCCCATCAGCCCTGACTCAGGGTGACCCCATGCACAATGGATAAAACACCACCCAGTCCTGCCCCATGATCAGTTACAGATTGGACTGTTGTGATCCACAGGGTTTTCGTTGGTTGATTCATATGTAGATCAACAGGCCTTTCTTCCTAGTGTGTCTTAGTTTGGCAGCTCTGTTCAGCATCCTAGCAACATGCAAGCCATCACTGACAGACAGACTAGAGGTGGCTGCGCATGAAGTGCACTGGTCCAGACTGGAGCCCGGGCCTCCCTCATGGAAAGAGAAAATGAATTACCAATGCCTCATGCCAAGTTTCTTAAAATTACCTAAAAGCCCCTACCCAGTCTTGCCTACTCCAGCCTGCTCCCTCCCCTCCCCCATTGCCTCTCTGACCCCATTTCCTATTACTCTCCCCCTCCTCCATTCAATTCCAGTCACTCTGGCCTCCCTGATGTTCTTGGAACAAGACAGTCGTACTCTAGCTTCAGGCATGTGCATCTGTATTTTCCTTTGTCTGGAATATCCTTCACCCACATGGCTCTCATGATTCACTCCCTCACCTCCTTCAGGTCTTCACTCAAATGCTGTCTTCTCATAAGAACTTTCCTGGCTAGCCTTTCTAAAACTGTAGTCTCATCCTTCACACAAATCCCTTAACCCCCTTCTCTGCCTTATTTTCCTTCTCAGGGCTGAACACCATCTAGCACACTGCTATTCTTATCTACTTTTCTCCTCTCTCCAAGAAGTCAGGGGTTTTGTCTGTCGGCTCAATACTATATCCAGAGCACCTAGTACAGTACCAAGCAACATGGTAGACACTCAAGAAATATCTGTTGAATGAGTGAATGAATGAGTAGCTGTCAACTGTGTTCAACTAAGTGATTAACATTTTTAACAGTACTTAGGATTTCAGTGGGTCACACCAGAGCCAGGAGACTTGAAGCCATTTCTTCAACAAACAGTGTCCCAGGTGACATAAGACTTAACCCCAGGTTTATTTTAGGATAAGTCTAGCACACTGTGCGGTTTCTTTATCAGGGATAGCCAGGACCCAGGAAGATTACAAGGTTGGAATATTAAGTCAGCCAAACATCTCCAAGGGGAGCCAAAAAAAACAAGAGAGGGAGAAACAGACAAAGCCCTTGTGCTGGGTGATGTCCAGGTGAAGAACTGTGTAACTCTAAGGAAAAATTGCCTCCAGCTCCTCAGTGGAAACGTCTTAGAGGCTGGACTGAATACTACCATTATGATGGCACAGGACAGAGCTGACCTTTAAGCCCCCCATACTTACAGGAGGTTCGTACCTGCTCTTTTCCCTTTTCATTCCTACTTTACCCCCAGTGTCCCCTCACCTTGTTGCTGCCCCTCAGGTGGTAGATGTTTCTTCTCACTGGAATAGGAGGAGGGCTGGCCTGGTAATCCTTATACTCCACCACAACCAGATAGGAAACTGGCTGCAGTGAGCCCCAAGGGAACCCTCTTAGAACCTTCATCCCTTTGTTACTGTTCCATGGCATATCTAACACTGGTTATTCAATAAATGCTGGTTCGTGAACGAATGATCTATTATTTCTGTTTCTAGTCAACATAGAGCCTTTACTCCAGAGTTCTCTGCAAGACTGTGAGCGTTGTACCCTGTTGGTAATTAGATTATGCCCTAGGGCTCTGAGGAAGAAAGTGGGCCTGTCTACAATGTCAGGTTTCAGAATCCTAAGTATAAAAATTCACAATTGGCTGCCTCCTTAAGAACAAGAAGAATGATGGCCTGCCTGCCCCAAGAAGGATATGCAAGAGGAACACAAAGAATTGTTGCTGTAGGGAAATGCGATTTTAAAATGACCTGGGAAGACCTGGTGGTATGGCATGCTGGAATAAACCCTGCGAATACAGGAACCAAGCTGGCAATAAGGCTGCTCAAAGCTTATGCAAATGCTCTCAGGGAAAGCGCTCTAAAACTACTGCTGGTCCCCTGGGATGCTGGGAAAGTTTGAAGATAATCACCTGTGACACTCAGGCTTTCCTTGGGACACAATTTTAAACAAATGACCTTATTTCAGAGCTGAATGGATGCCAAAATTGAATTTCTGCTCAGTCGGAACCAAATTTATTCCTTGCTGTCTCTCAAGTGAGTCGGCAATACTTGCTTTGAATTCTTTGCCCCACTTATGCAGAACTAATTTGAGGTCATTTTGAAGTCTCTCCCCTTTAGGCGGTGAGGAAAACAGTGCAGGTTAGATCTCTCTGTCTCTTTTTTTTTTTTTAATTTTATTGGGCTTTAAGTGCAAGTTTACAGCTCAGGTTAGTTTATCACTCAAAAATTTATACACATGCTGTTTTGGGACATTAGCTGCAATCCCCACTACGTGGCAGCACTCTGCCCGTTTCTACCCGAGATTCCCTGTGACCATTCGTCCAGGCTTCTTAGCTTGCTTTTGAGCAGGAGTTGCTCACTTGGTCTCATATATTTCATTGAACTGGGAAGCATGGTCCTCATGTGTGTTATTGTTTGTTTTATAGGCCTGTCTAATCTTTGAAAAGTAGACTTCTTAGTAGGGTGTCCAGGGACCACAGTTTTGGGGGTTCCTTCAGTCTCTGTCAGACCAGTAAGTCTGGGCTTCTTCTCAGGAATTTGAATTTTGTTCTACATTTTTCTCCTTCACTATCCGGGACTCTTTATTGTGGTCCCTGTCAGAATGGTCGGTGGTGGTAGCTGGGCACCATCTAGTTCTTCTGGGCTCAGGCTGGTGGAAGCTGTGATTCATACGGCTTTTTAGCCCTTTGGGATAATATTTTCTTCGTGTCTTTGTTTTTTTTTTTCCTTTTCCTTTGCTCTGGACAGGATGGGACCAATAGATATACCTTAGATGGCTGCTCATAACCTTTTAAGACCCCAGGTGCTACTCACCAAAGTAAGATGTAGAACAACTATGTTATGCCAATTGACCTAGATTTCCCCCGAGACTCTGGTCCCCAGCCCTCAGCCCCATCAACTCAGTACCTCAAGATGTTTGGACGTATCTAGGAATCTTCTATGATTTCGCCTTGGTCAAGATGTGCTGATTTCTCCTATATTGTGTATTGTTTTTTCCTTCACCAAAGTTGACACCTGTCTACTATCTAGTTAGTTATTTCCTTTCCCCTTGCCTCCCCACCCTCATAAACCATCAAAGAATTTTTTTTTCTGTGTGTAAACCTTTTCTTGAGTTTTATAATAGTGGTCTCATACAATATTTGTCCTTTTGTGATTGACTTATTTTACTCAGCATAATGGCCCCCAGATTCATCCACATTGTGAGATGCTTCTCAGGTTCATCACTGTTCTTTATCATTGTGTTGTGTGTGTATGTACCATAATTTGTTTACTCATTCATCTGTTGATGGACACTTAGGTTGTTTCCGTCTTTTTGCTGTTGTGAATAGTGCTGCAATGAACAGGAGTATGCACATGTTCAATTTATGTTATTGCTCTTATTTCTCTAGGATGTATTCCTAGGAGGGGGATTAGGTCTCTTTATTCATTTGTCTGCTTTGCTTTTCACTTATTTTAGAGGCCCATTTACTTAATATGATAAAGAAGTCTATAATAGGGCTCACCTCAATTGCATGAGTATTTATTGAGCAATCACCATAAGTCGAGTACTTTGTTAAATGCTGGGGTTGGTGGTGTAGGGTTAGGGTAGGGTATGGTTTACAGAGAGAGTGTAATAAAGCAAAAAATACAAGCTCTGGACTCAGACTCTGGGTTCTAATCCTGGCTCCACACAGATCAGCAGTGAGACCTTGTTATTGTTATTAGGTGCTATGGACTCAATTTCGACTCATAACAACCCCATGTGACAGAATAAAACTGCTCCACAGGATTTTCTAGGCTGTAATCTTTACAGGAGCAGATTGCCAGATCTTTTCTCCCTTGGAGCTGCTGGGTAGGTTTGAGCAGCCAGCCTTTCAGTTAGCAGCTGAGCACTTAACTGTTGTGCCACCAGGGCTAAGGAATGGTGAAACTGTGGACAAGACACATATGTGCATTGAGCTTCTGTCTCCTCAACTGTAATATTGAAATAATAATTCCATATTTAAGGAAATTGTAAACAGATCTGAAGCATGATATATATATTTCTATAATAGCACAAAATATAATAGCAAACAGATCGAAATGTGCCATATAACAAGTTTTTATTTTCAATGTATTATTTAGTCCCTAATCTCAGGAGTCGCTGGGTGGTGCAAACAATTAATGTGTTCAGTGGCTAACTGAGAGATTGGAAGTTCCAGTCCGCCCAGAGGCACCTTGGGAGAAAGGCCTACAGGTCTACTTCTGGAAAAAAAAAAGACAAAATAAGCCACTGAAAACCCTAAAGAGCACAGTTCTATTCTGACATACATGTGGTTGCCATGAGTAGGCGTCGATTCAAGGGCCACTGGTTTGGTTTTAATCTTAAGAAACTGACAGATGAGAAAAGGAAGTAAGCCTCACACATCCGAAAAGATTAGAGAACAGCAGAGGGCAATTCATCAGCATCACCGAGTAAGTTTGGCGGCAGCAGAAGGGAAGAAGACGAGTGTTTCAAAGCGTATGTGAAAGGAAATAAGTGCTGTGAGCAATGAGGCAACATATCATCATTCCTGCCTAGAGACTTTTTCCGAACACCTACCATCCAAGCTTCAGTGCTTATGTAATTAGAAAATGCAGGGTGATTTTTGTTCTCTCTGTGGTCAGCGTGTCTAATTTAAATTCCATTGCATTCCAGATCACATGAGGCCAACATATAAAATAAGAGCTGATTGAATCTCTGAGATGAGATGCAACTTTTGGCTTTTCTACTTGAAGGAACAGTATCATTGCCTCTCTACTAAAACACCAGAGAAAGATTCCCCCCCGCCCCCCATGGATTATAAGACCAAAAAGGCAGGGAAAACTGTGCCCAAAACTTGACTGAGGAATAATCTGATTTATTAATAAATTGTTACCAGTGGTTACAATTATGTAGCAACACGAACATCATCAATGGCCAATCTGTTTAACCTCATTTTTTTTCCAGTTGCCCTTGAGTCAACTCCAACTCATGGCAACGCTGTGTGTGTCAGAGTAGAATTGTGCTCTAAAGGGCTTTCAGTGTCTAATTTTTCAGAAGTAGATCACCAGGCCTTTCTTCCAACGTACCTCTAGGTGGACTCGAACCTTCAACATTTTGGTTAACAGCTGAGACCATTAACCATTTGAGCTATTCAGGGACTCATTTAACCTCTGCATATAACTTCTTGCACACATGCAGTTTTTTAAGGTCAGTGATCTTCTAAATACAAGAACACCATGTGGGAAGCCCAGCTCTTGTTGTTCAGTTCTCCAGGAAACAGGTGGCAAATGAGTGAAGCCAAGATATTTAAGGCAGCGTCTCCATAAAGTTAGACTTTTTTGTCTTTTAACTTGGAAGATGTGGATATTTTCAACCTTTTAATTTTAGGCTGCCTTACTCTCATCTCCTATGGTGCTGCACACACCCTGTTAATAAGGAATGTTTCATCCAAGTAAAACGACTGGTGAGTCTACTTCCTCGTAGCTCACCTGAGGTAAACCAGTTGGCCTATCTTTGACTGCAATCAATACATCCAAATGCATACAAAAGGAAGTAAGCCTCACACTTCTGAAAGGATTAGAGAACAGCAGAGGGCAATTCATCAGAATCACAGAGTAAGTTTGGCGGCAGCAGAAGGGAAGAAGACGCATACAAATGCATACAAAAGGTCACTTTACTGAAATTCCTAAAATGTCTGGTAAAAAACTAATCTTAATTTAACAATACTCCCTCAGTCTCTCTTAAAACCAGTTTCTGGCCAATGAGATGCTTGAGTCAAATAATTGTGTAATCAAATTCTTCCCATATTCTACTAACATAGCTTGCTAATTTTAATTAATGATCATTTTTAACTCTTTCATGCAGACAGATTTTTTTTTCTTTCTTTTCTCCTAAAGCATTTATGATGCCAAAATATCAAATAGAAATTTCCCTCCTAGGCTGTTTTGGCAGACCATACGATTTTCCTTTCCAAGATGAGTTGATGCTGGCTGTGATCTCACAGCATCACTGATACAGTGCTCTCTTTTGAAAGAGGTAAATTAATTGAAGGTGGGGAAAAGTGTGGGTGTGTGAAAAGAAAAAAAATTCTCTTCTTATACAACTATTGGATAAATTGGAAGACACTGTAGAAGTCATCTGTATCTCCTCTGTAAAGTGAGGAGGCTGGATTGAATTTCCTTTGTTTCTCTTCCAGCTTCAGCATTTCATGAGTCTATCACCCACTCTACTCCGAGCTCCTGGATAAAAGACACCAGGTCTTATTCATCTTGGTATTTCCAAATCTCCTTGTAAGGCCTGACACACAGGAAGGTCTCATTCCTTGTTTTTTTATAAATGAACAAATCATATTGCTTCATTCCAATTCCTCCTGAATATAGCAAAACTCATATGTTACCATTAATGGTTCACAATTCTGTCCTTCAGGGCCACAGAATATTACATGTAAACGTATTCTATTTTATGTTTTATTGGGTTGCTCTAGAGCACACACGTACAGTATCAGTGCTGATGATTTCGCTTGAGGTGGATCAGTTCCTTAATTCATTCAACAAATATTTGCAGAATACCTAGCAGGTAGTGTACTAAAGTGCTGAACTTGACATAGTTGCCTGTACCAAAGAACTTAGAGTAGAGTAGATAAGACAGACAAGACTACACAAAATAGAACACGTGCTATGAGGGGTGAGCACAAGGAGTAGCTGACCTAGTCTGAGGAATTCCTTTCCCAAAGGAAGTAATAAACAAACTCAAACATTAAATAGGGGTTAGCCTGGTGAAAGTAGGGTGGAGGGTGGATGGCATCGAAGGTAGTAAGAACTACAGGTCCCAGAGTTGGTATCTATTTAGAGGGTAATAAAGATTTTTTTTAAAGACCCTGGAAGAGTCTCATGTTACTGGGAGCAGTATGACCTAATTTGTGTTTTAGCAAAGTTTCTCTTGTTGCAGCCACAAAATTAGAAAGTGGCAAGATCAGAGGATGGCCAGGAGAAGTAGAAACTTCGTCATGAAGATAAAGACCTTGGCAGTGGACATGAAGAGAATTAGATGGATTCTGGATATACTGAGGAAGACAGTGAAGGATTGGAAGTGGGGATGGGGAGTAAAAGAATGTGATGAATTAAAGAAGTCAAGTCTGATGCCTGCCTTGAAAATTGAGGGAGGGCTATGTCATTTGCTAAGAAGCACTTCTAAAGTAGTAGCACTTTGGGAGGGCAGGGAAGTGATGATGAACTCCATAGGCCAGTCAAGAGATACCCCAAATTAGATGCCCAATAGTCAGTTGATTATACAGATCTGGATCTTAGGAGAGAATTTTGGGTTGAAATTATAATCATATAGAGTTGATAGCTATCAATGTACAGACAGAACTTGAAGCTATTTAGAATGAATACCTGGGAAGGCAAGAGGACTGAGGAATCCTAAGAAATACCAGTCTTTAAAAGCCATTCAAATATTTCACTTGGTGATTAATGCCACTTGCTGTCTCTAGTCCTAAGGACCAGATTCACTCTAGGTCAGAAGGGATCTGACAAAGCACTTTCCATGGTGATCCAAGCCGGGAGCTCTGTGTAGGGACAAAGCCAGGCTTAAGGCACTTCAGGATGTCGCACATAAATTATCAACTACTCAGTTGAAAGGATTTGCAAATCTTGTTTGGTCATGTGGGTGTGGAGAAGAGGAACAGAGCTAATTATGAAATATGTGGGAGCCTACGGAATGTTCCTGGGCTCAATTCAACAGTATTTTCGTAGATGGCTTGAGCACTACAGACAGAAGGTATAATATAATAAAAATCCACCTAGGATAGAGAATCCTTGTGTTTGTCACTAAGCTGTTGCTAGGGAGCCTGGCACAAGTCTTTATTCTCATTGTCTACCCAAATCACAAACACAACTTAATCAAAGGGAAGGAGCAGGCGAAGAAGATGGCAGCTGTGATATTATCAAAAAAACTGATGGTTGCAAAGAGCCACAACCAAGAAAACCACTTACAGGAGTCCCAGGGAGGTATACATGGTTAACATGCTCTGCCGCTAACCTACAGGTTGGAAGTTCAAGTCCACCCAGAGGCACTTTGGAAGGTCTGCCAACTACTTCTGAAAAATTAGTCATTGGGAGGGGAGTGGGGAAGAGCACTTACATCTCTGATACTAACCTGAAATCAAGAGCTTTTGGCATAACACTTGAGTCATATATGTATGATGTTTCAGCAGTCATGAATGCTGGTCTCAGAAGCACTTCTATAAGCAGGGTGAGGCAGAAATCCATAACTAAACAAATAATAGTTTCTTTTATAATTTTATAAAACCCTGGGGACATTGGAGTTTTTTTTTGTTTGTTTTGTTTTGGTTGTTTGACATAATCTGGACTATATTGAGCTACTGAAGATCCCATCTGCTGAAGCCTTCTAAGCTTGTTATCAATCTTATAACAAATATTTTGATTTAGTAAGGAGCTTATTCTGGGGAATGCAGAACCATCCAAAATGTGTTATATTAAGGGTTTTGGTTATTTTCTTAGTCAAGCATCTGCTACAAACTGCTTATTTTGAGAAGTGATCTTTCTGCTGTCAGTTCAGTTCCGAGGGTATAATGAATCCCTAAGATTTGACATCTCACTAAAAATAGATATGTGGACTGTTGTGGACTGTTGTTAGGTTCCATTAAATTGAAGTTGACTCATAGGGACCCATGTAACAGAGTAGGGTTTTCTTGGCTATAATCTTCACAGGAGCAGATCACTAGGTCTTTCTCCTGCTAAACTGCTGGGTGGGTTCAAATCGCCAAACTTTCAGTTATCAGACAAGCACTTAACCATTGCACCACCACGGTTCCTTATATGTGGATTAGTGGCAGATAATAAGGTCCCCAAAACGTAATCACATATGTTGTTTAGAAACCTCCCAAGGTTTGGAAACTTTTAACAGGAATCTGAACACTATACCTTGGCCTGAGATGGTCTTGTAAATAGTTTTTTAACATAAAGTCCATCCTTTTTAATTACCTTTGTAGTGGGATGCTCTAACTAAAACTAACTCGTTGCCATCGAGTCAATTCCAACTCACAGTGACCTTGTAAGACAAGGAAGAGCTGCCCCATAGGTTTCCAAGGAACAGCTGATGGATTTGAACTGCCCACCTTTTGGTTAGCAGCCGAGCTCTTAACCACTGCAACATCAGGGCTCCACAACTAAAATTAGACCCTAATATTCTGAAAAGTTGATGGTTAAAAAGGGCAAGAAGCTTCCAACAGTTTTCCTGTTTCTTGGCTGCCCTTTATTTTGAGAAAATCGGTTTGTTGGATCTTTTTTTTTTTAATAATTTTTATTGTACTTTAAGTGAAAGTTTACAAATCAAGTCAGTCTCTCACACAAAAACCCATATACACCTTGCTACACACTTTCAATTACTCTCCCCCTAATAAGGCAGCCTGCTCTCTCCCTCCACTCTCTCTTTTCTTGTCCTTTTCGCCAGTTTCTAAACCCCTCCACCCTCTCATCTCCCCTCCAGGCAGGAGATGCCAACATAGTCTCAAGTGTCCACCTGATCCAAGAGGCTCACTCCTCACCAGCATCCCTCTCCAACCCATTGCCCAGTTCAAGCCATGTCTGAAGAGTTGGCTTCAGGAATAGTTCCTGTCCTGGGACAACAGAAGGTCTGGGGGCCATGACCACCAGGGTCCTTCCAGTCTCAGTCAGGCCATTAAGTCTGGTCTTTTTATGAGAATTTGGGGTCTGCATCCCACTGCTCTCCTGCTCCCTCAGGGGTTCTCTATTGTGTTCCCTGTCAGGGCAGTCATTGGTTGTAGCCAGGCACCATCTAGTTCTTCTGGTCTCAGGATGATGTAGTCTCTGGTTCATGTGGCCCTTTCTGTCTCTTGGGCTCATAATCAGCTTGTGTCCTTGGTGTTCTTCATTCTCCTTTGATCCAGGTGGGTTGAGACCAATTGATGCATCTTAGATGGCTGCTTGCTAGCGTTTAAGACCCCAGACGCCACTCTTCGAAGTGGGATGCAGAATGTTTTCTCAATAGATTTTATTATACCAATTGACTTAGATGTCCCCTGAAACCATGGTCCCCAGACCCCTGCGCCTGCTACGGTGGCCTTCGAAGCATTCAGTTTATTCAGGAAACTTCTTTGCTTTTGGTTTAGTCCAATTGTGCTGACCTCCCCTCTACTGTGTGCTCTTTCCCTTCACCTAAAGTAGTTCTTATCTACTATCTAATTAGTGAATACCCCTCCCACCCTCCCTCCCTCCCTCCCCCCTTTCGTAACCACAAAAGAATGTTTTCTTCTCAGTTTAAACTGTTTCTCAAGTTCTTATAATAGTGGCCTTATACAATATTCGTCCTTTTGCAACTAATTTTACTCAGCATAATGCCTTCCAGGTTCCATGTTATGAAATGTTTCACAGATTCCTTGCTGTTCTTTATTGATGCATAGTATTCCATTGTATGAATATACCATAATTTATTTATCCATTCATCCATTGATGGGCACCTTAATTGCTTCCATCTTTTTGCTATTGTAAACAGTGCTGCAATAAACATGGGTGTGCATATATCTGTTCGTGTAAAGGCTCTTATTTCTCTAGGATATATTCCAAGGAGTGGGATTGCTGGATCGTATGGTAGTTCTATTTCTAGCTTTTTAAGGAAGCGCCAAATCGATTTCCAAAGTGGTTGTACCATTTGACATTCCCACCAGCACTGTTTACATGTTCCAGTCTCTCCACAGCCTCTCCAACATTTATTATTTTGTGTTTTTTGGATGAATGCCAGCCTTGTTGGAGTAAGATGGAATCTCATTGTAGTTTTGATCTGCATTTCTCTAATGGCTAATGATCGTGAACATTTCCTCATATATCTGTTAGCTACCTGAATGTCTTCTTTAGTGAAGTGTCTATTGCCCATTTTTTAATTGGGTTATTTGTCTTTTTGCACTGTAACGTAGATTTTAGAGATCAGGCGCTGATCAGAAATGTCACAGCTAAAAACTTTTTCCCAGTCTGTATTTAGTCTTTCTACTCTTTTGGTGAAGTCTTTGGATGAGCATGTAAGTGTTTGGTTTTTAGGAGCTCCCAGTTATCTAGTTTTTCTTCTACATTTTTTATAATGTTTTGTATACTGTTTATGCCATGTATTAGGGCTCCTAACGTTGTCCCTATTTTTTCTTCCATGATCTTTATCCTTTTAGATTTTATATCTAGGTCTTTGATCCATTTTGAGTTAGTTTTTGTGCATGGAGTGAGGTATGGGTCTTGTTTCATTTTTTTGCAGATGGATATCCAGTTATGCCAGCACCATTTGTTAAAAAGACTGTCTTTTCCCCAGTTAACTGTTCTGGGGCCTTTGTCAAATATCAACTGCTCATATGTGGATGGATTTATGTCTGGATTCTCAATTCTGTTCCATTCGTCCATGTATCTGTTGTTGTACCAGTACCAGGCTGTTTTGACTACTGTGGCGGTATAATAGGTTCTAAAATCAGGTAAAGTAAGGTCTCCCACTTTGTTCTTCTTTTTCAGTAATGCATTATTTATCCAGGGCCTCTTTCCCTTCCTTATGAAATTGGTGATTTGTTTCTCCATGTCATTAAAGACTGTCCTTGGGATTTGGATCAGAATTGCATTAAATGTACAGAGAGCTTTTGGTAGAATAGACATTTTTATAATGTTAAGTCTTCCTATCCACGAGCAAGGTATGTTCTTCCACTTATGTAAGTCTCTTTTGCTTTCTTGCAGAAGTGTACTGTAGTTTTCTTTGTATAAGTCTTTTACATCTCTGGTAAGATTTATTCCTAAGTATTTTATCTTCTTGGGGGCTACTGTAAATGGCATTGATTTGGTGATTTCCTCTTCGATGTTCTTTTTGTTGGTGTAGAGGAATCCAACTGGTTTTTGTATGTTTATCTTGTATCCCGATACTCTGCTGAAGTCTTCTATTAGTTTCAGTAGTTTTCTGGAGGATTCCTTAGGGTTTTCTGTGTATAAGATCATGTTACCTGCAAATAGAGATAATTTTACTTCCTGCTTGCCAATCTGGATGCCCTTTATTTCTTTATCTAGCCTAATTGCTCTGGCTAGGACTTCCAGCATAATGTTGAATAAGAGTGGTGATAAAGGGCATCCTTGTCTGGTTCCCGATCTCAGTGGGAATGTTTTCAGGCTCTCTCCATTTAGGGTGAGGTTGGCTGTTGGCTTTGTATAAATGTTCTTTACTGTGTTGAGGAATTTTCCTTCTATTCCTACTTTGCTGAGAGTTTTTATCATGAATGAGTGTTGAACTTTGTCAAATGCCTTTTCTGCATCAGTTGATAAAATCAGGCGATTTTTGTCTTTTGTTTTATTTATGTGGTGTACTACATTAATTGTTTTTCTAATGTTGAACCATCCCTGCATACCTGGTATGAATCCCACTTGGTCATGGTGAATTATTTTTTTGATATGTTGTTAAATTCTATTGGCTAGAATTTTGTTGAGGATTTTTGCGTCTACATTCATGAGGGATATAGGTCTATAATTTTCTTTTCTTGTGGTGTCTTTACCCGGTTTTGGTATCAGGGATATGGTGGCTTCATAGAATGAATTTGGTAGTATTCCATCCTTTTCTATGCTCTGAAATACCTTTAGTAGTGGTGGTGTTAACTCTTCTCTGAAAGTTTGGTAGAACTCTGCAGTGAAGTAGTCCAGACGAGGGCTTTTTTTTGTTGGTAGTTTTTTGATTACTTTTTCAATCTCTTCTTTTGTTATGGGTCTGTTTAGTTGTTCTACCTCCGTTTGTGTTAGTTTAGGTAGGTAGTGTGTTTCTAGGAATTCATCCATTTCTTCTAGGTTTTCAAATTTGTTTGAGTATAGTTTTTCATAGTAATCTGATATGATTCTTTTAATTTCAGTTGGGTCTGTTGTAATATCACCCATCTCATTTCTTATTTGGGTTATTTGCTTCATCTCCTGTTTTTCTTTTGTCAGTTTGGCCAATGGTTTATCAATTTTGTTGAGTTTTTCAAAAAACCAGCTTTTGGCCTTGTTAATTCTTTCAATTGTTTTTTCTGTTTTCTATTTCATTTAGTTCAGCTCTAATTGTTATTATTTGTTTTCTTCTGGTGCCTGTGGGTTTCTTTTGTTGCTCCTTTTCTTTTTGTTCAAGTTGTAGGGATAGTTCTTTAATTTTGGCCCTTTCTTCTTTTTGGATGTGTGCATTTATTGATATAAATTGGCCTCTGAGCACCGCTTTTGCTGTGTCCTAAAGGTTCTAATAGGAAGCGTTTTCATTCTCATTGGATTCTATGAATTTCTTTATTCCATCCTTAATGTGTTCTATAATCCAGTCTTTTTTCAGCAGGGTATTGTTCAGTTTACAAGTGTTTGATTTCTTTTCCCATTATTGATTTCCACTTTTATGGCCTTATGGTTAGAGAAGATGCTTTGTAATATTTCAGTATTTTGGATTCTGCTAAGGCTTGCTTTATGACCTAATATGTGGTCTATTCTAGAGAATGTTCCATGTGCACTAGAAAAGAAAGTATAGTTGGTTACTGTTGGGTGGAGTGTTCTATATATGTCTATGAGGTCAGGTTGGTGGATTGTGGCATTTAGATCTTCCGTGTCTTTATTGAGCTTCTTTCTGGATGTCCTGTCCTTCACCGAAAGTAGTGTGTTGAAGTCTCCTACTATTACTGTGGAGCTGTCTATCTCACTTTTCAATGCTGATTAAGTTTGTTTTATGTATCTTGCAGCCCTGTCACTGGGTGCATAAATATTTAATATGGTTATATCTTCTTGTATTGTCTGTTTAATCATTATATTGTGTCCTTCCTTATCCTTTCTGATTGATTTAACTTAAAAGTCTATTTTGTCAGAAATTTATATTGCCACTCCTGCTCTTTTTTGATTGTTGTTTGCTTGATATATTTTTTCCATCCTTTGAGTTTTCGTTTACGTCTCTAAGTCTAAGGTGTGTCTCTTGTAGGCAACATATAGACGGATCCTGTTTTTTAGTCCATTCTGACACTCTCTGTCTCTTTATTGGTGCATTTAGTCCATTTACATTCAGGGTAATTATGGATAGGTATGAATTTAGTGCTATCATTTTGATTTCTTTTTTTGTGTGTTGATAGCTTCCTTTTCCCACTTGATTTTATGTGCTGAGTAGATTTTCTTTATATATTGTCCTTTCCTCATATTTGTTGTTGTCAATTTTTTTTCTGCCGAGTCTGTATTTTTCCCTTGTATTTTATTTTGATGAGTCGGATAGTTTGTCTCCTTTGTGGTTACCTTATTATTTACCCTTATTTTTCTAAATTTATAACTAACTTTTATTTCTTTGTATCACTGTATCTTCCTCTCTGTATGGAAGGTGTATGATTACATTTCTTAGTCCCTCTTTATTATTTTAATGTTGTCTTCTTTTATAGAATAACATCGCCATTACCCTGTGTTGGGCCTTTTTTTAATCTTGCTTTTTTTTTTTTTTTTTTTTGGATTTCCCTGTCTGGGTTGACTTCTGGTGCTCTGCCCAGTGTCCTAGTCTTGGGTCGATACCTGATATTATTGATTTTCTAACCAAAGAACTCCCCGTAGTATTTCTTGTAGTTTTGGTTTGGTTTTTATGAATTCCCTCAACTTGTGTTTATCTGGAAACGTCTTAATTTCACCTTCATATTTAAGAGACAGTTTTGATGGACATATGATTCTTGGCAGGCAATTTTTTTCCTTCAATTTTTTAAATATGTCATCCCATTGCCTTCTTGCCTGCATGGTTTCTGCCGAGTAGTCCGAGCTTATTCTTATTGGCTCTCCCTTGTAGGTGACTTTTCTTTTATCCCTCGCTGCTCTTATAATTGTCTCCTTATCTTTCGTTTTGGCAAGCTTGATTATAATATGTCTTGGTGACTTTATTTTAAGATCTACCTTATGTGGAGTTCAATGAGCATCTTGGATAGATATCTTCTCATCTTTCACAATACCAGGGAAGTTTTCTGCCAACAAATCCTCAACAATTTTCTCTGCATTTTCTCCCTCCCTGTTCTGGTACTCCAATCATTCATAGGTTATTTCTCTTGATAGAGTCCCACATGATTCTTAAGGTTTCTTCTTCTTTTTTTAATTCTTTTATCTGGTTTTCTTCAAATGTATTAGTGCCAAGTGATTTATCTTCGAGTTCAGAAATTCTAGCTTCTACTTGCTCAATTCTGCTCTTCCAACTTTCTATTGAGTTATCTAACTCTGTAATTTTATTGTTAATCTTCTGAATTTCTGATTGCTGTCTGTCTATGGATTTTTCCAGCTTATTAAATCTTTCATTATGTTCCTGAATAACCTTCTGAGTTCTTCAGTTGCTTCATCTGTGTGTTCTTTGGCTTGTTCTGCGTATTGCCTCATTTCCTTCCTGATGTCTTGAAGGGTTCTGTATATTAAACTTTTGTATTCTGCGTCTGGTAATTCCAGGAATGCACTTTCATCTAAAAGATCCCTGGATTCTTTGTTTTGAGAGCCTGTTGAGGTGATCATGGCCTGTTTCTTTATGTGACTTGATATTGATAGTTGTCTCCGAGCCATCTATAAGTTATTGTATTAGTTTATGCTTGCTTACTGTGTCGTAGCTGCTTGCTTTGTTTTGTTTTGTTATACCCCTGTGGGTTGCTTGAGTGAGCTAGCTTGATTATTTTTGCCTTTGGATCTCTGGTGTCCTGTCCCCAGCTGGCTAGAGCTGTTATCGGGTATATCAGTCTAGGAGTCCTTTCAGTTTTCTTGTATGAATTCAGCTCAGGTTTCCAGGTAGCTGATATGAAATGTGTGGTACAGGCTCTGCCCTACAGTCTTAGAGGGGCAGGGATGATTGGCGTATATATCAGTATCTGATTGCGGCAGGGGGTCAGGCTCTGAACAAGGCAGGGGGCTGAGAACCAACCCCCAAGTGTCTCTGAGGAAAATGCATCTCTGTTCCCTAGAGCGTGCTGGTGGGTGGGTTCTTCAGAGGGACCATGGGCACCCAAAGATTTTGTTGTAAGGACTGGGAGGTACCAGTTATCCCTGGGCTCCTGTCGCAGGTGGCTGGGCAACCCAAGTAGAGCCATCAGTCCTTAGGTCCCTATTGTGGGTAGGTGAGGACCTTGTTTAATAGGCAAAGCAATGTCAAACGTCAAACACCCACCTCTCCACCACACCGCTGAAATGGTTGGAGTTTGCCAACAAGGGCCTATTCTCCCAAAATAGGCCCACACAGGTCCATGCAGAAGGGAAAGGTGCCCAAGGTCCACGGACGGTTTATGCCTGGACAGGAGCCACTTCTGTCCTGAGCTCCCCCAGTTAATGGAGCTAGCAAATTATCTTTTCCCCCTAGTTGGAAATTTTTTCCTTCCCCAAGGCTGGGAGGACGGCTCCAGGTGCCCATCAGGGTCTATCTCAGGCCCAGGGATTCAGCCGCTGAAGCTGAGTTGGGGGTGGTGGTGGGGTGCGGTAAAATATACACAAGTACTTAGCTTTTGCCGAGAGCGCCCTTCTGCTCAGGTTCCGGAGGTGTAAGTGGGCTGTGTGGCTGGCTGCTTCTGCCTGAGGAAACTGCGGCAGAACGCTAGGACCAGCCTGCGGCTACCGCCCCGAGAATGGTGCCTGAGGGCTCCCTGTGATTCAGGTCTGGTAACTCATCTCCACTTCTGAATGGCCTCTTCCTCTCCCTACCCCTCAGTTCGTTGTCTAAGCTTGCCTTTGATGCTCAGGGCTCCCAGCTTGTCACAAATATACTCGTTTCCCTTGTTTTTGGGGGTCTTTGTTGTAAACAGGGCTCGACGGAAGCGTCTGTGTATTCCGCCATCTTGGCTCTGCCTCCTTGTTGGATCTTTTGAGTACACACGATATAGCAGAAGTCCAGGTCTGGATGGTGGAATGGAGTTTTTGTCACCATATTGCAGTACTCAGTTTATCTCCCTGCACAGCAGTATGCTTTAGCATAACTCCTCTATCTGGAAATCAGACCTCTTCACATTTCAGTTCCACCTCATCTCCTCCACACACCCACCCATGAAAAATAGATCTTCAGAACTGCAACTCCACTCACAATGAAGACAAACGTATACTCTACTACTCACAGCAGGTTAGCAACTCCATCTTCTCTCTTTTCTTCCTCCCTGGCTGAGTGTAAAAGAGGTTGTAGGAGACGGAGGAGCCACATGACAAAAAGAGTGTAGGTTTTTGTCAATTGGTGCATGTTTTTGCTATATATTATATTGCTGTATATTATGTATAATTTTGTGTATATTCTCAGCAACAAAAAATAAAATTATTTAAAAAATAGTCTAGGTTTCTGAATGACTATAGAGAAGGTGGGAAAACCCTGGTGGCCTAGTGGTTAAGTGCTATGGCTGCTCACCAAGAGGTCAGCAGTTCAAATCCACCAGGCATTCCTTGGGAACTCTATGGCGCAGTTTTACTCTGTCCTATAGGGTCGACATGAGTCAGCAGCGACTGGATGGCGACAGGTTTAGTTTTTGGTTTTTAGAGGAGGTGGAGCCCTGGTGAGCAGTGGTTAAGAACTTGCCTGCTAACCAAAAAGGCTGACAGTTCAAATCCACCAGCTGCTCCTTGGAAACCCTATGGGGGCAGGTCTACTTTGTCCTATAGGTCGCTATGAGTTGGCATTGGCTTGAAGGCAATGGGGATATAGAAAGTCCCTCATGAACCAAGAACTTTGGTTGGTTCTTTATAAAATATCTGTTACAGTAGTTTTCATTGCCTTAACTAATACAATACCCAGACTGTCTTGAAAAAATCAAAGTTCTAATGTACCTGAAATACTATGTATTTACATACTAAAATTATATAAATTTTTCCATTGATGCATATTTATTACTACAAATACTAAAAAAAAAGTTCAGGCAATTTTGCAGTGGTGTGCAAACATTAATGGACATAAAACTACCTAGGGTACTGTTAAAAATGCAAATTCCTAAGCAGCACCTCAAAAAATTCTGATTCTGTAGACTTGAAGTAGGGCTCAGGAACTGACACTTTACCAGCACTCTAAGAGATTCTAAGCACTGACTGAAGAACTTAGAAGTTAAAAATGTAGACTCATGAAACAGGCTAGGTTTGAATCCTGGCTCTGCCACTCACGTGAGCCAATAGATTTTATCTTTCTTGATACTCCATATCTTCGTCTATAAAACAGAAATAATAATAGAAGTCATCTCTTTGGTGTACTTGGCCCAACATAAGGCTTGATGAAATATTAGTTCGTATTATAAAACATAATTAAAATAGAATTAAATAAGGTTAACATTTTTATTGTGAAAATTTTCAAACATATGTAAAAGCAGAGATAATACTATAAGGCCCTTCCATATATTAATTACCTCTAACAAGGTCGAAGAGTTCATATTTGCCAACTTAAAAATTTAGGACACAGATATAGTAATCAAGACAGTGTAATATTTTCATAAAGACAAACACAGAGATCAATGGAATGATAGAATAAAATTGAAAGTCTGGAAATAAACCCATATTTACAGTCTATTGATTTTTGACAATGGTGCCAAGACAATTCAATGGGCAAAGAAGTCTCTTTCAACAAATGGTGCTGAGATAACTGGATATCCACATGCAAAAGAATGAAGTTGAACCCCTACCTCATATCATATATAAAAATTAGCTCAGGATGGATCAAAGACCTAAATATCAAAGCTAGAACTATAACATTCTTAGAAGAAAACATAAGGGTAAATTTTTGTGACCTTGGTTTAAGCAATGGTCTCTCAGATATGACATCAAAAGAAAAAGTAGGTGTGTTGGATGTCATCAAAATTTAAAACTTTTGTGCATCAAAGGATACCATCAAGAAAGTGAAAAGATAGCCCACAGAATATGAGAAAAATTTTCACAATTTATATGTCTGATAAGGAACTTGTATCTAGGATATATAAAGAACTATAACAATTCAATAATTAAAAGACGAATCTCAACTTAAAAATGGGCAAAGCATATGAACAGACATTTCCTCAAAGAAGATACACATATGCCCAATAAGCACATGAAAAGATGCTTAACATACATCATTAGTCATCAGGGAAATGCCAGTCAAAGCCACAATAAGATACCACTTTACAATCACTGGTATGGCTATAAGGCCCCTGGATGGTGCAAAACGTTTGTGCTTGACTACCAACTTAAAGGTCGGTGGTTCAAACCCACTCAGCAGCACTGCGGAAGAAAGAAAAGCCTGGTGATCCGCTTCCATAAAAATTACAGCCAAGAAAACCCTATGGAGCAGGTCTAAACACATAGGGTCGCCATGAGTCAGAACTGACCTGAAGGCAATGGGTTTAGGATAACAATAATCAAAAAGACAGATAATAACAAGGTTGGGGAGGATGTGGAGAAGTTGGAACCCCCCTACACTGCTGATGGGAATGTAAAATGGTGCAGCCACTTTGGAAAACAGTCTGAGTTTCTCCAAGTTTCAACATAAAGCTACCATATGAACCAGCAATTCCATGTCTAGGTATATACCCAAGAGAAGTGAAAGCATATATCACACAAAAACACAGAGACAAATGTTCATTGCAGCATTATTCATAATAGCCAAAAAGTGGGAACCACCCAAATGTCCATCGATTGATGAAGGGGTAAACAAATATGGTATATCCATACAAAATAGTGTTCGGAATAAACAGAAATTTACTGGTACATACGATAGCATGAATGAACCTTGAAAACATTATGCTAAGTGAAAGAAGCCAGTCAGCAAGGATGAGACCCAATAACCAAGCAGTTTCTGTTCAGTGGACCCTGACTTACGGCAGCCCTATGTGTGTCAGAGTAGAAGAGTGATTCAGAGGGTTTTGAATGGTTGACTTACCAGAGTAAATTGCCAGGTCTTTCTTCTAAAGTACTCAAACCTCCGACCTTTTGGTTATCAGCCCAGCGCATTAACTCATTGACCCTTTGCACCACCCGGGGATGCTGAAGTGATGAGAGACTCCTCTAAATCATACGAGGATTCTGAAAGACAGGCAATTCTGTGGCTCCACAAAACTTTTCAAGTTTGTAGCATGGGTTCAGTGTGCCTAACTGCTCTCGAAAATGTATGGCTTTATTTAATTTAGTGAGAAGGTTCACAAATTAAGAAAGAAAAGGAGGAGACACAGTGGAAATGACAAAATTGCCTTGTGAACCAGCTGACAGAAAAGAAACAATTAGCAATGGTTGGCAGGGAGGATTGTAAGAGGAAGAAGGTTAAGTGGTGTGTGCGTGTGTGTGTGTGTGTGTGTGTGTAAGAAAGAAATTACCTTTGCTGGCATATGCAGAGCTGGGAGTAGTGAATATCTCAAAGAAATTCTGGAGTATTACAAGTTCACCGTGTGTCTGAGGAAAACCCATTGGAAAAAAAAAAAAAGATCATGTCATGAAGTCAATTGCAACTCATAGTGACCCTATAGGACAGAGTAGAACTACCCCCATTGAGTTTCCAAGCACTGTCTGGTGGATCTGAGCTGCTAACCTTTTCGTTAGCAGCAGTAGCACTTAACCAGTACATCACCAGGGTTTCCACCACTGACAGAGGAAGAAAGCAAGCATCAAGTCGCGCTTCTGACAGTTTCCCAGACTGGCCACTAGGTGGCAAGATCGGCCCAACACAGTCTTCTGACAAAAAAGAGAAAGGAAATGGGTAGTACAGGAATAAGTCCCCGATGGCTGTTTGAACATACAGTAAACTTATAAGCCAAGAAGTCATACCTTATAAAATGTTATTTGTAAGTATATATAAGAATAATACTAATAAAAAAAAATACAAGCCAGGTGGGTAACTGAAACATAAAATCTCCCCAATGGTTGTTAAACACCAGTTTTTGCTCTCACCAAATCTTCCAGCTGAGGAATTTTTCCTGACTTAAAAACAGGTTTAACCTGAAAAAGAGAGTAACAGTAAGTCATTAGGTGTTCAGACCACAAAAATACATTTGGATTTTAATTTTACTGTCAGCACTTTGGAGCCTAACTATCACATTTCAAATTGTTTTCGTGGGGAAAGTTTTAATTTCAAACTTAGTATGCTGAGAGCGTATCTCCTCTTCCCACTCTCCTCCCAGATGGTGGGGATTTCTTCAGCTCTAAAAAAAAAATTTTTTTTTATTCCAGAGTGGGAAATTGTAACACACGGTTTCAAGGATAAAAGGCAGTGTGGGCTCCTTTTTTCTTCCCATCTCATCAGACCTTCTGCTTCTATTTTCAGTGGTGTTTTCCATACAGATTTCAGTCCTTTCCCGTTCCTCCACACACCAGAAGAATGTGTGACCCCCATGACTGTCTTGAAACAACATTTGTAAGGTTTCCAAAGGTTTTTTTTTTTGTTTAATTAGGTTTGGTTTCACTGTTAGTTACAACAGGAAACAGTCAAGGGGCAACAACAACAAACAAAGAGAAAGTTGCAAAGTTTCAAACAATTCCGCAATAAATAGCCACACAATGAGGGTTGTCCCTGGTGTTCATTGGAATGTAAATGACTTGAAGCTTTGATTATTTTCGCTGCTTTGCAGCCACAGCTTAGTTTTGTTGAGAACCCTGCCCCATCCTTCAAACTCTTTCAATCCTTGGCTGTCCTTCAAGAGGTTTCTCCACCACCCCGCCTTTCATTCCTCACCCCCACTTCTTTTATTTAATACTTGCTGAAAAAAAGTTACAGATACACATGGAATGTTTTGAGATACAAAAAGAATTAAAATTAAATGAGATTTAATTATATTCAGAAGAAAACCCAGATTTTTTTGCCCAAGTTTTCTTTCTTCAGAAAGGAAGGCCATCATGTGCTTTTTCTTACTAGAATAGGGGGTGAGGAAGAGGGGAAGTTGAAGTGAACGCTTGGACAGAAACTGAGGGTGCTGCAGAGGAGAGAGCTCACAGACTGAGAAACGGGAAGGGGCGATGGACGCCCAATATATGCTTCGTGTCCGGTAAGTCCTGTTGTATGTTATTCAGGATCTTCCTAACCACGAAATCTTTTTCAATTTAAGTTAATTAATGGAGGCTCAGTTTGGTTTAGTAAAAAAAAAAAAAAATTCTTAATTATATATAATTGAGGCAGATGCTATCAGTACTTCAGCTTTTTCTGTGTCTAGACTGGATCAACATCTAGCTGCCAGCAACAGGTGCCTTTGGCCAAAGACTGTCTCTGGTCACTGTAATCCACTTGGCTGTACCTGGTTTGGAAATAACAGTCATCTGGGGAGTAGCCCTTAAAAAATGACTATAGGGTTGCTATGAGTCGGAATCAACTCCACGGCAACGAGTTGGTTTATAGAAACTAGAGGAGCAATACCCCAGCTCCTGTGTCCTGCTGGAGCTCTGGTGGTGCAGAGGTTAAGAGCTCTGGCGAGGTACAGCTGCTGACCAAAAGTCGGCTGTTTGAATCCACCAGCTGCTCCTTGGAAACCCTATGGAACAGTTTTACTCTGTCCTGCCGGGTCTCTATGAGTCAGAATTGACTAGACGGCAACAGGTTTGGCTTGGTTTTTGGTTTGTGTCCTGTTGGGGATGTAGCTCTGAGGTTTGTGTTTTAGGGGACCCCAGACTTCCCAGCAGGGTTACTTTCCAGTTGTTCATTGTGGTAACTGACTTGGTAACACAGACTTTATTGAAGGCCTTCTCTTCCTTGCCTCTCTTTCCCACTTGCCAGTGGTATTTCCTGGGATCATCACCTTCCAAATAAACTACTTACTCTTGAATCCATATCTCACGGAGTCTGCTTTAAAAAAAAAAAAAAAAAAGGGAAACCCAAATTAAGACTATCTAAATAAATGGATTTTAAAATAAGTAAAGCTTTGATTATAATCACATGAATGGTTGTGCTAAGGTCAAGGGGAAATAGTTTATCATCTTTAATAGTCCCATTAAATTCTTATTTATATTGTGGATTTCTGGTCAGTTACCCATGCCCTTGTAACAGAGCAAATACAATGGCAGGTGGATAGTGATAATTCTGAATTAAGTGGTGACTGAATAATGATGTCTGACGACTACAGAGATAAGCGATTTTAACTTCAATATCCCCTTCTTGACTATTGAGAGGCAAAATTATTAATAATATTTAAGAGATAAAGGGACATAAAATATAAAGAAGCCAAAAATTAGAAGATATCCCTTTCCAGTTGAAAACTGACTTAATAATGGTTTGAGACCAATTAAAACATAAATATCCATGTATAAAACCTGTTTCATCCCCATAGACACAAAAATATACCTAATCATATCACAAACGCACTATTTCTGGCTATCAATAAAACTGTTTTCAAATACCTAAATGTCTTTACTATACTGAAAAGCAAAATACTTTTCAGAAATGTAAGCAAAATTGGAAGAAAAAAAAAATGTAAGCCAAAGACTTGTCCTGAGATTTATCTAGCAGTAAAGCTCAAACTATTATTAAACCTCAAATCATACCTAGCTTTCACGAAAAGCTTATAAAGAACATTTATTTTTTGAATCCTCTGGGGAACAGAGCTTGAGAAAATTAGTTTGATATTAAAAAAAAATCTTAAGGAAATAAAACAAAAAGAAAATTCTGCCTTTTAGCTTTAGTAGGAAATACTGGAATATATTTTTTAAGCCTGATGCACTATATGATATTATATAATAAATTAATATTACAATGAGTCACTAGGAGGTGAAAACATGTTTTTTTGTTTGTTTTTAGTAAGTAGAAGGCTGGGAATAAATATTATTTCAGAACCACACATTTCTAATTCAACCAAAGTGTTCTCCACGTTGGTTCCCCTCTCCACTCAAATGGTTAAAAACAATAATGTTTCCTGCAAAAGAAATAAATGAAGATGTTGTTGTGTGCTGTCCAGTTGATTCTGAGAGGAAGAAACACTGCCCGGTCCTATGCCATCCTCACAACCGTTGCTATGCTTAAGCCCACTGTTGCAGCCACTGCGTCAATCCATCTTGTTCAGGGTTTTCCTCTTTTTCGCTGATCCTCTACTTTACCAAGCATGAAGGCCTTCTCCAAGGTCTGATCCCTCCTGATAACATGCCCAAAATACTAGAGACAAAGTCTCCTCATCCTTGCTTCTAAGAAGCATTCTGGCTGTACTTCTTCCAAGACAGATTTGGTATATTCCCTACTCTTCACCAACACCATAATTCATCTGTCCTACGTTAGGTATAATTATGCCTTGTGTCCAATTAAAGGAGGGGAATTTTTCCCAGTTATCAGGCTCCTTGACTTTGGCTATTACTGCTTCTTGTTCAGAAATGCTTTGGGTCTGAATAATCCTGGCAAACCCTCTATTCCTGTGGATAATCATTAACCAGCATTTCAAATCCTAGTCATTTACAGTCAGATCATGTTGGCCCTCCTTTTCCAGAACTACAGCGAGGGGAAAAAGTGTAGGGGGAGGGGGGTGGAAATAAGGAAGTTTTAAAAAACTTCATTTCTTCTGGTTTTCTAGAACTGGATAACTTTGGCTTTCTTTCTGATTTTTCCCAAGAAATAGCCCAAATGATTGTACAATTAAATATTATGCAATTTTTAAGCAATAATAAGTTTCCCACAGGGATCCTATCCCCAAAATTAATAACACACATTGATGAAAGAGAGGAAAACAAAGCAAGAAGATAACAGTAAGCCACCAAGTATTTATTAGATACTTAGAACATGCTTAGCAATAGTGCCAAAGTTTTCTATTTTGTTAGCTGGGTTTGGCTAGAAGCTTCACAGAGTACAGCTCCACTTCAATATCTTTTGCTTTGATCTTGGCAAAGTATCTTTTGTTAACGTCTTTGAAAAACAAACAACATCCCCTTCCTCCAGCCCTTATCTTACCTTTCTTCTTTTAATTATATATATATAGGGTTTATATATATATATATATGCCATCCTCTGTCCTGTCGAAGAGAAAGCAGGTGAGATTCTTGTCGCCTCCTTTCATTCCCACCACCGGCTCCACAGCTGGTGGGCAGTTAGGAAACCATACTGCTTCCGGGTGTTGCGTCAGATGCTAAATTAATCACAGCATCAGGGCTAAAATATTTACACTTGCCCGGAAAACAGCTTTTGGTGGCTGAAGCACCAACTTTCTGAATTCTGAGTCATTCTCCTGGAATAGAATACCATGTAAATATGTTCACACCCACAAATTTATTGAGATCTCTGGAAATTATCTTGAACAAAGTAGGTGTTTCACTGCACTGGCCCTCAGGCTTGCCTTCCATGAAACACCCTTTCTCAGTGAGAAGAGTCAAACACGTTAGCTAAGAACTCTGAGCCACCAGGAGCCTTTAAAGAAAGATTTGTGTTTCGACAGTCCACCCATTCTGTGGTATGAAAGACGTAGCTAAGATCTAACTTCGACTCATCTTCAATCCTGTCCAGCTGTGTTGCAAAAATTAAGACATGTTTCTTAGGAATTGAAATAGTGGCAGCTGGCATGATAGCTAACACTCCATTATTTCTGTGCATACATGTACTCCCAATTTTCCATAGCCATTTTGCCCTTGCAATGTCATCCCTCTACCATCCTATTTCTGGACCATCTCCCTGCAGCAAGAGTTAACATGTACACATGGAATAACATTCAATATAATGTTAATATGAAAGAGTAAAATAATGTAATTAGTAAACAAATATATTAGTAAGCAAAGCATTTGGGTCATTTATCATTATTCTAAAGTTGCTTCCTCCACTGAGTTTATTGCCTATCAAAGCTAAAAAAAAAAAGTGTATACTTAGCAACTATTTTTATTGGTTATTACCCTTAGTTTGGAAACCCTGGTGGCATAGTGGTTAAGAGCTATGTATGGATGCTAACCAAAAGGTCGGTGGTTGGAATCCACCAGGTGCTCCTAGGAAACCCTAGGGTGCAGTTCTACTCTGTCCTATAGGGTCACTATGAGTCAGAATCGACTTGACAGTGATGGGAATAGAAAGAATGGAAACCCTTAGTTTAGCTTTACTATCCCAGTCCTGAGAGATGGCTAAAGAAAAAAAAAGGGGACAGAGCAATGAAATTATAATTAGTAGCAGGACCAAGACTAGAGTATATCATCCTTTCCTCATTTTTCTTCCTAATACGTACTAATCAAGGTAACCCATTATCCAAAGAAAGATAAAACCAAACATCTCTAATAAAGGCATATTTACTATTCTCCACTGCCAATATATTTATTTTTTCCAGAATTCAATACCACCCTCTGCCAATTACATATCATTTGATTGTATTTTATAAACCAAAAATCAAGCCTGTTACCACTAATTCCAACTCATGGTGATCCCCAGTGTGTCAAAGTGGAACTGTGCTCCATGGGTTTTCAATGGCTGATTTTTTGGAAGTAGATCACCAGGTCTTTCTCCCAAGGCACTTCTCGGTGGACTCAAACCTCCAACTTTTCAGTTAGTAGCCAAGCCTGTTACCCATTTGCACCACCCAGGGACTTGTTACATGTGATACAAGCTGAGTCTAATTAGCTTTGCACCTGTTTTTCTTTTCATGTTTATACAGTGACAGCCTGAGAAAATCTTTCTTATTGTTATTGCTATTAAACCCCTCTGGAGCTTACTGCAAGGCAGATTTGGGTCTTATGTAAGTCCATCTCATGCCTTGTACAAGAATTTCGCTAATAGACCACACTATATATAAGTTTCTAACACTTTCTCCAGCATAGCCTCAAAGACAATACTAGAGAGAGGCTCGCTGCTCTCCTTTTTGTTGTTGTTGTTAGGTATCATCCAGCCAGTTCTGACTCAGAGTGACCCTCTGTGCAACAGAACGAAGCACTGTCTGGTCCTGAACCATCTTAACAATCGTTAGGCTAGAGCCAATTGTTGCAGCCACAGTGTCAATCCATCTCATTGAGGGTCTTCCTCTTTGTTGCTGACCATCTACTTCACCAAGCACGATGTCCTTCTCCAAGGACTGATCCTTCCTGACAACATGTCCAAAGTATGTGAAACATAGTCTTGCCATCCTTGCCTCCAAGGAGTGTTCTGGCTATACTTCTTCCAAGACAGATGTGTTCATTCTTTTGGCAGTCCATGGTGTATTCAATATTCTTCACCAACACCACAATTCAAAGGTGCCAATTCTCCTTCAGTCTTCCTTACTCATCGTCCAGCTTTCACATGCATATGAGGTGAAAACACCACGGCTTGGGTTAGGTGCACCTTAGTTTTCAAGGTGACATCTTTGCTTTTCAACACTTTAAAGAGGTCTTTTGCAGCAGATTTGGCAGAAGCAATGTGTGTTTTGATTTCTTGACTGCTATTTCCATGGCTGTTGATTGTGGATCCAAGTAAAATGAAATCCTTGACAACTTCATTCTTTTCTCCGTTTATTATGATGTTGTTTATTGGTCCAGTTGTGAGGATTTTTGTTTTCTTTATGTTGAGGTGTAATCCATACTGAAGGCTGTGGTCTTTGATCTTCATTAGTAAGTGCTTCAAGCCCCCTTTACTTTCAACAAGTAAGGTTGTGTCGTCTGCATAACGCAAGTTGCTAATGAGTCTTCCTCCAATCCTGGTGTTCATTCTTCTTCATATAGTCCAGTTCTCAGATTATTTGCTCAGCATACAGACTGAATAAGTGTGATGAAAGGATACAACCCTGATGCACACCTTTCCTGACTTTAAACTGCGCTCCTTAAAAACCCATATTGAGAAGTGAATATAAAATACCCTAAGCCTCATCTGACAGCATCATGGAAAAGGAAGGAAAACTTGTTCAGTTTCCTTGTCTGTCATACAAGGGAGCTGGGTTAAATGACCTTAAGATCATTTGAGCTCTCATAGTCCATGAAGGTTGATTCTTTTAGCAATGTTTTAAGACCTTAGAGCCACAGAGACGGGACATAGGTTTAGAAATTTATTTTATTTGCTTTTACTGAGATTTCTCCCTTTCAGGAGAGCTCCTCATTTCCCATGTCCCAACCTTCCTGCCCAGAGTAAGAAGATGGCTGTAAACATAGTATAAAGATGGCTTTATATATTAACTAACCCATAGAACAAGGAGCCTAGGTGGTGAAAGCAGTTTAGGATCAGCTGCTAACCTAAAGATTGACTGTTCAAACCTACCCAGTGGCTCCACAGTGGAAAGGTCTGGTGAACTGCTCTTGTAAAGACTACAACCAAGAAGCCGTATGGAGCAGTTCTACTCCATCACATATGGGGTCACCATGAGTCAGGGAAGCATCAAAGGAAGATGGAAGGAATACACAGAGTCACTGTACCAAAAAGAGTTGGTGGACGTTCAACCATTTCAGGAGGTAACATATCATCAAGAACCAATGGTACTTAAGGAAGAGGTCCAAGGTACACTAAAAAAGCATTGGCAAAAAACCAGGTTCCAGGAATTAACGGAATACCAACTGAGATGTTTCAACAAACAGATGCAGTGCCGGAAGTGCTCATATATGCTAAAAAAAATTTGGAAGACAGCTACCTGGCCAGCCAACTGGAAGAGATCCATATTTGTACCCATTCCAAAGAAAGGAGATCCAACAGAATGCAGAAATTATCGAACAATAACATTAATATCACACACAAGTAAAATTTTGCTGAAGATGGTTCAAAAGCAGTTGCAGCAGTACATCGACAGGGAACTGCCAGAAATACAAGCCGGATTCAGAAGAGGACGTGGAATAAGGGATATAATTGCTGATGTCAGATGAATCCTGGCTGAAAGCAGAGGATACCAGAAAGATGTTTACCTGTGTTTTATTGACTAGGCAAAAGAGTTATGGATAACATTGTGAAGAATGGGAATTCTAATCACAGAACACTTAATTGTGCTTATGAGGAACCTGTACTGAGACTAAGAGGCAGTCATTCAAACAGAAAAAGGGATACTACATGGTTTAAAGTCAGGAAAGATGTGTATCAGGGTTGCATCCTTTCACTGCCATACTTATTCAATCTGTGTGCTGAACAAATAATCTGAGAAGCTGGACTATATGAAGAACAGGGCATCAGGACTGGAGAAAGACTCATAAACAACCTGCCATATGCAAATAACACAACGTTGCTTGCTGAAAGTGAAGAGGACTTGAAGCGCTTACTGATGAAGATCAAAGGCCACAGCCTTCAGTATGGATTACACCTTAACATAAAGAAAACAAAAACCCTCACAACCAGATCAATAAGCAACATCATAATAAGCAGAGAAAAGATTGAAGTTGTCAAGGATTTCATTTTACTTGGATCCACAATCAACGCCCATGGAAGCAGCAGTCAAGAAATCAAATGATGCATTGCATTGGGCAAATATGCTGCAAAAGATCTCTTTAAAGTGTTAAAAAGCAAAGATGTCACTTCAAGGACTAACGTGCACCTGACCCAAGCCATGATGTTTTCAATTGCCTTATATGATTGTGAAAGCTTTACAATGAATAAGGAAGACCAGAGAAGAATTGATGCCTCCGAATTATTGTGTTGGTGAAGAATAATGGACTGCCAGAAGAACGAACAAATCTGTCTTGGAAGAAGTATAGCCAGAATGTTCATTAGAAGTGAGGATACTGAGGCTTCACCTCACATACTTTGGACATGTTATGAGGAGCGTCCAGTCCCTGGAGAAGAACATCATACTTGGTAAGATAGAGGGTCATCAAAAAAGAGGAAGACCCTCAATGAGGTGGATTGACATAGTGGCTGCAGCAGTGGGCTCAAGCACAACAAAGATTGTGAGGATGGTGCAGAACTGGGCAGTGTTTCACTCTGTTGTAGGCAGGGTTGCCATGAGTCAGAAGCTATTCGATGGCACCTAACACCAACAGTAATCGGTCAGGGGCCAACTCGACGGTAGCTAACAACAACAACAATCCATAGAATAACTCATTTCTCATTAAATAAAACAGGAACTCAGGCCCAGATATTGAATGTCTTTTTGGGGTTTCTGAAAAAGTCAGGGTCACAGACCAAATCTGCAGTGTGGTTTGAAGTTCGATTTTAAATTTCATGTTCTTATTAGGAAATACACTGTTCAGAAGATCCACGCTCCCTTCTTTATTTAGTGACAAGAGAACTGAATCTGGCTGGTCATTTACATTTCTTGTTAAATAAAAATGCTAGACTGGTTTCCCAGAATGAGTCACTCTATAATGTTTAAAAATAAATAAATAAATAATGTTTACTGAGTAAAAAATAGCTACAGTATTCAAAATGCGAGTATGAGGAAATAGAATGGTAATAAAAGATACGCATCCCTTCTGGGCAGCTTTCCGTCTTATAGAAAGAATAGAGAAATGTACTTCTGCTTTACCATAATTCTGCAGAGTTTCACAACTAAGCATAGTTTCTAGTGCCAGTATACAAAATTAGTGCTCTCTGGCTGTGTGTGGTTAGTGGAGCCACTAAAGCCGCTTGAAGGAATCCTGGTGGCACAATAGTTAAGAGTTTGGCTGCTAACCAAAAGGTCAGCAGTTCAAACCCACCAGCTGCTCTGTGGAAGAAAGATATGGTAATCTGCTTCCGTAAAGATTACAGCCTTGGCAACCCTGTGGGGCAATTCAACTCTGTCCTATAGTGTCGCTATGAATCAGAATAGACTTAATGGCAGTGAGCTAAGGCTGCTGAGGTGAGAATGGAAAATCTCCTGGAACAGAGGGAGTTTTAAAGTTAGGGAGGGACATAGTTAGGTGGGGAGAAGGAGGAAGAGTTCCAGGGAGGATGAAGAGTATGTATTGTGGCTCTGAGAAAGGTGAGAGTATGCAAAGAATAGGTTATTCAATTTAGAAAAAAAAGAAGTGATGGTAAATTGTCTTTTCAGTGTTTTATATCTATTAACTGATGCATTTATTCTTAAAGTAAAATGCCTTTTTTTTTACTACTATGTAACATTCATTGTGCTGGATGTTACATAACTTTAAATATCATTACTGTGGTGATGAACTACAAACAAATACCCCTCTTTTCATCTCCATTTTTATTATCTCTAATGACAGAACTAGTGTAACCAAAGCACGACGCCTTTTACCATGGGAAACAGACATGTTCTGTCTGCTATAAATCAGTGTAGCTGTTCACTAAGTCGGGTCCTTACTCAGAATCCCAGAGAATGGCCAATTAGCACTTTATTTCAGGTTCAGGCCTTGTATTCTACACCATCCATGGAGATTTGAGAGTGGCTTCTTTAGTCTATTGTTCTAACCGTTCTCCTATTTCTTTCCCCAAGTGTGGGGCCTGAGTTCTAGCAACTCAGGCTGTACCCCAATATTATCCCCTATCACAATAGACATCACCCTTTAAACTTCTGTCCCTCACGCCTTTTTGTCTCATTTCTCCCCTCCCAAACACAGTCTCTCAGTTCTTCTTAACCTCTTGTCATTGTTGTCGTTAGGTGACATCAAGTCAATTTCAACTCATAGCAACCCCATGTGACAGAGTAGAACTGCCCCATAGGGTTTTCTAAGTTGTAATCTTTATGGAAGCAGATACCAAGTCTTTCTCCTGTGGAGCCACTGGGTGGGTTCAAACCGCCAACCTTTCGGTTAGGAACCGAGTGCTAGGAGATGTACTCGAATGCACATCTAGAGTGGTTTAATTATATAAGGACTTGTTTAACTAAAGTAATAAGAATCCTAGGAGCAGGCAATCCAAGATTTGTAGAATGGTTTAGTGATGCTACAAGGAAGTAGGCCTTTCCTCCTCCTGTTTTTCCATTCCTTAGCAAAGGTTGCTACAGTCCCAAGCATTATATGCATTCCAGGTAAAAACAGGCAGGAAGCAGAAGATTTCTACCTACTTACATCTCATTGGCTGAACTGAGTCATATGGCTACCCTTAACAGCAAGGGAGTCTGGGAAGGTAAGACTTTAGATAGAGGAAAGGCTAGAATGAGTGTTGAATGAGGAGGCCCTTATCATATCTGCTACTGATTCCAGCTCCCAAGTCCAACCTCCTTTTGCCTTCTTCTTCCGCATGAGTTTTCAGTCATTTTTAGCCATGTCTGAAACTACAGTAGGATGGTTTGGGTATGTGAATATGGGAATGAAGCGTGCTTCTTATTCAAGAGTTGAAAACAAAAAGTACCCTTGGGATGATCTGGCTTCAGAACAGAACATCTAAAAGATAGTGGAGCCTCTCCCTGTGAGGATTTACTTAAGGAAGCCCTGGTGTTGCAGTGGTTAAGAGCTCTGCTGCTAACCAAAAAGTCAGCAGTTTGAATCCACCAGCCACTCCTCGGAAACCCTGTAGGGAAGTTCTGCTCTATCCTATAGGGTCCCTATGAGTCAAACTGGACTCTACCACAATGAGTTTGGTTTTTCTTTCTTTTTAGAATTCTCTTGTTCTTTATTATGCTAAAAACGTGTTTGTTTCCCAGCTTGAACTTAGAGAGGATACGACCACTTTCTATTAGGCAAATCTCAGTAGGTGTCACACTGTACAACCAGCAAAAGAGGTTGGAGATAGAATCACCCTTCTCTGCTTGTGTGATAGTTAAGCTTGTGTGTCAACTTGCATAGGCCATGATTCTCAGTAGTTTGGCAGTTATGATGTAGTTTGGCAGTTGTATATTGATGTAATCATCTCCACGATGAGAGCTGATATAATCACCTCCATGTTGATATCTGCTATGAGTAGCCAATCAGTTGAAAGGGAGTTTTCTTGGGGGCGTGGCCTGCATCCAATATATGTGGGTTTTCTGGCAAAGTTCACTGACTTTTGCTCTGTTCTGTGTCCTGCATTTGACTCGTCAGCATCTGACCTCTAGTTCTTGGGACTTGGGCTAGTAGCCTACCATCTGGCCTGTGGATCTTGGGTTTGTCAGCTCCTGCAGCTATGTGAGTCAGGAAAAGCCTCCAGCCTGACTCCTGACCCACAGACTTGGGACTTGTCAGCCCCTACAACTGTGTAAGCCATTTCCTTGAGATAAATTTCTCTCTATATATGTGTACGTATATATGTTTCACTGGTTTTACTTCTCTGAAGAACCCAGCCTAAGACAGCTTGGTATTTCCACTTACGTGTACAATCATCCCACCAGACTCAGCAGGTATAAAGAAGATATTACCTTATTCTTGCCTTCTATAACTTTGCCTTCTTTGCCTCCACAAATGCTTCCCTCATCTGGTTTTTCTATTTTTTCACCAGCACTGTTCAATCACTCAGGCCCCAAAGTTCAGGGTCATCTTGACAATTTCTCTATCACAAACTTTCTCATAGCCAACTGGTTCACACGTCCAATTGGTTCTCTCTTTTCTTCCCCTTCCTGGTGGGACAGACACTCTGGAAAACAATTTGGGAGTTTCTTATAAAGTTAAACACATACTTACTATACCACCTAGCAATCCACTTCTGAGGTATTCACCCTAGAGAAATAGAAGCTTATGTTCACAGAAAAGCCAGTACATAATGTGTATAACAGTCTACCCATAATAGGCCCAAACTGGAAACTACACAAATGTCCTCCAATGGAGTGAATAGATAAATAAGCTGTGGCACATCCATTCAGTAGAATGCTATGCAGCAACACAGAAGGAATGAACTATTGAAATACACAAGAATTTGGATAAATCTTAAAAGCATTATGCTGTACAAAAAAAGCCAGTCTCAAAAAGGTTATATACTCTATAAGTTCATTTATATGATCCTCAACAAGACAAAACTATAGGGCTAAAAAACAGATCAGTGGTTGCCAGGAGTTAGGAGTCATGGGAGGGTTTCACAACAATAAGGTAGAATAAGGAACTTTTTAGGCTAATAGAACTTTTCCGTATCCTGACTGTGGTGGTGGTTATACTGATCTCTACATGTGCTAAACTACATAGAACTGTATACCAAAAAAAAATTAATGTATGATAATTTTAAAATAAAAAAGTATATATATATACATATATACTTTTTTCTTTTTAAATTATAGTACATTAGAATTTATGTGTATGTATATGTAGATATCTCTCACCATATATGAATACATGTATACACATCAAACCAAACCAAACTTGTTGCTGTTTACTCAATTCTGACTCACAGTGGTGCTATAGGACAGAGGAGAACTGTTCTATATGGTTTCCAAGGCTGTAAATCTTTACAGAAGCAGACTCCCACATCTTTCTCCACGGTGCGACTGGTGGGTTCAAACTGCCTACCTTTTGTTTAGCAGCCAAGCGCTTAACCATTGCACCATCAGGGCTCTCTCTATCTCTTTCTGTCCCTGTCTCTATATACACATATATCCCCCACATGTCTGTCAGTTTGTCGTACTGTGTGTTTGTGTGATGCTGGAAGTATGCCACCAGTATTCAAATGCCAGCAGGTCGCCCATGGAGGACAGGTTTCAGCTGAGCTTCCAGACTAAGACAGACTAGGAAGGACCCAGCAGTCTACTTCTGAAAAGATTTAGCCGATGAAAACCTTATGAATATCAGTGGAACATTGTTTGACATAGTGCTGGAAGATGAGCCCCTCAGCTTAGAAGACACTAAAAAGACAATTGGAGAAGAGCTGCCCCCTCAAAGTAGAGTTGACTTTAATGACGTGAATGGAGTCAAGCTTTCTGGACCTTCATTTGCTGATGTGGCATGACTCGAAATGAGAAGAAACAACTGCAAATATCCATTAATAATTGGAACATGGAATGTACGAAGTATGAATCTTGGAAAATCGGAAATCATCAAAAATGAGATGGAATGGATAAACATTGCTATCTTAGGCATTAGTGAGTTGAAATGGACTGGTATTGGCCATTTTGAATTAGACAGTCATGTGGTCTACTATGCCGGGAATGACATCTTGAAAAGGAATGGTGTTGCATTCATCAACAAAAAGGACATTTCAAGATCTATCCTGAAGTACAGCATTGTCAGTAATAGGAAAATATCCATAATCCTACAAGGAAGATTGGTTAATACAACTATCATTCAAATTTACACACCAACCACTAATGCCAAAGATGAAGAAACTAAAGATTTTTACCAACTTTGGCAGTCTGAAATTGATCGAACATGCAATCAGGATGCATTGACAATTACTGAAGATTGGAATGCAAAAGTTGGAAACAAAGAAGGATTGGTAGTTGGCAAATATGGCCTTGGTGATAGAAACGATTCCTGAGATCACATGATAGAATTTTGCAAGACCAACGATTTGTTCATTGTTCATTGCAAATGCCTTTTTTCACCAACATGAATGGAGACTATACACACGGAGTAGATGGAATACACAGGAACCAAATCGAGTACTTCTGTGGGAAGAGACGATGGAAAAGCTCAGTATCATCAGTCAGAACAAGGCCAGGGGCTGACTGTGGAACAGAACATTAATTGCCCGTATGCAAGTTCAAGTTGAAACTGAAGAAAATTAGAACAAGTCCATGAGAGCCAAAGTACGACCTTGAGTACATCCCACCTGAATTTAGAGAACATCTCAAGAATAGATTCGATGTGTTGAACAGTAACGACTGAAGACCACACGAGTTGTGGAATGACAAAAGAAAGCAAAAGGTCATTAAAAAGCCAAGAAAGAAAGAAAAGACCAAAATGGATGTCAGAAGAGTCTGAAACTTGCTGTTTAACGCCGAGTAACTAAAGCAAAAGGAAGAAATGATGAAGTAAGACAGTTAAACAAAAGCTTTCAAAGGGCAGCTCGAGAAAACAAAGTAAAGTATTATAATGACATGTGCAAAGACCTGGAGATGGAAAACCAAAAGGGAAGAACACGCTCTGCATTTCTTAAGCTGAAAGAACTGAAGAAAAAATTCAAGCCTAGAGTTTCAATATTGAAGGATTCTACGGGGGAAAACATTAAATGACTCAGGAAGCATCAAAAGAAAATGGAAGGAATACACAGAGCCACTATGCCAAAAAGAATTGGTCGACATTCAACCATCTCAGGAGGTACCATATGAGCAGGAACCAATGGTACTTGAGGAAGAAGCCCAACTGAACTGAAGGCATTGGTGAAAACCAAGGCTCTGGGAATTGATGGAATACCAATTGAGACGTTTCAACAAACGGATGCAGCACTGGAAGTACTTACTCATCACCGCCAAGAAATCTGGAAGACAGCTAGCTGGCCGACCAAATGGAAGAGATCCATATTTATGCCTATTCCCAAGAAAGGTGATTCAACCGAATGCGGAAATTATCGAACAGTATCATTAATATCACACGCAAGTAAAATTTTGCTGAAGATCATTCAAAAATAGCTGCAGCAGCATATTGACAAGGAACAGCCAGAAATTCAGGCTAGATTCAGAAGAGGACATGGAACCAGAGATATCATTGCTGATGTAGGATGAATTCTGGCTGAAAGCAGAGAATACTAGAAAGATGTTTACCTGTGTTTTATTGACTAGCCAAAGGCTTTGACTGTGTGGATCATAACAAATTATGGATAACATTTCCAAGAATGGGAATTCCAGAACACTTAACTGTGCTCATGAGGAGCCTGTACATGGATCAAGAGGCAGTCGTTTGAGCAGAACAAGGGGATACTGTGTAGTTTAGTCAGGAAATGTGTGCATCAGGGATGTATCCTTTCACCATACTTATTCAGTCTGTATGCTGAGCAAATAATCTGAAAAACTGGACTATATGAAGAAGAATGGGCCATCAGGATTGGAGGAAGACTCATTAACAACCTGCCTTATGCAGATGATACAACCTTGCTTGCTGAAACTGAAGAGGACTTGAAGCATTTACTGATGAAGATCAAAGACCACAGCCGTCAGTATGGATTACACCTCAACATGAAGGAAACAAAAATCCTGACAACCAGACCAATAAGCAATATCATGATACATGGAGAAAAGACTGAAGTCAAGGATTTCATTTTACTTGGATCCACAATCAACACCCATGGAAGCAGCAGTCAAGAAATCAAAAGACACATTGCATTGGGCAAATCTGCTGCAAAAGACCTCTTTAAAGTGTTGAAGAGCAAAGATGTCACCCTGAAGACTCAGGTGCTTCTGACCCAAGCCATAGTGTTTTCAATCACCTCCTATGCATGTGAAACCTCGACCATGAATAAGGAAGACCGAGGAAGAACTGACGCCTTTTAATTGTGGTGTCGGCGAAAAATATTGAATATACCATGGACTGCCAAAAGATTGAACAAATCTGTCTTGGAAGAAATACAGCCGGAATGCTTCTTAGAGGCAAGGGTGGCAAGATTACGTCTGACACACTTTGGACATGTTGTCAGGAGTGCTCAGTTCCTGGAGGACATCATGCTTGCTAAAGTAGAGGGTCAGCGAGAAAGAGGAAGATCCCCAATGAGATGAGTTGACACAGTGGCTGCAACAATAGGCTGAAGCGTAACAAAGATTGTGAGTATTGCACAGGACTGGGCAATGTTTAGTTCTGTTGTACATAGGGTCACTATGAGTCGGAACCGACTGGATGGCAGCTAACAACAACAACATACATATATACATGTATGTAGCACAAACCATTCAACTAATGGGAGTAGAAGTATTTTAAAAAACTGTAAACTGGCCAGGAGGAATTTGCATGACAGTATGTCATGGACAACTGTCAGAATGAAGACTGGCTAAACTGGAGATTTGGTTAAATGAAGATCAATTTAACCTCTTGATCTATGTACTTTCATAGTTCACTCTTAGTATATTATTGTTTGAATTCTCTAGATTAAAAATCTCAGTATAAATGTCCTTCATTCTTCATGGACAATCCATTATGGAAAGACAGTAACAGTTTTTTGGTGATTTTAAAGCCCCAGGCATACTTTCCCCATGGGCTAATTCGAATTCTTTCTTAGCTTAAACTTCTCAGTTTCTCTTCACTGCCCTCACTTAAATTCTATGACCTTCACCACTCCCCTGTGGGGAATGCCTTATGTAGTGTTAGCACAGTCAAGGTCATGAGGGACTGCTTATATCTATTGATAGGAAGCACCCTGCAAACCCTGCCCATCACCCTGACAGAGGCTTGCTGCTTTCACAAAAGAAAGACGAGTGACAGCACGGAAGAGTAGCTCCATGAGGCATCCACAAGCACTGACCAATGCTTTTGAATACAGGCTCTACTGAGGCCAGACCTTGGGAATATTTCTTCTGAATTAGATAGACACCTATCTGGGGAACTCAGTATTTCCCGGTGTCTATCATATTTTTCTTCTCCAAAAATCCCTGGTGGTGCAAATGGTTTGCATCTGACTACTAACGGAAATATTGGGGGGTTAAACCTACCCAGTGGCGCCCTGAAAGAAAGGCCTGAGAGTCTGCTTCCATAACGACTATAGCCAAGAAAACCCTATGGAGCGGTTCTACCCTGTAACACATGGGTTCATCATGAGTCACAATCTACTCAATAGCAATGGGTCTGGTTTTTGTATTTTTATCATCTTTTCCTTCTCCAGAAGTCTCAAAGGAAGAATGTACTCTTCTCAAACACTAATAAGCCTCCTGTGTTCTGAACTTTACCACCTTTTCACAGTCAAAATCTCCTCCTTTTCTACAATGGAACACATTTTTCTATACTCCAAAACCATTTATCCTTTTGTAATCATTTTCCCCCCATGGAATCAAGAAAATATTTTGCTATTTTTTTTTTTGTTGTTCTTCTTTGCTTTTTATTTTTTTGTTTTGTGCTTTAGGTGAAAGTCTACAGCTCAAATTAATTTCTCATTGAAAAATTTATACACATATTGTTTTGTGACATTAGTTGTATTCCCCACAATGTGACAGCACACTCCCCCTTTCCACCCCAGGTTCCTGTGTCCATTTGACCAGTTCCTGTCCCTTCCTGCCTTCTCATTCTACTTTTGGACAGGAGTTGTCCATTCGGTCTCATATATCTGATTGAACTAAGAAGCACATTCCTCACATGTATTTTTTTTTTTTTTTATCTAATCTTCTTCTGAAGAGTGAGCTTCAAGAATGGTTTCAGCTCTGGGTTAACAGTGTGTTCAGGGGCCATAGTTTCGGGAGTTGTTCCAGTCTCCTTCAGACCATTAAGTCTGGTCTTTTTAGGTGAATCTGAATTCTGTTCTACATTTTTCTCCTGCTCTGTCCAGGACTGTCTGCTGTGTTCCCTGTCAGGGTGGTTATTGCTGGTAGCTAGGGACCATCTAGTTCTTCTGGTCTCAGGCTGGTGAAGTCTCTGGTTCATTTGGTCTCTTAACCCTTTGGGCTAGTATTTTTGTTTCTTTGGTTTTCTTCACTTTCCTTTGCTCCAGGTGGGATGAGACCAATAGATGTGTCTTAGATGGCCGCTCGCAAGCTTTTAAGACCCTAGACACCACTTTACAAAGTGGGATGTAGAACATTTTCTTTATAAACTATGTTATGCCGATTGACCTAGATGTCCCCTGAAACTATGGTCCCTGGGCCACAGCCCCTGCTACTCTGTCCCTCATAGTGTTTGGATGTGTCCAGGAAAATCCTTTGCTTTTGCTTTGGTCCAGTTGTGCTGACTTCACCTATGTTGTGTGTTGTAATCATTTTTGATGATTTAGATCATCTTACAATGGATGGAAAAATGTGGGGAGACTTCTTCATGCCTCATGTGTAGACAGTTGTTAAATCATTCGTTAGGTGCCTCTTCCATAATAAACAAATGATGACCTTACTTTTTCTAGATATTTATTTTCTATTCCTTTAACATTGTTGTTGCTCTACTCTGAAACTTTTCTGAAGGATAGGTAGAATTTTCCGTCTGGATACAGTGTGCTGTTAAGAGTACATCTGTCTACTTAAATCAATATATGGGAACCTCAAACCATTTGAGACGTATAGAACAGAATCTGCAGAGAGCCGAGTCCCTCCCAGACACTGTTGTTGTTTGTTGTTAGCTGAGACCCTGTGTGTTACAGAGCAGAACTGCTCCGTAGGGTTTTCTTGGCTATAATCTTTACAGAAGACGTTCACCAGGACTTTCTTCTGTGGGGCTGCGGGGTGGGTTCGAACCACCAACCTTTAGGCTAGCAGCCAATTGCAAACCACTTCCACCACCCAGGCTCCTTCATCCCAGGTATTATAGGATGGTTTGGGAGAAATCAGTTAGTATCAGATCATGACTGGGGCATTTCTTTTTCTATAGAACTCTTCTACCTGATGAGAGGAAGCTGCAAAAAAAGTCTGGAGCAGGAGAAACGGAGACCACAAGAAAGTCCCACTGGCTCGGTTGTCTTTAGCTGCCCTAACTCTGACCTGAAAAGAACTCAATATTGGTCTGTCAGAAGGAAGAGCATGGCAATTGCCTGGTGAAGAACAGATACTATGAAAGGGCCAGATGCCATCACATGTCTCTTCTCCCATACTTTACGAACACTCACAAGCACTTCTTGGAAGTCAAGGCTTTGAGCTCATCAAATTCAAGTCTGGGCTCATGTGCAAGATTTAATAATACCTGTCAAGGACACTGGAAACCCTGGTGGCATAGTGGTTAAGAGCTACAGCTGCTAACCAAAAGGTTGGCAGTTTGAATCCACGAGGTGCTGCTTGGAAACCGTATGGGGCAGTTCTACTCTATCCTATAGGGTCACTATGAGTTGGAATTGACTCAACGGCAGTGGGTTTATCAAGGACACTGGGGAAAGCGTGGGAATAACAAGGAAGTTTTGATTTAAAAGCCATATGATAATTAGACATTTTGCATGGAGATACCTAAAAGTCAGCACTAGCTAATTTTAACAGAGTAAACTTCTGGAAAATGCACAAGAAAGTAACTTCACTTCTGAGTTGAAATCTTAGTTGTTTATATATCCACTCCTGTCTCACCTACCTAGTTTCCTTAAAAAAAAAAAAAATACATTTCCTCTGCATAATTTCCCCAGGTCCGTTTCTCCTCTTTTAAAATAATGACTATACTATGTGGAATATGACTTTCATTAATAAGGCAAGTGAAGAGTTAATTCATCAAAATATTTATTAACCCTTACTGTGTGCAAGACAGGATCCCTGGTGGCACAGTGATTAAGTGCTCGACTGCTAACCAAAAGGCTGGCAGTTCGAACCCACCAGCTGCCCTGTGGTAGAATGATGTGGCAGTCTGTTTCCAAAAAGATTACTGCCTAGGAAACCCTTTGGGATGGTTCTAGTCTGTCATACAGGGTCTCTGTGAATTGAAATCGACTTCACAGCAATGGGTTTTTGGTTATAATCAAGACATTGTTAGGCTCTGGGGCTACAACTGACAAGGTTTCTGCAGGTCCTGCTCTTCTGAAGCTTACCCTCTAGAACAGTGTTTCTCTACCTTTTTTTTTTTTAATTGTCCCCCTAAGGAACTGTTTTAGACATTTTTTTTCTTAACCACTTCCACCATGAAATTTTAATACCACAGATACACTGTGTCAAGAAATCAAAAGACGCATTGCATTGGGTAAATCTGCTGCAAAGGACCTCTTTAAAGTGTTGAAAAGCAAAGACGTCACCTGGAAGACTAAGGTGCACCTGACCCAAGCCATGGTATTTTCAGTCGCATTATATGCATGTGAAAGCTGGACAATGAATAAGGAAGACCAAAGAAGAACTGACGCCTTTGAATTGTGGTGTTGGTGAAGAATATTGAATATACCATGGACTGCCAAAAGAAGGAACAAATCTGTCTTAGAAGAAGTACAACCAGAATGCTCCTTAGAAGCAAGGATGGCAAGAGTGAATCTTACATACTTTGGACATGTTGTCAGGAGGGATCAGTCCCTGGAGAAGGACATCATGCCTGGCAGAGTACAGGGTCAGGGTAAAAGAGGAAGACCCTCAATGAGGTGGGTTGGCACAGTGGCTGCAACAATGAGCTCAAACATAACGATTGTGAGGATGGCTCAGGACCAGGCAGTGTTTCGTTCTGTTGCGCATAGGGTCGCTATGAGTCAGAACCGACTTGATGGCACCTAACAACAACAACATATCTGTGCTTTATATATAAAACGATTTTTTGCCCCCACGAGCCAGTTTTTACCCCACAGGGGGTGATATTACCCCCACTGAGAATGCATGCTCTAGAAGGAAAGACAATAAGCAGATAAATAAGAAAAATACCTGTGATAAAGGAAATGAAAGTGACTAAAAACAAGGGCATGGTTACTTTAGACCAAGATGTCATCCAGTTGTTTGTGCTGAATAAAAGAGAGAAAGGAAACAGTTGTAAGGATAAACCCTTCTGATTTCCATTTCTTCTCTACCTCACTTAAACTGGAAATATAGGATTGTTTCATCATCCCTTTTTTTTTTTTTTTTTTGCGTGCAACTATAAGCCTGGAGGTAAGCATCTGGTAAGGATGCCCATAGTTTCCTGGTCCTATTTTCCCTGGAGCTTAGTTGTTAAAGCACCTCATCTTAAACTTGAAAGATAAAGATTAAATGTAATTCACGACGTACAAATAACTTCTCTTTTCCTATTTTTCAAACAAACTCACGTTAAGCTGTGCTGCCTCGCTTAAAGAAGCTTTTCACTCTAAGCAGCAACTTTGCCGAATACCAGACATGTGTGGAGTCCAGTCTACTTTCTCATTTACTTTTATACAACTCTGAATGGATCATTGTTCTTTGGTAGAAGTATGAGACAATCAAAGATAAATTTAACCTGCTGCAGTTGTGGTACAACAAAACATGGGTGTTTGCAAAATGTTCTCTCCACATAGGGGTGCGTTCCAACAAAATGATGAAAGCAGTGTGGCTTATGCCGAAGAGTGTATAATGTTCTGGCGAAGAGCATGGGCTTTAAAGTCCAGACCACTGTCTGCAGGTGGGCAAGTTATTTCACCACCCTGAGGCACAATTTATCCAACTATAAAATGGGAATAAAAACATTATCGTATTGGGTTGTTATAAGAAATAATGAAAGTAAAATATACAGTGAAATCTGTGAGAGGCGGAACCTAGTGGGACTACCCTGTTTTTCTGGGTCTCCCATGTTTTCCACTTTTGACAGGCACAGTCTTTGGACTTTTTTATAGCTAGTAGTGGAAAATATTTGAGTTTTACTTCTCTCACAGGTTTCCGCCTTACACAGGCTCTGGCTTTCACAGGTTTTACTGTATAAATTATTTACTATAATACTTGGAGCATGGTAAGTTCTCTTGCTGTTATTATAAGTGTTTCTATAAGCTAACTATGTTTTGTTTGGGCAATTCTTTCAACTTTTGCAATTGTTAGAGTAAAAAGAGATTCAGATTTGGTTAAAATCAGAGCAGGATCTCTGGCATTTAATCTTGAGTGACATCTTGCCTAATATGCCCTTTGATTACTCTTGCCCTTCGATTACATTTATTGATATGACTAAATCGATCTGCTATTTTATTTGACTCCCTCAACTGCTAAGTAACATTCATAAAATGTAATTTTTAGTACTCTTCATCCAGTGTCACGAGATGGTGAATTAATACTAATAGATTTGTCAGCTTTAGTCCTTACATAGGCTTACACATTTGAGTTCAGAAATCAAGAAAACCAAACCCATTGTCATCAAGTCAATCCTGACTCGTAGCAACCCTGAAGGACAAAGTAGAACTGCCCCGTAAGATTTCCAGGGCTGTAAATCTTTATGGAAGCAGACTACCACATCTTTCTCCCGTGGAGCTGCTGGGGGTTCGAACCACCAACCTTTTGGTTAGCAACCAAGAGCTTAGGGCTCCCGTAGTTGAGTTCCAGGATGTTCAAAAACAAACTGTCTGTCTTCCCAACCCCTCCTTGAGTCTGTATCAGTTCTGGGATCTCTATTCTGGTTATTGGCATCTCCATCTTGATAATCACCTGTGCTAATGCTCAAGGTCATCTCTTCTCATGCCCAGTCGAATTTCTCTCCATTTCTATGCAATATTTCTGTTATGTTCTCCTGCCTATCCATTCTCTTTCCAAAACCTAGCCAAGTACATTTCCTCAAGATAGATGCTATTCTAAATGCCAGATATGTGCTCAGGCACAGTGTAAGGGATATTCATCATGTCTGGGGCCACCCAGCAAGTTTAAACACCATTCTTATGCTTGGGGAATTTCCCGTTTTATCACTCTTGGCTCAAGACAGAAGTCAGGACTTGCTGTCTGGGCTCAGCTTAGTTAGAGTTGAAGGATGTGGCCAGAGGCAGATCTTGGAATTGTGGGGCTTCAAGTTTATACAAATGTGGGTGGAGGAATTTCTTTAAGAAAAAGACTACAAAACTATAAATTTAAAATTTGGCTTAAAAATTAGGTACTTATTTAGACTGAGAAAAAAACAAAATAAATTGCAAATTTAAAAAAGTTGACCGATACCACAAACATCACAAAATCAAGAAAAACAATGTCTTTTTCAATTAATTAACTGCCTAAAGCACCTCTGTAATACCTTTTTCTTTACTTCTTTAGCTGCATACTGACTGCCTTTTCACATGGCAATGGTTTTGTAGTATCTTCTAAAAAGAATGAAAAGATAATTTCGCCTTTCTTTTAGCATGGTTGATCAAAAACAATTTTATTATTATTATTATTTATAGTTTACAAAGGTTTCTTTAAGCTTCCCAGTGCATTGTTGGCACAATTCTGTAAATTAAGTAAATGTGACAGGGGGAGTCAGTTTTGGTTACAATACCTTGCTTTTACAAATTTTACATAAATGTACAGCCATGTGAATATCTTTCTAGGGCTCTCCCAGAGCCTTGGAAGGGCCTTGTGCAAAAGTGGGACCCTGACGCTTAAGGGACATTACCAAACCAAAACCATACCTCTTGCCGTTAAGTCAATTCTGACTCATAACAACCCTATAGGACAGAGTAGAACTGCCCCATAGAGTTTCCAAGAAGCGCCTGGTGGATTTGAACTACCAACCTTTTGGTTAACAGCCGTAGCACTTAACCACTATGCCACCAGGGACTCCTAAGTGACATTAGCTTCCTGGTAAACCCATCTCTGCATGTGGCTTAGGCTTCACCAGTTGGACGTAATTACCAAGATTTCAATTCAGAAGTGAGCATCCCCAGAAAGCAGGAGGACTCGAAATCTACCATTTCGCAAGAATGACAACAAAGGCACCAGCTCTTCTAGAAATCCTTAATGCAATTTCTGGTGTTAAGTCTCCAGAGCCTTTGGTGTAGGCTGTGGTATCTGTGCCAAGCAGCAGCTATAGTGTCGTCTCCCCTGGAGCAACCTCACAGTTTTTGACATGGGCATTGCTCCTGGATGTAGAGACCCTACAGATCCTGACTCTCTGGCCCTCTTGGAGATTCTATGAGATACCAAACATCCTTTATTTAATTAAAGTTATTTCCTGCCTAAACTAGCTAGGATAGCTTCTGTGTGTATTCAGGAATCCTGACTGACACCCATGGGAGTGTGCTCTACAGGACTAAGATTGGGGCTAAGGCGACATGAGCTTACATGAGACAATGGAATAATCCAAAGATGGAAAAGCAAATCAAAGCAGATTCCATGGGAGAAAACCAGTGTCCAGATAGCAGAAAAATATGGATGAAGATCAAATAAAAGGGGCCCACTTAAATGCTAACAAGCGGCCATCTAAGATGCATCAATTGGTCTCAACCCACCTGGATCAAAGGAGAATGAAGAACACCAAGGTCACACAATAACTATGAGCCCAAGAGACAGAAAGGGCCACAGGAACCAGAGACTTACATCTTCCTGAGACCAGAAGAACTAGATGGTGCCCAGCCACAACCGATGACTGCCCTGACAGGGAGCACAACAGAGAACCCCTGAGGGAGCAGGAGATCAGTGGGATGCAGACCCCAAATTCTCATAAAAAGACCAGACTTAATGGTCTGACTGACACTAGAGGAATCCCGGCGGTCATGGTCCCCAAACCTTCTACTGGCCCAGGACAGGAACCATTCCCGAAGACAACTCATCAGACATGGAAGGGACTGGACAATGGGTAGGAGAGAGATGCTGATGAAGAGTGAGCTACTTGTATCAGGTGGACACTTGAGACTGTGTTGGCATCTCCTGTCTGGAGGGGAGATGGGAGGGTAGAGAGGGTTAGAAACTGGCAAAATTGTCACAAAAGGAGAGACTGAAAGGGCTGACTCATTGGGGGAGAGTAAGTGGGAGTATGGAGTAAGGTGTATATAAGCTTATATGTGACAGACTGACTTGATTTATAAACGTTCACTTAAAGCTCAATAAAAATTATCTAAATAAATAAACGGGGCCCAGAGTTGAAGGTAGATACCAGGGAGCCAAGACTATAGATCCGTAAAAAGAAATGAAAGCAAAGGAAGTTGAGAAAAGGCAAATATGGGTAGGTCAAGGCTCCCTTTGGTAGACCAGTAGTTGGGTGGAGTTTGGTGGTGGGTATAGGGGTTTAGGGCCCTTACAAAAGAAAAGGAAAAGACAAGACAATATTATAATTTAGGCTTTCATTAGCTGGAAACGCAAAAGCCTTCTAACCTCCTCTTACCTTACTATCTGTCCTCCAATATGTTCTTTACAAGAAAAATAATTTGGGGCCATTGTCATTGCCCTGCTTAAAAAATCAATTGGAACTCTTCAGCTTCGAATTCCTGACTCTCCCTCACCCAGGTCAATCCCTCTGTCCAACTTACTCCACATTAATCTTCTCATATTCTATGCAAGAGCCACACCAAGCTATTTGTTGTTTACTGAACATGCACTTCATTTTCCCTTTCATTTGCTGTTCTTCCTGCCTGGGATGCCCTTCCTGCTGTGTCTCAGCACATGCAAATCCCAGTTCAAATGCTGCATACCTTCTTCAGCAGCAATCTTTTCTCTCGAAACCTGTTAACTGTACTTCCCATGTTACATTTCGCTTCCCATCCTGCATTACAGTTATTCAGGAACATATTTTTATTCCCTCTAAGAAACCATGGAAACCCTGGTGGCATAGTGGTTTAGCGCTACGGCTGCTAACCAAAGGGTTGGCAGTTCGAATCTGCCAGGTACTCCTTGGAAACTCTATGGGGCAGTTCTACTCTGTCCTATAAGTTTGCTATGAGTCGGAATCGGCTAGACGGCACTGGGTTTGGGTTTTTGGTTTTCAGAAACCATAAGCTCACTGTGGGCTGAATTTTTGGCACAGTGCCTCATTAAAAAAAAAAAAAATTCCAAATAAACCAAATCAAACCCACTGCCGTCAAGTTGATTCCAACTCATGGCTACCCTATGTTTGTCAGAATGGCTGAGTTTTTAAAAGTAGATCGCAGGTCTTTCTTCCAAGGTGCCTCTGGGTGAACTCGAACCACCAGCCTTCCAGTTAACAGCCAAGTGCTTAACTGTTTACACCACCCAAGAACTCGGCAAATGTAGTTTAAAAAAACCGAACCCACTACTGTCAGTTTGGTTCCGACTCATAGCGACTCTATACGACAGAGTAGAACTGCCCTATAGAGTTTCCAAAGAGTACCTGGTGGATTCGAACTGCTCACCTTTTGGTCAGCAGCCGAGCTCTTAACTATGATGCCACCAGGGTTCCGCTCATACCTTATATGTGCCCAAAATTGTGTTGAATAGAAAGTTGAATGAGGCAACTCTTGACATGTGATTTTTGTGCGCTACCCACAGTTTCTCAATTCATCTAACCTTAGAATGTAGATCAATCAGACATATGCTATCTTTTGAGTCTTAAAAAAAACAAGCCTTATTATTCCCCAGAAAAAATTTTTAACAACCCATTAAAACAGCACTGCTGCTATGAGCTAGCTGTTGAGAACATAAAGTAAAAAAAAAATAAATAAAGTAGTAGATACTAATACTTAATTCAAGACTTCTCACAACTGTAAGGGCTAAAATATAATATGGTAATAGTTTTGAAACAGAAAATCCATTTAAATATTAGTTTATTTTTAACCTTAAATGTTAATCTAAGGTTATGTTTTAAACACAATTTTCAGTTACTAGAAACATCTAAATTTGCTTTTAAAACACTTAATTTATGATTCCCTGTATTTTTAAAATTTAGTGGAATCATAAAATCTGCTTCTTATGATTCATTTGTTCATTTTTACCCCAAGCACATAAATCCCCCTTTGAATTAAAAGTTCTTTAAATATCTATAGGACCTAAAGCAGGGGGCCTCATGGTAGGAAGAGGGCAGGCTTTGAAATCAGACAACAGGAGTATGAGTCACAGTTCTGTCACTGACTAATAAAGAGTGTTTAGGAACATTGCCTAATCATACAGAGCATTGATAATATGGAGATAATAATCCCGATCATATAAGATTGATTTAAAAATTAAGCAAGGGACTACAAGGCCCCTGACACAAAAGTTCCTGACACAAAAGAGATGCTAGCTGAATGTTAGGGATTTTTTCCCCTTAGTTTTCTCTTCTTCAGCCTGACCAGTTCATTGGTTGTCATTGAGCAGTCTCTGAGTCATAGCAACTCCATGTGTGTCACAGTAGAACTGTGCTTAGTGGGGTTTTCAATGGCTGATATTTTGTAATTAGAATGCCAGGCCTTTCTTCTGAGGCACCTCTGGGTGGGTTCCAACATCCAAACTTTCGGTTACCAGTCGAGTACATTAACCATTTGCGCCATCCAGGGACCCCTTCTTCAGCCTTGTTGTTGTTAGGTGCCGTCGAGTTGGTTCCAACTCAGAGCGACCCTTTGCACAACAGAACAAAACACTGCCCGGTCCTGCACCATCCATACAATCGTTGTTACGTTTGAGCTCATTATTGCAGCCACTGTGTCAATCCACCTCTTTGAGGGTCTTCCTCTTTTCCACAGACCCTGTACTTTGCCAAGCATGATGTCCTTCTCCAGAGACTGATCCCTCCTGACAACATGTCCAAAGTATGTAAGACGCAATTTCGCCATCCTTGCTTCTGAGAAGCATTCTGGTTGTACTTCTAAGGTAGATTTGTTCATTCTTTTGGCAGTCCATGGTATATTCAATATTCTTCACCAGCACCACAATTCAAAGACATCAATTCTTCTTCGATCTTCCTTATTTATTGTTCAGTTTTCACATGCATATGAAGCGATTGAAAATACCATGGCTTGGGTCAGGCGCACCTTAGTCTTCAAGGTGATATCTTTGCTTTTCAACACTTTAAAGAGGTCCTTTGCAGCAGATTTACCCAGTGCAATGCGTCTCTTGATTTCTTGACTGCTGCTTCCATGGCTGTTGATTGTGGATCCAAGTAAAATGAAATCCTTGACAACTTCAATCTTTTCTCAGTTTATCATGATGTTGCTCATTAGTCCAGTTGTGAGGATTTTTGTTTTCTTTATGTTGAGGTGCAATCCATACTGAAGGCTGTGGTCTTTGATCTTCATTACTAAGTGCTTCAAGTCCTTTTCACTTTCAGCAAGCAAGGTAGTGTCATCTGCATAAGGCAGGTTGTTAATGAGTCTTCCTCCAATTCCGATGCCCCATTCTTCTTCATTTAGTCCAGCTTCTTGGATTATTTGCTCAGCGTACAGATTGAATAGGTATGGTGAAAGGATACAACCCTGACACACACCTCTCCTGACTTTAAACCAATCAGTAACCCCTTGTTCTGTTGGAACAACTGTCTCTTGATCTATATAAAGGTTCCTCATGGGCACAATTAAGTGTTCTGGAATTCCCATTCTTCGCAATGTTATCCATAATTTGGTATGATCCACACAGTCAAATGCCTTTGCATAGTCAATAAAACACAGATAAACATCCTTCTGGTATTCTCTGCTTTCAGCCAGGATCCATCTGACATCAGCAATGATATCCCTGGTTCTATGTCCCCTTTGGAAACCGGCCTGAATTTCTGACAGTTTCCTGTCAATATACTGCTGTAGCCATTTTTGAAAGATCTTCAGCAAAATTTTGCTTGCATGTGATATTAATGATATTGTTCTATAATTTCCACGTTTGGTTGGATCACCTTTCTTGGGAATAGGCATAAATATGGATCTCTTCCAGTCAGTTGGCCAGGAAGCTGCCTTGCATATTTCTTGGCATAGATGAGTGAGCACCTCCAGCGATGCATCTGTTTGTTGAAACAACTCAATTGATATTCCATCAATTCCTGAAGACTCATTTTTCGCCAATGCCTTCAGAGCAGCTTGGGCTTCTTCCTTCAGTACCGTTGGTTTTGATCATATGCTACCTCTTGAAATGGTTGAACATTGACTAATTCTTTTTGGTATAATGACTCTGTGGGTTTCTTCCATCTTCTTTTAATACTTCCTGCATTGTTTAATATTTTCCCCATAGAATCATAGCCTTACCAAAACCAAACCCAAACCCATTGCCGTTGAGTCAATTCTGACTAATAGTAACCGTAGAGGACAGAGTAGAACTGCCCCATAAGGTTTCCAAGGAGCAGCTGGTGGATTTAAACTGCCAACCTTTTCATTAGCAGCTGAGCTTTTAACCACTAGCCACCAGGGCTCCTCTTCAGTCTTAGGATCTCTAATTCCACACATGTTCCTCGCAAGGCCTGGTTTACTGGTCTGCTCTCCATCCTAATCATCCACTCAATTTGATCAATATTGCTCTTATAAGATGAATATTAAGATACCCCCAAGTGTGACATGACCATTTCACAGAACAAGGGGAATATGACTTGGCATGATCTTGATTTTATATTTCTATTTTTACAGTACCTGATAGCCATATCATACTTTGACTAATTTTAAGCTTTGTGATTAATTAAATAACCTCTTCAGAACTTTTTTAATGCAACCTATGGTCAGGTCACATGTCCATTTCATAATTGAGGATCAATGTAAACAATTTCACTTACCTCTGTTAAGTTTCAACTAACGTATTTAAGTCCAGAAAATTTTACGTTGCCCAAATCACTTGATTTTGCTAATCTTTAAAAAGGTATGGGGGCAGACTGGTGGGAGGGGCACTAAGCAATAACTTCAGGAGATTCTATTTACCCTGATTTAATTGCGAAACAAACACCTCCCCTGGTGATCTGTAAAGAAGGACATTATATTTCTGACTACGGGGAGGAAAAAGGATGATTTTGCACTTTGCCTGTGCCAAACACAGCCACCATGTGTAATTAAACTTCACAATTAAACTTGGTAATTGAAAACTAGAAATATATTCTTTTTTAAAAAAGATCATTTTAAGGACAAAGAAATGGAAAAAATGACCTTCCTTTAATTTCTATAACAGAAAAACTCTGTGTTTTAATTAAATATTTTGTTCCACAAATAGCACCGTCCAAAAACTTTGATTAGTAACTAATACTCTTGCTCTATTGCAAAAATATAATAAATTTAAGTTTCTCAGAATCTGTGCAGATAAAATTATATTTTTCTTTGAGAACATGTAAAATAAAACAATTTAAGATAAAAACCTTTTGAGTAACTTCTCTATATAGAGGCCACGAGCAATTTTGGTTTTTCTTTGTTAGAAACTCATAGGAAATATTTTGGAAATATTTTCCCTATAGGTATCAAATACAATTTTAAAGGGAAGGGTGTGAATAGAAACTTACTCAACACAAAATTTCTATAAAAGTAAAATAATTGCAGTAAATTGAAGATGTAAGAAAAATTCTGATAAAAATACATTTTTAATTTCAGGCCACACTTAAACTTTCATTGTTCTTCTGCTTGTGGTTCTCAGTATTCCTTTGCTGCTCCATTCTTCCTCCAGACCTGCACCTTTGCCCAACTTCGAATGCCTCAGCTCCTGTAATGCTTAACTACATTTTCAAAGCAGCTTCTGCACTATATTTTGTAAGTGTTTATGATATACATTTATGAGCACATAGGCCATGCTGATCCCCTGCATAGAAAACTCATATTCACCATTTGAGGAAGTGGGAGTTTTACCCATTTTAAATGCCTTGACAGCTTCAAACCACTATATTTCATTTACATTAATTTTTTTATTCTGGAAATGGGAAATGTCACACTGAGATATTCTAATTTCATACATTCTAGGGCAAACTTTTGCAAGTGAATTCTTTCTTTTCAACCTTAGCAAGCTAAACTAAGAAGAGGGGTTATCAATCAATTTTAATATTTAATGCTTATCTAATATTTTTCTGTCACCCCCCCCTTCCCACTCTAGTGAAACCCACTGCCGTCAAGTCGATTCCAACTCATAGCGACCCTATAGAACAGAGTAGAACTGCCCCATAGAGTTTCCAAGGAGTGCCCGGTGGATTCAAACTGCTGACCTCTTGGTTAGCAGCCATAGCACTCAACCACTATGCCACCAGGGTTTCCACTCTAGTGAAAGCAGGGAATTTCGTCTATTTACTGTTATCTCCCCTGGAACCTAAAACTGTAGCCAGCATATAAAAAACCAAACTAAACTCATTGCCATTGAGTCAATTCCTACTCATAACGACCCTGTAGGACAGAGCAGAACTGCCCCATAGGGTGTCTGAGGAGCAGCTGGTAAATTCAGATTCAAATTGCTGACCTTTTGGTTAGTAGCTGAGCTCTTAAAGACTGCACCACCAGGGCTCCACCTGTCATATACCAAAAACCCACTGCTGTCAAGTCAGTTCTGACTCATAGTGACCCTATAAGATAGAGAAGAACTGCTCCATAGGGTTTCCAAGGAACACCTAGTGGATTCAAACTGCTGGCCTTTCGGTTAGCATCTGTAGCTCTTAACAACTATGCCACCAGGGTTTCCAGTTTAATGTTAGACCTTCAAAATTTCCAACTAATATATATAACCAGAAATGATAAGCTATGCTACCAAGTTGGTGGGTTATACATGGGGTATTATCATATGAATCTGCCAGTTAGAGACAAAGTTGAACAGACATCATTTCTGCCTTCTTTGTGGATATTATGTCAAGACCCTTGGCTTTTTGGGATACTATTATGCAAGAAACCTATGGAAGTTATCCTTTTGCCAGAGGTTGGGGGAAGAAAAGGGGAACAGTTAGTGCTGCACTGTCCTCTTTGACATGGGCACATCACTCACTATCTTGTCACTTTTTTGTATACTGTGGCCAAAATTAGTAAAAGCAATCTGGGTTTTTATGGTATTACACCTCTGGCTTCTGAAGGTTTTTGTGTTTCCTGTGGGGCTGCACTGTTGAGTATTTAAGCAAAACCAAAAAAACCAAACCCAGCGCCATTGAGTCAGTTCTGACTCCTAGCGACTCTATAGGACAGAGTAGAACTGCCCCATAGAGTTTAAAAGGAGCACCTTGCAGATTCGAACGGCCAACCCTTTGGTTAGCAGCTGTAGCACTTAACCACTACACCACCAGGGTTTCCAAGCAAAAACAGAGGAGTTAAAAGAACTGTACAGTTCTGTGCTGGAAAACTCTAAGAAATTTCAAGTTATTTTTGTTAATAAGTCAGGCATAATCAAAACCCTGGTGTTGGGTTTTATTTTGATTGCTTATCTTCTCATGTATTAGTTCTTCAGAAATAATAAATTTTTACTTTTCATTTTAAGGATTTCAAAACTTTAATTGTTGGGGATTATAAATTGCTTTTTTTAATTACTATTAAGATACAATTTCCTAATTTATGGTCATTCTCTCAATATCAACAGAACTTAAAATGAGAAAGTTATCACTTTATATGTGTCAATCTACTTGACCACTTACATTTTCTAGAAAGTATAGTCTAGAAACTGGATAAGAATATTCTAGGAACTGGAGTCCAGAATTTCTGAATCCTTGATTTAAAATCCTAACTATTCAGAACACCAACCTTCAAAGTTAGCCAAGAGACATTTTGAGGCCAACGTGGCAGTATAGAGAGAAGCACCGTGTTGTCCCTCTGCAAAAAAGACACAAAAACTAAGTAAAACACACACAAACATCAATCCTAGAACTCTAAGTACCAAATGAAGGAATAAAGAACTCAAACAATCTCCAGATGGAATAAGAAACTGACAGAGAACAGAGAACAAGGAGAGCTCCAGAGATGCCAAGAATCAAAGTAGCTCACACAACCAACCTATTTGGGCATACCAAAACAAAGCAAGAAGCTAGGACACAGTAAGCAAACATAAAGCAAATAAATATAAGAACTTATTGATGGCTCAGAGACAACAGTCAATATCAAATCACAGAAAGAGGCAGATCATGATGGGTTCAGCAAGTGACCAAAACAAAGAATCAGGAAACCTACCAGAGGATGATAAAATCTGGGAATTACTGGAGGTAGAATTCAAAAGATTAACATTCAGCGATCAAGAAGGAAATCACACAAAATGCAGACCAAGCCAAGGAATACATGAAGCAACAGAGGAACTTAAGAAGGTTATACAAGAAATAATGATAAATTTAACAGGCTGCAAGAATCCATAGAGAGATAGCAAATAGAAATCCAAAAGATTAACAAAAAAGTTTCAGAATTAGACAACTCAGTAGAAAGTCATAGGAGCAGAATTGGGACAATGCAAGTCAGAATTAGTGAGATTGAAGATAAAGCACTTGACATCAATTTATTTGAGAAAAATCCAATAAAAGAATAAAAAAATGAAGAAACCCTAAGAATTATGTGGGACTGTATCAAGAGAAATAACATATGAGTGACTGGAGTACCGGAACGGTTGAGGATAACAAAAGAATAGATTTGATGCATTGAATGCAATTGACCAAAGACCAGAGAAGTTGTGGAATGACATCAAGGACATCATACCTGAAGAAAGTAAGAAGTCATTAAAAAGACAGGAAAGAAAGAAAAGATCAAAACAGATGTCAGAAAAGACTCTGAAGCTTACTCTTGAACATCAAGCAGCTAAAGCAAAAAGAAGAAATGATGAAGAGAGCTGAATAGAAGATTTCAAAGGGTGGCTCAAGAAGACAAAGTAAAGTATTATAATGCCATGTGCAAAGACCTGGTGTTAGAAAACTAAAAGGGAAGAACGTGTTTGGCATTTCTCAAGCTGAAAGAACTGAAGAAAAAATTCAAGCTAAAATTCTCACAAATGAAGCAATAAGCAACATCATGATAAATGGAGAAAAGATTGAAGTTGTCAAGGATTTTATTTTACTTGGCTCCACAATCAACACCCATGGAAGCAGCAGTCGAGAAATCAAAAGATGTATTGCATTGGACAAATCTGCTGCAAAAGACCTCTTTAAAGTGTTGAAAAGCAAAGATGTTGCCTTGAAGACTAAGGTGCGCCTGACCCAAGCCATGATGTTTTCAAGCATCTCATATGCACGCAAAAGCTGGAGGATGAATAAGGAAGACCAAAGAAGAATTGATGCCTTTGAATTGTGGTGTTGGTGAAGAATATTGAATACACCACGAACTGCCAAAAAAACGAACAAATCTGGCTTCAAAGAAGAATAACCAGAATGCTCCTTAGAAGCGAGGATGCCAAGACTATATCTCTGTTGGCCCTAACAGGGAACACAACAGAGAACGGAGCAGAAGAACAGTGGGATATAGATCTCAAATTCTTATACAAAGACCAGGCTTAATGGTCTGACTGAGACTAGAAGGGCACTGGGTGTCATGGTCCTCAGACCTTCTGTTAGCCCAAGAGTGGAACCATTCCCAAAGTCAACACTTCAGACAGGGATTGGACCAGGCTATAAGACAGAAAATGACACTAGTGAGGAGTGAGCTTCTTGGCTCAAGTAGACACATGAGACTATGTGGGCAGCTCCTGTCTGGAGGGGAGATGGGACAGGAGCTGGCTGAACAGACATGGGGATACAAGGTGGAAAGAAGTGTGCTGTCTCATTAAGGGGAGAACAACTAGGAGTACCTAGCAAGGTGTGTATGAATTTTTGTATGACAGGCTCACTTGATTTGTAAAACTTTCACTTAAAACATAACAATAATAATAAAAAGACTATGTTTCACAAACTTTTGACAGGAAGGATCAGTCTCTGGAGAAGGACATCATACTAGGTAAAGTAGAGGGCCAGTGAAAAAGAGGAAGACCCTCAACAAGATGAATTGATACAGTGGCTGCAACAATGGACTCAAGCATAACAACGATTGTGAGGATGGCGCAGGATCAGTCAGTTTTTCGTTCTGTTGCACATAGGGTTGTTATGAGTCAGAGCTTACTCAATGGCACCTAACAAGAACAACATACAAAACCAACAGCCAACATTCTTAATGCAGAGAGGCTGAAAACATTCCCCTTGAAAACGGCAACAAGACAAGCATGGCCTTTATCACCACTCCTATTTAACATTGTACTGGAAGTCCTAGCTAGAACAGTAAGGCCAGAAAAAGAAATAAAGGGAATCCGAATTGGTAATGAAGAAGTAAAACTCTCCCTATTTGTGGATGATACGATACTATACATAGAGAACCCAAAAGACTACATGAGAAGACTAGTGGAACTAAATAGAAAGATTCAGCAAAGTAGCAGGATACAAGATAAACATAAAAAAATCAGTTGGATTCCTATACACCAATAAAGAGAACTATGGAAAGGAAATCAGGAAAACAATACCATTTATAATAGCCCCTAAAAAACACAAAAAAACTTAGGAATAAATCTAGCCAGGGATGTAAAAGACCTATACAAAGAAAACTACAAAACACTACTGCAAGAAACCAAAAGAGACCCACATAAATGGAAAAACAAACGATGCTCATGAATAGGTGGACTTAATATTGTGAAAATGTCAATTGTACCCAAAATAATCTACAAATACAATGCAATCCGATCCAAATACCAATAGCATTCTATGAAGAGATGGAAAAACTAATCATCAACTTTATATGGAAAGGGAAGAGACCTTGGATAAGTAAAGCACTATTGAAAAGGAAGAATGAAGTAGGAGGACTTGCAATACCTGATCTGAGAACCTACTACACAAGTATGGTAGTCAAAACAGCCTGGTACTGGTACGACAACAGACACATTTATCTATGGAACAGAACTGAGAACCCAGATGTAAATCCATCTACCTACGGTCACCTGATCTTTGACAAAGGCCCAAAGTCCATTAAATGAGGGAAAGACAGTCTTTTTAACAAATAGTGCTGGCAAAATTGGATGTTTTTCTGCAAAAAAGTGAAACAGGGCCCATACGTCACACCATACACAAAAATTAATTCAAAATGGATCAAAGACCTAAAAGAAAACCAAAACCTATAAAGATCACAGAAGAAAAATAGAATCCACTCTAGAGGCCCTAATACACGGCATTAACAGAATACAACCATAACTAACAACACACAAACTCCAGAAGGTAAACTAGATAACCGGGATCTTCTAAAAATTAAACACTTATGCTCATCAACAGACTTCACCAAAAGAGTAAACTGAGAACCTACAGGCTGGTAAAATTTTTTGGCTATGACAAACCTGACAAAGTTCTAATCTCTAAAATCTACAAGACAATCCAACATCTCTACAACAAAAACACAAATAATCCAATTAAAAAATGGGCAAAGGCTATGAACAAACACTTTGCCAAAGAAGATATTCGAGTGGCTAACAGATACACGAGGAAATGCTCGCAATCATTAGCCAGTAGAAACAAGCAAATCAAAACCACAATGAGATACTGTGTTACCCTGACATTACTGGCACTAATCAAAAAAACAGAAAATAAAAAATGTTGGAAGGCTGTGAGGAGACTGGAACTCTTATACACTGCTGGTGAGAATGAAAAATGGTACAACCATTTTGGAAAATGATAGGGCACTCCCTTAAAAAGCTAGAATGATCCAGCAATCCCACTCCTGGGAATATATCCTAGAGAACTAAGAGCTGTCACATGAATAGACTTATGCACACCCGTGTTCATTGCAGCAAAAAGATGGAAACAACCTAGGTGCTCATCAACAGACGAATGGGTAAACAAACTGTGGTGGATACACACAATGGAATACCATGCAATGATAAAGAGCAAAGATGAGTCTGTGAAGCATCTCACAACATGGATGAATCTGGAGGTCATTATGCTGAGTGAAATAAGTCAGTCACAAAAGGACAAATATTGCATGAGACCACTACTATAAAAACTTATGAAAAGATTTACACACAAAAAGAAACAATCTTTGATGGTTACGAGGGAGGGGAGGGATGAGGGGGAAAATACTAAATAGACGATAGATAAGTGGTAACTTCGTGAAGGGTAAGACAGTACACAATACTGGGGAAGCCAGCACAACTTGTCCAAGGCAAGGTCATGGAAGCTCCATAGACACATCCAAACTCCCTGAGGGACTAAATTACTGGGCCAGGGGCTGTGGGGACCGTGGTCTCAGGGAGCATCTAGCTCAACTGGCATAACGGACCACAAGGACCCCAGCCTCCAGCAGACTAAGTCCAGCACAACTAGATGGTGCCTGGCTACCATTACTGACTGCTCTGACAAGGATCACAATAGAGGGTCCCTGTCAAGCTGGAGAAAAATGTAGAACAAAATTCTAACTCATACACACACACACAAAAAGACCAGACTTACTGGTCTGACAGAGACTGGAGAAACCCTGAGAGTATGGCTCCTGGACACCCTTATAACTCAGTAATGAAGTCACTCCTGAGGTTCACCCTTCAGCCAAAGATTAGACAGGCCCATAAAACAAAACAAGACAAAATGGGTACCCCAGCCTGGGGGCAAGAATGAGAAGGCAGGAGGGGACAGGAAAGCTGGCAACGGGGAACTGGGGGTCAAGAAGGGGAAAGTGTTGACATGCCGAGGGGTTGGCAAACAATGTCACAAAACAATATGTGTATTAATTGTTTTATGAGAAACTAGTTTGCTCTGTAAACCTTCAACTAAGGAACAATTAAAAAAAAAAAGATTTTGAACATCCGCTTAAAAAAAAAAATTTTAGCCAAGAATAGTAGCTGATGCAAAGGTTGGTTTTATATTTTAATATCATCCTGTGTTTTCTTTCTCCAGGCCAGAACTGAGAATTTCTTAAGAAAGTTTGACTATTTGATCAAAGGGAGGTGCGTTCAGGGCACATTCGGCAACGCCTATGCTTCACTACACCAGCTCAGTTTTCTTTCTCTCGTTTTGTGTCTCCAGTGCCACTTTTCCAAAAATATGTGAAAACAGCAGTGATTAAAAAGGAATGTGGCCCGTTCTTTTAAGTGTAGCCAGTGAGGGTTAAAAGTGTACCACTTGCAATCGAATTTTTTTTCTTCACACTCAGTGCACTTAACGATGAGGTAAATTTGATCGCATAGCTACTTCTGTAGCAGCAAAGAGGCTTTCAGATCTTTGCTGTTTAAAGAACCGTCATTAACCATTTGCATATTAAATTAGATGGTAAGCAAAGTGTCTTCACTTTTAGGCTCTCAAGAAGCCGTGGACAAGTTGCTATGTATTTTAACTTGTTTCTCCAGGGCAGTGGTTTTCTTTTCAAGCCACCATTTATTCCCGGTCACTGAACTCTAAGAAGGCTGGGGACAGGGGGGAGCAGTTACTTAAAATGAGAGGAGAACAGTGTCTGTGGCTTCTTACCACCCAACAAGAAGCTATTGGACATTTCTGAAATTGCACATAAGCTTCCCCATAGATTGTAGGAAATGGCACTTCAAATGAAATTTTCCTCCAGGATCATTAAAAAAAAAAAGGCTGCAGTTTCAGGATTCAATGAACATGCCACAAGCAGCCTGCCAAGTCCTGTGACTCACAGACACATGACGCTTCTGCTGGGAGCACGGACAGGTGAATGCAGACTTTCTGTTTGCTAACTTTGTTTGCAAAATCGGTCTAGTGGAGCGGGGGTGGGTTTGGATCTGGGAGACCTGAGATTCCATTCCTGCTCTGATATCTACAAGGGAAACTTGGGCGAGTTTCTTAATCCCCCCAAGCCTCTGCTTTATCAGATGGCACGGAAAACCACACCAGGAGATCCACAGTCCATTTGTAAGCAATCAGGGAGACCATGCAGAGCAAGGAGATGGTGATAAGACACCGGGAGACGGTGTCAGGAGAAATGTGATGAGACACCGGGGCGGCAAAACTAAATGCCCTGTGGAGTGACCTCATGGTGTGGTTTTATGTGTGGTCTGAGATTAAGAAATTCACCTGAGCCGTGGAGGCAGGGGTGGGAGACTGCAGGGTAGGCAGCACCCTGACGACCACATGGAGACTATGTATGTGTGGGTCTCCCCACCTCCCAAAAAAAAGAGAGGACGCTGGTAGGAAAAAAAAAAAACTTATTCATTGCCCTTGTAGAGTTCCCTCCTCTGGCATTTCTGTGTCCACTGGGGGCCCTGTTCTCTAGGATTTACTACCAGTATGGGAACAGACCTGACAGAATCAGTGAAACAACTGGGACACAGTATAAGATAAGGTATCAGGAGGTGACTAGGCACCCTAAAGCAGAGTGCAGCCTGTGCTGCAGGCAGTCAGGAAAGGGACATCCAACATGGCCCAGCCAAAAGCAGCACAATTTACCTTCACTGAGGACCAGTGGGCTTTTCTCCACAACCCAGTGAGGGTGGGTATGGTGGTCTCCACCACGTAGCTGAGGAAACTGAGGCTTACAGAAGTTAAATATCTTGCCCAAGGTCACATAGTGTCTCAGTCATCTAGATCTGCTATAACAGAAATACCACAAATAGATGGCTTTAACAAAGAGAAATTTATTTTCTCACAATCTAGTAGGCTAGAAGTCCAAATTCAGAGCGTCTGCTCCAGGGGAAGGCTTTCTCTCTGTTGGCTCTGGAGAAAGGTCCTTTTCATCAATCTTCCCCTGGACTAGGAGCTTCTCCATGTAGCAACCCTGGGTCCAAAGGACACACTCTGCTCCTGGCACTGCTTTCTTGGTGGTATGAGGTCCCCAGTTCTCTGCTTGCTTCCCTTTCTTCCTATCTCTTGTAAGATAGAAGGTGGTGCAGGCCACACCCCAAGGAAACTCCCTTTACACTGGATCGGGGATACGACCTGAGCAAGGCTGCTACATCCCACCCTACTCCTCTTTAGCCACAGGTAGAGATTATGATTTACAACACATAGGAATTTCACAAAATGGAGGACAACCACACAATACTGGGAGTCATGGCCTAACCAAGTCGACATGTATTTTGGGGGGACACAATTGAATCCGTGAAACACAACAAGGAGTTAAGGCTCAAACTCCAGTGAGTCTCACAGTAGAGCCCAACTTCCTCTTAACCATGAGAAAGTTGTGTGTGTGTCTGTGTGTGTACGCTTGTCTGTCCATGTGCGTGCAGCAGGTGTATGTGTGCATGTGTGTGCATATGTGTATGTGCGTGTGCTGGAAAAGAAGGAGCAGCAAGTGAGGGAGGACTCCTGGGCAAGGTGGAACTTGTAGCTAGTTTCAGCATCCCCTGGGGGGAAGACTCTGGCCAGACCAATGACATGTTAAAGTCCCTTTTTCCCCACTTTCCAGCCCTCAGCCCCCAACTCCATTTCACAGGAGGGCCCAAAGCACTTTCTCTTTAACCAGATTTTCCCTAACCTTCTCTCATGGCAGGCTTGGTCCCCAGCAAGATCCATATCTACTCAGCCCCTCATTGGCCCTAGGGCCTCTACTTCCAGCCCTGCAGGTCCCAGGAAAATCTGGGTTTCCAGCATCTGCCCAACCCTCTCCTCCCAAGGCCCACATGGTGCTTGAAGCTCCAGAGCCTGACAGGGGTAGCCCCCTCTCAGCCATTCAGATGGTTCCCTTTCCCCAGTCTCCCCAAACTGCTGTCTGGACATGGGGTTGCCATGAGTCGAAATCTGCTGAAGTGTCTCCGGCAACAGCAACAGCATCCAAATTTAAAATGCATATGCACTTGGTCCAACCATTCCACTTCTAGAAGGGGTGCAGAACAAATTTTACTCTTTGTTTTATAATGGAATATACTATTGAAATTTTTCCAAGTTTACATATTATTTTTTAAAATTTATTCAAAAAGTGTACTTTAATGAGGACTTTCATAACCACAACACACTTGTTAGTGATCATAAGTCTTCTAGGTACTCAAAATACCTACCCAACATCAAAATAGAAAGCTTTCTATAGTTTTAAGTATATCGAAGTAGTGTTATAAACTCTTATGATAAAAAAAAAGGAGTCTAATATAGTAGGAAGTAAGGAGCCAAAGTGGCACAACGGTTAAACACTCAGCTGCTAACTGAAAGCTCCTCAGTTTGAACCTACTCAGCAGATCCCTGGGTGATCTGCTCCTGTAAAGACTACATACAGCCTAGGTAACCCTATGGGGCGACTCTACTGTCACATCAAGTCACTATGAGTCAAAAATGAACTTGACAGCACCTAACAACAACCATAAAAGGAAATAAATAAAATCTGAAGTCAGATACGGATTTAAAGATCTGGGTCTGCCAATTTATAAATTTAAGCAAATTATATAACCTCCCTGAGCCTCAGATTCATTAACCGAGAAATAGGGGTTTTAACACTGTACTTACAAGGCTGTGTGTAAATTAAATCATATGATCCATGTAAAGTGCTTTTTATACAGCAGGTACTCAATAAATCATTTTTAGCCATCATCCACCCTAATCCCCAGCCAAGCACCATAATAAGAGATAGTTTACAGTATATTGACTTTATTCAGACAGTATTTTCATGCAAATATGTGGCTCTTTCATTGCTAATGTAGAAAATACATGAAGAGACTTCCTGAGCAGAGTACACCAGTCTGAACCCAAAGGCAAATGGGAGTTATTATACAGGCCTTTTTCTAATTACCAGATGTTCCGATCCTTTTCTGCCAGGTTTTCCTCATCACCTGCCATTTGTATACACATCTTTCTTCATTGGTGTTTCTTTATATATAACCACAGCTTTCAGCTTCACTGAACTCAGATAATGTTTGCGGGGGGTAATGTGTTTTTAGCTAGTAGACAGATGGATATGGGGTAAGCATAAGTCTTTGTTGTGGGTGATGGTGTTTCTTGCTTGCCAGGGACTGAAATGAATCAAGGAAGCAGATCAGGCTGCTGTTGAGTCAACTCTAATTCATGGCAACCGCATGTGTATCAGAGTAGAACTGTGCTTCATAATGGTTTTCAACGACTGATTATTTTGGAAGTAGGTCACCAGGCCTTTCTTCCAAGGCTCCTCTGGTAGACTTAACCTCCAACCTTTCGGTTGGTATCCAAGGGTGCCAACTCTTTGCACCACCCAGGGTGCAAATAGAAGCAGATAGGTTATACTAATACAATACATGGCATGTGTTTAGTGCTTTATAATTTTTCCACATTCCTCATTGAATAAGGTTAGCATTGTTATTCAGCACTCTCCTGCCAGCTCTGAAGAGGGTCTCTAAGTACCTTGCAAGTAGACCAACAGCATCAGCTGAAATTGTTAGAAATGCAGAATCTCAGCTGCCCCCTTCCCAAATGCTGAATCAGAATCTGCATTTTAATAAGATCCCTGGGTGACCTGGGTGCACAATACAGTTTGAGAAGCTCTGATGTAGGGAACAGCTAGGTCTTTAATCTGCCAGTTGCCTAGGATTACTATCTTGAGATGTCTTTTATGTAACTGTGAATATATTCAAAACCACACGGTTCGGAATAAGTTTACTACGTCTTCTTGGTGGGGCATAATGTCAGTCACCTTTCAGAGGCTTTAGAAGCACTCTGTTTACTGGAATCAGAGTCCACCCACCACTGCCGTCGAGTCGATTCCGACTCATAGTGACCCTATAGGCAGGGGTATTATTTTTCTCTTTACCACCCTGTTTCAAAACATTAGGAAGATTTTCCACTCTGAGCACCTCTCAATTCTCTAAAAAAAAAAAAAAATTTACAAAACTATAAAATGTTCCCCAGCCAGTGTTACAGGAGTTCAGATTGCTAAAGGCAGTGATGGGAATCTGGTTTGGTTTCTATTTCTTAAAAAGTTTACAGGGTTGTGGTTAAGGGGCTTGTTCATTACTGTCACTTGATTCGCCACTCGGCTGACACCTGTTAGCCACTATTAAGTTTTAATCAATATACATCTTATATCCTTTTAATTGTCAGTCATATATTTTTGCATTTATATTCACAATGGATTGTTGGCTAAAAACCCAGAAACAAAAGAAATACTAATGTCCAAGTAGAAGATACCAATGAGACCATAAATGTGATAGTAATAATTCTCCAAGTTATTTTCAGGTTAATCTCCGGATCCACCAGATGCAGTCATCAAATAAAATGCATCGATTGCTTCAAAAATCAAAGTTAAATGTAGAAACATCATGAGGATTATCGACAATGTGACTTTTCATTTACTGGACACAATTCTCACACAATGTGCTATTTGTAGGGAGGTGCTCAGACCTCTATTATCTGATCATTTATAAACTAAACACAGGCATAAAAACAAAGTTAATTTTCTCTCATGTGGAAAATGCAAATATTCCAAACACAGATTTATAAGAGCATTTATTAATTTTTGATGCCATAGCAGTTAAATTTCATCTACATTTTCATGTTAAATTTTCCCCAAAAGTACCACAATATGCCTTTTTTTTTTAATTAACTTTTATTAAGCTTCAAGTGAACGTTTACAAATCCAATCAGTCTGTCACATATAAGTTTGCATACATCTTACTCCGGACTCCCACTTGCTCTCCCCCTATTGAGTCAGCCCTTTCAGTCTCTCCTTTCGTGACAATTTTGCCAGCTTCCCTCTCTCTATCCTCCCATCCCCCCTCCAGACAAGAGATGCCAACACAATCTCAAGTGCCCACCTAATATAATTAGCTCACTCTTCATCAGCATCTCTCTCCCACCCGCTGACCAGTCCCTTTCATGTCTGATGAGTTGTCTTCGGGGATGGTTCCTGTCCTGTGCCGACAGAAGGTCTGGGGAGCATGGCCACCGGCATTCCTCTAGTCTCAGTCAGACCATTAAGTATGGTCTTTTTATGAGAATTTGGGGTCACAATATGCCTTTTAAAATTGATCTGTTGCTAAAGAAAGGTATCTTGTATAATTAAATAATCTAATAATATATTTCTTGCAATGGAAAAACAGTGGGAAAGTATTTTTATATATGCTGGTTATTATTAAGGACTTTGTATAATGACTTTTGTAATACAATATTAAATAATATGCCGACCTAAAGTAAAATATTTTTAACTTAAAACCTCTTCTTTAGTATTTTATTTCTATTTCTTAAAATATTTATAGGGTTGTGGTTAATGGGGCTCAGATGTGCTTGTTCATCACTCTGTCAGTTGGTTTATCATTGAGCTGAGACCTACTAGCCACTGTGAAGTTTTGTATTATACCACACAAAAAGATGAAGTTATTTTTTAATTCCTAAAAGAGTTCAGGTAATCATATATTAATATGGAAAAAGTTTGAGGTCCAAAAAGATTGGAAGAGTCTGCTAAGGTGTCTCCAATCTTCTTTCCAGTCCTTTTCTGATATACACAGGGAGTTTCAGCTCTCTCCGCTCTGCCAACACAACCACTACCACCAGCTGCCATGGAGTTGATTCGGATTCATAGCCATCTCCTATGTGCCAGAGTAGGACTGTGTTCCATAGGGTTTTCAGTGGCTGATTTGGTGGAAGTAGATGACCAGGCCTTTCTTCTGAGGCACCTCTGGGGGGACTCAAACCACCAACTTTCAGTTAGCAGCCAAATGCATTAACTATTTGCACCACCAGGGAAGTCCTCTCCACTCTAAAAACAAACCTGTCAATTCTAACTTGTCAATTCTAACTCGTGGCAACTCTGTGTGTTGCAGAGTAGAAGTGCTCCATAGGGTTTTCTAGGCTAGGGTATCTCCAATCTTCTTTCAGATCCTCTTCTCAAACACACAGGAACTTCCTGCTCTCTCCACTCTTCCAATACCACCACTACCACCACTCGCCATAGAGTTCATTCTGATTCGTGGCCATCCAATAAATGGCCATCCCTTGGCTATTTATTATAACAGAAGCAGATCACTAGGCCTTTCTTCCATGGTGTCACTGGGGGAACCCGTTCCTCCACTCTGCTCTCTGTTTAAACTCTGCTCTCAGAAAGGAGCTGATAAATTTACACCCACATATGACTGAAGAATTTAGTGTTATTAACTGTTGACTAATTTTAATAAAAGGAAAAACCTTAGAATTTTTAGAACCCAAGCCACTGGAAACAAATTGGAGATGAAGCCTTTGAAACCACCAGCCTGCTTCACCTATTTGTAAGGCCTGTCTAGCTGCAAATAGTTTGAGTATTTAGAAGAGAATGAAGCATACAATAGTGTGTCGGTGTCATCATGGAAGTAGGTGGTGTGCAGAACTCTGTCCTTGATCCTACTAGAAATTTGTGTATTAATAAAATGTCATGTCAAATTTCTAGACGACATGAAACTGATAGAAAGAGCAAGCAGATTGAATGGCAGTGAATCATAATCTAAAAAGATCACTGAAAGGTGAATTTAAGATTTAATGGGCACAAAATTAACCAAACTTGGAACAAAAGATGCCACTACACCACCAGGAAAAGATGGGTGAGATGCAGTCAATAGCAAACTGAGCACCTAAAGTGCTCACTGCTTCTTTATACAAGTACAGAGTCTAGAACAGCAGGTGGTGGTTCTCTCTCTTCTGTTCTGATCAGGGCATCTGACACATTTTAAAGTCTTGTAAAAAACCTGGAATGGAGAAGATCAACCAGGATGGTAAAGGTTCTTAAAACCATATCAGACACTCAACAACAAAAAGACAAACAACTAAATTTAAAAATGGGAAAAGGACATGAACAGAGACTTAACTAAAGCAAGCATCCAGACAGCCAGCAAATACATGAAGAAATGCTCACAATCATTAACCTTTAGAGAGAAGCAAACCAAAACTACAATGAGATACCATCTCACACCAGTAATAATGGCATTGATCAAAAAAACCCAGAAAACAACAAATACTGGAGAGGTTGTGAGGAGACTGGGCTTCTCGTACACTGCTGGTGGGAATGTAAAATGGTACAACCACTATGGAAAACAACATGATGCTTCCTCAAAAAGCTAGAAATAGAAATACTATATGATCCAGCAATCCCACTCCTAGGTATATATCTGAGAGCAATAAGAACCATGACACAAATAGCCACATGCACACCCACGGTCACTGCAGCATTATTTACAATAGCAAAAAATGGAAATGGCCCATCAACAGAGGAATGGATAAACAAACTGTGGTACATGCACACAATGGAATACTCTACAACATTAAAGAATAATAACGAATCCATGAAACATCTCACAACATGGATGAACCTGGAGGGCATTATGCTAAGTGAAATAAGTCAATCACAAAAGGACAAATATTGTATGAAATTACTATTATAAAAAGTCAAGAAAAAGTTTTCACAAAGACAGAAGAATTCTTTGATGGTTATCAGGGATGGGGGAGGGAGGAAGGAAAACCACTAACTAGATAGTAGATGCATACTAACTTTGGTGAAGAGAGAGATAATACACAATGTAAGAGAAGTCAGCACAACATAATCACGGTAAAGGTAGACGCTGAAAGATAACACAAGAGTACCAGGCAACAACGGTAAATACTAATACAATCCTGCAACAATAGTAATAAACAATGATGCACGAGTGAATATATAGGTAGATATTTAAACTGAAAAGGGATGGGAGGGCATGTGGAAGTACACCCACATACATATATATATGTACATGCTTCAAACATACCCATGTATGCAATAGTGCACACAGAGAACACAGTCATGAAAACTTCTTAGCCATAACCATATACTTCCCGGGACTGAGATACTGGGCTTAAGGGCTAGGGACCACAGTCTCAGGGGACATCTAGGTCAATTGGCACATCATAATCCATACAGACAATGTTCTACGCCGTACCTTGGTGAGTAGGATCTTAAAAGCTTATGAGTGGCCATCTGAGATACAACAGCTGGCCTTTTCCCATCCTAAGCGAAGAAGAGTGAAGAAAACCAAAGACTTAAGGAAACAATTAGTCGAAAGGGGTAATGGGCCACATGAACCATGGTCTCCACTAGCCCAAGACCAAAAGAACTACATGGTGCCCATTTACCACTACCAACCACTCTAACTGGGACCACAACAGTAGGTCATGGAAAGAGTGGGAGAGAAATGTAGAGCAAAATTCAAACTCATAAATAAGACCAGACTCACTGGTGTGATAAAGACTGGTGGAACTTCCAAGACTATGGCCCTTGGACAACCATCCTTCTAACTTGGAACTAAAATCATTCCTGGAAGTCACTTTATAGCCATATTGTTGTTGTTGTTGTTATTAGGTGCCTTCGAGTTGGTTCCGACTCAGAGCAACCCTATGCACAACAGAATGAAACACTGCCTGGTCCTGAGCCATCCTTACAATTGTTGTTATGCTTGAGCTCATTTTTGCAGCCACTGTGTCAATCCGCCTCATTGAGGGTCTTCCTCTTTTCTACTGACCCTGTACTCTGCCAAGCATGATGTCCTTCTCCAGAGACTGATTCCTCCTGACAACATGTCCAAAGTATGTAAGATGCAGTCTTGCCATCCTTGCCTCTAATGAGCATTCTGGCTGTACTTCTTCCAAGACAGATTTGTTCTTTCTTTTGGCAGTCCATGGTATATTCAATATTCTTCACCAACACCACAATTCAAAGGCGTCAATTCTTCTTCGGTCTTTCTTATTCACTGTCCAGCTTTCACATGCATATGAAGCGATTGAAAATACCATGGCTTGGGTCAGGCGCACCTTAGTCCTCAAGGTGACATCTTTGCTCTTCAACACTTTAAACAGGTCCTTTGCAGCAGATTTGCCCAATGAAGTGCGTCTTTTGATTTCTTGGCTGCTGCTTCCATAGCCATACAGTAGACCAAAAAACAAACAAACAAACCCATTGCCATTGAGTTGATTCCGACTCATAGTGACCCTATAGGACAGAGCAGAATTGCCCCATAGGGTTTCCAAGGAGTGAATGGTGTCTTCGAACTGCAGATCTTTTGTTCAACAGCCGAACACTTAACCACTATTCCACCAGGGCTCCATACAGTAAACAGGTGTATAAAATGAAAAATAATACCAGTGAAGTATGTATACCTCAAAACAATCAACTATACGAGTTCCAAAGGGCAGCATTTGCCCAAAAGCAAAGTTCAGAAGGACAGTCGGGACAGGAAAGCTGGGCAAATGGATGTGGGAAACCTAGGGAGGAAGGCTGAAGAATGCTGACACATTCAGGGATTTGCAACCAATGTCATGAAACAAGCTGTGTATAAATTGGTGAACGGGAGATTAATTTGTGCTGTAAACTGGCACCTAAACAACAATAAAACGTTCAAAAAAATTATTAGCTGGAAACAATTGAAGGAACTGGATATATTAAAGTTGCAAAAGGGAAGACTCTGGAATAAGAGATTTGTCTTCACATTTCTAAAGTGATCATTAAGAGAGAAGGATTAGACTTATTCTGTAAAGCCCTAAAAGGGCAGCATGCAACACAATAATATGAAGAAGAACTTTCACATTCAGAGCTACCTGAAAATAAGTATCTTTGCTTCACGAAGTAGCTAATTCCAAATTAAGGGAAACAATAATTTGTATAGTTGATTTAGTGTTTGTAACCTTTATAGCAGAGAAAGCTGTGACTACTACAAATCCAGAGTCAAAAATGGTTACTTTGCTCTCTTACACAGTGTGTACCATGTGTCAGAGAGTGTCCTAAGGCTTTACAAATAACAACTCATTTGATCCCCAAGACAACATGACATATGTACTATTATAATGGTCATGCTATAAATGAGGGAACTGAGGCACAGAGAGGTCAAGTAACTTTCTCAAGGTCACACAGGCAATGCGTGGCAGACTCATTCTTTGTGGTCATAATACCCTATCTTTCATCTTTTATTATAAAAAACCCAACCCCCTTTCTTGGACACTCCATTCTGTCTATCCTACATTATAATGCCAAATGATCCAAAACTAATTTTATTTAATTTTCCCTCGATTTCATTAAAATTCACATTCCCTGGTACAACTGCTATTAGGAAAAGTCCAAATCTGATTTAAACTAATTCATATCAAAGGGTACTAAATCATGGATATATTCTGATTTCACATACTTATTATTGCGTGAGTTTTCACATTTTAAAGGAGAACCCTTGTTATTTTAAAGGAATTCATCTCCAATGTAATTGCTAACAAAATTTGTTATTGTTGTTAGGTGCTGTCGAATGGGTTCCGACTCATAGCAACTCTATGCACAACAGAACAAAACACTGCCCAGTCCTGCGCCATCCTCACAATCTTTGTCATGCCTGAGCCCATTGTTGCAGCCACTGTGTCAATCCACCTCGTTGAGGGTCTTCCTCTTTTCTGCTGACCCAGTAATTTACTAAGCATGATGTCCTTCTCCAGGGGCTGATCCCTCCTGACAACATGTCCAAAGTATGTAAGATGCAGCCTCACCATCGTTGCTTCTAAGCAGCATTCTGGTTGTACTTCTTCCAAGACAGATTTGTTCTTTCTTTTGGCAGTCCATGGTATATTCAATATTCTTTGCCAACACCACAATTCAAAGGCATCAATTCTTCTTCAATCTTCCTTATTCATCGTCCAGCTTTCACATGCATACAATGCGGTTGAAAATACCACGGCTTGGGTCAGGCACACGTTAGTCTTCCAGGTGACATCTTTACTCTTCAACACTTTAAAGAGGTTCTTTGCAGCAGATTTGCCCAGTGCAATTTATCTTTTGATTTCTTGACTGCTGCTTCCATGGGTGTTGATTGTGGATCCAAGTAAAATGAAATCCTTGACATTCAAGTTAAATGACATCAAAATTTAGGAGGGTTGGATTTGGGGCCCAGCAGAAGAGTCCTAAATCTCAAACATCCAGCTTTAAATACAACAGTTCTGGTTTTGTATGTCAGGGCTGTGCATAAGATCTCATTTGTGAAAATAAAGGAGATTCCACTGCTTTAAATAAAAATAAATTGAAGCCACTGCTCTAATCCATGAGGGCCAATGAACTTTCTGGCCGTTTTTCCCTCCCCCTTCCCTCTGTCAAACAACATCGCCCCACCTCCACATGGTAGCACTTCAGTTGCTCCTTGCAAAGACCTGTCCTTCTGTTCCCTTAAAGATTACAGACAAGAAATCCCTACAGGAGCTTACAGACCAAGGGCAGAACAACTCTGCATTCTAAGAACTTCATGAAGATGCCGAGAAAGTAGTTTTGGAGCAGATGCTTTGAGCCTCTGACAATATGAAATTACACTGCACAGGTGAGCATTCCGGCAACAGGATTATTCTATTTGATACCTGATGCCAATGGCCATATTTGCCAGCATCCTGGCCTCAAAAGGGGCTTTATTAACCAAACTAAATGCTTATACTGGGCCTTACAGAAGCTGGAAAATCAGCAGCCACCTCCCTTCATGCCTAGTCCCACAGCAGCATTCCTTGGGCCACTCTCAGAAAAGCCCTGAGTCATCTGGGGGCCTAGGCTTTAAAGCAGTTTCTTCCTCCACGCCCAGTGAGTGCTCCAGGTCATCATAGGGGTATGTGCAGATTTCCACAGGCACATATTTGTATTTTGAGAGAACCTGAGAATTATCTTCCTGGTTCTAGTCAGTGATTAACTTTTGCAGGCAACTCTTCTACCAGTAAAACAAACTCTTCTACAGCTAGTTTAATTATACACGTGAGCGCGCGCTTGCGCAAGACATCAAGGACCTGATTTAAGTGTTTCCGCATAGTGACACACCCCTTTTCCTGACCAATCAGTGACCTGATTCAAAAGGATTGACTATTATTGAGTCACTAACAACAACAACAACAACAAAAACCATTGTCATCTAGTGGATTTCAACTCATAGCAACACTGTAGGACAGGGTAGAACTGCCCCATAGGGTTTCCAAGGCCGTAAATCTTTATCAAAGCAGACTGCCACATCTTCCTCCTGTGGAAGAAACCTTTCTGCTAGCAGCTGAGCCCTTAAACACTGCGCCATCAGGGCTCCTACTGAGTCACCAGTGAAAACCAAAGTCCTACTCTCACAGTAATTTCTCAACTGCCATAGAACAAGAATCAGCATACCTTCTCTGAGATGCTACACTGTGTCACCTGTTGTGGTTGTTTGGTGCCACAGAGTCAGCCCCCAAATTCTGGCAACTGCCTGCAATCTAGGTGCTGCATAAACTGTTTCCCACTTACTCCTTTACCCTCTGGGAGTACACAAGCCAATTCAGTGACCTGTGCCCAGAGGGATCAACAACTCAATTGCAGTTACCAAAACCAAAACCAAACCCAATGCCATCGAGTCGATTCCGACTCACAGCGACCCTATAGAACAGAGTAGAACTGCCCCATAGAATATCCAAGGAGCGCCTGGTGGATTTGAATTGCCGACCCTTTGGTTAGCAGCCATAGCACTTAACTACTAAGCCACCAGGGTTACAGCAGTGTTCAAAACACATTCCTCAGAGGAAAACCTCAGGCTACCATTTCTGGAATTTCCTAGGGAAAGTTTTCACTTTATGTTACTAAGAGGGAGGCTCTATCACAATGTACATTGAAAACGTACATGGTCTAGTCTCTGAGAAAGCAGTTTCAGGGAAGACTCTATGATGAAGGTTTTATATGTATTTGATGATTATTAAGTGGATATTTCTAGTTGTGCCCACTTTTGATTTCAGTTCCTCATTTTAACTGATGGCTCAGACTTTGCTATTTGAAAGACCGTGTCCAACTATCAACTCAAACTGAGCACAAATCAACTTGATATTTTCCCCAACCACAACAGCATTTCCTCGGGATTCCCCATGTCTGCCCTCAATTCTTTAAATAAGTCCTTCTACTCCATGGCACTGTTTTTTTTTTTTTTTTTTAAGTTCTCAAGCTCAGCCTTATATCTGATTTACTCTTCAGCTCAGCATTATATTTGATTTACTCTTCAAAATATTTTCAGTAATAATGTACTCTAATGCCCAGTATAAACATTTTGCTTGGTTAATAAAGCCCCTTTTGAGACTTATTTTGCCGGACTATCCTATAGAACTGTTCCCTGTTTGGCATCCTGCCCATAATTCTTGCAGGTGTCAACAGTGAAACTGTGGTTCCTGAAGATGGGAGCTCTGTCCAAATGGTAAGCCTTAACCAAGTGATGGATAATTACAGTACGAATCTTTTTTTTACATAAGTCAGCCTTTTGTGTATATATTAGTTAACTAGTCACCCTAAGAAATGGGTAAGAAAGTAAGAAATTACAGCAAAATGCAACATAAAGAAAATATCTAGATAGCAGCAAAGATTATTTTTATTCATATATGATGAAAAAATTAATAATATAAAACTAAATTCCAGTAATCATTGATCACTGCTGCACCTAACTATGATCTTCCTCAACTGGGTCAAATAGAAAACACACTTATTTCAGTAAGTGCTTATTGGTGTGGTTGCTAAACCGTGGCCTATAGAGCAGCTATCTCAGAATCATTATCTTTTTATTTTAAATTATTGGGTTTTGTTTTGCCCTACCAAATTAAAAAATATATATATTTAGCTTTGAATAACTAATACTCATGCAGAGTACAATTCAATAGTTACAAAAGGACATAAAATGAAAAGTAAGTGTCCTTCCCATCCCATCCTCCAGAAAGTCAACTTCCCTCCCCAGATGCATCCACTATACTAGCTTATTGTGTTTTCTTCCAGAAATATACCACGTGTTTCTGGCAGGTATCTTGTTTAATATCCATTCTCAATTTCTTTATAATATGCCTTCCTGTATTGTAGAGCCCTCGTGGCACAGTGGTTAAGTGTTATGGCTGTTAACCAAAAGGTCTGCAGTTTGAATCCACCAGTTACTCCTTGGAAACCCTATGGGGTTGCTATAAGTTGGAATAGACTTGATGGCAACAGGTTTTTTTTTGGGGGGGGGGGTTCTTGTACTGCAGAGGCTGTTGTTGTCAGGTGTCATAGAGTCGGTTCCAGCTCATAGCGACCCTGTGCACAACAGAATGAAACACTGTCCGGTCCTGCACCATCCTCACAATCGTTATGCCTGAGCCCATTGTTGAGGCCACTGTGTCAATGCATCTTACTGAGGGTTTTCCTCTTTTTCACTGACCCTCTAATTTGCCAAGCATGATCTCCTTCTCTGGGGACTGGTGCCTCCTGATAACATGTCCAAAGTATGTGAGACATAGTCTCACAATCCTTGCTTCTAAGGAGCATTCTGGTTGCACTTCTTTCATTTGTTTCTTCTTTTGGCAGTCCAAAGCTAAAAATACCATCTCCTAGACTTCAGTATAATCACAATTCCTGATGTGATTTTAGGCTTCTCTAATCAGATGCAAAGGAGCCCTGGCAGCACAGTGGTTAAGTGCTCAGCTGCTAACCAAAAGGTTGGTCAGAGGTTTGAATCCTCCAGCAACTCCGTGGGAGAAAGATGTGGCAGTCTGCTTCCATAAAGATTACAGCCTTGGAAACGCTATGGCACGGGCAGATCTACCCTGTCTTATAGGGTTGCTATGAATCAGAATCGACTCGACGGCAAGGGTAATCAGGTGCAGAAGTCCCTGAGTAGCGCAAACGGTTAACATGCTTGGCTGCTAACTGAAAGGTTGGAGGTTCCAGTCCATCCAGAGGTACCTTGGAAAATAGTTCTGGTGCTCTATTTCCAAAAGACTACAGTCATTGAACACCTTATAGAGCACAGGTCTACTCTGAAACTCACAGGGTCACCACGAGTTGAAATCGACTTGGTGGCAACTGGTTTGGTTTTTTGTTTTTGTTTTGTTTGTTTAATCAAATGCATTTGTATGATACTTGATCTCTGAACTGAACAAACGGAGGAGAAAGACAGGGCAGGAAGCATTCTTTCTACTCATGTGGATCATGGCAGAGGCAACACGGATCAACAGGGTAGTGTCAGCTTCCCAGTCTAGTAAAGGCAGCTTTCTGATAGTCGCAGAGGTGGTGTGGGTTCAGCTGACAACAGCTCTGCTGCAGCTTCCAGATCCCATAGACACCCACCTGACCATGACATGGGGGCCAGGGTTCTGGTGGCCTAGTTCTGTAGTGTGCTCTTTGGAAATGAATCCTGGAGCTTAGCTCAAGTTCAGTTAGTTCTCCAGACAATAGTTCTGAGGCTATTGAAACGAATTCCTTTCTGCCTTACCTAGCTAGAGATGATGTTTTCTGTAACTGAATCTTGACTTATAAAATATATATAAATACACACACTGTGCTAGGTAGAATAATGCCCTCCCCCAAATGTCTGCATCCTAAACCTCGGGTTTGTGAGTATGTTATGTTACATGGCAAAGGGGAATTAAGGTTGCTAATCAATTGAATTTAAAATAGAGAGATTATACTGGATTATCCATGTGGATGCAATGTAATCACAAGAGTCCTTAGAAGTAGAAGAGATAGGCAGAAGAAGAGCGTTGGTCAGAGGGAGATATGACTACTGAAGAATGATCAGAGGGATGCAAAGTCACTGACTTCAAGGATGGAGGGAAGTGGCCATAAGCCAAGGAATGTGGGTGGCCTACAGAAGCAGAAAAAGGCAGGGAAACATTCTCGCTTAGAGCCTCCAGAAAGAAACGCAGCCCTACAGCACCTTGATTTTAGCCTAGTGATACCCATGTCAGACTTTTAATCTACAGAGCTTTGAGAATACTTCTGTGTTGTTTTAAGCCACTAAATTTGTGGTAATTTTTGAGGGCAGCAATAGAAAACTAATACATAAAAAAAAAAAAAAATGCACACACAAATGTATGTATGCATGTGTGTATATATATTTACACAAATGGTAGTATAACCTGTTCTCTATTCTGCGCCACGCTTTTTCAGTTAACATTTCTTGGTGATTATTCCATGCAAGTGTATACAGAGTTGCATTGTATTCCCTTGTATGGTTGTATCCTCATTTATTTAACATGCCTCCATTTATGGACGTTTATGGACTTGACAGCACCTAACAGCAACAACAAATGTTGAGTCAGGACTGATACCATGGCAGTTAACAACAACAATGTTGTTTCAAATATTTTTCTATTACAAGCAAAAATAATAAGGAAATTAAAAAAATTCAGAATCTCATGCCTAAATTTAGTCTTGGATAAAGGAGCCCTGGTGGTACAGTGGTTAAGCACTAAGGCTGCTAACCTAAAGGCTGGCAGTTTGAATCCACCAGCCATTCCTATGGGGCAGTTCTATTCTGACTCAAGAACAACAGGCTTGTTTTTTTATTTTGGGTAAGAAGTAGGAATCTGTATTTTAAAAGTGTTATCCGGGTAATTTTGAAGTTTAGCCATGGCCAAGGTATTCAGCCAAATATGCTATTCAGCTTCAGGCTTGACCTCAGGCTTTGGAAGGCAAAATAGCTGAATGCCAACTTAACATTATTTTTAGTATGGCTGATCCCTTGCACGATCAATCATCATGCAATTATTTAAGCTGCCATCAACCTAATGTGTAACATAGTAATAGGCACAAGACAGGTCACTGAATTTATTATTCACTTATAAATATCAATGGACAATCTAGATGTTACTAAAACTTGTTGCCATCTCATCACTTCCACCTCATAGAGAGTCATAGCAACCCCACAGGACAGGGTAGAACTGCCTCATGGGGTTTCCAAGGAGCAACTGGTGTATTCAAATCACCGACCTTTTGGTTAGCGGCCATAGCTCTTCACCATTGTGCCACCAGGGCTCCAGATGTTACAAGGAGTGAAATTTTTTTTTGTGTTTTATAAGCTGAATTTTTCAGTCACGTGAGGTATAAATGTATGCTTATTATTGCAAGAGTAAAAGACTGCAGTACTGAGGGATCATTTTGAAAACTGTTGCTTGTATGTGCAAAACAATTAATAAGAGATTTCAAATGGTTAAACAAATACGGAACTATAGTCAGAGTAAAAGTAAAGATTTAGAAAACATTTGGGAACTACATTATATCCTTTTGGTGCCAATAAATACTCATAGAGTTTTAAAATAACAATACAAGGAAGAAAAAGAGACTGCATTTCCTCAAATTTGAATCTTTGTAGAAGTGTCCAGAACGCTGGCATTTAAGACATTAAACACAGTAATGTTGAGGAACTATATTTGATTTTTAGTTATTTCTTTACAGTTAAACAATCTTTCAGAAAAAAAAATTATATTTGGGAATTCTTTCCCTCTTGTGATGATAAATTAAATATAACCCATTGCGTCAATTCAATTCTAACTCACAGCGTCCCTATAGGACAGAATAGAACTGCTCCACAGAGTTCCCAAGGCTGTAATCTTTATGGAAGCAGATTGCCACATCTTCCCAGTGGACTGACTGGTGGGTTTGAATCTCTGACAGTTAGCAGCCCAATGCTTAACCACTGTGCCACCAGGGATCCTTGATAAATAATGTCAATTCTACCACCTCAACATTTCATTGGGAAAACTTTAAAATTACATACAACAATATCTGTGTTATCTTCCATTTAGATAACAAATGAGCCTTGGTGGCATAATCGTGAAGCGCCTGGCTGCTAACTGAAAGGTCTGTAGTTTGAATCCACCAGCCGCTCTTTGGGAGAAAAATGTGGCTGTCTACTTCTGTAAAGATTATAGCCTTGGAAACTCTATGGGGCAGTTCTACTCTGTCCTCTGGGGTCGCTATGAGTCAGAATCAACTAGATGGAAATGGGTTTGGCTTTTGGTTTTTATTTCATTTTATTTTTAAATGGAAGATAAAAGTTTATTTCTGAGTGGAAAAGAGAAAAGTATATGCAAGAAAGTCTAGATTCCTTCTCCTCACGCACTGCTTTCATAATAAAGCTCCAAGTATCAAGTTTGAAGATATTTACCAGGATAAACATTTTTTTTTTAACAGCTGATCATTTACTATGTGGTGGACACTTTTTCATAAAAATCATATACTGTGAACTAAATATATTCTTAAAGCTGACAAGAAACTTACAACAATTATGTACTAACAGAGAAGATACTATATTTTACTGCAAAATATTATAAAAGTGATACAATTTTGTGGCTTTAAATGTTTAATTACTTGATTTAAACAGGGGAATGGAAAAAAATAAAACTTTAGGATTTTTTGTATTTGATTGATTCTCCTTTCACGTCCTCTCTAATTAGTTGGTGCACATAAGTGACAACTGTTGAAGTCTGGACATTCATCAACACTAATGAAGGAATAATGTTTGTATCTAAGGCATCTGCTCCAGTGGCAGAACCTGGGTTAATGTCGAATTTATTTTCACGCTTCAAATTTGTGTGTGTGTCCCAAGATAAGAATGTTCACATCAAACTGCCTCTGCAACAGGGGTAAGCTGACCATATCTCCCTACAGAATAACTTGATGTCCAGGGATCAAATCAATTCTGAAATGTCCAACAGTCACAACTTTCTGTTCTGCATAATTCAGATTCTCACCGAAGTCTCCTTTCACAATATGAACATCACTAGCTAGAGCCTTGAGATAGTCGTAACTCTCTTTAGCACAGTTTCCCAGTGCAGCGAATGTGCTGAATCTTTCTAGACACCAGCTGCAGTTTTGTTTTTTTTTTTTTAACATAGCTGGCAAATTGTTGCAGCGGTGTGGGATGCGCAGATCTCCTAACACCAACACCAACTGGAGACAGAACAATCTTCATCTTTAAAGAGGGGTCCTCTGTGCCCAACCATCCTGTCACTGGGCTTCGCTTAGTCACCATAACTGCTGCCACCCTCTTCCTCAGGCTCCTCGGCACTGGTTTTTAGATAATAATACATAGAAGAAATTTAAGAACGAGAAAAAAATAAGAAAACTCAAATACTCTTTTCTCACTAATCGAACTACAAAACAAGATTTTAAAATAATGCTCTGAGAAGAGAATTCCGAATAGTTTTGAATTTATGGTTTTGAATTGTCTTAGCTAATTACCATTGCTGATGTCAGATGGATCCTGGCTGAAAGCAGAGAATACCAGAAAGATGTTTACCAGTGTTTTATCTACCATGCCAAGGCATTCGACGGTGTGGATCATGACAAATTATGGATAACATCGCAAAGAATGGGAATTCCAGAACACTTAATTGTGCTCATGAGGAACCTGTACTTAGACCAAGAGGCAGTCGTTCAAATAGAACAAGGGGATACTGTGTGGTTTAAAGTTAGGAAAGGTGCGCATCAGGGTTGTATCCTTTCACCATACTTATTCAATCCGTACACTGAGCAAATAATCCAAGAACCTGGACTATATGAATAAGAATGGGGCATCAGGATTGGAAGAAGACTCATTAACAACCTGCAATATGTAGGTGACACAACTTTGCTTGCTGAAAGTAAAGAGAACGTGAAGCACGTACTGACGAAGATCAAAGACCACAGCCTCCAGTATGGATTGCACCTCAGCATAAAGAAAACAAAAATCCTCACAACTAGACCAATAAGCAACATCATGATAAACAGAGAAAAGATTGAAGTTGTCAAGGACTTAATTTTACTTGGATCCACAATCAACACCCATGGAAGCAGCAATTGAGAAATCAAAAGATGCGTTGCATTGGGGAAATCTGCTGTAAGATACCTCTGTAAAGTGTTAAAAAACAAAAGTGTCACCTTGAAGACTAAGATGCACCTGACTTAGGCTATGGTGTTTTCAGTCGTCTCATATGCATGCGAAAGCTGGGCAATAAATAAGGAAGACCGAAGAAGAATTGATGTCTTTGTATTATGGTGTTGGTGAAGAATACTGAATATACCATGGAGTGCCAAAAGAACGAACAAATCTGTCTTGGAAGAAGTACAGCCAAAATGCTCCTTAGAGGGAAGGATGGTGAGGCCTTGTCTCACGTACTTTGGACATGTTATCAGGAGAGATCAGACAGTCCCTGGAGAAGGACATCATGCTTGGTAGAGGGCCAGCAAAAAAGAGGAAGATCCTCAATGAGAAAGACTGACACGGTGGCAGAAGCAACAGGCTCAAGCATGACAATGACTGTGAGGATGGCATAGAAACGGGCAACATTTCCTTCCGTTATGCACAGGGTCACTATGAGTCAGAACCGACTCCACGGCACCTAACAACAACAAAATTACCACTGGAGAAGGAGGGAAGCTTAGAAACTTGGTAGCAACATTACAGCAACACCCTATCTAGGCAAAGCCAGACTAAAAGTATCTTGTTCAATCACCTACTTCTGTTAAAATAAGCATATATTTAGCTTTGCAAAATATGCACAAGACTGACCACAGGAGCCAGAGAGCAGGAGAGATTATCGTCCCTGCTCTATAATGTTAAATTAAAAAAAAAAAAAGACTTCTAAAATGTTAATAAAATTGGAATAATAATTTTTAATTAAAAATTCTGATTTATTTTTGTTTGCCAGAATTTCAAGCTATGATGGTGATATCTAGCTCTGTTCATAAGTTTTGATAAATATTGGTTTTAATACTCAATCAGTTGGAATTTAGCCAAAATTGTGTTTGATGCACCTTTAACTCTGCAATCAGGCTTACCCACTGCCATCAGATGGATTCTGACTCATGGCGACCTTATAGGACAGAGTAGAACTGCCCCAAAGGGTTTCTAAGGCTGTAACCTTTACAGAAGCAGACTGCCACATCTTTCTTCCACCAGTCAGGCTTAGGAACTACTTATTTATGGGATATTTATCTGTGCCAGGTCTTGGCTAAACTGGCAAAAGGAAAATAAACATCTACACAGGGTTACACAAGGTAATTTATTAACAATGTTACCTGGCCTAGAGCTTGTTTTTGATATTTACTCACTTTTTCTTGCACGAGCAACAGCCTTTTGTAATTCTAAACATTATAACATTTTACATTCTGAGGATGAGTAATTAGGGTGAGGGGGAGTGCTTAATACAATTGTATATTAGGATACATTATGAAATAGTGAAATACAGACATGGAATAGATCAGAGTCAAGAAATTGATCGAGTATACTTAGAATTAAGTGCAGATGGCATTTTTCAAATCTGTGGGAGAAATATGGATTATTGTTTCCAAGCGTTATGAATAGCTAGTCATTAAAGAGAAAACAAACACACCTGAATTTCAACCTTATTCATCTACTGTCAAATCCAGTTTAGATATCATAATTTTAAATGTAAAAATAAAATTGTAACATTGCTAGAAATTTTAGAGTTTGTGAAAATTCAGTGAGCTGTACACTTACGACACATAGTTTTGTGACTACATACTATTCAACAAAATCTTTAAAACTACAGGTAATTTATTTTTATAATTTGGGAGGAGAAAATGTCGTTTATCTGTAACATAAAATTCAACAGTCATTTAAAAAAGGATTGATAAGTGAACTACATGCAGTTTTAAACTTTCTAAATGGCAGAAAAACACTATGAAAAGTCAAACAAACATCAAATTGGGAAAAGGTCTTTGCAACAATTTGACAAACTGTATCAAGCAGGCTGCAGCCAGGAAAAGAAACCTGTAACCATCCGGATTCCAACACGGGGTAACTCCATGTGTCAGAAATAGTTTGCACTAGGCTCTAACCAAAAGGTTGGCGGTTTGAACCCACACAGTGGCGCCATGGAGACCTGGTAGTGTAGTGATGAAGAGCTTGACGGCTAACCAGAAGGTCAGGAGTTTGAACCTACCAGCTGCTTCTTGGAAACCTACCAGCTGCTTCTTGGAAACCCTGCGGGGCAGTTCTACTCTGTCTTATAGGGTCATTATGAGTCAGAATTGACTACACGGCAATGGTTTTTTTTTTTTTGGTTTTAGTGGTGCCACAGAAGAAAGGGTGATCGGCTTCTGTAAAGACTACAGTAAAACAAAAACAAAAACAAAAAAAAACCTATAACACATGGGGTCCCCACGAGGAAAAGAAAGACCACTTTAAATATTTGAAACAGAAAAAATCTAATACAAAAATTGTTTTCATAGGTGATGGAAGAGCTGAAAACCCAAACAGGCACCTCAGAAATTATCAAGAGCAGAAAGCCACTTTGCTTTAAGCTGGAGGGACCCAGGGTCACCCAGCTGAAGCCAAAACAACATGAAATCTCTCTGGTGGGAGCAGAATACACAGAGAAGACACAGTGGCTGCTGGAGTTGCTCCTTGAAGTAGGGAAAAGGATAGAGTAGAAACGTCCTGGCATCTCCTGCCGGCTGCCCTCTGTATTAGTTTGCTATTGCTACTGCAACAAATTATTACGACTCTTATTATCTTGCAGTTCTGGAGGTCACAGATCTGAAAATGGTCTCATTGGGCTAATATCAAGGAGTAGGCTGGGCTGCATTTCTTACTGGAGGCTCTTGGGGAGAATGCTTCCTTGGCTCGTCCAGCTTCTAGAGGCCGCCTGCATTTCTTGGGTTGTGGCCCCGTGATCCATCTTCAAAATCAGCAGTTGCCTGTTGTGTCAGTTTCAGGTTTCCATCTTTCAGGTTCTCTTGCTTCTGTCTCCCTGTTCCACTTTTAAGGACCCTTGCAATTACACTGGGCCCATCTGAATAATCCAGGAAAATCTCCCTGTTTTAAGGTCCCCTGATTAGCCACCCTAATTCTATCTGCAACTTCATCCCCCTTTGCCGTGTAAGGTAACATATTTAAGGTTCTGGAGATTAGGACAGAGGCATCTTTTAAGGGGCCAATATTTTGCCTACCACACCCTCCAGTCTTCCACCAAGGCTTCTCTTTGGTCATATGTAGCTGGAAGCCTCCTGATAAGGAACCCTGGGAAAGCAGTCTGCAGTGGTAAACTCCCCACCCCCACCTCACACATATCTGAGAGCAAACGAGCACCTGGAAAAATGACTAACACTCCTACAACAAAGAGTTCATATAAATCAATAAGAAAATGATAAATAACAAAATAGAAAAATAAGCCAAGGATGTGGGTTGGCAATTTTTAGACAAAGAGGTAAAAATAGCCCATATACAATGCAAAGACTCTCAACCGCCATAATGTAAATTAGAACAATGAGCTATAATCCTTCCCCTTCCAGATGGACTAAATTCAAAAGATTGTTAACACCAGTGTTGGCGATAGCATAGACTATTGAGGAAGTATAACTTGGTACAAATTTTTTGAAAGACAATTTGGCAACATCGAATTGAAATGTAAATGTGCTTGGCTTTTGATCTAGCAATTCTACTTCTATGCAGAATGTTACACATGTGTGTAAAAATGTATATACAAAGATATTCACTGGGGCAGTATTTATGGTACCAAAACAAACACAAAACAACCTGGGAATAACTCAAATGTCCATTGATACAGAATTGGTCATGGTTCAATAATATAATGCCCTCCACCATCTGAAGGAATGACCTGATAAGGAAATAGAATGCACTGATGAGGAAACATGTCTATTGTTGGGTGAAAAAAGCGAGTTACTGACCAATATGTGTAGTATAATCGTAAAACATTTACATGTTCACACACGAGTAAAAATTCTGGTTGAATATAAACCAAGCTGTTAACAGGGCTTTTCTGAAATAGCGGATTTTGTGGGACTTTCGTTTTCTACTTTACAGATTTTTATATTTTTTGAACTTCATACAACAGTAATTTTTATATAATCAGAAACAAAGTATAAAAATGTGAACACTGATTAATAAATAGGTTTAAAAACAGGCTAATTTTTTATTCATACTGGATAAATTTGCTTCAAGTTTTCATTATATTAAAAAAAAATTTATCCTGATTTATGGTTAAAACATTCACTCCCCCTTCTCTCAAATGAATGAATAAATGAAAAAGTCAATAATAAAGAAGAGAATTTTTTTCCCCCTCCTCAGGCCTCCTTTTGGCTAGATTTTCTCTCTCTCACTAAATTGTTTAAATTAGAGACTTCCTCTTTCTCAGGGTTCTCCCCCCAAAAGACAAAACTGCCCCTGTGGCTTTCAATTCCTGTCTCTACAGTCTCTGCCATGACTTGCCTTTCCCTTTTATTTTAGTTTAAGTAATATTTAAAATAGACTCATTAAATAAAACTTACACTTAGAGGAAGAGAAACCTATAGATGAACTTATATTAATGAACATATATTAGAAGTAGGAATTCTCTTGGCATATCATTTTCCCAGGCCTTGGAAAACATGCTAGTGTTACAACACAACTCTGCTGTGTGGTGATCATACTACCTTTCTATTTTGTAAACACTTTATTTAATTGTTTAATTGGGTTCTGAAACATTCAGTGTGTCTTTGAGCCCCTGGTTCTTGTTTCTTACCTGGCTTCAGATTAAACAACACTCAGGTAGTGATTAGTTTCCTAAACAGCTGGTCATGACTCTTTAATATGTTTTGAGCCAAACCTTGTGGTGTTGTAATAGCCTGAATTTCTTCATTCTTTGTAAACTTTCTAGGGGTGAGAGGTGAAATTTGAAGAATAAGCTGGCGGTGCATTTGTGGAGAGAGATGTATATGCGTATGAACACAAATATGTGTTTATGTGCAGAAAGGCTAGGCTGTTGAAGCCCAGACTTCACCTCTTGGGAGTGGCGGCTTGGGATGAAGACTATAGGATAGACTGTTCCAGCATTTCTCTCATACTATCAGCATTTATTTCACTGCTTCCCCCACCTTCCCAGTAAGTCTTAGAAAAAATTACGACCTTATGATAAAAAGCAATACAAACCTGTTGCTGTTGAGTGGATTCTGACTCATGGGTGGCCACCCCATGTGTTTCAGAGTAGAACTCTGCTCCATAGGGTTTTCGATGGTTGATTTTCTGGAATTAGATCACCAGGCCTGTCTTCCAAGGCACCTCTGGTTGGGTTCGAACCACGAACCTTTTGGTTAATAGTTGAGCACTTAATCATTTGCACCACTCAAGGACTTTTTTGTGATGAATAGAATGTATCTATTCTAAATACACTTCTTCAGCTTTTTGAGATTATATTTCTAAGAAAATTCAGGTATTTAAAAATTAATAAAAAGTATTGCTTAATTGTTTAACAGGGACAGTCTTTATAAAAATTAGATAATAAAACACTCAGTTAAGCACACATTTTAGGCAACCACATCTTGACCATTACCTCCAGGAAGAGTTTGCCACAGAGCGTAATATTCATTTATAAGACAGCATTCACAAGAAGGATCTGAGGTAATTACTGAAGTAATAATGCCTTGATTTGAAATCGTGAGCACACTGACAAGTAATTTTGAATTGTCTTTATATTATTAAATTTAGCACATAGTTATTGAGAGCTTTCTATCTGTTAATAGCTGGCAAGAATGCAAAGGTAAGTAGGACATAACCCCAGTCTTCAAGGAGATCACACTCATAATAGGAGATAACCATCACATGAGAATAGTTATATTGCAAAAAGAAAAGACACTAAATGTCCAAGGAGAGGCATCATCACAATATTTATAAGGAAGGAGAGAACACAATCAATAAAGAGCGAGTCAGGTAGAAGGGAGCATGTGAGACGTAACAGTGAAGATTTGTGTACTTACCCTGGTGGCACAAAGGTTAAGCACTCGGCTGCTTATTGAAAGGTTGGTGGTTTGAACCTACCCAGTGACCCTGTGGGAGAAAGACCCGGAGGGCAATCTGCTTCTGTAAAGATTACAGCCAAGAAACACCTATGGGCCAGTTCTACTCTGTCACACTGGGTTGCCATGAGTCGGAATCTACTGGAGATCACCCAACAGCAACTTGTGAAATGCAGCTTCCTCCATTAGACCATAAGCTCCATAAGAGTAGGAATTGCATCTCCTTTACTACTTCTATACACCTATCAATACAAGCACTTTGTACAAGGCCTGGCACAGAGTAGGTCCTCAACAGATGTTTAAAGGAGGAAAGAGAAATTAGCACTGAGTACCTACTACATCCACCACTCATCTGTCAGTTTCTTGTGCTCTGGTGGGTTGCACTCTGTTATGATGCTGGAAGCTATGACACCAGTATTTCAAATATTAGCAGGATCACCCACTGTGGACAAGTTTCAGCAGAGCTTCTAGACTAAGATAGACAAGGAAGGTCTAGTGATCTACTTCTGAAAATTAGTCAGTGAAAACCTATGAGTCACAACAGAATATTTTCCTATATAGTGCTAGAAGATGATGAGTCCCCTAGGTTGGAAGGCACTTGAAGTACACAGTGGCCACAACAATGGACTTGAGCACACCAAAGAACATGAAGATGGTGTTGGACCAGGCAAGGTTTCATACTGTTGTACATGATGTTACCATGAGTCACGGCCAACTTGATGGCAATTAACAACAACAACACCTACTATGTGCCAGGTCCTTACCTGGTTGATCCATGTAACAAACCACTGAAGGAAGATTCCTTCTGCTCTTCCCCCCACTTTCTCTCTTTCCTTCTCTTACCCTTTAAATAGAGGAAGAAAGCACTATTCAAGGAGCAAATTGACCTGATGGAGGCTGGGGCATCAACTACAGAATTGGTCCTGAGTGCAAGCACTGACTCTGTCGTGTTATAACTATATGATCTTAAACCCATTGCCACTGAGTCCATTCCAATGCATAGCGACCCTGTACAACAGAGTAGAACTGCCCCATATGGTTTCCAAAGCTATAACCTTTATAGTAGACTGCCACATCTTTCTCCCACGGAGCGGCTGGTGGGTTTGAACCACCAACCCTTAGGTCAGCAGCCGAGCGCTTAACCACTGTGCCAGATCTTAGGCAAGTTAATTAACTCAAATCTGTTTCCTTCTCTCTTTTTTTTAAATTTCTTTTTAAATAATATTTTATTGGAGCCCTGGTGGTGCAGTAGTTAAGAGCTTGGCCACTAACAAAAAGTCAAGCAGTTCGAATCCACCAGCCACTCCTTGGAAATCCTATGGGGCAGTTCTACTCTGTCCTATAGCGTCACGATGAGGCAGGATTGACTCAATGGCAACGGGTTTTGGTTTAATATTTTACTGTGTTTTAAATGAAAGTTTATGCAGCAAATTAAGTTTCCATTTAACACTTTCTATACAAGTTGATATTTTTCACAATGTATCAACATTCTCATTATTTTTGTTCTGGTACTTCTATTACTAGTAATCCAGTTTCCCTGCCCCCTTACCTTGTCATCTTTGCTGTAGAGTAATTGTTGTCCATTTGGTATCACATAGATGATTTTTTAAAGAAGTACAGTACTCACAGGTGATATTCTTTATGAGCCAATCTGTTATTTAGCTAGAAGGTGACCTCAGGGGGTAGTTTCAGCTCAAGGTTTAAAGAGTATCTCAGGGCAATAGTCTCCAGGAGTCCTGTAGTCTCAACTGGTCCAGTAAGTCTGGACTTTTTAAGAATTTGAGTTCTGTTCCACATTTTTCCCCCATGTTATCCGGATCCATATATTGTGTACCTGATCAGAGTGGCCAGTAGTGGTAGCCAGGTACCATCTAGTTCTGGTCTCAGGGTAGAGGAGGCTGTGGTTCTTGTAGACCACTAGTCCTGAAGACCAGTTCCTTCTCTGAATCTTGGGTTTCCTTCTTTTTCTTTTGTCCCAGATGAGTAGGGACCAATAGTTGTGTCCGAGATGGCTGCTCACAAGCTTTTAAGATCCCAGACGCTACTCACCAGACTAGGACGTAGAACATAAACTTTATGGACCATATTATGGCATTTGACTAAGTTACCTCATGAGACTATGACTCTAAGTTTTCGAACCAAGACTACTAATCCTGTGAGGCAAGTGATTATGTCTAAGAAGCATCAGATTCTGTGATCCTTATTTGTTTTATTACATATATATATATATATACACATACATATACACACATGTTCATATATATACATATACATACATGCACACACACACATATATATGCATACCTACCTATACACATATATGAATTTTGGTTGTTGTTTTTGCAAAATTATATGTAGCATAGTATTTACCAAAACATCTTTGTGTGTGTGTGTGTGTATGTGCATGTGTTTGTATGTATAACCTAGTAGCATCAGTTATCTTGGTTAAGCTGTGCACATTTCTCCTCTATAGGGTGCTACCTTTCCCATTACCATAAAGAAAAAGTAACTACTGTCTAAAGAATGAATATTCCCCCCACTCCTGGTAACCACCAATAAATGTTGATCTTTGTCTATATATGTGTTTTTGTCATTTTACAAAAGTGAGATCATACAATATTTGGAATTGATTTATTTTGCTCAGCATATTGTCTTCTGGGTACATCCATGTTCCAAGATGCTTTCAGAATGCATTTTTCTTTATGGCTGTGTAGTATTCCATTGTATGTATATACCACATTTTGCTTATCTGTTTATCTGTTGATGGACACTTAGATTGTTTCCACCTTTTGGTTGTTGTGAATAGTGCTGCTATGAATATAGGTGTATATATGACTATTTGAATTTCTTCTAGTAGATCCCTAAGGTATATACCAAGGAGTGGAATTGCTGGATTATAGTTCTAATTTTTTGAGGGAACACCATACAGTTTTCTATAGTGGTTGTACCATTTTACATTCCTACCAGCAGTAGATAAGGATTCCAATCTCCTCACATCCTCATTAACACTTGTGGTTTTTTTTTTTTTTTTTTTTTAATCAGTACCATTTTCGCAGGGGTGAGATGGTATCTCATTGTAGTTTTAATTTGCATCTGTCTAATGTGAGGATTTTTTCATGTGTTTGTTGGCTGCTTGGTTGTCCTCTTTGGTGAGGTGTCTGTTCATGTCCTTTGCCCATTTTTTAATTTGGTTATTTGACTTTTTATTGTTGAGTTGTGGAATTTTTATACACATTTTGGACATTAGACCCTTATTGGATATGTTGTATCCAAAGGTTTCCTGACCTTTAAAATTGGGATGATAATACAACTACTCATAGGGTTGTAATGAGAGCCGTGCCATATGAGACATAGGAAGTGCCTGGCAGTTAAAACAGTCAGATGATATTAGCTGTTATTAACATTTTTGTTGTTAGTAATACTTTCAAGCTAGAAATAATGTTGTCTACTTTGCAGATTTATTTTAAGGAATAAATTAAGATTACATGCTATTAACACACAGAAAACTTTGTTTTTTGTAATAGTCTCAAGATGCCCAAGGCTATTCCAAAGTAGAGAGAGAGAGATTTGGTGGTAAGATCAAACAGGGTATGTGTGTGTGTGTGTGTGTATATATATATATATATATATATATATATAGGGCTTACTAGGCTGGGCAAACTGGATTGACAACAAAAGGTCAGTGTTAAAGGGTTCGGAGAAATACGGCATGAGATAGAGAAAAAGGGTGGGGAGGGAAGAATGAAAAAGAAAGATGCGGATATAGTCTAGGAAATTAAGGAAAAACAGAGATAGTCCAAGGATAAAATTATGATGGTTCACAAATTAGAGACTTGACTAAAAAAATCCAGTGCCATTGAGTCGATTCCAACTCACAGCGACCCTATAGGACAGAGTAGAACTGCCGCATAGAGCTTCTAAGGAGCGCCTGGCAGATTCAAACTGCTGACCTTTTGGTTAGCAGCCATAGCACTTAACCACTACACCACCAGGGTTTCCAGAGACTTGACTACTGAGGGGAAAAAACAAAACAAAACAAAACGGGCATGGTCCATGTTGAAGAAGAAGCAAATATGCAAGGAAGGAGACAGGGAGTGTGCATGGGATCACTTAGAATGACTCAGGCTTCAGGGTTATATGGCCTCAGAAATGGGGAGGTTGACAGGTAAGGTTTGATTTGAAGTAGCCGTCAGATATCTAAGTGGATGTGAGCAAAGGCAGATGCTGGGTGAGGTGGTATGAGCCAGCAAGGAGGATGGGAAGACCTGCTTATGAACCGCATAGAGAATGTGGTGCAGTTGTGGGAGTGGGGGGATGTGGCCAGGAAACAGGCAGAACGGAATGTGAGCTCTCAGGAATATGCAGAGGTGAACGTCTTGGTTTATGAGATTCTTTTGCTTTAACAGTCATTTAATTCTGGGCATTAAAATAATGTCAGAACAAGCAGTTTAAAAGCTCCCTTGTCAGATGGGTTATAATCCTCATTGTATTTATGCAGTCAAGGAAGTTAAGTGGCCATCTGAAACAAAGTTTTCACTTTTTGTTTCAGAAACAACTTATAGCCAGGTGAGCAGAAGCATAGAAATGTAATGACTTGATGATAAAACGGTAATGTCCAAGGGATAATAATTTTTGATGGAACCCTGTATTGAACATTGTCTTATTATTTTTTTAAATCCCTTTTTTCGTAATTTATGCACTCTCACAAATGAAGGGAACACAGATTTACTAATATTTATGTCTTAAGCTACCGTGTGGTAAAGTAACTTATGATATGGACAAGTACAGTGAAACCTGTAAGAGCTGGAACTAGATGGCTCTGCCTTGTATTTCCGGGACTTGCAAGTTTTCCACCTTTGACAGGGTACAATCTTACCACTTTCTATCACTCGTTTTAGTGCACAATATTTGAGTTTTCCTTCTCTGCCAGGTTTCCACCTTATACAGTTTCCAGCTTTCACAGGTTTTACTGTATCAGCTTCTAACTATTAGGCAAAAGGTCATTTGTATTTACTGCTTAAAATGTGCAAAGAGATCCAAATTAGAATAGGTACTGCGAATGCGTTATTAAGATGAGAATGTCCTTACTTTATTGGTCTGTGCCATGATTCTAATTCAGCTTCTTTGCAATAAAGTGAATTTTATTTAAGTAAGTTCAAAACATATTTTAGCCTTCTTAGCTAGAAATCATACTCCTTGAAGGTACAGGTTGAGTTTGCAGGGTTCCATGGCTCAGTGTCCAGGATACATATGAAAAATCCGTTGCTGTCTTGAGATAACTCTGACTCATGGCAACCCCCATGTATGTCAGAGTAGAACTGTGCTTCGCAGGGTTTTCAGTGGTTGATTTTTTTCCAGAAGTAAATCACCAGGACTTTCTTTCAGGAGCCTCTGGGTGGACTCCAACTTCCAACTTTCCAGTTAGCAGCTGAGCATGTTAACCATTTGCACCACCCAGAGACCCAGCATATATAGCGCCTTCTACGTACGAGGTACTGAGAACATGTTTACTAGTTGGTTGACCTTATTGAGGGCTTAATCAATGCCTACTGAACCAAATTTTTCGTATCTAATTTTTTGAGATATGTGTGATTTTTTTTTCTTCTGTGACTATAGATCTGGCTGAAAGAGCAAATCAGTTACATACTTAAAATCCCACATCAACTGCCTACGAATCCTAGGATAAGACCTCAAATCATTCCCATGGCACACAGGGCCCTCTGTATTTGGACTCTGGTTTCCAGCATCTGCCCCACTCACCCCCACCCCAAGGCACCCTGGGCTTATGATTATACACTTGTCTGTTGTCTTGGCTATCTGACTACCCTCCCCCATCCTTTGGCTTGGATAACTCCAATGTACCCCCAGACCACAACAGCCTCCCTAAGTGCGGGGGCAATATTTTTCCTTCTCTGTATTTATGACAGAGCAACTGCTGCTCTATAGTGGTGATCCGTAAAAGTCTGTTGAGTTGAATGAACACATACTTATGACTGAAAATTCTTCACACGATTTGTTGTTGGTTATCATTTAGTTGATTTAATTGCGACTCATGGTGACTGTGTGTGTGAAGAGTGGAATTGCCCCATTCGGTTTTCAAAGCTGTGACCTTTTTGCATCAGATCACCAGGCCTATCTTCTAAGGCATCTCTGAGTGGGTTTGAACCATCAACTTTTTAGCTAGTAGTCAAGTGCTTAACAGTTTTCACCACCCAGCTGCCCTTTTTACATGATATTAGTGTTTAGCCCTTTTTACATGATATTAGTGTTTAATTTAGCTGGTTATAAATTTAAAAGAGGAGCCCTGGTGATGCAATGGTTAAGCACTTGGCTGCTAACTGAAAGGAAGGTCCGTGCTTCAACCCATCAGGCGCTCCTGGGGAGATAGATGTGGCAGTCTGCCTCCATAAAGATAAAAGCCTTGAAAACCCCAGGGGACAGTTCTACTCTGTCCTATAGGGTTGCTGTGAGTAGGAACTGGCTCAGCAGCAATGGTTTTTTGTTTTTTTTTTTAAATATTTTTTTGAAAAATGCAAATATATTTGCCATTGAGGAAGCCCTGGTGGCACAGTGGTTGATGTGCTCATCTGCTAACTGAAAGGTTGGCAGTTTGAACCCGCCAGCCACTCCACAGGAGAAAGATTTGGCAGTCTGCTTCGGTAAAGGTTTATAGCCTTGGAAATCCTATGGGGCAGTTGCACTCTGTTCTACAGGGTCACTATGAGTTGGAATAGACTTGACTGCAGTGGGTTTGGTTTTGTCATTGGGGTTACTTAAAATATCTGGCCTTGTGAAAAGGGCTTGCTTTAATATTTTGATAGAATGGTGCTTCTTCAAGTAGACTCCCTTTGAGGGCCTGTGAGGTTCCTACGACTTATCACAGGCCAGCACTGTAATGAATAAAGTGTAAATAACTTCATTAAAAAGGTTCTTGCATTTGGCAAGGTGGTGAGTCATTTGGATGGGGTCAGCATGTTTTTTAATTAAACTAATTCTTCATGTGCAATAATGAAAAGTGCTTAGAGTGGTCATATGCCTGAGCACATCCCCAAATTGCTAGCAGAGTAACAAGATTTTGTTACAAGCTGATGGGTCACCATTTAGAGCAGGAAGATTTTTCTGCTTCAGTGACCTCACAGTTTAGGTATTGTAACTCAGAGTATTACTTCCTGCAATTGTTTTCCAAAGAATGATTTTTAAAATTCAGGTTATGCATCGATGTAATTTGTCTTTAAGTACACAGTAAGTTAGCCAACCCAAAACAAGATAATAAGAAATTGACCAAGAAACAGTACTGTGAAACTAAGAAGAATAAAGATACAAAACCCGAATTAGTTGTGCATAAGATTTGAGCTAAATGAGTTCTTTAAAGATAACATAATGAAGTTTATATTTAACTTATTTTCCTGGTCAAAATACTTTTAAAGGGAAGAAGGTAGATATCTATTTAATTTAGATACCTTGTGGTAAAATCCTGAGAAAACATCAGGAAGAACTAATGGCAGTTTGGCATCTATTAGATTGGACTGAAATTGTGTCAGTCACGCAGAGATTGTAATATTCTCTTTGACGCAAGATTAACATGTTGAGTATTTAGCAGGAAAAGAGGTTAATGCAGAGAGTGGTTGGTGTTAATCCAGTTTTCCTGGAATACAAAGAAGGGTGAGGACCAAAATGAAAAACGAACCCATCGCTGTCGAGTCGATTCTGACCCACAGCGACCCTATAGGACAGACCAGAACAACCTCACAGGATTTCCAAGGCTGTGGTCCTTATGGAAGCAGACTGCCACATCTTTCTCACACAGAGCAGCCGGTGAGTTCGAACCACTGACCTTTTGGTTAGCGCCACCAGGGCTCCTTGTAGGGTGAGTACAGATGGATGTAAACAAATCTAATTCAGTATGAGAATAGTAATTAAGGCAAAAAAAGGCAAAAAAAAAAAAATCTGTTTTTAGCTGAAAGGAATTGAGGTCTGTTGAAACAAGTATCATATTAAACCAATGATACAAATTGATTTGAAGTTTATTTACTATATGATTTGCAAATCGGGCAACACTTCTGATTAGAGAGTCAAAGTGTTCCAGAGATGAGAGAATTTCTAAAGACTCTTATACCCCATTTTATGGACAGAGCCATGGAAACAGGCCTGAAGTGCTTTCATAATGACAATTTACCCTAAAACACAGTTTTCAGGCTGATTCTGGAATTTTTGTTTCCTGAAAGTGACTGAATTCTTCAAAAGAGCACAAGGCCCAAGGCAAAATGGGCTTTACTAATTAGCAAGAGTACTGCTTGATTTAAAGGTGGCTTTTTTTAGACCAGTCTGCTCAAAGCTCAACTTTCAAAAGGTCACCCACCTCAGGCAATGGCTTGGGTGGAGTACTCCAACTCCATGGACCCCAGAAATCTTGATTTCAGAAGAATTAAAAACTGTTTTTCAGGTTAAATCTAATACATGTGTTAAGTATTAGAACATCTTCTCACCATATTTTCTTTCATCCAGCTAATGTTTACTACTGGGGAAAACAATGTTTTGAGCTGGGGAAAGTGTTAGGCATACAAAAATGTATAAAATGTAGTACTGTGCTTCAAAGGCCTCTTAAAGCTGGGTAGTAAGACTCATAGCAACCCCATAGGACAGAGTAGAGCTGCCCCACAGGGTTTCCAAGGAGCAGTTGGTGGATTCGAACTGTCAACCTTTTGGTTAGCAGCTGAGCTCTTAATCACTGTGCTACTAGGCATCCTATACATATACATAGGCATACACACATATATACACATGTACATACATATATATTGTTATATATAGTACTTTCACACACACACATATATTCCTGTATTTTGAATTTATACTTTCAAAGGACCTTTTTTTAAATTTCGCTTTAGGTGAATGTTTACAGAGCAAATTAAGTTTCCCATTCAATAGTTTGTATATAAAGTGTTTCATGACTTTGGTTTCATTGCCCACAATGTGTCAGCACTCTCTCCATTTCCACCGTGCTTTCCCCATTTTCTTGTCTTTATTTTCTACCCTCTCCTGCCTTCTCATCTTTGCTTTTAGGCAGAATTTTTTCCCCCCAAGGGAGACCTTCTTATAGTCAAATCCAGTGACCTTTTTTCCCTTTGTCTGTCTTCCTTGACTTCTCTTCAGTTCTATTCACTGGACTTTCCTCTAGAAATGTCTAGGATCCTAGAGGAATCTAGGTCTCTTCTAACATTGTATTTTTGTCTCTTTCCATGAATCCTCTTCTGCCTCTCTCCAGCTCCATTGTTTCAAACCTTAAACGGTGTACTTTCTTACGTGCTGCTGGAGCCACACAGATATCATAAAAGGTCAGGAATATTCTGTTTGCATTTCCACATCCACTCCTTATTTCTAGGATTCTTCTGGGTTGGGACTATTACCCTCCTCCAAGCTTTAGTTCAATTCATACCGTCTCCCTGAAATCTACATTCCCCATAGTAATTTATTTTCCTTTAAATTCTTTGTTAGGATGCAAAGTTCTTGACGACAAGGACTGTACTTAAGCTTTGTTTGCTTGGTAGGGGACAATGAACATAGTTAATAATAAATAAAAAGCCCATGTTCCATGGTTTCAATGCAACACAGCTAAGAGGTATATCTTGTTTGGGTGTGTACACTGATTTTTTCCCCTCTGCTTTTTGGCCTCTGCTTATCAGTTTGACAATTCTCATAATAAAAGCACTATATGCAACCCTTTTTAGAAGTCATAAATGAATTTAAAGACAGCAAAAGTAGGCCTATCGGATATAGTAGGAATGGATATTTACAAGGTTGCTACTATGTGCCAGATGCTGTGATTCGCACCATAAGAATAATTTATTTTAACAGATTCAGGAATTGAAGTCTAAAAAGGTTAATTTATGCAAGGTTTCACAAAAAGTAAATGGTTGTGCTTAGTTTCATAAACCCAGGTCTGCCAGTTTTACTGCTGGATAACTGTGAGAATTAAATGACATAATTTCTTTAAAAGGCACCAGGTACACTGGTTGGTGTTCAATAAATGTTGCTCACCAAATACACACATACCTGCTCAGAAATTGGGTCTATTTAACCAGGATGGATAAAAAAAAGACTTGCTGAATTAATCATACTTGTCTCTAAGAAAGGCTCATGTTCTGATTACAATAATCTTACAACATCCTTCATTTTGAGGGTAGAAAACATGCCTGATAATATTTCAAATTAAGATATATATAATTATTATGAAAAAAATTTATTATTTTTTTATATGTACATATATATAAATAAAATTTCGGATCAGGTAACTATTCACACATTCACAAAAGAGATTTAGAAAGTTGTCTTCAGCTGACTGTGACTAAAACCAAAAAAAAGCAAACCCGTTGCTGTTGAGTCTACTGCAACTCAGGGTGAACCTATAGGACAGAGTAGGACTGCCCCATAGGGTTTCCCAGGAGCGGCTGGTGGATTCGAACTGCTGACCTTTTGGTTAACAGCCGAGCTCTTAGCCATTGTGCCTTAAAGGCACCCAATTTATTCCCGCAAATCCGCATTTTTTTAGTGCCTATTCACCGCACCCCGCCCCCCGCCAAAGAACAAATGTTTCTGATCCATAGGGAACTCTGCAAGGTAAACTGCACGGTCCTGGCAACAGCAGGGCCTCTGAGGGGCGAAAGCGGGCGGGCTCGCTCTCCCCCTTGCCATCTCTTTTCTTTTGGTTCCCCCAGAGCCTAACTCTTGGGGAAAGCAACACCTCCGCGGAAAATGGGGCAACCTGGGCTCACTTTGCCTATCAGCAAAAACCCTTTTTATCAAGCTGAGCGGACAAACCACACAAAACGCCCGATCTAGCAGGCTGAACCGCAGGGCAGAGGACAAACCGCAGTTTCCCCTTCATCCCCTACTCCTCCGCACGCCGCACCTGGACGCGGGCGGCGCGCGACCCGGGGCCGTGACGTCATCGCACCTGGCACCAGACCGGCGACAGGGAGAAGAGTCCGAACGCGGCGGGGGCGGGGAGGGGGTGCGGGGAGAACATGGCAAGTTCTCGCGAGACTTGATTTCTCCTCGGCCCGGCTCTCGGCATCTTCCCAACCTCTGCCCGGGTCTCCGCTTCAGTTTTTGGCGTCGCGTTCTAGAACTACGGGCGCTGAGGGAGGGGCGTGCGCCGGGGCCCTGGGCTGGGAGGTCGCTCCTTGTCGGAGCTGGCGACCCGGGTGAACCGTCAGGTTCCCACCCTCCTGCGCGGCTGACCGGGTGGGAAGACCACCATCTGGGCGTGCGGGGAAGGGCCCTCCCGCCGCCGTGGCTTCGGTGGAGGCCGCGCGTGAGGAGCTGCCGCCATCGCCGCTTCTTCACGGGCGGCTGACGGGACTGGCCGGAGAGCGTCGCGGGCGGATGGAGGCGCCTCCTCGCCCCGCCTGAGGTCGGGAGGGGCGTGAGGGGCGCGGGCCCGCCTCCTGCCTCCTGCCGCAGGAGCGGCCGCGCGAACAGCAAGCCGGAGGAGGAGCAGTGGCGCCGGGCTTCTCCCCGCGGGAGCCCCCAGCATGGGTAAGAGGCGCGAGGATGTTCTCGGCCGCCCGGCCGGACCCTCCCGACCCGAGGGGGCGGGTCCCCTTTTCGGACTCGGCTGGGAGGGGACCGGGATCAACCCCTGCTCGGCGCCACCCCACCCTCCCCGCCGCCCCTCTCGCTCTACCTTCCACCTTGCTCTTCTGGAGAGAAACTGGGCGGAGGGCTCGCTGGTGCTTCTCGCGCTTCCCTCCCCGTCTCTTTCCTGCACTCGGGAAGGGTTGGGGGCGGCCGCCTCTCCTCGCCCCATGCCCGGCTGAAACCGGCGCCGGGCTCCCTTCCCTCCGACTCGCCCCCCCTTCCGATGGGGGAGGGTGATGAAAAAACTTGAGAAAGTAGCACTTTCTACGTCTTTATCTTTTGCGAGGCTTTGTTCTTAGAAAAAGAAAAAATTTTTCCTGCCAAAACATCCAAGGGATGCCTCAAGGACAAGGAGACTTTGAGTATTTACTCTGCTGGTTCTACCTAGGCAAGTGTGTTGGCGCTGAAATATTAAATCTTCTTCTGAGGTCTGGGCTGGAGTTTGATAGGATTTCAGTGTTGAGCCCTTAGAGGAGCAGTTTCCTGTTTGGGGTTAGACTTCTTTACTGGAGGACAGAAAAGTACAAGGTCTTAGGTTATGTATTGGGTGTTTTAAAGTTTTGTTTGGGACTAGAGAAAGTGGAATGCATTGCAGGCTGGTTTGAAAAGGAGTTTTGTTGAATAGTGTAACAATTCAAACAATTCATTTGATAACAGAGTTCGGTGTGGGCAAGGCACTCCCTCAATCCTTTAAAAATTAAAGACACTTTAAAAGAGAATAACTTTAAAAAATGAAATTCGTGCCACTGTAAGGCAGTGTTCTGTAAGAGTAATTTCAACTTTGGTTTTCAGAGGAGGATGCTCTTTTTATTGTAGTTGAGGAGTTGGTACTGCTTCATATCAACAAACCATTAACCAAAATTAATAATTCATGAAACAAACGAATGGTTTAGAAGCAGAATACAGAGTACTGCTGATGTGGCACCCTCTGCCCACACTTCCTAGTGGGGGATACTTTAGGCATAGTGTTTATAGACACTTGCCTTGCTATTCTCTGTTTTCTTAGACTTTCTACTTTTATGTCCCTCCTTCCCCTGTACTTTGAGGAAACTTTTATGCATAAAGTACACTTGAACTCAGAAAGAGTAAAACTTCTGCTATTTGGGACTTTCAGATTAATGCCTTTCTAATTGATTAATTGAGCTTACTAGATAATTGAGGAATTGCTCCTTTAAGCATCAAATTATAAAACCACTTTAACTGTTTTGGATGAAAATCATACTAAAATTAAATATACAATTATTTTCTGTCCTGAATAGAATACAGAATACAATTTAACCACTTTTGATGACCTTGGGTCGTTATCTTTGATGATCCGTTACTGTGATGCGTTGAGAATCTGTTGGTTTCTATGTAAGACTGTTGATCTTGCTTTTTCAAGTTATTTAAAAAATTTTATTTTCTGCCTTGCTACTGTCCTCCTTCACCCTCTCTAATTTTTTTAGAAGTGTGGAAATCACATTCAATTTTGTGATTCTACCTACATATGGGGAAAATAAATAGGCAGTGTGTGAGGACCTCTTTTGAGAAAAATGTCAATACCCGATCATTGGAGTATCTATTTTGATTGTCTAGAGTCACTTTCTTAGTGATTTCTTTGCTGTGTTCTGGTTAGGTGGATTGCCAGATAGTCCTGGTGAAGTGCCAAGTTAGCAACAGAATGTGTTTTGAAGGTCTGTTACCTGGGGGGATTTGTGATTAACGTTAAAAAAATATTCATCAAACATTTCTATACGAATGTGTAATTTAAACTTATCAGTCATGTATTAATTTGTATTAAAATTCTCAAATTAAATTTCATTTAAAGGGGGTTTCTTCTTTAATGTAAATATTATTTGCTTGGTTTTCTTTATTAGCAGTCTATTTCTTGTGATTTAATCTGACAGCTTAGAATATTTATGTATTATTTGATCTAATTTGTCACAAAATGCAAACATCTTAAGTGCCTTTGTTTTGAAATAATGGGGACACCTATTAAGTGATGGTTCTTACTTTGAGGCAGTGTACAGCTAGCAAATTATGAGCGCGGTCTCTGCACTGGGACAGGTGAAATCCTGGCTCTTCCACCTACTCTCCGTGTGACTGCGCAAATTACTTCTCTGTGCTTCATTTCCTAATGTGTAAGTGGGATAAAAGTGTCTACCTCATAGGTGGTTGTTGTTAGTTGCCATTGAGTTGATAATGACTCATGGCAACCCCATATGACCCCCATTTGTGTACAGTAAAATAGAACTGCTCCATAGGGTTTTCAAGGCAATGACCTTTTGGAAGCAGGTTACCAGGCCTGTCTTTCAAAGCGCCTAGCAGTCTATTGCTTAACCATTTGCACTGCCTGGGGCTCCTTATAGGTTGTTAGGGGGATTGAATGAACTAATACTTGTAAAGAGCTTAAAACAGTGCCAGTGCTGGTGGTGACAGTTTTTGTTTTCAAATGATTTCCTTAATTCTTGCACCAACTGGAAAAAAAAAAATTCTGAATTTTTGACCTTTACTAGAAGCAGTTGAAACCTCTCAACTGATATTCCATCAATTCCTGAAGCCTTGTTTTTCGTCAGTGCCTTCAGAGCAGCTTGGACTTGTTCGTTCGGTACCATTGGTTCCTGATCATATGCCACCTCTTGAAATGGTTGAACATCGACTAATTCCTTTTGGTATAATGACTGTGTGTATTCCTTCCATCTTCTTTTGATGGTTCCTGCTTTGTTTAATATTTTCTGCATAGAATCCTTCACTCTTACAACTCGAGACTTGAATTTTTTCTTCAGTTCTTTCAGCTTGAGAAACATCGAGCGTGTTCTTCCCTTTTGGTTTTCTATCTCCAGCTCTTTTCACATGTCATTGTAATACTTTACTTTGTCTTCTAGAGCCGAGCCGCCCTTTAAATCTTTTGTTCAATTCTTTTACTTCATCATTTCTTCCTTTTGCCTCAGCTGTCTGACGTTCGTGAGCAAGTTTCAGAGTCTCCTCTGACATCCATTTTGGTCTTTTCTTTCTTTCCTGTCTTTTCAGTGACCTCTTGCTTTCTTCATGGATGATGTCCTTGATGTCATTCCACAACTTATCTGGTCTTCGGTCACTAGTGTTCAATGCATCAAATCTGTTCTTGAGATGGTCTCTAAATTCAGGTGGGATATACTCAAGGTCATATTTTGGCTCTCATGGACTTGCTCTGATTTTCTTCAGTTTCAGCTTGAACTTGCTTATGAGCAATTGATGGTCTGTTCCACAGTCGGCCCCTGGCCTTGTTCTAACTGATCATATTGAGCTTTTCCATCATCTCTTTCCACAGATGTAGTCAATTTGATTTCTTTGTGTTCCATCTGGTGAGGTACATGTGTATAAAAAAAAAATAGTCACCATTTATGTTGGTGAAAGAAGGTATTTGCAATGAAGAAGTTGTTGGTCTTGCAAAATTACACCATTTGATCTCTGGCATTGTTTCTGTCACCAAGGCCATAGTTGCCAACTCCTGATCCTTCTTCTTTGTTTCCAACTTTCACATTCCAATCACTGGTAATTATCAATGTGTCCTGATTGCATGTTCGATCAATTTCAGACTGCAGCAGCTGATAAAAATCTTCTATTTCTTCATCTTTGGCCTTAGTGGTTGGTGTGTAAATCTGAATAATAGTCGTATTAACTGGTCTTCCTTGTAAGCGTATGGATGTTATCCTATCACTGACAGCATTGTACTTCAGGATAGATCTTGAAGTGTTCTTTTTTGACGATGAATGCAGCACCATTCCTCTTTAAGGTACTCACTCGTCTATGCCAAGAAATACGGAAGACAGCTTCCTGGCCAACTGACTGGAAAGATCCATATTTATACCTATTCCCAAGAAAGGTAATCCAACCAAATGTGGAAATTACAGAATAATATCATTAATATCACATGCAAGCAAAATTTTGCTGAAGATTGTTCAAAAACGGCTGGAGCAGTATATCGACAGGAAACTGCCAGAAATCCAGGCTAGTTTCAGGAGAGGATGTGGAAGCAGAGATATCATCCCTGAAAGCAGAGAATACCAGAAAGATGTTTACTGTGTTTTATTGACTGTGTGGATCATAACAAATTGTGGATAACATTGGGAAGAATGGGAATTCCAGAACACTTAATTGTCCTCATGAGGAACAGTTACATAGATCAGGAGGCAGTTGTTCGGACAGAGCTAGGGGGTACTGATTGGTTTAAAGTCAGGGGAGGTGTGCGTCAGGGTTTATCCTTTCACCAAACCTATTTAATCTGTATGCTGAGCAAATAATCCGAGAAGCTGGACCATATGAAGAAGAACGGGGCATCAGGATTGGAGGAAGACTCATCAACAACCTGTGTTAAGCAGATGACACAACCTTGCTTGCTAAAAGTGAAGAGGACTTGAAGCACTTACTACTGAAGATCGAAGAGCACAGCCTCCAGTATGGATTGCACCTCAACATAAAGAAACAAAAATCCTCACAACCGGACCAATGAGCAACATCATGATAAATGGAGAAGAGATTGAAGTTGACAAGGATTTCATTTTACTTGGATCCACAATCAACAGCCATGGAAACAGCAGTCAAGAAATCAAACGATGTGTTGCATTGGGTAAATCTGCTGCGGTGGACCTCTTTGAAGCGTTGGAAAGCAGGGATGTCACCTTGAAGACTAAGGTTCACCTGACCCAAGCCATGGTATTTTCAGTCTCATCATATGCATGTGAAAGCTGGACAATGAATAAAGAAGACCGAAGAAGAATTGACGCCTTTGAATTGTGGTGTTGGCGAAGAATATTGAATATACTATGGGCTGGGCAAAGAATATTGAATATACTGTGGGCTGCCGAAAGAGTGAATGAATCTGTCTTGGAAGAAGTACAATCAGAAAGCTCCGTAGAAGCAACGATGGCGAGACTGCGTCTTACATACTTTGGACACGTTGTCAGGAGGGATCAGTCCCTAGAAAAGGACTTCATGCTCGGCAAAGTATAGGGTCAGCGGAAAAAGAGGAAAACCCTCAACGAGGTGGATTGACCCAGTGGCTGCAACAATGAGCTCAAACATAGCAACGATTTTTAAGAATGGTGCAGGACCAGGTAGTTCTTTCACTCTGTTGTGCATAGGGTCACAATGAGTCGGAACCAAGTATAGGGCACCTAACAGCAACAACAACAACACTAGAAAGAGTGGTATGGATTTTGAAGGATGAGTGGGGTGAGAAAATTTTGTACTAATGAAGAAATGGAATTTTATGTAAGTGATATAACCTTGTAGAACTTATGTAGGAAGGTAGTGTTTTTTTTTTTTTTTCAGTTTTGAGTGTACTGTGAGAAAGCTCATTAGTTGGTAGTAAGTTTAGTAGTTAAGGGAAAGCTTTTAAGTGAGATGAGTACTGGAAGAGACTTATGTTGAATTTTATGTTAAAGTTATGCTTTTAGTTCCAACATTTGTTAGATGTGGAAAAACGCCTATCATTACGAAGCTTGAGGTATTTTGTGAAAGATCTTGGGGAGGGCTTTGGTGAGATAGAAGTGTGATGCTTTTTCATATTTCAGAAGTACAGATTGAATTTCTCTTGCTAATTTAGATGAAGTTATGAACTTTTTAGCTTAAATATATTTTATAAATCTACATGCATATCATTTAAAGTCAGTATGTTTAAATCATGAGATTATTTTAACGGACAGAAATTTTTGGTTGGTTTAGAGATGACGTTTGCACTTCTGTAGTAATTTATTTCTGTAATTTACTTGAGGAACCCTGGTGGAGCAGTGGTTAAACTGTTGACTGCTAACTGAAAGGTTGGCGGTTCGAACCCACTAGCCACTCCACAGGAGAAAGATGTGGCAATCTGCTTCTGTAAAGATTACAGCCTTAGAAACCCTATGGGATACTTCTGCTGTGTCATATAGGCTGCTGTGAGTAGGAATTGACTGGACAGCAATGGATTTGGTTTATAATTTACTTTGTTGCACTATTTAGAGAAAAATCCTGATTCGTAGGGTTAAGTAGTTGTAATGGAAATTGCCTGCTAATGATTTACCTTTGAGTCTCAGGATTTACTTCAGTTAAACTAATGGAGAACATGAAAAGGAACCCTGGTGGCACAGCGGTCAAGTGCACTCGGCCGCTAACAGAAAGGTCGGTAGTTCAAACCCACCGGCTCTTCTGAGGGAGAAAGATGTGGCAATCTGCCTCCATAAAGATTACAGCCTTGGAAATTCTGTGTGGCAGTTCTGCTCTCTCCTGTCGGGTCAGTATGAGTCGGAATCAACTTGATGACAACGGGTAGAGCATGAAAGAGGAATATTAGGAAGTTTTTGTCTCAAAGTTGAATCACAAATCTAATAAGTCATGGCATGGTGGTTAAGAGCTACGGCTGCTAACAAAAGGTCAGCAGTTTGAATCCACCAGGCACTCCATGGAAAATATGGAGCAGTTCTACTCTGTCCTATTCAGTCGTTACGAGTCGGAATCAACACGATGGCAACGCGTTCGGTTTGTGACCAGATTTCTTAAGTGTTTAAACCTTTGAGTAGTTTAAATTCCGTAAATCACATTAAGAGTGAAAATTCACGTTACTATTATTAGATATTGCCATATAGAAACCAGCCTGGGGTTTGCCATACATTTCTGTAAATGAGGGATGTCTTGGGCTGGGTTCTCTAGAGAGAGAGAGATGAGAGAGAGGGATTTATCTCAAGGAAATGGCTCACGCAGTTGTGAAGGCTTCTCCTGACTCATGTAGCTGCAGGGACTGACGAACCCAAGATTGGCATGTCAGATGGCAGACCATTGGCTCACAGGCTGTGGAGGCTGACAAATCCAAGATTGGTGAGTAAGATGGCAGGCTGCTGGCTCGCAGGCTGCAGAGGTCAAGACTGGCAGGCAGTATGGCAGTATGACAGGCCACTGATTCAGGTCCGAGAACTGGAGGTCAGATGATAACTAGCCGGATACAGTATCTAGAGCGAGCAAGTGAACTTTGCCAGAAGGTCCGTGTATATATATATTGGATGCGGGCTACACTCTTGAGGAAACTCCCCTTACAACTGATTGGCTGATCACATCAGATCACATGAAGAATGATTATATCATTACATAACTGTCAAACTGCTGAGAATCATGGCCCAGTCAAGTTGACACACAATCTTAACCATCATAAGGGGTTTGGAAAGTAAAATGATGTCACATTAACTTGATAAGGTGATCTTACTTTTCAAGGCATTTAAGATTAAAATAAAAAGTTATGAAACATGAAGTGTTTTGGTTCATGGCTGTATTGCCAATCAAAAATATCCCCCAATTTTTATTTACACAAATCCAAATCTTTGCTCTTTCCTCTCCTCTATCATGGAATATCTTTCTCTTGTGTTAAATGTATTTTGATTATTATAAAAGTGTTTCAATTTTTAATATTTATGTACATGTATTGTGTCAAGGACTTGAAGATAGGCAGAGATTTGGGTGATAATAAGACAGGTCTACAGATACAAGGAGTGATCAACAGCTCTTGCCCTCCTAGGTAAACTGGTGAAGCAAATTGTGAAAGATCTGAAAGCTTTCAGAAAGTTTGTGTTCAGAAAAGAAAGGGTTGTTACTGAAATTTAGGTAGATTGGGTAATCAACATTAAGGTGGAGATAGGACTTGCTTAGTTTTAGGATTTGATATTCTACTAATATGCAGACTGGATTTTAGCAGAATTTAGCCTTGGTAGTGCAGTGGTTAAAGCAGTCAGCTGCTAATCGAAAGGTCAGCGGTTCAAAACTACTAGCAGCTCCACTGAAGAAAGATGTGGCAATCTGCGTCCACAGAGACTTAACAGCTTTGGAAACCCTATGGGGTTGCTGTGAGTCAGAATGGACTCAATGGCAGTGGGTTTTTTTTTTTCTTTTGGTTAGGGATGAAACAGTCCTGGCAGCCAGTAAATAAGTGGACTTCTAGATGGAGGAGTGGACAGAACACTGGTCTGAGAAATCCAGGACTTTGAACTGGTTAGTTCTGGTTTGAACCCCTGCTGAGAATTCGCATTTCTAACAAGTTCCCAGGAGATGCTAATGCTGCTGGTTAGGGACTGATTCTGAGAACTTCTAGTAAGTTCTGGTTCTCAGAGCTTACTATACATAAGAATCACCTGGTGATCTTGCTGAAGTATAGATTCTGATTCAGTGTATCTGAGTGTGGAAATATAAATTCTCAGCAGGGGTTCAAACCAGAATGAACTGGTTTGAAACCCCCCTGAAGAGATCTGGTTGTATGGATCTGGAGGTCCATACATGCCTACAGCTGGCTTGTCAGTATTAGGGATATGTAGGAAAAGGCAGTGTGTAGGGCAAATAGGTGGAGCAGGTCAGCTTGGTGTGGGAGTGAAAATTTTTCTTTTTTTTTTGATAGCAGGCACTAACTAGATGTTCAGACTGACATCTGGGGGGAAAAAGGAGGAAAGAGGATCTGATAGGCTTTAAAGACCTAGCCACAAGAAAATGAAATTAGACAGGGTCCAGATTTCTTATGAGAGATACAAGGTAGGGGTTTGTTCCCACAACAAGAACTAACTTATTGAATTTCCTATCTTGGTCCTTCCTGTTCTACTTCTCAACTTACTTGCAAAACAAAGATGACTAACAGTATCTATTGTAGTACTCTGTTAGTGACATTTAGGTTCTTTTTGATGATTCAATGTCCAGGTAGTTCCAAGGGAGTGACTTTGTAGCATGTAATCACTAAGGGGTTTCTAATGGAAAAATACTTTCAGTATGGCAGTAGTAATAAGGAGCCCCTCAGTGGTGTAAAAGGAGCCCGGGTGGCACAGGGGTTAAAGCACTCTGCAGCCAACCTAAAGGTTGAGGGTTCAAACCCACCAGCTGCTCAGAGGGGGAAAGATTTGGCAGTCTGCCTCTGTAAAGATTACAGCCTTGGAAACCCTATGGGCAGTTCTACTCTTTCCTACAGGATCATTGAGTCAGGATCGATTTGACAACGATGGGTTTTTTTGTTTTTGTTTTTTTTTTGAGTTTTGTAAATGATTAATGAGCTCGGCTGCTAACTCAGAGTTTGGAGGTTTAATTCTACCCAGAGGTGCCTCAAAAGGAGGCCTGACAGTCTTCAGAGAAATCAGCCATTGAAAAGCCTGTGGGAATAGTTACTACTCTGATACACATGGAGTAACCATGAGTCTGAGTTGATTCCACGGCAACTTAAAAAAAAAAAAAGGTAATAAACAATTACCTCCAACATTGAGAGAGGATGGCTCTCTTACAGGGTCACATCAGCAACAATGAAAGGGCCAGTTTATGAGAGATTAATCAAGAAGTGTTTGCCTTAATGTGAGGAATGTGCTTTTAATGCTATGCTAGGTACTAGGGGATTTAGAAGAAATAAAAGCTTTAGAACTTCAAATAGTTTCTAGCACTATTAAGGGTTGGACTTACTAGAATTACCTGGGCTTTTTTGGATTTCCCACACCCCTAGAAATTCTGATATAAATCCTCTTGCCTCTCCCTCCATCCAGTTATTTGTGTCATAAATGTGTTGGGATGGTTTCTAGTGTTGTGGTAGGAATAAGATTTAAACACGATGGAGATAAAACTTAACATGTGAAGCCATTAGAAATCCAAACTGGAGGAAATGTAGCACAGTAAGAGAATATGTTCTAGTTTCAGAAATGTTAAAATGTAGTAGGAGAAACCTAAAGGCCAGGGTATGGATACCTACTTTGGAGTACAAATAAGATTTGTACATTTCTGGTTAGTTTGATATAGAGGGTACTTAGCGGTAGCCAAGATATTTTTTTTTATACTACTGACAATGAGTCTTTAGAGTGAAGCCTTCACTTGAGTTGGTATCTTTGAGATACCTTTACCTGAGACGTTGAAACTGTCTTAAGCTTCTTAGCCTTCCATCAGTGCCCCAGTACTGAGGAGGCCAGAACTTTACTTAACGTTTGTACTTACTTTGTTAACTATAAGGAATCTCATTAATATTTATCATGATTATTGTAATAATTAAGCACCAAATTGTTTGCTTTGTATTACAAGTGTAGAAGTTTATATAATTGTAAATTTGAGACTGTATGTTGTTTTTAGCTGCCATTGAGTCAGCTCTGAACTCCTGGTGATCCCACGTACAAGTGAATGAAACGTTTCCCTGTCCTGTGCCATCCCTGTGATCAAGTGCCACTCTGACCATTGTGATCCATAGGATTTTGATTGACTTATTTTTTTGGAAGTAGAGCACCAGGTCTTTCTTTGTAGTCCATCTTAGCTTGAAAGCTATGCTGAAACCTATTCGGCATCATAGCAACCACTGACAGATGGGTGGTGTCTGCACATGATGTACATTGTCTGGAGATTGAACCCGAATCTCACTGCTGACCAAAAGGTTGGTTTGTTCAAACCCACCCAGCGACTTATGGGAGAAAAACCTGGCAATCTGCATCCTTAAAGGTTACAGCTAAGAAAACCCTATGGGGTAATTCCCTTCTTTCACATGGGCTCGCCATAGTCCGAAAAACTTGACAGAATACAACAACTGCCACATGGAAGGTGAGACTTCTACCACCGAACCTGCTAGGGTGCCCTGAGACCATATAGTCCTGATTAAAGCACAGTAAAACTGGGAGCCATGAGTTGGAATCAACTCAGTGGCAATGGGTTAGGTTTTGGTTTATTGTATTTTTAGAAAACGGTTAAAGCTGGTCTTTCAAATATGGAATATTCTATATAGGTCTGCGTGGGTAGGTTCCCTCCCCCCATTCTTGGAAACAATTTTTAGTTTATTTCGGAATGTGTTCTCCTAAGATCAAAGTCGTGCACAGGCTTTAATTAAAATTCCTGCCCTGCTGTGGCAGGTTGCACTCTGAATACTTTGCCCTGCTGTTTAGGGGTGTGTGTGTGTTCATGTGAGCGCTATGTAAGACGAAGAATTCACTTTTTACTTACCTGCTAATTAGGCAATTCTTATCAAACATGTTTTATGAAGCATCTCAGAAAAATTACCTTAAATTGTGAAAGTACATCTTTCGAGAGATCAGAATTTTAAGAACGAGTGTGAGATAGAAATGTAAACACTGTATTTTAAATCTAAAGATAGCTCTTTTCACATTAAATTATCCTAAATTCCTTATGTTCTGTGAATTGAACTTATAATCAGAACCTCACAGTTTAAAGGCTAATTAGAATCTTCTTTGTTACTCTCATTTCATGTGTAAATGACCTAACTTGTCCTGAGCTCATTGTCACCAGAGACCACATCATTTAGTTTATTATATTTCAAAAACTTAACATTCTTAATAACCAGCATAAAATTGGAAGCCTGCTGTGTGTCCAGTAAGTCTGTGGTTCATTCATGCTTTAATTTGAACTAATTGAGTCTAACAAATACAAAATTTGAATATATTGAAATATGCCCACCTAATGAAAAAGGAACCCTGGTGGCACAGTTGTTAAGGGCTTGTCCGCTAACCAGTTCTAATCTACCAGTTGCTCCTTGAAAACCCTATGGGACAGTTCTGCTTAGTCCTATAGGGTCACTGTGAGTCAGAATCCATTAGCTGGCAATGTTTTTTTTTTTTTTTTTTTAAATGGCAACTAGCAACAACAAACCAGGATAACAGTGTTGCCTAGTGGAGTTACTGTTTCAGATTGCTAGATATAATTTAACTATCTTTCTAGAAATAAATTCTTTAATCCTCATTGGCACTCTTAAATTGTAGTCACTAATATGGAATACTAAGCATTTTGTCAGGTGGGTCTGCTGATTGCCTACTCCATGTATGTTTCATTCATAATATTACATGTTTCTAGTAAATAATGGGAAAATTACTTATTGTGCAGATGAGAGACATTTCTGTATAAGTCTATAATGTGTCGTGTTAAACCAAACTCAGGCATAAAGGCTTAGTTTGCTTAAAAAAGTTCTTTTAAAATAACCATCTTAAATGTTATTCTTTGGCATACCAAATTGACTCAACTTTGAGGAGCATTTTGGCAATATGTAACCAGTCACAAAGCTTAATAATCCCACTTTGGGAGTATATCTCTAGAAAATTAAACCAAAAGAGGGGGAGTAATGTGCAGGTTTGAATAATGTTTAGAGGCACAAATCAAAATAGCATATAAACGTTGATGATAATTATAAAAACTATTTTACCGTGCCAAAAGGAACGAACAAATCTGTCTTGGAAGAAGTACAACCAAAAGGCTCCTTAGAAGCAAGGATGGCGAGATTGCACCTTACATACTTTGGACATGTTGTCAGGAGGGATCAGTCCCTGGAGAAGGAAATCATGCTTGGCAGAGTACAGGGTCAGCGGAAAAGAGGAAGACCCTCAATGAGGCGGATTGACACAGTGGCTGCAACAATGAGCTCGTTTCATTCTGTTGTGCATAGAGTCACTATGAATCGAAACTGACCCCATGGCACCTAACAACAACAACAACAACAAATTTTACAAAACAAAATATGAGAAGAAATTTAGTTTGGTGTATGTTTAATGTACATTAGATTGTTTTCCCATTTCTTATATCAGTTTACTTCATTGAGGCAGTTCTGGAGTTGGTCAGATAATCTGGAATTGTTTCTGGGCTTTGTAGTTTATTAGCTTTATATGATTTCTCTCAGTTGTAATTGGCTCATCTTTAGAATAACCCAAAACCCAGTGCTGTCGAGTTGATTCCGACTCATAGCGACCCTATAGGACAGAGTAGAACTGCCCCGTAGAGTTTCCAAGGAGCGCCTGGTGGATTTGAACTGCCGACCCTTTGGTTAGCAGCTGTAGCACTTTAACAACTACGCCACCAGGGTTTCCATCTTTTGAATAGTGCTATCTAATAGAAATAATAATGCAAGCTACATATGTAGTTTAAAATGTTCTCATAGTCATAGTAAAAATGAAAAGGTGGAATTAATATTTTGGATATATTGGGGTAAAGAAAATATCAACATATATTCAATATAAAACATTTTTGGTGAGATAGTTTATTTTCTTCCCTTATTTCTCTTCCTGATATGTGTGGTATAGTTTACATTTCTTGACCATCTCAGCATAAACTAGCCACATAGTAGCTGGTCGTTACCATATTCAACAGTGTATTTTAAAAGTATAGACCTTACAGGTTTGGAAATTGAATGAAAGTATGTATGAAAGTATTTTTAAAACATTATATGACTATAAATCATTACATAAAGAATTACACGATTTGGGATTTGTTAATATAATAAACCATTATGGTATTACCTGATTTATTAAGTAATAAATTAATAAAGTAGTTTAAATATATTTTATGTCAAAAAATGCTCAGGTTAATAGATTGCATGTAGTAAGCCTTATGTTTATTTCATTCTCCTTTATAAATAAAATGTGATTTTTTTTTGCAGATGACCTACTGGTGTGTTAGAGAATTTGAAGCTTTTAAGTGACAGTTTTTTGGATTACTACTTAGAAGCATAATTTGGCCTTAGTAATAAGAGGGCTGTTCCTTCACTTTATGATGCTTATTTACTTCAGAGATAATGAAAATTTAAGAGTGATATTTCATAAATGCAATTGGTGAAGGACTCAAAAGGAAAACAGAAATATTTGTGATGTAACAAATTTCCAAAAATAACATGGGAAAAGCATTTCAAAAGTTGTCAGTTTTAAACTTGCAAAATTTTATGAGGGGTTTTGTGATGAAATTTTTCTGGGAAAAGGGTCTATATCTTGGATTTTCAATGAGATTAGACATCTGTGATAGGAAAAAAGTTCTGAAGGATTGTTATATAGCTTTTATGTGATCTCTTTTCCATATTGTAGCATCTTTTTTTTAAAATTGTGCTTTAGGTGAAAGTTTACAGCTCAAGTTACAAAAATTTATACACATATCGTTATGTGACCCTAGTTGCAATCCCTGTAATGTAACAACATGCTCCCTCCCCGCTTTCCACCCTGTGTTTCCGGTGTCCATTCAACCAGCTCCTGTCCCTTTCTGCCTTCTTATCCCGCCTCCGGACAGGAGCTGCCCATTTAGGATCCTGTACCTCCTTGAACGGAAACCCTGGTGGCATGGTGGGTAAGCGCTACAGCTGCTAACCTAAAGGTCGGCAGTTCAAATCCGCCAGGCGCTCCTTGGAAACTCTATGGGGCAGTTCTACTGTGTCCTGTAGGGTTGCTATGAGTTGGAATCGACTTGACGGCAACGGGTTTGGTTTTGTTTTTTTTTTTTTATCTCCTTGAACTAAGAAGCACACTCTTTTTCTTTTTTAGTTTTTATTGTGCTTTAAGTGAAAGTTTACAAATCAAGTCAGTCTCTCATACAAAAACTTTATATACATCTTGCTATGTACTCCTAGTTGCTGTCCCCCTAAGGAGACAGCACACTCCTCCTTTCCACTATTTTCGTGTCCATTTGGCCAACTTCTGACCTTCTCTGCCCTCTCATCTCCCCTCCAGACAGGAGCAGCCCACATAGTCTTATGTGTCTACTTGATCCAAGAAGCTCACTCCTCACCAGTATCGTTTTCTATCCCGTAGTCCAGTCCAATTCGTGTCTGAAGAGTTGGCTTTGGGAATGATTCCTGTCTTGGGCTAACAGAAGGTCTGGGAACCATGACCTCTGGGGTCCTTCTAGTCTCCGTCAGACCATTAAGTCTGGTCTTTTTACGAGAATTTGAGGTCTGCATCCCACTGCTCTCCTGTCCCTCAGGGGTTCTCTGTTGTGTTCCCTGTCAGGGCAGACATCAGTTTTAGCTGGGCACCATCTAGTTCTTCTGGTCTCAGGCTGATGTAGTCTCTGGTTTATGTGATCCTTTCTGTCTCTTGGGCTCATAATTACCTTGTATCTTTGGTGTTCTTCATTCTCCTTTTGTCCAGGTGGGTTGAGACTCATTGATGCATCTTTGATGGCCGCTTGCTAGCGTTTAAGACCCGAGACGCTACTCTCCAAAGTGGGATGCAGAATGTTTTCTTAACAGATTTTATTATGCTAATTGACCTAGATGTCCCCTGAAACCATGGTTGGCAAACCCCTGCCCTTGCTACACTGGCCTTCAAAGCATTCAGTTTATTCAGGAAACTTCTTTGAGAAGCACACTCTTCATGAGTATTAGTTTATGGTTTATAATCCAGTCTAATCTTTGTCTACAGAGTTGGCTTCTGGAATGATTTTAATTCTGGATTAACAGAGAGTTCGGGGGCCATGTTTTCTGGGATTCCTCTAGTCTCCGTCGGACTGTTAAGTCTGGTCTTTTTACTTCAGTTTGAGTTCTGCACCATGCTTTCCCCCCACTCCGTCAGGGACTCTCTATTGTGTTCCCCTGTCAGAGCGATCATTCGTGGTAGCCGGGCACCATCTGGTTCTTCTGGTCTCAAGCAGATGGAGTCTTCAGGTTAGTGGCCCTTTTGTCTTTTATGCTAATATTTTCCTTGTGTCTTTGGTGTTTTCATTTTCCTTTGTCTCAGATGGGTTGGGACCAGTTGATGCATCTTAGATGGCCGCTCACTAGCTTGTAAGACCCCAGACACCACTCACAAAAGTGGGATGCAGATCATTTTCTTAATACTTTGTTATGCCAGTTGACCTAGATGTCCCCTGAAGCCATGGTCCCCAGACCCCCACCCCTGCTACTCTGTCCCTTGAAGTGTTTGGTTGTATTCAAGGAACTTCTTAACTTTTGGGTTAGTCCAGTTGTGCTGGCTTCCCCTGTATTGTGTATTGGCCTTTTCTTCACCTAAGATAATTCTTGTCTACTATCTATTTAGTGAATAACCCTCTCTATCCCTCCCCACTCTTGTAACCATCAAAGAATGTTTTCTTCTGTGTTTAAACCTTTTCTCACGTTCTTATAATAGTGGTCTCATAAAATATTTGTCCTTTTGTGACTCATTTCACTCATCATAATGCCTTCCAGATTTATCCATGTGTTGAGATATTTCACGGATTCATCATTGTTCTTTATGGTTGCAGAGTATTCCATTGTGTGAATATACCATAATTTGTTTATCTGTTATCTGTTGATTGGCACCTAGGTTGTTTCCATCTTTTTACTATTGTGAACAGTGCTGAAGTGAACATGGGTGTGCATATATCTGTGTGATAGCTCTTATTTCTTTAGGACACATTCCAAGGAATGGGATTGCTGGATGGTATGGTACTTCCATTTCTAGCTTTTTAAGGAAGCACCAAATCGATTTCCAAAGTGATTGTGCCATTTTACATTCCCACCAGCAGTGGGTAAGTGTTCCAGTCTCTCCACAACCTCTCCAACATTTATTATTTTGTGTTTTTTGGATTAATACTAGTCTTGTTGGGGTGAGATGGTATCTCATTGTAGTTTTGATTTGCAGTTCTCTAATGGCTAATGATCATGAGCATTTCGTCATGTGTTTGCCATCTGCCTGAATGTCTTCTTTGGTGAAGTCTGTGTTCACATCCTTTGTCCATTTTTTAATTGGGTTATTTGTCTTTTTGTTGTTGAGTTTTTGCAGTATCTTGTAAATTTTATAGATTAAACCCTGATTGAATATGTCGTAGCCAAAAATTTTTTCCCAGTCTGTAGGTCGTCTTTTTCCTCTTTTGGTGAAATCTTTTCATGAGTATAAGGTGTTTGATTTTTAGAAGCTCCCAGTTATCTAGTTTCTCTTCTGGTGTTTGTGCATTGTTAGTTATGGTTTGTATTCTGTTTATGCCATGTATTAGGGCTCCTAGCATTGTCCCTGTTTTTTCTTGCATAATCTTTATCGCTTTAGATTTTATATTTAGGTCTTTGATCTAGTATGAGTTAGTTTTTGTGCATGGTGTGAGTTATGGGTCTTGTTTCATTTTTCTGCAAATGGATGTCCAGTTATGCCAGAACCATTTGTTAAAGAGCCTGTCTTTTCCCCATTTAAGAGACTTTGGGCCTTTGTCAAGTATCAGCTGCTTGTAGGTGGATGAATTTACATCTGGATTCTCAGTTCTATTCCATTGGTCTGTGTGTCTGTAGTTGTACTAGCACCAGGCTGTTTTGACTACTGTGGCAGTATAATAGGTTCTAAAATTAGGTAGTGTGAGGCTTCCCACTTTGTTCTTCTTTTTCAACAATGCTTTACTTTTTCAGGGCCTCTTCCCTTTCCTAATGAAGTTGTTGATTTGTTTCTTCACCTAATTAAAAAATGCCGTTGGAATTTGGATTGGGATTTTATTGTGTCTGTGGATCGCTTTGTGTAGAGTAGACATATTCATAATGTTGAGTCTTCCTATCCATGAGCAAGGAATGTTTTTCCACTTGTGTAGGTCTCTTTTGGTTTCTTGCAGTAGCATCTTGTAGTTTTCTTTGTATAGGTCTTCTACATATCTGGTTAGATTTATTCCTAAGTATTTTATCTTCTTGGGGGGAGGGTGGATAGCTTTAATAAAGATAAATTTATTCTCTTACATTCTAGGAGGGTGGAAGTTTGAGTTCAGGGTGCCAGCTCCAGGGGGAGGCTTTTTCTCTCACTGTCAGCTCTGGGAGAAGGTCCTTGTCATCAGTATTCTCTGGTCTAGGAGCTTCTCTATGCAGGGACCCTGGGTTCAAAGGGTACATCCTGCTTCAGGTACTGCTTTCTTGGTGGTATGAGGTTCCCATGTCTTTCTGCTCGCTTCTCTCTCTTGTATCTCCAAAGAGATCGATTTAAGACACAACCTAATCTTGTAGGTTGAGTCCTGCCTCATTAACATAACTGCCTGTAATCCTGCCTCATTAACATCATATCTGTTGCTGTTGAGTAGATTCTGACCCATAGCGACCCTATAGGACAAAGCAGAACTGTCCCATAGGGTTTCCAAGGAGTGGCTGGTGGATTTGAACTGCCGACCTTTTGGTTAGCAGCTGTAGCTCGGAACCACTCTGCCACCAGGCCTCCCATTAACGTCATAGAGGTAGGATTTACAACACGTAGGCAAATCACATCAGTTGACAAAATGGTGGACAATCACACAATACTGGGAATCATGGCCTAGCCAAGTTAACACATATTTTGGGGGGACACAATTCAGTCCATTACAGCATGTGAGAGTTGGATAATGAAAAAGGAAGAGAAAAGAACTGATGCATTTGATCTGTGGTGTTGGCAAAAAATATTGAATGTACCATGGACAGCCGCAAGAACTAGTAAATTGGTTTAGAGTAAATACAACCAGAATGTTCTGTAGAAGCAATAATGGTGAGACTTTGACTTGGTTACTTTGGACATGTCATTAGGAAAGACAAATCTTTAGAAAAGGACATCATGTTTGGTAAAATAGAAGGCCAATGAAAGTGAGGGAAACCCTTGTGAGATGAACTGACATAATAGCCCGAACAATGAACTCAAACATACCAGCTAGCGATCATGATGATGGGATAGGACAGGGCAAAGTTCCGTTCTGTTGTATAAGTTAATCATGAGTTGGAGCTGATTTCTATGGCAACTAATAACAATTAAGTAGAGTTTCTCACCCTTAACAGTATCATATTGCTGTTTCGAGCCAGATAATTTTTTGATGTACAGGGTTGTCCTGTGCATTGTAGGATGCTTAGCAGCATCCTTAGTCTTTACCTACTAGATGCCAGTAGAATCCTCCCACCTGTGACAACCAAAAATGTCTCTAGATGTTGCCAGATGTCCTGTGGGGCTAAATGAATGATTTCTTTAATAAGAATCATCACAGAGCTGGTTGCTATAAGGTAGAGGTTAAAGATGCCCCAAATGTCCAACTTCACCAGCCTGCTGTACTACTCCATCATCTCTAACGTCAACTATTCCTCCTTTTCTCAGTATTCTTTATCCTGCCTTTGCGTTCAGTAATTCACAGCAACGTCTCACAGAACTCATGATCTGTTCTTATAGTTAAGTAGTTTATTAGGGAAGTAACAGGCTACAATTGGGGAAATCAGAATAAACTTGGAAGTAACAGGAACAACTCAGGAGACAGGGTATAGTTTGCCAGTCAGAAGGGCTTCCAAGATTGCTCTCAGCTCCTCTTGCTACCAGGCCTTTCACTGCGACCTACTGCCACTGGGCTCTGCCGTCCCTCAGTTCTCACAGCTGCTTCTCACTGTCTCATGTTGTTTCTTTTTTTATATATAATTATTTCTGTCATTTTTCTACTTTATTTATTTATTTTTTAAAATTGTACCTTAGATGATCTACAGAACAAACTAGTTTCTCATCAGTTAGTATACACGTTGTTCTGTGACATTGGTTAGCAACCCCATGCCACGTCAACATTCACCCTTCTCAACCCTGGGTTCCCTATTACCAGCTTTCCTGTTCCCTCCTGCCTTCCAGGGCTGGTGCGCCCCCTTAGTCTTGTTTTGTTCCATGGGCCTGTTCCGTCTTTGGGTGAAAGGTGAACCTTAGGAGTGACCTCATTACTGAGCTGAAAGGGTATTCGGGGGCCACTCTCAGTGTTTGTCCAGTTCTGTCAGGCCAGCAAGCCTGGTCTTTCTTTTTGAGTTAGAATTTTGTTCTACATTTTTCTCTAGCTCTGTCCTGGACTCTGTATTGTGATCCCTGTCAGAGCAGTCACTGGTGGTAGCCAGGCACCATCTAGTTTTACTGGACTCAGCCTGGTGGAGGCTGAAGTAGATGTGGTTACTTAGTCCTTTGGACTAATCTTTCCCTTGTATCTTTAGTTTTCTTTATCCTTCCTTACGCCTGAAGGGATGAGACCAGTGGAGTATCCTAGATGGCCACTGACAGGCTTTTAAGACCCCAGATGCTACTTACCAAAGTAGAATATAGAACATATTCTTTATAAACTATGGTATGCCAATTGATCTAGGTATTCCCCGAGACCATGGTCCCCACAGCCCTCTGCCCAACAATTTGGTCCCTTAGGAGTTCGGATGTGTCTATGGAGCTACCATGACCTTGCCTTATACTGGTTGTGCTGGCTTCCCAGGTATGGTGTACTGTCTATACCCTTCACCAAAGTTGCCACTTGTCTATTAAGTGTTTTTCCATCCCTGCTCCTCCCCTCCCTGGTAACCATCAAAGATTGTTTTTTTTTGTATGTAAACCTTACCATGAGTTTTTACAGTAGTGGTCTCATACAATATTTGCCGTTTTGTGATTGACTTATTTCACTAAGCGTAATGCCCTCCAGATTCATCCATGTTATGAGATGCTTCACAGATTCATCATTGTTCTTTAACGTTGTGTAATACTGCATTGTGTGTACGTACCTCAGTTTGTTTATCCATTCATCTGTTGATAGGCATCTAGGTTGTTTCCATCTTTTTGCTCTTGTGAACAATGCTGCAGTGAACATAGGTGTCCAAATGTCTGTTCGTGTGACCACTCCACACGAGCGGTCCAGGATGTATTCTCAGAAGTGGGATTGCTGGATCGTATGGTATTTCTAGCTTTCTAAGGAAGTGCCGTATTGTTTTCCAAAATGGTTATATCATTTTACATTCTCATCAGCAGTGCATAATAGTTCCTATCTCCCTGTAGCCTCTCCAACATTTTTTATTTCCAGTTTTGTTGATTCGTGCCAGTAGTGCTGGGTTGAGATGGTATCTCATTGTAATTTTGATTTGCATTTCTTTAACGGCTAGAGGGAAACCCTGGTGGCCTAGTGGTTAAGTGCTACGGCTGTTAACCAAGAGGTCGGCAGTTCAAATCCGCCAGGTGCTCCCTGGAAACTCTATGGGACAGTTCTACTCTGTCCTATAGGGTTGCTATGAGTCGGAATTGACTCAGTGGCAGTGGGTTTGGGTTCGGTTTTTGGAATGGCTAGGGATCTTGAGCATTTCTTCATGTGTCTCTTGGCCACAGGAATGTCTTCTTTGTTGAAGTGTCTGTTCATTTCCTTTGCCCATTTTTTAATTGTATTGGCTTTTTGTTGTAGAGGTGTTGGATTTTCCTGTAAATTTTAGACATTAGACCTTTTTCTGATTTTTAATAGCCAGAATTTTTTTCCCTGCCTGTAGGTTCTCTTTTTATTCTTTTGATGAGGTCTTTTGATGAGCAGAAGTGTTTAATTTTTAGAAGATCACAGTTATATAGCTTATCCTCTGGAGCTTGTGTGTTGGTGATTGTGGTTTGTATCCTGTTAATGCCTTGCATTAGTGCCTCTAGCTCATGTTGTTTCTTGCTGTCTTTAGTGTTACAGCTTCTTCTGTCTCTGTGTCCCTCTCTCAAAACCTCTGTTGAATGAACTGCTTATATAGGAAGCTTCTTATCAATTTCAAGGTGTTACCGCCTCCTTCATCCCCCAGCAAGACCGTTAACTAACCAATCCCCTAGATAGGCCGTAGTCACCTTGTTTGCATACTAATTAACTAATCCCTGCAAGGGTTTTTGCATACTTTATTTGCATAGTCCCAGTCAGTTATTTTATGGGAGTTATAAAACCATGGCCAGAAGGGCCATATAAAAAGAGAAACTCTGAAGGGGGCACTTTATCCCTATTGAGAACCACTGCCATAATATAAATCAGTTCTGAATTTACATGCTATAAATCTAGTTACCCTGAGAGAGACGGTTGTTAGTTTAGCTCCAGAGCACATGTTTTTGGGGTTGAGTTGTCGTCCTGCTGCTACTCTTGTTGTGTGCTGTTGAGTCTACTCTGACTCGTGATGACCCTAGGAGCTCTCTTTATTGGGAGTAGAGGGGTGGGGCACGTGTGTATCGGTGTGGGCACACGTACACACATGCGCTTCATTTTTTTAAATACTGTTTTAGACACTGTGTGGATCGTGTAGTTTTTCTTATTTTGCCTAATTATGCAAAAAATTAGATTTCCCAAGATTACACTTGTCCTGTGATAGACCCAGCTTGGTTATGGTGGCTAATTACCCAATTATGCAGTTGAAGCCTCTTTATTGGCATTTTATTTAGAACCCTATCTATTTGAGAAAGTGTATTACTCGGTGCCATCTTTGAGCTTAATGTCATTTAGGAGTGTTTTTTAAATAGTGGAGCATTGTAGGCTTGATTTGTCTTCTCTGGCAGTTTTGCAAGAATAACCTGTAAATAAATGTCTACTTTTGGGAACTGATTTTGAGGCCGTTTTAGAACACTTTTTTATTTTATTCCTATATTATTGGTCTTTTGATGTTTTAATCTCTTGAGTAATTCATATGATTTAAAAAATATATTTTTATTTTTTAAAGCATTTTTATTGAAGAATGACATATATACTGAAAAGTACACAAATCAGTGGATTATCTGTAAGTGGACATGGCTATGTAACCATCACCCAGATCAAGCAATAAAATATTACCAGCCCCTCAGAAGTCCCTCTGACGATTGTTTTTCATTGTATGAATATACTAAAAACCCAACCCAGTGCCCCCAAAATGAATATACTACAAGTTATTTATTCACTCTACTTTTGGTGGATGTTTGGGTTGTTTCCAGTTTGTGTGTATTGTGAATAATACTGCCATGAGCATTGTTTTACTGTATCTTTTAGTGCAGTGGGCACTCATTTTGATTGGGTGAATGCTAGGAGTGAAGTTATGTCTGTATAAAGGGTTTTTTTTTTTATATGTCAGGGGACATATGTACCTACAATTTTAGTAGGTAATGCCAAACTCTTTTCTAAAGTGGTTGTAACAATTTCTGTTCTCATCAGTTATGTAGGACCCTTCCTGTTGCTCCACATTCTCACCAGCACTTACCATTGTTTTGTTTTTGTTTTTTAATTCTTTTTTATACTTAACATCACATCATGAACATTTTCATGTGTTATCTTTGTTTCATTATTCTTAATGGCTGTGTAGTTGTATTGCATGGAGCAGGGGTCAGCAAACTTTTTAATGTGTTTGGGACTAGTTAGTAAATATTTTCAGCTTCATGGGCCGTACAGTCACTGTCACAACTACTCAACTCTGTCATTGTAGCAGAAAAGCAGCCATAGACAATATGTAAGTGAGTGGCTTTGTTTTGATAAAACTTTATTTACAAAAATAGGCAGTAGGTCAGATTTAGCCCACAGGCCGTAATTTGCCAACCCTTGGTAGTTGGAATTGATTCCACAGCAATGGGTTTGGTTTTTTTCGGTTTTGATATTTACTCAGGAGCGCTGGTAGTGCAGTGGTTAAGAGCTCGGCTGCTGACCAAAAAGTAGTTAGACTCCACCAGCCACTCCTTGGAAACCTTATGGGGCAGTTCTGCTGTGTCCCATAGGGCTGCTATGAGTTGGAATTGACCTGATGGCAACGGGTTTGATTTTTGGTTTGATATGTATTCAATTTTCTAATTATTATAGCTTTCAAACTTGTTTTTAACCAGAGGAAAAAAAAAAAAAACTTAAATCCACAACAAACATCATCCATATATTAAACATCCATTCTGAGCTGAATAAGAACTACAGCTGCTAACCAAAAGGTTGGCGGTTCGAATCCACCAGGCGTTCCTTGGAAACCCTGTGAAGCAGCTCCACTCTGTCCTCTAGGGTCACTGTGAGTTGGAATCGACTTGACAGCAACAGGTTTGTTTTTTTGGTTTTTATGACCTGAATGGAGCCCTGGTGGCAAAGTGTTTAAGCACTTGGTTGCTAACCAAGAGGTTGGTGGTATGAACCCACCAGACACTGCCCCAGAGAAATCTGTGGCAGTCTGCTTCTGTGAAGAATTATAGCCTTGGAAACCCTATGGGGCAGTTCTACTCTGTCCTTAGGTCTCTATGAGTCAGAGTCAACTTGGCAATGGGTGGTTTTGGTATGAGCCGAATACTATGCTAGGTTTTAATAACCTGGGAGTGTACTACTCGTGGATAGATTCTTCATGGATCTTGAATTCTAGTTGAGGTAGACTGTCAATCACGGGAAAATGTGAATCCTAATTAGAACTTAATGTGTAAAACAGACAAAAGCATAACTATTTGAATTGGAAATATGGAATCCAGAATTTTAATGACTTCATCTGCTTTTGACCCCACTGGTTGTCGCTCTGTTTAACTCTAGGACTTTACTGAGCACAGCTTGAAAACTGTGAGCCAACTGTCAGCTGTTGGTGGTTGAGTGGTTTTTGTTATTATGCCACCGCTTTGAAACTTTTTGTATATACGTCTTTGATCATATTCTTTTCTTTATGTTTTAAAATTTTATTAATTTTGTTGTTGAGGATATACACAGCAAAACATACACTAATTCATCAATTTCTGCATGTACAGTTTGGTGACATTGCTTACGTTCTTTGAGTTGTGTAACCATTCTTACCCTCCTTTTCCGAGTTGTTCTTCCAGTAATACAAACTGACTGCACCCTAATGTTCCTATCTAATCTTTTGGCTTGCTGTTGTCAGTTTGATTCCATAGCTGTAATTTTTTTTTAATAGGAATTTGTACATTTTGTTGAGAGTTTTAGACATAACTTTGCAGCAAGAACCAGCCCTGTTTTATAGGTTCGCACGTGTGTCTGGGCCTTTGAATTTGGCCTAACTCTGCACTGGCTCTTTTATAGTGTTGAATTGATAAATCTCTTTATGTATTCTACTTTCTGGTGCCTCCACATTATTTTTTTGCTCATCCTAAGAAGTTTCTTTGAGGTATTCAGTCTTTTGAGATGCTTTGGAAGTGGGTTGCTGGTTAAGCTACCATACACATGCTACTTCTATTGGAGGAAGTTTAATAAAACCGGTCAGTAAAATAAGCATAATTTCAGTGTTTGGTTTTAGAGTATGGATGTCAATATATTGGCAAACACCTTTTTATGTAGGCTGAATTTATTTGGAGGTTTGTTGACTTTTCTAATGTAGTTTAATCTGAGAAATGTTAAAGTATAATGCTTTAACATAGATTTAAAAGTACCTTTTTTACAGCAAATTAATTTTTAAAGAATAAGTTAATCTTACTGGAAGAAACACTTGTGTACTGTTTTGAAGTAAAAATAGGACTTTTGTGTAGAGATTTGTTGAACCATCCCTGCATACCTGGTATGAATCCCACTTGGTCATGGTGAGTTATTTTTTTGATATGTCGTTGAATTCTATTGGCTAGAATTTTGTTGCGGATTTTTCCGCCTGTGTTCATGAGGGATATAGGTCTGTAATTTTCTTTTTTTGTGGTGCCTTTTTTTTTTTTTTTACCTGGTTTTGGTATCAGGGATATGCTGGCTTCATAGAATGAGTTTGGGAGTATTCTGTCCTTTTCTGTGCTCTGAAATACCTTTAGTAGTAGCGGTGTTAACTCTTCTCTGAAAGTTTGATAGAGCTCTACAGTGAAGCCATCCGGGCCAGAGCTTTTTTTGTTGTTGTTGGGAGTTTTTTGATTACCTTTTCAATCTCTTCTTTTGTTATGGGTCTATTTAGTTGTTCTACCTGTTTGTGTTAGTTTAGGCAGGTAGTGTGTTTCTAGGAATTCATCCATTTCTTCTAGGTTTTCAAATTTGTTAGAGTATAATTTTTCATAGTAATCTGATATGATTCTTTTAATTTCAGTTGGGTCTGTTGTAATATTGCCCATCTCATTTCTCATTCGGGTTATTTGCTTCCTCTCCTGTTTTTCTTTTGTCAGTTTGTTTAGTCGCTTATCAATTTTGTCAAAGAACCAGCTTTTGGTCTTGTTAACTCTTTCAGTTGTTTTCTGTTCTCTATTTCATTTACTTCTGCTCTAATATTATTATTATTATTATTTTTTCTGGTGCCTGAGGGTTTCTTTTGTTGTTCTCTTTCTATTTGTTCAAGTTGTAGGGACAATTCTTTGATTTTGGCCCTTTCTTCATTTTGTATATGTGTATTTATTGATATAAATTGACCTCTGAGCACTGCTTTTGCTGTGTCCTGAAGGTTCTGATAGGAACTGTTTTCATTCTCATTGAATTCTATGAATTTCTTTATTCTATCCTCGATGTCTTCTATAACCCAGTCGTTTTTGAGCAGGATATTGTTCAGTTTCCAAGTGTTTGATTTTCTTTTCCCTGCTTTTTCTGTTATTGATTTCCACTTTTATGGCCTATGTTCAGAGAAGATGCTTTGTAATATTTTGATGTTTTGGATTCTGCTGAGGCTTCCTTTATGACCTAATATATGGTCTATTGTAGAGAATGTTCCATGTGTGTTGGAAAACGAAGTATACTTGGTGGCTGTTGGGTGGAGTGTTCTGTATATGTCTATGAGGTCAAGTTGGCTGATTGTGGTATTTAGATCTTCCATGCCTTTATTGAGCTTCTTTCTCCATGTTCTGTCCTTCACTGAAAGTGGTGTGTTGAAGTCTCCTACTATAATTGTGGAGGTGTCTATCTCACGTTTCAATACGGTCAGAGTTTGTTTTCTGTATCTTGCAGCCCTGTCATTGAGTGCATAAATACTTAATATGGTTATATCCTCCTGGTATATTGTCCCTTTAATCATTACATAGTGTCCTTCCTTGCCCTTTGTGGTAGATCTAACTTTAAAGTCTATTTTGTCAGAAATTAATATTGCCACTCCTGCTCTTTTTTGATTGTTGTTTGCTTGATATATTTTTTTCCATCCTTTTAGTTTGTGTCTCTAAGATGTGTCTCTTGTAGGCAGCATATAGACAGATTGTGTTTTTTTAATCCATTCTGCCACTCTCTGTCTCTTTATTGGTGCCTTTAGTCCATTTACATTCAGTGTAATTATGGATAGGTATGAGTTATGAGTTTAATGCTGTCATTTTGATGTCTTTTTTTGTGTGTTGTTTACAGTTTGTTTTTCCCACTTAATTTTTTGTACTGAGTAGTTTATTCTTTTCCTCTTATTCATTGTTGTTGATTTTGTTTCTGCTGAGTCTCCATGTTTTTCTTGTATTTTACTTTGATGAGTAGGATTGTTAGTCTCCTTTCCGGTTACCTTAATATTTACCCCTGTTTTTCTATGTTTAAACCTAAGTTTTATTTCTTTATATCATGTAGAGATTTGTTAAAATAAGGTGAGTAAAAGGTAAGTCACTTCAGTATAATTCTCCTGCAAGATGGCTAAAATAATTTAAGGAGTACTTTAAAGAGTAGTTTATTGTAGTGAACTGACATTTTACTGTTGGAACATATTCTTTGCCACACCCTTCATAACTTACCACTATAATATTTTGAAGAAAAGGTAAAATATTGTAAAGGATACTGGAGTACTTAGCAATTGTTCTCATCCAGATATACCAAAACAAAAAAAACAAAAACATACTCCGTGCCTTTGAGTCAATTCTGACTCATAGTGACCTTATAGGACAGGGTAGAACTGCCCCCAGAAGGTTTCCAAGGAGCAGCTGATAGATTCGAACTGCCAGCCTTTTGGTTAGCAACGGATCTCTTAACCACAGTACCACTAGGGCTCCCATCCAGATATAGACACTATAATTAAGTAGATTGCTAAGAGTTAATACTCCTATTAAATTGAATGTTTAAGTAGTTAAAAAAAAAAAAATTTATTTATTTATTTTTTAAGTAGTCAGGTTCGTTGTTGTTAGGTGCTGTCAAGTTGGCTCTGACTCACAGTGACCCCGTGTACAACAGAACAAAACATTGCCAGGTCCTTTGCCACCACTTGTCTGTGAGTTTGTCTTACTGTGGTGTCTTGAGTGTTGCTGTGATACTGGAAGGTATGCCACAGGTATTTCAAATACCAGCAGGGTCACTCATGGTGGGCAGGTTTTAGTGGGGTTTCCAGACTACATCAGACTAGGAAGAAGGACCTGGCCATCTACTTCTGGGAAAAAAAAAAAAAAAAAAAAAAGGCCAGTGAAAACCTTATGGACAGTAGCAAAACGATGTCTGGATATAGTGCTGGAAGTAGTCAGAAACTTGAAAAATAGTGCATTTGTAAGTCAGGATTTCTTGTTTCGTATGACTTGTTGTGTGGAATTTGCAGTTTCTAAGAGTGATATTGGAGTAATTTGTGAGATTGGGGATAACCTTTTCATATTGAATTTGGTCCCCAACTGTATTACAAGAGAATCCTATCAAAGAAAGAGGAGGGAGAATGGGATTTATGCCTTTTTTATGATGCCTGTAGGGTTGAAACAGTTAATACATCAGAAATCCATTAGCTGACTCTACAGCTAGGTGAAAAGTTTTGGTGTGTACTGTGGAACATAACGTGGCATAACGTCAGGCAGAGATACTCTCCTGGATTACCCTGGAATGAAACTCTCATTGGAAAGGAATGGCATTATAGTAAGGAACACTGTTGAATAATTAGGGTTCTGCCGCACTAACATTCTGCAAACACAGCAGACATGGGATACAGACTTTAATAACATATTTCTGATTATAAAATTGTTTATCTGTAAGAGACCTGTAAACCTATATTGAGTGCCTTATTCATTTGAAATTTTATTGTGCATATTTTCCTAAAACATAATTTTTTTTAATAGTTAAAGCCTATAATTTTACCATATTTAATTAAAGCAGTCAACTATTGTTTCATACGGAAGTTACTTCAGATTTTTAGTATGTCAGTATTTTTATGATGGAAAATTTTGCTTTTGAAATTATGTAATTTATATTTTTCATAAAAAAGTAAGAGAATTCAAATAATGATAATGTGGGGAGACCTACCCAGAGATATTTCCCTATCAATGTGGTTATATATCCTTCAAGACTTTTCTTATGGTATATATTCCAGTGTATAAATACATATATACTTTATTTTTTACATAATTTGAAACCTGTTTTTTTCTCTTGACAATACATTGTAAATATCTGTCATTTTCTCTCTGTCTCTCCTAAGTAAATAGCCCTATTCTAACTAAAAGTAATACATTTTTTAAGTTAAGTATTTGGACAATTTAGAAAGTTAAAGAAAATTTTTAAAATTCCAGTTATCTCACCACTCAGAAATAACAACTGTTAACATTTTGGCTTATGAATTTACTCAGAAATTTCTAAGCCTGTGCCTTTTTGTCCTTTTAGGAAAAATAAGACTGTATGATACATGCCATTTTATAACATACTTTTCATTTGTCATGAACAACTTTCTGTGTCTACTTGTATAGAATTAGCATAATTTGTTTCGCCATATCCCTCTTGATGTCAGAAATATTATAATTATTTACTCTTAATAGTGTTACAGAAAGATAGGTTACTTCTCTACATGGTTGTTCTTTATTTTACTCGCCAAGTTAACACACAGGAAAATGGACTTTTTGGGGATGTACAGTTCTATGAATTTTGACGCATGTATAGGTTCTAGTAACCAGCACAGAATCAGTATAGAAATGTTCTAATACCTCAAAAAAACTAACTATCCCTTTGTAGTCATAGCCTTCCTCCACCCCAACCTGTGTCAATCATGGACCTGTTCTCCGTCTCTATAGTTTTGTCTTTCAGAGAATGTCATATAAATGGAATCATGGCGTATGTAATCTTTTTACGTTTGCCTCTTTCAATTAGCGTAACGCCCTTGAGATTCACAGTCTTTGTTGTGTGTATCAATAGTTCATTCCTTTTTATTGCTGAAGGGTATTCCACCCATTTTATGAGCATACTACAGCTTGCTTATCCATTCATTCATTGAAGGACATTTGGATTTTTTCCAGTTTTTGGCAGTTAAGAATAGAACTGATACGTGCCAGAGGCTCTTGGTGTCCTATATCCTTCCCTTTTCCCCACCTCTGATTTCATGAAGGCTCTGACTTTGACAATTTCCACTGCAGGTGGTAGGCTTTGGGCCTCTCTGATTTTCTGTTTCAGAGCCTTCTCACAAATGCCTGTTTAGCCTTCTTACAGGCACCAGCCTGGCAGTAAAGGGACTTAACACCACTGGGGGCAGCCCTCAACCAATGGGGGACCTGAGTTAGTGGACAAATGCTCCAGCTTCCTGTTGTTCAGGTGGACAATTCTGGGAGACATTCTGTACACTTCTCAGAAGTCTTCCTCTGTAGAATCACACCCTCTATGATGGCTTTTCCTTCTACTTTGTCTCACTCTTCCCTCTCCTTCACTCCTGCTGCCTAGGGTCACTTCCCAAATAAAAAACCTGTACCCAACAGACAAACAGAATAGAGCATAGAGCTTTGTATTCTTGTATATATACGTGAACATAGATTTTATGTGAATGTAAATTTTTACTTGGGTTTTAGAGTACATATGTAAAGGTCACTGAGTGGCACAAATGGTTTCACTCGACTGTTAACCTAAAGGTTTGGTGGATTGAACCCACCTAATGGTGTTGCAGAAAAAGGCCTGGTGACCTGCTTTTGCAAAGACTAGAGCCAGGAAAACCCTATAGAGTGAGCAGTTGTACTCTGTAACACATGGGCCTCCATGAGATGGGGGCTGACTTGACAGCAGCTGGTAACAACAGAGTATATGCAGCTAGGAGTGGGATTTCTGGGTCGTATGGTAAGTGCATGTTTAATTTTATAAGAAACAGCTAAACTGTTTTCCAAATTGGCTGTACCATTTTGTATTGCCACCAGCAATATATTAGAATTCCAGTTGTTTCAGATCCTTGTCTGTGTTTTTTATTTTTTTATTTTAGACATTCTAATAGGTGTGTGGAAGCCCTGGTGGCGTAGTGGTTAAGTGCTACGGCTGCTAACCAAAGGGTCAGCAGTTCGAATCCGCCAGGCGCTCCTTGGAAACTCTATGGGGCAGTTCTGCTCTGTCCTATAGGGTCGCTATGAGTCGGAATCGACTCGACGGCACTGGGTTTGGTTTTTTGGTTTAATAGGTGTGTAGTCTCTCATTATGTAAAATTGGTATTATTTCTTCTTTAAATATTTGGTAGAATTTGCTAGTGATACCATATGAGCCTGGAGATTTTCTTTTTTTCTAACAGATTTTTAACTGCAAATTCAATTTTAAAAATAGTGTTCAGGTTATATTAAACCAAACTACCAAACTTGAAATTTTGTGTGTGTGCAGCCTTGTTTGTAGTTTTCCTTTATTATCTTTTTAATGAATGTGAGATCCATGTGATAGTCCATCTTTCATTCCTAATATTGGTAATTCGAATCCGCCTCCCTTGGTTATACTTTCTAGAAATTTATCACCTTTATTGATTTTTTTTGAAGAACTAGTTTTCATTTCATCGATTTTCCTCTGTTTTTCTGTTTTGTGTTAATGCTTTTTAAAATTTTTATTGTGCTTTAGGTAAAAGTTTACAGAGCAAATGAGTTTCTCATTCAAAAATTTATACACAGATTGTTTTGTGACGTTGATTGCAGTCCCCACAATATGTCAGCACTCTCCCCCTTTCACCCCTGGTTCCCCGTGTCCATTAGTCCAGTTTTCCTATCCCTTTGTGTCTTCTTGTCTTTGGTTTTGAGCAAGTATTGCCTGTTCGGTCTCATATACTTGATTGAGCTAAGAATTAGCGCATTTCTCACGTGTTGTTGTTTGTTTTATAGACTTGTCTAATCTTTGGCTGATAAGTGGACTTTGGGATGGCTCAGTTGAGTTAGCAGGGTGTCCGGGGACCATAGTCTTGGGGGTTCCTTCTTCTCTGTCAGACCAGTAACTCTGTGTCTTTTTTTTTTTTTTGTGAATTTGAATTTTGTTCTACATTTTACCCTGCTCTATCTGGGACCCTCTATTGTGATCCCTGCCAGAGCGGTCGGTGATGGTAGGTGGGCACCATCTATTTCTTACGGTCTAGGCTGGTGGAGGCAGTGGTTCATGTGGTCCATTAGTCCTTTGGTCTATTATTTTCCTTGTGTCTTTGGTTTTCATCATTCTCCTCTGCTCCAGATGGGATGGAACCAATAGATCTATCTTAGATGGCTGCTTGCAACCTTTTAAGACCCTGGGTGCTACTCACCAAAGTAGAACGTAGAACATTTTCCTTATGAACTTTGCTATGCCAGTTAACCTAGATGTCCCCCAAGACTATGATCCCCAGCCCTCAGTCTTGGTAACTGGGTCACTCAAGGTGTTTGGATGTGTCTAGGAAGCTTCTGTGACTTTGCCTTGATCAAGTTGTACTGACTTCCTATATATTGTATGTTGTCTTTTGCTTCACCAAAGTTGACGCTTGTCTACTATATAGTTCTTTTCTCATTTTGACTATTTTATATACGTCCGTTTTATCTGCTGTCAGCATATCTGTTATACTTTTAAGAAGTTGGTTTTTTTTTTTTAATGTTTATCCTGGAATTTGTAATTCAGATTTGTAATTAATCTAAGCCCACCTTCAAAAAGCACTTTACCTCATCATGTGTAGAGCGTTTCCAACTCCTCTCTCTGTCCTGCATTTCACCTATCCAAATTCTGTAATTACCCAGTACATGGTTACTATTATATGTGGACAGTTATCTTTTAGATCAGTTAAAAATAAGAAAAATAAAGATTTTGTTTTACCTTCGTTTGTTCCTTCTCTGACACTCTTCCATTCCTAACATAGGTTCAAGTTTCTAACATTTTTTTTCTCCCCAGAGAACTTCTTTTAACATTTCTTGCAGGATAGGTGTGTGGTGATGAGTTCCTGTTTCTGTTTGCCTGAGAAAGTCCTTTACTCCTTTACTTTAGATAATTTCATTGGATATAGAATTTTAGGTTAGTGTTTTTTTGTTTTATTTAACACTTTAGATATTTCATCCCTCTTGTTGCTTGCATGGTTTCTAATGAGAAGTCTGTTGTAATTCATATCTTTGTACCTCTTCATCACCAGTTTCCGTCGGGTCAGTTCTGACTCATGGTTACCCCACGTGTTAATGGAATAGGAACTGTGCTTCATAGGGTTTTCAAGGCTGTGCCCTTTTCAGAAGCAGATCGCCAGGCCTATCTTCTGCGGCACCTCGTAGTGAGTTCTAACTGCCAACCTTATGGTTAGTTGTTGAGTGCTTAACCATTTGCACTACCCGGGGGCACCAGGTAGGTACGCCTCCCTCCACCCCACTTCCTTCACTGACATTGTTCCATAGTTCTTGGGTGTTCTCTTCTGTTTTTTTCATTTTTTTTTCCTCATTGAGTTTCAGCTTGGGATGTTTCTGTTGGTCTGTCTTGAAGCTCACTGGTTCTTTCCTTGTCCCTGTCTGGTCTACTGATGAGCCCATGAAAGGCATTTTTTAGTTCTGTTAGTGGTTTTGATTTCTAGCATTTCTTTTGATCATTTCTTAGAGTTTCCATTTCTGTGTTTACCTGTCTGTTCTTACATGTTGTCTATTTTTTCCTTTTAGTGCCCTTAACATATTAATCAGTTGTTTTAAATTCCCTGTTTGATAATTCTAGCATCAGTGTCATATCTGAATCTGGTTCTGATGCTTGCTTTGTCTCTTCAGACTGTTATTTCTTCCCCTTTAGTATGCCTTGTAATTTTTTTGAAGACCAGATATGGTGTATTTGGTAATAGGAATTTAGGTAACTAGAGCTTTAGTGTGACGTTTTGTGTTCATCTAGCAGGGAGTAACAAGAAGTTGAACAGTATGTAATGTTTGTTGTAGCTCTAAGTGCCAGAGGCTCAAATTTCTCTAATGTCCTTATTTTTGTCGCCTGTGTTGTCTTTGGTTTTCCCTAAGAATTACTCCTCAGATAGAACCTGTATGTTGCAGCTCTTTCGGCTCTAATCCACTGTTACTACCCTGGAGGCCCACTGGAGTGATGGTAAAGTGTGGAGGAGGGGTCGCATTCTTTAATCTAACAGCTAAATCTCAGTCTTTTAGTGGGCCTCTGTTCTTGGGCTCTGCCTTACACAAGTATTTGCTAGCTTTTCCTCTCCCCCTCCTTAAGAGAGACAGAGAGGTTAGAGGGGACTGGGGTCAAAGAAGTGCCCTTCCTGCAGGTGGGCTAAGTTAGGCCTTGGTAAAGTGTTCTCCCCTGGATAGTAGGCCTTTGTTATGGAGAATGCTCTGGGTGTGTTTCACAGTAGTTAGTTTACTTTACCCCTCCCCTGCCAGAACCAAAGGGAATCTTTCTTGGCTCTTCACCAGGAGAACCTGGTAGGTTTCCTGAAGTTGAAACCAGGGAAATGTGGGGACTCTCCTAAGACTGGGACCGACAAGCGCTTACCACTCTCATGCTGTTGTACACTGAGTCCAGCAATCCGTCAAAATTACCATTTATATGTTCGTAGTGGGTTGAATTGTGACCTCTCCATAAAAGATATGCCCAGTTCCTAACCCCCTGTTACTGTGAATGTGACATTATTTGGAAATAGGGTCTTTGCAGATTCAATTAAAAGCCTCAAGATGAGACCATCTGGATTTAGGATGAGCCCTAAATTTAAGGACTGATGCTCCTTGGAAACTCTATGGGGCAGTTTTACCCTGTTCTATAGGGTTGCTATGACTCGACGGCACTGGGTTTGGTTTTTTTGGTTTTTGGTTTTGATGGTAGTAAGGAGAGGGAGATTGAGACACACGGACCCAGAGGGGAAGGCCATGTGAAGACAGAGACAGAGATTGGAGTTATGAAAGCCAAAGAATGCCAAGGATTACTGACAGCCACCAGAAATTAGGAGACAGGTATGGAGAGAATTCCCTCTCTTGGAGCTGCTAGAAGGAGCCAGCCTTGTTGAAAATTTCATTTCATACTCTGGGCTCCAGAACTGTGAGAGAATAAATTTCTGCTGTTTTAAACTGCCCCATTTGTGGTAATTTGTTATGGCAGCCCTAGAAGACTTAGTATTGTTTCCACCAGTTTGTAACTCAGTGACTTCTACCCCAGGCAAGTAAATTTTGTCTGTGACTTTCCAGCTATGCTTGTCTTTCTAGATTTTGGAGTGGTGGTTTGCCCGATGTCCTCAATTTTCTGATAGGTCCAAGAAAGATTTTCAGTTTGTTCAGCCTTTTTTAAAAAATTTTTGTCGTGCATTAGATGAAAGTTTACAGAATAAATTAGTTTCCCATTGGATAGTTTGTACATAAAGTGTTCCCTGACATTGGTTTCATTTCCGACAATGTGTCAGCACTCTCCCCATTTCCGTCCTTGGTTCCCAGTTTCCTTTCACCCGATTTTCTACCCCTTCCTGCCTTCTCACCATTGCTTTTGGGCAAATGTTGCCCTTTTGCTCTCTTATAATTGTTCTAAGGAACATGTTCCTCTAGGGTGTTATTGTTTCTTTTATGGACCTGTGTCTGGTTTGACTGAAAGGTGATTTCTGGGAATGGCTTCACTTCCAGTTCAGAAGGGTGTTGTAGGTTCCTCTAGTCTCTCTCAGACCAGTAGGTCGGGGCTTTTTTGTGAATTTGATTTTTTGTTCTAAAATTTTTCTCTTGCTTTGTCTGGAACCCTCTATTGTGATCCTAGTCAGAATGGTCCTTAGCTTTTTTCTTGTAAGGGTGGGAGTAACAACTTCAAGCTTTTTACATGTTGGAGCTGAAACTGGAAATTGAGATTTTTAATCTTTTCATTCTTCCTCCCACAATGTTTGGCATTTTTGTACTCTTTCTGATATTTTAGCGATTACTATACTCATTCTTATAAAAGTCTAATGTTAATTTGACTCGATGGCAACAGGTTTTTTTTTTTTTTTGGTTTTATGCCATGCAAGGATCTTAGAACACTTTTGCTTAACTGAATTTATGCTACTTCTGCTTATTACTGTAATCTTTCTGTATTTTTAAACCCCTCAAATTATTATACATTTAATATTTATATATTATAGGTTACCATTTCTTTTACCTTTCTTTCCTTTCTGTATCTCTGACACATTTTACATATTGGATCTTTTTCCTTTTCTTTGTTCTGCGTTGAGAACATCCGTAAGGGAGTTTCTTTTACTGTGGCAAGCTCCCAGTTTTTGTCAGAAGTGTCTTTAGTTTTTTAGTTCATATTGAAGGATATTTTCTCTGGTGTAGATTTTGTTGTTTGCAGTTTTTTCTTTCTGCATGTTGAAAATATTAATATGCTGCCTTGTGGATTCCATTGTTGCTGCTGAGAAGTCAGCTGTCAATCTAAGTGTTGCTGTTTTTTTCCTCTTTGTTTTACTGTTTTGGGTTTGCAGATTTTTTGTTCATAATGCTTGGAATTGTTTGGACTTCTTGATTGTTCAGAAGCTCGCCCAAGCCTTGGTGTCCAGAGTTTTTATTGGGGAGACGTAGTTGACTGCCCGTGTGGTGGACCTTTAGTCTCCAGACATACAGAAGATACTGTGTGGCCCAAAGCTCCCATCGTAAATTACATTGTTAGACTGTCCAGTGTAGCTGATGGCCCCCAGGGAAAAAAAAAATGTTCTTCAAGAGATCACTTTCAAGGAGATGAGGGCAAAGGCCAGACCTCACTTTGGGTAAGGTGAATTCTTTACTACACATAAAGTAAAAGGAAATAGTAAACAGCATCTCATATTCATTCAAGCAGAAAAACTTTATTAACATTTTGAAATGTTACTCTTTAGACCTCCTTCTATGTATAGTTTTGTTTCTTTTTACAAAAACAGGTTGGTACTATACATATGTTTTATGACCTTTTTATTTAGGATTATATTATAAATATAGTTGTATAAATAAATATAAAACAACAAGAATTTAACCTTATTTACCATATGGCATTTTCTCTAAAATAAAATAATAGATTTTCTTTGCGATATTGAATTTCTTAATTATAACACATACATACGTGTGTTACACTTTTGCTATAACATTGGACAAGCCACTTTAATGCTTGCTTCTTTTTTTAAAAAAAAATCTTGCCAAAGGAATACCTGCATATGGTATTAAAAAAAAAAAAAAAGGCACTAAAATATTAAAGGACTTAAATGAAAAACAGTATTTTCTTACCTCACTGTTTTTTACTCCTATTCTTGTTGTCCAGAAGCTTTGGAAACCCTGGTGGCATAGTGGTTAAGTTCTATGGCTGCTAACCAAGAGGCTGGCAATTCAGATCCACCAGGTGCTCCTTGGAAACTCTATGGGGCAGTTTTACTCTGACCTATAGGGTTGCCATGAGTCAGAATCAACTTGACAGCAGTGGGTTTGGGTTTTCGGTTATCCTCCATAGGGTTACCACTTTAAACTGTCTAAATTGTTCTTTTTTTCTTTTTCATGTCTAAATAATACATTTCTGATCCAAATTCCAATGACATTTTTAATGAGGTGGAGAAACAAATCACCAACTTCATATGGAAGGGAGAGAGGCCCTGGATAAGTAAAGCATTACTGAAAAAGAAGAACAAAGTGAGAAGCCTCATACTACCTGATTTTAGAAGTTGTTATACTGCCACGGTAGTCAGAAGCACCCTGGTGCTGGTACAACAGATACATAGACCAATGGGACAGAATTGAGAATCCAGACATAACTCCATCCACATATGAGCAGCTGATATTTGACAAAGGCCGAAAGTCCATTAAAAGGGCGAAAGACAGTCTCTTTAACAAATGATGCTGGCATAACTGGATATCCGTCTGCAAAAAAATGAAGCAAGAGCCATACCTCACACCATGCACAAAAAACGAACTCAAAATGGATCAAAGACCTAAATATGAAGTCTAAAACAATAAAGATCATGGAAGAAAAAATAGGGACAACGCTAGGAGCCCTCATACATGACATAAACAGTATACAAAGCATGACTAACAATGCACAAACACCAGAAGAGAAACTAGATAACTGGGAGGTCCTCAAAATCAAACACCTATGCTCATCCAAAGACTTCACCAAAAGAGTAAAAAAATTACCCACAGACTGGGAAAAAGTTTTCAGCTATGACATTTCCAATCAGCGTCTGATCTCTGAAATCTGCATGATACTGTAAAAACTCAACAACAAAAAGACAAATAGCCCAATTAAAAAATGGGCAAAGGATATGAATAGGCATGTCACTAAAGATGACATTCAGGTAGCTAACAGATAGATGAGGAAATGCTTACAATCAATAGCCATTAGAGAAATGCAAATCAAAACTACAATGAGATACCATCTCACTCCAACAATGCTGACATTAATCCAAAGAACACAAAATAATAAATGTTGGAGAGGTTGTGGAGAGACTGGAACATGTATACACTGCTGGTGGGAATATAAAATGGTACAACCACTTTGGAAATCGATTTGGCGCTTCCTTAAAAAGCTAGAAATAGAACTACCATACGATCCAGCAATCCCACTCCTCGGAATATATCCTAGAGAAAGAAGAGCTTTTACACGAACAGATATATGCAAGCCCGTGTTCATTGCAGCACTGTTTACAATAGCAAAAAGATGAAAGCAATCAAGGTGCCCATCAATAGATGAATGGATAAATATATTATGGTGTGTTCACACAATGGAATACTATGCATTGATAAAGAACAATGATGAATCTGTGAAACATTTCATAACATGGAGCAATCTGGAAGGCATTATGCTGAGTGAAATTAGTTGGTTGCAAAAGGACAAATATTGTATGAGGCCACTATTATAAAAACTCAGGAAATAGTTTAAACAGAGAAGAAAATATTCTTTGGTAGTTACAAGGGTGGGGAGGGAGAGAGTTATTCACTAATTAGATAGTAGACAACTATTTCAGGTGAAGGGAAAGATAACACACCATACTGGAGAGGTCAGCACAACTGGACTAAACCAAAAGCAAGAAGTTCCCGTAATAAACCGAACGCTTTGAAGGCCAGCGTAGCAGGGGTGGGGGCTTGGGGACCATGGTTTCAAGGGACATCTAAGTCAGTTGGCATAATAAAATCTGTTAAGAAAACATTCTGCATTCCACTTTGGAGAGTGGTGTCTGGGGTCTTAAATGCTAGCAAGCGGCCATCTAAGATGCATCAATTGGTCTCAACCCACCGGGAGCAAAGGAGAATGAAGAACAGCAAAGACACAAGGTAATTATGATCCCAGGAGATAGAAAGGGCCACATAAACCAGAGACTACATCAGCCTGAGACCAGAAGAACTAGATGGTGCCCGGCTACAACCGATGCCTGCCCTGACAGGGAACACAACAGAGAACCCCTGAGGGAGCAGGAGAGAAGTGGGATGCAGATCTCCAGTTCTCTAAAAAGGCCAGACTTAATGGTCTGACTGAGACTAGGGGGACCCTGGAGGTCATGGTCCCCAGATCTTGTGTTAGCCCAAGATAGGAATCGTTCCCAAAGCCAACTCTTCAGACAGGGATTGGACTGGACTGTGGGATAGAAAATGATACTGGTGAGGAGTGAGCTTCTTGAATCAAGGAGACTCATGAGACTATGTGGGCAGCCCCTGTCTGGAGGAGAGATGAGAAAGCAGAGGGGGACAGAAGCTGGGTGAATGGGCACAAAAATAGAGGGTAGAGAGAAGGAATGTGCTGTCTCAATGAGGGAGAGCAACTAGGAGTATATAGCAAAGAGTATATAAATTTTTGTATGAGAGTGACGATTTGTAAACTTTCGCTTAAAGCACAATAAAAATTAAAAAATTCCTACTGCTTTTTTTATTTAATACTTTTAAGTTTTGAGTTGTTGATATGCTAGGTAATAATTTATCTTACTTACTGTAATCTCTCACCTTTTCTCCGTTTATCCCAACATAGTTCTGTTTCTCTATTGTGTGCCTTCTAATTTAAGAGTATATACATATACCTTTATTTCTTTTTCCAGCAACTAATACAGTATTTCTCGACTAACGAAGATATTAGCACCTCTATTTTTTCCTTTACCAACTGTTCCTTCCCCCATCCTTTTACTTTATCAAGGCTATTTAATGTTTGTATTTTGTTCTGTAACCATAATTTAGTCCTTTTGTTATGCTATAAGTTGATCCTCAAAGATAGTAGCTTCTACATTATTAAAAAAAAAAAAAAAAACCCAGTGCCGTCGAGTCAATTCCAACTCATAACGACCCTATAGGACAGAGTAGAACTGCCCTATATGTTTCCAAGGAGCGCCTGGCAGATTTGACCATGTAAATACTTTTCACTGTGCAGCCAGTTAATACATATGATTGTATTTCTGTGTTCTGCAACTGTGAATTTTCAGTAGTCTCTAATTGTCTTTATTACTTTTTTTTTTTTTAAAATCTGGCTTCATTGTCCCTTTGAGTTCCTGACTCTTAAGATAGTATAAAATATCACAACTTATCTCTCACCTCTCTTTCTCCCCAAATACCTCCTAGAGCTTTCTGTCTCCTAAGCGCTTAGTCTAGACTGTTTGTTCTTTAGATTTGTTGCACAATCACTGTCTTGGCACTTCTTTTCTTATTCTCTAGGATTGATTCTGCTAGTTCTTTAATTTCACATCTTCCTCTTTTTTGGTTTATGTTCTTGTTTTGCTGAATAACATCATGCAGTTTCATACACGGGAGTTTTCTGTGTCCTTGCCTGTGTGAAAGTGATTTTTACAGCCTGTATTTCCCTGTTGATTTGGCCAAATGTGGAATTAGTTTTCCTTTAATACTTCAGTGGATTTGTCTATTTTTCTTTCTTTCTAGAATCTGGTATTGCTAACTGGAAAGTCTTCTAATATGGTTCTCATTCTTTTATAGATACACTTTTTAATTTCCTCTTAGAGAGCTTTCTAGGATCTGTTAATCCTTATGAAATTTCACCTACATGTAAATGCTTACTTTGTTCATTTTACTGGACACTAATGAATCTGAGTTTGAAGATTTTTCATTTAACTTTGGGTTTTTTCTTGTATTATTATTTTATTGTCAAGTCTCCATTTTATTTTTTCCTGATCTGTTTATTGGGTATTAGATTGTCTGGATTGATACTCTGTGTCTTATTTTTAAGGAGTCCTGGTGGTGCAGTGATTAAAGCACTCAGCTGCTAACTGAAAGATCAGTGGTTTGAACCCACCAGCTACTTCGCAGGAGAAAGATGTGGCAGTCTTCTTCCATAAGAATTTACAGCCTTGGAAACCCCATGGGGCGATTTTACTCTGTCCAATGGAGTCACTATAAGTTGGAATTGACTACGGAAGGGGTTTGGGTTTGGTCTTATTTTTGCTTTCTTAATTTTCTTTATCTTTTGTCGATCTTTTTGGGAAAGATTTCTTGGATTTATCTTCCACTTCTGAAAACAAAAAATGGACTAATAAGACATGTTGGAAGGCATTAAAATTTCCAGAATTAAAAAAATTTTCTTATATCTTTTTCCGTAGTGTTCGGTTCTGATTTTATTAATTTTATTGTATCTTGTTGAAGATACGAATTTGTGCACGTGCTTTTAATTTTTTTCTTTTGAAACAGTAAGTTGTAGAAATGTAAATACAGTATAATTTTTTTCCCCAGACTGATGTCTTTCAGCTGAATTCTTTAGTGCGTAATTTCTATAACTGAGGACCTTTTATATAATCATAACCATCAAATTTAATAAATTAATATTGGTTTATTTACATCTGTAAAGATTCATGGTTTCTATTACTGTCATTATTTATTTTGGTGCTCACATTGCCCTGATTGACCAGTGGGAGCCCTTTTGATCTCACTTCTTTGTGTTCATTTGATATAGCCTCATCTTTCTTTTTGCTCTTTCTTGCTGTCTGGTACACCACAGTGTCCCAGGGTTACCTGGTACTTTTCTTGCCTTAGGCCTGGAATTGGCCATTTTTCCAAAGATTCCTGGTTCCTTTTAGTAGAAAGTTGTATGTATAAAATTTGGACATGAGGTGTGCTCATTGCTGTTGATTTGTTGCTGGTTTCAGGCTCTTTCAGTGGACGGAGCTAGGGAATGTGCGTGTGTGGGGAGCGTATGTGTGGATGTGTGTATATGTCTACATACCTGGATAGATACATGCATATACATACATTTATATCTATATTTCTCTGTGTGTATTGAAAACCATAAGTTCATGCTGATATTTCTCATTCCAATCCAATAGCACAGAATTTATTTTAGCTTTCTCCCTTTCTATATTTGTAACTCCCTTCTCTGACGTAGAGAAAGTTGGCTTCCATTATCCTTAATGTATTTACTTATTTGATCAATCTCCTTGGATGTAACCAATCTCCCATCTCTGCTGTTGCTCTCCACCCTTGCATGGACATGCTCCTCTTCTGCTTGGACTCCGATTCTTTATTCCAGGCTGCCTGTACCCTCCCAGCCTCCTTGCATTGGAAACCCATCCCTTATTCCACTTGGGCTTTGACATCCCTCAGTCCCACCCAGCTTGGACTGACATGCCATACTATGTTCCCTCTCTGCATGGGTGTCCTCCTTACTCTGCTCTGGCCCTGATACCTCCACTGCAACCCCAGCCTTGGATATCTTCCTTACTTTTCTTGGACTCTAACCTTCCACTCCACACACTCCCTTTTCCCCTTTTCTCCCATACCTAATAGATTTAGGACTAAGTTATTCTGTTAGGTTGGTGTGGAGGGTTAAATTTCTTCCAGGGCTGGTTTTTCATGATAAATTATTGTCTGGTCTTATTTAAGAACCAAAAACAAAAAGCATTATTTGCGTAAAATACGATATATTGATGTGCCTACAGATACACCTATGTATGCTCACGTGTATACACACATACACCTTCTTATACACATGCATGAATACTTATCTATGTAACCACTCATGTATTTTTTGTTTGCCAGATTGTATATGTTATAGCATTTACCAATAAATGCCCCTTATTCTTGTCTATTTCTTAGTGTCATTCTGTACCTTGATATATTGTGTTCACTTCACTAACATTTGGTGTTGCCTTTCCCATCACCAGAACTCAGGTGTCTACTGTCTAGAGAGTGATCCCTCCCTTTTCCTCCTCCCATCCCTGGTAACTACCAAAGAATGTTGATTTCTTTACATATATCAATTTTCGCCATTTTATAAAAGTGGGATCGTATAATATTTGTCCTTTTGTGCTTGATTTCTTTTACTCAGCATATCTTCCAGATTCATCTGTGTTATGTTTTGCAGACTCATCATCATTTTTTGTAGCTGTATTGTATTCCATTATATGTCTATACCACATTTTGTTTATCCATTCATCCATTGATAGGCACTTAGGTTATTACCATCTTCTTGCTATTGTGAATAATGCTGCAGTGAACACAGATGTGCATATGTCTATTTGTAGCACTGGTATTAGATCTATAGAATACATACCTAGGAGTGGGATTGCTGGATCATAGTTTATTTCTAGCCTTTTGAGGAAGCACCATACCATTTTCCATACTGGTTGTACCATTTTACATTCCCACCAGCAATGGATAAGGTTTCCAGTCTCCCCACAACCTCACCGTCATTTGTTGTTTTCTGTTTTGTTTGTTTTGGATCAGAACCATTTTTGCAGGGGTGAGATGATATCTCATTGTAGTTTTGGTTTGCATCTCTCTGATGGCTAATGATCACGAGCATCTTTTCATTTATTTGTTGGCTGCTTTAAGGCCCTCTTTGGTGAAGTGTCTGTTCATGTCACTTGCCCATTTTTTTTTTTTTTAAGATTTATTAGATGCCTTTAAAAAAATTTAATTTATTTATTGTGTTTTAAGTGAAAGTTTACAAATCAAGTCAGTCTCTCATACAGAAGTTATACACACCTTGCTGTGTACTGCTGGCTGCTATCCCCTTAATGAGACAGCACATTCTTCCTCTCCACCCTGTTATTCCCTGTGTCCATTCAACCTGCTTCTGTCCCCATCTTTCTTCTCATCTCACCTCCAGACAGGAGTTGCCCACATAGTCTCATGTGTCTACTTGAGCCAAGAAGCTCTTTCCTTACCAGTATCATTATCTATCTTATAGTCTAGTACAGTCCCTGTCTGGAGAGTTGGCTTTGGGAATGGCTCCAGTCTGAGGCTAACAAAGGGTCCGGGGACCATGCCCTCCAGGGTCCCTCTAGCCTCAGTCAGAGTATTAAGCCTGGTCTTTTTATGAGAATTGTGCGATCTGCATCCCAGTGTTCTCCTGCAGCATCAGGGATTCTCTGTTGTTTTCCCTGTCAGGGCAGTGATCAGTGGCAGCCGGGCATCGTCTAGTTCTTCTGGTCTCAGGATGATGTAGTCTCTGGTTTATATGGCCCTTTCTGTCGCTTGGGCTCATCTTTACCATATGTCTTTGGTGTTTTTCATTCTTCTTTGCTCCAGGTGGGTTGAGACCAGTTGAGGCATCTTAGATGGCTGCTTGCCAGCACTGAAGACCCCAGACACCTCTCACCAAGTGGGATGTAGAGCGTTTTTTCTTAGTACATTTTGTTGTGCCAATTGACCTAGATATCCCCTGAAACCGTGGTCCTCAAACCCCTGTTCCTGCTACTCTGGCGTTCAAAGCGTTCAGTTTATTCAGGAAACTTCTTTGCTTTTGGTTTAGTCCAGTTGTGCTGACCTCTCCTGTACTATGTGTTGTCTTTCCCTTCATCTAAAATAGGCCTAGTGTACTAATTAGTGAATATGCCTTTCTTTCCCTCTCTGCCCTCGTAACCATCAGAGAATATTTTCTTCTATGTTCAGACTTTTTCTGGAGTTCTTATAATAGTGGTCTCATACAATATTTGTCCTTTTGGAACTAATTTCACTCAGCATAATGCCTTCCAGATTCCTCCATGTCATGTTTCAGAGATCCATCATTGTTCTTAATCATTGCGTAGTATTCCATCATGTGAATATACCATAATTTATTTATCCATTCATCCGTTGATGGTTACCTTGGTTGCTTACATGTTTTTGCTGTAGTAAAGAGTGCTCCAGTGAATATGGGTGTGCATATATCTGTTTGTGTGAAGGCTTTTATTTCTTTAGGATACATTCCAATGAGTGGAATTCCTGTATCATATGGTAGTTCTATTTCTAGCTTTTTTAAGGAAGCACCAAATCGGTTTCCAAAGTGGTTGTACCATTTGACATTCCCACCAGCAGTGCATAAGTGTTCCAGTCTCTCCACAGCCTCTCCAACATTTATTACTTTGTGTTTTTTGGATTATTGCCAGCATTTTTGGAGTGAGATGGTATCTCATTGTAGTTTTGATTTGCATTTCTCTAATGGCTAATGATCATGAGCATTTCCTCATTTATCTGTTAGCCATATGATTGTCTTCTTTGGTGAAGTGCCTGTTAATATCCTAATTTGTCTTTTTGTTGTTGAGTTTTTACAGTATCATGTAGATTTCAGAGATCAGACGCTGATTGGAAATTTCATAGCTGAAAACTTTTTCCCAGTCTGTAGGTAATCTTTTTACTCTTTTGGTGAAGCCTTTCGATGAGCATAGGTGTTTGATTTTTGGGAGCTCCCAGTTATCTAGTTTCTCTTCTGGTGTTTGTGCAGTGTTAGTAATGTTTTGTATACTGTTTATGTCATGTATTAGAGTTCCTATTTTTTCTTCCATGATCTTTATTGTTTTAGAATACATGTTTAGGTTTTTGATCCATTTTGAGTTCATTTTTGTGCATGGCGTGAGGTATGGCTCTTGTTTCATTTTTTTGCAGATGGATATCCAGTTATGCCAGTACCATTTGTTAAAAAGACTGTCTTTTCCCCTTTCAGTGGACTTTCGGCCTTTGTCAAATATCAGCTGCTCATATGTGGATGGATTTATGTCTGGATTCTCAATTCAGTTCCACTGGTCTATGTGTCTGTTGTTGTACCAGTACCAGGTTGTTGTGACTACTGTGGCGGCATAATAAGTTCTCAAATTGGGTAGTGTGAGGCCTCCCATTTTGTTCTTCTTTTTCAGTAATGCTTTGCTTGTCCAGGGCCCCTTTCCCTTCCATATGAAGTTGGTGATTTGTTTCTCCATCTCAGTATATAATGTTATTGGTATTTGGATTGGGATTGCATTGTACCTATAGATCGTTTTGGGTAGAATAGGCATTTGTACAATGTTGAGTCTTCCTATCCATGAGCAATGTATGTTTTTCCACTTACGTAGGTCCTTTTGGTTTCTTGCAATAGGTTTCATAGTTTCCTTTGTATAGGTCTTTTACATCTCTGGTTAGATTTATTCCTAAGTATTTTATCTTCTTGGGGTGCTGTTGTCAATGGTATTGATTTGGTGATTTCGTCTTCGATGTTCTCTTTGTTGTTGTAGACCTTTGCCCTGTTTTTGATTGAATTGTTTGTCATTTTGTTGTTGACATTTTCTTTATATTTTTGAGATTAGACCCTTATGGAATATATCGTTCCCAAAGATTTTTTCACAATCTGTTGGTTCTCTTTTTAATCTTCCGATAGTTTTTTGATGAGCATAAGTATTTAATTTTTAGTTAGTCCCAGTTATCTAATTTGTCTTCTGCTGCTCCTGAATTTGTAGTTGTGTTTGGTAATCTATAACTGAAAACAGTTAGGTTCCATAGTTTTGTCCATGTATTTTCTTCCAGGAACTCCTTAGTTTAGCTTTAACATTTACGTGTTTGATCCATTTTGAGTTAGTTTTTGTGTATAGTGTTAGGTATGAATCCTGTTTAATTTTTCTGCAAATGGATATCCCGTTTTGCCAGCACAGTTTGTTGAAGAGACAGTTTCTTTCCCATTGAGTGGACTTTGACTCCTTGTTAGAAATTAGCTGCCCATAGATGGATGGATTTACTTCTGGATTCTCAATTCTATTCCGTTGGTCTGTGTGTCTGTCATTTAACCAGTGCCAGGGTGTTTTGATTACTGTGCCTGTATAATACGTTTTGAGATAAGAGAGTGCGAGGCCTCCTACTTTGTCTTCAATATTGTTTTTACTATTCGGGGCCTCTTTCTTTCCCATATAAAGTTGGTGATATGTTTCTCCCTTTTGTAAAGAATTTTGTTGGAATTTGGATCGGGGTTCCATTATATCTGTAGATCGCTTTGGGTGTATTAGGGTAACCAAGAAGTTTATTGTAATACAGTCAAATATTTAAAATCATTGAAACAGGGCTTGATGATCTCTTTGTAGTGTTAACTATTCTGGCTATGCATGATTCCTTAGTTGTAAGTTTATTAGTATGGTTTATAGTATTTTGTGAATTAGAGCTTATACTTTTTTTTCTTTTTTTAGTTGACTATATCGTGGAGTATGACTATGATGCTGTACATGATGATGAATTAACTATTCGAGTTGGAGAAATCATTAGGAACGTGAAAAAGCTACAGGAGGAGGGATGGCTAGAAGGAGAACTAAATGGAAGAAGAGGAATGTTCCCTGATAATTTTGTTAAGGTGAGTGTTCTCAGTTAAATTTCTAGCTATTGCTTTATAGAATTTAAGCTTCATGTGTTAAGAAATATATTTTTTAAAATGAAAATATTTTAAGTAACTTTTTACTCGGTATAATATAAAAAAAAAAAGGTGGTTCAAGTACTTCTGTAATGGGCATTATTGTTGCTTAATGTCCTGGTGAATAATAATACTGTGTATGTATGGATGTATGTATGTGTCTACCTTTTTTTGTTTTTAATGAATAATAGTTTACATTTGGGTGACACTTTGTAGTTTAGAAAGTAGCTTTGTTGCATGCATTATCATTTGAGCCCTGTAATAGTCTTGGAAAAAAAAGTAGGGTACGTACTAACCCCTTTTTAAATATGGTGATATTTAGACTGAGAGGTTAAATGATTTGCTGGTATTGAAGAGCTAAGACAGAACCTGAACTGAAGACTCAGTTGCCTCTTATTCACTGGTCTTACCCTGGTATCTTGCTTTTCATGGTCTTTCAAGAATGTACTAGATCATTATTTTTGTAGCAGTTATCTGAGCCGATATCAAAGTAACAATTACTCTTCAACTAACAACAAACATTCCTTTTTTTTCCCAATAATTTTTATTGTGCTTTAAGTGAAAGTTTACAAATCAAGTCAGTCTCTCACACAAAAACCCATATATACCTTGCTATGTACTCCCAATTACTCTCCCCCTAATGAGACAGCTTGCTCTCTCCCTCCACTCTCTCTTTTCGTCAGGTTCTGACCACCTCCACCCTCTCATTTCGCCTCCAGGCAGAAGATGCCAACATAGTCTCAAGTGTCCACCTGATCCAAGAAGGTCACTTCTTACTAGCATCCCACTCCAACCCACTGTCCAGTCCAATCCATATCTGAAGAGTTGGCTTCGGGAATGGTTCCTGTCCTGGGGCAGCAGAAGGTCTGGGGGCCATGACCACCGGGGTCCTTCCAGTCTCAGTCAGACCGTTAAGTCTGGTCTTATGAGAATTTGGGGTCTGCATCCCACTGCTCTCCTGCTTCCTCAGGGTTTCTGTGTTGTGTTCTCTGTCAGGGCAGTCATCGGTTGTAGCTGGGCACCATCTAGTTCTTCTGGTCTCAGGCTGATGTAGTCTCTGGTTCATGTGGCCCTTTCTGTCTCTTGGGCTTGTAATCACCTGTGTCCTTGGTATTCTTCATTCTCCTTTGCTCCTGGTGGGTTGAGATCAATCGATGCACCTTAGATGGCCGCTTGCTAGCATTTAAGACCCCAGATGCCACTCTCCAAAGTGGGATGCAGAATGTTTTCTTAATAGATTTTATTATGCCAATTGACTTACATGTCCTCTGAAACCATGGTCCCCAGGCCCCTGGCCCTGCTACGCTGGCCTTCGAAGCATTCAATTTATTCAGGAAACTTCTTGCTTTTGGTTTAGTCCAATGTGCTGACCTTCCCTGTACTGTGTGGTATATTTCCCTTCACCTAAAGTAGTTCTTATCTACTATCTAATTAGTGAGTACCCCTCTCCCACCCTTCCCCCTCCCCCCTCTCGTAACCATAAAAGAATGTGTTCTTCTCAGTTTAAACTATTTCTCCAGTTCTTATAATAGTGGTCTTATATGATATTTGTCCTTTTGCAACTGACTAATTTCACTCAGCATACTGCCTTCCAGGTTCCTCCATGTTATAAAATGTTTCACAGATTCATCACTGTTCTTTATTGATGCATAGTATTCCATTGTGTTAATATACCATAATTTATTTATCCATTCATCCGTTGATGGGCACCTTGATTGCTTCCATCTTTTTGCTATTGTAAGCAGTGCTGCAATAAACATGAGTGTGCATATGTCTGTTGGTGTAAAGGCTCTTATTTCTCTAGGATATATTCCAAGGAGTGGGATTGCTAGATCGTGTGGTAGTTCTATTTCTAGCTTTTTAAGGAAGCGCCAAATCGATTTCCAAAGTGGTTGTACCATTTGACATTCCCACCAGCAGTGTAGAAGTATTCCAGTCTCACCATAGCCTCTCCAACATTTATTATTTTGTGTTTTTTGGATTAATACCAGCCTCGTTGGAGTGAAATGAAATCTCATTGTAGTTTTGATCTGCATTTCTCTAATGGCTAATGATCGTGAACATTTCCTCATGTATCTGTTAGCTACCTGAATGTCTTCTTCAGTGAAGTGTCTATTCATATCTTTTGCCCATTTTTTAATTGGGTCATTTGTCTTTTTGCAGTTGAGTTTTTGCAGTATTACGTAGATTTTAGAGATCAGGAGCTTATCAGAAATGTCATAGCTAAAAACTTTTTCCCAGTCTGTAGGTAGTCTTTTTACTCTTTTGGTGAAGTCTTTGGATGAACATAGGTGTTTGATTTTTAGGAGCTCCCAGTTATCTAGTTTTTCTTCTGCATTCTTTATAATGTTTTGTATACTGTTTATGCCATGTATTAGGGCTCCTAACGTTGTCCCTATTTTTTCTTCCATGATCTTTATCCTTTTAGATTTTATGTTTAGGTCTTTGATCCATTTTGAGTTAGTTTTTGTGCATGGAGTGAGGTATGGGTCTTGTGTCATTTTTTTGCAGATGGATATCCAAAACATTCCTTTTTTTAGTAAATATTCTAGGCACCTTTGGCAGAAAAAAAAATGTTTAAAACTCCTAAACTTACTACATACTAATAAAATTCTCAATGATTTAGAGAGGGAAAAATGTAAGGAATATCTTTATATTTACATTTCACTTATTGTCTTATTTTCTGTTAGTTTTCTTATACCCAGCCACATTGTCTGGCCTCATTAGATTATGATTGTGAGTTTTGGGGAGCTAGATGATGCCTCATTTGTTTTTTTAACTTGCATTATAGTTGTTAGTGGAATGCCTGGACAGTGTAAATATGTGTTCCCTGTATAAAATCTATGCTTTTGGTGGTGGTTTCACATCCGGGTATGAACATATTCTTTACTCTTAATTGATTTCAAAGAATATGAATACTAACTATATTTTTCTTCTTAAAACAGAAAAGTTATAAGTAGGGAATTAAATTTAGTTGGAAAGGCCACTTTGTTTTATAAATAGATTTCTTTTTTTATAACTTGTAATGGGATGTAATGTATGTAGCATGGGAATTCGTAGTGCAGTGAATTATTTAATATTGGGCCTTTTAGCTGTGGGTGGTGTTGCAACTCCCACAGTGATTGTGTGGGACTATGCAAATAAGGTATTTGTAGCCCATCAGTTGGATTAGACAGTCTGCTAAGAATGCAAATAACGTTCATGGAGCCACTGTGGAGGTGGGGCCATGCAAATAAGGTATGTGGAACCCTAATGAGGAGACTGGTCAGTTTTGCCATCCTGCTCGGTTTGAAAAGAGAGCAATTCCAGACTGAATCCAGTATAACTAGGTGTTCTTGAGTGAGGATGGGATGCCCAAAACTGCTGGAACCACCTTGAGACAAGAAGAACGGTGTATGTGATTAGGATAGAAGAGAGGAAAGATGAAAATGAGTTGGATGCTTGCAGGATACATCAAGCTGCTAAATTAACCAACCTGAGAACCATCATACCCTCTAAACTTTTTGTTATAGGAGGTAGTTTCTTATGAATTAAGTATGTGTTAGATAGGATTTCTATTCGCAGCTGAAAACATCCTAACCTGGTAAAGGAGTCAGCAAGAGATTTTAACAAATTTCTGAAGGTGCACGTATAACCAATAAAACCAGGAAAAAGAAGTCCTGAAAACTTAAGGGAGATATAACTCAGGATGCCAAAGTGCTCTGCAGAACCCCAGAAAAGACTAGAAATTCAGAAAAGGAGAGCTCACATGAAATGTAGAGCTGAAAACGGGAATTTCTTAAGTCTTAAGAGCTAACATCCATTATCAACCACAGTGACTCTAAGGATAAGATCCTAAGCAGCCAGGTATTTTCCTCCCCAAGTGAAAAACTAAAGGGTTAATTTTGCCAAAAAAGCGGTATACTACTTTGGATGAGTGCTGGTTTCTCAGAGTGATGACTACTGAATTCCAAAATTTAGAGATCCTCACAGCAGTGGCCTATTTCCCACCTGCTAATTCTAAAACAAAACCCTAAGACCTACCCACATCTGATGCTGCTGCCATGCTGTTTTTGCAGTGTTCTATGACTAAATTTTCTATAAAAAGCCATTTTTCATGAAGAAAAAATTTCTAAAAAGGGATGAGAGGCCAGTGTCATGGCATACTATATAACCCATCAATATACCATTCTACAGAGGAGAAAACAGAAATTACATGATTTTCCCAACATCACACTGCCAGCAAAGGGCAAAGCTAGAACTTCGCTCAGTTTAAATTCAGTTATTCTGACTCCAATTCTGTAAGAATAGTGACGTGGGGCATCTGACCTCGTCCACCTTCAAAAGGGGAAAGAATCATCAGCATCAACAGCCCATGGCTGACTCCTATTAGGTGGACGTAAAACATGACTTCCACCCTCCAACCTTTTCACCAGTTCTGACACCAGCCACGTCTCCCACAGCACTCTGTACTCTCTGCTGGGTTTGCTAATTTGTTGCAGTGGCCACGTAGAACTCACAGACAATACTCACAGTTAAAGGGTTTATTAGGGAAGCAACAGGTTACAATTTAGGATCATGAAGGACTCAGGTATAGCTCCTTGGCCATGCCTACAGGCAGTCCTCTCCCTCGGTCCCTGGGCCCCTCAGGGTGGCCTCTGCCCTGCTTGGGCAAGTTTTATAAAGCTCTTTAGGTCCACTGAGAAGTGCCCAGAGGCACCCCACTCTACCAGGAAGCCTCCTGCCCAAGGCGCTTAGCTCTATCGCCTGTAAGTCAGCACACCCATTGTGGCTGCCTTGCATCAGGGAACAGGAGTCCTGCTGCGCCATCTTGTGCCAGTCTTCTGGTTCTGCTTCTGCTGTTCTATGCTCTTGCCTTTTGGCTTCTTGCACTGTTTCTGGTGTTAACAGCTCTTTCTCTCTCTGTCTCCTGGGTCTAGGAGCTTCTCAGCGCAGGGTCCCCGGGTCCAGTGAGTGCACTCCATTCCCATCTCTTTTTTATTAGTGGTAGTGAGGGCTCCCCTTTCTGCCTCTGGGATTTTAAGTCTAGCAGCTTGGCAAAACTGACCAATCCTCTTGTTAGGGCTTCATATACCTTATTTGTATGGTCCCACCCCAACAAAGGTGCCATGCACCATATTTGTAGTATCAGCAAGCTATCAAATCCTCTTGGTGGGCCACAAGCACCCTATTTGCATGACCCCACCCAGCCTTTTGAAGAGAGTTAAGGGACCATTGCGAGAAAGGCTGTATAAAAGCAATCTATCACACTGCAAACACTGATTAAAAAAATAAGTTAAAAATATTTATATAGTTCTCTAGATAATGTGATGATGATAAATGGTAGCGGTAGCAAGAATGATCCATCATGAGACTTTATGTTGAAATATATTTTCCTTTCCCGTTTCAGTTTAACTGACGCTATAACTTGAATTTAATGAACTGCCTGCTGATAAAGAATGCAGCTTATTAGTATGCTAGGTAATACAGGGAAACAATCTAGGATTAAAAATCAACCACACGGTACTGAATTAGAGTTGAAGACATTAGCATGAACTCATGTTTAGTTTAAAATATGCACTGATAGTTACAGAAATAATTATAGATGTGTGTACGTATATGGATTAGTATACAGACATATGTTTCTTAGCTCTTTCCACTAGGAGGGCCTTAGAAACAGTGACACCCCAGTAGCATGTGCATACTCAGTGCCCAGATCTTGGTTTCTAAATATTATTCAATAAAAGGAACCAGGACTCCTTGGGAAAATGGCTACTTTTAGTTCTGGGGCAAGGAAGATATAAGATGAGCTGCAGCATCATGTAGTACCAGAAAGTAAGGAAGTGCTGAAAACAAAACAAACAAAACCAAAAGGATGAGGCCATGTCAAAGGGAAACGGAAGTCAACCTGATATAACTCCCAATGTCCAAAGCTGGAACAATTGGAGCAAGAAAATAAATAACATAGTGTTGAGATTATTTCCCAAGGTGTATTTATTTATAGCAGCATGGAGATATATATAGATGAAAAAATGTATATATGGAGCTCTGGTGGCACAGTGGTTAAGAGGTCAGCTGCTAACCAAAAGGTCTGCAGCTCTGATCCACCAGCTGCTCTTTGGAAACCCTATGAGACAGTCCTACTCTGTCCTGTAAGGTTGCTATGAGTTGGAATTCACTTGATGCAACGAGTTTTTTTTCTTTTTTTTTTTTTAATCTATATATATCCCCATGTCGCTATAAATAATGACTGAATAAATAAATGGGGGAGAAATAATAAATTTTATAGAAGAATTTCAAATAATGTATGTAAATACTCCTCCCTCCAGAAGTCCCCCTTAAGTGTGGGCTGGACTTAGCAACTTGTTTCTAAAGAATAGGTAGGTGGAAAAGGAAACAGTAGTAACTTTACAGTAGAGAAACCTGGCAAATACTACCTTAACCAGATGATCAGGGTTAAGGTCATCAGTCACAATTCGATATCATGTATCCCCTGATGTGATGTGAAGGGCACTGTACCCCTGGTAACTTTCCCAAAAACCTATAACCACAGTCTAAGCATGAGAAAAACATCAGACAAATCCAAATCCAGGAGCATTCTTCAAAATACCTGACCTGTACTTTTCAAAAATCGAGGTCATAAAAAACAATGAAAGATTGAAAAACTGGTATTAGCCAGAGGAGACAAAGGAAACATGATGACCAAAAGCATTGTGGAATCCTAAAATTGGGTTCTGGGACAGAAAAAGGATACTGGTGGTAAAATTGATAAAATATGAAAAAAATCTTGAAGTTTAGTTGATAGTAGTGTACCAGTGTTACGTTTCTGAATTTTGACAAATATAACATGGTTATTCAGGATGTTAACATTAGGGGAAATTGGGTCAAGAGTATATGGTAACTCTTTACTACCTTTGCAACTCTTTGATAATCTAAAATTATTTCAGAGTAAAACTTTATTAAAAAAAGCCATAACAACAGCGGTGGATACTCTACAAATTAGTAAAGCTGTTGGCTTTATCACTTCAGGCGTTGTAGTTCATTGTCCACTTGAAAATAAGCCTTATAGAATGATTTTGGGAGCCCTGGTGGTGCAGTGGTTAAGCGTTTGGTTGCTGTCTGAAAGCCCGGTAGTTTGAACATACCAGCCAAATGTTAAAGAAAGAAAGAAAGACTGACAGTTTGTACCAACCCCGCAGTACTGGGGAAGAAAGACCTGGTAGTCTGCTTCTGTGAAGATCACAGCCTTGGAAACCCTATGGGGCAGTTCTACTCTGTCCTATGGAGTTGGTCTGAGTCGAAATCAACTCAGCAGCAACAGATAGAGTGATTTTAAGGAGCATACGCTATTTTGTAAATGTACAAAGCTCACATCTTTCTTACTGTTTTAGATAACTATACTAAAGAGCAGTGATATTTAATTTGGTCTGGAAAATGTATTAAAAAAAACAAACCTGTTGCCATCTAGTTGATTCCAACTCATGCCTGCCCCGTATGTTGCAGAGTAGAACTGCTCCATAGGGTTTTCTTGGCTGTAATCTTAACAGAAGCAGATTGCCAAGTCTTTCTTCCCTGGCAGTGCTGGGTGGGTATGAACTGTCAGTCTTTCTTTAGGTTAGTAGTCAAGAACAAACCATTTGCACCTAACGACCTTGGAAGATTGATAGAAAGGTCAAATCATTTTTTGTGGCCTATTGTAAAAAACTTTAAACTGTAGTTTTTTTGTGACAAATATCCAATTCACTGTCCATTTCCAGTGTTAGACAGACTTTACATAACCCAAGAGTATTTTACAGAGAATATAGAACAAAGATCTATGAAATTAAGGTACATTTTTTTCGTATTTTCAAAATGTCACTTTGCATTAAAGAGATGGAATATTACAGATAAAGTTGAGGCATTCTTTGTTCCCCTTTTTCATTTCTTTTCCTCTGGAGAGCTACACAGTGCTGAAGTTGTATGTATCTTTCCAGTAGTTTTATACATACATACCTATGCATAAACAAATAGTATTTTGTGTGACTTAAACATTTATATAATTATTGTGTCAGATTGCAATTTTTCTTTATATTTAACATGGAATTTCAATATGGATACATGATACAGTCTCTTCTGCTTCAACTTGTATTTCATAATGCTTGTTAGCCCTTGTTAATTATCTAGTGCTGCTATAACAGAAGTACCACAAATAGATGGCTTTAACAAAGAGAATTTTATTCTCTCACAGTTTAGGAGGCTGGAAGTCTGAATTCAGGGCACCAGCTCCAGGGGAAGGCCTTCTCTTTCCTTCTAGCTCTGGGGTAGAAAGGTCCTTGTCATCAGTCTTCCCTTTGTCTCGGAGCTTCACAGTGCAAGGACCTCAGGTCCAAAGGATGCACTTTACTTAGTCCTGGCACTACTTTCTGGTGGTATGAGGTCCCTGTGTCTCTCTGATCACTTCTCTCTTTTATATCTCAAAAAAGATTGACTTAAAATACAACCTAATCTTGAAGATGAGTCCTGCTTCCTTAACATAACTACTGTTAATCCCGCTTCATTAACATCATAAAAACCTGCCAATTCTTTGAAGCTCAATAAAAGTTAATAAAAAAAAAAAAAACCCGCCAATTCCAACTCTTAATGACCCTATAGGGCAGAGTAGAACTAGCCCCATAGGGTTTCCAAGGAGTGCCTGGTAGATTCAAACTGCTGACCTTTTGGTTAGCAGCCATAGTACTTAACCACTACGCAACCAGGGTTTCCACTTAGCTCTAAAGTGATTGGTAAATAGAGGAATGATATCAGGATAATGGGGAAGTTGTGTTAGTTCATTTTCTAGGTAAGTGTAGCTGTAATAAAGAGTGTCGAATTATAATTTCAGCAAGAAAGGCAAATGGTCTAAATAGGAGTTCTTTTGACTCTTAAAAAAACCCTTTTTTTTCCTCATTAAGTGAGCATTTGTACCTGGGTATCTTCCTCAAATTTATACACTACAAGCATTCTGAGGGCTCTTAAGTCCTGTTGCACAGACCTCACTTCTGTCTGGATTTTCTTAGCATTCACAAGTCAGCATTTCCACTTCATCGTCTTCATGCATTTTTAATATCTTTGAGGCATCCTTCAGTCACAGCGAACTGCCTCTTGGGCAGTCCAAGTTAGCAAGTATCTCTATATCTTAAATTTTATCATGCTTTAGGTGAACATTTACAGCACAAATTAGTTTCTCATTCAAAAATTTATACACATTGTTTTGTGACATTGGTTGCAATCTCCACAATGCGTCAGCACTCTCCCCCTTACCCTTTGAACCCTGGGTTCTCTGTGTCGATTTATCCAGTGTTCTTGTCACTTCCTGCTTTCTCGTCTTTACTTTAGGGCATGTGTTGCCGTTTGGTCTCATATACTTGATAGAATTAAGAAGCACATTTTTCATGTGCGCTATTGTTTGTTTTATAGACCTGTCCAATCTTTGGCTGAAAGGTGGACTTTGGGACGGCTTCAGTTCTGAGTTAGCAGAGTGTTCGGGGTGGGGGGCTTAGTCTCGGGGGTTCCTCCAGTCTCTGTCAGACCAGTTAGTCTGGTCTTTTTTTGTGAATTTGAATTTTGTTGACATTTTCCTCTGCTTTGTCTGAAACCCTCTATCATGATCCCTGTCAGAGCAGTTGGTGGTGGTAACTGGGCACTATCTAGTTCTTCTGGACTCAGGCTGGCGAAGGCTGTGGTTCATGTGATCCATTAGTCCTTTGGACTAATATTTCCCTTGTGTCTTTGGTTTTCTTCATTTCCCTTTGCTCTGAACGTGATGGGACTAATAGATGTATTTTAGATGTCTGGTTGCAAGCTTTTAAGAGCCCAGATGCTACCCGAGTTTCTGATTATTGCTGTCAATCTGTTGGCCTGTTTAATCTGATCTATCTCATCAGTTTTTATTTTTTAGTACTAAGTTTCAAAGTTATGTGGGTTTAGAGTGGTCTACCCCAATGGGTACTGGGTTACCCCAACCCTACTTTTTGCGTAATCATTGGTATTTTTAGTGTATGATTTTGAACTTTTTGCATAATCAATGGTATTTTAGTCTGTGACTTTGCAGAATGTCTCATTGTAGGAATGCATGTGTGGCATCATAGTGGTGTTGGTGAAGAATATGGAATAGATTGTGAACTGCCAGAAGAATGAACAGATCAGTTTTGGAAGAAGTACAGCCAGAATGCTCCTTAGAAGCTAGAATGCTCTTAGAGACTTGTTTCGTCTTGCTTACTTTGACATGCCATCAGGAAAGACCAATCACTAGAAAAGGACATCTAGCTTGGTAATGTAGAGGGTCGGTGAAAAAGAGGGAGACCCTCAATGAGATGGTTGATACACTAGTTGCGACAATGGGCTCAAACATAGCAGTGACTGTGAGGATGGCGCAGGATCAGGCAACGTTTTGTTCTGTTATACATGAGGTCACCTTGAGTTGGAGCTGACTTGATGGCGATTGTTGACCTCTCTTGTTACTGTTGTTAGTCGCTGTCGAGTTGATTCCAACTGTTAGTGACCCTGTGTGTGCAGAGTAGAACTGCTGTACAGGGTTTTCAAGGCTGTGACCTTTCAGAAGCAGATTACCAGGCACCACTTGAGTGAATTTGAACTGCCAACCTTTAGGTTAGTATTCGAACTATTTAATTTTCAACAGATGTATAATATTCTGTTGTATGGGTGTATCACATTTTATGTATATTAGGGCAGCTTTCCAATTTTAGTTATTAAAAGCAATGCTGCAGGGTGCGCCTGACCCAAGCCATGGTATTTTCAATCGCATCATATGCGTGTGAAAGCTGGACAATAAATAAGGAAGACTGAAGAAGAATTGATGCCTTTGAATTGTGGTGTTGGCGAAGAATATTGAATATACCATGGACTACCAAAAGAATGAACAAATCTGTCTTGGAAGAAGTATAACCAGAATGCTCCTTAGAAGCAAGGATGGTGAGACTGCGTCTTACATACTTTGGACATGTTGTCAGGAGGGATCAGTCTCTGGAGAAGGACATCATGCTTGGCAAAGTACCGGGTCAGCAGAAAAGAGGAAGACCCTCAACGAGGTGGATTGATTGACACAGTGGCTGCAACAATGAGCTCAAGCATAACAATGATTGTAAGGGTGGCGCAGGACCAGGCAGTGTTTTGTTCTGTTATGCATAGGGTCGCTATGAGTCCTAACTGCTATGAGTCCTAATGGACTCAATGGCACCTAACAAGAACAACAACAACAAAGATATGCACATATATTCAACTCTACTTTGTTACTTAAGTAGTTGAACCAATTTAAACTTTCGCCAGTAGTATAAAAGAGTACCTTTTTCCACATTCTCACTAGCATTTGCTACCCTTAAAACTTTTTTTTTTAAATCTATAGGTGTGCAATAGTATTCACCATGTTTTGGTGTTTTCATTTTCATGATTACAACTGCAGTTAGGTATCTTTTCACATATTTATTGGCCATTTAGTTTTTCTTTCCTGCGCACATTTTGTTCGTATGTTTCTGCTTACTTTTTTGGTCATTTTCTCGTAGACTTGTAGTAATTCTTAATATATTTTGAATACTGATCCTTTGTCTTCTTTCTGCTTTTATGCCTTTTATCCCTCGTAAGTGGTTTTTGTGCCTTGTCTAAGTATAACCTAATTGCAGGAAGGGTTTAATGATAGCCTTTGTCATGGATTGAATTATGTTTCCCCAAAAATGTGTGTACCAGTTGAGTTGGGCCATGACTCCTGGTATTGTGTGATTTCCCTATATGTTGTAAATCCTGCCTCTGTGATGTTAATGAAAGAGGATGGGCCGCAGTTGTGTTAGTGAGGCAGGACTCAAACTACAAGATTGGATTGTGTCTTGAGGCAATCTCTTGAGATTTAAAAGAGAGAAGCAGGCAGAGAGACTGGGGACCTCATACCACCGAGAAAGCAGTGCCAGGAGCAGAGCGCGTCCTTTGGACCCCAGGGTTCCTGTGCAAAGGAGCTCGTAGCCTAGGGGAAGATTGATGAGAAGGCCAACAGAAAGAGAAAGCCTTCCCCTGGAGCTGACACCCTGAATTTGGACTTTTAGTCTATTTCACTGTGAAGAAATAAACTTCTTTTTGTTAAAGCCATCCACTTTTGATATTTCTGTTATAGCAGCACTAGATGACTAACACAGCCTCCTTTGTTTTCTTTATTAGTTCTAAAATTTTGTTTTTCAATGTAATTCTTTTATCAGTCTCTTTTTTTTATATGTAGTATGAGGGTGGCACTAATTAAGCATTTTTTTTGCACATGAAAAAAAATTGAAAAGCCTACCCTTTTCTCATTGACTTGCAATGTTTAATTTAAGAATTAAACCAGAATTGAGAATATTCCTTGCTAGTTTAAAAAAAAAAAAAAAAAAAATTTTTTGTTTTTTTTTTTAGTTTATCACCAAAGGCACTGGTGGCGCAGTGGTTTTTGAGCACTCGAGGGTTGGTGGTTTGAACCCATCAACCGCTCCGCAGGAGAAAGATGGGTAGTCCGCTTCCATAAAGATTTATAGCCTTGGAAACCCTATAGAGCAGTTCTACTCTGTCCTGTAGGGTTGCTGTGAGTCAGAATTGCTGTGATTTTTATCACTGTTTTGATCTAGATGGTCAAGTGTCTGATTTATTTGTTGGTATAATATTTTGAATTTTAATATCAATGTCTTAGTTTGTTGACATTTGGCACTCTGCCATTGCAGTTGCTGCTTTGTCATTGAGATGAAGCAACATAAATGCACTTCAATAAACAAATCCTTAGCAATTTACTACAGTACTTTATAAAGTGTTTTGGGGTGTGGTAAGGAAAGTCTTTGCCCACAGTTTGTTTTTTTGAGGGAGGTCACAACATGAACACAAAAAGAGAAATAGCAATGCTTCATATGGCTGCGTGTCAGATGTGTGGTAAAGATTATAGATGCTAAAAGAACCTGGAAAAAATATTTGTTTCTCAAGGGGCGGGCAGGGCGGGGGGTGGAAAACGAAAGTACAAAGTATTGTGGTCTATGTAGCCAAAGCCAAGTCTTTTGCCAACTACCATACTAGAGATAAATCAGGAAGAAGAGAGCATGACATTGTGAAAAGAGCAGGGGATTTGGAGTCAGGAGGTGTACACTTCTTTTTGGCTTCTGACTCTCCCCTCTTTCTCTCACATACCCACAAGCATACCTACTGTGTGTTTTTCAGAAAGGTGCTTAACTCTAGAACGTTTAAGTTTTTTCCCATGTAAAAGTAGGGAATCCCCACTTCTTGGGTTTCTACTAGGAACTAGATTTTGTATGTCTTGCACATGAATACATGGGGGATTTTATTTTTTCATTCTGTTACCTCCTTGCTCAGGAGCTGCCTACCATATCTGAAAGGGGATTTTGGAGAAGAAAATCATCTGTATCACTGATTTAGTTAACAAATGTTTTTTTGCCAGGTATTATTAAATCAGATGTTAATAATAAAATAGATAAATAAGGTAGAACTTTTCTAATTGCCCTTAAAAATAAAAGTTTTCAAGGAAAGAGAAAAATAGAGAGTAATTAAATGAGAAAATATAGTACAAGTGATTAACCTGATTAGTCTATTTCTGTTTCCTTAAACCAAATCTGTATTCTCGGTGTTGGTGGTGGTGGCCGTGGAACAGATCAAGTCTATTTCAAATGCGCTGACTGGATGAGAAGGCTAGACGATTGAAAAACAAACAGAACTTTTAGTGTGTTAGGATTTGTTTAAGTTGTAGCGTCTTAGGGCAGAAGTAATTTTGATAGGCCTCTCTTCTGTGGAACCAAAGTCTTATATTTACAAAAAGGATCTGGTGAAAGTGATTTTTGTTGTTGTTGAGTCCTTTAGAATGGAAACAGTAGTTCTTTCAAGATTAAACCAAAAAAAAAAACAAACCCATTGCCATCGAGTCAGTTCCAACTCAGTGACCCTATAGGACAGAGTAGAACTGCCCCATAGGGTTTCCAAGGAGTGCCTGGTAGATTGAAACTTGTGCCCTTTGGTTAGCAGCTGAACTCTTACCACCAAAGTTTCTCTTTCAAGATTAAAACCCAAAACAAAAACAAAAACAAACCCACTGCCATTGAGTCCATTCTGACTCATAGCAACCCTATAGAACAGAGTAGAACTGCCCCATAGAGTTTCCAGGGAGCGCCTGGTGGATTTGAACTGCCAACCTCTTGGTTAGCAGCTGTAGCACTTTAACACTACGCCACCAGGGTTTCCCTTTCAAGATTAGGGGACTAAAATATGTCTTCAGAGAGTTGCTTCATTTACTAAGAAGGGAGAGAAAGCAGACATCTGTTTATTAAAAGTTGACAATTTGTGTCCAAGTCCTGGTAAAATTATTATTGGTAAAACTATATTTGGAAATCAGAATTTTTGTTGAAGACCTTGGGTCTAAATCTAAACATTATTTTACTCAAGAAAGAAATCTGTGGTGAAACAATAAAATGAGTCGTCTTAGAATCCAGGCTCCCAACTTGGCCTTTGTTGACACTTGCAGGGGAGGGGCTTCTTGTTATTGCTGGATGGGGGTTCAGAATCCTCACTCAGCCTCCACTGATACCACCCTGACTGGGAGGGGCAGGTGTGCCTCATTACCACCCTCCATGTGGCCTCCACTGACTTGGTAGAGATGAAAGTCCAGGCTCTCCACTTGGCTTTCTCTGACACCATTCCAGTGGCAGGCGGGGATGCCTCCTTACTGCCTGGCATGGAAGTCCAGGTTTCATGCTTGGCCTTTGCCGTCATGCATGGGGATGGAGCTACAGTTTTTTTCCCCTCTGTGGTAGTTGGCTGCAGTAGAGCACTTATTGTCTAAAAACTTTCAGTCCTGCTAGGCTGCCCCTTTCCTGGTCCTGTGGCTACAGCGAGTGGGCTTTTCTTGGAGCTTTTTTTTTTTTTGTCTGTGACCTTGGCATTCCAGGGTTGCTTGCTTTTCCAGTACCCATTCTGATAAAAAAAAAAAAAAAAATTCTGATAGAGGAGGCAAAAAGAATACCCAGGGAACTTACTGCTGGGAGGTTCCAGGGTCCCTAGTTCTTCTTTCCACCTTTCAGAATCTTTTGTTTTCTGTATACTGTCCATGGTTTTTAACTGTACTTAGTGGGAGAAATAGGGAAAAGCACATTGATGCCATCTTTCTATAAGGAAATCTAGATGATAATGCATTTTAATAGAGATGGTAGTGCACATCCTTAACAGTTGTTTATCTTGCTTGAAAATAAGGCTAATTCAGGTGAAGAATTCAAAATTATAGAAGAGCTTCTCCCTTTAGAAGTGGTATAGAGGAATAGCTGTTTTTCTTAAGGTGTTATAAAGCTGTGTTCAGAAGAAAATGTAATTAGTTACCATTAACACAATAATAGGTCCAACCCCCCCAAAAGGTAATAAGTATAATTGACCCCCTTGTCTTTTAAATTATGACTTTGCTTCTAAAGAATGAGATAACACATGAAATCACCTAACAGAGCAATTGACTAGATAGTTGTAGTTACGTAATAAATGTTGATGGACTCTGATTTCACTGATGAGGTTCGTCTGAATAGAGTGCATAGTCTGATCACCTGAGCAGGGTAGAGGAGGGTAGGGAGAAGGGGAGGAGCAATACTGTAGAAAGTTTAATTGGTAGTTTATTTTACAAGTTTTGAAGCACAGAGAGTTATGGAGAAAGCAGAGAAATATCAGTGAAATATCAAAAAAGGTTAACAAAATTTTTACTAATTAAAGAATGTTAAAAGGACAGTATTTATGGATATGGTAATCTGTGAGCTGCGAAGCTCCCTTCTTTTGAACTTTGTACTGATCTTGGAGGTACTACAGGTTATTACGTGACCTGTTAAGATGTTTTTACTTCAGTGCTTTAAAAAATAAGTATGTTCCCAGATGTCTCAATTGCTGGTAAGTGACTTGCTCTTACTTTTATTTTTAAATTTAAAATGAATTTTTGGGCTTTTTTCAAGACGCCCCTAAGCTTAATAACATGTTTTAGACTGTTTGTATCAAGGAACAAGGAAGCAAAAATGATTCACACGTAAGTATTTCAGGAAGCTGACAAGTGAGTAAAAATAATTGGGATTTTTTTTTCTTAGCTGTGACCTAAGTTCCTAGCAAAATATTTTTCCACTTTAAAAAGAAAGATTTGAATAATTGAATCTGCTTAAAAAATTAGACAATTTGAAACACTTATCTTGCATTAAAAATGTTTGTCACTTTATCCCTAGGTTCTATAAGCTGAATGTTAGACATCAGATCTTTAAATGTATTAAAAATTCTTTTTTAAAAACCACTTTGAAAGAAAAAAAAAGTAGCAGTATGGGAGGGGGATGATGATTTGGTGGATGTGGGTACTTTGGAAGGGTCTCATTGTTATAAATTTAATGTCATCACATTATTTTTCTAGAAGAGTACTGATTTATTTTTTGAATATATTGGTATTCCACTGTTCCCATCAAGAAGACATGCTGTTTAAAGAAATGCCAGTTGGGTTTTATATGCCCTTTATTTTTGAAAATCCTTTACTTTAGTTCTTTTGGGTAAACCTCAGTGATTTCTCCAAGTATTATGAAATGTATTCATGACAACAGTTTAGAAAACTATCTTTTTAACAATTAAATTGAAGAAGAACATTTGGAGTTTGATTTATTGTCATTAATTGGAGATAGAGTAATGGAGAAAACAACTCTGTAGATAACAAAATACTAAATGAAAGTTAACATTACTTAGTTATTAGGAATCATAATAAAAACAGTAGAAGAAACATTAAAGTTATGTATAGTTATTTATGATAAATCATAGTACATATTCTGTTATAGTATATAAATTATTAAATATTTTACACACAGACTTGGGTTATTTTAGATAATATTCTGAATTCCATGTAGACTGTACTCAGTGAGTTAGAGAAATGGTTTAATGTTGGTAATGCCAGAAAAGATAGGTAAGGATTTAGGCTTGCTCACATGACTAAGACCTATCTTTTTCCAAATGCCCTATAACAATTTATAGGGCTGTTATTTGTGGTACACCGAATCTTTTATTAAAGAAAAAAAAAAAAAAGTAATACATATTGAAACAAAAATTCAAGCAATATAGAATATCTCTTGTGAAAAGAACATTTTTATCTTGTAACCCTCCCCCAACCTCCTTTGAGTCTTAGAAATTTGGTAGATAACATTCAAGACAATTTTCCAAAGAAAATGTTTTAAACTGGATTGCAATATATGTGCTCTTCTTATATTACTCTTCACACTGTAAATACAAGTTCAAGACATTACGTAAATCATTACCCAGGAATTAATCTGGAAAGTTAAATTCTAATTTTTCTCCTTAAGAGGTTAATATATTTTATGTCTGCTAAGATATCTCAAGATAGTTAAAACTAAACAGTTGTTTTTGAGCCACTTCTAAAACTCATGGCGACTTCATGTATGTCAGAGTAGAATTGTGTTCTGTGGAGTTTTCAATGGCTGACCTTTTGAAAGTAGATTGCCAGGCCTTTCTTCCGAAGTGCCTCTGGCTGGATTTAAACCACCAACCTTTTGGTTAGTAGACAAGTGCTTAACTGTTTGTGTCACCTGGGGTCTTCTCAGGTTGGTTGCCACTGTAGAAATAATTTAAACCAGGTATCAGGGAAGCTAGAGTACCAGAAGCTGGGTATCTGGGATATATTCTCGGCTTACTTCTTGGACAGCGCTCATTGCCTGTTTGTCCCTGCCATCTGTGGCTTCAAGGAGTCTAGGGACTTTGAGAGAAGGATCTCCTATGCAGGCCTAATGTCTTTTGAGTCAGAGGATCATAGACAGAATAGATTCTCACTCCCTGCAGTTTTTATCCTGAGCCCTTTTTATCCTAGGGCTGAAAGCACAAATAAACTCAAAACCAAAACCTACTGCCATTGAGTTGATTCTGACTCATAGTGACCCTGTACGACAGCGTAGAGCTGCCCCAGAGTTTCTAAGGAGTGCCTGGTGAAAGCACAAATAGTATTTCTTAAATCAATAAAACTAGTATGAAAAAGTATGACCATTATAAATCATTAGAGATTTTCAATCCATTTATTGTGTGGTATGTTAGAAAGAATATGGTTAAGAGAACAGTTCTTAGTGTTTTCCTCTATACTTCACTTGCCTCTTGTTAACATTCATGAGGTAGAAAAAAGAAAGGAGTAGGATGCCACTGACAGTGAATGTACATAACTTTTTCCCCCTCTTTTCTTCCTCTGCCTTTTCCAGGCAGGGATGGGGAAGTTGAAATAGGGAGGCCATTTGTCCAAATTGGGAGAGACAACAATTATGTGGAGAAAAACAGATCTGGGGAGAAAATTAAATTTAGAATCTTTGAAACTGGACCTGCTGATATTATATCTGCCATTGTTGTTTTCCTTACTGATTTTGATATGTTCGCCTTCAGAGCATAGGATGCACTAATTTCATATTAAGGAGATTTTCTTTGGTCATTTTACTTTGCACTTAAGGATTTTTGGTAAATATCCAATTTAATTTAATCATAATAAAAGAAAAATCTAATAAGTGGTTAAGTGGTTAAGTGCTACAGCTGCTAACCAGAAGGCTGGCAGTTCAAATCTACCAGGTGCTCCTTGGAAACTCTATGGGGCAGTTCTTCTCTGTCCTGTATGGTCACTATGAGTCGAACTTGACTCAGCGGAAATGGGTTTTTGAAGTAGTTCCTTCTAGAATCATTCTTTATATACTATTGCTTATATTCCAAAAAACAGAATAACTTTAGGAATAGCATAAAACTTTTTGTCAGGTTGGAAGCTTAGGTCAGTCATTTCTAGACTAGTTTTTAAAATGTGGACTAAAACTGACTTGGTCAAAGACAAAACAGCCTGCTCCTTCTTATTTTTTATTAACATCACCTTTTTGTGTGCATCTTCTGGTTTATGTTTACATAAAGTAGGGGGTATTAGTTTTACATAACACTTCTGGAAATGCTGAATATTAAGTTAAATATAACTTAGTATATTCCTTAGATTTTAATTAGCATAAGAAGAACTATAACTCTTTTTAGGGATTTGGTGATTAGCTAACCTGTATCTTTCATTTGAGAAATATAAAGATAAAAAAAAAAGTAGCTACTGTCCTCTAATCTGAAGTCCCTGGGTGGTGCATATAGTTGGTTAATGGAAAGGCTGAAGGTTTGAGTTCATGCAGAAGTGCCCAGAAGAAAGGCCTAGTGATCTGTCTCTGAAAAAATTAGCCGCTGGAAACTTTACAAAGCACAGTTCTACTCTGACACATACGCTGTGAGCTGTGGTTAGGCTGACAGCAACTGGTCCTCTAATCTGGTTTTTATTTTTCTCTGTGACCTTTAACTCCGTAAAATGGAAGTTAATTGCTTTCTGTTTTCAAGCCATGATGCTGCACTAACCATGATCAGATAACCAAAACTGATAACCAAATATATCTATACATTAGATATATTACAATCTTAAGGAGTGATTTGCTAATTTTGTTGGTTATTGTCGTGCATTGAATTATGTCTCCCCCCCCATGTGTGGATCAATTTGGCTAGGCCATAATTCCCAATATTTTGTGGTTGTCCTCCATTTTGTGATTGTAATTTTGTGTAAAAGAGGATTAGATTGGAAACCCTGCTGGCGTAGTGGTTAAGAGCTATGGCTGCTAATCGAAAGGTCGGCAGTTGGAATCCACCAGGCACTCCTTGGAAGCTCTATGGGGCAGCTCTACCCTGTCCTGTAGGGTCGCTATGAGTCGGAATCAACTCAACGGCAACGGATTTGGTTTTTGGTTATGTAATACCACCCTTACCCATGTCACATCCCTGATCCAATGTGAAGGGAGTTTCCCCGGGGGTATGGCCTGTACCACCTTTTATCTCTCTAGATAAAAAAGAAAGGGAAGTGAGCAGAGAGGGGTACCTCGTACCACCAAGAAAGCAGCACCAGGAGCAGAGTGAATCCTTTGGGCACAGGGTTTCTGTGCAGAGAACCTCCTAGTCCAGGAGAAGATTGACAAGAAGGACCTTCCCCCAGAGCCAACAGACAGAAAAAGCCATTCTCTGGAGCTGACACCCTGAATTTGGACTTGTAGCCTACTAGACAGAGAATAAATTTCTCTTTGTTAAAGCTATTTACTTGTGGTATTTCTGTTATACCAGCACAGATGACTAAGACAGTTTATCTTTTTGGTTTGTTTTTGGGTTTTAGTTTAGTTTCTGGTTAGTGCACTCAGAGTTGAGTTCAAGCATTATGAGTTAATTATCATAATAGATGAAGAATAACTAGGTTTTTTCTAGACTTTTTTAGCTTACCCTTCTCCATTCACTTACATTTCTCACCCTATTCCTTATCTGTGAAACAAAACTAATCTATCTGTCTGTCTATCTAGTACATTCTTATTTATGTGAGATTATCCATATTGTATGTTTTCTTGGCCAATTTTGTGTGACATTATCCACTGTGCAGGAAGCTTTCACATTTGGAGAATGATATTCAGAGTTTGCCGTGTCGATATATGATGGCATCTCTAAGTGAGGACTTTTTTTTTTTTTTACTGAATCTCATTGAGTCACTTTCATAGTCAGGAAAGGAGGTTGGTAGAAAATAGATCCTAGATGGTACAATATATTTTATTAACTGGCCGATTAGGTAAAAAAGAATTAAAGGGCAGAGGAAGGAACACTGGAGGCCTTATTAAAGCTTCATAGGTACTCTGTAAAATTTGTTGTAGACAATAATAGCCAAAGGTTTTTTTCTGGGGGGGCAGGGCACTGTCTGTCTTTTTCAAACACAGTACAATTTGAGTTACCACCATAGAAGATTATTTATCTTTATCCTGATGTCTAATATCAGAATAATTTTATATTGTTGGAATACAGTTTTTTTTTGTTAGCTATACGTGTGGTAGATATCTTCTGGTTTTTCAGTTTGTGTTTTTACTTAATAGTTACTTTCAATGAACAAAAATTCATAATTTTAATATCAAATGTATCAGTCTTTTCCTGTATGGTTTGTACTTTTTAATGTCTTAAGAAAATACTTGCTTAAGTTACAAAAGTATTTTTACTATGTCTTCTAATATTTTTAGTTTTATTTGATACATTTAAGTTTTTAATTCACCTGGGCTAGGTTTTGGGTATTGTGTGAGGTAGGGATCCAGTTTTATTCCCTATCCCCCAAATATGAAACGTTAGCCTCACGAGCACCATGTATCTAATAATAATACTTACGCTTTTTATTACCATTGGAGTAAGAACCTTTGCTGACTTCATACTCGTCGAGACTTCTGTTTAGCTGTCATGTGTGGTATGATCACATAGGTTATTTATAGTCTTTTCTGATTGATTGATGCATTCTTTGTGATTACTCAGTGCTTATGTACCACCAGTTTTTTTTTTTTTTGAAGGTCACCCCTGTTCTTATCCCTCTCTGAATCTCAGATGACTTAGAGCAGGGGCCATCAAACTACAGTCCATGGGCCAAATCAACGCCACCTGTTTTTATAAGGCCATGAGCTAAGAAAGTTTATAAATGATTGAGAAAAAATCAAGAGTAATAGTTTGTGACATGTTAAAAAATTATATGAAATTGAAATTTTAGTGTTCACAAATAAACTTATTGGAACATAGCCATGTTTTTATGACTTAGTAATATATGACTACATTTGCACTACAATGGCAGAATTGAGTAGTTGCAACAGAGAGTGTATGGCCTATAAATCCTAAAATATTTACTATCTAGGCCTTTATAGAAAAAAATCTGCCCAAACCTGACTTAAAATATACAGTGCTTATCTCTATATCTTAGGGTTACTTTGTGTGTTGGCATAAGGGTGGTGTTTCAGTCTCCCTTTCTTTACCTCCATTGCCAGTTCTGGTAAGATTTAAAGTCATAATGAGCCACTGGTACCAAAGTGTGTTGCATTCTTCAGATGTGTTTGGGCAGAGAACAAGGTTGAAAACTATGAATACTATGATTTATGTAACACTCACTGTACCTGGTTTTATTTGAGAGTTTAAATAAAATACAATTTAATTAACCTATTTACTGATACTCCCTTTTATAGGAAATTAAGAGAGAGACAGAATCCAGGGATGACAATTTGCCCATCAAACGGGAAAGGCATGGGAATGTAGCAAGTCTTGTACAACGAATAAGCACCTATGGACTTCCAGCTGGAGGAATTCAGCCACATCCACAAACCAAAAACATCAAGAAGAGTATGTAAATACTTTCTTTTCTGTTTAATGTCATAAAAATAGAAGAATATTTTATAACCATTCATAAACAATGTTAAGAAAAATTAGCTCAGCCTTCTGCAGCAGACCACAGTAACTTTTTACTTCTTACATTATTAGATATTGGTCCAATCTTCATTTTTAGTTGTGTATAGTCAATAACATACTGATAGTCAAGCATGAGTAGCTGACAGTCTTCTATAGGAATTACAAGTTAAAATATAAGGCTTTATTATTAGTCTTACAGACCCCACTAAATGGTCAACACTTCGCCTCAGTTGCTTTCTAATACAGTTTATTTAACGGGACGCTACAATGTCTGCTGATCCTCACACAGTATAGATAGAAGAATTTTGATAGTCCTTTTTCTTTAGTGGTTAAACATATGAGCATATACAATGAAAACTTTGAGAGCTGGAACTCAACAGGACTGCTCATATTTTTCTGGATCTCACAGGTTTTCCACGTTTGAAAGGGTGCAGTCTTACCACTTTTCTGTTGCATGTTTTAGTAGAAAATATTTGAGCTTTCCTTCTCTGACAGGTTTCTGCCTTACACAGGTTCTGGCTTTCGCAGGTTTCAAGTTTTCAAAGGTAACTGGCCTAGCAAAGTGCCTTTTAAATATTTTGCACTTTTGTAAATATGTTGAAAGAACAAAGCTAACTTGTCGTGTGGAGACCACCATGTTTGAAATCAGATGGAATTGAGTTTGTCTTGTCACCTTGGACAGAACATTTAAATTCTCTTGAGTTTTATTAATATGTTAGAAAAGGCCAATACCTGATTTCACAGAGTTATTGTGAAGAGTAATCCAGTAGTTCAATAAACATTAATTCTGTGGCTGTTATTCATTATTCAATCCAAGTAATAGTAATTTTTCGTTTGTTATTTGCCAGACACCGAGCTCTGGGCTGCTGGTGAGACATTGGTAAAGAACACAGATAATGTTACTTTTCTCAAAGAACTTATAGTCTTAGGAAAGATTTATTTAAAAAGTACAAAACATTCAACATGTATGAAGGAGTACAAGATTCTACAGGAGCAGATAACCAAGTGTTTTAATACAGTAGAACCTGAAGCCCCTTGAGAGATTGAGTGCTTATTACTATTTTCAATTTGATTTGATAAGCAGTAAATAAATATTTAATCACATATACCTTAGATTAGTGGCTTTGAAATTGTTGTCTGTAAATCCCTTGTGATACTGAGTAGTCTATAACAAAGACATTTTGTTTATATAGATTTCACAAATTGGAAATTTAAGACAGTTTATGATTTTTATGGAGTCCCTTTATATCTCTAATAACTTGTTACTTTCTGTGCCACTGTCTGTTAAATTTGAGGAAACCTCTGCTCTCTGAGTTACATCATATTTTGATAATTGTTATGAAGAGGGAACAGGTTTTCTGACACTGACATAAACCAATAAAAAAGATTTTATGCGTTCTTTATTCCCCAGAAAATGCAGTGCCTAAACAGTTTAGATATTACCCACACTGCTTTCACTCCACTCTCTGAAAATGGACAGTTTCAGTTGCTCTGATGGTCTTGGACTCTGTAAAAACGAAATGGGGAAGGTGTCTGACCTCCTCCAAAACCCTACAAGGGGGAGGGAGAACCAAAATGAACAGCGCAGGGCTGATGCCCATGAGGTGGAGGCCAGACAAGCCTCCTCTCTACCATCTTTATTAATTCTGATGCCAACCGTCCCTCCTACAGCACTCCCTACTGGGTTCAATAATTCATGGCAATGGCTATGTGGAACTCACAGACTGTACTCACAATTATGGGGTTTATTAGGGAAGTAACAGTTACAATTGAGGCTCAAGAACTCTCAGGATACAGTTCTTCCATCAGGATAGCCTCTCCCCAGCTGTGCTCACAGGCATGCCTCTCCCTGGCCCTCAGTCTCTGCTCAAAGGCACTCAGCTTTCTCACTCCGTGGGCTGGGAAGCGCACTACACCATCTCCTGCTGCTGGGTCTCTGCTGCTGCGTCTGTCCTGCTGGTCTCTCCTTCCTTGATGGTGGTGGGCTCCCCTCCTCTGTTCTGAAATTGGCTCTCTTTAAGGCAAAACTGACCAATCCTTTTGGTAGGCCGCAGTTACCCTATCACACAATCACCTGGGTAGAGTTACAAGCCCATGGCTAGAAAGGCTACACACAGAAGTAATCGCACTACAGACTTTGAACGTCTGTTTGCTCAGGGGACAGAAAAGCAGAGTATGTCCTCATCCTGCAGCTTAATATCTATATGGAATTTCTGTGTACAGGGAGAAGTTTTTTTTTCTTTCTTTTTTTTTTTTTTGTGCTTTAGATGAAGGTTTACAGACCAAAAGTAGTTTCTCATTTAACAGTTAATACACACAGTTTTGTGACCGGGGTTGCCAACCCCCCCACTTGTCAACAGTCTCCCCTCTTCAGCCTTCAGTTTTCCATTTCCATTCTTCCAGGTTTCCTGTCCCCTCGTGCATTCTTGTCCTTGCCCCTGGGCTGGTGTGCGCCCATTTAGTCTCATATACAGGTTGAGCTATGTGTATTAATGTTTATTGGCCTGCCTAATCTTTGACTGAAGGGTGAACCTCAGGAGTGACTTCAGCACTGAGTTAAAAGGGTGTCCGGGGGCCATACTCTTGGGGTTTCTCCAGTCTCTGTCAGACCAGTAAGTCTGGTCTTTTTTTGTGAGTTAAAATTTTGCTCTACATTTTTCTCCAGCTCTGTCCTGGGCTCTCTATTGTGATCCTTGTCAGAGCAGTCAGTGGTGGTGATGGCCAGACATCATCTAGTTGTGTTGGACTCAGTCTGGTGGAAGCTGTGGTAGTTGGACTATTCTTTATGTCTTTGGTTTTCTTCATTCTCCCTTGCTCCAGACAGGGTACAGGGAGAAATTTTAAGCCCGTAGAAGAGTTATGATCTCTGCCAATAGTAAAATCCTGTTACAGCTTTCTTTAGCTTTAGTGAACTACAAAGGGACAAATTTCTTTTGAAGTAGAGGCTAGACAGAAAGCTTCAAGGTTATAAATATTTTATTCATTTTTGTCTCCTAATAGGAAAGGACATAGTAATTTTCACCTTCCTTAAGAACATTGGACAAAAGTCTTCTTGTTAAAAGGAAAAACCATTATGTAGTTGGTTGCAGAGGCTTAAACTTTTTCCTAAGGATCCTTTATAACTTGTTTTTAGATGCATGTGTTGAAAGGACTAAATTGATCATTTGGTATCAGCTCACATTTAAAACAGGATGCAGGTTGTTTTTGCCTTCCTGTTATTTATATATTATTGTTTACATTTATTAGATCTGAATTTTTTTGTTGCTATTAGTTTACATCATATCCCTAATTCACAAAATAAATAATTTATTCAAAGGTGGCTCATTGCTGGGTTAAATAGTGGTGGAAACTACTAACCAATATTATACTAATATTTTCAAAACAAAATAGAACAAAAATCCAGAATTTTTGTAAAGGTCAATAGTGCAGTGTGAATGTTCAATTTAAATCTCTGTGTGCAGAGAGAAGTGAATCTGTATGTGTACTGATTTTGTCTAAACAACTGAAAAGGAGAGGTTTAAATAGTATGATCTTGAATGTCTAGAAACTGGTTTTTATTGGACTAGTAAGCCATTTTTCCCTAGTTACCTATGTGTTGATTTTTTTAGTAGAACTTAGTCATGAAACCATTGAAACTTTTGCTATCATTTCTCAGTTAAACATGGTAACTTCTCAGGTTAAACAAACAGGTATTTTCTAGAGCAAGCACAGAATAGTGTTTCCCAGGATAAAGTTGATTACTATAGTTGCTAAAGTTAAAGAGATCGAATTTACACTTTTTATACCAAATACAGGTACAAGACACATTATTGCTGAGGTGCTTGCAAAATCAGTCACAATGATAAGAGCAGTTTATTTTGCTTAGAAAGTAAAAAAAAAAAAAAAGGTGTCTTTTGGCATCACAAATCTAAACGGCATTCAGTGTGAAGTGTTAGTAGTTATTTCACTTTACATTTGGAAGAAATTGACGCCAGATGTGAATCTACTTTTGGTGTGCGTGAGGGAAGACATCAGTGCTTGCTTTGTTTTCCTTATTACTGGAAACTCGCGCTGCAGAAGTGTTGTTTCATCTAGTTAATAATTATTTTGAATGTAAAAAATACATAGTGATTTGTAGTGATGGATGACTAGTGTGTGTACTGAAAGAAACGATGTTACTACGTGGAAAATTAGCGACAAGACTGCCAGGCTGCCCAGTGTTCTATTCCTAGAGAACAGTTGGTGGTAAACGGTATGCCTCCTGATGTGGAGTGAGTGCTGAGGAAAACAATGAAAATTCTGAATACTGTCAAATTGTGGCCACTGAATATGAATCTTTGCATCATACATTTTTTTTTTTGAAAAAATGGTCATGTATATATGTTCAGGCTCTGCTTTTTGACACTGAAATATTCTGACTCCTAAGGAGAAAAAGACTCATTCAGATGATTCCGGCCCAACCCCGAAGCCCTTAGATGAATGGGGTAGGGTATTCTAATTTTCTCTTTTGAAAATTTGTAAGAATAATTATACAGTGAACATAGTGCTCTCTTCGTCTAAATTTGCTGATAACACTTGCCACATTCACTTTATCTACAGCTACATTACTTTACTGAATATGGTGAAAGTACTTTGTAAGACATGACACATCATCCCTAATCACACGAGAATTTTTTTTCCCTAAGATTTTGAGTGTCTTACTCAAGGGGTACATCTCAGCAATATATCTAGTATTTTGAATAGCTTGAATCTTTCATTTAATGGGCTAAATATTATAATCTTTTTATTGAGGAGGAGAAGAGAAAGAATTTTTAAAGAAGATTCACCTGTGTAGTAAATGTCCAAGTTGTTGTGTTTCTTAACATTTGTTGATTTGCTTTGCTTTTTGGAGAAGGAAATTCATGAAAACTTTTTGACACATTAAAAAATTTAAATGTTACAATAAAACCTGAAGCTATTTCTTTCTAGACCCAAATAGAACTAAAAAGTGGATCAGGAATCCTTTTACTGCTTTTTCTGAAGGTTAAGTGTTTATAACCTTCCAGCTTCTGAGTGTGGCATACTCTTCATTTTAGCATTTGATGGAAGGATTAAAACAACAGTCTTCAATGAGAAATAGTTCCATAGTTTAAGAACTCTGTTTGATCTGAATATTTAGAACTATTTTTCAGAACCATAAAATACTTAAAATTTTTGATGACCTACAATTGAAAAATAAGGTATTTTCTGTTTCAGTAGAAAGAGAATAAGAAAAACAATGATTTAAATGATTGCCAAATTTCAGTTTTTTAAAATATAAGGCATTTCTGAAAAGTTTTTTTGAAATTTTTGAACACTTATTTACTTAACGCCTTATCACCTGAGGGTACCAAGATCATGAGAAACACTGTTAGTGTAAGACACTTAAATCATCTGTCAAGTAAAGCTGGGTCTGGATCCTGAGTCAGAACTTAGTCTAGCTGGGGAAAAACATCAAACTGCTGTAAAATAAGGATGATACTAATAATTACCTCATATGATTTGTAGGTATCATGACATGAAAAGTACTTATTGTAAAAAGTGCTTGATAAATGCTTGTAATTGCTATTATAATATTTTATTCTATTAACATTCAGAGGCATACATAATGTGCAGTGATGATTCAAATGAAGAGACAGTTCTATAGTGGGGTTGTCTAGCAAGGTGTGTATAAGCTGCTGCTTGAAGTACGATGTGTGATACACATCGAGACTGGGAAATAAGGCATTTTAGGTAGACTTGTTACCTTTGACAAAGATGCAGAGGTAAGCAAGGACATGGTATTTTCAGGAAATAAGGATCAAATGTGGCTAGATTGTTTGAGCTGTGTTACTTTGTAAAGGAGGTGGCATGATATAGTGTAAAGGTAATAAATAGGTTTAGGAGTCAGAAGTAGGTATAATTCTAGTTTTGCCTGTTTTTAACTCTACGATCTTGGGCAGATTATTTAACTTCTGAGTTTCTGTTTTCCTTATCAGTAAAATGAAGTCTTTATGATCTGTTGTCTGGTAAACATTTGTGAAATACTTCACAGTAGTAGCGGGACTTAAAAGACATGAAGTATGTCCCTGTTTGGGTATATATCCTTCATTCTCTCCCTTGTTAATATCTTTACTTATAATTTCTTTATAGATCTGTAAAGCTGTGTGGAGGTAACTTATGATAAGAAAATACTAGTCATAGTTATTTTTAAAAATTAACCTAATTTCTTATATTGGTAGTTTGTATCGGTAACTGTTCTCCCGCCCCCCCCCCCTTTTTTTGTACTTAGCATGGGTTCTGATACATTTCGAAATTTCATAAATACTTATTGACCAATATGTATAGGTAAAGGACCCCTGGTGGCAGAATGGTTTAGTGCTTGGCTGTTAAACGAAAGATTGGCAGTTCAAACCCATCAGCCACCCCGGGGGAGAAAAGTCCCAGCGATCTTCTCCTGTAAAAATTACAACCCAGGAAACCCTAGGGACAGTTCTACTTTGTCTTACAGGGTTGCTATGAGTTGAATCAACTCGATGCCACACAACTACACCATCCACATCTGTGGGTAGACTGTGTGTGTAATTCGAAATGTGAAAAATCTCCAAATTCCTTTATGTTACCAGTTACATTAACAGGTGAATTTATTATAGGCCAAACCACAAAGACCCAAACCTGTTGCTTGTCAAGTCAATTCTGACTCATAGCGACCCTATAGGACAGAACAGAGCTGCCCCATAGGTTTCCAAGGAGCAGCTAATGTATTCGAACTGCTGACCTTTTGGTTAGCAGCAGAGCTCTTAACCACTGCACCACCAGGGCTCCTCAATATAGGCAGTCACCTTAATTTATAAGTGAACAGTATTTTAAGTAGGGAATCATGTGAAAATTTTTTCTTTTTTTAAATAAGTGACACACATTTTGTGGTAGTAATGGGAGTTGTTAAGATGTTTTTTTCCAGTGTGGCAGTTTCTTGTGAAAAATGGAAAACACTCCGGAGAATTATGCTTAAGGTGAGATGAAAAAAAGTCAAGCATAGCTTTTTGTTAAAATGTAACGAGATCACTCAGTTAATTTACATGCTTTGAAGGGGGTTAATTAATACTCTTTGTTCATCTTAACTCTGATTTTAAAAGATATTGATACTTATTAAAAAAATAAGCAAATCATTTTTTAAAGAATTATCAGAAAGATAGAAAGGATTTCCTTCTTTGAAGAGCACCTTAGCAAAATAAATTTTTTTCTTTGCAATAATATTGTTTTTCCCTTGTCTATGAAGTGCTAACTGCAGAGAACACATTTATGAACAAATTTTTTCAAAGCCACTGCATCAGTTTGCAAAAAAGTACTTAGAAACAATTTTTATCTCTAGTGTAAGGGATGAGAAGCTTTCCAGCAGTAGGCATAAAACTCTTCTAGTATGCGGTCGAGTCGATTCCAACACATAACAACCCTATACAACAGAGTAGAAATGCCCCATAGCGTTTCCTAGGCTGTAATCTTTACAGGAGGAGATAGCCAGGACTTTTGCCCACAGAATGCCTGGCAGGCTCTAACCACCGACCTTTTGGTTAGCAGCCAAGTGCTTAACCATTGCACTACCAGGGCTCCTTTTGCGTAAAACTGCTATTCTTTAATTATTACTTAAAATTTTACCCTGACAACTGATGGAAGGTGACATTTGAAAAATTTTGTTGTGAACTCTAGGCTAGTTTTAAAATCATGAGCAGGATTTAGCTTGTTTAGTTTCTTTTATTGTAGAGCTTTTTTTTTTTTTTTTTTTAAATCAGATATAATTGTGAATTTCTTTAGGAAGCACAGGGAAAGCCTATTGCTAAAGTGAAACCTCCAATATCACTGTTTCTTATTTGGAAGTTCTTGATTCTTCTGATTGTCATGTCTGTTTTTCACCTTTGCCAGGCTGTTGGTTGCCTTTAATTCACCTTCTTTTTTTTATGTTATTTTGGGGGTTCAATTAGATTTATTTTTTGTCCTGACAAACAGTTGCATAGATTCATATCATGTTGGAGCTAAAGTAACTGTAATAGTTATCTAGTCCAGCTCTTTTATAGTTAAGGAAATTGATTCCTAGAGACTTTAGGTTAAATAACTGGCTATAGCTCCTCACCAGAAGGTCAGCAGTCTGAATCCACCAGGAGCTCCTTGGAAACTCTATGGGGCAGTTCTACTCTGTCCTGTAGGGTCGCTATGAGTCAGAATCAACTTGACGGTAGCAGGTTTGGTTTTTCTGTTTAACTGGTTAATGACAGCTAGTACTGAAACCCAAGTCTTCTGACTTCCAAGCCAGTGATGTTTCTATTGTTGATGGAGTCTTTCTTTACCGTGTAAAGTTTATTTGGAGATGGCTTATGACCGTGGTTTGATGCAGTAAAATTCTACTTAGCTAGATTACTTCTCAGGATGATTCTTCTTTGCTAGTAAAAAGTCTCCTTAGAATCTTATATTTGGTGTTGTTAGGTACTGTCGAGTTGGTTCTGCCTCATAGCGACCCTGTGTACAGTAGAAGGAAACACTGCCCAGTCCTGTACCATCCTCACGTTGCTATGCTTGAGCCCATTGTTGCAGCCACTGCGGCAGTCTGTCTCACTGAGAGTATTCCTCTTTTATGCTGACCTTCTGCTTTACCAGTATGATGCCCCTCTCCAGGGACTGGTTCCTCCTGATAATATGACCAAAGTATGTGAGACGAAGTCTTGTCATCCTTGCTTCCAAGGAGCGTTCTGGCTATACTTCTTCTAAGACAGACTTGTTTGTTCTTTTGGCAGTCCATGTTATATTCACTATTCTTTACCAATACCATAATTTAAAGGCACTGATTGTTCTTTGGTCTTCCTTATTCTTTGTCCGTCTTTCACATGCATGTGAGGCAGTTGAAAATACCATGCCTTTGATTCTTCAAAGTGATGTCTTTTTAACACATTTTTTAAAGAAGTCTTTTGCAGCAGATATTCCTAATGCAATAAATAGTTTTGATTTTTTGACTGCTGCTTCCACGGCTGTTGATTGTGGATCTCAGTAAGATGAAATTCTTGACAACTTCAGTCTTTCCTCCATTTATCATGATGTTGCTTATTGGTCCAGTTGTGAGGGTTTTTGTTTTCTTCATGTTGAGGTATAATCCATACTGAAGGCTGTAGTCTTTGACCTTCATCAGTAAGTGCTTCAAGGCCTCTTCACTTTCAGCAAGCAGGGTTGTGTCATCTGCATACCACAGGTTGTTAATGAGTATCTTCCAATCTTGGTGACACCTTCTTCTTCACATAGTCCAGCTTCTCAGATTATTTGCTCAGCATACAGATTGAATAAGTATGATGAAAGGATACAGTCCTGACGCATGTCCTTCCTGATTTTAAATCATGCAGTATCCACTTGTTCTTTTCAAACGACTTCCTCGTCATCTGTGTACAGGTTTCTCATGAGCACAATTAAGTGTTCTGGAGTTCCCATTCCTCACAGTGTTGTCTATAATTTGTTTTGATCTATACAGAGGAATGCCTTTGCATAGCCAATAAAACACAGGTAAACATTTTTCTGGTATTCTCTGCTTTCATCAAGATCCTTCCTATATTAGCAACTCCCATTTCATTGGTAAAATTGTTTCTTTGATCTAGACTATCTGCCACCTTTTTCCCACCTTCTTGCATCTTGTTCATCTTTCATTGTATAACTGCTACCGTGTTTTCTTCAAAGCCTTCCACATCTGCTCCAGTTCAAACCTCCCCTTTCTATAAAATTTTAGGATATGGGGCCCTGGTGGTACAGTGGGTAAGTGTTTGGCTGCTAACCAAAAGGTTAGCAGTTTGAATCCACTAGCCACTCCTTGGAAACCCTATGAGGTCGCTATGAGTCGGAATTGACTGGATGGCAACGGGTTTGGTTTTGGTTATTTAAAATAGTACCCAGCTGGCACAAATGGCTTTCTCTTTGCTGCTAACTGAAAGGTTGGTAGTTCAAACCCACCCAGCGGCACCACAGAAGAAAAGGCCTGGTGACCTATTTCTGTAAAGATTACAGCCAAGAAAACTCTACAGAGCCATTCTGCTTTGTAACACATGGGGCTAGCATGATTTGGAACCAACTCACCAACACAAGACAACAACAACAAAGTATTTTACTATCTTATTGTATATTCAGAAACCCTGGTGGTATAGTAGTTAAGTGCTATGGCTGCTAACTGAGAGGTCGGGAGTTCAAATCTGCCAGGCACTCCTTGGAAACTCTATGGGGCGGTTCTACTCTGTCCTATAGGGTCGCTATGAGTCGGAATCGACTCAACGGCAGTGGGTGTTGTATATTCACTTGCTGATACTAGTGCTTCATGTGCATATTTCCTGTCTCCTCAAGTCCTGTTAGTTCCTTAAGTATGCATTTAAATTATTAAGACAAATTTTGTTACAATTTTTGCTGGTAGGGATGGGGTTGATAGAATGTAGGCACTTGGATGATATTGGTTGATGTTCCTGCCATTTGTTAATTCAGAAATATTTATGAATACCTTTAGGTTTACTGTAAGCCAGGCACTATGCTAGATGCCCTGGTGGCACAGTGATTAAGAGCTATGACTGATAACCAAAAGGTCAGCAGTTCAAATCCACCAGCTGCTCCTTGGAAAATCTATGGGGCAGTTCTACTCTGTCCTATAAGGTCGCTGTGAGTCAGAATTGACTTGAAGACAACAGGTCTGGTGTTTTTTTGTATGTTAGATGAGTTTGTTAACAGAGCAGTTGACAAACTGAATGCCCAGTTTTCTTTATCCTACAGAGTAGAGGGGATACATGCAAGAAAATGTCATTATGATAGAATGAAAGGGAAAAAAAGTCAATTGTCAATAGAAGGCAGGTTGTTGAAGCCAATAGGGCAAGTACAGAATGCTGTGGAAGCACAAAGGAAGAGTACCTAAGAAGGCTATCTGGAGAAAATGCCTTCTAACCTGAGGTTATGATGAGTTGAAGGCAGACAAAGGTGGGCTTCCAGGATGAAGGTAAAGTGTACCTGGCTGAAGAAAAGTATATTTAATTCTCAGAAGGAATAGGGCATGCCATTTTCAAGAAATTAAAGGTCAGTGTGACTAGATCATCGTAAGTATTTCTAGACTTTGATCAGGAAGTAGAAAATCACTGTCCTGTAAAATTTATTTATGATTAATTTGTTGTACCAACAGTGTCTTTTATAGTCTGTATTTCTAGTCTGAGAATTGTCAGTGGATATTTTGCTTTTGTGTAATTGGTGGGATCAGATGTGTAAATAGATTTCATTGCCAGGAGCCTTAGATCCTTTTTGTGTTGGTTTGAATTGATTTGAAGATGAATAGACTAGTATGGGAGCTGAATGGAAGCTAACTAGGATTGATTGTGGTTAGCTGTTTAGAATGCTTATATGTTCTCTTTTTATTCATTCACTTCAGCCCTGTGAATGTAAATACAGCATGTAAATAAAGATGCTATTGTTTATTTTAATGATCTTTCAACGTGTAAGTTTTTATTATATCCTTCTTTTAGAGACCAAGAAACGTCAGTGTAAAGTTCTCTTTGAGTACACTCCACAAAATGAGGATGAACTGGAGCTGAAAGTGGGAGATATTATTGATATTAATGAAGAGGTAAGGAAAACATGTGTTAGAGATACAGCAGCAATTAGAATTGATGCTCTGAGAAACGTGCTTTGTAACAATATTTTTTTCTATGAGAATTTTTGCACATTTTATTGTTTTTAACATAAATTTTAAGATACAGACTTTAAAATGATCTTTAATGATTTTATGTAAGATTGTATTATCTGTAGAAATAAAGCTTTAAACATCTTTGCTATACCTAATATTTGTCTACTGTATTTGAATCTCTTACCTTTAGGAATAAAAAATTTTTTTTTCCCTAAAATTTGATGCAATCAAAGTAGCTAAGCCCATAAATAAGCCTTTCCTTTGATTCTGAATTCACTACAGGTATGAAGCAGTGAAATAGAAGGAATTTTTTCTAAGTTTTAATATCATAGAATGAGATTTTAAAAATATTTTAAAAATATCTTGTCACACCTCCGCTTTTACTATTGAAAGACTATTAAAGTTTTATTTGGCAATTGAAGATCTCATTTTCAGAGTGTATGTATTGATATCATATATTGTTGGAAAGATTGATTTTTGTGTCCTAATGCCATGTAACAATTTATCACTAATGTTTCTTATGTTTAGGTCAACTTCTGATGTGTTTATATAAAAAATAATTCTGTTTTATTTCCATCAACACTTATTGAGTCTGAATTATGTCCTAAGCATTGTGCTAAGTGTTTCACATTTATCATTTCCTTTGAACTTTTCAACAACCTAATGAGATAGGAAATTTTATGCCCATATTACATATGAAGAGATTGAATCAGAAGATAAGTAATTGCCTGTTCTAGTTACTGTTTTATAAAAAACCACCCCAAACTTAGTGGCAAAGACCAACAGTTTCATTAAGCCCATGGGTTGTGTGGGTCAGAAATTCAGGAGGAGCACAGCAGAGATGTGCATCTCTGTTCCATGATGTCTGGGTGTCTCAGCTGGAAAGACTCAAGGCACACGACTGAAATCATAGGAAAGTCCCGTCAATCACATGGTTGGTGCCTTCAGGGCTTGAAGACTAGGACTGCTGATCCAAGAGCTGTTGTCTTAGCTTTGTTACAATATGGGGGCCTTAAGCTCAGGATAGTTGAACTTTTTACACAGCCATTCAGGGCTTCATTTCAGAGAATGTGTTGATAACTGTGCTGCCTTTTATAATTTAGCCTTGGAAGTGATAACAGCGTCATTTTCAGCACATTCTGTTGGTCACAAATGCATCATAAGCCACATAGATTGAAGGAGAAAGGGACGGAGATCACCGCTTCTTGGTAGGAGAAGTGTCAAAGGTCACATTGTAGATGATTATGTGGGATGGGATATTTTGTTGCAGCCATCTTTGCCCAAATCCATGTGCTGAGTATGCAGGTGAGTCAGGATTTGAACTCAGGCAGCCTGTTTTTGGAGTTAGTATTCTTTACCCTTATACTACTTTTTCTTCGAAGAATTCGTTAATCAAATAACACTAACTGCCTAGTTGCCACCAGTTTGAAGTTCCATGTACAGATAATAGTCTGCTCTTGTTTCTCTCTCTCTCCTGTCCCAGTTTGATCTACAGACCCTCAATCACACCTGGTTTGAATCACTCCCAATTCTTCAGTGCCTCCTGAAGTCTACTAAAAAGTCTGAACTCCTCACACTTACTGCCTTCTCCTTATTCTTGCAAACAGTTTGTATTTCAGCTCCATCTTCCATGAATTAATCCTTTATTTTTTTCTTTTTTTTAATTGTTCTTTAAGTGAAAGTTTACAGACAAGTCAGTCTCTCATACAAAAATTTATATACACCTTGCTATGTACTCCTCCTAGTTGCTCTCCCCCCAATGAGAGAGCACATTCCCTTTCTCCACCCTGTATTCCACCTGTCCGTTCAGTCAGCTTCTGTCTGCCTCTGCCCTCCCACCTCCCCTCCAGACAGGAGCTGCCCACATAGTCTCATGTGTCTACTTGAGCCAAGAAGCTCACTCCTCACCAGAATCATTTTCTATCTTATAGTCCGGTCCAGTCCCTGTCTGAGAAGTTGGCTTTGGGAGTGGTTCCTGTCTTGGGCTAACAGAGGGTCTGGGGACCCATGACCTCCAGAGTCCTTCTAGTCTCAGTCAGACCATTAAGTCTGGTCTTTTTACGAGAATTTTAATCCTTTATTTTTTATGCCACCACATTTTTTCCCCATGCTTTTTACCCCTAAAACTCTTATTCAACCTTTAATATGCAACTCTTTCATCATTTCTTTTTAGGAGTCCCTTTTTTGATTCTTTCAAACCCCTCCTCTATGCTGCTACACCGTTCTGTGGATACTTTCCTGGAGCACCTCCTATAACTACCTGCATATTTTTGTTGTCTTCTTCTGTTTTTCAAGGACATGGATTTTATGCAAATTTGTATCTTTAGCGGTGAACACTGGCTCATACATATTGAGTGCCTGTTGGATGAATAACTTATTAAAAGTTTGCTTTGTAATTCTAATGAGGTAGAAAATTAAAAAAAATACTTTAAACAGAAAATGAGCTTTTTTTGCAGCTGCGATAGCATATGTACTTACTGCTGCTAAGTGAATTTTCACAGTGAACAGTTTACTTTAAAAAAAAAAAAAGATTTTACACATTAAATCATCTTAGCATCCCTAGCAGAAACTATTTAAACACTTATTAAATATTTAATTAAATAGCTTTATGGAAATTATGTAACCTTGTTATTAATGGGCGCTGGGTTATTAATGGGTGTAAATATTTTTTTCTAAAGAGTTTGGTTTATGAAACTAATTCTGGTTAAAGGGCATGGGAGGGGAGCTTAGTAGAGCCAGGCACCTGGATTTTTAAAAATAAGTGATTCTTCTGTTAAGAATCACTGTTTGAACAAAAGGCTTAGTGATTTTCTCTGTGAATTAGGAAGCTATATTCTTATATTCATCAGCCTTTTCAAATCACAAATTTCCAAATACCTTAAATACTATTTGTTATAAACTGGGGCTCAGTAGTGTTTAAGAAAGTGAAATTCCAGAATAATCTAGTTCTTGCTGTTAAAACATAACACCTGATTATCTGATATTTTCATGGAAATTACTTCATAGATGGCAGTTGAGTACAAGCTCTCATTGTGAGCGCTATTGATGATGATTTATTCCATGTCATTCAATCCATTTATATTTAGCTTAATATATACTTTTTCCTTGTTGTGTTTTCTTATAGTTTTAAAGGTTGTATCACCAACTTTTTGCTTATTCCTTTATTTAGCCTATTTTTCTCATAGGAAGAAGACTTTTACTTAAAGTACCCTTTTATTATTCTTGAATTGTGAACTCTTTCAGGTAGAAGAAGGCTGGTGGAGTGGAACCCTGAACAACAAATTGGGATTGTTTCCCTCAAATTTTGTGAAAGAATTAGAGGTAACAGATGATGGTGAAACTCATGAAGCCCAGGAGGACTCAGGTAGACTATTTGAACAATTTAAATTGATTTAAATAAACTTTATATATGATCTAGTTTTTATTATGTATTTTTTAAAACTCTGTTCTTATTTGGTAACTAACCCAAATCCAAACCATTTGCTGTTGAGTCAGTTCTGACTCATTGTGACCCCATTACGGAGTATTACAGAGTAGAGCTGCTCTGTAGGGTCTTCTGGCAGATCACCAGGCCTTTCTTCTGTGGTGCCACTGAGTTGGTTTGAACTCAGCCAAATCTTGGAGTTAGACGTTGAGCGCAAACCCACTTGGTAACTAAATGTGTAATATTTTGAGCTATTGGCTTCACTTTATCTACTTTTAGAAAATTACTTATGATAGGGGCCTAAAGTGAACTAAATAGGCAAATAATTTAATATTTTTCCTTTTCTGAATTTCGCTTCAACCCTAAGTAAGCATTTTGTACTCTGATTAGAAATGATTTGATATGTTTCATCTGATTTTTTTCCCAGTTAAGATATGTACAATTTTGATCTGCTGAGTTTGAAGATGTCCTATCTATTGCAGAAATTTTTAATTTTTTTCTTAAATAATATCTTTTTTATTGTTGTCCATATTCACACTATAGATTCCTCTTTCCTCTGTGCGCCAGAATGTCATATTATTTGTGATTGCTGTCATTTAGAGACTCATACACATTCATCTTAATTTGATCATCACTGAAGAGTATGATTAAGAAAAAATTTCCCCAAAGCCAGGTTTAAATTTTCTATTTTCGAGAATTGCTATGAGATTTAGGAAATTTTTTTTCTGCAAAAGAGGAATTGAATTTTTAAGTGGTAATGAAGAATAAGTAGATCTTTTTCTTGATGGAAAAGTATATATAGTGAAGATTTTTCAGGGATTTGTGCTGGTATTAATATTACTTGGCAGTTTTGCTAGGGCATTAGTCACCCTCATGGTAGGGACCTTGTCTTAGTCATTTTTGCTTACCTGTAGTTTTTTTTGTTTGCAAAATATGAATAATGATATTTATCTAAAAGGATTGTGAGAATTGGCAGGACTGTTTATAAAAATAACACTTGTAACATAGTAGATTGCTTTTAACTATTCCTTTTGCTTTCTTTTATATCTTCAGTGTTTTATACATGGAAGGTATAAATAATTTGAAATTAAGTAGGAAGATAGTGTAAGGTTTTATGCATAGGAAATGGATTTATAAGCCTCTGTGGAAACTGTGGTGGCGTAGTGGTTAAGTGCTATAACTGCTAATCAAAAGGGCAGCAGTTTGAATCCAGCAGGTGCTCCTTGGAAACTCTATGGGGCAGTTCTGCTCTGTCCTATAGGGTCGCTATGAGTTGGAATCGACTTGATTGATGGCAGTGGGTTTGGTTTTGGTTTTTGAAGGTACTCAACAGTAAGGGATAAATTTTAGAGGAAAAAAGTTCATATAATTTAAATTTAATAAATTTTGGTTTTGGTTTTTGGGTGTACTCAACAGTAAGGGATACATTTTAGAGGAAAAAAGTTCATATAATTTAAATTTAATAGGTGATGTGGTATTGAATATAATTTGATAAAAGAGACATGGAGATCATTGTAGATTACTCCTAAAGTTCATGTGATGTGTTTTTAGTTCTACCATTTTAAACTTTATCCAGAGTTTCCTAAAACTTTTATTTTCATGCATAATTACGGTTTGTTTGCATATAAACAATTTATGCAAGGTTTTTTTTTTTCCTACTCTTCAATAAGTCTTGAACCTGGAGAAAAGCCAAGTAATGAAACTATATAAAATGGCATGAGGAGATAAAGCAAACTTAAAAACATGTAGATATTGAGCTAGAAACTCCTAGTATAACACCCTCATTTTTTAGCAGAGAAACAAAGACTTTGAGAAGTTATGATTTACGTATTTTTCTACATACATATTCTCCTTACAAGAACCAGGACTTCTAAGAATTTTGGCTTTCAGATTCCTTCTTGTGTACTTTCCTTGCTACTTCTGACCTTGTGGGTCCATCCTTTCAACGCCAGTGTGGTGATGTTTTTGAAACATTTTTTAACTTGGAGAAAAATCACAAAAATAGTATAAAGAGCCCCCATATTTATATATACCGTTTACCCATAGCCACCGATTGTTAACATTTTGCCCTGTTTGCTAATTTATTATTTACTCTGTCTTAGTCATCTAGTGCTGCTATAGCACAAATACCACAAGTGGATGGCTTTTACAAAGAGAAATTTATTCTCTCACCATCTTGTAGGCTACAAGTCCAAATTCAGGGCATCAGCTCCAGGGGAAGACTTTTTCTGTTGGCTCTGGAGGAAGGTCCTTCTCGTTAATCTTTCCCTGGACTAAGAGCTTCTCTGTGCAGGAACCCCGGATCTAAAGAATGCACTCTGCTCCTGGTGCTTCTTTCTTGGTGGAATGAGCTGCTTACTTCTCTCTTTTATATCTCAAAAGAGATTGGCTTAAGACACCATTCTAATCTTGTAGATCTCATCAATGTAATTGCCGGTAATCCATCTTATTACGTCATGGTGATAGGATTTACGACACACAGGGAAATCACATCAGATGATAAAATGGTAGGCAGTCATACAAGGGAATCATGACCTAGCCAAGTTGACAGATATTTCTGGGGGACACAATTCAATCCATGACACTATCTAAAAAAAAACCAGAACAAACCAGTTTCTGTGAAGTCAGTTCTGACTCATGACAACCTCATGTGTACAGAATAGAAATGTACACCATGGGGTTTTCAGTGGCTATGACATTTCAGAAACAGATTGCTAGCCCTTCCTTCTGAACCCACCTCTTGGGTTTGAGCCACCAACCTTTATGACTACTAGTTGAGTACTTAACAGGTTTCACTACCCAGGGACACTTACTCTATATATCAGTATATTTTTTACTTTTACCGTTTAGTTCTCAAGTGTGTATTTCCTAAGAACAAGGCCATTCTTTTATGTAACCATAGTATAATTATTAAAATTCCTCCCTCTAATTCCAATTAATACCACAGGGTACATTCTAGTCTCCGGTAATTTTACTTTTAAGCTCATCAGCAGTAGAGATGAATGAAATGAATAATTGAGCTTGCTTTAAGGGAATTTAATTTTCTTTATTAAAAAAAACCCAAAAAACCTGTCATCATTGAGTTGATTCCAACTCATAGCAACGCTATAGGACAAAACACAGCTGCCCCATAGAGTTTCCAAGGCTGCCACATCTTTCTCCTATGCAGTGGCTGGTGGGATCGAACTGCCGACCTTTCAGTTAGCAGCTGAATGCTTAACTACTGTGCAACCAGGGCTCCTTTTAATTTTCCTTATAGGTTTTAGCTATCTGTGCTTTTGCAAACCATACCATGTTGCTTTTGAACATAAAGGCAGTCTAGTACTAGACTTGGAAGGATGAATGCTTAAAGAGCAAATTATAATCTTCATTGTTATCAATAGACTGTGATGGGTATGGAAAACCCAACATCAACTCATCATCAGTTCTAACAGAACAAGGGTATACCACATGGCTTAAAATCAGGAAAGGTGTGCATCGGGATTGTATCATTTCACCGTACTTATTCAGTCTGTATGCTGAACAAATAATCCAAGAGGCTGGACTATATAATGCAGAACACAGCATCAGGATTGGAGATTAGTTAACAACCTTGACTTGCTGAAAGTGAAGAGAACTCAAAACACTTACTGATGAAAGGACAAACTACAGCCTTCAGTATGGATTACAGCTCAACATAAAGAAAACAAAAATCCTTACAACTGGACCAATAAGCAACATCATGATAGACAGAACATTGAAGTTGTCAAGGATTTTCTTTTACTTGGATCCACAATCAGTGCCCATGAAAGCAGCAACTAAGAAATCAGACAACATATTGCATTGGGCAAATCTGCTGTAAAAGACCTCTTTAAGGCCCCGGATAAGTAAAGCATTGTTGAAAAAGAAGAACAAAGTAGGAGGCCTTACTCTACCTGATTTTAGAACCTGTTATACCGCCACAGTAGTCAGAACAGCCTGGTACTGGCACAACAACAGATACATAGACCAATGGAACAGAACTGAGAATCCAGACATAATTCCATCCACATATGAGCAGTTGATACTTGACAAAGGCCCTCAAAAAGTTAAATGAGGAAAAGACAGTCTTTTTAACAACTAGTGCTGGCATAACTGGATATCCATCTGCAAAAAAATGAAACAAGACCCGTATCTCACTCCATGCACAAAAACAAGCTCAAAATTGATCAAAGACCTAAATATAAATTCTAAAACGATAAAGATCGTGGAAGAAAAAATAGAGACACTGTTAGGAGCCCTAATACATGGCATAAACAGTATACAAAACATTGTTAAGAATGCAGAAGAAAAACTAGATAACTGGGAGCTCCTAAAAATCAAACAGCTATGGTCAACCAAAGACTTCACCAAAAGAGTAAAAAGGCTACCTACAGACTGGGAAAAAGTTTTTAGCTATAACATTTCCGATCAGCGCCTGAACTCTAAAATCTACGTGATACTGCAAAAACTCAACTACAAAAAGACAAATAACCCAATTAAAAAATGGTCAAAAGATATGAACAGATACTTCACTAAAGAAGACATTCAGGTAGCTAACAGATACATGAGGAAATGCTCACGATCATTAGCCATTAGAAAATGCAAATCAAAACTACAGTGAGATTTCATCTCACTCCAACAAGGCTGGCATTAATCCAAAAAACACAAAATAATAAATGTTGGAGAGGCTGTGGAGAGACTGGAACACTTCTACACTGCTGGTGGGAATGTCAAATGGTACAACCACTTTGGTAATTGATTTGGTGCTTCCTTAAAAAGCTAGAAATAGAACTACCATATGATCCAGCAATTCTACTCCTTGGAATATATCCTAGAGAAATAAGAGCCTTTACACGAACAGATAATATGCACACGCATGTTTATGGCAGCACTGTTTAGAATAGCAAAAAGATGGAAGCAACCAAGGTGCCCATCAATGGATGAATGGATAAATAAATTATGGTATATTCACACAGTGGAATACTACTCATCAATAAAGAACAGTGATGAATCTGTGAAACATTTTATAACATGGAGGAACCTGAAAGGCATTATGCTGAGTGAAATTAGTTGCAAAAGGACAAATATTGTATAAGACCACTATTATAAGAGCTTGAGAAATAGTTTAAGCTGAGAAGAAAACATTCTTTTGTGGTTACAAGCGGAAGGGGGGGAGGGAGGGAGGGTGGGGGAGGACTATTCACTAATTAGTAGATAAGAACTACTTTAGGTGAAGGGAAAGACAACACACAATACAGGGGAGGTCAGCACAACTGGACTAAACCAAAAGCAAAGAAGTTTCCTGAATAAACTGAATGCTTCCAAGGCCAGCATAGCAGGGGCAGGGGTTTGGGGACCATGGTTTCAGGGGACATCTAAGTCAACTGGCATAATAAAATCTATTAAGAAAACATCTGCGTCCCACTTTGAAGAGTGGCATCTGGGGTCTTAAATGCTAGCAAGCAGCCATCTAAGGTGCATCAATTGATCTCAACCCACCTGGATCAAAGGAGAATGAAGAATACCAAGGACACAAGGTAATTACGAGCCCAAGAGACAGAAAGGGCCACATGAACCAGAGACTACATCATCCTGAGACCAGAAGAACTAGATCGTGCCTGGCTACAACCGATGACTGCCCTGACAGGGAACACAACAGAGAACCCCTGAGGAAGCAGGAGAGCAGTGGGATGCAAACCCCAAATTCTCATAAAAAGACCAGACTTAATGGTCTGACTGAGACTAGAAGGACCTCGGAGGTCATGGCCCCCAGACCTTCTATTGGCCCAGGACAGGAACCATTCCCAAAGCCAACTCTTCAGACATGGGTTGGACTGGACAGTGGGTTGGAGAGGGATGCTGGTGAGGAGTGACCTTCTTGGATCAGGTGGACACTTGAGACTATGTTGACATCTGCTGCCTGGAGGGGAGATGAGAAGGTAGAAGGGGTTAGAAGCTGGCGAAATGGACACGAAAAGAGAGAGTAGAGGGAGGGAGCAGACTGCCTCATTAGGGGGAGAGTAATTGGGAGTATATAGCAAGGTGTATACAAGCGTTTGTGTGAGAGACTGACTTGATTTGTAAACTTTCACTTAAAGCACAGTAAAAATTATTTAAAAAAGAAAAAAGACCTCTTTAAAGTATTAAAAAGCAAAAATGTCACCTTGAGGACTAAGGGGCGCCTGATCCAAGCTGTGATATTTTCAGTTGCCTCATAATGCAGTCGAAAGCTGGTCAGTGAATAAGGCAGAGTGAAGAAGAACTGATGCCTTTGAATTATGGTATTGGCAAAGAGCATTGACTATACCATGAACTGCCGGAAGAACAAACAAATCTGTCATGGAAGACATACAGCCAGAATGTTCCTAAGAAGTGCGGGTGGCAAGACTTTGTGTCACATACTTTGGACGTGTTATTAGGGGGGACCAGTTCCTGGAGAAGGACATCACGCTTGGTAAGGTAGAGGGTCAGCAAAAAAGAGAAAGACCCTGGATGAGATAGATTGACACGATGGCTGCAACAGTGGGCTCAAACATCGCAACAATTGTGAGAATGGCACAGGACCAAGCAGTGTTTCTTTCTGTTGTACATAAGGTCACTATGAATCAGAACCGACTCAACGGCACCTAACAACAACTGCTATAATTTTAGAATAAAAACAGAGGCAGTTTAATTAAGTGAATATTTCTTAAGCTGTGCTGAAGTTGTGATGGTACAAAATCCATCCCGCAGTCTAAAAGGTTAAGGTCTAGGCCTAGTGGATTTAGACAGATACAAACTCAAGCAAGTATAATTAGATCATAGAGTAAAATGATCTAAGTTTCCTTAGGTACGTACAGGAACTGTTGGAGGATATATTTCTAAATGGAATACTTCACAAATTTTCATCTTTTCAGAAAAGTTTCAGGAAACATTAGGAATATTATCTGTGACTCTGTAACTATTTTAGTTTGAATGTTATCTTCTAAACTCCTTTTTTTTCCCCCTTCTCCTAACTGTCCTTTGCTTTGTTTCCCTTACTGTCCTTTATTCATACTCTTACGATGGCATCTATACCTATCATACATGTTTACGTATCTTTCCTCTCCACAGGATTTCAGCTGTTTATGGGTGGAGACCCTGCCTTTTCTTCTTTCCCCACTGCGTCTTTATAAAGGCCCAAATCACTGATTTATTTTGTTTGTATTCTAGAGCTTTATGTTTTCTCTTACGTCACTTAGATATTTTTTGATAGTGTTGCCGCTTGGGGAAGCATAGTGTAAATAGAACTTGACAATCTATGTATGGAACAGGTAGCCCTCATACCAGTTGATTGTGTCATCTGTTTCCTGTGTCACAAGTGTATGGTATTTGTGGTTTCTAGGGAGAATAGATAAATCTCTGCTATGGCTGTTAGTGTACTCGTATAAAGCATTGCACTGTGAGAATAAAGTCAGAACTTGATCATTTAGTAGTATTTGTGTGACTGTTGTATTCCTAATTGACATGATATCTTGATTATAAAGAGGGATGGAGTATTGTTTTCTTCATGTTTCTTGGTTCATAAACACCTTTGAGAAGTGGGTAAAAGCCATGCACTGTTTTAAAAATACATATAATTTTATGAATAAAATTTTACATCTCATTTCATACGATTCATGAGTTGTTTTGATATACTTTTGAATTTTTTGAATAGATAATACATTCTCATAGTTCCAAAATCAAACTCTATAAACAGGTGTACCTTAGAATACTTGCCCCATCCAAGTGTTCTCCTCTGCTCTCTATGAGAAAGCATTTTTATTTTCTTTTTATCTTTCTGGTGTTCATTTGTGCTTATATGTACAAAATCAAATGTTCATATTTTCTTTTTTTCTTAAACAAGGTAGCATGCTCTGGTGGCCAGAATATGTTGCAGTTAAAACAATTTGAAAATTTTATTAAAACAACATAGTCACTTAGGGACCCGGACTTATAAAGGCTCTGTCCATCTTGACACATGGTTAATGCTTATAGAGGCAGGGAAAATAGAGCATGGCTTTTAAGAATCCCTTTTTTAAAGCGAGTTAGATTTTCATAATGAGAAGAGCATGAACTTCATGGCTATTTAGTATGACTGGTGGTACACGGTGGCCTTCTTGTTAGTTAAAGTTTCCATTTTTAAGTTGCCTCCCATTTCTAAGTGTTCTTCCACTGTATGTTTTCTGTTTAATTTTGTAAAGAGCTTACTAGGATTCTAAGTTTTCTAAGACTCTACTCTAACCTATATGAGTCAAACAAAGAATCAAATAATTGAATTTTTATTTTTGGTCTTTCTCGTTTGGTGGCAGAATCAGGTGTCTCATATAAAGCTTACTCCTAATTTTTAGGTGATGTATGAATGGAGCTTTAGCACAGTGTCTAGCAAATTTGTAACCACAGTAGATACTGGTTCTTTTTATACCACATTACTTCATTTCTTATTCCTTTCCCCTTTTCTTTTCTTTTTATATAAAAACCCATTGCTGTCAAGTTGATTTCAACTCATAGTGACCCTACAGGACAGAGTATAACTGCCCCCATAGGATTTCCGAGGAGCTGCTGGTGCATTCAAACTGCCAACCTTTTTGTTAGCAGCTGAGTTCTTAACCACTGTGCCACCAGTGCTCTGACTTCTTATATAGAATTAACTACATTTAAATATATGATAAAGTTATGTTAAGCAGAGCAGTTTTTATTACTGGGAGTTAGAACAGGATGGAGTTGGAAATCAGTGTTCCTCAATGCAGACGTTCATTCTTTAGAAAGATAGAAAATCATTGATAGGAATAAAAAGAGAAGAGGTCCTAGCAAATAGATTATACTCTTACAATTTTATGTTTCCTTTATTTGAGGATATTTGGTATCAATTCTAAAGTCAGAACTTAAATTTGAGGCCATGAAAAACCATTAGGGAACAAAAATAAGTACAGAAAAACATCTGGCTTAAATTTAGTGGTACATTATTACTTAGCGAGCTGTCCTTTTAGTAACTTCTGATGTATTTTGATATTTCTGTGGTTCACAAGTATTGGCTTTTCTCATTTTTGTGTTTCACATTAAAAGTTCGTATGAGTTAAAACTTACGGTGAAACGATCTATTGATGCCGTGTAAACTGAGCTCTTAAAATATGTACAAAATTTCAAGTGCATGCAACTGACCAGAATAAGAAGTCTGATTTACATTTGGTTTTAGTTCATTACATTTATAATTATAAATACTTGGAGCATTTTATTGCACTCTTCAACCTTACTTGAATTTTAGTAGCTTTGGTGAATTATATGTGTTAAAAATACACTTCCTTCTTTGCTTAACCTCTTTACAGTAACAGTGCATTCTAAATCTAGAGCTTTGTGATTATGGGGTGGGAAGTCAGTGGTTGAAGTGTACTATAATTTTTTTTTTTAAACTTTAATTTTTAGGCAGAGAGGTTCTGAATATTGATATGAATGCCAGGAAGTAAGTGCTTTATAAGGAGTGACTACTTAGAACTTTAGTGATGGTCGTAACCTAGTTCTTTAAGTTTTAATTTGAGAGAGTTTGTATCATGCATTATGGCTTGAATTGATGTCCACTATTCCAGTGTCTTTTTTCTTGTTTCCATTTTTTTTTTTTTAGTGCTTCTGTGTCTTAATAGTGTAATAGCCTGTCTTTTATTGGTATTTTTGCAGTCTTTTCAGTCAGTAAAATAGTGTATGTTCATGTGGTTGTTGTTAGGTGCTGTCAAGTTGACATTTGACTCAAAATGACCCCATGTGACAGAGTAGAACTGCCCCATAGGGTTTTCTAGGCTGTAATCTTTATGGGAGCTTGTTACCAGGTCTTTGTCCCAAGGAGCAGCTGGGTGAGTTCAAATCACCAGCCTTTTGGTTAGCAGCTAAGTGCTTAACCATTGCGTGACCAGGGCTCCTTTTGTTCCTAGTGTCTGTTAAAAAAAAATTATAGTAGATTGTAGTTATAAAATGTTATTTTTTGCTTAGAGAATTGTAATGTCATAGCCACTATCTTTGATTCTTTTACATAGTTTCCTCTTTAAATTGAATAAGTTTTTAAAAAAAAATCGACAAACCGAAATAAATGGGATGATCTTGGTTTGGCCAGTTAAATCCTAGCTATTACCACTAAGAAGATATTTCTGATTCTAGACAGAAATGGGCAATATTACTTGAGCCTTCACAGATAATTTCTTTCTCATGCCCTCAATATGGATTGAAAAGATACAGGATAAAACTTATAGAAAGCCACTTTGTATTTTCTATAGGAATGTCGTGAATTTACAATCTTTCCTGTTAGTGTTTTTTTTCTATAAAATCCAAGGTAAATTTTCAAATCAGGAAAAGTTTTGCTTTTCTAGGGAAATGATATATTTAATTTTTATGATAAAATGTTTCCTTTTTCATTTTGTCAGCTATACTTAGCCATTCTTTTTATTTAGAGTGTGTGTTTTTGCCGGTATTCAGATTCTACTTGTTTACTAAGTAGGAACTGCTTTCAGTTTTTCCCCTTGTTCTGTAAAATTCTAAGTCTTCTCCCCGACTTACGCAAAAAAGTTAAAAAAAAAAGTAAAGTAAAAATTTTCTGTGACTAATTTGTTCTGCCTCCACTTTATCCCTTGCTTTTAAGACACATTGATCAGGTAGAGGTTTTGTGTTTTTGAGGGAGGTTGATAATAAAGGACAAATATGGTTTTCTCATTTTATCTCTGTTATTGACTTGTATTCTTTTGATATCTTGTAAATCTCATTCAGTCTCATGACTTGAGCTATCATTATGCTTAAACTTCCAGATTTTTTTCTTTTGGCTAATCCTCCCCCCCCCCCCCCCAAGTTCTAGATTCATAAATCCCACTGACTAGCAAAAAATTTATTTAGGTATCTAATAAGCATCTCGTACTTAAGATGTCTAAAACTGATTGTCCACCCTTTTCCCTGTAGCTAAATCTGCTGTATACAGTCCTCCCATCTTAGTTAAAAATGGCAACTGCATTCTTCTTTTACTTAGGCCCAAATCCTTAAATATATGCTTTACTTTTCTTTTTATCTCATACCCCACGTTTGATTCATTAACAAATCTCTCACTACTAAAAAAAAAAAAACGAGAATCTGTGTTCTTTTTACCAATGCTACTACTGCTACCCAGGTGTCGTTTCTTGCCTGTGTAATTGCATTACCCTGCTATTTGCCATTACTTCCCTACTAAGTGGTCCTAACATTGTAGCCGGTAGTCCGGGAGTGATCACAGTCCAGAAGGGGGATTTATGTCAGCAACTTCAGTAGATTCCAAGTCCTTCCACTCAGTTTTCACATTTTATTTTACCTTGTTGAGATGAGATACTCAGCATTGTTGTTGTTTGTTAGGTGCTGTCGAGTCAGTTCCAACTCACAGTGACAGAATTAAACACCGCCTGGTCCTGTGCCATCCTCATAATCTTTGTTATGCTTGAGCCCACTGTCACAGTTACTGTGTCAATCCATCTCATTGAGGGTCTTCTTTCTTTCGCTGACCCTTTACCAAGCATGATATCCTTCTCCAGGGACTGGTTCCTCCTACTAACATGTCTAGTTCCTCATTTACTTTAATGATGAACTTGGATTGCTGCCATTAAATGCTTTGTATGTTCACCTGATCCTACTTTGTATTTTTTTTTTAGCACTCAATGCAGCTAACATACATTTTCCTGTTTGTTTTTTCCAAGAAGTAGTTATATTTTGGAGCTTTTGGCTGTTTTAATAATGAAGTCACTTTATATGGCAATAGAAGCTATCAAGCAGTTTTGCTTTAGAGATTTAAAGAGAGGGAGGGAGGTAAGGAAATCTAATTTTTAGGCTTAATGGAAAGATGACTTGCTATTATATTTTATGATTGTGACAGTGTTACGAATAAAATGCAAATACAGTTTTTCTACAAGCATAGCAACTAAAGGAAAATCTGATGGATAAAACATATAGACATAAAACCATTAGATATGCCATATTGCCAAGTTACTGTTCTGTCTCATTATGAGACCTTCCATTCTTCTTTTTTTAACCCCTCCCTCCTTTTTTTCATTCTAGTGACTGATATCTTTTTCTCCCTTTTATTTTGTGTTCATAAATCTTTGTCCTTCTGTGTGGTCCTGCTCTCTCTTACTCGAATGGTTCTCAATACTGAATATTTAAAACTCTTTAAAAATAATAGGAACTGAGCGAGGCAGTGTTTTAAGCACTTTATGGGAATCCTCATAGCCATCTTATGAAGAATTCCTATTTTACAGGTGAAAAAACTAGGTTCAGACAGTATAGGAAATGAAGTATGAATGAAGGGACTTGGTTCCTGAGTCCCTGTGCTTTGCGGCTATACTATGCTGCCTTCGAGCCATTGATTTAATAGCAGAACAGCATCACAGAAGAAAGGCCTGGAGATCTGCTTCTGTAAGCTTCACAGCCAAGAAAACCCGATGGAGCAGTTTTACTTTGTAACACATGGGGTCGCCATGAGTTGGAATTGACTCGATGGCAACATTTTTGGTTTTTCGTGGTAGTTTTGAAGTGAAATTTGGTAATTTTCGGTGAGCCAAAAATAATCAGCCTATCTTAGTAGCCTATCTGTTAGTACTGGATATTTTCAATATTTAAGCATCTATTCTAAAAAAAAAAAATTCTAATGATACATATTTTAATGACTGTATTAAAAGCTACAGTCACTAAACCCAAAAGAGAGCTTTTGTTTAGTACCCGTAATCAAACACACAGACTAAAAGTTGCACCTTTGAACCAACTGCTAAAGTTGCCTTTATCCATCTTTGATTTGTTAATACCATAGATTGTTTCACCTTAAATGCCTTTTAGGTAAGTACCTTATATACTCATCTGTGTCTGAATATTGTTTTGTCTGACAGGCTAGTTATTTAAGCAGTGTATAAAAAATACACCAATTATAATTCTTGCAATGAGGGAGCAAGATGGTGTGGAATTACCTTCCCACCATAAACGCTTAGAAAATTGCATAAAATATAGAAAAAATATTATCAGACAATGGGTGGTAACACAGGACTGGGATTCCTGAAAAAAGGGAAATAAACTAGGAGAGAGCCTACGATTGTCCTGGATTTCTGCCTGGAGGTAATTTCTGGGCTACAATGCAGGGAGGGGGAGGCGTAGCAGATGACTATCAATTTTGCTGAATTGTAGAAGCAGAAATGCGAGTTTAAGGAAGCTGGCAAAAAAACTAAACCCGTTGCTGTCAAGTTGATTCTGACTCATAGCAGCCCTATAAGACAGAGTGGAACTGCCCCATAGGGTTTCCAAGGAGCTGCTGGTGATTTCAAACTGCCAACCTTCTGGTTAACAACCGTAGCTATTAACCACTGCACCACCAGGGCAGCTAGAATTTGTGGCACTGAATACCTGAGGCGAGAGCAGTGTAGAGAAGGAGCTCCCCAAAAATGCTTTTAGTAGGTTCTCTATGCGTTTGACTGAATAGCAGTGTGTGTATACATACCTGTATTAATGTCCCCCCGTGCCCACAAAAAAAAAAAGTCATTGCTTTCAAGTTGATCCCTACTCATAGTAACCATGTTGGGCAGAGTAGAACTGCCACATAGAATTTCCAGGGAATGGCTGGTAGATTGAGACTTCCGACCTTAAGAGCTGTAGCTCTTAACCACTGCACCACCAGGGCTCCATATTAATGTCAAAGTATATTACAGGAAAAGAAATAGAGATAGAAAAGGGACATTTCATAATGATAGTCAGTTCATAAAAATTATATAACAATTCTAAGTATGTGTAAGCTAATAACAGAACTTCAAAATACATGAGACAGAAACTTCCAAAAGTGAAAGAAATAGACAAACCCACAAATAGGAGATTTTAGCATGCTTCTCTCAATAATGGATAGAACGAGTAGACAAAATTTAGTAAAGATTTAAAACACTTGAACAATATTAACACCTTACTGGAGCGAATTGACATCTGCAGAATAGTTCACCCAACAACTATAGTAAAATACATATTCTTTTGAAGTATACGTGGAATATTAACCAGATAGACCCTGTGTGTTGGGGCATCAGACAAGTCTCAACAATTTGAAAGAATTGAAATAATACAATTATGAAATAATAAAATAGGTTTTGTGATCATAATGATGAAATTGTTTTAGATACAGAAAGATAAAACAAAAATCAGTAATCTAAGCTTTCACTTTAAGCTAGGAAAAGAAGAGCAAATTAAAAGTAAAATAAGTAGAAGAAAGGAAATAGTAAGAGCAGAAGGCTATGAAATAGAAAAAAAATTTTGAGAAAATCAAGTTCAACAATTGAATTTTTTTTAAAAGATAAAAAAATTGATAAACCCCTAACAAGACTGATCAAAGAAAAAAGAAATTATCAGTATCAGAAATCTATTAAGGGGTAGCATTAAAGAACCTACAGACATTAAAAGGTTAATAAGGAGATAAAATGCCAGTAAATTTGATGGCATAGATGAGATGTACAAATTCCTTGAAAAGTACAACTTAGCAAAACTGACATTGAAGAAATAGAAACTCTGAATAGCCTATATCAAAGAAATTGAATTTATTATCAAAACTCTTCACACAATGAAAATTTCTTGTGTAGATATTTTCACTGTTGAGTATCAAGCATTTTATCTTACACAAATTCTTTTAGATTTTTTAGGTCTTTATGACTTTGATAATGTCATCATAAGAAAGATAATTATAGACCATTGTGCCTCATGAACAATGAACACAAACGCAAAAATTCTTAACAAAGTGTCTTTAGTCATCTAGTGCTGCCATAACAGAAATGCCACAAGTGTACGGCTTTAACAAAGAGAAGTTTATTTTCTCACAGTGAAGTAGGCTAAAAGTCCAAATTCAAGGTGTCAGCTCCAGGGGAAGCCTTTCTCACCAATCTTTCCCCAGACTAGGAGCTTCTCTGCGCAGGGACCCTGCCCAGGTCTAAGGAACGTGTTGTGCTCCTGGTACTGCTTTCTTATGAGGTCCCACTATATCTCAAAAGACACAATCCAGCCTTGTAAGTTGAGTCCTGCCTCACTAACACAACTGCAGCCCATCCTCCATCATTAACATCGTAAAGCAGGATTTACAACATATAGGAAAAGCACACAATACCGGGAATCATGGCCCAGACCAATCGGTACACATATTTTTGGGGAACATAATTCAATCCATGACACAAGGTATTCGCAAATCCAATCCAGCAAAATATATAAAGGTTAATGCCTCATGTCTAATGGGGGTTTATCCCAGGCATGCAAGGTTGGTAAAAAACAATATAATCTACAATATTAACAGTTGAAAGGAGAAAAACTGTATGGTCATCTCACTAAATGCAGAAAAAGAATTTGACATGTTAAGTACTTAAGATAAATTGATAAAGCTAACCTACATAAAACCTACAGCTATGTAGATAAATAGTGATATATCTGTACAGTAGAATACTAATCAGCAATTAAAAGGAATGAAATACAGATACATGGAACAGCATGGCTGAATTTCATATAAAGCCTGCTCAGAAAAAGAAGCAGACAGAAGAGGCTTTTGTACTGTCTGATTCAATTTATTTGAAACTCTAAAAAGGATAGACCTGAAGTGACAGAATGATGATGGGAAGTTTCTTGAGGTTAGGGGTAGGAAGGATTGGCTAGGATGGTATACCAACATTTTTTGGTGGGTGACGGAAACGTTTTAAATTTTGTTGTGTTACATGGTACATAAGTTTGTTAAAAATTAATGAAATGTTCTTTTAAAATGGGTCCATTTTATTGTATGTGAACATTCCCTCGATAGAGTTGCTTTAAAACTATATTACAAAAATATGTATCTTCTCCCCACCATATTAGCTTAAACTGATATTGAAAGTGACTGTGGTAGATTATTGTATTGGTTAGTATTATTTGTTAAGTCCATACAAGTTGTTTCTATAATCCAGTTCTAAAATATTCACAGATCTGTGATTGGGACTTTGTGGCTGTGAGATGTATTAAAATGCTTAAGAATATGGTTTTGGGATCTTTTAGAATTCAACACTGGCTTTGTTACTTGCTACCATATGGCTTTGGGAAAGGTTCTTAATTCCTCTTAATATTAGATGAGTTTACTCATCTGTAAAATTAGGAGTAGTAATGCTTAATGTTAAGCCCATGGCGGTAACCATACACAGTGTTTAGCAAAGTGTCTACCACAGAATAAACCCTGAATAAATGGTAGCTACTCAATTTTTTTTACTCTCTTTATTATTAACCCTGTTGTTGTTATTGTTATGCTTCAGCAGACTCCTTTAGTTTCATGTACTGGTACTACATTTTTCATTACTCTTCACCTTCAATTTGAAATTCTTCTGGGATTTTTTAGATGATTTACTCTGGAACTTTGTTGTTTAACTTTCTTAGATTATAAGGCCTTTTGAGAATCTGATAAAAGCTGTGACTCTTTTCCCCTAAAAATGTACTGATAAGATAACCCATACAGTTTTCCATAGGGGTGTTCATGGACTCACTGAAACCTATAAATAAGAATCCTACTTATTTAGCAAGAACATAAAAAAACAAACTTCCTTACCCATATAATGTTAAATATTCTTTAAAAAATATTGATTATTGTGTTTAAAAATTTCTGATGGCTGCTTTAAAATTAAAGTTACTTTATCCTAGTGTTAAAATGAAAGGTTGTCTTGAACTGTTCATTTTTTTAAAATGAAAATTTGTTAATATTCCCAGGTTTTATACTTAGTATCTCACTCCAACTTTGATCAGATTTGAATCATATTACTTTAAAAAATATATATATTTTATCATGTTTAAAGAAAGTTTACCCAGCAAATTAGGTTCCCGTTTAACAATTTCTATACAAAGTATTAAATGGTATTAGTTACATTTTTCACAGTGTGTTGTCATTCTCATTTTTCCCATTCTAGTTGTACCATTTCCAGGGCTCTAGTTTTCCTGCCCCTCATCTTAGCTTTAAAGTAATTTTTGACCTTCTGGTCTCGCATAGATGATTTTTTTAAAGGAGCTCATTACTCACGGGTGATATTCTTTATTTTACGAGCCAATCTGTTACTGAGCTAAAAGGTGACCTCAAGGGATAATTTTGGTTTAAGGTTTAAAGACTGTTTCAGGGTGATAGTCTTGGGGAGTCCTGTAGTCTTAACTGTTCCGGTAAGTCTGGACTTGTTAAGGATTTGAGTTCTGTTCCACATTTTTCTTCTGCTCTGTCAGGATCCATCTGTTGTGGCCCTGATCAGAACAGTCAGTAGTGGTATGAATCATATAACTTTTTTAAATGGTTATACTTTCTGTCTTTACTGTTTCAGTCTTGCATTATACTGTCTTTGTCCAAGACTTGAAAATTTTGATGTACTCTTGTTAAGGACCTCGTGTGATATGATTTCCTAGACTGCTTAGTTAATAATTTACTGTTAATACTTGAAGTCTTTGTTGTTTCAAATGACAGCAACAATGAAATCAATGTAAAATGGATTGTGTTCTCAGGTATTCAGTACTCAGTCACTGAATTCATTATTTTTATTCTGCAGTTTCTGTCTAGGAGGTATAGAATATACATCTTATGGAAAGGCATGTCAAGATTTTTGTGATTCTAGGTGTCATTCTTCAAAAACAAATTATTCTTTCAGAAATTGTTTTGACCGGGCCTACCTCACCCTTACCCTCTCCGGGGAATGGGAACGAAACTGTACTTGGACCAATTGCTCAGCCAAAGAAAATTCGAGGAATTGGATTTGGAGATATTTTTAAAGAAGGCTCTGTGAAACTTAGGACAAGAACATCCAGTAATGAAATAGAAGAGAAAAAAATTGAAAAGGTAGTAAAGATGCATTTTACTTAGATTACCTCATTTCATTCCTTTATTAAGCATTTTTTAAAATGGAAAAGTCAGTTTGCAACTCTATTCCTTTTTTTTTTTTTGAGGTGGTTATAATTTGTTTATAAAAAAGATGGCTGTGTGAAATCATTTTCTCCTCAAATTTACTGTAATATAATGTTTATGTTTGAATCTTACAAAATTAAAATCCTTGTTTTCTGGAGCTTTAACTTTTCTAAACGGAAACTTCAGACTTTTTAGTATCACGTTGTAAATATAAATAGAAAAGGGAATTTTTTTTGCCTTTTTAAGCTAAAATTATATATATATGTTTTTATTTTGAAGAAGACCTAAAATGGGCCTTTTAAAAATGATTTCACAATGAGAAGTAGCCATTACCTAACTTTCTTCTGGATTGTCAAGAATGGTTAAATTTACTAATCTCCCTCTCTGAATGTATGGAGACTTATTTTTCATTAGCATCTCACTTGCATTGTGAAATAAATGAAAGTAAATGTACTATAAATTTAAGGATCTAATAAGAAACTTTAAAATACACCCTTAAGTTTTTATTTTGGGAGCAAGATAGCTACCATCTTTAGAATATTTATTTCAGTGCTGTTTATGGTATATCAGTACCTTAGAGAGTCAGATAGGAGACTTTCCCCTAGACTTCTAGGTAGTTGATTAACCTGTAGTCCTTATTTGTATTTTTTGGTTTAACTCTTAAGGGTTTAAAATATTTGGGTATTTACGTAGTTACTTAGTTTAATTACATATTACTTATAAGACTGTGTTTTGGTTGGTGAAATATATTCTGAAGTTTCCTCCTACAGTCATTGTTTTCAGCATTTTGTTTTTCCATCTTAGTACATATTTCCTTATGTAATAATCAGTAAGGTTCAGGAAAGAGAACTGCTTCTATCCCACCCTCTCGTAGCTCTGAGAGTGTCTGATCTTAAGATTTTGGGACCTAATTAATTCTTAGTTTTAAAGAATTCGGGTAAAGATGAGAATTCTCATGGGTTTTGGAATTATGCCGTACAGCCATATAACTGGTAGGAATGTTGAAGAAGCAATTCTTGCATTAGGAAACATTAGGAAGAACATTAGCCCCTTACAACTCTAAAATTTGGGATTATATTGAATAGCTTTATTTGATTGATGGTTATATTGGTAACCTTTCAATCACCATTAATAATGTCCACTACCTAGAGTAGTTCAGAGTCACCATATATGATGGGTCTTTGAGACTTGCTTTGATCGCTGACCTTGGAATTACAAAGTAGGGAGCACATTTATGTTTGGAGGTGGCACCAGGTTGGAGGATATGGTAGAACTGGGGAGAAATTAAAATGAGTATCTTTATAAACAGGAAGATAAACAGAAAACACAGTGATAGGTAGGTTAGTGGTACGTTCACATTTTTAACTAATAAAATCTAAGGTCAAATGTGATGTTAAGTAAGTATATGATGATAAAGGACTTAACTGTAGTCAATTACAATGGAAAAATGTCTACAGGGCTATAGTTTTAAGATTGTAACATTATCTAAATGTTTTCATTCATATAGCAACAATGAAATGTAAAGACTTTGCTTTCTTCTCTAAATCTCTATCACACCTGGAAGAACTTCATTGCTGTTTAAGAGTACACTTTCTGGAGTTTGTCTTTGTAGGCTCAAATCTGGGCTCCGCTTTCAAATTACTGTTATTGTGGGCAGATTACTTAATTTTTCTCATCTATAAAAGGGTGAATAATAGTGCTTGTTTTTATGCAGATTGTTGTGAGGATTAAGTTATAATGTACCTGAAGTTCGTAGGCCAGGGATTGGTACATAATAAGTTCTCAAAAACTATTATTGGTATTTATTTTAGAGGTTCTGAAAATGAATGACAGTGCTGTATTGTAAGCATGAGAACATGTAATCTTAACAGAGAGTTTTAAAAAATTAGCAGTTCTGAGCTGTTATTTAAGGAGCTTTTGAGATCTTTATCTTTTTTGCTGAGTTTTCAGTCATATTACGTGACTATAAGTACCATTCAGGGAATGCTATATAACTATAAATGGAATCTTTGTTTAACAATACTGTCTTTACTCTAACTTAAAATTGTTGATACTATCCTTTTCTATTCTAGCCCTTACTCATACAGTCAGTAGGATCCAAAACTCACAGTATGGAGGTAACAAAAATAGATACTGAAGGTAAAATTAAAGGTAAGTTTTTGAAAAGAATTTTCAAAAACATTGGGAATACTAGGAGCATGCTCAAATTTATTATTAGTCTTGTTGAAGGCATTTGTTTCAGTGTACTATTCAATCAGAGTAATTAAATACTGCTAGATGTAAGCACCATGAAGTCAAGGATTTTGGTATGCCCTGGTCACTGATATATTCCCCTGCATTTAAAACTGAAACACAGTCGATACTTAATAGATATTTGAATGAATGATTAATTAAATTATTATTTACTGTATAGTATTGGCTGCAATTTTAAAATCTAAAGATGAGTTATTAAATTCATCTTTAAAATTTCTAGTGCACGTTGCTTTACACAAAAGAGGCTTAATATTTAAAGAATGAATCAGTTTGTATAAGCTACATTATTTGTGTTCTTTATTTCAGCTAAGGAATATTGCAGAACATTATTTGGTTATGAAGGTACTAATGAAGATGAACTTAGTTTTAAAGAGGGGGAGATAATCCATTTGATAAGTAAGGTGAGATGAAAACAATTTCAGTTTTTTAAAGTCTTGTTAATTATAGAAGTATTTTTGAAAATTCTTACATTCCCTCTAGAATGTAAGTTCTAGAGAGCTGGGACTTTGTCTTGTTTGTTTCTGTGTCCTGAGAACCTGGCACCTGGTGAGCAAAGTTTTATTGTCTGTCTTTGTTATCAATGATTTATTGGGAATTCTTTTTTATAATTTTTATTGTGCTTTAAGTGAAAGTTTACAAGTCAAGTCAGTCTCTCACACAAAAACTTATATATACCTTGCTACATTACTCTCCCCTTAATGAGAGCCCGCTCCATCCCTCCACACTCTCTTTTTGTGTCCATTTCACCAGCCTCTAACCCCTTCTACCTTCTCATCTCCCCTCCAGGCAGGAGATGCCAGCCTAATCTCAAGTGTCCACTTGATCCAAGAAGCTCACTCTTCACCAGCATCCCTCTCCAACCCACTGTCCAGTCCAATCCATGTCTGAAGAGTTGGCTTTGGGAATGGTTCCTGTCCTGGGCCAATAGAAGGTCTGGGGGCCATGACCTCCGAGGTCCTTCTAGTCTCAGTCAGACCATTAAGTCTGGTCTTTTTATGAGAATTTGGGGTTTGCATCCCACTGCTTTCCTGCTCCCTCAGGGGTTCTCTGTTGTGTTGCCTGTCAGGGCAGTCATCGGTTGTAGCCAGGCACGATCTAGTTCTTCTGGTCTCAGGATGATGTAGTCTCTGGTTCATGTGGCCCTTTCTGTCTCTTGGGCTTGTAATTACCTTGTGTCCTTGGTATTCTTCATTCTCCTTTGATCCAGGTGGGTTGAGACTCATTGATGCATCTTAGATGGCCACTTGCTAGCATTTAAGACCCCAGACGCCACTCTTCAAAGTGGGATGCAGAATGTTTTCTTAATAGATTTTATTATGCCAGTTAACTTAGATGTCCCCTGAAACCATGGTCCCCAAATCCCTGCCCCTGCTATGCTGGCCTTGGAAGCATTCAGTTTATTCAGGAAACTTCTTTGCTTTTGGTTTGGTCCAGTTGTGCTGACCTCCCCTGTATTGTGTGTTGCCTTTCCCTTCACCTAAAGTAGTTTTTATCTACTATCTAATTAGTGAATACCGCTCTCCCACCCTTCCTCCCTCCCCTCTCTCGTAACCACAAAAGAATGTTTTCTTCTCAGTTTAAACTATTTCTCAAGTTCTTATAATAGTGGTCTTATACAATATTTGTCCTTTTGCAACTGACTAATTTCACTCAGCATGATGCCTTCCAGGTTCCCCCATGTTACAAAATGTTTCACAGATTCCTCACTGTTCTTTATTGATGCGTAGTATTCCATTGTGTGAATATACCATAATTTATTTATCCATTCATCCATTGATGGGCACCTTGGTTGCTTCCATCTTTTTGCTGTTGTAAACAGTGCTGCAATAAACATGAGTGTGCGTATATCTGTTCATGTAAAGGCTCTTAGTTCTCTAGGATATATTCCGAGGAGTGGGATTGCTGGATCGTATGGTAGTTCTATTTCTAGCATTTTAAGGAAACGTCAAATTGATTTCAGAAGTGGTTGTACCATTTGACATTCCCACCAGCAGTGTATAAGTGTTCCAGTCTCTCCACAGCCTCTCCAACATTTATTATTTTGTGTTTTTTGGATTAATGTCAGCCTTGTTGGAGTGATTGGGAATTCTTTTTACCATCATATCCTGTTTTTCTATTTTAATTCACACCCACAAATTTCTGTTCTCACTTCTCATTCCACCCTTTTCTATTTTTTTTTTTTTTCTTTTCCATCTACTGTTTGGAGCACCGTTCGTAATATTGAAAGAAAGAGAGGAAAAATAGGGAAGGAATCTAAATGTTCATCAATGTGAAAATGGTTATGAAATTCTTCACACTATAGAAAATAATGGAGCTGTTTCAAAGATTGAGGTAGATTCGTACTTACCCGCAATGAATTCTAAGGCAAAATGAAGAGAAAGCTCAATCGTATTGGGTGGGAGGTAGGGGTGGGGCAGAACCTTTTAATAGCTTTGTCATATAGGAAAATTATAATTGTTTGTTTTTGCTGTAACCTTGAAGAATAATTTTTGGAATTTTTTACTGTTTGTTGTCAGATGGTTTAGGGTATGTAATTGCAAATTGTCACACAATTTGGACTGATGACACCTAATTTCTCATGCAAGGGTAGGTGTTGAAAAGGAACCGTAGATGATCTTGTTAATTAGTAAAGCAACTGAATAATATTGATTAATTTCATTAGTGTATAAAATGTTAAGAATGTTAGATGAGATACAGTTTGGAAATCCCTTCCTTCCTTCCTTCCTCCCTCCATCCCTTCCTCGCTCCCCACCTGCCTCCCTCCCTCCTGAGCTACCCACCTGCCTCCCTGCCTGCCTTCTCTCCCTTTTCCCTCCTCCCCTGCTCCCCTCCTCTCCCTTCCTCTTTCCTCCCCCTTACCCATTCTTGAGAACCTTTAAACCTTGTAGACTAAATTTTAAAATTATTTGACTTACTTAAAAAAAATTAAATTATAATTTTGAAGTAGTAAGTGGGAGAACATTGTCTTTTAGGAAACCTCATGACCTTTTTTTTTTTTGTAAAAATATAGTTGAATTATTTTGCTATTTTGTTGTAAACTTTTCTCCATTTAAAGTTAATTCCTGTTGTCTTAATTATTCTTTGTTTTGTTTTTTTAGGACACTGGAGAGGCTGGCTGGTGGAGGGGTGAACTTAATGGAAAAGAAGGAGTGTTTCCAGACAATTTTGCTGTTCAGATAAGTGAACAAGATAAGGACTTTCCAGTAAGCTTTTGTCAATGATGACAATACTTTAAAGAACCTTTTAGCAATATTTTTTTTCCAAAAACAGATTTTTTTTTTTGCATTGTTAATGATTTTTATGAAGGGGGTTCCAGATTTATATATTCGGGTAAAAATTATTTGAATTATAGTAAAACAAAATGAAGTTTCAGTTCTGTGTTTTATTTCTGCTTTTTTCCTCTGAATGTGGGAGGAAGACCTGGCGATCTGCTTATGTAAAGATTAACCCAGTGCCAGTTAATAAAGATTACAGCCAAGAAAAACCTATGGGGCAGTTCTTCTCTGTCACATGGGGTCGCTCTGAGTCCTTATGACTCAATGGCACCTAACAACAACAGCAATATACTGAAAATTAACCTCAGACAGCATTACATGATAATTAAAAAAAACTGACCATGATAGTGGATAAATTAATGTTTGCCTGAGAAAAATTGTATTTTTGTTTAATTTTGTTGAAAAGTTTTAGTTTAAGCTTCTGTTGATATTACTATTATTGGATCAACATATTCTTGGTAAGGCAAGAAGCAGAGTCTTTCCTTATATTTCTATCTCATTTATCAAAGAGAAAAAAGCAACATTGAGTCATTCGTCAGTGATCTTTTGCCTTTCTACACCTTGATCCCCTTTTTCCCTGTTAGAGGGATCCAATTTAGTTTTTAAATAGAGAGAAAGAGAGAGATAGCAGACACATACAGCAAGAGAGACTACCATATTTGGTTTAAACCAGTGAAAGGCTATGTAACCTTTGTTTTCATTTAATTACCGGAGGTACCCTATGGAGACTTAGGCTGTTTTGGAGCTCTTCCTTTGCTAGATCACATTCAGTATTGGTTCAGCCTTCAGAATGCTTTACTTTTATACATTCCTTAATGAATACATTTTCCTGCTTGTATTGGGTGTTTTTACAATATTGCTTATCTGTTGTCCTTAATTGTAAAGTCAAATTCACATACTTAGAAATGTGCCTTAGTTAAATTTTTTAGACATAAAATTAACTCTTAAAAAGAGTGAATGCTTATAAATTCAAGAGGCTTTGAATAAATTGAGAAAAATAGGCCTTTGGCTTTAACCTTTTTTTGGAGAATTCTGAAGAATTAATAGTGAAAACAATCTATTAATTAGCTACTCTACTTTTATCCGTTTTTTAAAACAATGTCTCTCTCTCTCTTTTTTTTTCTGTCCCTCCCCTACCTCCTCCCTACCAACCCTTATTTGTGAAATGAGGTAAAATTGTGGATAACAAAACCAAACCCAGCCCTTTGCCCTAAGTCAATTCCAACTCGTAGTGACACTGTAAGACAGAGTAGAACTGCCCCATAGGGCTTCCAAGGCTGTAATCTTCACAGAAGCATACTGGCACATCTTTCTTTTGTGTGGTGGCTGGTGGGTTCAAATCGCTGACCTTTTCGGTTACCCTGAGGACTTAACTACTGTGCCACCAGGGCTCCTTAAAATGGTGCTTAGGAATCTTAAATTAGAGGAGACAAGACAAAATATTCTTGGCAATTAGTAAGGTTTTTAGGTTTATCCAACCCAATGATAACTTTTGAAATATTTGATTAAATTTTGATCGAGGAGGAATTTGTTCTAACAATAATTTTTCTGTCAGTGACCCTTTGTGGAGATGTTAAGATCTTAGCATTTTCTGTGCCTGGCTACCACCACTGATTGCTCTGACAGGGATCACAATAGAGGGTCCCGGGCAGAGCGGAGAAAAATGTAGAACAAAATTCTAACTCAAAAAGAAAAGACCAGACTTGCTGGCCTGACAGAGACTGGAGAAACCCTGAGAGTATGGCCCCCGGATACCCTTTTAGCTTAGTAATGAGGTCACTCCTGAGGTTCACCCTTCAGCCAAAGATTTTGAACAGGCCCATGGAACAAAACAAGACCAAAGGGGCGCACCGGCCCTGGGAACGGACTGGAAGGCAGGAGGGAACCGGAAAGCTGGTAATAGGGAACCCAGGGTTGAGAAGGGAGAGTGTTGACATATTGTGGGGCTGTTAACCAATATAATAGAACAATGTGTGTACTAACTGTTTGATGAGAAACTAGTCCTGTAAACCTTCATCCAAAGTGCAATTAAAAAAAAAAAAGATCTTAGCATTTTGTAATGGGATGGGATGAGGAGAGACGCTCATATACTTCAGATTATTAATGATCAGAATTGATTTTACCTATAAATATTTAATATGTAAGTGTTTAACCATTATTATTTTGCCATTATTAACAGAAACCAAAGAAACCACCACCTCCTGCTAAGGGTCCAGGTATGTAAGAAACACAATGTTCAGATTGCTTTTTTCATGTTTTTAAATACTGAAATAATGAAATTGGATCTAGTTTAAATAGTTTTATTGGCAAAAACAATTGTGATGTGCTATACAAAAGTTTAAAAATATGTAAAATTGAGTGTTCGCGTGAACTAATGTGTCTGAATTTTTTAAAGTACAAATGGTGTAAAATAAGATTCTTGAATATAATTAGGATAGTTTATTTATATTTAGTTTTGAGTTAAAAAATTGATCAAGTTTAAACCTGTTTTAATAAACTTGATATATTGACTTGGCCAATTAGTTATTCTACCTTTTCAGATCAAATCCATTTGTTAATGTCTTAAACAAATACTAATTATTTACTCTTCCTTAAATAATGTGCTAAAGGGTTAGATAAACTAGAAGAGTTTTTTTTTTTGTTTTAACAGTTTAATAGATTATGGTACAATTAGAAGTGTCTTTCAGAGCCAAAGTTTTGTAGTCTGGCTCCCTGTCTATTTCTGTAAGACCTACCCCCAAATTTTCTGATTTTTACAAGTATAGTACAATTTTTTATTTCTTAAAAGATTTTTTTATTCTTTGGATTAATCCACATTTCTCCTCCCCATGGATTCAGCTTTGTATTTGCTGATGTAATCCCAAGCAAGGAAAGCGTAAATAAAAGGTAATTTTTATAAGGGTTGGTGTTGCAGGCTTACTCTAAAGCTGCACTGTTCAATATGGTAGCCACTAGCCACATGAGTCTTTTAAAATTAATGAAAATTAAATAAAATAAAAAATTTGGTTTCTTAGCCAGTCACATAAACCACATTTCAAATGTTCAGTAGTCCAATATTGGACAATACAACATTGGAACATTTCCATAGTCATAGAAAGTTGTACTGGACATTGCTTCTGTAGAGGATGTGAACAAGAGGATATGACAAAAGAAAGGAACTGTTATCAGAGTTTTTACTTACTCAGGGCCATAGGTCCAAGATTAGAAATTGAACCCAGCGATTCTGGTAACAGTGTTGTTTGTATTAAACCATGTTGTCACCTGGTGTAATTTTTAAACTAAATTCTTTTTAATCGTTACAAAAAAATAAACTTTATGTTTTTCGCCTTAGCTCCAAAGCCTGATCTGATAGCTGCAGAGAAGAAGTATTTTCTTATAAAGCCTGAAGAAAAAGGTGAGGCTGTTTTTCTACTCTCAGAAAAATAATTCTTTGTTTCATTATTGTCATTGTAAAGAAAAATGTCTCTTTACACTGCATCAATTACACTGATTTTTAACAGGTATTCTGTATTTGCTATGCTGGGAGTTTTCTGGGAGAGAGTAGTTTATCAAGATTGATAGGAAGTTAAGTTTTACTCAAACTGATAATTTATATTCATTAAAAAATTGTCATATTTGATCATAGTTATTTTAAATAATGTATAAGAAAAGAAAGCATAAAACAATTATGCTTTTACTATTTTTATAGTGTCTTAGTTAAAATAATTTTTTAAGAATTTCCCTGAAGAAGTACAGAGTAAGTTTCTGTTTTGTTGTTAGGTGCTGTCGAGTCGGTTCCAACTCATAGAGACTGTATGTAGAACAGAATGAAACATTACCCAGTCCTGCGCCATCCTTATAATTGTTGTTATGCTTGAGCCCATCGTTGCAGCCACTGTGTCAATCCATCTCATTAAGGGTCTTCCTCTTTTTTGCTGATGCTCTGCTTTACCAAACATGTCCTATTCCAGGGACTGGTCCCTCTTGATAATGTGCCCAAAGTACGTGAGATCAAGTTTCGCCATCCTTGCTTCTAAGGAGTATTCTGGCTGTACTTCTTCCAAGACAGATTTGCTCGTTCTTCTGGGAGTCCATGGTATATTCAGCATTCTTTGCCAACACCGTAATTCAAAGACATCAATTCTTTGGTCTTCCTCATTCATTGTCTAGCTTTCACGTGCAGAAGAGGCGGTTGAAAATACCATGGCTTGGGTTACATGCACCTTAGTACTCAAGGTGACATCTTTGCCCTTTAACGCTTTAAAGAGGTCTTTTGCGGCAGATTTGTTCAATGCAGTACATCGTTTGACTTCTTAACTGCTGTTTCCTTGGGTGTTGATTGTGAATCTGACTAAAATGAAATCCTCAATAACTTCAAGTTCCTGGTAAATATCAAAGTGATTTATTATGTAGTCTTTAATCTGACTGCATATATTTGTCATGTAAATTTGGAAAGTTATTCCAAGGTATAATATGTATTTTGTTAAAAAACATTACTCATTTTGTTGTTGTCAATTTGGAGAATATACCTACTTCCCTTTATACAGAAAGATCTGCAATGGTTGACATGGATGAACTTGCATACTGTTTTAGAATATTTTAGTTTGTACTGCCAGTGTTTTAGTTTTGCCCATCCTTGTCTGTTGCCTAAGTGTTATTGTAGCCTTTTAATTTCTCTTTCTTCATTCCCTTGTCTAACTATACTTCATATTGTTGCCAGATTCATTTTTCAGATCAAAACCGAAAGTACAAACTTAATACCCTCCAGGAACTGACTGCTAAGTTACATTTTTGGTGTCATCTTCTACGCTTTTCATTCATTAAATGTACCAACCACACTCTCCATTCCCTGAACGTGTCATGAAACTTCAGAGCTTCATCTCATTCACGTGTTTTGTGCTCAGCGTGGAAGGCAAACTCATTTTAAAAGATATATATATATATATATATATCCAAATGTAAGAACTTTATTGCTGGCTTTGCTATGTACAGCATGATAGCCGCCTTATATTCACCTCTACCAAAAGATAGGGGTTTTGTTAAAATTGAGATAATGACTTTGCATATTCCCTAAAATCAGTCAGTTGATCTTATAAACAAAGTAGAAGACAATGCATTTGTATTGCATTTATCTGTTCTGAATCCTGGCCGTGATGGAATAACAGGGACTGAGTTTACCCTCCTGCTTGAACAACTAGACCACAGAACAAAATACATGAAATAATGATTTTTAGACGTTGGGCAACAGGCAGCTTTGGACTGTGATCACTGAGAGAAAAATGATTTTAAGTGAGTCCTCCCCGCCTGGGCACCTAGAAACAGTTTATGGGCAGGAGAAAAGAGGAAGTGAAACAGAGCTCGGTGTCTGTGTATTTACTTTGCTATGCTGGGCGTTTTCTGGGAGAGAGTTGTTCATCAGGGTTAATAGGAAGTTAAGTTTTTACTCAAACCGATAATTTATATTCATTAAAAAATTGTATTTGATCATAGTTATTTTAAATAATGTATAAGAAAGCATTAAACAATTATACTTTTATTTTGTAGTATCTTGGTTAAAATAATTTTTTAAAAATTTCCTTGGAGAAGTACAGAGTAAGTTTCTGTTGCTAGGTGCTGTCGAGTCGGTTCTGACTCATAGCGACCCTGTGTACAGCAGAACAAAACATTACCCAGAGAGTTGAGGAGACAGAGAGGCCAAGGCTGCTGCAATTTTTGGAACAGAGTGTCAGAGTGGAGAGAGCTGCAGACAGTGCTCAGAGATCTGTATGGGGCGTAACATGAGGTTCAGTATTGATCTACACATGCATGAAAGGAAACTTTTGTAGCTGGAGAAATAACTGCTGGAAAGTATGAGGCAGAACATTTTGTGGAACTCACAAATATTTCAGTTCTCACAACTCAGGGTGGAAAGACCTTATGCACAGGGCATCAAATAGAGTCCATAAAAGGGTAAAGGAAAGGCTTAGACTTAACACCTTTGACTAAAGGCTCCTTTACCTTGAGAACAGATCTAACTAATTCCAGAACAAAGTTTAATACCATTTCGATGAATGTGACTAAATTTAGCTCCCAAGATTGTAAAATTCACGTGTCTTTTATCTGATCAAAAATACCATGCATACAAAGAAGCAGGAAAATAAAAACCCATAACCAAGGGGAAAAATTAGTTGATAGATCCAGAAATGGCAGAGATCATGGAAATAGCAGGCAAGGACGTTAAAACAGCTATTATAAGTTTATTCCATGTGCTTAAGAAGGTAGAAGGAAAAATGAACATGATGTTGAGAAAAATGTAAAATATTAGAAAGACCTAAGTTGAACTTTTATTGATTAAAAAATACAGTACCTGAAAAAAAAAACAAAAAACTAAATGGTATTACCGGCAGACTAGAGACTGCAGAAGAAAAGATCCGTGAACTTGAAGACATAGCAGTAGAAAGTATCCAAAATGAATAGGAAAAAGAGTGGGAAAAAAGTGATTGGTAGTAGTAATACCAGGCAGTCTTCCTTAAGTACAATTGGGGTCCCTGAAGGAGAGGAGAAATAGCGGGGACAGAAAAAGCATTTGAAGAAATAGTGATTGAAAACTTTTCAGGTTTGTTGAAAAGTATAAATCCACAGTTCCAAGAAACTCAGTGAATTCCAAGCGTAAGAAACATAAAGGAAACCACCTTAAGGCACATCGTGATAAATTTGATGACAACCCATGACAAAGAGAAAATCTTAAAGCCTGAAAGTAGCTGTCAACTTAGAGTTCTGTGCCCAGCAAAAATACCTTTCAGAAATGAAGTCAGAAGAAGAGCTTTCAGGCAAAATCTGAGAGAACTTATGGCCAGCAGACCTGCAATACAAGAAATGTTAAAAGTAGTTCTTTAGGCAGAAAGAAAATGATACTAAATGGGCATTTGGATCTATATAAAGTAATGAAGAATGCCAAAAAATGGTAAATATGAGTAAATATAAAAGACCTTTTTTTTTTCTCGTGTTTAAACATCCTGAACAGTACCCAGACTCTTCATTTGAAAAGTTCTTCTCATTAACCTGACATGGCTGTAAGAGATCTAGTGAAAGTAATAGGAAAATATGAATGCTTCCATGTATTTTTCATTTACTTGGTCTCCATTAGGGTAATTACATGATCTTTTTTTTTAGTCTAATTTCTTTGCAGGAATCTTTTTTCTTTTCTTATCATTGTGTTTTAGGTAAAAATTTACAGTGCAAATTAGTTTCTCATTCAAAAATTTATACACAAATTGTTTTGAGACATTGGTTGCGTTTCCTGCAGTGTGTCAGCACATTTCCCTGCAGGAATCTTTTTAAGCCACTTGTCAACTTTCTGAAGACTCCTTTAGTTAAATTCAAACCAGACAAAATTATACTAAAATTCACTTAACTGTATTCATTCAAACCATGAAATGTCACAATATGTAGATAGGAAATGATGAAGTGATGGTAGAAGTGTCAGCATCTCCACATCGTGAACTTCCACTGTTAGTACAAGAAATCGCTTACAATGCTGTGCCAGTGACCTTTGGATACGTGCGTTGTTAGAGCTAGTGTTAATCTGTGTTGAGTATCAGTAAGGAGTTAATGATTTATTTTTAAATAAAAACACATCGAAGTTCTACCTGCACTTCCACAATCAACAGAGTGAGGTTTTTCAAACCATGGGTAGGGCCAATTTGAGGAACATTAAGCCTCTGACAAGGAAATAGAGTATTTTCCACAAGTACGCGTGTTCGTGACTTTTATTTTTCTTCTCGACGTTCCACAGAAGATGTGCTTTGAAAAGCTATTTTGTTGGGTAAAAAGCACTACTAGAAACCATGGGTCACCCTTTTACCCTTGACTCTTAAGTGGCCCCCTATGGTTTCATGGAGCATTTTCCCAAATCTTTAGAATGGAAGTTAATAGCTCCCTCAGTCTGTGGGAGCCCTCATTGTCTACAGGCTACCTCAAGTAACCATGTGGATTTTGTCAAAGCTGTTCAGCAGTTTCTGCCCCCTATTATTTTCTCAGGAGCCCTGGTGGCAGAGTGTTTAAGCACTCTGTTGGTAACCAAAAGGTCAGTGGTTTGAAACCACCAGACACTCAACAGGAGAAAGATACTGCAGTCTGCTTCTGTAAAAACTTACAGTTTTGGAAAGCCTGTGAGGTAGTTCTACTCTGTCCTATGGCATCTCTAAAAAAAAGGTTGGAATTAACTCTACTGCAATGGGTTTTTGTATTTGCTTGAATAGACTTAGAGTGATGACCATGCTGTGCCCCAGAAAAGAGCACTTTGAAACACTAATTATCCTGCTGTTTTGGGAAGCTTTTCTTAGATATATGTTTCAGTAGCTCACTTCTTTCTTGGTGCCCCCATTTTATCTTTGGTGTGGAGTACATAACGATATGAAGGGAGGAACTTTCATTTATTCTCAAATACCAGCAAGTGAGGCATAGGCATAGGCATAGGCGAGAACATAAGAAAGGCTCTATTAGGCTTCTAAAAAGCCACTGCTGACGAGTCAAAATCACTTAAACCTTTATCTCTACAAGTCCTTCTTCTCCAACCTCCCTGCTGCCCGAATCACACCCAAAGGAGGGCCGTAAAAGGCTGTCAAAGCCTAGCTTGGTTCCACACTTTTTTTTTACTGGTAGAGGCAAAGGACTTGTGTCCCAAGGGCATTTCTTTGAGGGTTTCTATTACAGCAGAGGTACTGAATCTGCCTTCTTGTATTTGAGTTGATTTATAGGCAGGATGTAACCAGATGATACATCCCTCCAAGCAGAGATTATGCACCAGTGTGGTTATGATGGTAATCTAGTTTCCTTATTCATAGACTAGAGAGAGTTGTGGTAACAGATGTTCCTTGAGATTTTGTTTTCGCCGCTTCTCACACAGACTTTAGGCTGGCATTAAAGGGCAGCAAGTTACTATGGCTAGGATGATACAGACACATGCTAACGATTCATCGATGGCACACGAGGTTGCAGATATTGAGGGCCTGATTAACTGATTCCTGGGACCTTCAGTGCCAGTAATTGAATTGCGATGCTTACTCTGTCTCTTTGAAAAAGCGCGGGGCCCTGTTGCCTACGTGTAGTTTACCTATTACAGAAGGTGGTTGTGGCTGATACTGGCGCCCCTCCCCTCAAAAGGCCCAGTAGCATCATTAATTCACTCATTCACTGAGCTAAAACTTAATGTGGGCTATTCATTTTCAGAACTATTATTCTTTTACTGTCTTATTCTCAGCTCTCTGGGCAATCATATACAAAAAGGCTCACAGCTTCGACCACCATCAGTGTGCTGCTGATTCTCAGTCAGCATTTGGTTGGATTTGTGCACATTTCTTGCTTCCTTACTCTTCTTTCGCATTTCACATTTTTGCCTAAAATACATTTTTAAAAGAATTTCTTTTATGGAGGATCTAAGCAGAACCTCCATAAAGGAACATGTTTTGTTTGTGAAACATGTTTTGTTTGTTCAAGAATATCTTTCCTCCTTATTCTTGGAAGATATTTTTGTCTTATACTGTATAGAATTTTAAGTTGGCAGAATAGGCGGCCTTGGTACATAATTCAGCATATTGCCTAAAGTGAAAGTCTTGAGGCAATCGTTAAATATCTTTGCTTGACTGTAGATTCTTACACAAATCAGTATTCATATTTGTAAGTGATTTGTTATGTTCTGTGAAACCTTGGTGTAGTATGGTTTACTTTGGTGTAAAATTAAAATCAAGGTCCACGTGTTTAAGACTCATTTAAGGGCATTTCCTATTGGAAGTACTGAACTCAAATGCCTTTTCATCTGTGAACAATATGTAGTGTGGAGAATGAATCAAGAGCTGTGGCAGGGCTTTATTGTATTTTATATTTAGTGTGCTTACCAAAAAGGAAATGATACTTATCTCTAATTCTCTACAAAGAACATTTTGATACCTGTTATATTACTCCAGTTTGAATCTAAAAGTAATCTTTACTTTTTAAGAAGTAGTGGACAATATCCTTTATTTACACTTACCCACATATGAAATAGACTTCTAACTAAATGTTAAACACACAGTAACATGGAGTCAGTCAGTACGTACTTATGAGGCAAGTGGCTTGTGCCAGTTTATAGGGAGATTTTTTTTTAAAAACATTAAAAAATTTTTTTTCAGTTATAATAGTGATATTCTGATGATTGCTAATTGAATAGTTACATGCATAATACTGAGGAGGTTGTGATTATGCAAAGACTTAGAAAATAAACAGAATATGATGACTGGAAAAGTAAAGATGGTTCCAGGTCTCAGAAAGAGCATACGAAAAGAAGAAAAAGCATGGCATATTCAGGAAATGGCTGTAGACACCCTAGGAGGCATTTTGAGAATTAAACTGGAAAGGTAGCTTTGTACAGTTATTCTTAATCCTAGCTATGTATTAGAATTATCTGGGTGTCTTTTTAAAATATACTGATGCCTAGAATCTTCTTCAGACCACCAGTTAAATCAGAATTTTTACAGTGTGTCACTCAGGTATTAGTATTTTTAAAGCTTTCCAGATAATTTTAACGTGAAGACAAAGTTGAGAACCACTTGTTTAGGCCGTGAAAGGCCTTACAATGTTATGGCAAGGAGTATATGTTTAACTATTTGTTTATATTTTGCACTGGATGAAAACAAAACAAACAAAAAACCGTAACTTGCTAACAAGAGACACACCTTAGTATTAAAGATTCAGGAAGAATTAAGTTGAAAGGATGGACAAAGATATACCAGGCAAACACCGATGAAAAAGAAGCTTCTGCACTATGTTAATACAAGACAAAGGGGCCTACAAGGCAAGAACCATTGCAAGAATTTAAGAGACATTAAAGGCCATGTGATTTATAACAAAGTTGCTATTGCAGTTAAAAAATGGAGTAAATGGTGTTGGTTAATTGATAACCATGTAAGAAATTAATAAATCTTAACCTTTTCCTCATATTGTACACAGATTCGATTCCAGAAATAGATCAATAGGTGCTTTATGACAAAAGTTACACTGTGAAACAGTGGGAAAAGGATGTCTTTGCAATAAATAATGCTAAACAAACCTGAACCCTATCTTATAACATGCTTAAAAGACAACTGTATTTGAATTGTGGCTGTAAATGTAAAAGGGAAAACAATTTTCTAGAAGATAATGTAAGCAAACATCTTTGTATCCTTGGAGTGGGGAACTATTTCTTTAACAGGACACATAAGACATTACCATAAAGGAAAAGATTATTTGGACTATATTAAAATTAAGAATATTTGTTAATAAAAAGTCACCATTAGAAGAGTGAAAATGCATTCCACAGGGTGGAAAAAGATATTTACAGCAGAGATAACTGGCAAAGCACTCATATCCAGAATATATAAAGAATTACTACAAATTAATAAGAAAAAGACAGCCCAATAAAAAAATAGGTAAGAGTTTTGAATAGAAACTTCATTTTAGAGGAGACTATCCAAATGGTCATCAAAGTATGAGAAGTTTCCCAATTTTAGTACTCATCAAGGGGATGTAATTTTAAACCACAGTAAGACACACTAACCACAATTGCTATTTATTTATTTATTTTGAAACAATATCAAATGTTGGTAAAGGATACACATTAAGCAGGAATTTCATTGGTGGGAGTATAAATTGGTATATCCAAGCTGGAGAACTAAAGTTGAATATACCTATACCCTGTTACCCAGTACTTCTCACTTCCAGCTATATACCCGGCAGAAATGTATGCTTCACGTATGCAGCAAAAGACTCAAATAAGGAAGTTTATTCTAGCATTATTTGTATTGGCCCCTAATTGGAGATAACCCAAATGTCCATCATTAGAATGGATAATTTGAGGTATATTCATATACTGGGATACCGTATAGCACAAATGAAAGAACTAAAGTTACATGCAGCAACATGAATGTTATGATTCCATTGCTGTAAAGTTCAAAAATAGGCAAAAGTAAAATTTGGAAGAAACATGAAGGGAACTTTAGAGATGTGGATAATGCTTAGTTCTTGACCTTGGAGGTGGTTGCTCAGGTGTGTTCATGTGATGATGACTTGTCGAGCTTTATAACTTAAGCTTCTGAAAATGCTACATTTTAATTTAACAAGTTAAAATTCTTGGAAGTGTCCAACATTGTCAGGTGCCACAGAGATTTCAAGGGAAGATTGGGACTGAAACTCGTATTATAAAAACAAAACCTGTTGCCGTTGAGTTCATTCTGACTCATAGTGACCCTATAGGGCAGAGTAGAATTGTCCCATAGGGTTTCCAAGGCTGTACTCTTTATGGAAGCAGACTGCCACATCTTTCTTCCATGGAATGGCCGGTGGGTTTGAACCACCACCCTTTTGGTTAGCAGCCGACTGCTTAACCACTGCCCTAACAGGGCTCCTTGAAACCTGTATTGGGGGTTTGACAGTTAGGAGGTCATTGCAGTCATATGTTTCTGACATTTAGTTTCATCATGCGTTTTAGTGATACATGCTGAGTCAAGTGCAATGATAGCTTTTCAGAACAGTTGTGTAACTTTTATGTCGTTGAGGTAGTTTATACACTTCAGGACAGAGTAGAATTGCCCCATAGGTTTTCCAAGGAGCCACTGGTGGATTTGAACTGCTGACCTTTTGGTTAGCAGCCATAGCTCTTAACCACTGCACCACCAAGGCTCCTCAGAAATAATAATATGGGGAAATTTCTTTTGTCTTAAGTTGTTCTAAAATAGACACAATTAAGAATAACTCACTGCTTTTCTGATAGTATTTTTTTTTTTTAATTCTCTAGTAAATCTCCAAGTGACCGTTAATAAAAAGAATAAAATATTTGATCTTTAGTTAGAAGTTATGCACTTATAATCATTCATACTTCGGTGCCAGCATTATTTATTATTTTTCAGTTCCAATTCATGCATCAGGGCACTAACCCTTATTTAAATTTCTAAGTAGATTAACTTATTATATATAGTGTTAGTAATGTATTGTTGTACTCTGTAATAAATAAGATAGGACATAATTATATTTTTGTGTTTTGTCAGCTGCTATATATATGTTATATCTATTTTTAGTCAAAAATTTTTCTTTATATACTTATGCTATTCTTGCTCCTTTTCTCTATTCTAAATTATCATAACATCTGTATCTTGCATAATTCTTCCTTTAGGCATTAGGGTGGCTAACATAAGACTTTTTGTTAGAAGACTTTTTTTAGTTGAACTAAAAATCCAATATTCAAAACTGGATATCCATATGCAAGACATCAAAGTTGGACCTCTGCCATATACATACAGTAGTTCAGAAAGGCTCAGTGACTTAAATATAAGAGCTCCAACTATAATACTCTTGGAAAAAAACATAAATCTGATGGCCTTGGATTTGGCACTGGATTTTCAGAGATGACACAAAAAGCATGAGTAACGAAAGAAAAAATAAATCGGACTTCATCAAAATTAAACTTTTGTGCATCAGAGGACATTTTCAAGAAAGTGAAAAGACAACCTACCGAATGGGAGAAGATAATTGCAAATTGTATATTTGATAAAGGTCTAATATCCAGAATATATAAAGAACTCATAACTCAATAACAAAAAGACCAAAAGCTCAATTGAAAAATAGGCAAAGCACTTAAATAGACATTTCTCCAGAGAAGATATACAAATGACCAACACACGGAAAAAGGCTCGACATCATTAGTCATTGTTGTTAGTTGCCATCAAGTCGATTCCAACTCGTGGCGACCCCATGTGTTACAGAATAAAACTGCTACATAGGGTTTTCTTGGCCATAATCTTAACAGGAGAAACCCTGGTGATGCAGTGGTTAAAGCACTTGGTTGCTAACTGAAAGGTCAGTGGTTGAAACCCACCTGCCGCTCTGTGGGAGAAAGATCTGGCATTCTTCTTTCACAAAGCTTACAGCCTTAGAAACCCAATGGGGCAGTTCTGCTCTACCCTGTAGGGTCGCTGTGAGTTGGAATCGACTCAGGGCAGTAGGTTTTGGTTTGGAATCTTAATGGAAACAGATTACCAGGCCTATTCTCCCTTGTACCACTGGATGGGTTTGAACCACCAACCTTTAGGTTAGCAGTCTTGTGCAAACTATTTGTACCACCTAGGGGCCTCCTTGGTACTATAGATCTATTGATCTTTAAAAACAGGTAAAACTAGATAGGGTAGATAGATGGATGGATAGATAGGTAGATATATATTTATATATGTATATATGAGTAGAGAGAGAGAGTGAGAGATACAGAGATATAGATAGAGCTAAAGAGAGAGAGAGAGAGAGATACCCAAAAAACCAAACCCTTTGTAATTGAGTCGATCCTGACTCAGCAACTGTATAGGACAGAGTAGAACTGCCCCATACGGTTTCCAAGGAACTGCTGGTGGTTTCAAACTGCTAACCTTTTGGTTAGCAGCTGAATGCTTAACCACTGTACCACCAGGGCTCCAGATAGACAGATAGATATATAGATTAGATAGATAGATAATGAGAATTAATGTGTCTCACTTTGCCATACTTTTCCAGCCTGACATTGGCTTTTACAATTAGAAAACCTAAGTAGTTTTGATTGTTAAAATTTGTTAAATATTTTGTAATCATCAGATGAAAAATCAACTGTAGAACAGAAACCTTCTAAACCATCTGCTCCACAAGTCCCGCCCAAGAAGCCTACCCCACCCGCCAAAGCCAATAATTTATTGAGAGCTCCTGGAACAGTGTACCCAAAGCGACCTGAAAAACCAGTTCCTCCACCGCCTCCTATAGCCAAGTAAGTTTTCCCAGTTTTAAATTAGCCTATTGATTGGTCTGTCTTTGACCTAAATGCCTTTATAAATCCCAAAGTAATACTTTAAGTATAGCCATGTGCCGCATTACTTCCGCTGGGGCAGTGTCTGACCACGTGTATACATCCGTGGTTCAACCCCCATAAAGCCTGTTACATTAAAAATTTGAGGTACATACAATGGTTTGTAATAACAAGTGGGTGCTACTTTGCGATGTGCGTTAAAATGTTACTATTGTTATTACTACTGTATTATGTTAAAGATGTTTTAGAGTACGTGGAAGTGTTTCGTTAACGTTTTTTACGGATAGAAAGGTACGTTATGTACTATACATAAAGACAAACATTTGACTAACTGATATTAGATAACAAACTGTACCTAACTGTTCTGACTTACATACAAACTTGAGTTGCAGACAGATTTGGGAATGGGACTTGTTTGTAATCTGGAGACTGCCTGTATATAATACGGTGTTCGCACAGTGTCCAAATCACATAACGTCCTATTTCACAGACTGTATTGTGGGTGTTAAGTAACACATGACAGTATTTTCTACTTTTTCTCTATAGTTTGAAATCATTCTGTATTAAATTCTGTTTTATATTCACTCTAGGTGAATACATATTAAAAGTTTTTACATTTCTGATTATACTGTGGTCAGCCTTAGGGCAGAGTTTTATATTTATAGAAATAATTTTACAGAACAGAAAGAAATCAGTGTTAAATACTATAAAATCTTTAATAGCACTAAATCACAATTTTTAAAAATGGTTGTATTTCACATACAAGTGATTTTTGTATATGTTTGTTTTTCTCATTTCAGGATTAATGGGGACGTTTCTACCATTTCATCAAAATTTGAAACTGAGCCAGTATCAAAACCAAAGGTAGATTCTGAGCAGTTACCACTTAGACCGAAATCAGTAGAGCTGGACTCCTTTGTAGTAAGGAGCCCAAAAGAAGCAGGTAAGTCAGCATGTGGAAAGGTGATATGTTAAAAAAGTTGTCACTATAGTTTTTAGAAACTATAAATAAGGAGTTTGTGTATACATTTTGTATGTGGTTAGATACAGTGGAAATTAATTGAAGTTTGTTTAAAATTTATATAGCCAAAATGAAATAAAGCTAAAAAAAGATAAATAGCCAAAGTGTAGTTATAGTTCATATAATTTTTTTTTTTATTGGTCAGAAGATTGAGATAGATGTTAAAAGATCATCCATCTATTAGTCTATTCCTTCATCACAGAATTAACCATACCACCTAACTCAGGCACAAATAATTTTATTTTAAAAAATTTAAAAAATGAGATGATTTTGTCCATTAGTACCAGCACTAGATAATGTTTTAAAAGAAGGTTTTTATTTCTACACTTACCTGCAAGATTGTTTTGTTTCCAATAAAAGAAAATAGGCTTTTTATGACTCTCTAATATGAATCAGCAGGCTTTACTTCTTAATTAAATGTTTTTCCGTAAGCTTTAGGAGTGATTTTTCAGGCCATTAATCATCTTTATATCTCTAGTCTGAACTTTTTCAGGTCTCTTGTACCCTTTAGTTATAAAATCCAAAACTTGAAACAGAGAAGTCTTGATAAAGATCTTATCATGTATTATGCAATCATTACTCTGTAGTGGTGGTTATTATTTTGTATAGTGCTTTGCACTTGTTTTTACTTTTTCAAAATGCTTTCTCATACTTATTTTATCTTTACAGTAACTCTAGGAGGCATATGACATTTTTTCCCTATTTTGCATCTAAACAAAGTAAGCTACGGACACATGAAATATCCAAGATCACAGAAATCAAAAGAGAACTCTCTGAATCCCCATTATATGAAGTGCTTTATGATATTCTTTAAATTTTTAAAACTCTGTCTTAATGTATTTTTAGCTTCAATATTAGCATTTCATATTTCTATTTCAACTTGAAGGCCAGTTACACTTAGATGTTTTTTGTGATCATATTGTAATATGTGCTATAACATTTCAGTTTTTTTCAGGTGATTTTATTTTTTCTCTCTCTTTTCAGTTTGCCAGTGCAAAAGCTCTGACTTAAGCATGGCCTCTTTCATTCTTTTAATTTGGATGATTTTTAGATTCTTTCCTTAATACATTTTATACTGCCTGGTCTGGATAAAGCCATATTCATTACTAATTTCTGGTAATTGAGATGTTGGTTGGATTGTAGAGGCATTCACTCAAGTATATTCAGTATGTTTTTAACTGGCAAGAGTCGTTCTTACTTACTTAAATGGAAAAAAAATCATGTCATGGCTTTTAAAAAAAATCCCGTATTTCCTTTTATTGAGATTAGTGGTAAAAATAGGATTCTATCAGTTTATGCTATGTTCTGTTACGATTTAAAGTATAGTTAGAAATCTGTTTTCAAAAGTAATAGTTGGAGGAAAAAAAATGAGTTGCACAGTTGTAACTCTGGAAAGCAAAAAAAAGTTTTTTTTTTATTTATAATTTTTGTTGTGCTTTAAGTGAAAGTTTACAAATCAAGTCAGTCTCTCACACAAAAACTTATATACACCTTGCTACATACTCCCAGTTACACTCCCCCTAATGAGACAGCCCGCTCTCTCCTTCCACTCTCTCTTTTTGTGTCCATTTCGCCCACCTCTACCCTCTCATTTCCCCTCCAGGCAGGAGATGCCCACATAGTCTTAAGTGTCCACCTGATCAAAGAAGCTCACTCCTCACCAGCATCCCTCTCCAACCCATTGTCCAGTCCAATCCATGTCTGAAGAGTTAGCTTTGGGAATGGTTCCTGTCCTGGGGCAACAGAAGGTCTGGGGGCCATGACCACTGGGGTACCTCTAGTCTCAGTCAGACCATTAAGTCTGGTCTAAAAAGAAAGATATTTTGAACTTACATAATTTTCTTTACCCTTTATCACAAAAGTCCTCAATTTTGACAGAAAGGAATAATATTTAGAGCCTGTGTTTATCTGTTGTTTTGTGTCATTCTTAAACATTTCCTTTATTAAGTTTATATCAAGGTAGTGGAAATTTAAAATAATTTTTTTTTAGATAAAAGAAGTTTTCACTTAAAAATAAAATTTCCTGTATACAATCATCTCCTTTGCTACATTTCCAGGAGAAATAACACTTACACCAATGTCAAATTATTGGTAGTCAAAGAGTTCTTTTTTTGTTTTTGGTCCCTAGTTCTGTCTTAACTTACATCTACAGCCATTATTTAATTTTTATTTAAAAAAAAACAAGTAAACGTTGTGGAGCAGTGTTTGAAGACTTATAAATTTCTGGTCTATTTTTTTCTTCAAATAAATAAGAAAATTATCCAGAGATGCTAGACTTATAAAAAATCAAACCCACTGTCACTGAGTGGATTTTGACACATAAGCGACCCCATAGGACAGAGTAGAACTGCCCCATAGAGTTTCCGAGAAGCAGCTGGTAGATTCAAACTGCCGACCTTTTGGTTAGCAGCTGAGCTCTTAACCATTGCGCCACCAGGGTTCCTCTAGACTTATAGAAGGTCAGAAAATTTTGTCTATAACCCATTCCAGCTAATGGCCAAACTGCTGTTTTTATTCCATCCACTGGTTGTCTTAATTTATATTTTTATGGTGAGCTATTTAAAAATAATATTTGGCGAATTTTTCTTTTATGATAGCATAGAATCAAAACTGCCTCCTTTATCGTAATTATTTTCGTGCGCTAAAGTCTAAAACTTGACTAAAAGGTGGTTTAATTTCAGTTATAACTATATTATGAAATGTTACTCTATTGATTTATTACTCTGGCCTCTAAGAGTAAAGCCCTAGGTTATACTTCGGAAGCTGTCTTGTTCAGTGAGTAATTGGCTTCATTTTAGCTTAATGTATAATGAAGTTAATGCTGACCGTGGTTTTTCCTCTTGTAAGACAAAGGAATAAATCTAAAACTCAGTACACACGTTGTATAAATTTAGATAACCTGCAATAATTATATACTAATCATTGAAATTATTCTACTCATTCTACAACTGTTCCTTTTCCCTGCTTTGTAGAATAATTTTTTTGGTTCAGTCTTTTTTCTAGACATTCCTATCCTTGACTTTTCTTTCCAGATTTTGTTTCCTAGCCTGTTTGCCATGTTTTCCTTACGTGTCAGGAAATTATCCTACCCTTCTCCATTTTGGTAAGATGACAATTTTTAAAAGAAATCAATATAAATAGGTGGTGCACACTGATTTTTTTTTATTTGTAATTTTATTGAAAGTGTACATGTTTGTCTGTGTATTTATTCTAACCTTTTTGGTTTTCCATTTCATAAAATGATATTCATTTTGGAAACATTTTCCAATTAGTTTCAAATAGTCTCTTAATAAATTTTATTTTTTTAAATTGGCATACTGTAAAGGTCAGTTTATTTTTTCTAAAAATTGGATGTTTTGTTTTGTTTTCTTTAATTCCATGGCCTCTTAGTTAATATGCAGAAATGTAAGTGGCTGGCAGAATGACAGTGTGATGGCAAGTTACATGATTGCCATATATTTTATGCCATGTATACAGTGTAAATCCATTGTTTTCACTCTTAGGTAAATTTAAAAGTATTCAGATACATCATGCATCCAAAATGTGCACTGTTTGATTTTTACTAACCTAATGACTTAAATGGAGAACCTGAGAGACTTTTAGAATAGTAAAAATATTTGTCTTGTTGTTATAGCCCAAAACTGGATGTATGGCTGGCATTTTACATGAGCATGGTATATAATTTTATAAATCTACCTTTTTTTACCCCTTTCAGTTTCGTTTGTCCTCATCTCTTGTTGTGTTTTCATTTTCTTTCTGCAAATTGCTTAAATATGCATTTGAAAATAATCTCCACAGGCCAAAATGATTATATTTCTGAAGGTTGTCAATACACACGTAACATTTACTAAAAAGCAGTCTTTACTATAGGATATTTTTTAACATACCTTTTTAAAAACTGTTTTCTTCGTTTATGGTATTTATAAATAAAATGACATATTAAAATATGTATTAAGTTCAAGATCTTTGGGATTGTATAATGCATTTACCATTAAAGCCATTACATTTCTTATTATGGTTAATTGCATTTTATTATTACTTACAATTACTGAAAGACTCAAAAATTAAACCGACTATATTAGAGGGCCTCTTGCAATATATTAGCTTAGTGACTTAATCCACAATGTTGTAACACACAAAATGATCTTAGGATGTGAAGATGGAAGGGAATGGACAGCATTCAACAAAAAGTTTCAGTTGTAAAATGCGTATTGCCAGACAGTGATGCCTTTTTCTCTGCCTTACCTTTGTGCCCTCCATCCCTGTTCCCCACCCCCACTCCCCCCAAAGAAACCTCTAAATAAATTACTTTGAATATGAAAGTAGTTTAGTAAACTTTGAGGGTGGTAATGAATACTACTTTTAGATCTCTTTAAGAAATAACATATCACTGAGTTGGGACTTCTAAATATTTGACAGGAAGTTTTATAACTATTCAGGCAAGTGGCAACTTGAAGAATGAATCCAGAACTGGCACGGTCCAAAGATGTCTGCTGCCATGTAGAACATCTTGGCTGTGGTTAATATTTATATTGGAATCTGGACTAAAGGAAGATTATATTGACAATGGAAGTGTCTGGAGTTTACCTTTAGTATTCTTGTATAGATAGCTGGGCTTCAGAATTGAAGATGAACTCCTTTAGTAAGATTTTTTTCGGATAATCTAGAAGAAAACAAAGTATTATACGCCACTGTTTCAAAGATACAAATTTGTCCTTAAGCAAGGCGATGATCTTTGTAGCATTTTCCGTTGGTGTCTGATTTCTCTTAGATTTATAACTGTTATGAGTTCTAAACATGATAATGTTTAAGTACAGGTGCAGTGAACCATAAACAGTTTGGGTCCCAGCTATAATATACTGTGCACATACATGTATATACAGATAAAGACACATTAAATTATGTTTTCACTTTACATTAAGAAATGCAAATGGGATGCAGCAGGGTGCCAGGTACTTAAAAATTTGAATATTAATATACTTCCTGAAGTTTAAAGCAAGTTTTATTTGTAAGTTTTCTGATAGAAAAAAAATTTTTTTTCTGATAGTTATAATTAATTATGAATTTAAGAAGTAGAACATGTAATTTTACAAGCAAGAACTTAAGATGACAGTTTTTTATGCTACCACCAGTCATAGTGCAGATTTCTGTCGCTATTCTTTGTATCTTTCAATAAGAACTTTTTGTTGAGGTCTAAGTCTCTATTAGAAGCACAAGGTTTATACTGTTATAAAGCCTTAGATTGTGAAAGGATCAGGTGAAGAGGATGTTTGTTTTTAAGGGTGAGTGTGGTTTTCCAAATGCATATGAAAAGCACAGTTTAACTTGTTAAGTCATTAATAGTAGTGGTACTCTTAAACATTGTTTTTTACCTTTTAAAATGTGCGGTTATCCATTAGTAGGTATGTTTACTTTTATTCTCTAGATCTTGTAAATTTTGATGATATAGCATCCTCAGAAAACTTACTACATCTCACTGCAAATAGACCTAAGATGCCTGGACGAAGGTTGCCTGGTCGCTTCAATGGTGGACATTCTGTAAGTTGTTATCACTGTCACAAAACACAGAGAATTTATCAAATCCAGAGTACGTCTGAAGAAAAGAATGAAAGAGGATTTATAGCTCCACTAAAATATAAAAATCAGAAAGATAACTATATACCCAAGTGGCAAATACTTGAGCGTGAGGATATACAAAGGCAATAGATAGTTCCATTTCAACGAGGCCTGAAAACAGGGAGTTGTCACGAGAGCATAACCACAGAGCACAGGGTCAGAAAGGGACAGGGGGCCTGTTTTAATCCTCCTGTCCAATATTAATGATTACAGTTGAGCAGTAGATACTCACTTTAAAAAAAAATTTTTTTTTCCCCCCTGAAATATTCATTCTTTTTATAGTAGTTGTCCTGGTTTCTAATGTGTAATTTCTTTTTATGCTTTCTATGCATTGCCTGGGATACTGATAGCACTTTAGTGTTAGTATATTAGCTCTTAAGTAGTATGGTACTTCCCAAATTATCTAACTGGAAAAAAATTTTTGTCACCAAGAGGCAAGTTGTTTTTGCCATCAAGATATGCAAATGTGTTATTTAGCTTCAAATTATGTAGTCCTGTTAACGGTAATGGAACATCAGGAACAGTAACAGCTGAAAACAAAGGAATATAAGTCACTTGTTTTATTATCCAAATGCTTACTACCTTTTCCTTCTTTGGTGTATTCCGTCTCTTGATTTTAAAAAATCACTAAGCCAACTCAAAGCCCAGAAAAAATCCTGAAGTTACCAAAAGAGGAAGAAGATAGTGCCAACCAAAAGCTACCTGAATTTAAAAAGGATACAAGCTACTCTCCAAAGGTGAGGTGATGGTAGTCTAAAATTTGTATAATTTCTATAATTCTTTGTTAACGTCAGAATTTTGCAATTTAAAGTATCCTTCAAGAGAAACTATTCTTTAAGAAATAAAATAATTTCTGCTAAAATTTGAGAAATTTGTCACACAATTCTCTGCAGATTTTTTAAAGAATGGCTTATATTATTTTAACCACTGCACCACCAGGGCTCCGTAAGAATGGCTTACATTATTTTAAATGAATAATATAAATGTTATATAGATTCATATTTTTTTAAGGCATAGATCTATGTATCAGTTTCATTTTGCCATTAAACACATGCGCTTATGGTCAGAAAATTTACTCTTTACCTAGCTTAGTGCTAGGCACCGCAGTAAACACTCAGTGTATAATGGAATGAGAGATAGAATGAATGAATCCTTCTGTCTGTTACACACTTGTTAAGATAAGGACGCCGTGAGTCTGAGCCAACTCAAAGGCAACTAAGAAGATTCTTTCCTAAACTCTTCCCATTTTTATTTAAGACAGAATTACCAAAACGGAAACACATCTAATATTTAAGAAAGTCATGTTTCCTCCTAAATTATTCCTCAGTTTTATTCTAGGTCATTTGGCTACTTTTTCAGTTAATTGAATATACTAAATCTGATTCTCTCAGCTTTCAGCAGTTCATTGAAATTTTATTAAAATGATTTTCTGTTGTTTTAGTAAAATAGTAAAAGATGTCAAGCCGTGGATACTTTTTTAATGCTTCTTGCACAAATTTACAAAATTTTTCATAATTACTTTTAAGTGAAGCTGTTTGGATTATTAAACATTAAATATTTAATATGTAGGAACAAAACAAACTCTTAATAATGCTGATAGATTCTTGCTTCTAGGCAAAAACCATTCATAAGATAAATCTGTGGGTTTTTTTTTTTTGTTTTTAAATAAAACCCCTGGCATTTCTCATAAAAACTATTTCACTTACTAGTGATTACAAAATTATTCTTTGGTTATCCAGTTAAGAAAAGCAAACTGCTTTTTGAAGTGTGAAATTTACCTTTTTTTCCTGAAGTCTCTGTTTAATCATGTATCTTTTTAAGTTAAGTATAATAGTAAATATGTAAATAATGCCATTAAAAAACTTAAAAAAAAATCTTTTCAGCCATCTGCATACCTTCCAACACCTGCAAATGCTTCTTCTAAACCAAATATGGCTGCTTTCCTAACTCCATTAGAAATCAAAGCTAAAGCAGAAACAGTTGATGGGAAAAAAAATCCCCTGGACGAACTCAGAGCACAGGTTATTGAATTACTCTGCATTGTAGAAGCACTAAAAAAGGATCATGGGTAAGTTGTCCTTATTTTCGTCTTTAATGAGTACTACTTAAAGAAGTCTTTCAAACCGTATCTAGTAAAGATGTCCTCTGCCAGATCTCTGGTAAGAACAAGTATGTTTTCAAAAGAAATTTTCATTAGTGGTACTTTTGTCCTTTTGGCAAAAAGCTTGATTTGGAAAACTTGTTCCAGTAGCCCAATTATGAAAAAGGTATGTATATACCTATAATTTTAGTCTAGATATCTTTTGGTCAGACATAGAGGTTAATTATTCTTGAAAATATTAGGAAAAGCCATATTACGTTTTGGATATGATGTGTATCTATGTTTATATTCCTCTTATCAGATCAGTTTTTATCACTGGTCCTTCTAGGGTTGAGTTGTGTGTTTATAATATGAATGGGTTGACATAGATGATCTCTAAGGCTGTTCTCTAAGATATACTCTAATTGAAAGTTAGGGGCTTTTTAGAATGAAAGTAAATTTTAAATATCACAAAGCTCCTTTTTTTTTTTTAATGAAGTATAAAAGTTCAGAGAGATAAAGGTGTTAAGATTACACAGCTCTTAAATGGTAGAGCTAGAACTGAAACCCATATTATCTACTGGTTTAGAGATCTTTTCTACAACCACTAGTATTTAAATTTTATTTTAAAATTTGTTAACATTTAAAAAATCATCCTGTAAAAACCCAATGGGTAAAACAGATCAAAGAACATTAATCAAGTTGAACCAAGGCTCAGGATTCAGGTTCTTTTGCTGCTCTCTTCCTGTTCTTCCTCTGAAGCCTCTAAAAGAATTCAGTGGAATACGGCATGAAAGTCATTGGTAGATTCCATGCTGCCTCTGAGCCTGGTTTTACCATTCCACCTCTTCCATTCTCAGTTGGCATAAAACCAAAACCAAACCCGTTGCCGTCGAGTTGATTCTGACTCATATGAGTCAGTTGGCATAGAGTTCTTTATTACCAACAATACTGAGATTAACAGTATGAGGTATTTGTAGTTTGCAGAGCACTTTTACAAACATCTCTTAGATGTAAACAAAAAAAATGTATCTTGAGTGACTACTTTTAAAATATGTATTACACTAGTAGAGTTTGTAATTTGATACATGATGGGTCTTTCTTCAGATTTTTAGTTTCCCTGTTTCAAATCCAGCAGCTTTTTCCCCAGAGTCTATAATATACACATTATAAACAGCCTGTAATTTCATCCAACTGGTAAATATTTATTATGCACCCTCATGTACCTGTTAGAAAACGCTCCTGACTTACTGATTTTGTCGTTTTGCATTTTTTATACCAAGTGTACTGTTTTATGAACTGATTGCATATGCAAGTTGCTTGTATGTGCTCTTAAATTAGCTATAGAATGAATAAAATATTTGTTTTATATATATTTAAAAACAGGTTTATTTACATATCTTAGATATTTTAGAAGTTTTTTCAAAGGACATTTTCAAGTTCTTTGTCTCGTAAAATGAAATGAATGACAATTTACTTTGAGTCTGACAAAGAAGAGCCGGAGAAAGGATAAATATTATGCTGGTGTATATTGATAGAGAAATACTGTACAGCAGGAAAAATAAATTGTGGCAATATGCATTAACATGGATTAATCTAAAAAATGGGAAAAAGCAAATCAGAAGAATATGTACAATATTATTTATATAAAGTTGACAGCAGACAAAACCAAACAATATATTGTTCAAGGTATATTTGTATATGTGGCAAAATTAGAATGCAAAAAAAAAAGCAAAGAATAATAAATACAAAACTTGAGATGGTGGTTTCCTAGGGAGGAGCGGGGAGAATGGGATTGAGGACTGTGTCTCGGGGTAGCAGAGAGAGCAGTAATATTTTATTTCTTAAGCTGACTTGGACTTTGTAGAGTTTTGCTTTAGTATTATTTTATTGTAACTTACAAATACATAAATATTCATGTATTCGATATTAGAGTCTAATATGTATAGAACAAGTCATTAAAAAATTGAGGGAGATTGACATGGAAAAATGTGAGTAAGATTGACAGAGAAATACATCAGTAATGTATTCTTAAATAGAAAAGTTACAGAACAAGATGTATAGGTTGATATCCTGTTCTTGTAAAAACAGCACTTTGTATAAAAATTGTGCATTTGTAAATGTGCTTTTAAAAAAGAGCAATAAAAATATGAGAGTGGTACTAAATTATCAGATCAAAAAGTAATAATACTTAGAATAATCTAATACTATTATAAATACAGAGAAATATACATTTAGATATACAATTAATGTATAATAAACTCAGAGTATAGATTGATTGGCAAAAAGCATTATTTAATTTAGGGATAACTTTATAGGACTATAGGGTCGCTATGACTCGGAATTGACTCGACGGCAGTGAGTTTCGTTTTTTTTTTGGTTTTTATGGGAGTATGAAACTAATCAGCTTGGATGAACATTCTAATGCCACATAGGAAAATAAGTTCTAAATAAATTTGAGTTTAAATTATTATTTTAAAAATTATAATCAGTAGAAAGCTGTAGAGAATTTATCCCCGAAAGCTTCCTTTCTTTCTCATGTATTCTTTCCTTTCAGAGCATCTCATGAGTTTCTCAAGCAGTTCTTTGTAAAATACTCTTGAAGAGACTTTTTCTAGTATATGTCAGGAAGTTGAACATGTCCATCTTTTGACTTAGGAATTTTATGTACTGAAACATTCATGTTGTTGTATAAAATCCCTCTTTCTCCTCCTTCCCAACCAAAATAAATATACATACACCCACCCACCCACCCCCCTGGATATTTGAATGCCCAAAAGCAAATTTGATAAATAGGAACATTTTAGCAACATGAACATGTTTTAAAATAATTTGTAAAAGGCATAATACAGACTATATACTTATAGCTATTGAGAGAAAAAAGACAATGTAAAAATGACATGAGGGGAGTGTCTGACCACCTCTAGCTTCACAAGGGGAAAGGAGAATCAAGGTCAACAGCCCAGGGCTGATTCCTGTGAGGCGGAGGTCAGACGTGCCTCCTGTCTTTGCCATCTTTACCAACTCTGACACCACCCGTCCCTCCCACAGCATTCTACTTCTCTTCTCGTTTCTATAATTCATTGCATAGGCCACATAGAGCTCACAGACAATATTCACAATTATGGGGTTTATTAGGGAAGTAACAGGCTACAATTCAGGCTTGGGAACACTCAGGATACAGTTCTTCCATCAGGATAGCCCCTTTTCAGCGGTGCCCACAGGTACACCTTTCTCTGGCCCTAGGCCTCTGCCCTGCTCAGGCAGTTGTTACAGAGCTCTTTTAACTCCTGCCAGTAAGTGCCCAGAGGCACCCCACTCCACCAGTAAGCGTTGGCCCAAAGTCAGTCAGCTTTCTCACTCCGTGGGCTGGGAAGCCCACTGTGCGGTCTCTTGCTGCCATTTCTCAGCCACCACTTCTCGCCGTCTTCAGGGTTACAGCTCGCTCTCTGTCTCCTGGGTACAGGAGCTTCTCCGAGCAGGGATCCCTAGTTCAAAGGATGTGGTCTCTGCTCCTGGCTGTTCTTCCTTGGTGGTGGTGGAATCCTTTCCCTGCTCTGGAATTGGCTTTTAAGGCAAACCTGACCAGTCCTCTTGGTGAACCACAATTGCCTTATTTGCACAGTCCCACTCAATCACTTGCTTGGAATTACAAGACCATGGCTAGAAAGGCCACATAAAAGCTATCCTTTGCTCCACAAACCAAAACCAAACCTAGTGCCATCGAGTTGATTCTGACTCATAGCGACCCTATAGAACAGAGTAGAGCTGCCCCATAGAGTTTCCAAGGAGTGCCTGGAAGATTTGAACTGCTGACCCTTTGGTTAGCTGCCGTAGCACTTAACTACTACGCTACCAGGGTTTCCCCATTGTACCACAGACTGTATAAAAAGGTAGAAGGGAGCACAGAAAAATGAAAATATGAGTTAAGGAAGAGGGATTACTGGCTGAAGTTTTTCTATTTCTTTATTGCTTTGGTTATTCAATTTTAATGTAATATTTAAAAAAGACAGCGGAAACATCAAATTCAGGTATCTTATTAAATAAACTGTAATTTGCCTTGTACTGTGACATGTGCTGACACATTCATTTTACCAAATTGTTTGAGCTCTGGAGTTTCCAGCCTAGGAAATGGGTGCTAACTGAATATGCAGTTATTGTTATTTGTTTAAGCATGAGCTGCTTTGTATAAATTTCCTTACCTCAGATAGCTTTGCCACGGTTTTATGGAGTTTTTAACTGTCATATTGAACCATTCATACCTAGAGAATATGAAATTTTTCTGTCAGCATGGCTATTACCCTTATAAACATTTCCCTTTGTTTTGGCAGGCTAGGCAACAGAGATTCTGTTAACTTATAGTCAAATATATTGTTTCATCGAAGAGTTACCACTAATAAATACTTTATTTTTAGGAAAGAACTAGAAAAACTACGAAAAGATTTGGAAGAAGAGAAGGCGATGAGAAGTAATCTAGAGGTAATTCAGTTTTCCCAGTATTGAGATTTTAGTCAGCATAAACTGGATTTTTTTTTCTCCAACCCAGCTAGGTGATTGATTTCACTAAAAATTATGCTGCCCTGCTTCAGTTGGACACTCCCTGCTGCCTCATAGCCATTTAATTAATCTCTTGTTGACTCCCTGTCACATTCCATTCATTCATTCAGCACTAACTTTCTTAGGCACCGTGTGAGGAATTTGGTATCTACTAGTGAATAAAACTTTTTTTTTTAAGTGAATAAAGCTTACATGGCCCTTGCCTCTTGTGAGTCTCAAGCTCCAGATCTTTTGCTTACAACACTGCTTCCTCCTTGAGCTGTATGCAGTTCTCTTTTCTTCATCATTTGTCTTCATTTGTTTACTTCTTTCTGCATATCTTAGAGAAAGTCGTGCCCTGCCATTTTTCAGAGACTCTTCCTGTTCTTCATTTAAGTATTTCATATCCTTCCCTTGCCTCATTACTTAGGCTTTTTCTTTTGTCAGAATTATAGAACAGAGAGAACATGGGACTTGCATTTGAAAGACTAGAGCTCCAATTCTGATCACAATAGTGACTAACTTTGAGTTCTATGAGTCAATTAGATTTAACACTTTCTGCGTATTACCTCATTGGATACACATAACAAGCTGTAAGGTTTATTGTTCGTATTTTAAGGATAAGGAAACTTGGGTTTAGAATTAAGTAACAGCAGTGGGGTTGAAATTTTTAACAGGAGCAGCCAGACTTTTCAGAGTCTTTGCTCTTAGGGATTAAGTTATATACTGTACTGCTTTGGGTAAGTCACTTAACCACCTTTAGCTTTAGTTGTTCAGATAATATATGGGAATGTAATTTATAAGTTATCAAATACTTCACTTTTACATTTGAAATATCTCCTGTATTGGTTCTTTTCTGGCTATCTATGAAAATACTAAAAATTTTCACTTATTCAAAAACAACCCTACCTTTCAGGCTCATCTGCCTTCTTGATCGGCTGTAGTGCTTTTCTTTTTCATTTAGGATTCATTTGCTGTAAAACAAAGCTAAGAGCCAACCAGACAATAGCCTACATTCGTGCCCTCTAATTCTTCACCTTCAATTTAGTGCTTAAGTGCATTTTAGGTTTACTGATGCCAAATCCAGTGTTTCTTCTTCAGTTTCTGCAACATTTCACATTTTTACCACTGCCACCTTTTCAAAGGTGTGTCTTGGTTTGTGCGATAGTGCATTCTTCTGTCTCCAACTTCTCTACCTCCTTTTCTTTTCTTATAACCTGAATATGGGTGTTTCTTCAGTACTGTTTTTGGCCCTCCTCTCTGCACATTCACTCTGATTATCTAAACCCATGAATCTAGTGATTACCATATTTCACATAAATAATGTGCATCTTCTGTGCTTGTGGGCTGTGGGGGGTGAAGGGGAGGTATTTTTGTACCGTACTGTGCTAATTTTTTTTTGCACCAACATGTGGAACAGGATTGACATGAGGCACTTGTGAGGGTGCCTTGTGGGGAGGGGGGAAGGGTGTGGCCAGCAAACCAGTGCAGAAGGTACGTGTTATTTGTGTTAAAATATGGTAGTTCTATGTATCCCCCCTCTGTACCTAACTCTTCTGCTCCCGGCTTCTATCCTATGTTTCTAGGTATTAAGCCCCTCTGGATGTTCCACTGGGAACTTAACACTTAGCATGTCCTCAATTCCTCATCTTCCTTTTCTGTTCTTCCTGATTTTCTGTTTCTGCTAATGCACGTGTGTTTTCTTTTAGTCTGTTCTTTCAGGCCTATTAGCCTTCTCTCTCTCTCTTTCTCTTTTTTTTTTTCATTATTTCTGTCCTGTTTAGCTTGCTCTAACCTCTCTCATTCTTAAATTAATCTTTTCTTGGTCAGATTGCCAAATGAAGTTCAGACTTCTTCACTGGCCCTTTATTTCCTGGTTCTAGTTCATCTTTTGGCCCTTTATTTCCTGGTTCTAGTTCATCTTTCTCTCCTCACTTTCTAAACCTCGATTGTGCCTTGTAGTTGATTAATCTGATTTTATTCTTGCTGTATTCTCCTGAATTGTCCTTTTTTCCTCATCTTCTTATGCTCACATTCTATAGATTCTCAAGGCCCAGCTTATACCGTCACTTCTGTTAAGTTAGTATCAGTCTTCCTCTAATTAAAAGTAGTTTTGTCTCCCTTCAGATGTGTCCATGAGTTGGAATCAACTCAGTGGCAACTGATTTAGTTAGTTTTGTAAGAGATGTATAAGTAATACTTTTCTATCTTATTACTATTGTGTACTTACTTAGTTCCTCTCTAGACTGTAAGAGTGGGGTAGGATCCTTGTCTGTTTCATCTTTGCCCATAGATAGATCATAGCACGGTGCTATGGAGGTAATAGTTATCTAATTATTGCTGAATTAATGTTAAAGGATACATTTTGAAAATGTCTTAAATTCATACTGTGTAGCATGTACAGTTGAGAGATTTTTAAAAAATGTTTTTTGGCTTTTAATTCCTTATATTTTATGCACACACACTTATATTTATACATGGAAATAAGGCAATTACCTTATTACAAAGCAATAGAAAATAGTGTTGTGCTTAGTATGCATGTACAATTTAATTGGTCTTATGAGTTATGACAGGAATCAAATGAACTATTTCTATTTTGAGCTATTTGATTTGATTCAGTTTACTAATATATACATTCATTATTTCTGCAAAGCCAACAGATACTTGGTTGACTTGTATCTCATTGAGTTATAACTTTTTTTTCCTAATGGGAAAAGTTTGACCCTTGTATTTGTAAAAGCACACTTAATAAGGCATTAAAGTCTTAAGATCAGATATTAAAACGAAAACTGTTTCCCCAAACATTATAAAGGTACTACTTTGTACTATTTGTTAACATTGTACAGTATTAAACTATACTGGAGAGTGATAAAAAGGACTAAAAATGAACAATAAATGTGGAAGTGCTAGAAGAGAAGCTCTAGCAATACAAGTATTTGCTGATAACTACATTTATGTCACAAATTGCAGTCTATAAAGAGAATTACTGACTTCGTGTATGTTGTTGTTATTCCCAGTCCCTTCTCCCTCTTCTACCAGTTTTTTTTTTTCTTACTGCTTTCCATGCATCCTTGCCTATTAAGTTGGTACAGTTGGTTAATGTATCTTTGGAATAGAGACAATAACAGCACATCAGGATGAAGACTGAAGTATCTTGTCTCAATTCAGTTAAAGACTAAGGCTTGTCCCAAACCTGTGCTGCTAAATTGGTAGCTAATAATCATATTAGTAAAAGAATAATACCAGGAAAGATGCTGAAATTAGCAAACCATTCTTGTTTGGTTGGAATCCTTTATGAGATTATGGCCATATCAAAATTATACTTTTTGAGCATGGCAAAGTGCTAATCATTAATAAATGACTATTTGTCCGAGGGAAACCCTGATGGCATAGTGGTTAAGAGTTTGGCTGCTAACCAAAAGGTTGGCAGTTCGATTCCACCAAGTGCTCATTGGAAACTCTGTGGACAAGTTCTGCTCTGTCCTATAGGGTCTTTATGAGTTGGAATCAACTTGATGGCAATGGGTTTGTTTTTTTGGTTTTATTTGTCAGAGATTAGCCATAGCATGCATTGTTTGTGTATATTGAAGATGGTGGTGATGTCAGGCGAAGGCAAGGCCTACTTATTTCCATGACACATGCAGGCAAAGGTCAAAGATGATTAACATACTAAATAAATGGAAAGAGAATACAGAAAGCCTGGGCTTTGGAGCCCTAGACCTTACCAATGCAAGTCCTATGTCATTTGCTTAGCATGGAAACATTGGCACGCTACTTAATCTCTTCGAGCCTCAGTTTAACCATCTGTAATATATCAAAATTAAATAGTTCTGTGTAGTTATTGTGAAAATTTAATGAACTTAAAGAAGGAAAATCTGATTTCCTTCTTAGTTCCTTAAGTTGTGAATTTCTGTTAAGTGAAAGATGCCTTCTGCCTAATGGTGGGAATATCTTCAATATATTGACTGAGTCTTAGAGGTATTCCTGGGCTATGAAGATAATTTAATCTAAAACATATGGGTTACAAATGGGGAAACTAAGACTAAGGTTAAGTGATTTAACCTCTTAGTGAAAACATGGAACCAACCTGGCCCTTTCTTTATTCTTTTTACTGTTCTGTACTGTCCCCCTTGATTAATTGCAGTTCCAGTTACATTTCTTAATTTGGTTTCAAGGATTTGTAGGACTCTAATGTTTTTTAGTAGTTCTTTTCAAATACTCCTATTACTTAACATTGTTCTGGCTGAAAGAACTACAGTTGCTTTTTTCTTGTTGTCACCTACCATTGTTGTTGTTGTTGTCGTTAGGTGCTGTCGAGTCAGTTCTAACCCATAGCGACCCTATGGACAACAGAACGAAACACTGCCTGGTCCTGAGCCATCGTTACAGTTGTTGTTATGCTTGAGCTCATTGTTGCAGCCACTGTGTCAATCAATCCACCTCGCTGAGGGTCTTCCTCTTTTCCGCTGACCCTGTACTCTGCCAAGCATAATGTCCTTCTCCAGGGACTGATCCCTCCTGACAACATGTCCAAAGTATGTAAGGTGCAGTCTCGCCATCCTTGCCTCTAAGTAGCATTCTGGTTGTACTTCTTCCAAGACAGATTTGTTTGTTCTTTTGGCAGTCCATGGTATATTCAATATTCTTCGCCGACACCACGATTCAAAGGCGTCAATTCATCTTCGGTCTTCCTTTTTCATTGTCCAGCTTTCACATGCATATGATGTGATTGAAAAAACCATGACTTGGGTCAGGTGCACCTTAGTCTTCAAGGTGACATCTTTGCTCTTCAACACTTTAAAGAGGCCCTTTGCAGCAGATTTGCCCAATGCAATGCGTCTTTTGATTTCTTGATGGCTGCTTCCATGGCTCTTGACTGTGGATCCAAGTAAAATGAAATGCTCAACAACTTCAATCGTTTCTCTGTTTATCATGTTGTTGCTCACTGGTCCAGTTGTGAGGATTTTTGTTTTCTTTGTATTGAGGTGTAATCCATCGTGAAGGCTGTGGTCTTTGATCTTCATTAGTAAGTGCTTTAAGTCCTCTTCACTTTCAGCAAGCAAGGTTGTGTCATCTGTATAACGCAGGTTGTTAATGAGTCTTCCTCCAATCCTGATGCCCCGTTCTTCTTCATATAGTCCAGCTTCTCCTATTATTTGTTCAGCATACAGATTGAATAGGTATGGTGAAAGAATACAACCCTGACGCACACCTTTCCTGATTTTAAACCAATCAGTATCCCCTTGTTCTGTCCGAACAACTACCTATTGATCTATGTAAAGGTTCCTTATGAGCACAATTAGGTGTTCTGAAATTCCCATTCTTTGCAATGTTATTCATAATATGTTATGATCCACACAGTTGAATAACTTTGCATAGCCAATAAAACACAGGTAAACATCCTTCTGGTATTCTCTGCTTTCAGCCAGGACCCATCTGACATCAGCAATGATATCCCTGGTTCCACGTCCTCTTCTGCATCCGGCCTGAATTTCTGGCAGTTCCCTGTCTATATACTGCCGCAGCCATTTTTGAGTATTCAGCAGAATTTTGCTTGTGTGTGATATTAATGATATTGTTCTATAATTTCTGCATTCGGTTGGATCAGCTTTCTTGGGAATAGGCATAAATATGGATCTCTTACAGTCAGTTGGCCATTATAAGAACTTTTTGTGACGTTTTCATCTCTTTTGGACATTTTTCATCTTTATTACACCGTGGAAATAAAATCTAGAAATTTGAAAGTATGATCAGATCTTAATGACATAGAATAAAATCAAGAAACTTTGTTGTTGTTAGGTGACATTGAGTCAGCCCCTGACTCATGGCAACCCCATGTACAATGGGATTGGACCATTGTGGTCCATAAGGTTTTCATTGGCTGATTTTCCAGAAATAGATCACCAGGCCTTTTACTAGTCTTAGTCTGGAAGCTCAGCTGAAACCTGTTCAGCATCATAGCAACACAAGTCTCCACTGACAGCTGGGTGGCGGCTGCAGTAGAAGTACATTGGCCAGAAATCAACCCCCGGCCTCCCACATGGAAAGCAAGAATCCTACCCTGGAGCTACTAATGCCCCCATAAAGAAACTTTGCTAAAGGAAAATATTTTATCTATTGCTCATTTTTGTTTTCTATTTTAGACAGAAATAGAGAAGCTGAAAAAAGCAGTTCTGTCTTCTTGAGGTGGTGTGGACCCAGTGTTCTTAATGTTCCAGGGATTTGGAAGCGACACTATGAACTTCAGCTGACTTGTTACTGAAAAATAACAAAAGTTGGTGTTGTGATAAAGAAAAATGAGCTATAATATCTATAGAAAATTAGGGAAAGGGTAAATTTTTTATATATATTTTGTTTTGCCAATATGAAAAAAAAAAAAAAAGAGGCCTTATTATTGTGCTGGAATTGCAAACTTTCTTTTTGTTTTTAGTTTGCTTGAAAATACTACTGAATCTGTATAAAAAGGAAAGAAAGTTCATAATAGTTTTTTTTATTGAAACTTGTAGTATTATTTTTAAAAAAGATCTATACTATAAATATGGTGATATCTTTACAAGTAATCTGTAAAATATACTATTTGAGAGGGCAGTTTAGCTTTATAATAACTATAGTCACTACTTTTCCCATAATACATAAGGGATATAAACTTTGTATATATATATATTTTTTACTTTTAGCTTTCTTACCCAGGATTACACTGTTGTGCCTGTTTGTCTGCAATGCTGTTTATACTTTGGGTGATGAAGTAGGAGTTTTCCTAGCTATAAACCAGATTATTCACCCATGCATATAGTAATAACTAATGAAATAATCAAAATAATTTCTTCAATTTTTAGATTATTTCACATTGCTTGCACTATAGGATTCATAAAAGGAATTTAGTTAAAATGTATTGAATTGTTAAATGTATTTGGGAAAATGTGAGTTTTATTTCAAATTCATTAGATCTAAGAAGTCTAAAACTGTCGATTTAACCCTTCACTTGGTGTGCCTACAAACTACAGCACATATATGCAATTACCAGCCTTATTGCTGTATTCTTCTGCTTATTTTATAGGTTCAGATATTACTCATTTCATGATTTTATAGTTTAATTCTTCATGGCCTTTTCTCTGATTTTTAATAATGTTAGCATTAGGAAAACGGAACTCAAAGCTTTCAGAACTTCAGTGTGAGGTTTCATATTTTGACAAATAATCATCATGTAAACGCTCAGGTTTTTCATTGTGTGATCTTCCTAATAGACCGGGTTAACTAGTGGAGATATTTTGGACCGCCGTTTAGGTACCAACTTTGTAGGGTGTTACCCGTTGCCATCGAGTCGATTCTGATGCATAGCAAGCCCCTAGGACAGAGTAGAACTGCCCCAAAGGGTTTCCAGGGGGTGCCTGGTAGAGTCGAACTGCTGGCCTTCTGGTTAATAGCTGTAACTCTTAACCACTATGCCACCAGAGTTACCATTAGTACATCATAAAATATAACATTACAGCTTCTTTAAAACCAAATATAGCCTACTGTATTCAATATGCATTTTCACAAAATGGGTGAATTAGCAGTTTTTTTCCGAGTCATTTGTCATCAGTTGAGTATTTAAAGTGTTCTATCTCTAGGAAATATGTATAAAAACATGGGTTTATATTAAAAACTATTTGACATTTTTTTCACTCACAAAAACACTAGGTTTTAAGCTTTGTTATAGCAAATGATTTTCAAATTTTTGAGTACCAACTGTCATGCTTCCATTGTATTTCATTTTAAACAACCTAACTGATATTTTCCTTTAAATTTTAGTTTTAACTGAAATCTTGTGTAATTGAAGTTTTCTCATGTTTCAAGTAAAAGAGAACTGAAATAGAAATGAATAGAAATGCCAGTACATGATAACTTAATGACTGATTCACAGCTTACATGAGTGCTTTTGGGAAAAGCTGAGTGTGCACTGAGGTGTGCATATTACCCCTTTAAAGCCTTCGAGCTCTTCTCCTAATGAGATCACTCCTGGACAAAATTGTTCCCTCCTGTTCTAAAATATTAGAATAATGAATCAATTGAATAATGTCCTTCTTGGTAATTAAATTGTTTTTTTTTCTTTTAACAGTTCTGTCCTTAGATAAAAATAAAAATAATGACAGTGTATCCTAGAAATCACCCTTCAGCTTTCTCAATGGGAAATCTATTAAGTGGTCCTGCTCCTCAGTAATGGGGTGTGGAAGTTTCTGGCAGATTTCAGACTGTTTTCAAAAGTTTTTGTTGGTCATTTTCTCACTAAGCATAAAATCAAGATGGTCGTGAGTATTGAAATACATTTAAAATTTTTGCTTGTGTATTCCTCAGTCAAAATAGAAAAGTATTTGAAGTATTCATGTCTCAGTTTTTCTGTTTGACCAGAGTAAAGAAAAGAAAACCAAACTCAAAGGAAAAAAATGATTCCTTTAATCTAGCAATTTACTAGTATTTGTTCTTGATATGGGAACTTGTATTCCCATTCTTAAAGTTTGTATCACAAAATGGTGTGTAATCGTAGTCTTTACCTGGGAGTAAATCGTTGAATAATTTGCCTTTTTTTTTTTTTAATGTGAGTATAACACACTCTAAAGGTGAAAAGTATGGAGTCTGTCATTGCCAAATTATAGGTGAATGTATTATTTATGTTTCTTATTCTCTGAAACACATAATATTGCTAATTACCTAATTGTATTCCAGTATTGTGAGTAAAAAAAAAAAAAAAAATTTTTTTTTTTTTTTTTATTGTGAGTAGTTTTGTGTGACCATTAAGCTTCTGTCTTATTTTAAAGTTGTTACCTCTTTATAAAGCTTAAGTCTGAACATGCAAAGAGAGAATGGGCCTGGTGTAACAGAGGATTCTTTTATGCTTCTTACAGTGATTACAGGGGGAAAAAAAAAGTGCTCTTTCGGTAAACATTTTATCCATGCATTTAAACTTGAAATGTGTGAACAGAATGAGACAATCAGTTAAAATCAGAAATGAGAAGTATTGTAATCTAGTGGCCTTGTTTTGCTGTAGCAATAAAATGACCAAGTGCAATGACTTGATTTAATAAAATTATCTTTTAAAAGTTGCTGCTATGAGTATTTTTAGCCATAAATTTTTACCCTTGTTTTAGCCTGACTTGCCTTCAGTAACTGTTACGTAATACAGTTGATGTTGTGGTATTCTAACATTCCAAAAAAGTGTGGGGAATCTCAGAATGCTGTGTTTCACTGACTTGTTTACAGGTGCTGTAAAAATGCATGCTTCTCTCTCAAAATGAAAAATTAATAATAAAGAATAGTATTGCCAGTTATGTCCGTCTTTATGAGTTATTTTTCATTAACTTCAGCATGTGCTCATCTAAATCAGAGTCTGATGCAAATTATTTTATATTACCTTGTGTTTTCAACAACAAAAAAAAAAGTTCTAGAACTGGATGACCTTTGTTTAACCTATTTTTTCATCTGACACTGGGAGATAATAATTCCTACTTCACAGGATTATTGAGAGAATTTGAAATGATTTATATAAAGTGTCTTGTAGAGTGATTGGCATAAAGGAGATTCTCAAAAAAAAAGAAAACTGGTATTTTGCTTTTCTCAAAAACATTTTACCATGTGGATATGATGAAAATTAGATGAATAAGATTAAAAGAAAGGAGGCCTTGTACTTCCTCTTCCCCTGTTCTTGAATACAGCATTTGTTTCTTTGAGGGAGATACTTTTTCCTTTGTTATATTGTTCGAATGGGAGCTGCTACCATCATACAGATTATACTTCCCTGGTCGTCCATTGGTTTTTTGGTTTGGTCACCCGTTGATTGATCGAAATTGAGTAATCAGAGACTGAGATTTTAAAAATTGGAAACAGAGCTAATCTCATGATGGGCACTCTCCACAGTCATGTTTTTTCTATGATCTGGGGAAAGCTGATTTGAAAGAACAAACCCAGTAGAGGATGAAAAGATTGAACAGAATTCAGAAGGTTTTTTTAATCTGATTGCATTCATTCCCGAGCCTCAGCCATCTGCTTTTTGGTTCCATGAGCATAAACTTGCTCATAAACTTATTGGGTTTCTGAACTTGCAACTGGAAAGGTCCTAATGAATACAGAATACATCATAGAGTTTAGAAGCCATCAAGACCCACATACTCTTATTGAAAATAAGCCACATGCATGGCTCTAGGCTTTCTAGAAATCTAATAGAAGATATGAATCATAGAGAAGTAGGATTTAGTGCCAAACGAAAAATATGGAACATAGCATGACACATCATGTAAGTTAAAGATTAAAAATTTCTGGTTGCTTCTTACTGTTCTTCATAAACACTGGAGAAAAATTGAGCCTTGTAGGCACGCGATGGTATATTTTTGAATTAAAGAATTTTAGTGTTTGAAGGACTTTAGAGGTTGTCTAATACAACACTCTATAGATGGTTTTGTCTGAAAATACAATTTCCAGATTTAGCCTCATTCTAAGAAATGAAAGCAGATAGAAATTTAGCTCAAATGGATCGATTAGGCTCTATTGTTTTCCAGTTAAGACTCCAGGGAGATTGGGACCGGGTGCCGAGTATTTTTTTCTGAGTCCTAATCATGATTGCTTTTCTTTTACCAACACATTATTTGCCAGTCTTCTTGTTCCATATAAGGAAAATTAAGTTAGAAATTGTTGTTGTTAGGTGTTGTCAAGTTGGTTCCAACTCCTAGCAACCCTATGTACAATAGAATGAAACTCTGCCTGGTCCTGCGCCATCCTCAATGGTTAGGCTGGAGGCCATTGTTGCAGCCACTGTGTCAATCCATCTCACTGAGGGTAGTCTTTTTTGCTGACTTTCTTCTTTACCAAGCATGATGTCCCCTGGTCCCTCTTGGTAACATGCCCAAAGTACGTGAGACAAGTCTTACCGTCCTTGCTTCCAAGGAGCATTCTGGCTGTACTTCCCAGACAGATCTGTTCATTCTTCTGGCAGTCCATGGTATATTCATATTCTTCAACACCATAATTCAAAGGCATCAATTCTTTGGTCTTCCTTATTCATTGTCCAGCTCTCATATGTATATGAGGTGATTGAAAATACCATGTCTTGGGTCTGGCACACCTTAGTCCTCAAATTTAAAAATAGGTTTCAGTATTTTCTGTGTGGAGTCAATCATTTTTTCTATCACAAGAGGTTATATGGTTATTATTTTACAGCTGTTTGGTAGGATTTCCTATCATATTACAAAGGTGTCTTCTTACTACATTTCAGTTCCTGGAAAAATGTGTGAATAAAGTTATTAAAAGTAAAACTATTTTAAATGTGCCGAGTAACTTTTTAATCCTTTAGTAATGGAAATCACTCATTAATATTGTATTTATTTTTAGAAATATTCTTAACTGAGTGGAATAAGTCTTAATTTGATTTAACAAAGTAATGATTTTTTACTCATCTTCTCCCTTGAAAGCTCTAAATACAACAAATAAATTAAAAAAAGAAATAAAAAGTCCCTCTCAAATGAAATCAGGAAACCATAATTTATAATAATAGTAAAAAAAAAAAAAAAAAAAAAGACTTCCCAGTGCTTTGAGATTTGGAGCAAAATGAAAACCAGTTGCAGCAGAGTCGACTCTGACTCATGGCGACCCCATGTGTGTCAGAGTAGAACTGTACTCCATAGGGTTTCCAGTCGCTGATTTTTTGGAAGTAGATCTCCAGGCTTTCTTCCGAGGCACTTCCTGGTGGATTCGGACTTCCAACATTTTGATTAGCAGCTGAAAATGAAGGAGACTAAAACCTGATGTAAACCTCCCCAGACCCTTGTGCCAGGTGCAGATTTAACAGACCCATCTGATCATTTTAGGCCTAAAGCCTATGCAGCAGAATGAAGGGGATGTGAAAGTGGCAGAAACCCTGCTGACTCTAAGCCCCGTTAACCATTTGAAGGCTGAAAACCGAAGCTAGGGAGACTTAGTCCTAGGGAAGACAAATTTGATGAGTATTTTAGATACCATACGCAGTGGTTAAGCTTTTGGCTGCTAACCGAAAGGCTGGCAGTTTGAATCCACCATACACTCCTTGGAAACTCTATGGGATAGCTCTACTCTGTCCTATAGGGTCGCTGAGTCAGAATCAACTGGACAGCAATGGATTTGGTTTTCTGGTTTTCGTATCGTCCTCATACTATCCCTATGCTATTCAGCAAATAACTGACTCCATTCAAAGGTGAACAATCTCACACACACACAAGCATGGTTATAGATGTTGTGTTATATTCAAATATATAAGAAAAACAATTGTCCCAAAATAGAACTTGATTCTTCAAATGAGGGGCACCCTATGTCCAAGGATAGGGGTGGGGCAGAAGAGTAACGAGGTTATTTTAGTGTACCAATGCACATCTTTGTTAAATTATGGAACTTTAAGGATAAAGAATGAATATTGACTTCCTCCCCCCGCCAAAAACTGAAAATTTTGATTAATCAGGAAATGTCATTAAAGCTGTACCACTGAAAAGGCAACTTGACCAAATGAGTTAATAGCTGAGTTTTAACTGATCTTTATTTAAACTACTCAAATCCACTCAAAAGCCATTCTTCTAAGGAGTATTCTGTTTATTCTTCTGGCAGTCCATGGTGTATTCAGTATTCTTCACCAACACTGTAATTCAAATGCATCAATTCTTTGCTCTTCCTTATTCATTGTCCAGCTTTTACATGCATATGAGGCAATTGAAAATACCCTGGCTTGGGTCAGACTCACCTTAGTCTTCAAGGTGACATCTTTGCTTTTTAACACTTTGAAGAGGTCTTTTGCAGCAGATTTGCTCAATGCAATACATCCATGGATTTCTTGATGCTGCTTCCATGGGCATTGATTGTAGATCCAAGTAAAATGAAATCCTTGACAACTTCAATCGTTTCTCCATTTATCAATGAGACCGAGCCCTCACAGTGTTGCATTAAAAATCCTGTTTTCTTTGCTTGGCTTTCTCCCCACAGGGTTACACTAAAAATTCTGTTTCCTCAGTACAGGAGAGGTCAGCACAACGGGACTAAACCAAAAGCAGAGAAGTTTCCTGAATAAACCAAATGCTTTGAAGGGCAGCATAGCAGGGACAGTGGTTTGGGACCATGGTTTCAGGGGTCATACAGGTCAATTGGCATAATAAAACCTATTAAGAAAACATTCTGCATCCGACTTTGGAGAGTGGTGTCTAGGGTCTTAAACGCTAGCAAGCGGCCATCTAAGATGCATCAATTGGTCTCAACCCACCTGGGGCAAAGGAGAATGAAGAACATCAAAAACACAAGGCAACTATGAGCCCAAGATACAGAAAGGGCCACATAAATCAGAGACTGTATCATCCTGAGACCAGAAGAACTAGATGGTGTCTGCCTACCACCAATCACTGTCCTGTCAGGAAACACAAAAGAGAATCCTTGAGGGAACAGGAGAGCAGCGGGATGCAGGACCTCAGAGGTCATGGTCCCCAGACCTTCTGTTAGCCCAAGACAGGAACCATTCCTAAAGCCAACTCTTCAGACAGGGATTGAACTGGACTATAAGAAAATGATACTGGTGAGGAGTGAGCTTCTTGGATCAAGCAGACACATGAGACTATGTGAGCAGCTCCTGTCTGGAGGGGAGGTGAGAAGGCAGAGGGGGACAGAATCTGGCTGAATGGACATGGAAATAAAGGGTGGAGAGAAGGAGTGTGCTGTCTCGTTAGGGGGAGAGTAACTAGGAGTATATAGCAAGGTGTATATAAATTTTTGTATGAGAGACTGACTTGATTTGTAAACTTTCACTTAAAAAAGCACAATAAAAATAATAATAATTAAAAAACCACAAAAAAACCGGTTTCCTTTGCTGGGCTTCCTTCCCCTCCCCAGCTTTACATTTGAATCCTGCTTTTGCTTTGAGGTTGTATGTAAACCCCATCACGCCTGTGTAGTATGATTAAGAATGTTGCTAATATAACTTGTATGAACTCCCTACTTGTAAACCCCTTAAAAGTAACTTGTCTCCTCGCCCTTGGGGAGCAGTCTTGGCGGCAGCAGCTCTGACTGACTCCTTTTCCTTGTCCAATGAAATAAAGGTGCCTCTTCTGTTCTCCCACCTCAGTCTCTCGTTTATTGGCCAATACAAGTCATGCAGAGCAAGAACCTAGAGTTTTCACCCTGTAACATCATGATGTTGCTTATTTTTCCAGTTGTGAGGATTTTTTTTTCTTAATACTGAAATATAATCCATACTGAAAGCTGTAGTCTTTGATCTTCATCAGTAAGTGCTTCGAATCCTCTTAAATTTCAGCATGCAAAGCTGTGTCATCTGCATGTCACAGGTTGTTAATGAGTCTTCTTCCAGTCCTGATGCCCATCCTTCTTCATACAGTCCAGCTTCTTGGATTATTTGCTCAATTTACAGATTGAATAAGTATGGTGAAAGGATACTACCCTGACACACACCTTTCCTGATTTTAAACTATGCAGTATCCCCTTGTTCTGTTCAAACTACTACCTCTTGGTCTATGGACAGGTTCCGCAAGAGCACAATTAAGTGTTCTGGAATTCCCGTTCTTCACAATGTTACCCATAATTTGTCATGATCCACGCAGTCGAATGCCTTTGAATAGTCAATAAAACCCAGGTGAACATCTTTCTGATATTCTCTAGTTTCAGCCAAGATCCATCTGGCATCAGCAACGATATTGCTTATTCCACATCCCCTTTGGGTTGAATTTCTGGCAGTTCCTTGTTGATGTACTGCTGCTGTTTTTGAATGACCTTAAGCAAAATTTTACCGGTTTGATTTTTGGTTTTTGGTGTGATATTAATGATGTTGTTTTGATAATTTCCACATTCTGTTGGATCAACTTTCTTTGCAATGGGCACAGATATGGATCTCTTCCAGTTGGTTGGCATATACAGGTGAGCACTTCCAGTGTTGCATCCCTTTTTTGGAACATCTCAGTTAGTATTCCATCGATTCCTGGAGACTTGCTTTTCGCCAATGCCTTCAGTGCAGTTTAGACTTCTTCCTTCAATAATGTCGGCTCTTGATCATATGCTACCTCCTGAAATGGTTGAATGTTGATCAGTTCTTTTTGGTACAGTGACTGTAAATCTATATGGCTGTGTATATGTGTCTAATCTAATCATCTCAATGATCCTTTGTGATCAGTCCTGTCATTATCCTTTACAGATGGAAAAAAAAAAAAGGCTCAGAAAGTTAAGCAACTTGATAAGGTCACCCAACAAAAAAGGGGTGGAGCTGAGCTTTGAAATCAGACAGCCTGGTTTTGAAGCCTGTGCTCTTCTTGGTCATACGCTGCATTGCCTATCTATATAGATAATATGTAGGAAAGGAGTCTGAACTGGGCATCAGAATACCTTCTAGTTCTAGCTCTTTCACTCTTTGTGATCCTTTGTATCGTCACTGAGTAGCAATTTTTTTTCGTTTGTAAGAGAAGAGAACTAGACTAATTTATAAAGTCCATTTTCAGTCATCCACAGTCTGTTTAGCTTTCCATATGTGACACGGCTTCAGTTAAACTAAGATTTTAGGAAACATTCTTCAATTCTTAACGTACATCTTTGCAAAGCTTAGATGATTTTTCGTGACTTTTCTGCAGAAACGAAAAACAAAAACCCTACTTAGCCTCCGGAAAGAAATTTAATGACCACTAGATGGCAGCCAAGTGAAGCTCAGCTTCTTTTGTGTATCCAGTAAACTACAAATATTTTTAGTAGCCGCAAATGAACTCATGGAGGGCTGCAGTCCATAAAATTCACCCGTAAGTGGGACACAGGCACCCCACTTCCCCATTCTGGCCACTTCCCTGAGCTAAGCGCCAGATGATAGAGTGGAAGGTGCCAGGGTTTTGTAATCTGATTGACCTGCCTTTGAAAACTGGTTCTAAAAATTACTTAGCTGCGTGACCTTGGCAAATCACTCAAATCTTGTTACTTTCCTTATCTGCAAATCTAAAAATAATTCTCTTGCTACAATTTAAAGCCTTTCCTTCTTGTCATGAACTCAGAGAAGAGAGAGAAAGCAGGCTCTGAGGTCTGCAAACTTGTTTTTCACCCAGGCTGATGCAGCCTGGGAGAGGAGTCACAACAAGCAGTGACAAAACCACTTTGCTCTTGTTTGTCATCCTGCTGCATGCTGATGCCACGAAGGCTCCTTTTACCCCAGGATGACGCAGTGGGTTGCTGGCCCTTCCCCACACGTGTATCATTTACCATTGCCTGCCTTGGATTCTCTAGGAGCTGCTCCTGTTTCTCCATGTTTTCCTGCCTTGTGCTCTAATGTCAGCAGGCCAAAGGGAGAGCTCAGGTGTGTACTTATGTAGTGAGCTCAAAAAGTAGCAAGCTTGTGGCTCACAAAATAGTGAGCTTGTGCTGTGGGTTTCTTAAAGAGATTCTGGGGGGCCATCTCTCATTTTGCCACCTCTGCCTTCTCCTCAAAGGCCTGCTGTAATTGACACAGAGTTGGGGCCTGACAGCACAGGCCAGAGGAGGTGGTCTGTGGGGAGCCTACAGGGCCGTGACGAGGGCTGAAAAAGCAAATCCATGTTCAGATCAAATTCTAAGCAGGAAAGGGCTTTTCTCTCCAAAAGCGGTTGAAAATGTCCATGTCATGGCAACAACATGACTAGAAGTTCACAGAAGCAGAGAACAGAAATACTCCAGAAAAGACATGGCATCTGAAAGACTGTAGACACGGAACACGTCGTGCCAGAGGACAGAGAGAGGCAGCATCGCACAGCTCTTTCCACTAACAAGTAAAACGACAGCCATCATCTGCATGCACTTGGGGGAGAAGCAATACTTTCCATGGACATCAGTTGGTAAAAACGTACAGTTTACAGATGGTATTTTGAGCAAGTGCCCAAACTAGGGATTACCCGTGGTTTTTAATAGCAATAAAGGTCCTAAAGTACGAGGAGAACAACATAGGCCACAGAGAAAAGTACTCAGTGTAAAAAGAGGCCATTTCATTAATCTCACCGAGATTATCCCTGAGCCTGTGTGGGATGGGAGGGAAATGGAGAATGAAATAATAATGGGCATTCCCTTTAGTTCTTTGCATATGTGAGTGTATGTGTAATACAAAAATGTCTTTATGTTGATTGACCTTATCTTGACCTAGAGCCCTTGCTCCCACTGAAGGCAGGGGTAAAAATAGAAAAAGAAAACTTAGCATTAAAAGGCAACACTCTCATCTGGTTTGAATTATAATCAGTATACACAATAACTAACAATCAAAAGAAAATTCTCCAGCTGTTTTCCCCACTCCAGGCTTGCCTTTGTTCTCAGGACAGTGCCTACATGTGGGAGAAGCCGATCATCCTGATGGCCACAGGAGAGGCAGGACCTTTATGACCTCCCTGGCTTCCTGGGCAGTGTCTTCCCTGGTCAGCCATAGGGCTTTTGTCCTGTGTTCACTGAGGTGTTGCTGGTCCTGCCCTTCACTACCAAAAATAACATGATTAAAAACATTCTTCAACATAAATACCTGGACACATCTCTTGTTATTTCTTTAAGATAAAGAAGACCTTGGAAGTAGCCTTACCAGTTGGGTTAAAGGTATGAGCATTTTTACTGCTTTTGAAACTTGTGGCCAAAGGTCCACTCAATAAATGGCACCAATTTGCACTCCCACATCTCTCAGCAAGGCTCGTATCAGTCTGCATGGGCTACGAGAGACTGACCACACATCCCAGTTTGCCCACGACACTCTGGTCTATCCTGGTATGGATGATAAATTCTGTGGTAGCTCTAGCTGTAGATGACGTTAGCACAAGTCCGTGGTGGGGCAGGGAGAGAAAGGTGAGACTAGAGGACACTTCGCTAAGTTAATGCCCTGCTCTACACAAAATCCCTCCTGATCCTGCTGCATGGTCCTGGGGCTAAGCTTTCTCACCTCACTTTGACAGTTTGTCCATTTAGGATCAGCTCTTTACCATCAGACATTGGGTTCCTAAATCTAGTATACCTGTTGCTATGGTGTCAATTCCTTCTCATAGTGACCCTATAGGACAGAGTAGAGTTGGGTCCCTAAAGCTAGTAGTCCCCTAGAAATCCTGCCTCATTGGTTTTTTGGACCTGTCTGACCATAGATTAGTTGAAAAGCCTGGTACCTAGCACCTTGCTGCCCAACATTCAAAACCCTGCCTAGTATGACCTGTGCCTACTTTTCCAGTTTTATCTTTATCATTATACTCATCCTGCACAGGGCAGGTATGCTCCAAGCAACACTGTAATAATGAGTGATGGAAGCAGCAGTAGTAGTAATGGTTAGTAACTGAAGCAATAGTAGTGGTAGTAATGATAGCTAACACTTGTTAAAGACTTAAGTTATGACAGACACAATTCTAAGTGATTTTGTATGAATCCAAACTACCCTCTCAAATAGGTAATATTATCAAATTCTCCGGTTGGCTGCAAGTGACAAAAGTCCAGCACAGTGCTTATTTTTCTCATAAGATCACAATCAGGAAGTAGTCAGCCCAGATTTTGTGTGACTACTTGGAGCCCTGGTGGTGTAGTGATGAAGGGCTTGGCTATTAACCAGAATGTTGGCAGTTGGAATCCACCAGCCACTCCTTAGAAACTCTATAGGGCAGTTCTCCTCTGTCCTATAGAGTCAGAATCCACTCGAAAGCAACAGGTTTACTCAAGGAAGGAATCAAGAACTGCATCTTTTTGGGTGGCACATACAGTTAAAGGGCTCAGCTGCTAATTGAATATATTCTTTTTCAGCCATCTTTAGCATGTGGCTTTCATTCTCATGTTTGCAAGGTAGATAATGCATTTGTATCCTGGGCAGAAAGAGGGAAAAAAGTAGGCCAAGGTCCATGCTTTTTTTCTTTCTTTCTTTTAATCAGGAAAAAAAGGAATTTTTCCAAAAGCAACTTCGACTGATAACTCATTACCCAGAACTTGGCCATAGCCCCACCCCAGTTGCAAGGGTCTGTACGATGATACATATTTTAACTGAGCATACTGCCACCCTAGAAAACAACAGGGAAAATGAATATTGGGTGAACAAACAGCAGTGTATGCCACATCCCCGTTTACAAATGAGAAGACTGAAAAAAGGAGAGGTCAAATAGTTTGACCAAGTTTACCCAGTTGGTAAGTGAAAGAGCAAGTGTTAAATTTTCTGTTAGAAAATCAAGTTCCGGTGCAGTAGATCTTAATGTTTTGAGAATCTGCAAAAAGCATGATCTCTCTTCTCAGGAAAATGTACCCATGCACATACCCACACAATTTTGCATATGGTTCTAAGGGTTTCATACATTTCTAAAGCCTATTAACAGATGCCATCTTAGGACCCCTTACGGTCTTTGGGGAAACCCTGGTGGTGTCGTGGTTAAGAGCTATGGCTGCTAACCAAAAGACCTGCAGTTTGAATCCACCAGGCGCTCCTTGGAAACCCTGTGGGGCAGTTCTACTCTGTCCTATAGGGTAGCTATGAGTCGGAATCGGCTCGAGGGCGAACAGGTTTGGTTTTGGTGTAGGGTCCTTGGGGAGATCCCTGGGTGGTGCAAATTGTTTGCACTTGACTACTAATCAAAAGGCTGGAGGTTTGAATTCACTCAGCAGACAGAAAGGCTTAATGATCTGCTTCCATAAAGATTACAGCCAAGAAAATCCTACGGAGCTCAGTTCTACTCTGACACACATAAGGTCTCCATGAATTGAAATTGACTTGAAGGAAATGGGCTTTGTTTGGTCTTAAGTAAGGTCCTTGGGCAATCACTGGGTGACACAAATAGTTAAGCACTTGCCTACTAACCAAAAGTTTGGTGGTTTGAACTCATCCAGAGGTGTCTTGAAAAAAGGCCTGGCAATCTGTTTCTGAAAGGTCACAGCCATATGGAGCAATTCTATGCTGCAACACATAGGGTAGCCATGAGTCAAAATCAACTTAATGGCAACTGGTGGGGTCCTTGGATGGTACAAATGGCTAATGTGCTCAGCTGCTAATTGAAGGTTGGAGGTTCGAGTCCATCCAGAGGTAGTTCAGAAGAAAGATCTGCCAGTCTATTACCAAAAGTCCAGCCACTGAAAATCCTATGGAGCATAGTTTTACTCTGACACACACGGGATCACCATGAGATGGAGTAGACTTCACGGTAATTTTTTTTCCTTTATTTATCGGGTCCTTGATGTCACTAAGAGCTTGACATCTAACAAAAGGTTGGCAGTTTGAATCCACTAGCTGCTCGTTGGAAACTCTATGGGGCAGTTCTACTCTGTCCTATAGGGTTGCTATGAGTCAGAATTGGCTCAACTGCAACCAGTTTTGTTTTTTTGGATGTCGCTAAATTGAATTTATCAGAACTAAGCATTTTCTTTCTTATTACAATAAAGTTTTGAGAGAGTATACAGACAAGCAAGGGAGAAAAGTGGCATTTCAGTAGTTTTTTCCACTACTGAGTTGTTTTATCCCCTCTTGAACTAGAAGACAGGAGTTAAGAGATTTGGATTCTAACCCAGCCTTATAGTCACCATCTCAGGGACATTGAGTAGATTTCATCATGTCTTTGAATCTCTTTCTTCAGGAGCTCAAATTTGAAGAGCCTTTCTAACTATCATTTTATGGGAGACAAAAAAAAAAAAAAAGGCCCAATCTTATGAGTTGATTTGCATCCTTCCAAAAGATATGTTACAGTCCTGACAATGGTGTTGTGAATGTGACCTTTATGGAATAATGTGTTTGCAAATATAATTAGTTAACATGAGGATGGGCTCTAATCCAGGAATGCTAGTCACCTGGTAGTTAAAGCACTTGGCTGCTAACTAAAAGGTTGGAGGTTCAAACCCATCAACCACTCCATGGGAGAAAGATGTGGCAGTCTGCTTCCATAAAAATTACAGATTAAAGATTACAGCCTTGGAAACCCTATGAGGGTCACTATGATCAACTTGACGGCAAGGCAATGGGTTTGGGTTTTTGGGTTTTGGGCTCTAATTCAATTTGACTGCTGTCTTATAAAAAGAGGAGTAGAGAAAAAAAGAGAGGAAGGGAAGGAGTGAGAGAGAGAAAGAGAGGGAGAGGGAGGGGGAGAAGACAGTCAAGGGAAGACGGAGGTAGCCTCAAGGAACACCTGTGCTACCAGAAACTGGAAGGGACAAGGAAGTATCTTCCTCTAGGCCTTCTTCTAGGGCCCACTGACACTGAATCCTGACCTCTAGACTCCAGACCTGTGCAAGAATACATTTCTGTTGTTTTAAGCCACCGGCTTAGTGACAATTTGTTACAGCAGCCCTAGGAAACTAATACAACCAAGGGGTGTCTTTAGAATCTTGCCTTCATGCCCTCGATACCACCTACATAAACAGTAAAGTAGTTGGTTGTAACTCCTCTTTAGAGTGTTACTGTTTTTAATCTTAGATGAGGTCTCCACAGTCAATGCTGTCTACCAGCAAGCCTGCCAAATACTGAAGAAGGCTGGGAAGCAAGTGTGCCTAGATGCCTTCACCTGAGGTAAGCACAACACCGGGCCCCAAGCAAGGACAGCAGCATCAACACACAATCATGTTACTGGGAGATGAATCTGGAAGTGGCAGGAACAGTAAATATTTAACAACACAGGAATTCAGCTGAAAGGACCAGTCCTCTAAACAGAAAGCAAGGAGGAGGAGAACTGATGAATACAATGAAAAGAAACACTTTACCCCTGGAAGTAATTCACAATCACAGCCCATTTCAGCTGCCAGGCTTTTAAAGTTAGCCAGATAACCATAACAATGTAAGAAAAAGATGGTAAGAGCCACTACTGATCAAATTCTGAACTTAAAAAGCTATTTAGCGGTTAAAAGGTGATGTTATTGACTATTTTAAAAATGGAGTTGATGGAATCTAAATTAAAACCATGGGGGTAAATTTTAGAACTTTAAAAAGTAACTTCTGATTGTTTAGAATTGAAATCAACATACTTTCTTGTCCTTGGGTTAAACAATGCTGGAATTGGGCTTACTTCCTGTCCCAACATTAAATAATAACTAAAAACAACCAAATATAACATAGTACTTGCTCTCCAGGAAATATCTGTTCCTGGAAGATAAGATTCTGAGCCTAGTAAAACAGCTTATTATCGAGAGTAGCAGCTTGCACATCAAGACTTGTTCAAGACCTTCACCTTGTGACCACAATACAACCTGTTACATCATAGACTATACTCAATCCCAACCAGTTCCCCAATTTTCAAGGCCTGAAAACCCTATAAGTATCTTCCCCTGATTTTCCTCTTCTGAAGCCAACTAACCTGGTCAAGGTGTATCATTTCCCTTCTTGCAATAGTTCTAAAAAACTTAGCTTTGCTTGACCAGTGGGTTTTTCTGGTGATCTTCTGGGCACTTGACATGTCAATAGTAAAGTGTTCCCATTAGATGGTTGTTGTAAAAAAAAAAAATAGAATATAACAAGTATTGGTGAGGATGTAGAGATATTAAAACACTTGTCCATTGCTGGTGGGACTGCAAAATGGTTCAACAGCTGGGAAGTTCCTCAAAATAGTTAAACATAGCATTACTATATGACCTATCAATTCTCCTAGATATATATACTAAAAAAAAAAAAAAGGAAAAAAAAATTGAAACCAGGTACTCAATCAGATACTTGTACACTAATGTTCATTACACCATTACTCGCAATAGCCATAAGGTGGAAACAGCCCAGATGTCATCGATCAATAGATGACTGGATAAACAAAATGTAGTATACACAGACAATGAAATATTATTCAGCTATAGGGAGAAATGAAGACCTGATACATGCTACATCACGAAAGAAACTTTAAAATATTACGCTAAGTGCATATATGCTGGGAATGACAATTTGAAGAGGAACGGTGTTGCATTCATCATCAAAGAGAACATTTTGAGAGGCGGGGCCAAGATGGCAGACTAGGTAGATGCTACCTTGGATCCCTCTTGCAACAAAGACTCGGAAAAACAAGTGAATCGATCACGTACATAAGAATCTACAAACCCTGAACAACAAACACAGATTTAGAGACGGAAAACGAACAAATACGGGGAAGCAGCGATTGTTTTCAGAGCCTGGAGCCAGCGCCCCAGTCAGGTAACCTTTGGCGCCCGATCTAGGGCGGAGCCCAGGGGAGCGGACGGCGCAAACAAGGGGCCCAGCCCTACTCCCCTGAACTCACCCCGGGAGGGGGTCCAGCCGGTCCGCGAGGGCGGCGTGGCGACGCAGCTGGTGGGAGAAGTCCCTGGAAGGCAGTGACTGGTCTTGGAGCTGGAAGAGCAGAGTCCCAGCTGGGTAATCATGCCGCCGGGATTTTGACTGGGCGTTGTCATGGCACAAGCACGGGGAGCTGCTCCACGCCCCTGAACTAACCCCGGGAGGGGGCCGATCCGGTTCACAGAGGCGGCGCGGCGATGCGGCTGGCGGGAGGAGAAGTCCCCCGGAGGCAGCGACTGATTTTGGACCCGGGAGTAAAGCATCCCAGCAGGGGAACCTTGATGCTAGGATTTGGATTGGCAGCGGGTGGCTTCAGAGGGCCAGACCCCCGGGGGCAATCTCCACACAGCCAACACACATAGGTGACACGCCCCACGGGAATCTCAGATTTAATAGTCATTCCAAGCAAGACAAGCAACTCTGGCTATATTCTGAGGTGCTACTCTCCTATCTCACTGATCCCTCCCCCACCCTCCCCAGGCGGCTTCATTAACATTGGAATTGCCTGAGCCAGAGGGAGAACGGCTCTGGCTCCGAGGCGGCTTTGCTTCCCCCCCCCTTTTGTTTTTTCTTTTGGTCTTTTCCTAACCCACTCTTTCGGCCTGAGAGAAGGAAGAAAACAAAAAACAAACAAACAAACAAAAAAACCCAGGGACCAAAAATCCGCCACTAATTGGACTAAAAACACAGAACCAGCTACAGCCAAGCATATACGATCCAAATCTCAGACTTTCATCCTTACAGGGAACAAGGTGGCAGTTATAATCCAAAGGCAATTCTGGTAGGGATCTGACTGCATTTTTTTTTAGCGGATTTTCTGGAAAAACTAGTTTCCCAGTGATGGCTCAGAGACAGCAGTCGATATCAAACCACATAAAGAAGCAGACCATGACAGCTTCTACAACCCCCCAAACAAAAGAATCAAAATCTTTCCCAAATGAAGATACAATCCTGGAATTATCAGATACAGAATATAAAAAACTAATTTACAGAATGCTTCAAGACATCAGAAACGAAATAAGGCAAACTGCAGAAAAAGCCAAGGAACACACCGATAAAACTGTTGAAGAACTCAAAAAGATTATTCAAGAACATAGTGGAAAAATTAATAAGTTGCAAGAATCCATAGAGAGAGAGCATGTAGAAATCCAAAAGATTAACAATAAAATTACAGAATTAGACAACACAATAGGAAGTCAGAGGAGCAGACTCGAGCAATTAGAATGCAGACTGGGACATCTGGAGGACCAGGGAATTAACACCAACATAGCTGAAAAAAAATCAGATAAAAGAATTAAAAAAAATGAAGAAACCCTAAGAATCATGTGGGACTCTATCAAGAAGGATAACTTACGTGTGATTGGAGTCCCAGAACAGGGAGGGAGGACAGAAAACACAGAGAAAATAGTTGAAGAACTCCTGACAGAAAACTTCCCTGACATCATGAAAGACGAAAGGATATCTACCCAAGATGCTCATCGAACCCCATTTAAGATTGATCCAGAAAGAAAAACACCAAGACATATTATCATCAAACTCGACAAAACCAAAGATAAACAGAAAATTTTAAAAGCAGCCAGGGAGAAAAGAAAGGTTTCCTTCAAGGGAGAATCAATAAGAATAAGTTCAGGCTACTCAGCAGAAACCTTGCAGGCAAGAAGGGAATGGGACGACATATACAGAGCACTGAAGGAGAAGAACTGCCAGCCAAGGATCATATATCCAGCAAAATTCTCTCTGAAATATGAAGGCAAAATTAAGATATTTACAGATAAAGACAAGTTTAGAGATTTTGCAAAAACCAAACCAAAGCTACAAGAAATACTAAAGGATATTGTTTGGTCAGAAAACCAATAATATCAGATACCAGCACAATACAAGGTCACAAAACAGAACATCCTGATATCAACTCAAATAGGGAAATCACAAAAACAAATTAAGATTAATTAAAAAAAAAATACTCATAACAGGGAATCACGGAAGTCAATATGTAAAAGATCACAATAATCAAAAAGAGGGACTAAACACAGGAGGCATAGAACTGCCATATGGAGAGGGATACAAGGCAATATAGAACAATACAAGTTAGGTTTTTACTTAGAAAAATAGGGGTAAATAATAAGGTAACCACAAAGAGATATAACAACTCCATAACTCAAGATAAAAGCCAAGAAAAACGTAATGACTCAACAAACATAAAGTCAAACACTACGAAAGTGAGGATCTCACAATTTACTAAGAAAAACGTCTCAGCACAAAAAAGTAAGTGGAAAAATGAAATTGTCAACAACACACATAAAAAGGCATCAAAATGACAACACTAAACACTTATTTATCTATAATTACGCTGAATGTAAATGGACTAAATGTACCAATAAAGAGACAGAGAGTCTCGGACTGGATAAAGAAACATGATCCGTCTATATGCTGCCTACAAGAGACACACTTTAGACTTAGAGACACAAACAAACTAAAACTCAAAGGATGGAAAAAAATATATCAAGCAAACAATAAGCAAAAAAGAAGAGGAGTAGCAATATAAATTTCTGACAAAATAGACTTTAGACTTAAATCCACCACAAAGGGTAAAAAAGGACACTACATAATGATAAAAGGGACAATTGATCAGGAAGACATAACCATGTTAAATATTTATGCACCCAATGACAGGGCTGCAAGATACATAAATCAAATTTTAACAGAATTGAAAAGTGAGATAGACGCCTCCACAATTATAGTAGGAGACTTCAACACACCACTTTCGGAGAAGGACAGGACATCCAGTAAGAAGCTCAACAGAGACACGGAAGACGTAATTACAACAATCAATCAACTTGACCTCATTGACTTATACAGAACTCTCCACCCAACTGCTGCAAAGTATACTTTTTTTTCTAGTGCACATGGAACATTCTCTAGAATAGACCACATATTAGGTCATAAAACAAACCTTTGCAGAGTCCAAAACATCGAAATATTACAAAGCATCTTCTCAGACCACAAGGCAATAAAACTAGAAATCAATAACAGAAAAACTAGGGAAAAGAAATCAAATACTTGGAAACTGAACAATACCCTCCTGAAAAAAGACTGGGTTATAGAAGACATCAAGGAGGGAATAAGGAAATTCATAGAATGCAACGAGAATGAAAATACTTCCTCTCGAAACCTCTGGGACACAGCAAAAGCAGTGCTCAGAGGCCAATTTATATCAATAAATGCACACATACAAAAAGAAGAAAGAGCCAAAATCAGAGAACTGTCCCGACAACTTGAACAAATAGAAAGTGAGCAACAAAAGAACCCATCAGGCACCAGAAGAAAACAAATAATAAAAATTAGAGCTGAACTAAATGAATTAGAGAACAGAAAAACAATTGAAAGAATTAACAAAGCCAAAAGCTGGTTCTTTGAAAAAATTAACGAAATTGATAAACCATTGGCTAGACTGACTAAAGAAATACAGGAAAGGAAACAAATAACCCGAATAAGAAATGAGAAGGACCACATCACAACAGACCCAACTGAAATTAAAAGAATCATATCAGATTATTACGAAAAATTGTACTCTAACAAATTTGCAAACCTAGAAGAAATGGATGAATTCCTGGAAAAACACTACCTACCTAAACTAACACAATCAGAAGTAGAACAACTAAATAGACCTATAACAAAAAAAGAGATTGAAACGGTAATCAAAAAACTCCCAACAAAAAAAAGCCCTGGCCGGGATGGCTTTACTGCAGAGTTCTACCAAACTTTCAGGGAAGAGTTAACACCACTACTACTGAAGGTATTTCAAAGCATAGAAAATGACGGAATACTATCCAATCCATTCTATGAAGCCACCATCTCCCTGATACCAAAACCAGGTAAAGACATCACAAAAAAAGAAAATTACAGACCTATATCCCTCATGAACATAGATGCAAAAATCCTCAACAAAATTCTAGCCAATAGAATTCAACAACATATCAAAAAAATAATTCACCACGATGAAGTGGGATTTATACCAGGTATGCAAGGCTGGTTTAATATCAGAAAAACCATTAATGTAATCCATCACATAAATAAAACAAAAGACAAAAACCACATGATCTTATCAATTGATGCAGAAAAGGCATTTGACAAAGTCCAACACCCATTTATGATAAAAACTCTCACCAAAATAGGAATTGAAGGAAAATTCCTCAACATAATAAAGGGCATTTATGCAAAGCCAACAGCCAATATCACTCTAAATAGAGAGAACCTGAAAGCATTTCCCTTGAGAACGGGAACCAGACAAGGATGCCCTTTATCACCGCTCTTATTCAACATCGTGCTAGAAGTCCTAGCCAGGGCAATTAGGCTAGACAAAGAAATAAAAGGCATCCGGATTGGCAAGGAGGAAGTAAAATTATCTCTATTTGCAGATGACATGATCTTATACACAGAAAACCCTAAGGAATCCTCCAGAAAACTACTGAAACTAATAGAAGAGTTTGGCAGAGTCTCAGGTTATAAAATAAACATACAAAAATCACTTGGATTCCTCTACATCAACAAAAAGAACACCGAAGAGAAAACAACCAAATCAATACCATTCACAGTAGCCCCCAAGAAGATAAAATACTTAGGAATAAATCTTACCAAGGATGTAAAAGACCTATACAAAGAAAACTACAAAGCTCTACTACAAGAAATTCAAAAGGACCTACTTAAGTGGAAAAACATACCTTGATCATGGATAGGAAGACTTAACATAGTAAAAATGTCTATTCTACCAAAAGCCATCTATACATATAACGCACTTCCGATCCAAATTCCAATGTCATTTTTTAAGGTGATAGAGAAACAAATCACCAATTTCATATGGAAGGGAAAGAAGCCTCGGATAAGCAAAGCATTACTGAAAAAGAAGAAGAAAGTGGGAGGCCTCACTCTACCTGATTTCTGAAGCTATTATACAGCCACAGTAGTCAAAACAGCCTGGTACTGGTACAACAGGCACATAGACCAATGGAACAGAATTGAGAACCCAGATATAAATCCATCCACGTATGAGCAGCTGATATTTGACAAAGGCCCAGTGTCAGTTAATTGGGGAAAAGATAGTCTTTTTAACAAATGGTGCTGGCATACCTGGATATCCATTTGCAAAAAAATGAAACAGGACCCATACCTCACACCATGCACAAAAACTAACTCCAAGTGGATCAAAGACCTAAACATAAAGACTAAAACGATAAAGATCATGGAAGAAAAAATAGGGACAACCCTAGGAGCCCTAATACAAGGCATAAACAGAATACAAAACATTACCAAAAATGACAAAGAGAAACCCAATAACTGGGAGCTCCTAAAAATCAAACACCTATGCTCATCTAAAGACTTCTCCAAAAGAGTAAAAAGACCACCTGCATACTGGGAAAGAATTTTCAGCTATGACATCTCCGACCAGCGCCTGATCTCTAAAATCTACATGATTCTGTCAAAACTCAACCACAAAAAGACAAACAACCCAATCAAGAAGTGGGCAAAGGATATGAACACACACTTCACTAAAGAAGATATTCAGGCAGCTAACAGACACATGAGAAAATGCTCTCGATCATTAGCCATTAGAGAAATGCAAATTAAAACTACGATGAGATTCCATCTCACTCCAACAAGGCTGGCATTAATCCAAAAAACACAAAATAATAAATGTTGGAGAGGCTGCGGAGAGATTGGAACTCTTATACATTGCTGGTGGGAATGTAAAATGGTACAACCACTTTGGAAATCTATCTGGTGTTATCTTAAACAGTTAGAAATAGAACTACCATACAACCCAGAAATCCCACTCCTCGGAATATACCCTAGAGAAACAAGAGCCTTCACACAAACAGATATATGCACACCCATGTTTATTGCAGCTCTGTTTACAATAGCAAAAAGCTGGAAGCAACCAAGGTGTCCATCAACGGATGAATGGGTAAATAAATTGTGGTATATTCACACAATGGAATACTATGCATCGATAAAGAACAGTGACGAATCTGTGAAACATTTCATAACATGGAGGAACCTGGAAGGCATTATGCTGAGTGAAATGAGTCAGAGGCAAAAGGACAAATATTGTATAAGACCACTATTATAAGATCTTGAGAAATAGTATAAACTGAGAAGAACACATACTTTTGTTGTTACGAGGTGTGGAGAGAGGGAGGGAGGGAGAGGGTTTTTTATTGATTAATTAGTAGATAAGAACTGCTTTAGGTGAGGGGAAGGACAACACTCAATACATGGAAGGTCAGCTCAATTGGACTGGATCAAAAGCAAAGAAGTTTCCGGTATAAAATGAATGCTTCAAAGGCCAGCGGAGCAAGGGCGGGGGTTTGGGGTCCATGGTTTGAGGGGACTTCTAAGTCAATTGGCAAAATAATTCTATTATGAAAACATTCTGCATCCCACTTTGAAATGTGGCGTCTGGGGTCTTAAATGCTAACAAGCGGCCATCTAAGATGCATCAATTGGTCTCAACCCACCTGGAGCAAAGGAAAATGAAGAACACCAAGGTCACACGACAACTAAGAGCCCAAGAGACAGAAAGGGCCACATGAACCAGAGACCTACATCATCCTGAGAGCAGAAGAACTAGTTGGTGCCCGGCCACAATCGATGACTGCCCTGACAGGGAGCACAACAGAGAACCCCTAAGGGAGCAGGAGATCAGTGGGATGCAGACCCGAAATTCTCATAAAAAGACCATACTTAATGGTCTGACTGAGACTAGATGAATCCCGGCGGGCATGGTCCCCAAACCTTCTGTTGGCACAGGACGGGAACCCTCCCTGAAGACAATTCATCAGACATGAAAGGGACTGGACAGTGGGTGGGAGAGAGATGCCGATGAAGAGTGAGCTAATAATATGAGGTGGACACTTGAGACTGTGTTGGCATCTCCTGTCTGGAGGGGGGATGGGAGGATAGAGAGAGTTGGAAGCTGGCAAAATTGTCACAAAAAGAGAGACTGGAAGGGCTGACTCATTAGGGGGAGAGCAAGTGGGAGTACGGAGTAAGATGTATGTAAACTTATATGTGACAGACTGACTTGAATTGTAAACGTTCACTTGAAGCTCAATAAAAGTTAATTAAAAAAAAAAAAAAAAGAACATTTCAACATCTGTCCTGAAGTACAACGCTGTCAGTGATAGATAATATCCATATGCCTACAAGGAAGACCAGTTAATACTACTATTATTCAAGTTTACGCACCAACCACTAGGGCTAAAGATGAAGAAATAGAAGATTTTCATCAGCTGCTGCAGTCTGAAATTGATCGAACATGAAATCAAGATGTATTGATAATTTCTGGTGATTGGAATGCCAAAATTGGGAACAAAGAAGGTGGATCAGTAGTTGGAAAATATGGCCTTGGTGATAGAAACAATGCCAGAGATCGCATGATAGAATTTTGCAAGACCAACAACTTCTTCATTGCAAATATCTTGTTTTGCCAACAAAAACGGCGACTATAGACATGGACCTCACCAGATGGAACACACAGAAATCAAACTGACTACAACCGTGGAAAGAGACCATGGAGAAGCTCAAGATCATCAGTCAGAACCAGGCCAGGGGCCGACTGTGGAACAGACAATCAATTGCTCACATGCAAGTTCAAGCTGAAACTGAAGAAAGTCAGAGCAAGTCCACAAGAGCCAAACTATGACCTTGAATATACCCCACCTGAATTTAGAGACCATCTGAAGAACAGATTTGATGCATTGAATACTAGTGACCGAAGACCAGATAAGTTGTGGAATGACATCAAGGACATCATCCATGAAGAAAGCAAGAGGTCATTGAAAAGACAGGAAAGAAAGAAAAGACCAAGATGGATGTCAGAGGAGACTCTGAAACTTGCTCTTGAATGTTGAGCAGCTAAAGCAAAAGGAAGAATTGATGAAGTAAAAGAACTGAACAGAAGATTTCAAAGGGCGGCTTAAGAAAACAAAGCAAACTATTATAGTGACATGTGCAAAGAGCTGGAGATGGAAAACCAAAAAGGAAGAATACGCTTGGTGTTTCTCAAGCTGAAAAAGCTGAAGAAAAAATTCAAGCCTTGAGTTGAAATAGTGCAGGATTCTATGGGGGAAAATATTAAAATGACACAGGAAGCATCAAAAGAATGGAAGGAATACACAGAGTCATTATACCCAAAAGAATTAGTCGATGTTCAACCATTTTAAGAGGTAGCATATGATCAGGAACCAATGGTATTGAAGGAAGAAGTCCAAGCTGCTCTGAAGGCATTGCGGAAAAACAAGGCTCCAGGAATTGATGGAATATCTATTAAGATGTTTCAACAAACAGATCCTGGGCTGGAGGTGCTCACTTGTCTATGCCAAGAAATATGGAAGACTACTTCCTGGCCAACTGACTGGAAGAGATCCATATTTATGCCTATTTCCAAGAAAGGTGATCCAACTGAACGTGGAAATTATCAAACAGTATCATTAATATCACACACAAGCAAAATTTTGCTGAAGAAAGATCATTCAAAAATGGTTGCAGCAATGTATCGACAGGGAACTGCCAGAAGTTCAGGCTGGTTTCAGAAGATGATGTGGAACCAAGGATAGCATTGCTGATGTCAGATGGATCCTGGCTGAAAGCAGAGAATACCAGAAGGATGTTTATCTGTATTTTATTGACTATGCAAAGGCATTCGACTGTGTGGATCATAACAAATTATGGATAACATTGAGAAGATGGGAATTCCAGAACACTTAATTGTGCTCATGAGGAACCTTTACATAGATCAAGAGGCAGTTGTTCGGACAGAACAAGGGGATACTGATTGGTTTAAAGTCAGAATAGTTGTGTGTCAGGGTTGTATCCTTTCACCATAACTATTTAGTCTGTATGCTGAGCAAATAATCTGAGAAGCTGGACAATATGAAGAAGAATGGGGCATCAGGGCTGGAGGAAGACTTATTAACAACCTGCGTTATGCAGATGACACAGCCTAGCTTCCTGAAAGTGAAAAGGACTTGAAGCACTTAGTAATGAAGATCAAAGACCACAGCCTTCAGTATGGACTGCACCTGAACATAAAGAAAACAAAAATCCTCACAACCGGACCAATGAGCAACATCATGATAAACGGAGAAAAGATTGAAGTTGTCAAGGATTTCATTTTACTTGGATCCTCAATCAACAGGCATGGAAGCAGCAGTCAAGAAATCAAAAGACGCATTGAATTGGGTAAATCTGCTGCAAAAGACCTCTTTAAAGTGTTGAAGAGCAAAGATGTCACCTTGAAGACTAAGGTGCGCCTGACTCAAGCCATGGTATTTTCAATTGCATCATATGCATGCGAAAGCTGGACAGTGAATAAGGAAGACTGAAGAAGAATTGACTCCTTTGAACTGTGGTGTTGGCGAAGAATATTGAATATACCATGGACTGCCAAACAAGCGAACAAATCTGTCTTAGAAGAAGCACAACCAAAATGCTCCTTAGAAGCAAGGATGACGAGACTGTGTCTTACATACTTTGGACACGTTGTCAGGAGGGATCAGTCCCTGGAGAAGAACAGCATGCTTGGCAGAGTCCAGGGTCATCAGAAAAGAGGAAGACCCTCAACGAGGTGGACTGACACAGTGGCTGCAACAATGAGCTCAAGCATAACAATGATTGTAAGGATGGCTCAGGACCGGGCAGTGTTTCATTCTGTTGTGCATAGTGTCACTATGAGTCGGAACCGGCTTGATGGCACGTAACAACCACAAGAACAACAACAAGTGTAATAAGTCAGATACAAAAGGACAAATACGGTATGGCCCCACTTAAATGAAATATCGAGAATATGCGAATGCATAGAGACAGTAGATTAGTGGTTACCTGTACTGAAGGGAGGGAGGGATGGGGAGTTATTGCTTAACAGGTGGTGAGTTTCTGTTGCACAAGTTTGGACATAGGTAGTGGTGATGGCTGCAGAACATTTTGAAGGTGTACTTAGAAATGGTTAAAATGGTAAATTGTATGTTATGTGTATTTTACCACAATGAAATAAAAAAGTAAAAAAAGTGTTTTTCTTATGTATGAAAAAATGTATCTTGTAAGAAATAAGTCCACTATAATATCAAATGCCTTAAATTTTGAAGAGTGGTTTAAAGGTCAAGATTTCTCTGGACCCTTCTAAGAATCTTAAGTCTAGTAATCCTTGAATTCTTTTTGCCCTTGAAACTTGAAAAAAATTCACATAAACCATATGTCAGCTCTCCCTGCCCTTTCTTCGACTCTCTCCCAGAAGGCTGGAAATGGTGACTAGATTGATGGAGTTTGAAGCTGCGTTCATTAAAGAATGGCTGCAGTGATTGTGACTATTAAATTCCTTCAAAAACAAACATTTATTATGTGTGTGTAGCAATTGGGGGTGAGATAAATAGATAGCCTCTAAATAAATATGTTTTTGTTGTTAGGTGCCATTGAGTCAGTTCCGACTCATAGCAACCCTATGTACAACAGAATGAAACACTGCTCATTCCTGCACCATCCTCACCATCATTGTTATGCTTGAGCCCATTGTTGCAACCACTGTGTCAATCCATCTTCTTAAGGGTCTTCCTCTTTTTCGATGACCCTCTGCTTTACCAAGCATTATGTCCTTCTCCAGTGACCGATCCCTACTGAGAACATGTCCAAAGTATGTAAGATGCAGTCATGCCATCCTTGCTTCTAAAGATCGATCTGGTTATACTTCTACCAAGACAGATTTGTTTGTTCTTTTGGCAGTCCATGGTATATTCAATGTTCTTCGCCACAATTCAAAGGTATCAATTCTTCATTCTTCATTCTTCATTATCCAGCTTGCCCATGCATATGAGCTGATTGAAAACACCATGGCTTGAGTCAGGAGCACCTTAGTCTTCAAGGTGACATCTTTGCTTTTTAACACTTTGAAGAGGTCTTTTGCAGCAGATTTGCCCAATGCAATGCATTTTTTGATTTCTCGACTGCTGTATACATGGGCGTTAATATTAACCCAAGTAAAATGAAATCCTTGACAACTTCAATCCTTTCTCCGTTGATCAGTCTGTTGCTTATTGGTCCAGTTGTGTGGATTTTTGTTTTCTTTATGTTCAGGTGTAATCCATACTGAAGCCTGTAGTCTTTGATCTTCATCATTAATTGCTTCAAATCCTCTTCAATTTCAGCAAGCAAGTTTGTGTCATCTGCATAATGCGGGTTGTTAATTAGTCTTTCTCCAATCCTGAGGCCGTGTTCTTCTTCATATAGTCCGGCTTCTCAGATTATTTGCTGAGCATACAGATTAAATAAATACGGTGAAAGGATATAACCCTGACCCACACCTTTCCTGACTTGTTCTGTTTGAATGCCTGCCTCTTGATCTATGTACAGCCTCCTCATAAACACAGTTAACTGTTCTGGAATTCCCAATCTTTGCGATGCTATCCATAATTTGTTATGATCCACACAGTTGAATGCTTTTGCGTAGTCAATAAAACATAGGTAAACATCTTTCTGGTATTCTCTGCTTTCAGCCAGGATCAATCAGACATCAGCAATGATACCCTGGTTCCGCATCCTCTTCTGAACTGGGCTTGAATTTCTGGCAGTTCCCTGTAGATGTACTGCTGTGACCACTTTTGAATGATCTTCAGCAAAATTTTACTTGTGTGTAATATTAATGATATTGTTTGATAATTTCCACATTCAGTTGGATCATCTTTCTTGGGAATAGGCATAAATATGCATCTTTTCCAGTCAGTTGACCAGGTAGCTGTCTTCCACATTTCTTGGCATAGACCAGTGAGCACTTCCAGTGCTGCATCCATTTGTTGAAACATCTCAATTGGTATTCTGTCAATTCCCAGGGCCTTGTTTTTCCCCAATGCCTTCAGAGCAGCTTAGACTTCTTCCTTTGTACCACTGGTCAGTACCATTGGTTCCTGATCATATGCTACCCCCTGAAATGGTTGAATGTCAACTAATTCTTTTTGGTGTGGTGACTCTGCCTATTCCATCCATCTGTTCTTGATGCTTCGTGTGTTGTTTAATATTAATATTTTCTCCGTACAATCCTTCAATACTGTAACTTGAGGTTTGAATTTTTTCTTCAGTTCTTTCAGTTTGAGAAATACCGAGCATGTTCTTCCCGTTTGGTTTTCTACCTCCAGGTCTTTGTAAATGTCATTACAATACTTTACTTTGTATTCTCAAGCCAACCTTTGAAATCTTCTGTTCAGCTTTTTCACTTCGTCATCATTTTTTCCTTTTGCTTTAGCTACTCGATGTTCAAAAACAATTTCAGAGTCTCTTCTGACATCCATCTTGGTCTTTTCTTTCTTTCCTGTCTTTTTAATGACCTCTTGGTTTCTTCATGTCTGATGTCCTTGCACGACTCTTTTGGTCTTCTGTCATTAGTATTCAATGCATCAAGTATATTCTTAAGATGGTCTCTAAATTCAGGTGTGATATACTCAAGGTCATATTTTGGCTGTAGTGGACTTGTTCTAATTTTCTTCAGCTTCGACTTGAACTTGCATATAAGCAGTTGATGTTTTGTTCTACATTGGCCCCTGGCCTCATTTTGACTGATGATACTGAGCTTTTCCATTGTGTCTTTCCACAAGTGTAGTCAATTTGATTCCTGTGTATTCCATCTGGTGAGGTCCAAGTGTATAATTGCCGTTTATATTGTTGATAAAAGGTATTTGAAATGAAGTTGTTGGTCTTGCAAAATTCTATCATGCAATCTCTGGCATCATTCCTATCACCAAGACTATATTTTCCAACTACCAATCCTTTTTGTTTCCAGCTTTTGCATTCCAATCTCTAGTAATTATCAATGCATCTTGATTGCATGTCTGATCAATTTCAGACTGCAGAAATTGGTAAAAATCTTCGATTTCTTCACCTTTGGCCTTAGTGGTTGGTGCATAAATTTGAATAATAGTTGTATTAACTGGTCTTCCTTGTAGGCTTATGGATATTATCCTGTTACTGACAGCGCTGTACTTCTGGATAGATCTTGAAATGTTCTTTTTGATGATGACTGCAACACCATTCTTCTTCAAGTTTTCATTCCATATGATTGGCCTATTCAAAATGGCCAGAACTAGTCCATTTCAACTGACTAATGCCTAGTATCTTGATGTTTATGCATTCCATTTCATTTTTGACAATTTCCAATTTTCCTAGATTAATACTTCTTACATTCCATGTTCCATTTATTATTGGATGTTTGCAGCTGTTTCTTTTCATTTTGAGTTGTGCCACATCAGCAAATGAAGGTCCTGAAAGCTTGACACCATCCACATCATTAAAGTCAACGTTATTTTGAGGAGGCTGCTCTTCCCCAGACATCTTTTGAGAGCCTTCCAACCTGAGGGGCTCATGTTCTGGCACTACATGGGAATATGTTCCGCTGCTATTCATAATGTTTTCACTGGCTAATTCTTTTCAGAAGTAGACTAGCAGGTCCTTCTTCCTAGTCTGTCTTAATCTGGAAGCTCAGCTGAAACCAGCCTGCTATGAGTGACAGTGCTGGTATTTGAATACCGGTGGCATAGCTTCCAGCATCACAGCAACACACAGGCTCACCCAGTAAGACAAACTGACAGACGCATGAGGGAAATAAATAAATATGTAGGTGGCCATAAATTGAGATAAATTACTTGAAGGGAGCAAACAGGGAGCAGTGGAAATAGATGAGATATTCTAGGTAAAGAGAGAAGAGAGGAGGGGGAGGAGAAGGAGAAGCTGAGAGTGAAGGGGAGGGAGAAAAAAGGATTTAGGAAACTCCAACACTTAGAATCTGGTAGAGAAGAGACCAAAGAGGAATAAGGAAAGTGAGGAACACATAAATTTAAGAGAGGCATGTGTTTTAAGAAAGGCAACACTGGTCAACTAAATTAGGTGCTGCTGAGAGAACAAACTAGATGAGAGTTAATATAAATTTGTTAACATGGAGATCATTGGTGACCTTTATAAAATAGGTTGGGCAAACCTATTGGACTGGTTACGAGTCACTTTACGGAGCATGACTTCATGGTCATTTTATAAATGATCATTTTCTAAAACCTGGTTTTGTAAAGAGGATGAAACCTCGACTGAGAGAACTGTTAGGTTAGGAAGCCTACGTGGACAGTTCTCAGGCAAAGTTTAGCTAGGAGGGAGGACAGGGAAATGAGGAAGAGGCAGTAGGAGGATGAGGGACCAAGGAGGACTTTTGTTTCATTTTGCTTTGTTTCATTGTTATTAGGTGCCATTGAGTCAGTTCTGACTCATAGCGACCCTATGTACAACAGGATGAAACACTGCCCGGTCCTGCACAATCCTCAGAATCCTTGTATTAGTTGAGCCCATTGTTGCAGCCACTATGTCAATCCATCTTATTGAGGGTCTTCCTCTTTTTTGCGGACCCTCTACTTTACCAAGCATGATGTCTTTCTCCAAGGACAGATCCCTCCTGATAACATGTCCAAAGTATGTGAGACATAGTCTTGCCATCCTTGCTTCTAAGGATCATTTTGGTTGTATTTCTTCCAAGACAGATTTGTTCCTTCTTTGGTGAGGATCCATGATATATATATTCAACATTCTTCACCAGCACCACAATTCAAAGGTGTGAGTTCTTCTTTCACCTTCCTTATTCATCATCCAGCTTCAGTATGTATATGAGGCCATTGAAAACACCATGGCTTAGGTCAGGTGCACCTTAGCCTTCAAGGTGACTTCTTTGCTTTTCAACACTTTGAAGAGGTCTTTTGCAGTAGATTTGCCCAATGCAACGTGTGTTTTGATTTCTTGACCGCTGTTTTCATGCCTGTTGATTGGGGATCCAAGTAAAATGAAATCCTTGACAACGTCAATCTTTTCTGTTTATCATGATGTTGTTTATTGGTCCAGTTGTGAGGATTTTTGTTTTCTTTATGTTGAGGTGTAATCCATATTGAGGACTGTGTTCTTTGATCTTCATCAGCAAGTGCTTCATGTCTTCTTCACTTTCAGCAAGCAAGGTTGTGTCATCTGTGTAATGCGAGCTGTTAATGAATCTTTCTCCAATCTTGATAGCCCATTCGAATCTACCAGGTGCTCTTTTGAAACCCTATGGGGCAGTTCTAGACTCTGTCCTACAGGGTTGCTATGAGTTGGAATCTATTCGACCAAAATGGGTTTCTTTTTTTGCATTATTTAACATTTTCCCCACAGAATTCTTCAATATTGCAACTTGGAGCTTGAATTTTTCTTTCAGTTCTTTCAGCTTGAGAAATGTTGAGTGTGTTCTTCCCTTTTGGTTTTCTATCTGCAGCTCTTTGCACATGTCATTATAATACTTTGTCTTCTCGAGCCTCCCTTTGAAATGTTCTCTTCAGCTCTTTTACTTCATCATTTCTTTCTTTTGCTTTAGCTACTCGGTGTTCAAGAGCAAGTTTCAGAGTCTCTTCTGACACCCATTTTGGCCTTTTATTTCCTTCCTGTCTTTTTAATGACCTTTTGTTTTGTTTATGTACAATGTCCTTGATGTCATTCCACAACTTGTCTGGTCTGCAGTCATTGCTTTGTTTTAGGATGGAAGCTACTTGAGTATATTTATATGTTAATGGGAATGATCCAATATGAAGGGAGATACTGAACGTGCAGGAAATAGAAAATCTAAAACAGAAAGTCTGAAGAGATGAGACAGAGCTCCTGTGAAGGAACTAGTTTTGACAGGAAGGTGAACACTTTAACATGACAGAAAAGAAGGAAGAGAAAGTGAGCATACAATCCGGAGGGGGGTTAATGCAGGTGGGTTTTGGGTTTGGAAGTGAGAAGCTGAGGGAGTTCTTATCTGATGGCTTTCTGTTTTCTCTGTAAAGTGTGAGGTAAGGGTGATAACTTGAAGACTAGGGAGAATATGAATCAGTGGTTTGAAGAGAGCAATGAGTGCCATTAGTTGTCCAGAAGAGCAGAAAACAAGCCTGTTGTGAATCAGAGCAGGGTTGCCCAACTGCTGGAGGAGCTGTAGAATTTTGGATTTATTATTTTAAAGTGAAACTGCCATGTTTTTCCAATTCTAAGATGCACAATTTTCAACCTTTGAATTTGGGATACATCCTATAAGACTTGCTTGCATTGTTTCATTGTTGGCAGCCTTTCTTTTCTTATCCATTGCTGTTGAGTCAATTTCTTTCTTAATGGTCCATAAAATAATGTTGCACCTTAAAATTGATGGCATCTTAGAGTCAATGAAATATGGTAGATGACTCCATTCTGTGATTTTATCCCTGCCAGGTTCAGATGCCTTTGTACAGATGTAGAGAAGGCATTTCTTTCAGGGTTGGCTTTTAAAGATAAGATGCAGTAGATAACGCCTTGACAATAGCTGTCAGTCACAAAGCGGCGTATTTGGGCCCACCTGAGAATAAGATAACTACAACGTGACTGCCTCTTGTGTTGATTAACTCCCCATTACTGGAAGAATTCCATCTGGAAGTTTCATCTACAAGGCCAGTGTCTAAGATCCTTTGCCAGGTTAAGACTCTATCATAAATTTCTGTTAAAAGCTTAACTATCTTGAGACAACTATTCAGAATTCCTTCACCAAGCTTCCCAAAATTGAATGCTTAGGACTTGTATCCTAAGTGCAGGGGTGGTTATTGGAGAAGGGGTTCGGAGGATTCAGCTGCTAACTGAATTGTCAGCTGTTTGAATCTACCAGTGGCTCCTTGGGCAAAAAGACCCGAAGATCTGCCCCCATAAGGATTATAGCCAAGGAAACCCTACGGGGCATTTCTACTTCGTCCTATAGGGCCACAATGAGTCAGAATCAACTAGATGGCACACAACAACAACAACATGTCAAGCAGCCTGTTGATTTTTGAGTGAACAAAAATAAAGAAAATCTGAGTCTCAGACTTTAAGGGCTAACAGTCTACTAACAGAGAAAGAAAAAACAAACAAAAAAACTCCAGAAAATTGTCACTTTGGGTATACATTCATACAATCACTCGTTTGACACATATTTATTGAACTCCTGCTCAGGGCCAGGCACTGTTCTAAGCGCTGAGTATATTACCATAACCATTGCTGTTAAGTCGATTTCAACTCATAGTGACCCTATAGGACAGAGCAGAACTGCCCCATAGGGTTTCTAAAGAGCTCCTGGTGGATTCAAACTGCCAACTTTTTGGTTAGCAGCTGTAGCTCTTAACCACTATGCCATCAGGGTTTCCACTGAGTATATAGCAGTGATAAAACCTACAAGGTCCCTTATAGTCCTTACCTTCGGGTGGGGTGAGACAGAAAATTAACTAATAAACGTATCAATAAGCATGATAACTTTGACTAGTGATATAACGTGAGGAAAGTAAGTAAAATGTTGTAGAGAATTTTTGGGAGATTGGATGTTAGGAGTATCAGTTAAGCAACTTTTGGCTACAAGTAACAATGGTGTAAGACCTCGGGCATTTATTATTAATTTAAAAAGCACAGAGGTTAGGGGTACAAGAGTACTTTCAGCAATTCAGCAGTCTCATCAAGGACCAAGGTGTTTTCCAACCTTCTATTCCCCCATTCTTAACATATTGGGTTTTTTTCCTAAGGTTTTTTGCCTCATGGCTGCAAAATGGCTGCCACAGATGCAGATATTACATCCTCTCATCGTTTCCAAAGCCAGAAGGGAAAAAGAGGGATTCTTTTTTCTAGTGTAGCTCTCTCATTTAATCAGAAAAAATCCTTCCTAGAAGTTTCCTCAGCACCTAACAGACTCCCCAACCCTCCCACCCCCCGCCAAATTCATGGAATAGAACTGGTCACCTGCCTACATCTAGTTCAGTGGCTTGCAAGGAGGACCTGAATTGCAGCGATTGATTCAGAACACTCGTCAGTCTTCAAATCTGGGTTCTTTTGACAAGAAAGAAGGTAGAATGGCTGTTGGGTAGGGAAATAATGACTGCCACATCATGGAATGCTTCTCTGAGGAGATGGCAGTTGAACTGAAACCTAAATGATAAGGTAGCACCAGTCTTGTGTACCATGTACTGTGGTAGGGCAAACAGGGGGGGTTGGCAAGGATAGCTGGTCTGACATAGAAGGAGATGCTTGAGAGCAAAAATGAGTCATCCAGGTAAAGCCATGGGTGGAGATGGGAGGAGGCCTTTCTGACTGCAGCAAAGGCCAGTAGAAAGGAAAATGGATGTGAGCCAGTTTGTATGACCGGAGCAAGATGAACGAGATAGGGTAGGTCACAGCCTTGGTGGAGATGACTCCAGAGGGGAAGATTCAGACTCTAACATTGCAAGATAAGTGATAAAGTAAATGCATGCAAAAGGAATTGCTCTCAGTTCCACATGGGGCTTTGAAAGAAACTTCCTCAAGGAAGAGAGAGTAGGGCTGAATCCTGACTGATGACAAGGAAGTAGCCAATGAATAGAAGGGGGAAGGATGTCTTAGGCATAGGGCATAGCATGTGCAAAGCCTTGGGACATGAAACAACATGATGAAAACATTCAATAAGGCATTCCAAAAAAAAAAAAAAAAGTCCGTTGCAGTCAAGTCTATTCTGACTCAGGGTATAAAGTGTGAGTCAAAGTCCTTGGTGGTTCAAATGGTTAATGTTCTCAACTGCTAACGTTGGTGGTTTGAGTCCACCCAGAGGTGCCTTGGAAGAAAGGCCTGGTGATCTACTTTGGAAAAACTGGCCATTGGAAACCTTGTGGAGCACAGTTCTACTCTGAGACACACAGGGTTGCCATGAGTTAGAACCAACTCGACAGCAACTGATTTGGTTTTGGAATGTGCAATTCAGAGAGCTACTGGTGGTGAGGCAGGAGCTGGCTCAGGGGCTCTACTGTGTTTAATTTAAGCCAGTGCCTGCTTTTGAAGAAGCAGGAAGTCCTAGCTCAGGTAGTAATGACCAAGTTGGTGTCCGATGAGGGACTAGCCTGGATGATCTCCATGAACATTTCTTTTACATTTCTGATCTCTTGTTGATGCTCAATAAAAGTTTGCTGAAAAAATGAACTACAAACAAACTTCAATTTTTTTTTTTTTTTATGCTGCCAAAACTTTACTTATCAGTATAAACTGGATGTGTTCTTCAAGGCCTGATCTGGCCCTACATGCTCCATGAAGTGAACCCTGAACAGTCCAGCCTCCAGCAACCCCTCCCTGCTCTGGATTTACTGCTTCAGCACTTAACAAGGAAGGCCCTGTATGTTTTTCACATTTATGTGTCTTCCCCTCCTAACTAGACTCTGAGCTCTGAGAGGGCAAGGGCTATATTTTATGTAATCTATATATTCACCCACCACCCAACTGTCAGTTTTTTGTACTGTAGTGGTTTGTGTGTTGCTATGAAGCTGAAAGCTATACCACTAGTCAGGTCAATACCAGCAGGGTCACCCATGGTGGACAGGTTTCAGCAGAGCTTCCAGACTAAGATAGAATAGGAAGAAACGCCTGGAGATCTACCTCCAAAAATTAGCAATGACAACCCTATAGATCACAAAAGAAAATATTCTGATATAGTGCTGGACGCTGAGCCCCCTAGGTTAGAAGACACTCAAAATACACAGTGGCCACAACAATGGACTTGAGCGTATTGATGACATGAAGATGGCACAGAACCAGGCAACATTTCATTGCGTTGTGCATGAGATTGCAATGAGTTGGAGCCAAATTGATGGTAACTAACAACAACAAAATACCCACTGACATATGGCATACACTAAGCATATGGTATATATACATGAAATGTTGCTGAATTTTCTCATCCTAGGGATGTGCTTGAGTGGATTTCATGACAGGAGTCTTCAGGTCTGAAGGGGACTCTCAAACCCAGAGTTAGCTGCTATGGACTTCCCCATCCTGCCTCAGTCAGTCCCTAGAAGATCCAGGGGGGTCCAGTTGACAGCACAAGGGTGAGGGAGTGCTAGGATTAAAAATAAGAGTGCTTCTCATTATGTTACAAGGACTTCTTAGTGAGGATTTTGAAAAGTGCCACACCCTGTGGTTTTTGAAACATGTGATGGGGCACCTATAAAGTCCTTGAATACTAAAAAAAAAAGGAAAAAGAAAAGATTTTTGTGTGTTTCAAAGTTAGAAAGATACATCATTGACCATGCTGCCTTCCAGGAACCTTGATTCTTATATCAGTTAGCATAGGCTAGGTTATGCTGAGGTAACAAGTAGCTCCTCAATCTCAGTGACTAAGAACAATAAAGATTAATCTCTTGATTATGCCTATCATGGGTCACCAGGGGCCTCTGCTTATCACAGGGATTCAGGGAGTCAGGCTGATGGAGTTGCTACCATTTTGAATTGTGGCCACCATGGCAGAACTAAGGAGCTTTGGTAGCACAATCGTTAAGTACTCGGCTGCTAACCAAAAGGTCTGAAGTTCGAACCTACCAGTCACTCGATGGGATAAAAGACTTGGCTATCTGCTCTGTGAAGATTACAGCCTAGGAAAACCTATGGGACAATTGTACTCTGTCATATAGGGCCATTAAGAATGGGAAATGACTCAATGACACACAGAAAAATGGGCAGAATTACTTGCAAGGTCCCACCCATCACAAGGAGGTTAAGACTTATAATCTTACCTTGTACCTGGAAGTGGGATCACCAGAAACAATTGAGGAACCATACTACCATAATCCTAGTGACCAAAAAGCCAGCCAGGGACACAGCCCCAAACTTAGGCATTTGTGGCTCCCATATCGCACCTTCATGCTTAGGCCAATGCATCGGAGTGTGACAGTTAAGGCCAAGTACCACAGATCCCGGGCTGCGCAACAGTCCAGGGTCTCTTGCCAAAGAGGGATGCCTTTGCTTTTTGTGTGGTTCCCTATGTGTCACCTAGTGTGTGACTGACTCATCCATTCTCTGGCATCGTGCCCCTCCCAGGCAGGAGCTACTCCCATGCAGGACCTGTCTGTCAGGCTACAGTGCCCCTGCACGTGTGACCGGCTCCCTGAGAGACGGCAGGGCCAGCCTGACTGCCTAGACTGGGATCTGCCATTCAGGGTTCAATTGACAACTCAGGTGCAGGAGCCCAGCTGGCTGATTGGTAGCAAGATATGACAGAGGGAAGCCGCTGACGCCTGTTTGTTTCTCTGGCTGCCAGGGAGTGGGGCAGATTTGTCGGTGACTTTGTCGTTTGGCCAGACACAGTGAGTAGTCCCACGTCCTCCTTTTCCTTCCCATGACTTCCTTTGGAGAGGAATTTCCAAGAGGAGCAGCCAATTATGATCCTACAGTTGTGAGGCTGTGGTAATTTGGGGTTTAATGAACAGCATATACAGGGAACAGGAGTTAAAAGGGAATCTGGTAATGTGGAGGCACATTTTACATAATTCAAAAAGAGTCTCAGTCGGGTATGAAAATATTTCCATTTTCATTTATTACTCTCTCCTCCTCTGGTCCCACCCAAATAACAGAACCAAGGAAATTGGCAACTCTATAGGACTGATGAATTTTTTTTTTCTGATTACCTGTAAGTGCCGAAGTCGAGAACAGATGAAGATAACTGTTTTTATCATTATGTCTCCTCATCGAACTTTGTAACATTTTATTTACAATTTTGACTTATTATCAGTCCATTGTCACCTTTAAAGCCTCCTTGAAACCAGAGAAATATTTTTATACCTCTAAAAAAAAAAAAGAAAAATGAAACCTTTACTTCTAACAACTTATTTAGAGCACTAAAAGCTCTTTTTCCTTGACTGGACATTCTTTTCCTTAGATCACTTTCTCAACAAGAGTGTACACTTTGGGGAGATTTCTCTTGGTTCATAAACTTGTCTTTATTATGTCTTTCTTTGCATGGAAGGAGCGTAGGTAAAGTGCCATGTCTACATTTCTATCACACATCGTATCATTCCTTAAAACATTGCTGTAGTTGGCGCTTAACTTTATTCTTTCCTTTTCCTGAAGTGGTTCTTTGCCAGTATTTGTATTTTAATACTTCACTTTTCTTTAAAAACGTTGACCCTTTGAAGTTTGATAAAATGCATTTTCTCCACTTAAACTAAACTTTTATATAACTTTATATATATGTATACAAATTCAAGCCTCGCATGATTTTATGTCACCTGATTTTTGATTTATTACAATTCTGCTTTCAAAGTTCATTCATATTCTTATAGTTTGAGAAAATCAAGTTACTTGTAGCTTAGAGAAATGATTCCTAGTATATTTCTGAGCAAAAGCAACTGCAGCCTTCAAAGGCTGCAAACCTTGTTTGATGTCTTTAGGGATTAACCTAAAACCGTATAGCCAAAACACTCTTCCAGGAATATTTGCATAATCTCCAACATCCTTGTCTTTTGCAAAATGAATGAAAATTTGTAAGCAGAAACCAGACTCTTATCAAAGATAATGAGATCAGGGGACAACGCAAAGCCTGCTGACCGGGGATCAGGAGCACAGGGGTCTTAGGGAGGGGAGTCATTTGCCCTGGGGCTGAGCAATAAGGGCCCGATAGAGAATATTTCTAAATATGCCTAAAAAAGAATGATAAAACCAACTAAAGTCAGTTTGACTTTTATTATCAGCATGTTCTAGCAGTTCTAAGCAAGGTCAGTAATAAAACACTCCTCCCCGCTGGGGCAGATGGATTCCTCCCTCTTGGTTCTGCCCTGTGTGTGGTATTTGATTTACTTCACCAGTGGACAAAGAACCTACCTTAGGACACAGTGCCTGCTTCCACTAATTTTAGTTTATAAAACTAAATTTTAGCAGTGGTTGGCTAATCCCATTATCTTGGGGATTCACAGCCCCTGGGTTGATTATCAGATATTTCTCTTAACATAATTCCCATCTCTCAGGCTAGTAAAAGCCCTGGCTTAATTCTTACTTAGGGAGGAAGCTGTAGAACCTTATTGTCTGTACATATTACTCCTTAATCTTTTAACTGTAATGAACAGAATACGAAGTCACACTGGTTGAAGCTCCAAATGTGATTTTACTATAACAATACTCAGGTGTCTCGTAGAACCCACGGCATGAAGCACAGGCTCTCAGTCTCACCAGGACTGTCTCTTTTATCTTTTTTCTTCTTGGTGTATCTGCTTTATTTTGCTCTGTCCTTTTTTCTGCAGTGGGGTTGTTCTTAACCCTTCTGTGGATTAATATCCCCTGGGGAGTTTTGAAACACCATCCACGCTTAAACGTTAACACTGAGTGGAATCCAGGTGAAGGCGTATGTAGGTGTTCCTTGTACTATTCTTTCAATTTTTTAGTAGTAATGAATTTATTCAAAATAAGCAATTTGGGGGAAAATGTTAGTGTTTGAACCTTGCCCTCAGAAATTCTGATTCAATAGACTTGGGGAAGGTAGTTTTTTAAAGCTCCCAAAGTGTGCAATCAAGGTTGGAAATTACTGCTAGAGGCTCTCTTGATTTTTCAGCTTCTGTTTTTTTGTAGAAGACAGTGAGTCCCGCCTCTTTTTTCCTGTCAAAATTTCAAAGTTCCTGGGGGTAAGGACTAACTGACCCTTGGGACAGCTGCCATCCTCTAACCAATCAGCTCTGGCCAGAGGCAATGTTCAAAATAACTGTGCACACAGTAAATTTGGAAGTGGTAAGCAATTTCCAGAAAAAACAGGGGTAGGATGAGGAGGTGGCTAGACAAGATAATTAATAATAACATGTCTTAGGTATCTAGTGCTGCTATAACAGAAATACCACAAGTGGATGGCTTTAAAAAAGAAATTTACTCTCTCACAGTTTAGGAGGCTATAAGTCTGAATTCAGGGAGCCAGCACTGAGGAAGGCTTTCTCTGTTGGTTCTGGAGGAAGCTCCTTGTCATCAGTCTTCCCCTGGGTCTAGGAGTTTCTCAATGTAGGGACCCAGGATTCAAAGGACGTAATCTGCTCCTGGCTCTTTTTTCTTGGTGGTAGGATGTTCCTCCACTTTCTGCTCATTTCTCTCTTTTATATATTAAAAGAAATTGACTGAAGAAACAGTCTCATCTTGTAGATTGTGTCCTGCCTGATTAACATAACTGCCTCTAATTCTGCCTTATTAACATCATAAAGGTTAGGATTTATAAAATATAATTATATCAGATCACAAAATAGTGGACAGCCACACAATACTAGGAATCATGGTCTAGCCAAGTTGACACATATTTGGGAGGGACACAATTCAATCCATAACATAACAGTAACAAATAATAGTAGGTGTTCACTGTATTTCTTCAACAGAAATGCAAGGTGAGTCCTGAACTGCTAAATTAGAGAACACCTGGCTATTGTTGATAAGTTAAAGCCTTTGTTTATTTACTTTTTTTATTTTTTAAAAAATTGTCTTTGTTTTAGAAGCATGGAATGGTGAAGAATTGTTCTTTGTTAATTTGAAAGTGTCACATAGCAAAATTGATTTATTAAATCAAATATATTTAATAACAAAAACAAAAACCCTGCCCATAGCACAGCAGGCCTTAAAGTTGCTACACATTTAATAACATATATTAGCAAATACAATTTATAATAAATATTATTTACAGATGGACATCATGCTTGGTAGGGAAGAGGGTCAGCAACGGAAAACAAGATGGATTGACACAGGGGCTGCAACAATGGACTCCAGCATAACAAGTGGATGGCTTCAATAAACAGAAATTTATTCTCTCACAGTTTAGAAGCCTAGAAGTCTGAATTCAGGGCGCCACCTCTAGGGGAAGGCCTTCTGTCTCTGTTGGCTCTGGGGAAATGTCCATGTCATCACCCTTCATTCGTTCTGTTGTACGTAGTGTCACTCTGAGTCAGAACTAATTCAGTGGCACCTAACAATACCAATGACAACAACATTTATAAAAGTTACTGTTTGCCAAAATGTTCCAGTTGTAGCAGGTACTAATTTTACTCCGTATAGCATATCTGGTTTATAAAAAACAACACATTTCCATAAAGAAATTCTCTAAATCAGTTAATAGGCTCTGAGTCATTTCCCCTCTCCTACAACTACTTTCAGGAAATTATGTTTGAAGGGGCTGCCTCTTGCCAAGTATTGGCAAGAATTCAGAGAATCTTAAGCAGTCTCAAATGGTGATCATAGGAGGAAGAGGGTGGCACTATATCACTTAGACATGAAGACCTTTTGTGGGGGTTTCTAAGGCCTTGGCTCTCAGAGTTGAGCTCTCCCATTGGAGGTCCTATCATCTCTAAGGGCATCATGTGGAGGACATAGCCCCATAACTAGGGAGGCCATAAAACATGCCCTCTTCCCCATTCCAGGGAAAACTTGTCTACTCCCCTGTTCCAAATTCCTCTGTTTTTTTTCCCCTATATTCACTCACTGTCACTACTTGAGCTATGTGTTTAAATAAAAACAAAAACCTGGGTGAGAATTGTGTTCTGGGTACATAGAAATTTCTTCTTTAGGTCGTGTGGCACACAGCCTTTAATAACTTCATGAGGCAGAGTGTTCAGAACTCTGTAATAAAAAAAAGTTCAGGGAGGATACTTCTTAGTTCGTCCATTCTCTGACAGCAATGAGAAATGTGTGTGCACACATACAATCTCAAGACATTATCCCGCCATGCAAATATCCAGATACAGGTCTCTGTGCCCAAAGCTATCATGGCCATCAACAAGTCTATGTTCTTTGAGGGGGACGTATTGGGCTTCCTCTACAAGAACTGGATTTTGGCAGAGAGAAAGGCTCTACGGTTTCCCAGGGAACCACAGCAGGAAGAGAGAGGGCGAGGAATGCATGATGATGGAAGAACAGCGTCCCACGGCCCTGATAAGTAGCAGAGACTGAGCCTGACACAGTCTCTAGCTATTGAGAAAACAAACAAAATCAGTGTGATCTATGGGTGCCTGGCTACTAGAGAGTAGAGTGGGACACGGATGTTTCAGTGTGGGTACAGCAGACTGAGTACAGATGCCCAAAGACCAGCAGGGATTGTACGTCTCAGCAGAAGCTAGCTGGGCTGGGGGCTCATGCTGGGAACCCAGATGCCTCTCTCTTTCTGCGTGGATATCATCCCTGGGGAAAAAGGAAGAGGAAGAGAATTGGGAAAGCTGAGTTGACCAAAAGAGACTTAGTTTAAACTGAAAGTCAATGAATCTGCCTTGCATGGACAAATTTTATATCATTGGCTTAAATAAGGGCTCCCCTGCTAATTAATTTCAGTTATAGAGAAAAAAACTGTTACATCTTTGCACATCTACATTTCATGACTGCTAAATGCATACCGCTACACATAGTCAAGGGCTTGTTCTAAGCATAGATGCTGTGTTTCTTTTACCTGAGCCCTCTGAGTCTCTGTTCTCCTTGACTGATATCCTTTTTCTGGGATCTCACGCTATTGAAAAACATTTCAAAGCCTACTTGGTGCAAAAGTTTTTTCTCACCCAAGGACCAAATTGTAAGCAAGTCACTCTTCGAATGGAAACATTAATGCCTTGACCATTTGCTTAATCAGTTAGTCATCCAGAATGGGGGTAAAATAAAAATATTTCCAGATATACGAAGATTAAGAGAGTTTACTACCCACAGATCTTCATTAAAAGTTTAAAAGGGTACCTTTTTTTTTTTTCAGCAAGAAGCAAAGGGAACATAGAGAAAAGACATGTCCTATAAGAAAGAGTATGAAATGTAAGGAATCAAAGGAAGAGAGGTGTCTTTTTCCAATGTATAGAACTGAAGAGGGTGGAAATATTCTCTTTTAGGAGTTAGATAACTCTTTGTTTTCACATTGCTTTTTACTTTGAAGATTCATTATTTGAGAGCATTTTCATTTTTCCATTTATAAAATAATCATAAAATAACTTTTCATAATTCTACCACACACACACACACACATATACAGAGACAGAAACAGACAGTCAGAGACAGAGAGATAGCACCAAACATCAAATGAGATGGAGCTAAAATTCATAAAAAAAGAATCTTGAAATTATTTCAAAAGTAATCTGAAAATCTAACTTGCGATCTAATTAAAAAATATCACTGGTTGGGTGAGTATCCATATTAAGTACCCATATTAAGCCCTTGAATCAAGAGGCCTACATTTTTAATCCTTCTAACCCTTGCTGATTGGAATAGGGATGCTACCTAAAGTTTCTCATTTTACTGTTCTTCTCTGCTGAAAGCCAGTTAGGTGTACTACATAGATACTCAAATGTGAGGTTTTGATAGTCATTTTTAGTTCAGAAATCATTCTTATGTGATACTGTGATATATACTTTTACGTATTTTTATCTTACGACATATGAATTTATGCTAGACTCATTTCTAAATCTTTACCAATGTGAATGATATAGTTTCGGGATGCTTTTACAAAACAGTGTCATGAAGCATTACAGAACGATATATTCTACAGTAATAACAACAACATGGCTTTCATAGGGAAAAAAAAGGCTGAAGTCCATTGAAATCTGGATAGTAAAAGTGCTTCGGAAGAAAATTGGCACTCATGTAAATAGATAAATACTGAAAGAAATTTCAGGGTAAATGTTCCACTCCTTCATTCCTCTACATTTCCAGAATTTGTGCTCCTTTTCTGTTTCTTCTCTTGATTAATGTCATCAAAATTCACCCAGCTGTTCAGTGTAGAAACATCACTGTCATCTTTTTGTCTGTTGTCTTTTCACATCTGCTTTCTTCCCTAAACTCTTGCTTATCCCTCTAAACCCAATTTTTAGTGGTATTTGCTTCACTCTTCCCTTTTTCTCTTTGTGGTCATCAGGTCCTGTTAATTTTACCGCTTTTGAATCTATTGTCTTGGCTCAGGTCGTTATTATTGTTCACCTGGACTGCAGAATGGCCTCCTCGCTGGCTACTTCTCTCTTTTTTCACCTAGCCCCTACGCTGCTGATAAACTCATCTTCCTAAAATGAAATCTTATCACATCGTTGCCTCATTAAAAGCGCTGATGGCTCCTCACTGTCCGTAGGAGAATCCCGTTGCTTTATCATGACGCAGACCGGCCTTGCTTTGGCGTCAGTTGATCTTTAACTGATGAGCTGCATTTATCCCTTTCCCACCAACACCTGACGCTGCATTCTCCGACAACCCCAGACACACTTGGTTGTTTCACATCCCTTGCCTTCAAACTTGCTGTTTCGCATCCCTGGCTTTCCCAGACCTGCCAGAAATATTGTACTTTTCCCCTGGTAAGGTACACACAGAACACCACCTTGCTTGTGATCTTTCACTAACCTTCCTTGGGGAGAGTTTAATCACTTCCTGCCCTAGGTTTCTAAAGTATTTTTTATATACCTCAAAGAGGATAGCCATGGAGTTAATTTATTCGTATTTATATGATCTGTCTTCCTTAATTAAACTGTAGATTCCTGTTATGGATTGAATTGTGTCCCTCAAAAATATGTGTTGACAGTGCGATGCAGACCTCAAATTTTTGTAAAAAGACCAGACTTAATGGTCTAAGACCATTAAGAAGCCATGCCCCCTGGACCTTCTGTGAGCCCAAGACTGGAACCATTCCTGAAGCCAACTCTTCAGACAGGGTTTGGACTGGACTATAATATAAGAAAATGATACTGGTGAGGAGTGGGCTTCTTGGCTCAAGTAGACACATGAGACTATGTGGGCAGCTCCCATTTGGAGGTGTGATGAGAAGGCAGAGGGGGACAGGAGCTGGTTGAATGGACACTGGAAATACAGGGTGGAGAGAAGGAGTGTGCTGTCACATTGTAGGGAAAGCAACTAGGATCACATAACAATGTGTGTATTAAGTTTTTGTATGAGAAACTGACTTGAACTGTAAACTTTCACTTAAGGCACAATAAAAAAAAAATTGTAAAAAAAAAAAAGTTGAATTCCTGGCCCTTGTATCTATGGATGTAATCCTGCTCGGCAATTGGATTTTCTTTGCTATGTTAATTAGAGCATACCTGAGTAGTGTGGGTTCTATATCAAATCACTTCTGAGTTATAAAAAGAGCAGATTAGACACAGAGACACACGTTCATGAGAGAAGACAGATCCCTTGTGAGGATTACCAAGGAAGGTATGCCCAGGGCTACTGGTAAGGAAGTAATCCACATGGTCAAGACCCTGAATTGGGACTTTGAGCCTCCAGAATTGTAAGAAAATAAACTTCTGTTCTTTTAAGCCCCCGCTTGTGGTATTTGTCTTAGAGCAGTGCAAGGTAACTAAGATAATTCCTGAAGGGCTAGACCATGTCTTACTTGTCTTTATAACAATCTCAAGAGTCTAATTTTTACCTGGCATGAAACAGGCCCAAAGTTAGTGTTTTATGAATAAATGAATGAAGAACCAAGGTCCAGAGAAGTCAAGTGTCTTGCCAAATGTCATAAAACTGGTTCATGACAGAATTGGGGGAAGAATATAGAGCTCCTGACTTTCCACTTGCTTCATCCTCTTTCTATCATAATGTTAAAAAGTTTATTTTTTTTAATTATAAAACTAATGACTTGTAGAAAATATAAAATATAGAGAGAGCAGACAGAAGAAAAATATTGCATTCCTTATTTGTAGTGTTAACATTTTGTGTATCTCTTTCCAGTGTTTTTTAATTTTTCCTTTTTAAATATAATTTTTAAAAATTAGGAAAAACTCAAGTATAAATATGAAAATAATAACCATCTACATTATCATCTTCAGAATTAGCTTCTGTTGACATCTTGCTACATATACTTCCAGTCTATATCTTATTCACTTTCTCCTTTTTAAATCACTCTTGTGTTTTGGTAAAAATGATGCATGCTTATCATAAAAGAATCCAAGTAGAGCAGAAAACTTAAAGGATGAAAATAAAAGAAACCATCTCAGATCTGCTACCTAGAAATAATCTTTGTTAATGGTTAAACATTATTCCAGATGTTTTTCTGTGTATATGTGTTCATATATAAGGATATGAAAGATTGTTAAATAGATAAACATGAAGGAAAATAGAAAATAATACTATTAAAAAAAAATTAGGGAGAGACAATCGTACTTTTTTTGTTATTTTTAAGTAAAATGACCAAATTTAATTGTATTTATATCAAATAGAAAAAAAAAAAAGAAATCCTGGTGAAACATAAGGTTTATTTTTTATTTTTTTATTTTTAACAAGGGATATTATTTCCCAAAAGATACTTTTAATATTCAAGAGAGGGATCATGAAATATATTGAGGTTGGAGGATGTAATTTGTTTTTTAAATATCTCCATATTAGTGATATTCAGTAGTGTACATTTATTCAGTCAAAACTGGGAAGACGAGAGCTTAGCATCCTCACACTTTCTGCCTTTTCTGCTCATATCTTAGTTTTTGGAAGTTATATTATCTATTAAGTTCTGCCTCTTTTCTCAATTTGTTGCAATTAGTCAAAATTTTGCTGGTTTGCACTATATTTTCCTTATTTTGTTAAATAGTATAGATAGGGGATTAATTTCCGATAAAGCATCTTAGCTGAGATATTCTTCCAGTGTTTCCTGTGGATGTACGTATTTTACAAAGAGCATGTCGTTTACCGCTTTCTCCATTAATATCATAAAATTATAATGTAATTATACTGCTACCTCATAGTAATATGTTATAAAATTGTTTTATAAATGTTTTTAATATTTGTGTAATATTCCTTTATGTAGATCATGAGGGAAAAAATCAAAGCTTACTATTCCAACACCAAATGTATAAAAATCAAATCGCACTCTAGTATCAGTTCTGTTCCCCTCTATTCTGACACCAGCCGCACGTGTATCACTTCTGCCAACCCAGAAACCAGGAGCTAGGTCAGGCTTCACAGGTTCAAATGCCGAGTCTGCCTAAGACCTCAGATGCCAGCCGCAAACTTGGCAGTCCCCACGATACCCGCACTTCTGAGCTGCTGGCTGCAGATCTGGGAATTGCCCACTATCATTTCAGGATGCTGGCTGTGCTCAGGGGTCTCCTGCCCTCCTCACTTCCAAGTTGCCGGCTGCTACTACTCCCTCGGGTTTGGTAATTCACTAGAACTCACAGAAGCTACGAAAGTGCTACACTTACACTTATAACTTTATAATAGCAAAAAGATACAGATTAAGAGATGCATAGGGTGAGGTTTGTGAGGATTCCCAATGGATGTGCTACCCTCCCATGCCCATTGATGTCTATCACCAATGTGGAAGCCCATGGAGCTTCCATGTCCAGACCCTTCAGAGGCATGATTCATTGAATTAGTCTCCCTCCCCTTAGGTCTTCTGATTTATAGGCCGTGGGTTTTTCTGGCCTGGCCAGCTTCCACCTGAGTCAACTCATTAGCATAAACCCTCAGCTGTGGTCTGGAGGCCTCGTCAAAGACACTTCATTCACTGGGGAAATACCAAGGTTTTCGAGAGTGTCTCTGTTTTAGTTATCTAGTGCAGCTATAACAGAAACATCACAAGTGGATGGCTTTAACAAAGAGAAATCTATTTTCTCACAGTCTAGGAGGCTGGAAGCCTGACTTCATGGTGCCAGCTCCAGGGGAAGGCTTTCTTTCTCTTTCAGCTTTGGGGTAAGTTCCTTGTCATCAATCTTCCCCTGGTCTAGAAGCTTCTCAGTACAAGGACTCTGGATCAAAAAGCCATTGTCCCCTGCTGGTTCTTCGTTCTTGGTGGTTTGATGTCCCCAACTCTCTGTTCACTTCTCTGTTTTATATCTCAAAAGACATTGACTCAAGGTACAATCCACTCTTGTAGATTTAGTCCTGCCTCATTAACATAACTGCATCTAATCGTGGCTCATTAACATCATAGGTAGGATTTACAACACATAGGAAAATCACATCAGATGACAAAATGGTGGACAATCACACAATACTGGGAATCGTGGCCTAGCCAAGTTGACACACATTTTAGGGGGACAGAGTTCAATCCATAATAATCTATCAAGAATCAAAGACAAAGACCAAATTCTCTGGGTAAAGTTAAATTCTCTTCTCCACATGAAAACCAATGTTCTCGAGTCGAGTCCAACGCACGGCGACCCCATGTGTGGCAGAGCAAAACTGTGCTCATTGTCTTTTAAATGGCTGACTTTTTCAGAAGCAGATCACCAAGACTTTCTTCCGAGGGGCCTCTGGGTGGACTGGAACCTCTAGCCTTTTGGTTAGCAGCCAGGTGTGTTAATCATTTGCACCACATGGGATGCCTTACCCCACATAGACTTATCATCATTTACTGTCTATATTACATCTATACTGTCTCCATATTCAGTTTTTGCTAATATAAATACAACTGCCATCAGCAAACTTGCACATCATGCCTTTTTCTGTATTTCAAGTTATTTCTATATGAGAGTCCTAGAAGGGCTGCAGTGCTCCAATAATTTGGATTTAAGTGATTATGTAGAGTGCCTTTCTAAATTTTGTGTATTTTTGTAGTTTCTTTATCCTGACAGCCTCTGTTCATCAGATTAAATTCTCTCTTTGGTTTTGTGTTGGCTCATGAGGTGATGATTCTTGGGGTTCGTCTTCAGCAAATGCCAACACAGACATCACCTGCACACATTTACCCTGTTTATTATTTACATCTTGGGTATGAGTACTCATTCACTACGCAGCACTGCATGAAACCTGCATCAGGTATCCAACTCTAAAGAGGTTTAGAGAAATGGGCCAAGACTCAGGAGAATCAGCAAAAATGACATAAAGTTTTAAAAAATTGGGCTTCTGGAGAAAAGTGCAGGCTTACCCAAATATATGGGTAGGTAGATCTATCTGTGGGTGTGGTTTGGGAGACATGGAAAGTTATCTTTGCTTACAACTATTTGGCCTACTACCTGTGACAATGCCTGTATTTCCCACCACTGGTGAGGTTAGCTCTAGAAAATCCCCGTTAAAGTTTAAGTACACTTGCCTGGGAAGACTAAAATTGCAAAACCATTAGGATTCCTTTTCACATGGCTGATAGTTAGCTTATCTAATTAGTTAACTGTCCCTTGTTGGCCATCAAAGGGATCCTGAAATACTAAGACCCAAGAAAGGAACATCTTGATATGAGAAAGTCAGGTTTAGAGTGAAGAGCTTTGTCCAGGGAGGGAGATTTTGGCTTGGTAACGAAAAGTGAGACCCTGAGCGTCTGGGACAGCATGGGCGATGACTCAAGAGGGTTGAAATGAGAGTCAAAAAGCATGAGTCTGGATAAAGGAATCCTGATGACAGTTCTTATTAGTTTGCAAAAAAATTTTAAGGTGAGATAAACCTAGAAAAAAGATGATCCAGATAAAGAAACCTAACTGCCTTTAAGTCTTTAAAAAAGGGAAAGCATGACGTATCAACTGGAAATGCTATTAGTTGCCAGTGGTATGTTATCTAACTAAGAATATTTAAAATAAGGGTCGATTTGTCTTTTATTTCAAGAAGTCCTAAGGAAGGCAGCTGTTGGTATTGATTCAGTGACTTGATGGTGTTAGGCTCAGCACTTCTGAAATGTTCTTGACCTTTTCCTCATGTTTGTGGTGGTCACAAGATGGCAGCTGTAGTTTCAAATCTCATGTATGGTTTCCAAGTAGGAGGAACCAGGAGAGGAGAAAGCAGAACAGGGCACTTCTGGTTTGTCTTATTGGCCCAAAGTGTGAAAAATGTCTACCCTGGCTGCACAGAAAGCTGGGAAATTATTTACTTCTTGTAACTTCTGGAGTAGAGACAGGCAAGGAAAAAATGAATGATTTTAACTGAGTCAAACTTTCTTTCCACAAAAACACACACATCCACATCCACATATATGTATGTATGTATATATATACATATATATATATATATATATACACAAATATGCTTTTTTTTTATTTGCTAGACATGGTGAGCAGCCCTTGCACATTTCCAATGAGTGCAGGAAAGGAGACATGGACAGATGATGTAGTTAAAAGAGTACCGGGTCAGGAGTCAACAAGAGTGTTCTGGTTATTCCAATAAATTGGGTATCACCTTGGGAAAGCCACATGGCATCTGGGCCACAATTACCTATTTGGTAAAAAAGGGAAAAATGATACTTTCTCTGCCTACCTTATAAAATTATTATGACATTAAAATAAATGTTACATATGAAAATGCTCTGAAAGATTTAAACCCCATACAAAGATCAGCCATTTCTTATTCCAGAAAAGCCACATGACATAATGAAAAAAAAAAAAAAAAAAAAATCACAGATCAAATCCCAAATATGTCACTTACTAACTGTAAGGTTGAGCAGGGTCGATTTTTAGCCCCTTAATTTTGGGAAATTGGGGAAGTCATTCCAATCTCATAGAATTATCTTATGACTTTTAAAACGCTAGTGTAAACATAGTGCCTGACACATAGTAAACAGACAATAAATATGCATTTTGTTTTTCTCTTCTCTCCCATAATGTCAGCATTCAGCCAGCGGGGACTGTACTGGTCATTAAGCCAGAAGTAAAGCAGTGGAATGGTTAACGACAGACTCAGTGGAATCTTCCAGCCCTGAGATCATCTGAAGCGTGTACCCACAGTCTGTCTGGGAACATCTAGAGCACTTTGTGGGATCTCACTTAAGCCTCAGCAATTCATTACAAAACCTAATTGTGCAAGTAATACCCACAGACTCTCAGCTGACAAAACTGGTAGTTGAAATACTTTTGGTTGGTTGATAAATTTCTTAATGGAGTTTTGTTTACTAGTATATGTCATGGTTTGACTGTATTCTGAAACTTCCATTCTTTTTTTCCTAAACAAGATTTAAGAGTTCAAGTTTTAGAGTTTTTACTCAAAATTACCATTTAAATTTTTTCCCTCCATCACCTGTGTGTGTGTGTGTGCATTCAAATTAGGCAAACGCTTATTTCTGATGGGGCCATAACACAGAACACGTTCCAGCATGTGGCTCCCGTGTTTTCTTTCTGTCTGTTTTGTCTCTTATTAGTGAGCTGTGCCTGTTCCCAGTCAACCGTATGGCTTTGGGGTGGAGGAATTCTACACAGAGATAGGAAGGGATATTTCAAAATTAAATCGCTAAGAAAGATGAGAAGCATTTGGTGGAATCCAGAACTATGGGATACTCCCTGCCATGTCTATTGGGCTACCTTTGACTCCTAAAGCCAGCCGTCTCTAGGGAGCAAGCCGAGATACAGTTCCCCACCCCCTCAGTGTTGGCACATCAGAACACCCATTAGACTGTGACTTTTTAGAGATACTGAGAAGGAAAATTCACAGAAGCCATCATTTGTTGTATAATTTCTAGCCGTTAGGGAATTGCATGAAAATTGGGTGCTCGTTTTATTTTGTTGAGTAAACAAATAAATGACTAATATCTTAAATACTTTCTTCAGCCTAGGTTCAACAGTTGGAGTGTTATCTCTGCAGATTTAGCCAATGCATCCATATACTTGGCTGTCCTTTTTTATTTAAGGGGAGGGCAGTTTTTAAATTTTTGAAAAATTCAAATACTTAGTATTTTATTTCCGTTGTGATGTAATTGCTTTTTTTTTGAACTTCAAATCACATGAGGTGACTTTTTTTCAGGTGTGTGTTTTTGGCAGATAAGCTTTTTCTGGAATGAATGACTATTGTGAATTCTCTGGTTTGGGCAGCATGAGGCCAACATCTCCAAACATTTCTTTGAGAGGGAAGAGTTGTATTCCAGCTACCCCTGCATTTCAGAAAGGTGTGGGACCGACCTAGGGGACAGAGTTCTGATCCACTAGAGTCCTGTGGCTTTTTAGAAAAAAATTGAGAAGCAGAAGTTGAGGGGGGCGGCTAAAGGATTAGATCCAGCCTACTGTTTTGCCACTATACTTCCAAACTTCCTGCATTCATGAAGCTGGAAAAGGAACTAATGAACATAGATTAATGTCAACAAATCTGAGAGAAGAATATTTTTATTTAAATCCAGATTAAAGCATGCCACTTTATCAAAGAGCCCCCAGTTTCACAGTACAAAAAAATTTTTCTTTGAAAAAAACCTAAAAATGAAAGTCACACTGTTACTGAAACTTGGAGAAAGACAGCATGCCAGAGTACTGGGCTCCAGATAACAGTGTAAGAATCAAAAATGGACATAATGAAAAGTCTAATGAATATCTCTCCAAAATAAAACACCAGGTGCTTATTTCATCATACATAGATACCTTGATTTTATGAATAATAAAAAAGTATTTTTAATAAAAGGGAAACCTATCTATATTTAAAATTTAAAACAAAATGACAATATAATGAAGAGTATTTTTGTCAATACAATGCATTAAAAATTTTAGGCAATGGTTTTCATCTTGATTTGTACAACTCATCTAAGCATTCAACTTCCTTTCTAAAAAAAATCTACTTAGGTATCAGGGTGCAGTAGTGCTAACTCTGAAAATTTGTTGCTTTGTATCACTGGTTTCTGGTATCACTCTTTAAATAATTTTTAAAAAAAATAATTTTTATCGTGCTTTAAGTGAAAGTTTACAAATCAAGTCAGGCTCTCACATAAAAACTTATATACACCTTACTACATACTCCCAATTACTCTCTCCCCAATGAGACAGCCCGCTCCCTCCTTCCAGTCTCTCTTTTCATGATTATTTTGCCAGCTTCTAACCCCCTCTACCCTCTCATCTCCCCTCCAGAGAGGAGATGCCAACATAGTCTCAAGTGTCCACATGATGCAAGCAGCTCACTCCTCATCAGCATCTCTCTCCAAACCATTGTCCAGTCCAATCCATGTCTGACAAGTTGGCTTGGGGAATGGTTCCTGTCCTGGGCCAACAGAAGGTTTGGGGACCATGACCGCCGGGGTCCTTCTAGTCTCTGTCAGACCATTAAGTCTGGTCTTTTTATAAGAATTTGGAGTCTGCATCCCACTGTTCTCCTGCTCCCTCAGGGGTTCTCTGTTGTGTTTCCTGTCAGGGCAGTCATCAGTTGTGGCTGGGCACCATCTAGTTCTTCTGGTCTCAGGACGATGTAGTCTCCAGTCAGTGTAGCCCTTTCTGTCTCTTGAGCTCATAATTACCTTGTGTCCTTGGTGTTCTTCATTCTCCTTTGATCCAGGTGGGTTGAGACTCATTGATGCATCTCAGATGGCCGCTAGCTAGCGTTTAAGACCCGAGACGCCACCCTTTAAAGTGGGATGCAGATGTTTTCTTAATAGATTTTATTTTGCCAATTGACTTAGGTGTCCTCTGAAACCATGGTCCCCAAATCCCTGCCCCTGCTTCGCTGACCTTCAAAGCATTCAGCTTATTCAGGAAACTTCTTTGCTTTTGGTTTAGTCCAGTTGTGCTGACCTCCCCTGTATTGAGTGTTGTCCTTCCTTTCACCTAAAATAGTTCTTATCTACTATGTAATTAGTAAATACCCCTCTCCCACTCTCCTCCCTCCCCCCTCTCGTAACCACAAAAGAATGTGTTCTTTTCAGTTTAAACTATTTCTCAAGATCTTATAATAGTGGTCTTATACAATATTTGTCCTTTTGCAACTGACTAATTTCACTTAGCATAATGCCTTCCAGGTTCCTCCGTGTTATGAAATGTTTCACAGATTCCTCACTGTTCTTTATCGATGAGTAGTATTCCATTGTGTGAATATACCATAATTTATTCATTCATCCATTGATGGGCACCTTGGTTGCTTCCATCTTTTTGCTATTGTAAACAGTGCTGCAATAAACATGGGTGTGCATATATCTGTTCATGTAAAGGCTCTTATTTCTCTAGGATGTATTACGAGGAGTGGGATCGCTGAGTTGTATGGTAGTTCTATTTCTAGCTTATTAAGGAAGCACCAAATTGATTTCCAAAGTGGTTGTACCATTTGACTTTCCCACCAGCAGTGTATAAGTGTTCTAATCTCTCCACAGCCTCTCCAGCATTTCTTATTTTGTGTTTTTTGGATTAATGCCAGCCTTGTTGGAGTGAGATGGAATCTCATTGTAGTTTTAATTTGCATTTCTCTAGTGGCTAATGATCAAGAGCATTTCCTCATGTATCTGCTAGCTGCCTGAATGTCTTTTTTAGTGAAGTGTCTGTTCATATCCTTTGCCCATTTTTTAATTGGATTGTTTGTCTTTTTGTGGTTGAGATTTAGCAGAATCACTTAGATTTTAGAGATCAGACACTGGTCAGAGATGTCATAGCTGAAAATTTTTTCCCAGTCTGTAGGTGGGCTTTTTACTCTTTTGGTTAAATAACTTTTAAAATTAGTTTTTGCTAGGAGAAAGAACCTTCTGTATGATGAAAATTAAAAAAAAAAAAAAAGCTAATGTGATTCAGAAAAACAGGGGCTTGTTCTCAGAGTTTACAAGAATTATATTCACAAATTCATAGTTTTATTTTTTCCAATTCTGATGATTTTACTCAAAGCAATAATTGCTTTGGTGATGATCGTGTTAAGTCACTTTGAAGATTTTCATCCATTTGAATGACTTAGGCTGGAATAAAGGATGCAAACGTGGCCCCAATTTACTGGAAATTGTGTGTCCATCTGGGTTGCTACTAAATAGAATTTAAAGTAATCAGCATCAAAGTAATCCTTTAGCTTAAAGAACTGCAGAAATTCAGAAAAGTGTATTAATAACAGACTAAGACCAGCAATGATTTTTTTTAATCATTAGATTTTAGTGGTATTTCAGCTGAGTGAGTATTCCAATGCAAGAGACATAACAGAAAAATCGATTTTACTTAATCTTCAAAGTAATAGTATTGACCACTATAGAATTATGCATCATTGGGATAAATGTGTCTATTTCTTTTTGCCGAAAAGTGATCAAATAGCAAATCTCAACCATTGTGATAGCTGCTGGTCTTTGTTGGTGATACCCAAGTCTTCCAAATTCTTTCATCTAAGAGTAAAGAATATCAAATACCTTTCAAACAATCTCACTTAGGATGAAAAATATTAAAATTGTTAACATTTAATATTGATTTACATGAGGCCTCTATAGAGCATGGACTCTGACGCACGTCTTCAGGTTTTTCTTTCTCTCTCCCTTCTTCCTTCGTTCGTTTTCGCTTTCTTTCTTGAGTCCCTTGTGAACCCACCATGTATTAGTTACTGTTCTAGATGCTGATGATTCAGTTTAGTCTTCACATCTGAAATAATAATAACAGGTAATGTCCAAGATCTGCTTTTAAGGAATTGCTACCTGTTTATAAAAATACAGCTGCAAATTTAGGTGGGAATGAGGGATAGTAAGCCAAGCCTGGTGCCTTTTCCCCTTTAAAGAGTGTTTCTAGGCTGAGTTTGGACATAGGAACTGCAGACGAACTCACCTTCTACTGGAGCCACCCACACATTTCTCAGCCCTGCCTAACCAGGAGAGTAAACCATCAGCCCGGCTCCCTGAACGTGGGCTGTTATTTATTACACCATGGTAGGAGAGTGAAATCAGGCAAGCAGCTTCCTTTAAAGGGATTCCCAAGCTAGGTGTCTCCTGGGAACAGACAGCAGCAGGTGGGTGATATCTGAGCAATTGCTTGGCCCGTTTTTTTTTTTTTCACAGTGTAGGCTCACAGAGCAGGCTGATACTCATGCCTGCAGTGTCCTGGTGAAATCTAAGGGAGAACACAGGGGGTCCCCCCACCCCACTGAAGCAGAAACGTCTGAGCAGACAGCACTAAGAACAGAGCCTTGTCTCATAGGACTGGCTGGTCTAGAGTGCCATGGAACTATGAAAACTTCAGACTGGAGACATTTTACCTTTTAATTTTTTTCTATAGAAACAAGAAAGTCATCTGTGTGGAAAACCATGACCCATATGCTTTGGCTGTACTGTTTGGTGTTTCTTTTGCCCACAGAGTCTTGCAGAACATTATACCAGGTAAGAAAAGGGGGAAGAGGATGAATTGATGGAGGGAGCAAATGGAAAATAAAATGAGTCAGTCAACCAGTTCTCAGGTATCTGGGCTGAGGTGTAGGGAGAAGATAGTGATGTGATGACTGGACAACCAGAAGAAACTGCAACTACAGGTAACCAAAAAGCCATTTTAGCCAATAGCTGCAAATTATTTTCCCATCAGTTCGAGAGATGCAATGAAGCTCAAATGATTTAACATTGATGAACTCTTCTTTCCATATCATATGATGGAGAAGATTTTAGTTGCTCTTAACCGGGATGGTACCACTTCCTTAGAGGCATTTGGAAGTGTGTGGGGGTAGTGAGGGTTGTCATAATGAGTAGTAGGAACTAATGGCATTCAGTGAGCAAGGCTTTGGAATGGTCTGGTACAATGAAACACTGTCCCACCCAAAATGGCAATGGCATCTCCTTTGAGAAACCTGCTAGTGAACCTCAAGGTCTGACTGGTATAGAGTCTGTAGTAAGGTAATAGTTGTAAGTTTTGTGGGTGGTGAGTCCTTGGCTCCCTCTGGAATATTTTTCTTCATACCGTATGTTGTTTTAATTTCCCTGTTAGTTCCTTGTTTAAAATAAGCTGTGGAGGATCATTGAGAGAGGGAGAACATAAAAATATTTTGAGCTTCTTAGGAAGAGAGTGTTATTATTTGACCACTTTTGACCATACAATCTAGAAGGGAATTTTGAGATCGACTAGTGAATCTCCACTCCCTTATTTTATAGATAGGGAAACTGAGGACCAGGGTATGGAATGTGATTTGCTTTAGTCACAGGGCCAAGCTCAAAACTACTGTCTTCAGATTCTCAGTTTCTTGCTCTTTCAATTTGAACACATGCCTTCTTAGCAAAACCTCATCAGGAAAGAGAGAGCTTTGGAGTTCTTTTTAGGAGTTTTTCAAATGACAATAATTTTACCCTCTGAGTCGTTTGCCCCTGGTTGGGAATCTTCTCCATGACTCTCCTTCTTTCACTAACACTCCACTGGTGCCTAATTTCTGGGAAAGCTTTAGGGGCTCCTTCAGAAAGATCCCTTCTCTGAGACATTCCAAGCCCATACCTGGTATAAATTTTTCCCCTCTTCATTCTACTTCCTCATTCACATTTTTTCACAAGACAGAGTATAGAGAGTAGGCAGAAGCAATAGAAGTTGGCTTTGTTTTTTTTCTTGATGATTTGGGATTATCTTACCAGAAAGGTTCCATCCTTTTCCTCCCATTATACAAGTTGTTGGATGCTGAGCTCTGGGTGCTACCCCTCCCTTGACATTGCCTACTCACCCAGGCAGCTCAGCAGATTTAGCAGCTTGAAGGTTTGCAAGTGTCTTTTTCACAGTATTAGGTTGAGAATTGGTATCTGAAGTGGCCTATGCCAGGTGCCAGTCTAGAAATGAAATGACCATGAAATGACCAGAGAGAGCCTTCTGTGTGTGTGTTTGGCAGATTAGTTGGGTAGAAGTGAATCACGTCCTTCACTTAAGAAAGGAGTTTCCAGAACTCCTTGTAAACAGCATACCTTCGTCTTCTGCCCATGTATCTCATTAATAAAATGTTATTTCACTAGAATCTGTTTAATGGGCCAAGTATCACCTAGAGTTGTTGATTTCTAAGTGCATTCACTATAATGTATTGGAGACCACGGGCCTATCAAGATAGGTTTTCAGAATCTTGAGATGCCTGTACTTCTGCATATCCTCCCCTGCTCCTGTACTTGGACCTAGCTGGCTTGCTGAAAAGGATGCTAATCCAGGAGCTGGGAGAGCTAAGTTTTCATTCCGGCTCTGAAAGGAACTCCCTACGTGACCTGGAGCAAGTCACCTCATCTATCAAAGCCCACTTTCTCATCTGTAAAACAAGGGGCTAGGATTTGGTGATCTATAAGGTCTTCCAAAACTCTCAAAGTACTATTTTAGCTTTCTCGTGGAGTAGAAGAACTTTAGCTCTTTCACTTAACATAATAAGGCTTTATTCTCTTGACTGTAAAAAGGAAAGTTTTCTCACATCAGTGATTTCAAGGACATTGTATTCCATGAAACTTCAGTGATACCTTCTTGACCATGGACAGACACCAAATGCTAAATTTAGATTCCCCATTAGTTCTCATTTGATAGAAAGAACAGGGAAGATTCAACCTTGCTTCTTGATAACATAGAAAGAAACAACCTTGTGAGGGAAAAAGGAACATGATCCCCAAGTGTTAGTCACACAGCTTAGCCACTGAACTTCCAGTTGTTTGGTAAATGACTTAGATCTTAAAACGCAAAACCAAGGTCCTCCCAGTCACTAGAAGGCTCCCTTCTGGTTCACAAACAGGAAAATTCAGTGCCCTCTCCATACATGCAAGACTTCCTGGGTGGTGCAAATGGTTAATGTGCCCAGCTGCTAACCAAAATGTTGGCAGTTCCAGTCAACACAGAGGCCCCTTGGAAGAAAGACCTGGAGATCTGCTTCTGAAAAAACAGCTATCGAAAACCCTGTGGGGCACAGTTCTACTCTGACACACGTGGTGTTGCCATGAGTCGAAGTTGACTTGATGGCAATTGGGTTTTTCACATACACATATGTATATGTGCAAAATACTGAACTAGGTACTTTGAGGGATACGAAGAAGCAAAATGCACAATTCTTGTTCTCAAGGAACTTACGATGTAATTGGGAAGATAGTATACATATATAAAAAAGGTTACATCGTAAGATAGCCAGTCAGGTGAATGTATGCTAAGTACTGAATGAGTGCTTTGGTGGTATGGGCAATAAATCCCACAAGAGCCAGAAAGGAAAAGATGTGTCATTCAGAACTGGATCTGAGTATGCTTCTTGGCACAGGCAAACTTCGGCTTTGAGTGTACTAAACATTCAGTAAGTCCATGTTCAGAGAATAATAACAATAGCTAAGTATCTCATTTAGCAAATATTCCAGCACCTGTTCTAAGTGTTTTTCATAGATTATCTCATTTATTCCTCATAAAACCCTCTGAGGTAAGTATCATATGATTATAGTATTATAGTTTCTACCCTGCAAACCCTGGTGGTGTAGTGGTTAAGAGCTATAGCTGCTAAACAAAAGTTCACTGGCAGTTCGAATCCACCAGGTGCTCCTTGGAAACCATATGCGGCAGTTCTACTCTGTCCTATAGGGTCACTATGAGTTGGAATCGATTATGGATAGGGAAACTGAGGCTCAGACAGATTAACTTTCCGAAGGTCTCGTGTGATGGTATTGGGACTTGAAATCAGTGTTGTATTCTCAGATTACATGCTCTTTAGGCACACGTGACACTGCCGCTCAGTGAAGGATCAAGTATGATACAGATGGTGGAATAGACAGGGGCGCTTTAATCAGGAGATGTGGGAATGCTTATGATATGGGGGAGCCAGCTTTTGGGGGAGCCTTCTTAAAGAAAAACAATGCAAAATTAAAAATACAAAATTAAGTTAAAAATGAATATGTACTTCAAGTGAAAAAAGAAATCACAATAGGCTTCACATTTAAAAATACTGGAAAGTATTACAAACTCACAAAAATAGCATAACATTTTTCTCAGTGAACTCCCTGACACACCTCTATAACACTTTCCCCTTACATTTTTGGCTGATTTTACTTACATGACAGTGGCTCTGTAATATCTTTTTCTATAGACAAAAGAGAAAGATCATCTAGTTTTCCCTCTAGTGTTGTTGATCAAGTTTTTTTTTTTTTTTTTTTAATTATTAGTTTAGAGAAATATCTTTCAGCTTTACAATTTGTTATTGGGAATGCCATGTAAATATGCAAGACAGCTGTCAAATTTTGGAAAATCTGTAACAAGTTTCATTTGTGAGCTTCAGGATATCATGACATTTAGAATTTTCTTGTGCTGTGACTAATTGAGAAATACTCGTTAAATTGATGCCGCTTATCTGCCAATATCCTCTTTGTAATGCAGGGATGACTGCAAACTACATAAATATATTTTGTTAAATGAAACTAAATGTGTCTCCATTCGATTTCTACTTGTCCAGATCCTGTAAATACTTGCAGCCTTTCTAGTGCTACCCAAGAGGAGGGAAAACGTAAAGGAGGGGCAGTTGGAGTAGCAAAATATAACGGTCTTAACAGATGGCTGCTAAAATACTTTATGTTTAAAAATTTAATAAAACATATGTTCATGTGAACACATTGGGAGGCCTCCTCCCAGAACTTAGAAGGGGTCAAGGGACCCTGAAATTCAAGCTTCGTTAACTTCCTCGTAAATCCACCTCTGCTCATGATGTGTTTTCTCAACAGAGTGTAGGTCATTCTCACTGGAGTGGAAAGAGGGCTCCTACCCAATAGCTGTGGGAGAGAAAGCTGAACCGGCTGAAGGAGAAATGGGGCCTTGGTGACATACTTTATGATCTCAGCTTTTATTGGCCAACCTGGAATCATAGCCATCTCTGACATGGGTGTAGTCTGTGACTGAAGTCAACCTTTGGGCTGGTGTATCAACAGTTGATTTTGACTTGAGTTTTGATTCTCCCTTTCTAGGCTGCCAGAGAAAGCAAGGAGAACGTGTCTGCCGGGCCACAAGGTATGCTGGCAGCAGTTCCTAATCAAATGGACATTTTGCTGTGCATCTGTTGAGCTGCATCTTCTATACCCCTTTGGTTTATGGCAAGGCTGAGTGAAATCCTTGATGGCTTGCATTTGGACTTTGTTTTTTCCTTCGTATTAAACTGGACCCTTGACTCCAGCCCTGTCCCCCTCTTCTCCTGGCACTTTCTGCTCTACCTCAGTCTAAGAGTTCTGAGTGTTTTGCCACAGATTCTTTGGATTCAGTCAGCTCAACTTGGGGCAATGGCTAGAGTAGGACTGTGAGAAGTCCTTGCTGATGGAACTCATTATAAGTTCTAGATCTGGGAGTCTTCTTAGAGAACATCAGGTGCAGTAGCTTTCAAACTGTGTTCTGGGGAGCTATTGGGATCTGAGTGGGTCTTGGGGGCTGCTATAGGGATTGAGGTAGGTCTTGTAGTGTATGAGAGTGACCAAGTAGACTGATCTGTAGGCTCATCACTCTTACTTCAACAAGGGCAGTTCCTTCTTCATCTATTTTATATATTGGTGATCAGGATAAGATTTTTTTGGAAAGAACAGGATTTTGTTGTCTAAAAAGTATGACAATCATGTACCTACTTCAATCCCCATCCATTTTACAAAGAATTAAACACCCAACATCCCCAGGATTTATGCGACTTCACTTTGGGGACACTTTGGTGATTGGCCCAGGGCAGCCCAGAGCTTAGACCTCTTCATCTGATGTGATGCTTTTTCTTTCCCCAGGCCAATGTGATGGTGCCTGCAACAAGGACAATTCCCAGTGCAGTCAACTCTGTCCTCCAGATGTTCAGGGAAACATGGGGTTTTCATGCAGGAAAAATAAATGGCACAAGGTCACTGATACCTGCCGAACACTCAATGCCTTCAATATCTTTGGGGTAATGTCCTTTCTCTCACAACATGGACTGTAATGTGGCCAATTCAAATGCCAAAATGGAGCCCCAAATTAGCAACGCGTGTTGCCCTCACTAAGAGAGAGGAAGAACACGAGGCAGAGGAGCATGTATCCGTGTTTTATGAGAATACACCACACCTGTCTATTCTCTCTACACAAGAATCATGCTCTTAACTTTGGGCATCTAAAAGTTTGTGCCTGAGTCGCTTTGGTGACATGAAGTAAGTAAATATTTTAGGATATTGTGGGCCATATAGTCTCTGTTGCGGCTACTCAACTCTGCCTTTATAGTATGGAAAAAGCCCTAGACAATATGTAAGTGAATGAACTGGCTGTCTTCCTATAAAAATTTATTTACAAAGAAGAGGTGACCAGCCTAGAGCCATAGTTTGCCACCCTGATCTAAAGGGTGGGACCCAAATCTTAAACCTATGGGAGATTATCTCTATTTTCAGTCATTTTTCTCTCTTGGTGTTCTAGTTCATTCCTCTAAATCTGGTTCAGAATTTCCATTTTTAAAATATGCTTATGTCTCATGCTTTGCACCTTGGGAATAGCAAAAGTAAGCTTAAATCACATCAATAATTTGTATCTACACACATACACACAGAGTATAGAACATAGGTGGCACAGTTTGCAGTCAACTGCTAACCTAAAGGCTGGCTGTTCAAACTCATCCAGTGGCACCACGGAAGCTAGGCCTGGTGATCTGCTTCTGTTAATATTACAGCCAAGAAAATCCTATGGAACAGTTCTACTCTGTAACACATAGGGGCTCCATGAGTTGGAATAGACTTAATGGGAACTGAAAACAACAACATAAAAGGAGTCTGAAATGGTCTGCTAAAGATAATATTTGCTATGTTGGGGGTGGAGTGGGGTTAAGAAGTAGGCAGTTGGGAAGTTGGGACTTTGATTTTTTGGCTCATATACCTTGGTGTTGGTCAAATTATTCCACAGGTGATGTGACATTGGAAACATAAAATAGAAAAACATTATGCCATATACAGTTGTACAATAAGGCTGTCCTAGATTTTAGTAAAGGTACTTTTACATTGAAGACAAAAGTAACATAATAGAAATTTCTTCCTTTTTGCCATTTCTTAGGAGAATTTATATTCAGTTCAACCAAATACAGAAAGTATAAAAATAACCCACTATGCTGGAAAATCTGAGACCATCACAGAAAGGTTAATGCAGACATGTCCAAAGGATTTGTCTTGTGTGATTAAAGGCATTCGGCAGTCTCCCCGGATCCCAGGAAACATTGCTATGATTGTTCAGCTCTTACATAACATATCAACAGAGCTAAAGGCAGATGTTGATGAGGCGAAGATGCAGGTGAGTGGCCTTCAATACCCGGTGGAGCATCATTTCAGTGGGAAAGGAATGTGGGTTACATGGAGTATCCTGTGAGCTTCCTGGGGACTGGGGATGTTGTCTTTCACCTCATTATCTCCAATGCCTCGCATAGTACATATTCAATAAATCTTAATTGTAAGAAATAAGTGTATAGATACAGCAAATACATTTAATCAACATGTACAGAGAGTCCTTACTTTGTACTGTGGTGGACATTCGAGTATGCTTTTCCAGTATTTATTCTGGCTACTCAAAATCCCTAAGAACTATTCTAGGTCCTCAGAAAGAAAGGCTTCTTATTTTCATTTGTGAGTCAGAACAGGTTGCTAAAATGGAAAATAATCGGATGCAAAGAAAACAGCTATACATGTCTGCCGCAGAAATGGGAAATGGAATTGGACCCGTTTTGTTTGTTTTTGATCTTCAAAACAGGATAATAAAAGGTAGATTCAACCTCTGGGGCCAATTTCCAGTTTAGTAGGCTCCTATACAGGACCCTGCACACAGTTGGGATTTAATAGATGTTCATTACATGATGGACACTCTGATCACAGTAAGCAGGTTGCTAGTTTCACCCAGGTGTGAAGTGGAGCTGATGATGGAAATGAGAATGTTGGAGGTTGCCCACTTGCCTGTCTCATAGGAAGGCATTTTGTAAATGGTGGAGGGCAGGCTGAGGTAATTTCCTTATGGCTGTATCCTTTAACTCAAACTTCAATGTGCACTTGAGTCGCTTGGGGATCTCATTAAAATGCAGATTCTGATTAATGAGGTCTGTGGTGGGGCCTGAGCTCCTGCATCTCTAAGAAGTTCCCAGGGGATGTCTGTACTGCTGGTTGGAAGGCCACACTATGAAAGTGAATCTTTAATGAGCTGGTGGGTTCAGAGAGTGGCTCAATACTAACACCTGTTCTTCGTTGATAGAGTTACAGCATTATTACCAACCACATTCTTAACAGCGAAAGCATCTCAAACTGGACTTTCACCCCTGAGAAAAACAGCAGCTGTGTCCTGCTACACTCAGTCAATTCCTTTGCAAGAAAGCTATCTATAAATAAACATCCCATTGACATATCAGATGCCTTCATCCACATCAAAGGCAGCACCATATCCAGAGACAACACTGAAAAGAATTTCACTTTTTCTATGAGAGTTAATGACACCAACCGTAAAGTCACTGGGCAAGTGTTCATTGCTAGAGATGAGCTTTGGGATGTGCCTTCCTCTTCCCCAGTTGTCAGCATTGCCTTTCCAACCCTTGGGGCCATCTTGGAAGCCAGCCTTTTTGAAAACATCGTTGTGAATGGGCTTGTCCTGTCTGTCATTTTGCCCACAGAACTTAAAAACGTCTCACTGACTTTTGAAAAGATCAGCAAGTCAGAGGAGAAGAGGACACATTGTGTTGGCTGGCACTCCTCAGAGAGCAGATGGGACCAGAAGGCCTGTCAAATGATTCAAGAAAACTCTGACCAAGCTGTTTGCAAATGTGAGCCAAACAGGTTCTATACCTCTTTCTCAATTCTTATGTCACCCCACGCCATGGAGAGCCCGATCCTGACTTATATCACGTACGTAGGCCTGGGCATTTCAATTTGCAGTTTGATCCTTTGCTTGTCCATCGAGGCCTTGGTCTGGAGCCAAGTGACGAAGACAGAGATCACATATTTGCGCCACCTATGCATTGTAAACGTTGCGGCCACTCTGCTGATGGCTGATGTGTGGTTCATTGTAGGTTCCTTTTTTGCTGGTCCAATGACACGCCATAATGGATGTGTAGTGGCAGCATTTTTTGTTCATTTCTTTTACCTTTCAGTGTTTTTCTGGATGCTTGCCAAGGCACTCCTTATTCTCTATGGAATCCTGATAGTTTTCCATACACTGCCCAAGTCAGTCCTGGTGGCATGTCTCTTTGTAGTTGGCTACGGGGGTCCTTTAGTCATTGCTGTTATCACAGTTGCTGTCACTGAGCCTGGCCAAGGCTACTTGCGTCCAGAGGTGTGTTGGCTCAACTGGGACAAGACCAAGGCCCTCCTGGCCTTTGTGGTCCCAAACCTGACCATCGTGGTGGTAAACCTGACCACAGCCACACTAGTGATTGTTAAGACCCAAAGAGCCACCGCTGGCAGTTCCATGTTCCAGGAAGTGAGATCCATTGTGAGAATCTGCAAGAATGTTGCCATCCTCACACCGCTGCTGGGACTGACCTGGGGATTCGGAATAGCCACAGTCATCGATGGTAGCTCCCTGGCCTTCCACGTTATCTTCTCCTTGCTCAATGCTTTCCAGGTAAGTCCAGGTGCTCCCAAACAAGTCCGAAGTGAGGATTCCTGAAGAGCTTTTATGATGATAAGCTTGTGGCATTAGGTTTCTACATAATAGATAATGGATTTGGAATAGTGTATTGAGTAAGGAAATGAGCTATAGATCCAGAAAGGCCTAGATTCAAATCCTGACTCTCTCATTTACTAATGTATACTATGATCTTTGGAGTCCCTGGGTGGCACAAATGGTTAAACACTCCCCTATTAGCTGAAAGGTTGGCAGGTTGAACTCACCCACAGGTGCGTTGGAAGAAAGGCCTGGTGATCTGTTTGGAAAGGTTACAGCCTTGAAAACCCTACGGAGCACAGCTGTACTCTGTACACATGGGGTTGCCATGAGTTGGAATTGACTTGGTGGTAACTTAAAAAAATTTTTTTTCCCATGGTCTTGGAATATTTGTGTAACTTTTCTTAGCTGTATTTTTCTCACTTGTAGAATGGGTATAATACTGCTTACTTTATAGCAGTGTTTGGAAAATGAAATAAAATGGTGAATGAGAAAGCACCAAGTACTAAAATGATGTAAAGATGAGAAAACAGCCGAACGGTAGACTCAGTTGGTATGTATAGAAATTAAACAATATCATCCCCCCAAACAATTTAGGTATGTATCTGGAATTATTAAAATTTGCAAGTTTATTATATTTCCTTCCACTTATTGTAGTTTCTGTTGGAAAACAACTTATTTTAACAAAGCAAATGATACACAGTCGTGTTGCTGTTGTTGTTGTGTGCCATTGAGTCTATTCTGACTTAGTTACTAACCGAAAGGTCAGTGGTTCGAACCCCTCCAGCAACTCTGTGGTAGAAAAGGCCTGGGGATCTGTTCACATAAAGACTACAGCCTAGAAAACTCTATGGGCTAGTTCTACACTATCCTATATGGTTACTATGAGTTGCTATGAGATACATAACCAAAACCAAAACCAAAAAACCATACCCGTTGCCGTTGAGTCAATTCTGACTCATAGTGACCCTGTAGGACAAAGGAGAACTGCCCCATAGGGTTTCCAAGGAGCAGCTGGTGGATTTGAGCTGCCAACCTTTTTGGTTAGCAGCTGAGCTCTTAACCGCTGCATCATCAGGGTTTCTATAGTCATATAAAAAATTAATGGTCTGTCCTCTCCTCTCCTCTTTTGTGAATTAAGCAATGTTCACAGTTTCATGTGTAACAGTGCAAAATTTTCTATGCATGTACAAATATGTTTACACATAATATGGGGTTAAAAAAATATATTAAAAAGCTCACTACCATCAAGTCAATTCCAACTCACAGTGACCCTATAGGACAGAGTAGAATTAAATGACTTACTTTTTCACTTAGAAATACATCTTGCCTGGTCACTATACATAAATATGCCTCTTTGTTTTCAATGGGTGCATAATATTTTATATTCAATAATTCCCTTCTTGATTAAATTTTTTTTCTGTTACAGTGTATACCAATGAGCTGAAGTGTATTATATTGAATACTAAATATATAAATAACACCTAGTTGAAAAGAAAGCTTTCATTTTTCTAAAGACCTCTGAAATATTTGTTTCTGGATACACACAGTAGCCAGTATGACTACATTCAAGTAATTATTTCACTTAATGGATAATAGAGATTTTAAGTCAAGGATCTAATTTTTCTCTTTCAAAACTTTATTATATATATCATCTTACAACAAACATTTTGATGCTATGGAGAACAATATTAATAATAGTGGAGGCCTCACGTTTTGGCTCTCTGCTTTTATTTTTACATTTACATGCTGTTGTTGGTAGTTGCCATCAAGTTGATTTTGACTCATAATGTCCCCATGCATGCAGAGTAAAACTGAGTCCAATAGAGTTTTTTTTTGGCTGTCATCTCTAGGGAAGATCACCAGGCTTTTCTTCCACAGTGTTGCTGGGTGGCTTTAAACCACCAACCTTTTGATTTCAGTTTGTGCCATCCAGTGACATTTGTATTATATATAGCCCTTAGTAATTACCAAGTGCAAGTTTACACAGCTAGTTTTGAATAGAACTGGGATAAAGACTCTGTTTTCCTAAATTTCAGTTCAGCGTACCCCATGCCTACTCTTCATGAAGACTTAACGGGTTCACATCTTACTGCTCAGCATTTTCCTTTCCTTGTGTCCCTCGGGGCCATCTTATGTGTGAGTTTGTTTTGGACTAGGTTAGGAGCACTTCTATTTTGATACTATGAATGGCTCGTCCCTAGCTCCTTTACCTGTCATCACAGGGTTAATACATAGTTTCAATTCAGTTTCTGCCCTGACTTCTGACAAGGAGGGAGGTGGAGCCATCTTAGGGCCAGCAGTGAGAAGCTGAAGGCAGGGTTGGGCCAAAGCCAGACTTTGGGGAGGGCAGTAGGCAGGGGTCTGCTAGAGCTGGCTCATACTGGCTCACAAGAGCTGACTGTTTTAGTTTCACGAACTTTGTGAGCTGGTTGTAAACACAGACATCATTTAAAAATAAACTATATAGAAAAAAAACCTATACAGACATGCAATTAAGTAACTTATATGAAAAGCAAGGGCCCTACTCAAAACTCACCACTTCCTAATTATTTTAGTCATTTCACCATGCTTTTGAAGTTGTTTTCATCTATTGTGCCTGCGTGGTGGAAACACTGGAAGATGGTGCGTTTCTGTACTTCTCTTCCCAACTCTGTATTTAGTCACAGCATGTTGCTAGATTTAAATGGGCCATTTGTTGTTGTCGTTGTTGTTAGTTGCCAAGGAGTTGATTTCGACTCATGACAACTCCATGTACTACAGAGTAGAACCGCTCCATAGGATTTCCTTGGCTATAATCTTAACAGAAGCAGATTGCCAGGCCTGTCTTTGGTGGTACTGCTGGATGGGTTTGAACTGCCAACCTTTAGGTTAGTAGTTCAGTGTGAACCTTTGCACCATGGTGGGAATATTTAACCAATGAGATCTGCAAATGCTATAAATTAGGCCCTCCCCCTGCCACCCCGGCCATCCAGACTCAGTTATTGCCACTTACCAGCACATTAGGGAATCAGGGCGTCCATGGAGCCCAGTAAGGGAGGAGAAAAAGGGGAGCCATGGATCTACCAAGGTGGGAGACAGACTTCACTGAACGGAAGTAGCAGGACAGGCGAGTCCTAGGGTGAGCTGAGATGAGGAGCAGCTGAGGCTGAGGAGCAGGCAAGCAAGAAAGACTCAGAGACATATTTGGGAGGCCCAGAAGATGTAGGAAGCAGAGCCTATTGGAGATTTCCTGGTCCTGACTCCAGGGTGAGGGTGGATTAACCAGGAAACAAGGTAGGCATGAGCTTAACTGTGTTCACTTATTAATCTGCAGTATACGATTTCGCATGGGTTTCACCACATCATGAGAAATTGTGCACTACAGATTAGTAAATAAGCACAAGGAGGCCCATGTGTACCTTGCTTATTGGGTAATCCGACCCGGGCAGTACCCACATTGGGTGAAAGATCAAAGATCTTCTTTATTAGGGAAGTATTACTACCTTGACAGCCCGTATTGTTAATCCATGAGTCCTGGTTTGTGTCCTATCTTGTGTTTAGTGAGAGTAATTGTGGGTAGGTGAAGTTTTGGGACCCCTCATGGCTATTTTGATGAGAAAAAGAAGAAAGCACATATTTTAAAACCTTGAGCGTTACCTGCTTTATCTACTAAAAGATTTCCAAAAATGCTGCTTCCAGTGAATTCTTTCTAGGTGTATTTTCTCATCCCTTCTCAATCGGATATTGAACTTACGACGAATTTTTTATCCAAATTACCTGGTTGATGTTTTACATAAATTTTCCCAAGTTGGCATGGACCAGTGATAAATGATCCTTGTGGAAGATTTCCCTGTTAAGTATTTAAACAAACAAAGAAACAACACCCAAATGAACTGTCATCAAGTTGATTTTGATCATGGCGACCCCATGTGTGTCAGAGTAGGCCTGTGCTTCATAGGGTTTTCAAAGGCTGATTTTTTGGAAGTAGATTGCCAGGGCTTTTCTCCAAGGCTCCTCTGGGTAAACTTGAACTGCCCACCTCAAGGTTAGCCGCCCAGTGAGTTAACAGTTTGTACCACCCATGAACTCCTGCTATACAGATTGAATAATTACATAATTAAACACACACACACACACACACACACACACACACACACACACAGAGCCTACAATTACTAAGCATATATTTGTGCCAAGCCTTATCCTAAATGTTGCAAATACAAATGTGAATAGTCCAACCTCAAGTGATTAAAAATTTTGTGAGGGCAGAAATTCTTCTTTAGCCAAAGGAAGCTGTATATGTGGAGGGATCATGCTAGAATTGTGGTTCCCAGATACTTGAAAAAGATTAATTCTTGGGCCAAATGCCTAGAGATTCTGATTTGTAATGTATTCCTAGTACCAAAAACTTTACAGTAATGATGCTTTCTAATTAATAGACCATGCTATCAATGCTGTTTTTTTAGTGGACAGAATGACAGATTTCAAAAATTTTCTTGTAGGCTAAGAGTATCAAACAAAAAAAGCAATCCAGTAAAAGCTACTCAAAGACCATGGTTTTGGGTGTTGACTGGCCTGGCTTAATGAAGGGATGTGTTTTAGTGTAATGGGGAATGAACAAGCTGCATGGCCCCTTCAAAGACCTCCTCCTCTTAGCTAAGCTTTTGACAAATCTTAGTGGCAGTGGGTTTGGTATTGCTTTCCCTAATGAGCGCCTGGCTGTATCAGATTTATGGTGCCACTTGCATCCCAGTCATGTGCCTCTGGGCTGGGTAGGGGTTCACATCAACTTACGAAATGGGAGCAACTTAACAAGGAGCATACTTGGCCATCATCCCAACTCCCTTCTCTGGTGAGCCAAGAAAGGAGTGACCACATACTCAAGAGAAATTTTGTACAACATTTGTTGCTTTCTATCACATTTTGAAAGTTGAATCTCTGAGCTTCCTTTTTCTTATCTGTAAAATGGGGCTAATACCTGTCCTGCCTTCTTTCAGGATGGCTTTCTGCCAATAGATGCGGGGGGAGGGGGAAACCTTTGAAAACTACAATGAACTATAACTATGGAGGAACAATCTGCTTATGACTTTAATGGGGTCTCTCTTTGCATGGACCCTAAGAGACATGAAAAAAAAAAAAGCTAATTAGTTCCCTTTATACCTTCTTATTTGCAGCCCCTCTTTCTGAGCCCTGTTTTGGCTTAGAGATGCAATCTATTTGTGTTTTATCAATTTTTCTGGGGATGCATGTATTTGATTTTTTTTGCAAGTCTTATTACATCCTTTGGCTGTAGACGGGGGTGGGAAGTTGAGGGGCTTATGGGAAGATGAGCACAGCTGCTTATGTTCTTTCCTGTGGAGGCTTCTTTTATGACTGATTGTTCAGACACTGGACACTAAAGCTACCATCCACTACTTAACATCTTGGATTCCTTCTTTGACCGTTATACTAAGGTAAGATGCACAGCTCATGTTACACGCAAAGGACTTTCATTTTGCCCAACTTAAAAAAAAAAAAAATTCCTAAAATATTCCCAAATGAAGGCAGAGACCTTGATCTGTTTGGTTTACTGAACAGGGGCTGGCATATGGAAGATGCTCAATCAATACCTGTTGAGTGAATGAATCTAGGTGTTGTAACCTTAAATGAGAGTTTCAGATTTAATGTTTCTTTTTACCAGAGTAAAAATATTTTTACCAGAATTGGAACTGATAACGAATGCTGGTTATTATTACTATTACTGCTACTACTACCATTATTATTTTGTGAATAGATCTCCTCCTCTCTTCTCCTGTGTTTATCAGGGCTTCTTCATCTTGCTGTTTGGAACAATCCTTGATCCGAAGGTACTGTGAATTCTTCTTGTTGTTTTCTTTGCATTATTATAGTTGGCCCTGAAATGCTCACTTGTAAAGACCAGTCAGTGACAGTCTTTCTCAATCATTTGTCCAGGCACATGACCAGGGCATTCCTGCTCATCACAATACAAGTAATATATATCATCTTTTAAGCATTTCGTACCCATTAACATTAATCCTTAAAACAATCCTGGGTATTAGTAGTTTCAGTTTTACAGATGAGGAAACTGAAACTCAGAGTGATAAGTAACTTGCTCAAGATTTCAACAGATACCTGCTCTAACTAGTTAAAGCAGAAAAGAAATTTATTAAAGTTTGGGATATCATCTTTGGGTGGGTCTCTTTTTGCCTTGGAAGTCTGGAGGCTACGCATTAGGAATGACTTCCAATTTATGGCACAGAACTATTTCAAGAGAGATGGCATTGTCCTTTCTCCTCTGCTGGGCACAGACAGCACAGTTTACTTGGGTGCTTAAGTTAGAATTGGATGCTTAAGCTCCACTCTGCCTGTTGGAGCCTACTTCTTTGCATTGTTGTATCTGATTGGCTGACACACAGCCAATCAGGATTCACATGCCTGCATCTTAACTGCAAGCGAGGTTGGGAGAATGAATTCTTGGCATTTACCTTGAAAAGCAATTGACTCAAGGTAGGGAATTCTGCAAACACAGAAAATAAATAAATGAACAAAACATCAAATGTTTCCAAATATTTCCTCAGGTTCCTTTTACCATTGTGTTACTGTGACTCCTGAAATAAGAAACATAAACCCTTCTCAGCTGTGGTTGCAAACAACTCCACTACATGGCTATTTTGTGGTTTTTTTTTTTTACTATCAAGTCGTATTGTGAAGGGAAACCTCACAGTGTTCCTTCCATTCTTTCTTCTCAGATCACAAAGTAAAAATTATTCAGAGGTGAAAGTCAGAATCTTAGGTCTGATATTTCTTTTTACTAGCTGTGTGCCATTAGGAAGTTCCTTAGCCTCTGTGAACCCCAGATTCCTCAAATGGAGTGCAGGGGATAGTAATGCTTTCCCTGCCTACCCCACTAGATTATGGGAAAGAACAAATGCTAATTTGTAACTAAAAACACTGGAAGAATTTAAGATATATATCATACGATTATGTTTTTTATTACTCATAATACCACAACTAGCATTTGTAGCCAAAGTATCAGCAACCCACCATCTGCAACTCCAGCGAGTGTTCCTTCTTCTTTGGAGCCTACCGTGTCATGATGAACACTGCTTTTTTGGGGGGAAAGGTGAAGTCACTCTGAGCTGCAGAACTTTGGTATAGATTAATTGTGAAGACAAAACTTCTACAAGGCCTTGAGAGAGGTGAATAACATTTTGTGTAGCAGAAAGGAAAAGGGAGGGGGAAATAACAAAGTGCCTGCATTCAGCCAGGAAGATCTAGGGAAACTGATAGGATGACCTGGAGTTAGACTACATGAGTTCAAATCCTAGTTCTTTCTCTTAGTAGCTAAATGACTTTGAATGTCACTTAATCTCAGAGTCTTAATTTCCTCAGTTGTAAAGTGGGGATAATAGTATCTATCTTAGAGAGTTATTTCCAGGATAAAATGAGATGGCAAGTGTGAGAAGCACTTTGAAAATTATAACACAAGATACAATTATTATTTATTATTCTTATTTTCCTGGCTCTGCAGACCTATGCTATGTAGTCTTGAATTCTGTTTTTTGTAACCATTAATTGGCCCTCTAGAAAAGGAGGTTTGAATAATTGATAAACTATAGGAATTGTTTAATTATTCAAGTGCTTGAGAAAATAATCCCAAAGCTATGTCAAGGAATCTTCGAATTTGTGGCAAAACTGTACTGCTTAGTCATTAGGTCCATGTTTCAAAAACCCAAACCCACTGCTGTCGAGTTGATTCCGACTCGTAGCGACCCTAGAGGACAGAATAGAACTGTCCCATAGAGTTTCCAAGGACAGCCTGGTGGATCTGAACTGCCGACGTTTTGGTTAGCAGCCATAGCACTTAACCACTACGCCACCAGGGCTTCCAGGTTTAAGACCCCTGAATTGTCAGTGTCCTATACCAAAGGGAGAAAATAGCTAGTGATCTACTCCTGTAAAGTTCACAGCCTAGAAAACCCTATGCGGCAGTTTCTATCTGTCACACAGGGTTGCTATGAGTCAGAATCCACTTGACGGCACACAACAATAAAGACATACCAGTTCCACTTCTCTCATTTTTCCTTTTTTCCCTACCTTGTCCTAGACCATGTGGCCAGAGTACTGACCCCTCCATATCCTATTAATAGGAGTGAACTGGTAACACACACCCTTACCACAGTATTTTTCAGCCTCAATCACATATGTCAACTTCTTAATTTCTTACAGTGTTTAAATTCTTAACTCCTTTTGTTTACTATCCAGATAAGAGAAGCCTTAAAGTGTCGAGTAACCTCTGCAAAATGGATCTCCAGGTTATCAGAGGTAACACTTTTATACTAAATTTTTAATTTTAAAAGTTTGACAAAATTCAAACAGTGTTGGAGTTTCTGGCATATGGAATGTTGCAAAAACTACTGCCTTAACACTTTGTGCTGTGAGTTTTTCAAAAGTGTTAAGTCATTGCCTTCTTGAGCGCTTCATCTTCTTTCTAGGGTATGGGGACCACAACCGAAGGAATGAAAGCAGACTTAATCAGTTTGGAGGAGACTGACCAGGGTGGCAAGGTGGCAGGGGAAGAGGGGAGATTTCAAAGGACATCATAGGAGAAGCAGGTGATGAAACAGAAACGAAGGGAGGTGAGAAGCCTCAGGATCCCACAACAGCTCATATATTCTTTGTGATTCCATTTGGCTGAACCACATTCAAAGGATGAAAATTCCTGGGAAACAAATTCTGACCCTACACAAAGAGCCTCTTGATAGTTTGATTCTCAAGAGGGGGTGGCAGCCATGATTTCTGGAGTGGTCTAAGTAGGCTAGGGACCTGTTGAGGGGTGTTAGAGAGAATCTTCAGGCCGGAAGGTTGGGCCATTACATGTTCTATTGTCTATTCCCATAATTTAGAAATCATTTACTGTTATGCAGACGATGAGACCCATCAACTCTTCTGAGTGGGGGGAAATTACAAAGTGCAGTAAGAGGGGGTACAGGATTGGCACAGGGAACACACTCAGTAACAAGAGAAAAGGTGATCTAGAGTTTTCCATGCCAGCATCTGATAGGACCAACATCACCCGGCATGGATTGGTGGATCATGCAGGAAACTGGACACTCTGTGGCCTGAGTTCCTACATTGCCCTCTCCCCATTTTCCTTACCTTTTCACTCTCTTTCCTTTGATTTCTCCATCCCTCGTCTTCTCTCCCTTTTCTTCCCCATGCCTTTTTCTTCCCCCCACGTGTCTGTCAGTTTGTCATACTGTGGGGGCTTGTGTGTTGCTGTGATGTTGGAAGCTATGCCACCAGTATTCAGATACCAGCAGGGTCACCCATGGAGGACAGGTTTCAGCTGAGCTTCCAGACTAAGACAGACTAGGAAGAAAGACCCGGCAGTCTAATCCTGAAAAGCATTAGCCAGTGAAAACCTTATGAATAACAGAGGAACATTGTCTGATACAGTGCTGGAAGATGAGCCCCCCAGGTTGGAAGGCACTCAAAAGATGACTGGGGAAGAGCTGCCTCCTTGAAGTAGAGTCAACCTTAATGACGTGGATGGAGTAAAGCTTTCGGGACCGTCATTTGCTGATGTGGCACGACTCAAAATGAGAAGAAACAGCTGCAAACATCCATTAATAATCAGGACCTGGAATGTACGAAACATGAATCTAGGAAAATTGGAAATCGTCAAAAATGAAATGGAATGCATAAACATTGATATCCTAGGCATTAGTGAGCTGAAATGGACTGGTATTGGCCATTTAGAATTGGAAAATCATATAGTCTACTATGCTGGGAATGACAGCTTGAAGAGGAATGGTGTTGCATTCATCGTCAAAAAGAATGTTTCAAGAAGTATCCTGAAGTACAATGTTGTCAGTGATAGGATAATATCCATACGCCTACAAGGAAGACCAGTTAATACGACTATTATTCAAATTTCCCCACCAACCACTAGGGCCAAAGATGAAGAAATAGAAGATTTTTATCAGTTTCTGCAATCTGAAATAGATCGAACATGCAGTCAAGTTGCACTGATAATTACTGGCAATTGGAATGCAAAAGTTGGAAACAAAGAAGAAGGACCAGTAGTTGGAAAATATGGTCTTGGTGATAGAAACACCAAATTTTATCGAATGATAGAATTTTGCAAAACAAACGACTTCTTTATTGCAAATACCTTCTTTCACCAACATAAATGACAACTATACACATGGACTTGCCAGATGGAACACACAGAAATCAAACTGACTACATCTGTGGAAAGAGATGATGGAAAAGCTCAATATCATCAGTGAGAACAAGGCCAGGGGCCGCTGTGGAACAGACCATCAATTGCTCATATGGAAGTTCAAGCTGAAACTGAAGAAAATCAGAGCAAGTCCTTGAGAGCCAAAATATGACCTTGAGTATATCCCACCTGAATTTAGAGACCATCTCAAGAATAGATTTGACGCATTGAACACTAGTGACTGATGACCAATTGTGGAATGACATCAAGGGCATCATCCATGAAGAAAGCAAGAGGTCACTGAAAAGACAGGAAAGAAAGCAAAGGCCAAGATGGATGTCAGAGGAGACTCTGAAACTTGCTCTTGAGCATCGAGCAGCTAAAGCAAAAGGAAGAACTGATGAAGTAAAAGAACTGAAGATTTCAAAGGACCTCTTGAGAAGACAAAGTAAAGTATTATAATAACATGTGCAAAGAGCTGGAGATGGAAAACCAAAAGGGAAGAGCATGCTCGGCATTTCTCAAGCTGAAAGAACTGAAGAAATAATTCAAGCTTCGAGTTGCAATAGTGAAGGATTCCATGGGGAAAATATTAAACAACGCAGGAAGCATCAAAAGAAGATGGAAGGAATACACAGAGTCATTATACCAAGAAGAATTAGTCAATATTCAACCATTTCAAGAGGTGGCATATGATCAGGAACTGATGGTACTGAAGGAAGAAGTCCAAGCTGCTCTGAAGACATTGGCGAAAAACAAGGCTCCAGGAATTGTTGGAATATCGTTCGAGATGTTTCAACAAACAGATGCAGTGTTGGAGGTGCTCACTCGTCTATGCCAAGAAATATGCAAGACAGCTTTCTGGCCAACTGACTGGAAGAGATCCATATTTATGCCTATTCTCAAGAAAGCTGATCCAACCGAATGTGGAAATTATGGAACAATATCATTAATATCACATGCAAGCAAAATTTTGCTGAAGATCATTCAAAAAAGGCTGCTGCAGTGTATCGACAGGGAACTGCCAGAAATTCAGGCTGGCTTCAGAAGAGGATGTGGAACCAGGGATATCATTGCTGATGTCAGATGGATCCTGGCTGAAAACAGAGAATACCAGAAGAATGTTTACCTGTGTTTTATTGACTATGCAAAGGCATTTGACTGTGTGGATCATAACAAACAAACTATAGATAACACTGTGAAGAATGGGAATTCCAGAACGCTTAATTGTGCTCATGAGGAACCTTTACATAGATCAAGAGGTAGTTGTTCGGACAGACCAAGGGGATACTGATTGGTTTAAAGTCAGGAAAGGTGTGCATCAGGGTTGTATTCTTTCACCATACCTATTTAATCTGTATGCTGAACAGATAATATGAGAAGCTGGACTATATGAAGAAGAATGGGGCATCAGGATTGGAGGAAGACTCATTAACAACCTACGTTATGCAGATGACACAACCTTGCTTGCTGAAAGTGAAGAGGACTTGAAGCACTTACTAATGAAGATCAAAGACCACAGTCTTCAGGATGGATTACACCTCAACATAAAGAAATCAAAAATCCTCACACCTGAACCAATGAGCAACATCATGATAAACGGAGAAAAGATTGAAGTTGTCAAGGATTTCATTTTACTTGGATCCGCAATCAACAGCCATGGAAGCAGCAGTCGAGAAATCAAAAGATGCATTGCATTGGGTAAATCTGCTGCAAAGGACCCCTTCAAAGTGTTGAAGAGCAAAGATGTCACCTTGAAGACTAAGGTGCACCTGACCCAAGTCATGGTATTTTCAATCACATCACATGCATGTGAAAGCTGGACAATGAATAACGAAGACCAAAGAAGAGCTGATGCCTTTGAATTGTGGTGTTGGCGAAGAATATTGAATATACCATGAACTACCAAAAGAACGAACAAATCTGTCTTGGAAGAAGTGCGGCCAGGGTGCTCCTTAGAGGCAAGGATGGCGAGATTGTTGTGTCTTACATACTTTGGACATGTTGTCAGGAGGTATCAGTCCCTGGAGAAGGACATCATGCTTGGCAGTGTACAGGTTCAGCGGCAAAGAGGAAGACCCTCAACGAGGTGGATTGACGCAGTGGCTGCAACAATGAGCTCAAGCACAGCAACGATTGTAAGGATGGCGCAGGTCCGGGCAGTGTTTCGTTCCGTTGTGCACAGGGTCGCTATGAGTCAGAACCGACTCGACGGCACCTAACAACAACAATAATGCCTTTTTTTCCTTATTCTTCCCTGAACTTTGATCTTTTTTCTAGTCCTTGGGTCTCCATGCCTGGAAGGCTACTGACCTCTCTACATCCCTTCCAGCTGAAAAAAGGCCACGTTTCACTGAAAATAAACATGAATAATTATGTAAAGCTAAGGTTCTCAACCATGGCTATGTGTTGGAATCAACTGGGAAGCTTAAAAAAATTTCTGTTGCCTGGGCCCCACCCCTAGAGATTCTAGTTGAATTGGAATGTGGCCCAGGTCTTGGGAGTTTTGAAAAATTCCCAGGTGATTCCAATGTACAGCCAAGGTTGAGAACAGTGGATATAAAGCCGTCTTGGACTATCTTAGTGGTATGGAGATTTGCCTCCCAGCATTGTAAGAATTCTCCTCACCCTGGCCTGCCGCAGAGCTCTCTGGAGAGAGCAACACCTTTGAACTCTGTCCAATTTAAAGTTTCTCCTTTCTTATGTGTTTTCAGTATTGATCCATTCAGGCTACCATACGGAAATTCTGCTCTTTAGTGCTATAGAGGAATCATCATTTTGCCCACTTCTCTTCATGTTTTTACATGAAAGACAAGTTGGAGTTATACCAATCTTGTTATTATCAGTGGTTGGTTACTGGACTCAGTGGTTTCCAATACTGGCTGCACATTAGAATCACCGAGGGAGATTTTATAAAATTACCAATGTCCAGGCCCCACCCAAGAAAAATTGAATCAGAAACTCTTGGTGGTGGCACCTTCATATTTTTTTTTAAAAGCTCCTCAGTGATTTGAATGCGCTGCTAGCGTTCAGAACCACTGGTGCAGGTACCAGGTAAATTCATCCTAACTTCCTGCAGTCCTTCCTTTTTTCTACACATTACCTTTAAGCCATTGGATGTTGTTATTTTTATCAGCCCTAGTCAGAGGGTGGAAGTGGACATATCAGCTGTCCTCTCCTCTCCCTGCACTGTGGGCCTCTGATCCCCAGGTAGTAATCTTCTGCTCTTGTAGTCGTTAGCTGCTACTGAGTCAGTGCTCAACTCATAGCAACCACATGCACAACTGAACAAAATGCTGCCTGGTCTGATGCCATTCCAGCGATCCGTTGAGGACTGGACTGTTACGATCCATAGGGCTTTCATTAACTGATTTTCACAAGTAGATCACCAGGCCTTTCTTCCTAGTCTGCCTTAGTCTGTAAGCTCTGCTGATGTCTGTGCGGCATCATAGCAACATGCAAGCTTCCACTGATAGATTGGTGACTGTGCGTGAGTAAATTGGTCAGGAATTGAATCTAGGTCTCCTGCATGGATAGAGAGACTTCTACCAGTGAACCACCAATGCCCTGTCTTCCACTGTCCAAATTCACCTCTGGACTCTCATGGTGCCTGCTGGGTACTGTCGGTTCCATCTCACTCAACCCAGGATGATAAGCACGTGTGTGTCTGTGTTTATTTCATATCGGATTTGATAAGTTAGTCTATGCTCAGGTGGTAATAATTCTACCAATGAGTTTATGAATTACCCATCTTAGGAAACATATACCTAAAACACAAGGATATTTTGGACTCAGGCACATTGCAAGGGAACAACTTTGATGTTGCGGATTTCAGCAGACTAGCTGAGAAGGAGCTATTTGAGGGCTGGAGCTATTTTAGTGCCACACAACCGCCCCTGCCTTAGGGCTTCCTTCAGGAGAGTGATCCAGGCCAGGCAGGGGGAGGAGGATCCCTCACACCAGCCTGCTCTCATGTTGTCAGTGGTTGTAATATAAGGAAGGAGAGGGATGGAGGGAAAGGATAAAATAAATTGTTGTGGATCACAATTCCCCATACTCTTTGAATAATTATGATAACTGAAAATGAACGAATGATGACAACTGCAATCGTATTTTTGTCTTCAACAGAACCTTTCTTCTGAATACACTTGTCACCCCGCCAAAGGGTCAAGCTAACGGTCAGACTACACCCCTCCACTTGGGAGGTGAGTGCACAGCCAAAAGGTCCTCATGTGCATCTCATACACTTGACATTTCTCTTAAAAATCACAATTTGTTTCATTATAATTAGAAAATCATTTTTTCCCCCTTGATTGGAGTATTCACATTTTTCATTTTTGGCTACTGAATTTTTTTATTATCATTTTAAAACAATCAGGCATGCCTGGGGATGCTTATAAATTAACCAACCAGTTGCCGTGGAGTTGATTCTGACTCACGGTGACCCCATGTGTGTCAGAGGAGAGCTGTGCTCCATCAGGTTTTCAATGGATGATTTTTCAGAAGTAGATTGTCAGGCCTTTCTTTCAAGATACTTCTGGGTTGACTTGAACCTCCAACCTTTTGGTTAGCAGCTGAGCACATTAATCATTTGTATTACCCAGGGACTCTGCCTATAAATGAGCCTGGGTGCACGTAAGAGGGGAGCGAGCAGACGTGCTGGCTCTGCTTAGCTGCTCCTTTTCCTCCATCTCCTCTCTTAGTTCTCCCTCTCCTGGACATTGTATGTGATATCAGAAATATTTTCCCATTGTCTTGAAAGATCAGGGAATTATGGAAAACAAGATCTGTGAGAGGCCTTGGGAACAATGTAGAAGTTGATTACCACTCAAGGAGCTTACTGAGAGACAGACAGACAGAGAAAGAGAAACAGAGTTAGAGAAGGGGGCCAGCGGGACAGACAAAAGTTCAGAGATACATTGATAGGGGGAAGACAACCACCTGGATACAAGGACATGTAGACACATCTTTCAACCCTGTGTCTTGATGTCTCTCCAAATCTAGAGAGAGATCAGAGAGAGACTCAGACCAGAGAGACACTCACATTCGCAGAGAGAGAGAGATGCAGAGGGAGGCTGAGAGATACATAAAGAAACCCAGAGAAATGCAGGCAGATCAACATGCACAGAGACCGAGTCTCAGAGAGACATACAGAACTACAGAGACAGAGACAGTGGGAGATACAGAGAGAAAAACAAAAACAGATGCCATTGAGTTGACTTTGATTCATGGTGATCCTGTATGTGTCAGAGTAGAACTGTGCTCTATAAGGTTTTCAATAGCTGATTTTTCAGAAGCAGTTTTCCAGGCCTTTCTTCCAAGGAGCTTCTGGGTAGGCTCAAACCTACAGCCTTTCAGTTAGCAGCCGAGTGTCAACCGATTGCACTACCCAGGCACTCAGATATGTAGACTGAGTCAAAGAGAGACTCCCTTCCTCTCCTCATGCAGGTGTACACCTCTGGCTGCAGCCCAGCACCTTGTACAAAGAAACAGGTATTTTCCAAAGGAGTTACACTTAAAAAGAAGTGGTCCAGCTTAGAGAAAGCCACAGTTTATAACTGAGCATTGCTAGGCAATAAAACAAGCCTTTCCCAGGTTTCCAGAAGGACTTAAAATGGAGAGACTCTCCATCTGTGAAGGGGGCTCTACAAAAAGGGGCTTGTTTTTCAACAAAAAGTGAGCTTATAATGCATGAGGCGTTTGCTACTTGTCCAATCAAGCCGTGATTTTCTGTTTTTTACAAAGTCATACGTTCCAGGCGTGGCGTAGCCCCAAGGAGAAATGTACGTGGTCCTGTCTTCTTGCCCGTGGAGAGTATGAACAAAGCCTTACACACTGTGGTGCTGATGGAGGTGGGTGTGGAGCATGGAACATGGAAGAGCCCACTGTCAAAGCTCTTCTGTGGTGCCAAACAATTTCCCCCTGATCAACTGTGAACATATACCCTGCTGGGTATCCACAAGGGAGTGGACAGACAAGCGGCCACAGCAGGACTGTGGCCTTGTCAGGGCCTCCAGCTCCATGGTGCTGGGTCACACTTATCCTCAGGAAGAGAGCTCTGGCTCATCTTGGCAAAGATGGCCTGGGACGTCACCTGGCTGGATTCTGTGGGTTGCAGAGGGAGGAACCCTCGTGAATAATCACCAGCAGTTGGGCTGACTCTAAGTAGGTCATTGCTGGTTCTTTTTATGAAAGGAATCCAACTGCCAGCATATTTCGCCCCTCCAACTTTGAATTGGTTGGATGGTCAGTCTGATTTGGGCTTAGAAGCAGCTTCTCTGGCCATGGCCCAAGTGAAAAGAATGGAGTTTTGGAACCAGAAAAGAGGTTCATTTTAAGTTAAGAAGACTGAAGCCTGGGGTGATGGGTCACAGCTAATCAAGGGTTAAGCCAAGGGTAGAAACTCAAGTCTCCTGGTTTCCAGCCCTGGACTTTCTTCCGAGACCTTGTAGCCACTGGGTAACTTTCTGTCCCGACAGTATACAGTCAATGTAAGATTAACCCTCGCCAACAACATGAAGCCTGGGATAGGGAAGGAGAAAAACCGTATCTCAAGTAGAGAGCTGCTCATTTTCCTAACAGTGTGTATAAGCAAATTCCGCATTCAAACCAGGAGCCACCTGAGAGGAGAAGAGTACTGTAGGTAGAAGCCCCTTTAGGAAAAAATAAAACGAAAGAAGCCCTCTTTCAAAACAACCACAAGGAGCTGCAGCAGAAGAAACCTAGTGACTAAAGGTAAGGGGCAATAGGCAGCCCCTAACTGCCCGTCAAAAGGTCAATATTAAAGATGTTACATTGCAAATGGGAAAGTAAGGCTCACTTTGTGAATTAGAGGGGTCTCAGTCTTCTCTCTCTCTTTTACTATTACAACTGAAAAAATCCTCCTCTAAATAGCGGAGTTTGAGAAGGCAAAAGTGAAGTAGAGAAAAGAGTTTTTCTCCAGTGTTTTAATTTGAGAGAGAATATATTTTCTCGTTTGTTTTAGTATAACTGTATAAACTGTGATTAATCTCTAGTCTTTAGAAAATGGCTCAGGTTCTGTTCAAGATATGGCTGAGCAGCCTGTTACACTCTTAACAAACACCCTAATGCCATACAACATGTTTTCTCCTATTCACAATGGATGATTGAGAGCTTGACATAACTAACGCCATAATGATGCTCTAAGTAATCTCTGAAAACATTTTTTTTATTGCACCAGCTGCACTGGTCTCTTTCAAAGGGGTGCGGAGCTCTCTCAGCTCCTGTGATCTTGGTCTCTCTTCTCTTCTTTGTTCTCATGAGAAATGGCCTTCAGCCTATAAGATGGCAGCTAGAAAAGATGCCTGACATTTTTGATCTACAACTTTCTTTCTTGCTCCCTATCTCAGCCAGAGTGGACTTGGCAGGACAGTTCCACTAGCCGAGAGATTCTTATGTGAGTTTTTTTTAGCCTGTTATAAATATACTGACTAGAGTCCAGATGTCTCACATGCATATCTTTAGTTTAATAAAGACTTTCTTGTAGTTGTTTTGTGACGTATAAGACCATCTGTGGACTGCGTGGTCAAAACATTAGGTAACCCTGACATTCCCCCTATAAAACTCTCCCACTAGCTCTTTAGAATTAGACAGAATTTGGGGGAAATCTAACCCCCTCTGTCTCTTGAATACCAGTATTCAATAAAGCCCTCTTACTGCTTACCTCCTCCCGTCTCAGTATTGGCTTTGTGGCAGGTGGCTTGAACCCGCAATTTGCGGTAACAGAAGTATAGTGACAGAGTCAACCAGAAGGTAGGAAAATGCACCCGCCTGGATAATGAGTCATCTCTCAAGTAGCATTGATCCTCTAGGAACAATAAGAGCATCCTTCTCAAGTGAAGTCAGAGATTTTAAGTGTCCACTTTCAAGTATATCTGTGGAGTCTCTTCAAGGCAAGGGGGTGGGACAAGCACAGTCCTGTTTTAATCAATGCAGAGATTTAGGGTGCAAGGAAACATCATTTACCTAGAGTCACGATGTGGAAGTGAGGATGGAATATCATGAAGCTAATTTGGAACTGACTTGACGGCAGTGGGTTTAATTATGGGATTATAAATCCAAAAATCTTTAGAAATGACTGAGCCAATTGCCTCGTTTTACAGATGAACACTCTGAACACAAGGAAGACAGGGAGAGATTGGCCTTTCTTCTGTACTGTGCATTGAGCAGTCACATTTAGTGTAAAAGTACATTCTACTCAGATAGACTCACTCCTTTGAGATAGGATGGCTGGAAAGACACTCTACCTTTGGTTTATCATTACCTGTGGAGGGCCCACAGATGCTAACAAAGTATCTTAAATTATTTAGGAGGGCCAAACCCTATGGGGCAGTTCTACTCTGTCCTGTTAGGTTGCTATGAGTCGGGATCAACTAGACAGCAATGGGTTTGGTTTTGTTTGTTTTTAGAGGAAGCATGAGGATCCCTGGTGGTGCAGTGGTTAAGCACTTGGCTGCTAACCAAAAGGTTGGCGGTTTGAACCCACCAGCCACTCCGTGGGAGAAAATGTGGCATTCTGCTTCCATAAAGATTACGGCCTTGGAAACCTTATGGGGCAGCTCTACCCTGTCCTATAGGGTTGCTATGTGTTGGAATTGACTCTACAGCAATAGGTTTCATTTTTTGGTGGAGGCTGCCCATGCCCACTAACGCAGCCTACAGCCCAGTCTGCACCGTCCTGAAAGATGTCGATGAACTGTATGGATTAGGTTGACCAGGAATGACCCTGTGTGGAGATGCATTTGGTGCCTACTCACAGCTCACAAGGGAAGTGACTTGGTCAAGTGACTTAAGAAGATATTGGTGCTTACAATGTCTAAGGGAGATTCCTGGGTAGAACACTTAATAGATGGCTCTTCTTGGGAAAGTTATTTAAAAGTCCTTGGACTTTGGTTTTCTCATCTACAAAATGAGGATAACAAAGCCTACCTCAAAGGGTTGTTTTGAAGATTAAATGAATAAATATAGGTAACCTATGGCAGATAACAATTGCTCATTAAAATGTTTGCTGTTTTTATTAAATACATGCACACAAACACACATGAATATAAGCAAACACACTTCCACTGCCTTTTGTATAATTGTGGACACTTTCATGGGAGTTAGTTCATTGACTTCTAAACGAAAGAGTTAAGCATCTGGTCCAGTCTGTTCAACATCAGGGGTATCAGCTGGCAAAATCCGTTGTTCTTACCATTGAACGTTCAATGTCATCACAGTTGTAATACATGGTTCCCTGCCTGGGAAAGAAGAGTATATATCATAGGCTTTAAAAAAAAAAAAAGGGGGGGGGGGAATTTTCCAGTTTTACTCACTGCACTCTGTGTCTGAGGTCTGGTCCACTTTTTTTCTTCTCCATGAAGTCTTTCACGATTGGTGCAACCAGAAGTGCTGATTCTCCTCATCTGATTTCCTAGAATATTTATAATCCATACTGTTCACTTTACATTTAGTGTTTACTGCATTATATTGTTTATTTAATTTTTGTCTTTTAGTATGCGTGTATTTTCTTTCCCTGTAAAGCTTTGAGGACAGAACCCCCTATGTTACTCTCTTTTGTATGTTCACAGTAAAGAACAAGCTGCCTTGCATATAGGATATGTTCAATTAATATGTTCAGTAAAGGCCTTTTATTATACAACCACTTGATGACACTGATTTTTCCCATTCCCAAGTGACCCAGTACTTAACGAGTGACCTAAATATTTAGAACTGACCCATTTCCACAGGCATTGCCTCCTTGAGCTTCATTGCTGTGAAAGACATAACAAAACTGTCACTCACTTATTTCTCCTTTGTCAACATTTCTCCTGGTGATATTGAACTGGACATTTGTATTAGATCTTTGGGGAAAGAAGGCACCAGAATTGGGATATGTGGGACTATTCGATGGATAGGAGGACAATCCAAAATGGCTGCTGCATTTAAAGTCTGTTCATGTGAAGTTTCCCACAAATGTAGACTGTACCTTCTATGCCTGAATTCCCCTTGGCCATGGTCCTGTAGCAGGAACTCAATAAGAACTCCTTGGCTAAGTCATTAAAAAAACAAAATGGAAATCTCTTTGATGCTAAGATAGGGACTAGATCACAATTTATTGACTGATTTCCTAGCTAGTTTTGTCCATGTTCAACATCAGTACAGGCAACCATGTGACAGTATATTAACATCATCACCAACAGTGGGGCAGTCTTGTCTTTTATCATCCCAGGGTTTCCACTAGACTAGGGCGGTAGATGGAACACAGTCTCATGTGATCCTCTGAGATAAAGATGAACAATTGAAAGACAAACAAGTGACTCACTTTAATGGCTCTGCTTCAGACAAGAGAAACCTGTAATTTCTCTTAGGCGTGCTTGACAGTCCCACTGTGGAGTGAGTCACAGACTTACATAACCCTTGAAACCACGGGCAGTTTTACAGTTCTCAGGTTGGCTTCTCACAACAGACAGTTGGTTCACACTGGGGCCTCCTGGACTGATAGCCCTTTCAAAAAATTGAGAAGACAGAGCACGGCCACTGAAGAGAGACTGTGGGAGGTGCCAGTGTGGGCACACGTGATGGTGGGGCACCATGGTGGGGAGCTCGCCACCAACCTTCCTGCCGGGTGATTCTCCACCTCTGGGCTGCTAAGTCTCCTGGATGCTGTGAGTACATATTTCATTCCAACTCCTTTTTCCTATTGAAGAAAGCATTGTTTCTGCACATCTTCTGGAATGGGGGAAATGTGTGATTTATAATGGTGTTTTCTGGAATGCGTGATTCTGTAGGCACCTTCCCTAACATTATTTAGAAGTTGGCTAGTTCAAGCTTGGAATATTTTTTTGGTCTCTTAAGTCCATTTTTATTTTAAATGTAATTTGTCCGGCTCTAATTACTTACTCCACAGAGAGAAAATGCAAAGCACCCTGTCAGACAATTAGACTCTGTCCCCCAGTTGTCTTCCTGCTTGAAAAATTACATGAACTAACTAGCTTTCAATTCCCTTCCTTTAGGCTGAACATAAAGCGGAATATTTTTTAAAGCATTCTTTAATAGTTTCTTCTTGTTAGTGGGGCTGACAAAGATGTCTTTGTATCAACTTAAAAGGAAACAGTTCTTCCAGTTACTGCGAAAACCTTTTTGCAAAGGCATCTCCATTGTTTTGAGTGGCCGATCATACGCCATTTGAAGGCTTATATTTTTTTAATGTCAGAACTCCAGTGAGCTTTGCCAGTGGAGTAGAGCAATTATTGGCTCTACCCAATTTTTTTTTTTTTTTAATCTTATTAAGTGTCAGGCTTTTTGGCTAGATGTCTGGATGCCTTTCAACTCTGGGATTGTGTGATTCTTGAGACCTGTCAAAATTTGAATCTGGACTCCAGTTCTCAGAAAATATACTGAGCTACAAAGAATTGGCTGGAAGTCATCTAAAACAGCCAAGGAGGAGATGTTTCTGATTCTAACAGATCTTTTATATCTCTGTTTCCCCCAAGGCTCCTTATGAAACGGCTCATCCATGGAGAGGGAGAACCGGTAAGAAGGACTGAATAGATTCTACTATTGAGGCCAAGAAGTGCTGGGTTTTAAAATGCATAAACAACTTGTTTAGCCAACTGGCTTTATAATCAGAGTTCTAATGACGCTAGTGGAGTAGATGGGACATACGGTTATGAGCTTAAGCTGAGAGGAACGAAACACATACATGCATACACACAGCCATGCCCACTCCAAGATGTGGGTCACCTAACTCTAAGTTCCTCACCCTCCAATTAACCCTTCTGCACTGATCATTCCCATCAGACCAGCAGACAATGGGATTGGGCAAGGAGTATGGGGTGAGCTGCCACCTAGGTCAGCCAACTAGTGAGAATAGGCCCTTCCTCTCATCTTGGGGTGCAGTTCAAAGAGGAGGAACAACTTGGGGAAAGTGCCCACGTGGTTTACAAATGTCCCCAGCCCAGCTCACCTTAGGGTGTTTTGCATGAAGAGGCCTGAGAGATCACTCTTCTGATACATTTCTTTCCGACTGACTGCATTTCAGTTCCTGGGTTGTATCTTTTTTTTCTTTGGGATTTCCAATGCCGGCCCTCACTCAGCATGTTCAGACAGGAGGGGAGTGCCCTGGTCATCTCCTATCTTCACAATTCATCTAATACTATCAGAAATAAGCTCCTGGACTCAACCCAACTAAATGTGTTTTTTAATTCCAGTCCATTCAGAAACTGAACTTTAGGTGTAAGGAAGGTGGGACCAACAGGAGCTGGTGTTCAGGAATGGCCAGGGTCTTCCCAGTCTGTCCAGGAAAGAGTGGTTTATTAGCTCTGATTTCGTGGAGACAGCATGTAAAGAAGTACGGGCACTGCACGCCATGCTCCTGTGAACATGGGGGACGTCATTGAACTACCAGTTTCTAATGAGTCAGTTCTGATTCATGGCAACCCCCTGTGTGTCTGAGTAAAACTGTGCTCTGTAGGGTTTTCGGTGGCTGAGTTTTCAGAAGTAGATCACCACGACTTCTTCAAGGCACCTCTGGATGGACTCGAACCTCCTTTCAGTTAGCACCTGAGTGTGTTAATAGTTTGCACCACAAGTTTAGTCTGAAATTATGTCTTGCCGAACTTAGATGGAGCCTCGTGATCCTTTTTTCACATAAGGCTCCAGCCAGCACAACAAAGAGGAAGTCCACAGCAGGCATCAGGGTGTACTTCAACTAGTTCAATAGCCAGGTTCCAAAATTATCTAGAGTTGCAAGTAAGCTCACCCACCCTTGTAAGGTAGAAAAGTTACCTTGTGATTTTAAAGCAAAAACTTCTGGAGCTCACATCCGTCTCTGTAGGGGACATTCATTCGTCCAACAAATGTTTACCAAGTGGCTGCAAATGGTTATCGTACTCAGCTGCTAACAGAAAGGTTGGAGTTTCAAATCCACCCAGAGGCATCTTGAAAGAAAGACCTGACGATCTACTTCTGGAAAATCAACCACTGAAAATCCTATGGAGCACAGTTCTATTCTGACACAGCTGGGGTCACCATGAGGTGGAATCAGCTTTATGGCACCTGTTTGGATTTGGTAATTATGTTTCTTAGGGTCTACTGGATGCTGAGGATAGAGAAATGTATGTGCTTACCTCCTGACTAATGATAACCTGAATTTTGTCTGTTTTGTTAGGTGTGGCCTAATTTCTCTAAGGTCCTGGGGCTGACAGCACTAATGCTTCTGCTCCATCGACCCATTGTGATTAGGGCTTAGGGCCACAGGCAGTGGTGTGCGAGATGCCTGTTGCTGTGAATTCACTGGGGCAGCAGATCCTAGATACATTCCCTCTGAGGCTGCTGGGCCTAGCTGCATTTTTCTGTAAGTCTCCGAGGCCAGCAAATGCTATATTCTCTCTGTTTTTGAAATAATCACTATGTTAAAGCTCAAGGCCTGGCATTCTTTCAGCAGACTAGAATTACTGTTTACAATCAAGCGAGAAACCAAGGTGGAAGGCAGTGGGCAACTGACCCTTTCATAAGGATGCTCAGAGAGAGACCAGGGTGGAGAAGTGGGAGGAGGAATTTGGGACATGTTCCAAGTATTTTTATAGGTCCTGAGGAGCTGCCATTTCAGATGGCTTGTTGCTTTTATCTCTGAAATAAGTCATCTTGCAGGCATGCTAGGAGCAAGCTGTGCAGCTGCTCTTATTGGCTGGCTAGTGCAGAAACTCAGCTGCTAACCCAAAGGTCGGCAGCTTGAATCCACCAACTGCTCCTTGGAAACCCTATGAGGTAGTTCTATTCCGTCCTGTAGGGTCGCTATGAGTCAGAATCAACGGCGCTGCAAAAGATTTGGTTTTTTTAGTATAGAAACTGGAGGGAGTTTGTGAGCAAACAACCTGCTGACGTTGAGTGAATTCCAACTCAGCGACCCTAGAGGGCAGTGTAGAGCTGCCCCATAGGATTCAAACTGCCGACCTTCTGGTTAGCAGCCATGGCTCTTAACCACTATGTCACCAGGGTTTTCTGTGAGCAAACAGGTAACTCCTTATTTACATCACTACCACAGGGAGCCTCAGGCGAGTGTTCTTTGCATCTTGCTTTCTTTCGTCCTTTTAGTCTCCATTCCTGAGTCTGTCCTCTCCCTCCCCACCTCTCTGTCCCAAACTTCTGATTGTCATGCATTGCGTCATCCCATCTGGGCCTGCCTTTCCCTCACCTCTTTACCCCAGCATCATGTTCCAAGATAATGCTGACTCATTTTGCATATTGAAGTTTACCTTGTCTGTAGCCTCCTTCTTTCAGGATTAAGAGGTCCAGCTGTCACTCTCTGACTACTTTGGGGTCACGTGACTTAAGCGAACTCATGAAAAGGTATTAGCACAAGGACTGGCATATGGTAGGTGCCCAGCAAATGCATGTGGAGCCTGAGTCCATATAGATTAATGTGTCCCCTCCACTAGAACACACTGTCATGGAACAACAACTTTAAATTCCCCGAAGTGTTTTTGGTGATCAAGTACATTTGGTGGGACCAGTGTTTTTACTACAAGAATTCTCAGAACCTTCGATGTGTGTGTGTATGTGTGTGTATGTGTGTGTGTGAGAGAGAGAGAGAGAAAGAGAGAATTGTTTCCCAAACTAGTTTGATCAAGTAGTAACTTAATTAACTGAAATCCTCCAGCTGATAGCACTTAGTCCTAAGTTTGTGTTTCTTAGGGTCATGCTTATGACTGTGTATTACATGTATATCTTCTGCTAGTAAAATTACTCGTGTTGTTGTTGTTAGTGCTGTCGAATTGGTTCCGACTCGTAGAGACCCTATGCACAACAGAACAAAACACTGCCCAGTCCCGAGCCATCCTTACAATCATTGTTATGCTTGAGCTCAGTGTTGCAGCCACTGTGTCAATCCACCTCATTGAGGGTCTTCCTCTTTTCCACTGACCCTGTACTCTGCCAAGCATGATGTCCTTCTCCAGGGACAGATCCCTCCTGACAACATGTCCAAAGTATGTAAGATGCATCATTGCTTCTAAGGAGCATTCTGGTTGTACTTCTACTAAGACAGATTTGTTCATTTTTTGGCAGTCCATGGTATATTCAATATCCTTCGCCAACACCACAGTTCAAAAGTGTCAATTCTTCTTTGGTCTTCCTTATTCATTGTCCAGCTTTCACATGCATATGATGTGATTGAAAATGCCATGGCTTAGGTCAGGTGCACCTTTGTCCTCAAGGTAACATCTTTGCTCTTCAACACTTTAAAGAAGTCCTTTGCAGCAGATTTGCCCAATGCAATGCGTCTTTTGATTTCTTGACTGCTGTTTCCATGGCTGTTGATTGAAGATCCAAGTAAAATGAAATCCTTGACAACTTCAGTCTTTTCTCTGTTTATCATAAGGCTGGTCATTAGTCCAGTTGTGAGGCTTTTGCTTTCTTTATGTTGAGGTGCAATCCATACTGAAGGCTGTGGTCTTTGATCTTCATTAGTAAGTGCTTCAAGTCCTCTTCACTTTCAGCAAGCAAGGTTGTGTCATCTGCATAACACGGGTTGTTAATGAGTCTTCCTCCAATCCTGATGCCCCATTCTTCTTTATACAGTCCAGCTTCTTGGATTATTTGCTCAGCATACAGATTGAATAGGTATGGTGAAAGAATACAACCCTGCCGCACACCTTTCCTGACTTTAAACCAATCAGTATCCCTTTGTTCTGTTCAAACAACTACCTCTTGATCTATGTAAAGGTTCCTCATGAACACAATTAAGTGTTCTGGAATTCCCATTCTTGGCAATGTTATGATCCACACAGCTGAATGCCTTTGCATAGTCAATAAAACACAGGTAAACATTCTTCTGGTATTCTCTGTTTTCAGCCAGGACTCATCTGACATCAGCAATGATATCCCTGCTTCCACGTCCTCTTCTGAAGCCAGCCTGAATTTCTGGCAGTTCCTTGTCAATATACTGCTGCAGCCGTTTTTGAATGATCGTCAGCAAAAATTTGCTTGCATGTGATATTAATGATATTGTTCCATAATTTCCACATTCGGTTGGATCAGCTTTCTTGGGAATAGGCATAAATATGGATCTCTTCCAGTCAGTTGGCCAGGAAGCTATCTTCCATATTTCTTGGCATAGATGAGTGAGCATCTCCAGTGCTGCATCTGTTTGTTGAAACATCTCAATTGATATTCCATCAATTCCTGGAGCCTTGTTTTTCACCAATGCCTTCAGAGCAGCTTGGACTTCTTCCTTCAGTACCATCGGTTTCTGATCATATGTCGCCTCTTGAAATGGTTGAACATCGACTAATACTTTTTGGTATAATGACTCTGTGTATTCCTTCCATCTTCTTTTGATGCTTCCTTCAATCAATCCTTTGCTATTGCAACTTGAGCCTTGAATTTTTTCTTCAGTTCTTTCAGCTTGAGAAATACCAAGTGTGCTCTTCCCTTTTGGTTTTCCATCTCCAGCTCTTTGCACGTGTCATTATAATACTCTACTTTGTCTTCTCAAAAGACCCTTTGAAATTTTCTGTTCAGTTCTTTTACTTCATCAGTTCTTCCTTTTGCTTTAGCTGCTCGACATTCGAGAGCAAGTTTCAGAGTCTCCTCTGACATCCATCTTGGTCTTTTCTTTCTTTCATGTCTTTTCAATGACCTCTTGCTTTCTTCATGTATGATGTCCTTGATGTCGTTCCACAACTTGTCTGGTCTTCAGTCACTAGTGTTCAATGCGTCAAATCTATTCTTGAGATGGTCTCTAAATTCAGGTGGGATGTACTCAAGGTGATATTTTGGCTCTCGTGGACTTGCTCTGATTTTCCTCAGTTTCAGCTTGAACTTGCTTATGAACAATTGATGGTCTGTTCTACAGCCAGCCCCTGGCCTTGTTCTGACTGATGATATTGAGCTTTTCCATTGTCTCTTTCCACAGATGTAGTCAGTTTGATTTCTGTGTGTTCCATCTGGTTAGGTCCATGTGTATAGTTGCCATTTGTGTTGGTGAAAAAAGGTATTTGCAATGAAGAAGTCGTTGGTCTTTCAAATTCTATCATTCGATCTCCAGCATTGTTTCTATCACCAAGACCATATTTTCCTTCTTCTTTCTTTCCAACTTTCACATTCCAATCGCCAGTAATTATCAATGCATCTTGATTGCATCATGTTCGATCAATTTCAGATTGCAGAAGCTGATAAAAATCTTCTATTTCTTCATCTTTGGCCCTAGTAGTTGGTGGGTAAATTTGAATAATAGTTGTATTAACTGGTCTTCCTTGTAGGCGTATGGATATTATCCTATCACTGACAGCATTGTACTTCAGGATACATCTTGAAACATTCTTTTTGACGATGAATGCAACACCATTCCTCTTCAAGTTGTCATTCCCAGCATAGTAGACTATATGATTTTCCAATTCTAAATGGCCAATACCAGTCCATTTCAGCTCACTAATGCCTAGGATATTGATGTTTATGCGTTCCATTTCATTTTTGACTATTTCCAATTTTCCTAGATTCATGCTTCGTACATTCCAGGTTCTGATTATTAATGGATGTTTGCAGCTGTTTCTTCTCATTTGAGTCTTGCCACATCAGCAAATGAAGGTCCCAAAAGCTTTACTCCATCCACGTCATTACTGTTGACTCTACTTTGAGGAGGCAGCACTTTCCTAGCCATCTTTTAGTGCCTTCCAACCTGGGTGGCTCATCTTCCAGCACTATATCAGACAATGTTCTGCTGCTATTCCTAAGGTTTTCACTGGCTGATGCTTTTCAGAAGTAGACTGCCAGGTCCTTCTTCCTAGTCTATCTTAGTCTGGAAGCTCAGCTGAAACCTGTCCTCCATGGGTGACCCTGCTGGTATCTGAATACTGGTGGCATAGCTTCCAGCATCACAGCAACATGCAAGCCCCCACAGTACGACAAACTGACAGACACATGGGGGAAATTATTCCTAGCATGTATGAATACCTGAAATATACCATACTTCCATGATGTTGTACAACGAACACGATGATCTACGGAAAACGCCAGGACTGTTAGGTCCTTTACCCTATGAACCCTGTCAGGAGTTGCTCACTTGAAGCCCTAGCACTGGTTGGCAGGACATTTTTGGACAACTCATGTTGTATCACCTCACATCAGATCATGACATCATATCATATCACTAGGCCATATGTATGGCTTTCTTCCCCCAGGGTTAACCCTAAGCAAAGTTCCTATATTGAAAACTCTGCCCCATAAAAGTAGCCCTTCTGGAAAGAAGACTTGGATAAGTAAAGCATTACTGAAAAAGAAGAAGAAAGTGGGAGGCCTCACTCTACCTGATTTTAGAACCTATTATACAGCCACAGTAGTCAAAACAGCCTGGTACTGGTACAACAACAGGCACATAGACAAATGGAACAGAATTGAGAACCCAGATATAAATCCATCCACCTATGAGCAGCTGATATTTGACAAAGGCCCAGTGTCAGTTAATTGGGGAAAAGATAATCTTTTTAACAAATGGCGTTGGCATAACTGGATATCCATTTGCAAAAAAATGAAACAGGACCCATACCTCATATCATGCACAAAAACTAACTCCAAGTGGATCAAAGACCTAAACATAAAGACTAAAACGATAAAGATCATGGAAGAAAAAATAGGGACAACGTTAGGAGCCCTAATACAAGGCATAAACAGAATACAAAACAAGACCAAAAATGACAAAGAGAAACCCAGACAACTGGTAGCTCCTAAAAATCAAACACCTATGCTCATGTAAAGACTTCACCAAAAGAGTAAAAAGATCACCTACGGATTGGGAAAGAATTTTCAGCTATGACATCTCCGACCAGCGCCTGATCTCTAAAATCTATATGATTCTGTTAAAACTCAACCACAAAAAGACAAACAACTCAATCAAAAAGTGGGGAAAGGATATGAACAGGCACTTCATTAAAGAAGATATTCAGGCAGCTAACAGGTACAGGAGAAAATGCTCTCAATCATTAGCCATTAGAGAAATGCAAATTAAAACTACGATGAGATTCCATCTCACTCCAACAAGGCTGGCATTAATCCAAAAACCACGAAATAATAAATGTTGGAGAGGCTGAGGAAAGATTGGAACTCTTACACTGCTGGTGGGAATGTAAAATGGTACAACCACTATGGAAATCTATCTGGTGTTTTCTTAAAAAGTTAGAAATAGAACTACCATACAACCCAGAAATCCCACTCCTCGGAATATACCCTAGAGAAATAAGAGCCTTCACACGAACAGATATATGCACACCCATGTTTATTGCAGCTCTGTTTACAATAGCAAAAAGCTGGAAGCAACCAAGGTGTCCATCAACGGATGAATGGGTAAATAAATTGTGGTATATTCACACAATGGAATACTATACATCGATAAAGAACAGTGACGAATCTCTGAAACATTTCATAACATGGAGGAACCTGGAAGGCATTATGCTGAGCGAAATTAGTCAGAGGCAAAAGGACAAATATTGTAAAAGACCACTATTATAAGATCTTGAGAAATAGTATAAACTAAGAAGAACACATACTTTTGTGGTTACGAGGTGGGGAGGGAGGGAGGGTGGGAGAGGGTTATTTACTGATTAGTTAGTAGATAAGAACTACTTTAGGTGAAGGGAAGGACAACACTAAATACATGGAAGGTCAGCTCAACTGGACTGGACCAAAAGCAAAGAAGTTTCCGGGATAAACTGACTGCTTCAAAGGTCAATGGAACAAGAGCGGGGGTTTGGGGACTATGGCTTAAGGGGACTTCTAAGCCAATTGGCAAAATAATTCTATTATGAAAACATTCTGCATCCCACTTTGAAATGTGGCGTCTGGGGTCTTAAATGCTAACAAGCGGCCATCTAAGATGCATCAATGAGTCTCAGCCCACCTGGATCAAAGGAGAATGAAGAACACCAAGGTCACACGATAACTAAGAGCCCAAGAGACAGAAAGAGCCACATGAACCAGAGACTTACCTCATCCTGAGACCAGAAGAACTAGATGGTGCCCAGCCACAACAGATGACTGCCCTGATAGGGAGCACAACAGAGAACCCCTGAGGGAGCAGGAGATCAGTGGGATGCAGACCCCAAATTCTCATAAAAAGACTAGACTTAATGGTCTGACTGAGACTAGAGGAATCCCGGCTGTCATGGTCCCCAAACCTTCTGTTGGCCCAGGACAGGAACCATTCCCGAAGACAACTCATCAGACATGGAAGGGACTGGACAATGGGTAGGAGAGAGATGCTGAAGAAGAGTGAGCTACTTGTATCAGGTCGACATTTGAGACTGTGTTGTCATTTCCTGTCTGGAGGGAAGATAGGAGGGCAGAGAGGGTTAGAAACTGGCAAAATTGTCATGAAAGGAGAGACTGGAAGGGCTGACTCATTAGGGGGAGAGTAAGTGGGAGTATGGAGTAAGGTGTATATAAGCTTATATGTGACAGACTGACTTGATTTGTAAATGTTCACTTAAAGCTCAATAAAAATTATTAAAAAAAAAGTAGCCCTTCTTCTGAAGCCTTAGATAGCAGGTGTTATTACTTATACAGTGAAACCTGCAAAAGCTGGAAATTGTAGAAGACAGAAACCTGTCAGAGAAGGAAAACTCAAATATTTCTCACTAAAAACTCAAATATTTCCCACTAAAATGAGTGATAAGAAGGTGATAAGAAAGCACGTTGTCAAGGTGGAAAACTTGCAAGACCCGGAAAAACAGGGCAGTTGCGTTCAGTTCCAGCTCTCATCGGTTTCTCTGTCAATGCTTCCCTTTGGCTCTCTTCCTCTCATTTGTGCATTTCAAACCATATTATCTAGGTGAAAAAGAATTGGATTTACCCTCAGCATTATTCCTTTTATTTGGTCCTGAATTAGATATTTTTTTCTCCCTTATACCTGTACCCTGGGAAGAAGATTTCAGTAGAGTTGTGAAGAATAGCAAAGAGAAAGGAGAGAGAAAGTGGGAGAAGTGAAAATTTTCAACTTGATAATGAATCTTATAGTCTATGTCTCTGTTCTTCAAATAGCAGGTTATAATCCATTAGTGCGCTGTGAATTCAATTTAGGGGGTTGCAACCAATATTTGAGAAAAAAAAAAGGGAGGATATAAAATAGAGTAGAATGGAATAGGAGATAATAATAGTACTGGAAGTATCAGAGTGTCTTGATTGTAGGAAGGGAGGATAAGTAGTGTTACATAAACAATTTTTTTATTTATAAAAATTACATGTTTTTCAGTGTTATATAAAGATACTGGTGGTGCAGTGGTTAAGAACTTGGCTGCTAAACAAAAGGCCGGCAGTTTGAATCCACCACCTGCTCCTTGGAAACTCTATGGGGCAGTTCTATAGGGTTGCCGTGAGTTGCCATTGACTTGACGGCAATGGGTAGCATATGCATACATAAGGAGCCCTGGTGGCACAGTGGTTAAGCGCTCAGCTGCTGACTGAAATGTTGGCTGTTCAAACCTACAAGCTGCTCCATGGGAGAAAGATGTGGCAGTCTGCCTCTGTAAAGATTATAGCCTTGGAAACCCTGTGGGGCAGTTCTACTCTTTCTTATAAGGTCACTACGAGTTAGGATCACCTCCAAAAAAATGAGTTATGTTTGTTTTTTATATACATACATATATATGTATTTACATGCTGTGTCAAAATATAAAGTCTGCTTTTTATTGGGTCATGGTAAGAAATTTGTGAACTGTAGGTGTATATGTAAAACATATGGATACTTTTAAGATAACTTATATTGGTTCTTCTGGTCTTTCCTTTAGGTATGATCAGTTAAAAATCTATCCTAAACAATATTAGTATTACAAATTGCCTGGTGTGTCCATCCACCAGTGTACTGCTCATATGGGAAGTTTTTTCCTGCTTCCCACCTACACTGTAAGATGGTGAATTCTGCACACATAGTCCCCAAACCTAGGCAAACCTATTACCACACTTTGCCTGTCATTCTGCCAAGTTCCCTTTCTCCTGCTCTGCTCAGACTTGCTCTACAAGATGATAGTGTAAATCAATACACTTCTCCCCTGTTCATTGGTGAGGAACTTTAAGCTCAAAGATGATTTGAAGGCTTTCCTGTGTGTCTTGTCATCTCAGCTACAGCTTGCCAGACTAATGAAAGTCTACCTTATGTTTGACTCCACTCAAGAAGGGTTTGATTCCAGATCAGAGAATTTTTTCTGCTCCCTGGTCACAGACTGTCTTGTGAGCCTACATGGATCAGAGCTAGTCCATCTCCATTACAGCAGAAGGAATTTACGTCTGCTTAGGGGTTAGCAGACCCCTTGTTTACTAGGTGAAATGTGTGAAAAATCTCTCTTCTCTCTATTGCTTTTACTTGTCTGTGTTCCAACTGGACTTTTTTTTAAAGTTTACAATTCAAGCCAGTTTCTCATACAAAAACTTATACACACGTTGTTATGTGACCCTAGTTGCTCTCCTTGTAATACGACAGCACATTCCTTCTCTCCACCCTGTATTTCCCATGTCCATTCAACCAGGTCCTGTCCCCCTCTGCCTTCTCATCTTGCCGCTAGACAGGAGCTGCCCACATAGTCTCACGTGTCTACTTGAGCTAAGAAGCACACACCTCACCAGTGTCATTTTATGTCTTATAGTCCTGTCTAATCTTTGTCTGAAGAGTTGGCTTCGGGGATGGTTTTAGTTTTGGGCTAACAGAGAGTCCAGGGGACATGACCTCTGGGGTCCCTCCAGTCTCAGTCAGACCATTAATTCTGGTCTTTTTACTAGAATTTGAGATCTGCATCCCCCTTTTCTCCTGCTCCATCAGGGATTTTCTGTTGTGTTCCCTGTCAGGGCAGTCATTGGTAGTAGCTAGGCACCATCTAGTTCTTTTGGTCTCAGGCCCAACAGGACACTCTTTATGGAAAGGACAGCATCTTCTATTTCTTTTCCTCCAGCATTTGGTACAGTTCCTGGCAAGTAGGAACCATCTGATAAATGTTGAATGACTAATCATCTACATTTTGTGAAATAGATGAGAAAATAGGTTTGGTAAGGGTCAAATAGTTAAGATACAACGTAGCTCTTGCTAATTAAAATCCATGATATTTTTACTTTGCTGCATCAGAACTTTTAGGAAAATAATTCCAAAGGTCTATGGCACAGTAAGGAGTCTGAATTGCCACCATTGTATAGGAAGGGTATGATGATGATCATGACGTTCATGAAGATGCTGATGAACACCAACTGTTGTGAAGAAAACTTCTCAGAGATTTGCCTTTGAAAGGTGGAACTGTCAAGAAAAAGGCAGACAACAGAGATATGGGAAAAGAAAAAAGACTTATGTTCTAATGTCTCTAATTTTTCTGTACAGTAATTTTCCACCTATAAGTGTGATCTTAGTGCTTGCTCCAGCAGCAGGCAAAAGTATATATTCATTTCATATTGTTACTTGACTCCATATGTCCAGAGAGATAGTACACTGTATGGCAATGGTTCTCAACTGGGACGGATTTTGCACCCCCACCCCTCAGGGACGTTTAGTAATGTCTGGAGGCATTTTTGGCTGTCACAACCAGGTGCTACTGGAATCTAGGGGGTAGAGACCAAGGATGCTGCTAAACATCCTAAAATGCCCAGGATATCCCTCCCCCAGCAAAGAATTGTCTAGTCCAAAATAGTGTTACTGCTGAGGCCTTGCTATGGAGATTAAGAACTGCTCTTAAACTGGACCATTTCATCCTGTTTGAACTCACGGATCCACCACTTTTTAACTGAGTGACCTTGGGCTTGTGACCACTCAACTCTTTGTATCTTAGTTTCTCCATTGATGTTGTTGTTGAGGTTTGGTGCTGTTGAGTTGGTTCCGACTCGTAGCAACCCTAGGTACCATGGAACCAAACACTGCCCGATCTGCGCCATGCTCACAATCGTTGTTATGCTTGAGCCCGTTGTTGCCGCCACTGTGTCAGTCCATCTCGTTGAGGGTCTTCGTCTTTTCTGGTGATCCTGTACTTTACCAAGCATGATGTCCTTCTCCAGGGACTGATCCCTCCTGACAACATGTCCAAAGTATGTAAGACACAGGCTTGCCATCCTTGCTTCTAAGGAGCATTCTGGTTTTACTTCTTCCAAGACAGATTTACTTGTTCTTTTGGCAGTTCATGGTATATTCAATATTCTTTGCCAACACCACCATTCAAAGGCATCAATTCCCCTTTGATAAGATGGGGATAATAATAATATTGTACATCATAGTATTGAATGAGCTAATGCAGGGTAGGTGCTTAGAACGGTGATTGGCAAATAGAAGTCTTTGATAAATGTTACTTTTTATTAATGAAATGTGGATTAAATCTTAAAAATAATACTTTGGTGAACAGACATCTGCCTGGGCTTCCATCATTCCTGTCTTCTGCTTGTAGAAAGGTCAACGTGTGAAAGAAAGTCTATCCTGTGCTACGTTTCTGTTGTTGTTAGTCGTCATGGCGTCAAGCAGATTCTGACTCATGGTGACACCACCCATGTGTGCAGAGTAGAACCACTCCATAATGAAAGGCTGGAACCTTTCAGAAACAGAACACCAGGTCTGTCTTCTGAGGCACTTCTGGCTGGGTTTGAACCTCCAACCTTTTGCTAGTAGTCCAGCACTTAACCATTTGTGCCACCCAGGGACTCCTCTTTAGTTGAGTTGAAAATAGGCATTAGTATGCTTTTCTGAGGCAGGTTGTTTTGCTGTGAAAAATCCCAAAGTACCCTAGGGGGTTCACTAAATCATTGGTTAGCCTGTGAAATAGCATGTTAGTTGCTGGGAGTCCAGCCGGATTCACCTTCTTTCTTTTTCGCAGGTGAAGATCGTAATGTGTAAAAATGACGTCCCAGGCAACCATGATTTGCTGTTTGGCATTATTTCTTGCAACAGAATGTTCCCATTATAGATCCAAAATCGACCTAAAAGTAAGTTTGATCCAACCCTATATAGTCCCAAAAGAAAACTTACAGCTTCCCTGGAAGGCTAGATTTCTTTTCTTTTGTCTGTTGAACTTTAGATGAATGTTTACAGAACAAACTAGTTTCTCATCAAACAGCACACACATTGTAGTATGACATTTTTTAACAACCCCATGACATATTAACACTACCCCTTCTCAACCCTGGGTTCCCTGTTACCAGCTTTCCTGTTCCCTCTTGCTTTCCAGTCCCTGCCCCAGGGCTGGTGCTCCGGTGTAGTCTTGTTTTTTTCCATGGGTCTTTTCAATCTTTGGCTGAAGGGTGAACTTCAGGAGTGACCTCATTACTGAGCTGATAGGGTATCTGGGGGCCATAATCTCAGGGTTTCTGCAGTCTCTGTCAGGCCAGCAACTCTGGTCTTTCTTTTTGAGTTAGAATTTTGTTCTACATTTTTTCTCCAGCTCTGTCTGGGACCCTCTATTGTGATCCCTGTCACGGCAATCAGTGGTGGTAGCCAGGCACCATCTAGTTGTATTGGACTCAGGCTTGTGGAGGCTGTGGTAGATGTGGTCCATCAGTCCTTTGGACTAATCTTTACCTTGTGTCTTTAGTTTTCTTTATTCTTCCTTGCTCCCGAAGGTGAGAACAGTAGAGTATCATAGATGGCTGTTGACAGGCTTTTAAGACCCCAGACACTACTTACCAAAGTAGAATGTAGAACATTTTCTTTATAAACTATGTTATGCCAATTGAGCTAGATGTTCCCCGAGACCGTGGTCCACACAGGAAAGGCTAGGTTTCTGATAAATAACATGACATTTTAAAAGAAATTTTTCAAACATAATTTTACTCTTGGAGCTAGTAGCTTTCCAAAGAAGGAAACAAAGAAAGTTTGAGATCAAGGATGGATTGCCCAATAAGCAAGGTACTAAATTTGGGCTTATTTGTGCTTATTTACTAATCTGTAGTGCACAATTTCACCTCTTTTTCATCACATTAAGGACGTGGTGAAGCCCGTGTGAAATCGTTCACCATAGATTAGTAAGTGAACACAATTAAATCCGTGTGTGCCTTGCTTATGGGTTAATCCAAACCTGGTGGAGCGGCGGCAGGAATTTACTCAAAGGGCAACAGTACAATGATCACTTCGCAAGCTACAGAGAAGGCAGGCAGGCAGCTGGTGAGAGGAGGAAGTACTAGCCTAGAAGTAGAACAATTTAGATTCAAATCTTAGCTTTGCTTCTTGCTAGTTACACAAGCTGCTTTACTTCTGTGAGTCTTACTTTCCTTATTTATAACAAAAAAGGGGTTCTTTTGATAATCTTACAATCGTTTCCAGCTGTGAGACAGTTCTTGATTCTATTATTGCAAAACTGAATGATTATTCCTAGTAGCTCTCATTTCTTCCTCTCTAAGTACTCTCTCAGCTAGTCTGAGAGACTGATATTAGCTCCACTTTATTGTTAAATAAAGGTAGAAAACAGCTTAGGGGTGTAATTGTCGTCTTCTCTGACCTCCTTGGATACTTGAACTTCCCAAATGATGCACCAATCCACTAAACTCATAATCAGACCTCAAGTGACAAGTGTCACGGTTCTAGCCCTCATTAAAAATTAGAGGGCAGTTTATTTCCCGTCTGCGCTCACCTTCATGCTTCTTTCAGCAAGTTCCTGCAATATCAGCCCACGGATCTGCTGCAGTTTTCTTCCCAGCCCTGAGCACATTTTCTCTACATTTCCACTTGGAACCTCTAAATTGTGAGGAGAGAGAAAAGTTCTACAATAAAGAGGACCTTTTGCAATTTATATTTTTCAGGATGGACGTAAATATCGAAGCCCTGAAGGAAAACCCATGGTTGGAGAGACACAAGGTATGTGGCCATGGGACTATCTCCATCCATTTTGAGAACTGGGCAGACTAATGGAAGGACATTGATGTTGCGAGCATGTTGCAAGAATGTGGACCACAAGCTTTCAAATAGGATAGCAGTGCTGATAAGTTCTTCACATTTAGCAGAAATTGATAGATTTTCTTACAAGTTTACCATTACCTATGAAACGAATTGGCAAATAATTCACACGTGCACTAGACTGATAGACAAATGTCCATTCAAGACCAAATAGAACATCTGTTTGTAATGATGATCTAATAGGAAGCAGAAGAGTGAAGAGGACAAGGTTCAGTCTTTATTTAAAGATATTTTGGGGGTGCTGACATGTACGTGAGCCCTGGTGGAAGAGTGGTTAAAGTGCTTGGTCTCTAGCCAAAAGGCTAGCGGTTTGAACCCACCTGCTGCTCCACAGGAGAAAGATGTGGCAGTCTGCTTCCCTAAAGATTTACAGCCTTGGAAACCCTATGGGGCCACTATGAGTCAGAACTGAATTGACAGCAGTGGGTTTTTTTTTGTTTTTTTTTTTAACATGTTTGTAATACTCTGGTGCTGACAGTCTACTGCAGCGATGTAAGACAGGAATTAGGTTGGTGAGACTGGTCACTTTTGAGAAGTGAGAGGTAAACTGTGGAGATGGTTCTTAGTAGTAAAAAAAAAAAAAATTTTTTTTTTTTTTAAGGTAACAAAATTATGTGGTTCTCACCTCAAAGTAGGGATAACCAGATTCTTTACAGTCATGGCCAAGTATACGTAACTTTCTCTGTGTTTGTGGAACTGACAATGGAAAGAGGAGAGAAAGGTGACTAGCATTTATTAAGCATGTATACTGGCACTAATCTAAGTACAAAACACCATCTAATTTAATATTTGTAACAATGCTATGGAATCTTCCACATTATATGGATGAAGAAATTGAGAACCACTCAAGTTAAATAAACTTGCAAAAATTGGTACACTTGGTAGATGTCAGAAAGATGCAAACCTAGTTTCTTTTCTCACGTAATGGAGTCATCCACAGAGTTGTCCAAGCCAGGAATATGGGGTACTCCTTGACTCCCAGCCAACTGGTCACCTCATATTGATTTCAATACTTTAATAGCCCTCAGCATTATCTACTTCCTTCCCTTCTACTGCCACGATCCTAAGACAGTTCTTCCTGGGAATACCCAAACAGTTTCATTCTTGGACTCCCTGACTTAAGTCTATCTGCTATGGCTCATGGGCAAAATTTTATAAATAGTTATTGGAACACAGCCTTTCTCATCTATTTGCATATTGTCTTTTTTTTATATATATAAAAGCCATGTTTTATAAATAAAGTTTTTACAAATAAAATTTATGATTTTTATAAAGTTTTTTTGGAACACAGTCACCTCCACTCATTTACATATTGTCTCTGGCTGCTTTCTTGCTACATTGGCAGATTTAAGTACTTGTGACAAAGACTGTGTGGCCTGAAAAGCTGAAAATATTTACTGCCTGCTGGGGTTGCCAGATTTAACAAATAAAAATATAGGATGTCTACTTAACTCTGACTTTCAGATAAACAACATTGCAAGGATACTTGTATCCTTCATACATATACTAACAAATTATTTGTTGTTCGTCTGAACATTTATTTAAAATTAAGTTTAATTAGCTTCCTGTATTTTACCTGGTTAATTCTATGTATTTGGTCCTTCATAGAAGACTTTATCATCACCTCTCTAAGCTATTGTCAATTATCTTTAAAAAACCTGAATCCAATCATGCTTTTTGGTGGCCCCCACATTAGCACAGCATTCAAGGCCCTTCATGACTTGACCCCTGCTTTCCTCCCCACCCTTACCCTTGCCACTCTCCCCTCATGTGCTCTGAACCAGCCTTTCTGAGTGACTTGCGATTTTTCCTTTCTGCATACTGTTCACTCTGCCTGGGCGCCAGCTTCACAGTCTGCCAGAAGGTCTTATTTGTTGCTGAGGACCCTGCTCAATGCCACCCCCTCTGGGAAGCAATCCAAGAGTCCCCACCATGCATTAGATGTCCCTGCCAGAGAGTGGAAATTGCAATTAGGTCTCTCTCTCTCTCTTTTCAGAGAAATGTCAAGGATCTTGCACCACTTCCTACTGTGTCCAGTCCTGTGCCAAACACTTTCGTGGAGAAATAGGATTTACATGTAATCAAAAAAAGTGGCAAAAAACAACTGAAACATGTACAAGCCTTTCTGTGGAAACACTCTTTCAGGTGCTCATTTGCATATTAATGACTACAGGAGCCAATACTCTGGGAGGTGGTGGAGGTATTTTTGATGTGCTTTGTTCAGCATGATAATAAGTCTCAAACCTGGGCTTAAAAAGATCTATAGAGTAGATTAAATTTGTCTCTTGTCCTACTTTCCTTACCCAGACTCTCAGGTACGCTCCCCACTTGCAATTCTCTTTAACCTACCTTTGTCAGCCCACTCTCTGTTTCTCTCTACCAGAATCTTTTTTCACAAAAAGATCTGAAATTCATGTACACTCTTTTATGGTGTAAATGAATGCTTAGAGCGTAAAGTTTTAGCTCTAAAAGTGAATTTGCATGCCTATTGTGCTAATTAATCAACTAATCAATTTGATAAATTGATTAATCTGTTGATTGGCTATTCAATTTGATTCTCTGTTTAGAGTCAAATTCATTTTGATTTTTTTTCTAGTACTTTCAATCACTTGACCAAAGGAAGAGAGATGTGTGACTCAGAGGCAATAGAAGCCCAATGCTCTGAGTCAGAATTGACTAGATGGCAATGGGTTTGAATAGGACAAAACTCCCTTAAAATAAAAATCTAACTTACATCCTTCCATTTAGCAGGTTTTCCTCTACCTCCCCACTGATCCTATTGAAGCATATGGATCTCTGCATTTCCTAAAATTTTAACAGTGATTTTATAAAGGAATTGCTGATAAGGTCTCTGTCATTTAGAAGTCCTTGGGTGGCACAAGCCATTTGCACTTGGCTACTAAATTGACTCGACAGCACTGGGTTTACTAACCTGAAGGTTGGTGGTTTGAACCTACCCAGTGGCACCAAGGAAGAAAGCCCTGATAATCCACTTCCATAAACATTACCAAAAATAAAAATAAAAAATCAAACCCATTGTTGTTGCATCAATTCTGACTCTTGGCAACCCTATAAGACAGAGTAGAACTGCCCCATAGGGTTTCCAAGACTGTAAATCTTTATGGAAGCAGACTGCCACATCTTTCTCCCATGGAGCTGCTGGTAGGTTCGAACCACTGACCTTTCGGTTAGTAGCTGAGTTCTTAACCACTGTACCAGCAGGGCTCTTATTCCGTAAAGATTACAGCCAAGAAAACCCTATGAGGTGCAGTTCTACTTTACAACACATGGGTCACCACGGGTCAGAATTGACTCTACATCAATGGGTTTGGTTTGGTTAATCACATAGAAGTCCTCGCAGCGGGAGTAGCATTCGAAAATGAACTGATGGAAGTATTGTTTTGCTTTATCCAACGCCACTTTCCAAGGGAATCTAGGTAAAAATATCAGGAAATGAGCAAATAATCTCTTCTAATTGGTTTGGTTTTTTGGTTTATTAATTAGTAAACTCCAAACGTTTTGAAGTTGCGATTCCTTAGCATTCTGTTTTTGATTTGCCAACCACCAAAAGTACTTGCCAATGAAACTCCTCTTGGCTCCTTTTTTAAAAAAATCTTTAAAAAATTATACAAATTGTATTTCTAGAAATTCTTCACATCTCTGAAGAAAATTGTCTCTTTATAATACTTGAGTTAAAGTCACTTTTATGAAATCCAATTCCACTAGGAAAGCTCAGCATCCAGATTTCTGGATGCTTTGGTGGAATCTCCTGCCTGTTTGTGTTTCTGCCTTACTCTGGGAACTTCTCTCAGCATCTAGACCACTTTTAAGGACCTCTTGCTTCTAGGTCTGTTTTCTGCATGTGGATTAGTTGTACCTCTAGCTCCTTTAATCTGACACATACACATAGACACAAGACCAAACCCGTTGCTGTCAAATTGATTCTGACTCATGACGACCCCATGTGTGTCAGAATAGAACTGCCCTCCACGGGGTTTTCAAAGACTATAAGCAGGGCCCCTGGGTGGCACAAATGGTTTGCGCTCTGCTACTGACACAAAGGTTGGCAGTTCAACTCCATACAGCAACATTGTGAAAGAAAGGCCTGGCAATTTGCTCCTGTAAAGATTACAGCCAAGAAAACCCTGTAAAGCTCAGTCCTGCTCTGTAACACATGGGATCGCCATGAGCCAGAACTGACTCGATGCAACATGTTTGTTTGTGTTTAATATTACAGAAGTAGCTTACAGGCTGGTCTTCCATGTCTCCACTAGGTGGGTTCAAACCACCATCTTTTTGGATAGTAGCCCTAGTGGCAGAATGGTGAAGTGGTCAGCTGCTAATTGAAAGGTTGGCAGTTTGGACCCACCCAGCGGTTCCATGGGAGAAGCCTAGTGTTCTGCTTCCCTAAAGATTACAGCTCCCTCCCTCCCCCGCACCAAACAAACAAACGAAAAACCTATGAAGCAATTCTACTCTGTCACACGGGGTCACTGTGAGTTAGAAATTGACTGGATGGCAGCTGATAACAACAGCTGAGTGCTAACGGTTTGCGCCACTCAGTGCTTAATTATTTTTGAATGAAAGTTTTTTTTTTTTTTTTTTAAATAGGACTCAAGTGGTGCCTCCCGTGTTTCATTAGCAGCAGCGTCTATACCTCTGCCCAATCTTAACCTTCGAGCTCCAGAGCCCATCAACAATGTGGCTCAAGGAATCCGGAAGAACTGCCCGCTCGATTATGCCTGCATAATCGATGTCGTGAAATCATCGGAAGCCACATCTGGAAATATTGCATTTATAGTGGAGTTATTAAAAAATATTTCCATAGACTTGTCTGATAATGTTACCCAAGAGAAGATGAAGGTATTCTTTGCTGATTTCATTAAAATCTAATAATGTTTTTTTCTTAAAACCTTGCATTTTAACAGTTCCAAATGTACTTTTCAGAGTACCAGGTAGAACTGCAACAGCCACCTCCATAGTAGCTGCAAACATTTTACTTCTATTTTGTATGTAGGTTTATTTTAGTTTATGGAAATTTACAACGATTCATGAATTTTTTAATGCTTTTTTTGTATATTCAAAAAAAGTCACATATTCATAGCTATGAGCAAGACTGAGTCTAGGCTAATGTTTCCAAAATTATGTTCTATAGAGCATAATTGTGCTGAGAAATGTTAACGGAGGTTCTGTTTTTAAAAAGAGGATCCATAGCAAGCAGATGTTGGAAACTCTGATTTAAACAAAATTATGGCAGGACTTTTCAGAGCTTTTAATGCACTAATGAACTTTCGGACTCCATATAAGGGGGGGAATATAGGGATATGGTAGACACCCTGGGTGGTACAAACTGTCAAGCCTTCAGCTACTAACTAAAGGTTGGCAATTCAAATCTACTTGGAGACACCTCGAAAGAAAGTCCTCGGAATTCACTTCCAAAAGGTCACAACCATTTGAAAACCCTATGGAGTTTCAGAATTCTACTCTGAAACACGTGAGGGTGCCATGAGTCAGGATTGACTCTATGGCAATGAAACCAAAAAAAACCAAAACTGCTACTGTCGAGTCGATTCCGACTCTACAGGTCAGAGTAGAACTGCCCCACAGGGTTTCCAACCTTTTGGTTAGAAGCTATAGCTCTTAACACTATGCCACCGGGGTTTCCCTATGGCAACTAGTTTTTTTTCTTTTTATAGGGATATGATAAGTAGTAATCTCAAACTTAGTTTACCACAGAATTCACCCCCACCTCCCTCCATTAAACACCCATTACCATTTCATGGAAAACTCAAGCTCTACAGACTGCAGTTTGGAAATGCTGCTCTGGGCCTAATAAAGTTTATCTGTGATACCTCTTTTTAGCATTCCTTTCCTTTCTGTCCCTCTGTACAGACTTACTGAAAAGGGATTCTAATGCCTAGGGAATTTGAAGGGAAATGTGTCAAATAAGATCAGATCATTTGATCTTAAGAAATTTCAGGAGAATTGACTATGTACAGCATGTGTAACTCCTTAGGATAAGAGCCACTTTTCTCCATTGCAGAGCTATAGCGAAATGGCCAACCACATCCTCGACGCAGCTGCCATTTCAAATTGGGCTTTCATTCCCAACAAAAACGCCAGCTCGGATTTGTTGCAGTCTGTGAATTTGTTTGCCAGGCAAATTCACCTCCACAACGACTCTGACAACATCGTGGATGAACTCTTCATTCAGACAAAAGGCTTTCATATCAACCACAGTACCTCTGAGAAACGTTTTAATTTCTCCATGAGCATGAAAAATACGACAGAAGGTATCTCAGGAATGATAGAAATTCCCAGGCAAGAGCTATGGAAGCTGCAGAATGCATCCCAAGCCATTAGCATAGCTTTTCCCACCTTGGGGGCCATTCTGAAAGAAGCCCACTTGCAAAATGTGAGTCTCCCCAGGCCGGTGAATGGTCTGGTCCTATCAGTGGTTTTACCAGAAAGCTTGAAGCAAATCTTACTCACCTTTGAGAAAATCAACAAATCCCGGAATGCTAGGGCCCAGTGCGTTGGCTGGCACTCCGGGAAAAGGAGGTGGGATGAGAATGCATGTGTGATGATGTGGGATATCAGGAACGAAGCGAGATGCCGCTGTAACTCTAGCAATGCAGTGATGTCTTTTTCCATTCTAATGTCCCCCAAATCTATAACCGACAAAGTCCTGGAATACACCACCTGCATTGGGCTCAGTATCTCCATCCTCAGCTTGATTCTTTGCCTCATCGTTGAAGCCATGGTGTGGTCCCGGGTGGTTGTGACGGAGATTTCATACATGCGCCACGTGTGCATTGTGAACATAGCTGTGTCACTCCTGACCGCTAACGTGTGTTTCATTATAGCCTCTAACTTCAACAGCAAGGCCCAGGACTACAACTTGTGTGTTGCGGTGACATTTTTTAGCCACTTTTTCTACCTCTGTATGTTTTTCTGGATGCTCTTCAAAGCACTGCTCATTATCTATGGAATATTGGTGGTTTTCCGTAGGATGTTGAAGTCCTGCATGATGGCCATTGGCTTTGCCATTGGCTACGGATGCCCGTTGGTCATTTCTGTCACCACAGTGGCGATCACAGAGCCAGGCAAAGGCTACCTGAGACCTGAGGCCTGTTGGCTTAACTGGGACAGTACCAAAGCCCTTTTAGCATTTGCCATCCCAGCCTTGGTCATTGTGGCCGTGAATCTCCTTGTGGTTTTTATGGTTGCTGTCAACACTCAGAGACCCTCTATTGGCAGTTCCAAGTCTCAGGATGTGGCCATAATTATGAGGATTAGCAAAAACGTTGCCATCCTTACCCCATTGCTAGGACTGACCTGGGGTTTTGGAATAACCACTCTCATTGAAGGCATTTCCTCAGTGTTCCACGTTATCTTTGCCCTACTCAATGCTTTCCAGGTAAGTTCTTAAAAGGGAGATTTTCTATTGTTTTGTCTATGCAACATAAAAATGGTTGTAATTTAAAATTATAGATCCATTTACTTCTATATCTTAGAGGTATTTGGCCATGGTGTCTCTTACCCTATTGATTTTTCCAGTTGGATTGAGCCGATCTGGTTGGTTGTGTGGAAATCTCTTTCCTTCTCTCCTCATGATTGATATGTATTCCTCCTAAAACGTCAGAAGAAGATGATCTTCACTGCAGAGGACTGTTCTCTGGTGAAGGATGCGTGAGGCTACATTCATGTGTTGTAGCCTCAAAACAAGTTTATTTCCTATCTGTTCCCAAGAGGTTTGAGAATTTAGAAAACAACAGGTATTTTCTAGAGCGTGAAGAGGTGGCCCTGGTTGGTTATTCACTTTGGGTGTTAACCAGTCAGGAGTTCTTATACCTTTTCTCTGCTGTTCCCTATGGAAGAAACTTAAGTCGTTGTTCGTAGAAATGGAACTTGCCATAGGTTATATAATCCTGAGAAAGGCACTTTTCTTTGGGCCTCAATCTTTTCATTTGTACAATAAAGATATGGATATGGAATGATCTCTATTGTCTATTCTAGCTCCAAAATAATTGATTTGGCAAGATTATCCCTCTGAAGGTTGTTTTACTCCTTCTTGGATACTAAACTTGCATTTTTGGGGAGCTGTCACCAGCCAGACTGCTTTCCACATATATGAGTAATAGAAAATTTAGTAGGTCCATATTCTTAATTATGCTGTAATCAGGGGTTGGCAAACTACAGCTCACTGCTATTGTACAGAGAGTTTTACTGGCACACAGCCATGCTCAGCCCTTTACCTACTGTCTATGGCTGCGTTTGAGCTGCAGCAGCAGAGTTGAGTAATCACAACAGAGATTACATCGTCTGCAAAGCCTTAAATATTTACTATCTACTTCGCAGAAAAAAAAAAAATCTGACTCCTGCTTTAAATAATCTAAATACAACTACATAATAAAGAGCAAATTATTCCTGTTAACACGTCACTATTACTGTTACTGTTGGTAGTTGCTGTCAAAACATTTCTGACTCATGGCGAGCTTATGTTACTATTACTCTCTTCAAAAGCATGATACAAAATATGAAGTAAACTTCAAAGAAATGCCAACTCAGATCAACTATATCTTACTTGTAATTCTTTAATCACTATGGAGAATATTGATTGATTTCACCTTTTTCCTTGTATTGCTTTAAAGAGAAACCTTTGACTAAGGGTTTTTTTTTTGTTGTTGTTGTTCATTTGTTTGCTTTTTGAGGGAGGGAAATCAACACCTTTTGGCTTCACATAAATCTCCCCAACTCGAAGTTACTCTGTGACTGACTCTATTTCATCTTCTTTCTTACATTGCAACTTAATTAAAGCCCTAGAAAATCATTGCAATTTTCTATTTCTTTTACAGATCATTGTTTACTTTTCTGATGGGAAGACAAATACTCAAACAATTTTGGGTATATACACTCGACTATTCTCAGCAAACCTTCCTTGTGGCTCTCATTTAAAATTTTCAGTCATCTGATCTTTTTTTTTTTTGTTTTTCCCCCACCATGAAATTATCCCTAGGAACCCAAGCTTCTCTCTACTTTCATTGTAGGGTCCAGATTTTCCTTGGACCTCAATTCCCACCAATTTAAAAGAATGACCATCATTTAATGTGACTTTAACTGTTGCTGTCGCGTCATCTAGGACTCATGGGTACTCCATGTGTGTTGTATAGAACTGTGCACCACAGGGTTTTAAATAGCTGATATTTGGGAAGTAAATCATCAGGACTTTCTTCCAAGGCACCTCTGGGTAGACTCAAACCTCCAAACTTTTGGTTAACAGCCAAGCACTTTAACCATTTTCACTACCCAGGGATTTCACTGTGACTTTCTAGGGGTCCATATAGTTTAAACTGGAAGAGACCTTGGCCTCACAGGTCTTTGTAGCCTTCTTTCTCTCTTATATAGAAACTTCTTCCATCAGCTCAGAGGCCCTGACTGCCTATTGTGAACCACAATATTCCCCATTACATGTCTCTGTCATCATGAGTAAGAACAGCCACACCAATATTTGGGAAGAAAGTAAAAAGATTTAATAAGGTCAAAAACTCTATCCTGTATTAGTAGCCATTCAATAATGTCAATAACACCTATGCACAGTCCCATGACGGTGATTCTTTTCTAAGAGTGGAGGTAGATTAACAAAATAAATACCCACCAATGCATCTTTACCTGATCAGTGGAAAATGAAGTTTCTGATGCCTGATGATTGTCCTAGACAGTATCCAGAAGAGTGGTCTTAAACCAGTTGCCGTCGAATCTACTCTAACTCATGGCACTCCCACGTGTGTCAGAATAGAACTCCACTCCATAAGTGTTTCAATGGCTGTGATCTTTTGGAAGTTCAGGCCTTTCTTCTGAGGTGCCTCTGGAAGGTTCAGACCTTCAACCTTTTTATTAGCTGCCGAGCATGTTAACAATTTGTACCACCCAGGGACTTAGATATTAAAATAATTCCTGAAATATTGTCTGCAAAACCCTCCTTCATGCTTCTGTTGAATCTCTCTACAGGGGTTCTTCATCTTGCTGTTTGGAACCATTATGGATCACAAGGTAATTCAAATATGCTACCCTCATTGTCATTGAGTTTCAGGTGGTTGAGGAAAGCGAGAGGATGAAGCAAAGTCCGGGGCATGGGGGGAGGCAGGAGCGGGTTGCGTGGGTCAAGGCATCAGCTGAGGAAAGGAAAGAAGAAAGCTACACTCCCCCATTTCTTACACTTTAAAAAAATTTTTTTTTTATTGTGATTTAGGTGTAAGTTGACAGAACAAATTAGTTTCTCATTAAATAGTTAATACACAAATTGTTTTGTGACATTCATTGTCAATCCCATGATGTGTCAACACTCTTCCCTTTTCCACCCCAGACTCCCTGTTTCCATTCGTCTAGTTTTCTTGTCTCTTTCTGCCTTCTCATCTTTGCTTTTGGGCTAGTGTGCCCATTAGTTTCATATACATGATTAAACTATGAAGCATGTCTCTCACGTGTATTACCCTTGGCCCTATTGAAGAAAAAAAAAAAAAACCCGTTGCCATCGAGTCAATTGCCACTTATAATGACCCTGTAGGACAAGGTAGCACTGCCCCATAGGGTTTCCAAGGAGCGTACGGTGGATTCAAACTGCTGACCTTTTGGTTAGCAGCCAGTCTCTTAACCACTGCATCACCAAGGTCTTTGGCTGAAGGGTGAACTTCAGTACTGAGTTTAAAAGGTGTGCGGGGGCCATACTCTTGGAGTTTGTCCAGTCTCTGTCAGGCCAGCAAGCCTGGTCTTTTTTTTTTTTGGGTGGGGAGGGTGAATTTGAAGTTTGTTCTACATTTTTCTCTTGCTCTGCCTGGGACCGTCTATTGTGATCCCTGCCAGAGCAGTTGGTGATGGTAAGCGGGCATCATCTAGTTGTCCTGGGTTCAGTCTGGTGGAGGTTGTGGTAGTTGTGGTCAATTAGTCCTTTGGACTAATCTTTCCTTTATGCCTTTGGTCTTCTTCATCCTCCTTTGCTCCAGCCGGGATGGGACCAGTAGATGTATCTCAGATGGCTGTTCACCGGCTTTTAAGACCCCAGTCGATACTCACCAGAGTCAGATGTAGAGCATTTTCTTTACAGGCTGTGTTATGAGAGATGAGCTAGACATCCCCCAAGACTGTGGTCCCCAGACAGCCCAAGTAGCTCAGTCTCTCACAGAGTTTGGATGTGTCTTTGAAGCTTCTATGACTTTGCCCGGATCAAGATGTGCTGACTTCCCCTGTATTGCGTACTGTCTTACCCTACACCGAAGTTACCACTTGTCTGTTATCTAGTTAGTGTTTTTCCTTCCCCACCCCTCCCGTCCTTCATAACCATCAAAGATTGTTTCTTTCTGTGTGGAAACATTTTCATAATAGTGGTTTCATACAGTATTTATCCTTTTGTGATTGACTTATTTCACTCAGCGTAAGGCACTCCAGACTCATCCATGTTGTGTGGTGTTTCACAGATTCGTCGCTGTTCTTTATCATTGCATAGCGTTCCATTGTGTGTATGTAACATAGTTTGTTTATCCATTCATCTGTTGATGGGCACTTAGGTTGTTTCCATCTTTTTGCTATTGTGAATAACGCTGCAATGAACATAGGTGTGCATATGTCTATTCATGTGACAGCTCTTATTTCTCTAGGATATATTCCTAGGAGTGGAATTGCCAGATCATATATTTCTGTTCATAGCTTTTTAAGGTAGCACCATATTATTTTCCAAAATAGTTGCACAATTTGCATTCCCACCAGCAGTGCATAAGAGTTTCAATCTCCCCACAACCTCTCCAGTATTTGTTATTTTCTGTTTCTTTGATTTGTACCAGTAAAGTCTGGGTGAGATGGTATCTCATTGTAGTTTTGATTTGCATTTCTCTAACGGCTAGTGATTGCTAGCATTTCCTCATGTGTCTGTCGCCTGCCTGTATATCTTCCTTGGTGAAGTGTCTGTTCATATCCTTTGCCTATTTTTTCATTGGATTATTTGTCTTTTTATTTTAGAAGTGTTGGACTTTCCTATAGATTTTAGAGACTAGACCTTCGGTAAATATGTCATAGCCAAAAATCTTTCCCCAGTCACTAGATTCTCTTTTTACTTTTTTGGTGAGGTTTTTTTGATGAGCATAAGTGTTTAATTTTTAGAAGATCCCAGTTATCTAGCTTATCTTCTGGTGTTTGTGTGTTGTTAATTGTAATTTATATGCTGTTTATGTTGTATATTAGGGCCCCTAGTGTTGGCCCTATTTTTTCTTCCATGGTTTTTATAGTTTTTGGTTTTGTATTTAGGTCTTTGATCCATTTTGAATTAGTTTTTTTGTATGGTGTGAGGTATGGGTCCTGTTTCATTTTTTCACAAATGGACATCTAGTTTTGCCAGCACCATTTGTTAAAAAGACTGTCTTTTCCTTATTTAAAGGACTTTGGGCCTTTGTCATAGATCAAGTGGCTGTAGGTAGATGGATTTACATCTGGGTTCTTGATTCTGTTCAATGTGTCTGTCATTGTTTCAGTACCAGGTTATTTGGACTACCATAGCTGTATAGTAGGTTCTGAGGTCAGGGAGTATGAGGCCTCTTACTTTGTTCTCTTTCTTCAGTAATGATTTACTTATCCAGGGCCTCTTTCCTTTCCATATAAAGTTAATGATTAGTTTTTCAATCTCTTTAAAGAATGCTGTTGGTATGTGGTTGGGATTGCATTGTATATGTAGATTGCTTTGAGTAGAATTGACATTTTCACAATGTTGAATCTACCTATCCATGAGCATGGTATGTTTTTCCATTTATATAAGTCTCTTTTGGTTGCTTGCAGTAGTGTTTTGCAGTTTTCTTTGTATAGGTCTTTTATGTTGCTGGTTAGATTTTTTTCCTAAGTATTTTATTTTTTTAGGGGCTATTATAAAGGGCATTGCTTTCCTGGTTTCATTTTCATAGTTCTCTTTATTGCTATTTAAGAATCCTACTAATTTTTGTATGTTTATCTTGTATCCTGCCACTCTGGTGAATCTATTAGTTTCAGTAGTTTTCTTGTGCAGTCTTCAGGGTTCTCTATTTTTTATGTATAGTATCATATCATCCACAAATAGGGATAGCTTTGCTTCTTCCTTACCAATTTGGATGCCCTTTATTTCTTTTTCTTGCCTTATTGCTTTAGCTAGGCCTTCCAGCACAAAATTAAATAGGAGTGGTGATAAAGGGGATCCTTGTCTTGTCCCTGTTCTCAGGGGAAATGCTTTCAATCTCTCCCCATTGAGAATGATGTTGGCTTTGTATAGACATCCATTTATTATGTTAAGGAATTTTCCTTCTATTCCTATCTTATTGAGAATTTTTATCAGTTATGGGTGTTGGGCTTTATCAAATGCCTTTTCTGCATTGATTGAGATGATCATGTGATTCTTTGATTTTATTTTTTTATATAGTGGATTACGTTGATTGATTTTCTAATGTTAAACCATCCTTGTATACCTGGTATGATTCCCATATGGTTGTGGTGTTTTTTTTTTTTTTTTTTAATATGGTGTTGAATTCTATTGGCTGGAATTTCTTTGCAAATTTTTGCATCTATATTCATGAGGGATATTGGTCTGTAATTTTCTTTTTTTGTGGTGTCTTTGCCTGGGTTTGGTATCAGAGCTATGCTGACTTCATAAAATGAATTTGGAAGTTTGCCTTCTTTTTTCTATATTCTGAAATAGTTTGAGTAGTACTGGTGTGAGCTCTTCTCCAGTGAAGTCATCTGGGCTAGGATTTTTTTTTTTTTTAATTTTTCAATCTCTTTTCTTGTTATGGTTCTGTTCAGATTTTCTACCTCAGTTCGTGTTAGTTTAGGTAAGTAGTGTGCTTCTTGCTTCTAGAAATTTGTCAATTTCCTCTAGGTTTTCAAATTTGTTGGTGCACAGTTTTTCATAGTACTCGTTATGATCCTTTTTATTTCAGTTGGGTCTGTTGTAATGTCTCCCATTTCATTTCTTATTTGGGTTATTTGCTTCCTCTCCTGGTTTTCTTTTGTCAGTTTGGCCAATACTTTGTTGATTTTGTTGATCCTTTCAAAGAAGCATCTTTTGGTTTTGTTGATTCTTCCTATTGTTTTCTAGTCTCCATTTATTTCTGCTCTGATCTTTATTATTTCCTTTCTTCTGGTGGCTGTAGGCTTCTTTAGCTGTTCTTTTTCTATTTCTTCAAGTTGTAGGGCTAATGTTTTGATTTTGTCCCTTTCTTCTTTTTTAATATGTGTGCCTATTGCTATAAATTGACCTCTGAGCACTGCTTTAGCTGTGTTCCATAGGTTTTGGTATGATGTGTTTTCATTCTCATTTGATTCTAGAAATATTTTGACTCCACCTTTGATTTCTTCTCTTACCTAGTGGTTTTTAAGGAAAGTGTTATTCGGTTTCCATGTATTTTTATTTTCCTTGCTCTTCCTATTATTAATTTCTGCTTTTATGGTGTTATGATCAGAGAAGATGCTTTGTTATTAGCTCAGTGTTTTGGATTTTGTTGAGGGTTACTTTGTGGCCTATGATATGGCCTGTTCTGGAGAATGTTCCATATGTGTTGCAAAAGAATGTATACCTTGCTGCTGTTGGGTGGAGTGTTCTACATACATCTATGAAGTCAACATAGGTGACTGTGGCCTTAAGATCTCCTGTATCTTTGCTGAGTTTCTTTCTACATGTTCTTTCCTTTACTGAGAGTGACATGTTTAAGTCTACTATTATTATGGAACTGTTAATTCTTCTTTTCAGTGCTGATAGCATTTGTTTTATGTATTTTTGAGCCCTGTCTTTGGGTGCATAGATATTTATTATGGTCATGTCATCATGATGGGCTGTTCCTTTAATTATTATATAACGTTCTTCCTTTCTTTTATGGTGTATTTTGCCTTAAAGCTTGTTCTTTTTTTGCTTGCTGTTTGCTTGATATATTTTTTCCACCCTTTGATTTTTAATATATTTTTATCTTTGTGTCTAAGGTGTGTCTCCTGTAGACAGCATATTGATGGGTCATTTTTTTTTTGGCATACATTCTATTACTCTCTGTCTCTTTATGGGGCGTTTCTTACTCTTTAACAAGTCAAAAGGAGGCTCTGTGTGAGTGTAGCTGATAAAAAGAATAGAAACCTTAATTCTACATTTATTGATTACTACACATCAACTTTAACCCAAGTCTTATTATTTGTCCAACAGTGTGATAAGTAATTTGCAAGCTATCTAATGTTGCTTCTGCAGGGGTATTTGTTTCAATATTGCAGGACACAGGTCTGGGCCTTGGGGATTTTGTTGTCTACTCTGACATCTATGATGTTACATCATAGCCTCACCATCATTGCTTCTTTAGATAAGAGATGCTTTGAAGATGAGCATGACTTCACTGAAGGGGAAATCAAGGGCAGCAGAAGTAAGCCTTCCTTTTTAATCTCAACCCTTGAGGGTCAGTGTTTTTACCAGAGTTATGCAGAGACAACTACTACATCTTAGTGTTCAGAAGGTGTTAGCAAAGAGGATTATTAAGGCATACATTCATTCATTTCTTTGTTCAACAAAATTGAGTGCCCTGCTAAAACTGAAGGTTGGCAGAATATACTCTTTAAAAGAACTTTCTCATTGGGCATATTTCAGTCTGACATCTGGAACACTGAGATGGGACAGCATGAAACCAGGATTCTAGATTCATAAACTGTGAGAGCTGGGAAGTGACAGACAAGCTGTTATAGAAACAAAACTCTAGTCCAACTCACTATTTATAGGTAAAGAAGCCAAGGCCCAGATTTCTTAAGAGATCTGTCCAGTGTGACTCAGCTAGGCAAGAGAAGAACCACACTAAGACCAATTGGAGTCAACGTCTTCAACCATTTTCCTTGTTCAGGGCTCTTTGCAGTAAATCTCCCTTCCTTGGATTGATGTGTGCATGTACATATAGATTTTGAAGAAGACATTTGACCTGGTTATCTATTTTTTAAGGCATCAATTAAAATTTCCAATAATTCTACATTAATTAGAAAGAAACTCTCATTCAACCAGCAGATTCTCAATTAAGTGCTGCACCTTTAAAAACAAGCAAACAAACAGAAGATCTTCTGGAGACATTAAGAACTAGCATTTATGGTTAGCTAGTAGTGAGTGTGGAACCCTGGTGGCACAGTGGTTAACAGCTTGACTGGTAACCAAAGGCTGGCAGGTCAAATCTACCAGCCACTCTTTGGAAACCCTATGGGGCAGTTCTACTCTGTCCTGTAGGGTCACTAGTGAGTATGACTTTTAGTACCATAGTTCATCAATTCTAAGAAAGACATTTTCTTCAGCTTTTAACATCTCTGAAATTGGAATATATCTCACAATCAGTGGCAAGTCACAGTTTAATTGCATGTTTTTTCCTTTTATTTCTTAGAGAAACATAGAAATAATGACGTAGCTTACAATGTTATATTGAAATATGATAATTTAATTCTGTGTAGCTATGTCAGTTTGGGTACTTCTCATGTCTTCATTTTTACGTATTTATCTCTAAAACAAACAAACTGGTTGTCATCCAGTCAATTCCGACTCGTAGCAACCAAGATCTTAACCACTATGCCACTGGGGCTGCATTTATTTATATCTATGTAGGCATAAAAATGAATGTATCTGCATTTTTATCAATGTCATTACTTGTTGACACCACATTTTATATTTTTTCCCATTTAGAATGCATCGTTAAGGCCAACCAATGGATCTAAATTAATGAATCGTTGAGGAGGAGGAGAAGTGAGTATTAAAAACTCAGTGGAGGTTTCACTTCCAAGTCGTAACAAGCTACCCGATGCCCATTGTGAGCAAACTATTGCCAGCTAGGTGCTGCTGGAGTGACTTGGGAGGGATTAGGTATATCTTTTGGTGAATGGAAACTTCTTTATTGTCCATCATATGAATGAAAAATATGCTTATCTTCTTCAAAACTATGTCATCCCCATTCACATAGCCAAACCTTAAGCATTCTTCAATAAGAGGATGCTCTCATTGCCCTGGCACTGATACAGGATACACCCTTGCTGTCCACAGCACTCACACACCTTAATTCCATCTTGTCAGTGAGTGATGACACAATAGCTTCATCGTCAAGAAGGAAGACTTAATTAAGTGAAATCACAAAACAACAGGCCTGTCTCTCCCCGGTTAAGTGAGGCCCAGGATCATTCCTAAGTGGGTGTGAGTGGAGTTGTGGCAAATTAGTTGATTACTCATAGCCAATCCCTTAGACATATTTCTATGCAGATTAAATCAAGAGAAAACAAATACTAGGCATCCATGAAGGGGAGAATGAATCATAAAATGACAGCCAGTAACCAGAGAGCTGATGCGGAGAATGTGGGAAGGGATGCTCAGCCTTGGTAATGGTTTTGTCTTGTAGAGGTTTCATGACCTTTCTGCATGGTTACAGATGAGTCTCAGATCTTCGTTATTATTTTTAACACCGTCTGGGAGCAGCAACCTCCTGTTTTACATTCCTTCCCTTTCTGAGTCACAGTCCACCTATTGGAAGTGAGCAATGGGATAAAGCAAGGGGTTGAAACAATCTCATGGAATCATAGTCTGAGTTGGAAGAATCCTTAATGGACCATATGTGCAACAGATCCAACAAACCTGATGTGCTGATATGGGACATTGGCACATGGTCTCAGGGACAGGAGAGAGAAAGGGAGAGGACTCTGTCTTGCACACTGCCTGGCACGAAGGCATAAAGGTTGCCATGTGGGGTGCTGGGAAAACAAAGAGAGAAAAACTCTTTCACACTATCTTTAATTAATCTATCCTCGCATTTGGATTTTTATATTAGAACTTTAAAAGTTGGAGGTGGTGGTGATGCAAATGTGGTAGAACTTTAAAAATGTTGACTTTCTCAACTTATGCACATTTCATAGTCTAAGGAGTTCCTTCATTAAAATGGTGGAATGCCATTTTAACATGTCTTGATTAGTCATTAATTAAAACATAGTTCAGATGATCTACTAAAAAACATGGCCAGCCTTTCTATTAAGGTCCTGATTTGACAGCAACCTGTTCTATGATGTTTATCAGGCTGTCCCAGGTGTCAGGCCCTGCACCTGGGGATAGTGTATCCAGAAATTTTAAGAACAGAAACATGTTCGAGGCCTTATCACCAGTTAGCTAGGTATAGCATGGTTGGCTGTAGTAAAAGCTGGAGAAAACCAATAATGCCAAATGTCTTAGGCTGGGTTCTCTATATGTGTATATATATACACATATATAGAGAGACAGACAGAGAGAGAGAGAAAGAGAGAGATTTATATCAAGGAAATGGCTCACGTGGTTGTAAAGGCTGGAATGTCCCCAGTCCGTGGGTCAGACTTCTCCTAATGCATGTAGCCACAGGGGCTGGAAAACCCAAGATCAGCAGGTCAGAGAAGAGGTCTCTTGTTCACAGGTTGTGAAGATTGATGAATCCCAAAGATCAGCAGGTAAGACCACAGGTAAGCTGCTATCTCAAGTCCCAAGAACTGGAGATCAGATGAACAGGAGACAGTTGCAGGATCCAGAATAAGCAAAAGCCTCAAGCCTTGTCAGAATATCTACTTATGTTCAGTTCAGGCCACAAGCCCAAGGAAATTCCCTTTCACTTGATTGGATACTCACAGCAGATTCCATTATACAGGTGATCACATAATATTAAACTTCATCATGGAAGTGATCACACCATCATATGACTATCAAATCACTGAGGATCATGGCCTGGCCAAGTTGACACACAATCTGAACCATTACAGTCCACTCCTTATCAACTTGGCACCGGTACACATCTCCTCAAACCATACATAATCTCTGAATAAAGGCAACTATAAAGTCATACTTGCTCCCTAACGTGATACAACAAACACACATACAAAAACAGAAATACTCATAACAATTACAGTCCATGTTTCTGCAACTGGCCAAGTGGCCGTAACTGGTATTTAGAACTACCTTCTTCTACCACCCATTCCGTATTCCCTTTGCACCCAGAAAGCACCTCAGCTGGTCATGGTTCTTTGCCTGGTGGGGCAACCCAACCCTTCATTCCTGAAGGGTCTGGGTCATTAGTAGTCTTGTCGGAATTGGGTTGCTGTAGTTTTCCATTGACTTTAGTCACAGGGCATGGTAGTACTAAGGGATCTCGTTTATTCCAGACATACTCTTCTTTACCTCCATTATGTATTATCTATAAGATTTCCTTTTGGTAATCAGGATCAATCACATCAGCCAGTATGGTAACTCCCTTCTTTGCCTGTTGATCCAGGGGTATAAGGAGCCCAAAGTGGCCAGGTGGCATTCTTAACTTCCAGTTCAATGGAATTAGTGATGTGTCTTCAGGTGAGAGCATTCTTCCCTTTGGAACCAAGACCTCTAGAGGTGCAGAGCGTGAGGTCCTGGGGACAGAAAGCAAAAACCTTGGGAGTGGGTCACTAGGGGTAATAGTGAATGGTGCCACTCCCATCTCCACCTCTTGATTCCTATATCCATGAATTCTGGCTGTGGAAGAAACAGCCCCATATATTGGATGCTGGTTTAGAGCATATAAAGCCTCCTGGAGAACATTGCCCCAACTCTGCAAGGTATTGTCACCTAGCTGGCACCGTAATTGTAGCTTCAGAAGGCCATTCCATCATTCTATCAAGCCAGCTGCTTCAGGATGATGGGGAACATGATAAGACGAGTGAATTCCATAAGCATGGGCCCATTGCTGCACTTCATTTGCTGTGAAGCGAGTCCCTTGATCAGAAGCAATGCTGTGTGGGTTACCATGACAATGGATAAGGCATTCTGTAAGTACATAGGTGGTAGTTTTGGCAGAAGCATTACACGCAGGCAAGGCAAATCCATATCCAGAGTAAATGCCGATTTCAGTAAGAACAAGATGCTGCTCTTTCCATGATGGAAGTGGCCCAATGTAATCAACCTGCCACCAGGTTGCTGGCTGATCACCTGGAGGGATGGTGTCATATTGGGAACTCAGTGTTGGTCTCTGCTCCTGGCATATTGGACACTCAGCAGTGACTGTAGCCAAGTCAGCCTTGGTGAGTGGGAGTTCATGTTTCTGGGCCCATGCATAACCTCCATCCCTGCCACCGTGGCCACTTTGTTCATGAGCCCATTGAGCAATGACAGGAGTAGCTGGGGAAAGAGGATGACTGGTTTCCACAGAACATGCCATCCTATCCACTTGATTATTAAAATCATCCTCTGCAGAGGTCACCCTTTGGTGAGCATTCACATGAAACACAAATATCTTCACTTCTTTGGCCCATTCTGAGAGGTCTATCCACATACCTCTTCCCCATAAATCCTTGTCACCAATCATGTTCCTTCCAAGTCCCTGACCGTCCAGCCAAACCATTGGCCCATGAATCAGTATACAATTGCATATGTGGCCATTTCTCCTTCCAAGCAAAGTGAACAACCAGGTGCACTGCTCAAAATTCTGCCCATTGGGGGGATTTCCCTTCACCACTGTCCTTCAGGGAGGCCCCAGAAAGTGGTGCCTGTATATCATGCAGAGCCATCTGTAAACCAGGCATGAGTTTTCTCTTCCTCAGTCAACTGATCATAAGGAACTCTCCATGAGGCCATAGGTGCAGACTGGGAGACAAAAGGTAATGTGACAGGAGTGGAAACCATGGGCATTTGGGCCACTTCTTCATACAACGTGCTTGTGACTTCAGGTCCTGCTCAGACTGTATCTTATATACCACTTCCATTTAATGATGGAGCGCTGCTGTGCACGTCTAACTTTATGACTCAGTGGGTCAGATAACAGCCAGTTCATGATGGGCAGCTCAGGCCACACGGTGACTTGGTGTCTCATGGTTAAGCGTTCAATCTTTACTAAGGCCCGGTAACAAGCCAAAAGCTGTTTCTGAAAAGGAGAGTAGTTATTTTCAGAGGATGGCAGGGCTTTGCTCCAAATCCTAAGGGTCTGTGCTGTGATTCACCAATAGGGGCCTGCCAAAGACTCCAAACAGCATCTCTATCTGCCACTGACACTTTAAGCACCATTGGATCAGCTGGATCATATGGCCCAAGTGGCAGAGTGGCTTGCACGGCAGCCTGAACCTGTTGCAGAACCTTCTCTCGTTCTGGGCCCCACTCAAAACTAGCAGCTTTTCGAGTCACTTGATAAATAGGCCAGAGAAGCACACCCAAATGAGGAGTACGTTACCTCCAAAATCCAAAGAGGCCTACTAGGTATTGTGCCTCCTTTTTAGTTGTGGGAGAAGCCAGATGCAATATCCTTCACTTTAGAAGGAATGTCTCAACATGCCTCATGCCACAGGACCCCTAGTAATCTCACTGAGGTGGAAGGTGCCTGAATTTTTGTGGAATTATTTTCCCACCCTCTAGCATGCAAATATTTTACCAATAAGTCCGGAGGCATTGACATTTCTTCCTTACTAGGTCCAATCAGCATAATATTTTAAATGTAATAGACCAGCGTGACTTCTTGTGGATGGGAAAGGTGATCAAGGTCCCTACAGACTGAATGATGACACGGGCTGGAGAGTTGATGTAGTCCTGAGGTAGGAATCTGTGTATTGTTGGCCTTGCCAACAGAAGGCAAACTGCTTCTGATGGTCCTTTGAAATAGGTGTGGAGAAAAAGGCATTAACCAGATCAATAGCTGCACAGCAGGTACCAGGAGATGTATTAATTTGCTCAAGCAATGAAACTACATCTGGAACAGCAGCTGCAATTGGAGTCACCACCTGGTTAAGTTTTTGGTAATATACTGTCATTCTCGAAGATCCATCTGTTTTTTGCACAGGCCAAATAGGCGAGTTGAATGGGGATGTGGTGGGAATCTACCCATGCATCCTTCAAGTCCTTGATGGTGGCAGTAATCTCTGCAATCCCTCCAGGAATGTGGTATTGCTTTTGATTTACTATTTTCCTAGGTACGGGCAGTTCTAATGGCTTCCACTTGGCTTTTCCTACCATAATAGCCCTTACTCCATTTGTCAGAGATCCAATGTGGGGGTTCTGTCAATTGCTGAGTATATTCCAATTATGCATTCTGGAACTAGGGAAATCACTACAGGACGGGTTCAGGGACCCACTGGACCTACTGTGAGATGGACATGAGATAAGACTTCATTAATAACTTGACCTCCATATGCCCCCAGTCTGACTGGTGGGCCACAGTGATTTTTGGGACTCCTGGAATTAGTGTCAGTTCAGAACCAGTATCCAGTAATCCCTGAAAACTCTGATTATTCCTTTTCCTCAATGAATAGTCACTCTTTTAAAAAGGCCTTAGGTCCCTTTGGAGAAGGCTGGGAGAAAGATGAGCATTGTAAGTTTTTGGCAGTTTATTGGACTCCTTCCTCAAGGGGACCTAGCCTTTCCTTCATTCAAGGGGTTGGGGATCTTTAAACTCACTCAAGTCTGGGAATTGATTGAGGGACTATGACTGTCTATTCTGGCGATTTGAGTTAGACTGCTGTTCACCTCACCTAGAATTCAGCTGTTTGTACAGGTCAAGTAAATATTTAGTAGATTTCCTATCTATTTCACTCCTAGGAACACCACGACTAAGTAGCCAATGCCATAAGTCCATATAAATCAGACTATTCTGATTACTGCTTTGACTCTGCTGGCCATTATCGTAACCATGCCCACCTTGTCTTTGTCAATTGAGTGCAGCCACTTGACCTCTACTACCATGGGGTCCAATCAGCTCATTGTAGTTAGGTGTCTTAATTCATTTGGGCAGTTCCCACTGTCAAATCTGATTTATATAGAATAGAAATCACAGCAATCTTCAAGGGTGTTGGGGCTCCCTTCACAAATTTGTTCCTTGCCATTGTGGTAAAAGGTGTGTCCTCTGGCCACTCCATGTGTGGGTCTATGGGTCTAACCTGATAAATCCACTCTAGCATGCCAATTTCCCAAAGCTTTTGGATACCTTCTTCTACAGTATGCCAAAACAGGTCTGGTACTTCAACTAGATTTAGTGTAGGCTTTTACCACGTAATCCAAGCTTCAGCAACCCAACCAAATAAACTACTAGATTCTTTCCTAACTTCCTGAGTTCAAAATTAAATGAAGAATCTGTGCTTAGTGGGCCCATATCAATAAACTCAGACCGATCCATCTTTATGTTCCTTGCACCATCATCCCACACCCTTAATAGCCATTCCCACACATATTCCCAAGGTTTGTTTGTACATATTAGAAAAGCCAAGCAGTTCTTTTGGAGTATAATGTACCTCCTCCTGGGTCACACTTTGTACTTTACCTTTTGGGACTCGCTGGGACTTAAGTCTAGTTATAGGTCTAGATGCCAAAATTGATAGTGGGGAAGAGTTTTGAGAACATTCAGCATTGTTTTGTAAAGCATCTGCCTTGGGCGATGCCCCAGGAAAACTCAGACAAGGGCTCTTTAGAGGCAGCTGGGCTAATTTCATTAGATGGGAATGGAGGGGCTAATGGTTTTACTGGGCAAGGTGGGTTAGCAGACAAACATGGAGCAATCTCTTCAGATGGGAGTGACAGGGCTGGTTCTGTTGGTAGGAGTGTTTCAACAGAATTTAGGGGCTCAGTGTCTCCAGCTTCCTGATTATCTGCCCATATGTCCCCATTCCAAGTTTCAGGATCACATTTATTCCCAATCAATGCCCTCACTTTGACTCCAGACCCTTCTTGAGGCTGGTAGTTGAGTTGGTATTGTAATTCAGCCACTTTTACTATAAGACTCTGGGTTTGGTTTTTGGCAAGATCAGCTCTGTTACAAGAAATGAGGCTTCGTTTCAAAGCACAAGTGGATGCTTTGAGGTTATTTATGCAACACTGGAGCTTTGACTCTGAAGCCTTGAGTGCCTCTGTTTCTTTCGCCAGTTTATCTGGCGAAAGTAGGACCAACCAACCAGCTTCCTTATAGTGCTTATTTTGACAAAATTGATAAAAGATATCACACATGCAATCACACAGAGCCTTGCCTTTCACCAATTCCTGATCTATTGGAGGTGATATTTTGCATACATGAGTTGCCACCTCACACCATGGATTAGTAGTGCCCTCTTTACTACTGGAGGCAGAGTCCTCAATGCCTTTAAGACTAACTAAACTTAAGAATCAATTTAGAAAACTCATCTTTACAGTTTTGTTTCTCTAGAACTACTCTTGGGACCAAATGCCTTAGGCTGGGTTCTCTAGAGAAGTAAAACCAGTAAAGTGTATATACATATATATATGTATATATATATATACACTTTAGGTCACTATTTTTTTTTTTTTTGTAGGTCGCTATGAGTCGGAATCGACTTGATGGCACTGGACTGAGGATACATATATATAGAGAGAGAGAGAGAGAGAGAGAGAGAGAGAGAGAGGGAGAGAAAGATTTATATCAAGGAAATGGCACACGCGGTTGTAGAGGCTAGAATGTCCAAAGTCCATGGGTTACGCTTCTCCTGATGCACATAGCCACAGGGGCTGAAGAACCCAGGATCATCAGGTCAGAGAACAGGGCTCTTGTTCACAGCCTGTGAAGATCGATGAATCCCAACAATTGGCTGGCAAGACTGCAGGTAAGCTGCTAGCTCAAGTCCCAAGAACTGGAGATCAGATGAACAGGAGACAGCTGTAGGATGCAGAACGAGCAAAAGCCTCAAGCCTTGTCAGAATATCCAGTTATATTCAATTCAGACCACATGCCCAAGGAAATTCCCTTTCAACTGATTGACTACTCACAGCAGATCCCATCATGGAGGTGATTCCATAATATCAAACTCCATGGAAGTGATCACACCATCATACATCTGTCAAATCACAGAGGCTCATGGCCTGGCATAGTTGACACACAACCTTAACCATTATATCAAGGTCAGGGACTACACTACTTACTACAATTGGGAAGGTGCACAAGGCTCAGACACAGTAGTGAGAGGAGGTGTAGGAATGGGGTGAAGTGCACTAACAATTTTCCCCAGAGAAACCCTCATCACATCATCTTCAACTTTAATCTTCTGTTTTTGAGCCTATAAAGTGAGTGATGAGCTGAGGATTGCATTCTATTAGCGTATCTTCCACTAGTGGCTCTATGCCTGTTGCATTTTTTCATTAGTTGCAGCCTGTACTTTAAACATTTGGATAAACATGGTATCAGAATGGTTCTGTAATAGCAGTCGGCATTATGGTGATTCATGTCGGGGCCCAATGGACCTTAGAGTACAGGGATAGGAAACCAACCATGAGTGGACCTTCAAGTCCAGAAGGGTGAGCAGACAGCATCAGGAAGTGTCTCAGTAGAGAGAAAGTTTATAACCACGGGACTTAAGCACAATTACAACTCAGGGACACCACCTATTTAGTAAGGACAAGGCTGGGTTGCAGTCCAAGGCAGGGCTAAACCAAATGGAAAAAGGCAGAACTTCAGACTTTAAACTAGAAGACAAAATCAAAGACTGACCAGGTCTCAGGAAGTAGGTAGAATTCCAGTGGTGATACAGGGATGGAAGATCAGAACGGAGCTTGCAATGAGAATTGAGTGTGGGTAAACGCTCCTCATATCCCAAGTCAGGAGTGTTCTTAGAGAAAGGGTCAAGCCAGGTCTACAGGGAAGTAGGACTGTAGAGGGTGAAAAACAGAGAGCCTGCATCAGGTATAGATTCTAATTAGGGAATCCCACCCTGGGATGCAGGGAAGGAAGGGGACATCATTCTTATTGAGGCCATAGCTGCATAGTGCCCTCTGCTGTTTATATCAGAAGGGCTGGCCTTTAATAGGAACCTAGCAGAGACTGTTTTACCCAGTGAGATCAGGGTAACCAGAGAGGCTCTTTGTTCCTCCAAAGTCTCTTCCACATACTTGTTTATTCCTGAAAGTCACTTAACAGAATATAGAGCACTTCATTCCATGGTGAGAAATGAGGCTGATTAAGCAAATATCCTGGAGAGAAGAAAAACAGTTTCCCAAGCAAAACTGTAAATTAAAACCAGCAGAGTCATGCCAAAGACCAAGTTCTTTTCTTCTTTTCTTTCAACAAGCTTTATTGTTTAGAACAGTTTTACGTTTAAAAAAAAAATGTGCAGATAATACAGAGAATTTGCATTTATCTCCTTACCCCCAGTTTCTCCTATTATTAATATCTTACATTGTTGCTGGGTGCCGTCAGGTGGATTCTGACTCATAATGACCCATGTGATGGAGTAGAGCTGCTCCATAAGGTTTTCTTGGCTATAATCTTTACAGAAGCAGGTTAAAAAACAAAAAACAAAAAACCAAACCTACTACTGTCGAGTCAATTCAGATTCAGAGTGACCCCATAGGGTATCCAAGGCTGTGAATCTTTATGGAAGCAGACTGCCACATCTTTCTCCCGCAAAGAAGCAGAAGACTATTGGGTGGGTTTGACCTGCCAACCTTTGGGTTAACAGCCGAGCGCTTAACTGTTTGTTCCACCAGGGCTCCTTAACATCTTGCATTAGTGTGGTATATTTGTTACAATTGATGAATCAATACCGATGCATTATTATTGACTAAAGTCTGTAGTTTACGTTAGGGCTTCCTCTTTGTGTTCTTAGTTCTATGAGCTTTGACAAATGCATAATGTCGTGTATCCACCTGTTATAGATTGAATTGTGTCCCCCCAAAATATGTCTTGTAAATCCTAACCTCTGTATCTGTGGTTAAAATTCCATTTGGGAATGGGTTTTCTTTGTTATGTTAATGAGATAGGATTTGTGTAGGATGTATTTTAAATCAATCTCTTTTGAGTTATAAAAGAGATTAAACAAGCAAGCTGAGAAGCTGAGATGGGGGAAGAGAGATGCCAAGCCACATGAAGACCACCCAGGAGCAGAAACTCAGAAGAGACAAGGTCTTTCCCCCAGAGCCAACAGAGAGAGAAAGCCTTTCCCTAGGGCTGATGTCCTGAATTAGGACTTCTAGACTCTTAAACTGTGAGAAAATAAATTTCTGTTTGTTAAAGCCACTCACTTGCAGTGTTTTTTCATAGCAGCTCTACATAACTAGGACACCACCATTACAGTATTGGGGAGAACAGTTACCGTTGGCCTTAAAATGTCCTCGGCTTCACCTCTTCATCCCCCCCACCCCAGTCCCCCTGAATCCCTGGCAACCACTAGTCTTCATTCTGTCTATAAAAAAGTTTTGCTTTTTTCTGAAATGCCATATAGTTGGAATCATACGATATGTAGCCTTTCCAGACTGGCTTCTTTCTCTTAGCGGCATGCATTTAAGTTCCCTCCGTGTCTTCTGTAGCTTGAAAACGCGTTTTTTTTTTTTTTTTTTTTAAATCACTGAGTAATAGTCCAGGGACTAAGTTTTGATAGTGGACTAGGGAGAACCAAAGCAAAACGAAACACATTGCGGTCGAATTGATTTTGATTCATAGTGACCCTAGCGGAGAGAGGGCGCTAAGTGCTGAGTTTAGGGCTGAGGCAACAGCATAGAGAAGGAGACCGAAACCAAACCAAATCCAGTGCCGTGGAGTCGATTCCAACTCATAGCAACCCTATAGGACAGAGTAGAACTGCCCCATAGAGTTTCCAAGGAGCATCTGGTGGATTCGAACTGCTGACCCTTTAGTTAGCAGCCCTAGCACTTAACCACTATGCCACCAGGGTTTCCAGAGAAGGAGAAGGGCACAGAAAAATCAGGCTCTGAGAAACAGCCTTTCTACTGTGTGATCTTGAGGAAATTACTCCATGCCTCTGTGCCTGCATCTTCTCATCTGTAAAAGGGGGCTAGTAATAATAGTTCATACCTCACAGGATGGTTTCAGGATTAAGTGAGCTAACACATTAAAAACCCTTTGACTAGAACCTACCACTGAGTAAGTTTGCGACAAATGCCAGCGATTAATCTTACTATTAACCAGTGTTTCAACCATTCTGCCTAGGCTGCCCCATTCCACATGGACATCCTGCATCCTGTGACTGAGAAGTGTGTTCCTGGAGAAGGAGAACATGGAAAGCAAGTTGGAATGAGGAGATGAACAAAGAGAGTAATGCTTACTTTGAAGACTTGCTCTTCTTGCCATGAGTGACACCTAAGCTCTTATCGTGAAAACATTTGAGGAGGAAAAACTGGGAATAATAATTGGTGATCAGGCTTTAAGGAGACTGATCTACTGACTCTTTAACCTACCTGTAACCTGAAAGAACCTGGCTTCTTGGTCGGCCTGCAAACCATCACGTCTTCCCTAGACAAACCTAGGCAACCCTAAGCAAGCTCCTGAGATCTGCTCTGTGGCTTCATGGGCTCAGTCATCCATTACTACAAGTGGATCCTAGGCTCTTTGAGGGAAGGGATTGGATCCTGTCTCAGAGCAAAGGTTACAGGTAGGAGAGGGAGGGTGGAGTGACAGGAGAAACACTGACTCTACTTTTGGTAACAGTTAAGTCATAGGTTTCCTGAAGATAGGGAACAGAAAAAAGCAAGAAAACTTTTTAAACATATTTACTATTTTAGTCTATTTTAGACCTCTTGAATAAAATATTTTAGCTCCCAATACTTTAATTTCTTAATTTGTGAAACAGGAAAAATATTCTTGTATGTATTATTATTTGTGTGTGTTTGCATCTTTAAACCACTACTATAAAGAAGATTCTGGCTGTTATTTTGGAAATAAAAATGAATATACTTAGCTTTCACAATTTGCTCATGTGTGAATTCCTTCAAAATGGACTTCTCCATTGGCACCACAACATTCTTGAGTATCAATTCTATGTCAGTCAATCTCAACTCATTGACCAGAACCACAAGGAGGCCAGAGAATGCATTCCTACCATGGACTCACAAGTAGGGAACCCAGAAATATTTGGCAAATAGCACTACTGTCTTTCAGACACTTTCAGAAAAATTTCTATCACCAGTTTGGTTTTGCATAGCAAGGCAGCCATAAAATAAACAAAAAACAATTGAGTATCTCTTTGCAGGGCAGCTTTCAAAGGTTTAAATATTGGTAGTTTAGAATCAAGAAAAAAGATTAAAAAAACAAAAACCAATCTCGTCATCAAGTGGATTCTGACTCATAGCAACCCTATAGGACAGAGCTGAACTGCCCCACAGGATTTCTTTACAGAAGCAGACTGCCATATCTTTTTCCCAAGAAGTAGTTGGTGGGTTCAAATCTCGACCTTTCAGTTAGCAGCTGAGAGCTTTAAACCAGATAGTAAATATTTAAAGGATGAACGTTTTCAATTGGAAATTATGCTCCTCTAGTAAAATTAGAAAGAGGGGAAGGCTTTCAATGAGATGAATTGACACAGTGGCTGCCATGATGAGCTCAAGCACAGCAAGGATTGTGAGAATTGTGCAGGACTGGGCAGTGGTTCATTCTGTTGTACCTGGGGTGTCTATGGAATTGACTTGACAGCTCCTAAACAACAACAGTAAAATGAAATTTGTTCATAGTGAGGGGCTTGACTCTAACTGCTGGACTTATAAAATTTCTTAATCATTAGTTTATTGACACACATTTCCTTCCTGGCTCTTGGCACTATACAAACACCTTTATTTTTTACAACCCCAAAACTAAAATTCCAGAACACCACATAATAACGACCTGAATAATTTCCTTTTGTTTGGTGTATTTATTTGGTACAGTACCAAGGTTGAATCAACAATTTCCTCGTGCTAATACCAGTTAGTCTCCTTTCTTTTCCATATTTTCTTAAGCTTTCCACCCTTTTAGCACATATTAAGGGGAATTTAGTGCTGAGTGTAGTCAGTTTTGCCATAATGTGACATGTATATTTCTAAAAAATCACCTTCCTATGAAAAATTGGCCAAAGGCTAATGGAAAAAATAGGATTAGGGACATAATATGCCAAAACTTTGTCGGTGACACATTAAAAAAAGAACCCAGTAAAAAGGTAATACAGTATTACCCATCTTAAATGGCTAAGAAATACATAAATATTGCAATAAATATGGTAGTTTACCTTGAAAAAGACCTGAAGTTTGCCTTTGGGAGTCGGCGTCAGAAGGTTTGCAGGGGAGTTAGTGTGAACTGTTGGAAGGAGGGGTATCTGAAACTGGACAGCATGTTGTAGCTGGTAGATATTTGAAGTGTGTGTGTTTGTATGTGTGCACATTTTGTGTATTCATACATGTCTTGGTTCATGTGGCTACCATTTTCTGAGTTCACCAAATGTTTTGCACAGAGGACATCATACATAGGCAAACATGACATGTATGTTATGTTGAAATGATTCCCTAATACCAATCCAGTTAGAACAAACATGACAAATGTCATAGCAGAAATGATCATATATCATGCTGAGCAGCATACAGCACAGTGATTCTCAGCCCTACAGGCACATTAAAATCACCTGGGTAGCTTTTAAAACCTAAGCAGACCTGAGCCTTACTCAACAGAGATTCTGCTTTAATTAGTCTGGCATGGGAATCAACAATGGATTTTTTTTTTTTTAAACCTTCCTAAGTGATAGAACAAAGAAAGAGAAAAAATATTTCTCTGAAAGTTTAATTCAAATAAATCCATATTGATTTCTAATGATATACTCTTAATTTGAGGGGTGCAAGTACAGAAAAATGAAATCTCTCTGGTCATGGATCTTATTTGTCTTTTGCTGGTGTTAAAACAAAAATCATATTAAGCCAATAATAGAAATTCACTGAAGTTCATTGAATATATAATTTGAAAATCAGGGTAACATTTCAACTAGACTGTCAGAAATGTTCTGAAGATGAGAACTTCCAAAATTCTTATACCAAATCCTATCGTTGGCATTGGCATGGAAAAAATGGTGGGAAAAGAACTGGTAAACAAGTGTGGTGAGGAAGGATTTTCAAATAGCATTGTCTTGAAGAAGGATTAAAACAATTACTGATTTACCCTAAACATAGCTCTCAGACTGATTTTTGGGATCTATTTCCCCTAAACTAACTCAATTCTTTAAAAGAGCACAACGCCCAAGACAAAACGGTCCTACTAGTTTATCTGGACTTGTCTTTGACCCAAAGGTGGCTTTTAGGAACCAGTTTTTTGGTTCAAAAACCCTGTGTGGGTTACCTCAATTTTGATGAAAGCCAGAAATCTGGATTCCAGGAGAATTAAAACGATTTTGTCACTGGTGTTCAAATGTACGTCCACCAAAACAAAACAAAACAAAACAAAACAAAACAAAACAAAAAGCTATTATATAAAATAATGTCATCTAATTGTTATACAAAGATTTGAGGCAATGACTTTATCAGAGAACTGAGAAACTGGGGTAGCCAGGAGTGCTCAGCGATGGTAGTCTTAGAGAGGGTGGATCCTGAGTTGGCCCTAATTGTTGGGATGGGTTTGGACTGATATAGATAGGTACTTATTTTAGGCAGAAAGGGAGCACTTCAGAAAGGGGAATAAGAGTAACGAAGGCATTCATGTGAGACCATGAAGAGAACACTCTAATCTAAGCAGAGAACCATGTTGGACATAGAGGGACAGTGTGTCAGATTACAAAAGGCCAAGAATGCCTGGTGGGGGTGTTTGGACTTGATCTGATACATCATAGTGAAAAAGAAAAAAAAAAAAACAGTGTACAAAGCAGAGTGAGCGCTGCAGTCTGCTCTGGAAAAGTGAATCACATAAAGAGCAAGGGGCCAGAGAAACATGGAGGGGGATAGCAAAGAGGGTAAAGGGGGGGATTGCTAGGAGGGGGCCCCACAGGCCCTTAGATCACTATCTTGCTCTGACTCCAGCGTCCAGGCATGAACCTTAAGCAGAAATATTGTAACCATGAGCAACTCATCGTGGAGATAAACTTTTCTACTAGGAATTCCTTCTGCCTGGTAGTTATTAGGGTCCCTGGGTGGTGCGAATGGTTAATGCGTTTGGCTGCCAACCGTAAGGATGGCAGCTCAAGTCCACTCAGTGGTGCCTCAGAAAAAAGACTTGGCAATCTCTGGCATCATTTCTATCTTCAAGGCCATATTTTCCAACTACCGATCCTTCTTCTTGGATGGATCTTGGCTAAAAGCAGAGAATACCAAAAAGATGTTTACCTATGTTTTATAGACTCTGGTAAGGCATTTAACTGTGTGGATCGTAACATATTATGGATAACATTGCAGACAATGGGAGTTCTCGAACACTTAATTGTGCTCATGAGGAATCTGTATGTGGATCAAGAGGCAGTCGTTCAAACAGAACAAAGGGATACTGCATAGTTTAAAGTCAGGAAAGATGTGCGTCAGGGTTGTATTCTTTCACCATACCTATTCAATCTGTATGCTGAGCAAGTAACTCGAGAAGCTGGACTATATGAAAAAGAATGTGGCATCAGGATTGGAGGACGATTCATTAACAACCTGCATTATGCAGGTGACACAACCTTGGTTGCTGAAAGTGAAGAGGACTTGAAGCACTTACTAATGAAGATAAAATACCACAGCCTTCAGTATGGATTACACCTCAACATAAAGAAAACAAAAATCCTCACAACTGGACCAATTAACAACATGATGATAAATAGAGAAAAGACTGAGTTTGTCAAGAATATCATTTTACTTGGATCCACAATCAACATCCACAGAAGCAGCAGTCAAGAAATCAAAAGACGCATTGCATTAGGCAAATGGACTACAAGAGATCTCTTTTCTTAAAAAGCAAAGATGTCATCTTGAGGACTAAGGCGTGCTGGACCCAAGCCATGGTGTTTTCAGTCGCCTCATATGCATGCAAAAGCTGGACAATGGATAAGGGAGACCGAAGAAGAATTGATGCCTTTGAATTGTGGTGTTGGCAAAGAATATTTGATATATCATGGACTGCCAAAAGAACAAACAAATCTATCTTGGAAGAAGTACAAACAGAATGCTCACATAGTTTGGACATGTTGTCAGGAAGGATCAGTCCCTGGAGAGGGACATCATGCTTGGTAAAGTAGAGGGTCAGAGAAAAAGAGGATGACACTGAAAGATATGGATTGACACAATGGCTGCAATAACGTGCTTGAGCATAGCAACAATTGTGAGGAATGTGCAGGACTGGGCAGTGATTTGTTCTGTAGTGCATAGGATCCCTATGGGTCAGAACTGACTCGACGGCACCTAACAACAACAACAACCTTCAGAGTTTCATACACACCAGTGACTAGGATCCAGGATTTGCTGCCACCAATCTGGTTTAGGAGTGCTAAGGAGGAGCCCTGAGTCCTGAATGTCTGCCAGTCTGTTGCTGTTTCCTTTTTCTCCTGTATTGGCAGTCAGATCTATTGAACATCTGTCATGCTGTGACTAGTGCCTTATTCTGAACTCTGCCTTCCTGAAGCAGAGCTCTGACACCCTGCTTATCCCTCAGACACCTTTAGCCTTACAGGCTATCCAATTCCCTGGCTAAATCCCTTCTCCCTTGGGGAGTCCTTGGGACTGGACTGTCACTGCCTATTTGTGTTTTGGCTTCTGTACCTTATGTGGTACTCTAGACCCCTTGACAGTGCTCCTGGCCCAAATCAAGCTAAAGTTACCCAGGCCCTCTGGACTCTGAGAGTTGGGTAGCTGCGTACTCTGTGGGGCCAGTTCTCTAGGCAAGTAGGTCTGGTCAAGCTTTAGCTTCCTCTTCTTACCTGTTTGTTTATTCTCCTCAAGCCTCAGAATACTGCAAGGCACAGCTTCTTCTCCCTTCTAGCCCTCCTTCTTACAATTCCCTACTGTACTATTGCTATCTAGTTCTGCCACCAAAGGGAACTAAGTAAATGAGGCTTCAAAAATTAAGTTCTCACCAATAGGACTTTTAAAGAACAATTTGCTTATTATTTTACATTTTATTCAGAACATATAGCAAGGGACTCTGATATGTAATGGGTCTGCTCGAACCCCAGCCCCTGAAGAAATGTTTTCCCCAGCGGAGCTCACTTGATCTTCAACTGCAGGATCACCCCTGCCTTAGGCTTTATGACTGATGTTGACCTTAATCAAGAGGAAATAAAAGGAGCCCTTGCTTAGTATTAGGTGGTTCAGTATCTAATTACCCTTGTTGCTTTTTCTGATCTGACCCTGTGCCCCAGTTGTAGTAACTGGGCTTCCACTTTTTTCCTAGAACCAACTTTTCATATTGTACCAGACTAATAACAAGTCTGTAAACTGTATTGTTGCACTTTTCTGATTTTAGGTTCCCTTAAGCCTGGCCCTCCACCTTGCTCCAATCTTTCCTTTTCCCTCAGGAATTGATTTCCAGATCCCTCTCCTACCTTAGCCAATGTCTGTTCTTTTACCATATAATGCCCACTTATTAGGAAACTCTTCTTTCCTCCTATAAGAACTCCTTGTTGCCCAGTATTTGCTTAAACTACCATCTATTTCCTATTGCAATACTTCAAAATACATCTACAGAGCACCTACACTGGGCTTATAATTTTCAACAAATACCAGTCACCATCTTCAAAGAGCTTACAGTCTACTGCAAGAGAGAGACAACTAAACAGGAAAGACTTGTAACTGCTAATTGTGCAGAATATGTTATCTAAATTAACAAATTTTATTCTATAGGAATCCTAAGAGGAGGCGTTATTATCTCCGTTTTACAGATGTGGAAAGTAAGGCTTGGATAGGTTAAGTAGCTTGTCAGCATCACTCAGACACAAAGAGGAAGTGTTAGGTTTAGAAGCCAGGTCAGCATGACTTTGCTGTACTATCGATCCTCACCTTGTGCTGTGGTGCACCTAAGTATAATTTGTTGATTTGTACAAAACAACCTGGTGACCTTTGGTTATAATTGCATTGCATTTATAGAAAAATTTAGGGGGAATTAACATCTTTACAATATTGAGGCTTCTAATCCAGTAACATGATATATGTCAGTCTTTTGGGTTGCTGGGTCTTTGTTAATTTCTCTATATAATGTGTTGCAGTTTTCTCTGTAGGTGTCTTGCCCCCTTTTCATTGGCTTTATTCTTAGGTATTTGGGGCCTTTTTAAGGCATATTTTAAATGGTTAATTTTTTAATTGTTTTTTGCTATCATATAGAAATAAAATGGATCTTTGTATATTGCTCCTACATCTAGCAATCTTGCTAAATTTACTTATATATTCTAATAGCTTTTCTGTAGATTTTTCCTGCCTAGTTAACTGTAAATAAAGACAGTCTCTGTCTTTTCTAATAGTCACATATTTTATTTCTTATTCTTGCCCTACATTCAGACTTCATTTAACTATCTGAATCATGGATATCCTACTGGATAGATAGGGTGTCATATGATATACTTTTCTCTGGCTGATTTCCTAAGTCTCTGTTGTCTTTATTATATTAAAATGAGTCTTGTTTAGCAAGTGTGTTTATCTAGTCTACACTGATGTCAGCCAGAGTTAGGAGTGGGTGGCACCCAGCGTTGCTGAGTTGAATCTGTGCAGCCATTTGAGAGCTTCGTTTAATATTAAGGGTTTCTTTCTTGTCTCCATAGCTCTCACAGATGCTTTGTTAATACTGCCTTGTTTTTATTTCTCTGTGTACAGACACCACAAAAGTATGTGTGTGTGAGAGAGATTGACTGCACTTTTAGAAAAAGTGTTCCCAAGATTCGTTGTCCTGTTTTGCAGATAACACTGCCATATGATATGTCTTGATAACCCCCTTAGCACCCTCTCTACACGGGAATGAGGCCTATGAAGTAGGGACTAGAGAATTGGGTCGTGGTTAACTTTGGGTAAATCCAGTGCTTGGCTTATTCCTATGCTGGAGAGGCCAGTGTTGCAGAAGCCTCACAAAATAGCACCCAGCCCTGATTCAGAGAACCACACTACCATTAACCCATTGCTGTTGAGTTGATTCTGACTCATAGCAACCCGATAGGACATAGTAAAACTGCTCCTCAGGGTTTCCAAGGAGCACCTAGTGGATTCAAACCGCCACCTTTTGGTTAGCTGCCAAACTCTTAACCACTGCACCCCCAGGGTTTCCATACTAACATTAAAAATCATTAGTCTTAGTAAATACTCTCCTTGAGTTTGTCTATGGCTGGACATCAGATGCTGATACCCTGCGCTAAGCGATAATACTGATATTCACCTTTTCATTTTTTGTTTTTCTACTTCATTAGTGGGGCAATTGTGGAAATGCATGGAATTAAGACCCTTAATACAGTATAATGCTGTATACTTAAAATATAGGGTTTATGGTTATTAGACATGGCATGTTCTCCAAAAAGCAACCTTTTTACCTCATGGCTGATATTTCTTGCCCAGTAAAAATATGGGAAAAAATGCACATGAGCATTAATGATTCATTCCATGAAGAAAAAGAGAAAGCCTATGGAAAGAAAATTGGACTAGTTAGGGACTGAGTTACGATCAAAAGTCAAGTTTTCTAATGGGTTGAGTCCAACCAGAGGCACCTCAAAAGAAAGGCCTAGCAATCTACTTCTGAAAAATCAGCCATTAAAAATCCTATGGCGACCATGGTCTTGAAGAATATGTAGCTCAATTGGCATAACATAGTTTATGAAGAAAATGTTCTACATTCTACTTTGGTGAGTAGCGTCTGTGTTCTTAAAAGCCTGTGAGTGGCCATCTAAGATACTCCACAGGTCTCATCACTTTGGGAGCAAGGGAGAATGAAAAAAACTAAACATACAAGGGAAAGATTAGTCCAAAGGACTAATGGACCACAACTACCACTGCCTTCACCAGACTGAGTACAGTACAACTAGATGGTGCCCAGCTAGCGCCACTGACTGCTCTGACAGGGATCACAATAGAGGGTCCTAGACAGACTTGGATAAAAATGTAGAACAAAATTCTAATTCACAAAAAAAGACCAGACTTACTAGACTGCCAGAGACTGGAGTAGCCCTTGAGAGTACGGCCCCCAGACACCCTTTTAGCTCAGTAATGAAGTCACTCCTGAGGTTCGCCCCTCAGCCAAAGATTAGACAGGCCCATAAAACAAAATAAAACTAAAGGGAAACACCAGTCCAGGGGCAAGGACTACAAGGCAGGAGGGGACAAGAAAGCTGGTAATAGGGAACCCAGTTTTGGAAGGGAGAGCGTTGATACATTGTGGGGTTGTTAACCAATGTTATAAAACAACACGAAACACACACACACACATACACATTGGGTTTCCAAGAGTCGAAATTGACTTGACAGAAACTAGTTTTAACTAGTACAGAACTTTCTACAGTATATCATTTTTCCTCATGCCAATGTGACCTTTCTATCTATGCATAATTTTGAACAAAAAATTGAGATATATGGCTTGATAGTTCAGTCCATCTATCTATCTGTCTATCTGATCATTATATATCTGTCAGATACACAGTTTCAAGCTATGGACTTAAGTGTGCAAGAAATTTAAAAATGTCATGCTGCTAGTTTTGAAGATGAATGGAGACATGAGCCAAGGGTGTTAGGCAGCCTCTAGAAGCTGGAAAAGGCAAAGCAATGGATTATCTTCTAGAGCCTCCGGAAAAAAACAGAGCCCCGTTGATGTCGTGACTTTAACCCAGTGAGAGTCATTTGGACTTCAGACTTACAGAACTATAAGATAATAAACTGTGTTGCTTTAAACCAATAAATTTGTAGTAATTTGTTACAGCCACAATAAAAAACTAACACAGTAGCTGTAATTATGTATTTCTAAATAATTCACTGGCAAATTAACTGAAAATTTTGCTAAGTTAACAGCACAGAGACAAACGAGTTCAATAGATTAAACTCTTACGTGCAATCTGGTGGTTGAAATCTTTCAGTAAATGACTTGAAATGACATCAATTTACAGCTATTCTCCCAAAAGAATAGAAATACTATGTTCCAAGCAAGACACTAAGCTTATTGTTTTGTGATTAAACAATTTAAAAAAAGGTTGAAATGAATGATTTGGATCACCAAATAATACAGTGGAGAAAGAAGCTCAACTTGTGAACACTCAGGAATGTAGCATTTTATTGCAAGGATAGAGGACAGAAAATAGACAGCCAATGAGACCTGCCTAGGAATTATTAACCAGCCAAGGGGTGACTGGGGGAGTTTTAGCCCCACCCAAACCTTATCCCAGGAAGTCTATCAGACTTTCATTCTCACAATCTTAGTTATGGACAACTGACATTTTCTTAATCTTACGTTGAAAACACTATGGAGCACAATTCTACTCCAACACACAGGGGGCTGCCATGACTCAGAGTCGACTCAACAGACAACTGTTTTTTAATGTACATAGCCTCAAATGCATTGTTTCAAACAGGAAGCTACACCTAATTCTTTCCTATAGGAAGAGGACTTGTCTATGCCCACACAACACAGTAGAGGTGCAGGATAGCAGAACAAGCACAGGACAGAATAAAGGAGTCCACCCTCTTCCAGGTCATAAAGGTCTCTCTTTGGCTAAGGCTCCAGGAAGGTCCCTGTAAGTAGAGAGGTGGGTTGTGGGCTGCGGGATTTGAACAGGGCCTACATCTCAGATATGAGCCCCCTTCCAAAGGTCTCAAGAACATCCTCCCTCTTTCCATTTGATATGACGCAACCCAGTGCCATCGAGTCGATTCCCACTCATAGAGACCCTATAGGACAGAGTAGAACTGTGCCATAGAGCTTCCAAGGAGTACCTGGTGCATTTGAACTGCCGACCCTTTGGTTAGCAGCCGTGGCACTTAACCACTACACCACCAGGTTTTCTATGACACACCTTCAAAAGCATAGGGTTCCCTACTCCCATTCTCTAATCTGATTTTCTGCTAGTCATTGGAAAAGCCCAATTTGTCCATCAGCCATGGGACCCTTCCTGTTGGTATAAAGATGTGGTCACATTTTGCCTGGATCTTTACATGACAATTTTTCTGATTATTTACAACTTTATAGTATCTCAAAGTCTAGAACCTGAATGTGATCATATAACCTATTTCAGGAGAACCTGAAAAGTCTTAATTCTCTTGGGCCCAGGTCCTTCACCAGCCTCCAACATTCTGTATATTAACCCTCTAGAAACTTACCAAGTAGAAGTAAAGAAGCTGCACTTGAAGTAGGACAACACAGATTTGAAACCTGGCTCCACCATTTGCCTGCTGTGTGATCTTGGACTCCTGAATTAGTTCAAGAACCTACTAACTGGTACCTCTGATTCAGTTTTTGTTCCTTTCCAGCCTGTCAACAAAGTAGCATGGGTGGTACCATGAGATTGGCCAATGTCATGTTCGTGTTTTTGAAGTTTTGTTTAAAGAAATTCTTTTGTACTCTTATGTCACAAAGATTTTCTTCTACCTTCAGGCATTTAATCAATCCATAGCAGTAGTTCTCAGCTGAGAGCGATTTTGCCCCCTGGGGACATTTAAAATGCCAGGGGACATTTTTAACCATCTCTCTGTAGATACAAAGCTACTGGCATCTAGTGGGTAGAAGACAGGGGTGCTGCTAAATATTCTATAATACACAGGACAGCCCCCACCACAAAGAGTCATCCAGTCCGAAATGTCAATAGTGCCAAGGTTGGGTACCCTTGATCTGTAGTCTGTCTTTGTACACTATGATGATATGCAGGAATTCAGTTCATTTTTACACATAAGAAGCCAGTTTTTCCTGTTCTTATTCTACAGATTCCCACGTACCCGCTATCAAAAATAACGATATCTGCTAACATTTATTTAGAGCTTAATACATATTAAGATCTTGTAAGTGCTGGTGTTAACATGAATCTTTTCACTCATTGTCCCCTAAATAATAAAGATCAACAAAGAAAGCAAATAAAACTATCCATATACCACATCTACAACATCATCAGAGACAGTACTGCAAACTCAAGTTTACGTATCAGTAGGAAAATACCCATTCATGAGTTGGCTTCAAGGATACGGGCTGCATATTCTACGTGTTATATTAAAGGCTTGCCATGAGTCGGAATTGACTTGATGGCAGTGGAGTGCTAGGGAAAAAGTTTTTTTTTTTTCGTTCTAAAGAGGAATTTATTGAGAAATAAACATCTATATTTTCTATTTCCATTTTTATAGACAAGTGTAAATAGCTAAGAAACAAAAGATTAGGGATTTAAATCTGTTGATTCCAAAGCTCATATGGCCTATTTTATCTCTTCTGTGCTTTTTTTTTACCCCCAATTATGTATTGCCCTGTCCACCATCACTTTTTATACCAATTATACTGCTGAATTACTGTCAAAGATAGAAACTCTTATGAATGGGTCATCTGGAAACGTTTGTCCTATTTTAAGAACAAATTAAAAGTTGCCTCAGTTGGTGGTGTCTAACTCTTCAACTTAGAAGAGAGAAAATATTAATAGGAATCAACTCTGCTTATTTAACAGGTCAAGTTGGCCCTTGGCGTTCATGATGACACTTGAGGAGGAGCCGATTAATACTGAGACGTGTGGAAACAGGATCAATAATTTTCAGTAACTGAGGAAGATTACCAGAAGTCAAAGAAGCCTTTATAGCAGAGGCTGTACAACCCTGAGCTCAGGACTGTTCAGCACTTGGCAGGCGATTGAGAAAGTCTAATTGTGACTGATGATGAGTCATTTTACACTATTGTCACACGTCCTTTCACTATGTTCCATTTTAGGAACAGTATAACTTGCCCAGCCTGAAACTGCCTAATTTAAACCTTGACTCTTACCTGTGTGAATCAAAATGACTCAGAAAGTGCAAATAAAATAACCCTAAGGAGTCAGTGGTGGTTTCATTTTTCTCATAGCTTCTTTTCTCAGAACTGAGTCCTGTATCTCTAGGTGTATAGGAGACACATAAGTGCTAGAGAATTGAATTTGGGTAGCAAGGGGAAGTCGAAAGTCTCACAGGACTATAAATTAAAGCCTGCAGTTTCCTTGACATGAGGATACAGGGTAGGCTATTCTAAAATTGTGATCAAAGTTTTAATCATACATAAAATAAGGTATTGATCCTTTAATGGAGAGTGAACTATTGCCTCCTGTGTATAATTAAAACATGGATGATAACACACACACATATATGTAATATATATTTCAGTCCTCTATATTCAGCTTGGAAACTCTGGTGATGTAGTAGTTAAGTGCTATGGCTGCTAACCAAAATGTCAGCAGTTCAAATCCTCCAGGCAGTCTTTGGAAACTCCATGGGGCAAGTTCTATGCTGTCCTATAGGGTTGCCATGAGTCGGAATCGGCTCGATGGCAACAGGTTTGGCCTGGTTTTGGGCTTATATTCAGCTTGCGTGAGTTACCAACACAGTGTCAGACTTATTTTTGTTTATGACCATAAAATTAACACGTATTTGTTACTCATTATAGAAAAATTTCTGAAATAGCCGTTTTGAATCATTTTGTGTCACCAATCAACAACTAGAGGGTAACTATTTTCTACGCTTTGTCATTATTTCCTATCAGTTGTTTTATTCCTATGTGGAATTAAAAAAAAATGTGAATAAAGATGTACAGTACATACAGTTGTCTGCATTGTTATTTTACTTATTATTCCCATAATTATTTTCCAACATCATTACCTTCCCTGAATATATGTTTTAAATTGCTGCACGATGTTTCATACATATTTTACATGCTAAATAACTTATATTATAAGCCACATTCGTATCATTGGCTGTTTAGGTTATTTCCATTTTTTTTTTTTTTTGTTATTATAAATAGTACCAGTTTGAACATTGTCTAAATTTCTGGATATTTCTTTGGGATAGATGCCTAGAAGGGGTATGACTAGGTCAAAGGATGCGAACAATTTTAGTCTTTTGATGTATATTGCCAGTTGCTTTCCAAAGAACTTACCACCAGCCATGTAGAATGCTGCGTCATCCCATGTGGAATTCTTTTAGTGGAAGTAGTGGAATAGTGTTGAAAGGTGTATCCACTTCTTATTCTACTGTAATAACGAATTACCACAAACATAGTGGCTTAAAATAACAGAAAGAAACATAGTTCTGGAGGTCAGAATCCTAAAACCAAGGTGTCGGCAGGGTCACGTTCCTTCTGGAGGCTCTAGGGGAGAATTTTTTCCTTGCCTTTTCCAGCATCTAGAGGCTGCTTGCATTCCTTGGCTCGGGGGTCCCTTCCTTCATCTTCAGAGCTGGCAGTATAGTATTTTCAAATCTCTCTCTCTTATCTGTATTCCTATCACCATATTTCCTTCTCTCTTTCACCCTCCTGAATCAGTCTTTTTTTTTTTTTAGTTGTACTTTAGATGAAGGTTTACAGAACAAACTAGCTTCTCATTAAACAGTACATATATTGTTTTATGACATTGGTTAACAACCCCATGACGTGTCAACATTCTCCCTTCTCGACCTTGGGTCCCCTACTGCTTTCTTGCCTTGCCCCTGGGCTGGTGTGTCCCTTTAGTCTTGTTTTGTTTTATGGGCCTGTCTAATCTTTGGCTGAAGGGTGAATCTCAAGAGTGACTTCACTACTGAGCTAAAAGGGTGTCCAGGGCCCATACTCTCAGGGGTTTCTCCAGTCTCTGTCAGATCAGTAAGTCTGGTCTTATTTTGTGAGTTAGAATTTTGTTCTATATTTTTCTTGCTCTGCCTGAGACCCTCTATTGTGATCCCTGTCAGAGTAGTCAGTGGTGGTAGCCAGGCACCATAATAGTTGTACTGGACTCAGTGTGGTGGAGGCCGTGGTAGTTGTGATCCATTAGTCCTTCAGACTAATTTTTCCCTTGTATCTTTAGTTTTCTTCATTCTCCTTTGCTTCCTGAGGGGTGAGACTAGTGGAGTACCTTAGATGGCTACTTACAGGCTTTTAAGATCCCTGATGCTACTCATCAAAGTAGAATGTAGAACATTTCCTTATAAACTACCCATTGCTGATGAGTTGATTCCGACTCATAGCAATCCTATAGGACAGAGTCAAACTTCCCCATAGGGTTTCCCAGGAGTACCTGGTGGATTCAAACTGCTGACCTTTTGGTTAGCAGCCATAGCTCTTAACCACTACACTGCGAGATTTTTCTCCTTGTAAACTAAACTATGTTATGCCAATTGAGGTAGATTCCTGTATCCCTCTTAAAGGATCCTTGCAATTACTTTGGGCCCACCCAGATAATCCAGGGTAGTCTCCCCATTTTAAGACCTTTAATTTAATCGCAACTGCAAAATCCCTTTTGCCAGGCAAGGTAACATATTTACAGGTTTTTGGGATAAGGACAAGGACATCTTTGTATGGAGGGGTCATTATTCAGCCCACCACAAAATGCAAAACATAGTTTGATCCTCCATTCTAAGGTGTAGTTTGTGGAACTGCTAATTAGTGTAGTGATTAGCAGTTCTGCTAGTTCGGAAAAAAATTCATCTAGATTTTTGTCTGGTTGAAGGAAGAAAGCATAAAGGAACGTATTTATTGAGTGCCTACTGAGGAAGCTGAGGCTTAAATGGCTAGACGGTGGCAGATCTGCCTGACTCCCAAGTTTACCCTTTTTATTGTTTTTAATTATATTATCTTTTATTAAATAGGAAGAAGTACAGCCAGAATGCTCATTAGAAGTGAGGATGGTGCGACTTCGTCTCACATACTTTGGACGTTGTCATGGATTGAATTATGTCCCCCTAAAAATGTGTGTATCAATTTGGTTAGGCCATGATTCCCAGTACTGTGTGGTTGTCCTCCATTTTGTGGCTGTAATTTTATGTTGAGAGGATTAGGGTGGGATTGTAATACTACCCTTACTCAGATCACCTCCCTGATCCAAGACAAAAGGAGTTTCCCTGGGGTGGGGCCTGCACCACCTTTTCTCTCTCAAGAGATAAAAGGAAAGGGAAGCAAGCAGGGAGTTGGGCACCTCATACCACCAAGAGAGCAGCACCAGGAGCAAAGCACGTCCTTTGGACATGTGGTTCCTGGGCCTGAGAAGCTACTTGACCAGGGGAAGATTCAGGACAAGGAACTTCCTCCAGAGCCGACAAAGACAGAAAGCCTTTCCCTGAAGCTGACACCCTGAATTTGGACTTGTAACCAACCAGACTATGAGAGAATAAATTTCTCTTTGTTAAAGCCATCTACTTGTGGTATTTCTGTTATAGCAGTACTAGATAACTAAGACAGACATGTTATCAGGAGGGACCAGCCCCTACAGAAGGACATCATGCTTGGTAGAGTAGAGGGTCAGCAAAAAAGAGAAAGACCCTCAATGAGATGGATGGACACAGTGGCTGCAACAATGGGTTCAAGCATAACTATAATTGTGAGGATAGCCCAGGACCAGGCAGTGTTTCATTCTGTTGTACATAGGGTCGCTATGAGTCAACAGCACCTAACAACAACAGCAACATCTTTTATTAAAAGCCAATTATATCAGTACCTACAAGAGGGAGAAAATTTCTGGCTTTAAAAAGCTAATTGCTAATACTAAAGCCCATATGGCCTATTTTGCCTTTTCTGTGCTCCTTTTTTTCCCCACCTAGGTCTTGTCTAGATGGCATAGTGGTCAAGATCCTGGCTGCTAAGCAAAAGGTCAGCAGTTCAAATTCACCAGCCGCTCTTTGGAAACTCTATGACATTTCTACTCTGTCCTATAGGGTCGCTATGAGTAGGAACTGGCTTTGGTTTGTTTGGTTTTAGGTCTTGCCTTATCCATCATCACTTTTGATAACAATTATACTGTTCAGTTACTGTCAAAGATAGGAACTCATATGAATGGATCATCTGGAAACAATATAGCTATTTATTGTGTTATTATAAATAATATGAGTATTTACATTACACTTCAGAAAAAGTACAGCTAATATTGAATATATATGTCAAGAACCCCAAAAAGCAACTTCTGCTTTCCTCCCAAATATGACAGCTTTTGAAGTTTTTGACTATATGAAGAAGATCACAGCATCAGAGTTAGAGGAAGACTCATTAACAAGCTGCGCTATGCAGATGACACAACCTTGCTTGCTGAAAGTGAAGAGGACTTGAAGCACTTACTGATGAAGATCAAAGACCACAGCCTTCAGTATGGATTACACCTCAACATAAAGAAAACAAAAATCCTCACAACTGGACCAATAAGTAACATCATGATAAACGGAGAAAAGATTGAAGTTGTCAAGAATTTTGTTTTACTTGGATCCACAATCAACACCCATGGAAGTGGCAGTCAAGAAATCAAAAGACACATTGCATTGGGCAAATCTGCTGCAGAAGACCTTTTTAAGGTGTTAAAAAAGATATCACCTTTAAGACTAAGATGTGCCTGACCCAAGCCGTGGTGTTTTCAATCACCTCCTATGCAGTGAAAGCTGGATGGTAAATAAGGAAGACAGAAGAACTGATGCCTTTGAATTGCGATGTTGGTGAAGAATATTGAATATGCCATGGACTGAGAAAACAATGAACAAATCTGTCTTGAAAGAAGTACAACCAGAATGCTCCTTAGAAGCAAGAATGGTGAGACTATACCTCACATACTTTGGACATGTTGTCAGGAGGTATCAGTCCCTGGAGAAGGACATCATGCTTGGTAAAGTAGAGGGTCAGTGAAAAAGAGGAAGACCCTCAATGAGATGGATTGACACATTGGCTGCACAATGGGTTCAAGCATAACTATAATTGTAAGGATGGCCGAGGATCGGGTAGTGTTTCATTCTTTTGTACAAAGGGTCAGCATGAATCGGAACTGACTCGATGGCATCTAACAACAACAACATGACAACTTTTAGCCAGGTTACTAACTATTGGTATGGACAACTGATGATTTAGGAGAAAGTGGTGCCTTGGAATGAACAAGCATAAGTGGGAGCACCTGGCCAAGTTACTTGATGCTCTGGTCAATGTATCTGCTTGACTTTCTTCAGGTGGCAAGTTTTCGTGGATTGAATTGCGTCCCACCAAAATATCTGTCAACTTGGCTAGGTCATGATTCCCAGTGTTGTATGATTGTCTACCTTTTTGTCATCTGATGTGATTTCCTCATGTGTTGTAAATCCTATCACTATGATGTAATGAGATGGATTAGTAGGAGTTACATTGGTAAGATATACAAGATTAGTGTCTTAAGCCAATCTCTTTAGAGATATATAAGAGAAGTGAGCAGAAAGACATGGGGATGTCATACCACCAAGAAAGCTGTGCCAGGAACAGGGTGTATCCTTTGGGCCTGAGGTTCCTATGCTGAGATGCTCCTAGACCAAGGGAAGACTGTTGACAAGGATCTTCCTCCAGAGCTGATGGAGAAAGGTTCCCCTGGAGCTGGCACCCTGAATTCAGACTTCTAGGCTACTGGAATGTGAGAGAATAAACTTCTTTTTGTTAAAGCCATCCACTTGTGGTATTTCTGTTATAGTAGCACTAGATAACTAAGACATCAACCCTTATTGACTTTTTTTTGTAATCATGTCAAGTTTTATGGAAATTCAAGAAGAAGGGGATGAGGGTATTGATCCCATGATAAAATAGGCAGGATATCCATTGATTTGGGATTGCAGGATAACCGCTCTAATTGTAGATTCACAGATATTGCTGAAGAGGGGTTATCCAAAGTTGGCTTTGGGATCTTAGTCAATTTTGTGGCATGAGGAATGGCATGATACCCTGCCTGGAGATGCCTTGCTTCTATACTCTGTAGGGAAGCACTGAGAGAAGAAGTCTACAGAAGCCTTATTGATAGGTGGTCAGCTGAGGAAGTGGGCACTTTTCACTAGCAGAAGAGATATTCAAAATGGCCCTGTTAGAACTTTCTGTCATGCCAGGCTGATCATGCTACTTTACAAATAGAAACGCCATTATTATTTACCACTTTCTTGATTGTACCATACAAGTCAGGAAGATCCAAAAAGTATGCAGGACACTAATCTGACATTCTCACATTGTTTACTGGAACACCAATTTCCAATAATTATCTTCTGATTCAAAGTCAATAGCAATGATCTTTGTTTCCACTTTGATTTTTTTCCTCATCTTTCACTGGAAATGTGGTTCAGTTTATCCTATGATGTGCTGATAAGGATACCTTCCTTCCATGCTTTGTTAACTCTTACACATTTAATTTTCAATTCTATTTGTACTGGAAACCCTGGTGGCGTAGTGGTTAAGTGCTACAGCTGCTAATCCAGAGGTCAGCAGTTTGAATCCATCAGGCACTCCTTAGGAACTCTATGGGGCAGTTCTACTCTGTCCTATAGGGTCACTATGAGTCGGAATTGACTCGACAGCAGTGGGTTTGGTTTTTTGGTTTTATCAGTACTACTTGTGATGACTACCTATCTGTTGAGTTTCGACCTGATCCTTAGCTCCTACCTAAGCCCCAGAGTTCAAGAGCAGTGGAGGAAGAGTAAGAGATGTACAGGCTGGTGGGTCACAATGCTTGCACCCTTCCAGTACAGGAAGCCAGTGGCCAGGATGACCCTCTCCATGGCCTTCAACTAGACCTCCTACTTTTGTGAATTAAGAAAAAAACGGATGAACGGATTTAGGAGGGGGAATCAACCATGATGGTGAGGTTGACTCCATTTATTCACTAGTGCTATAGTTGGTAATTGCACACTAAGACACAAGCCACCACAGCAGTTGGTTAGGAAGATAGGAAATGAAGAACTGTCTACTGAGAAACAGAGCTAATAGATTGTGTTACAGGATCTTGATGATGGAAAAATTGTCAAAGTTAGTATTTATTTAACCTGTTTACTATAATTTATTTCTTCGCTAATATCTCTGCTGTTCCCCAAAGGCGTTGAGGTAGCTTATAGGAAGAAAACAATAAAATATAAATTAATAATAAGGTTAGAAAAAATATTGATAAAATAGCAAGACAAGACAGAGGGAAATTTAGAAGATAAGCAATCGTGTTCTTCATCATCTTGAAGTTATGGGGGGCAAAGTCACTTTGGAGAGAAGGAAAGAGTTCTCTGCTTTTGCTGCAAAGAGTCAAGTAATGGGAGCCAGGTGCTCAGGGGAAACGTTTGCTGGTAATTCACTTTACTCTCCCTAGTAAGCCAATTTAGTCTTTTCAGATAAATATAGCTTTCTGAAGTCTTCTTGCTTATTATCCTTCTTACTTATGATATTGAACTTTCTGATTACTGCAAGTAGTTTGTTTTTTTTTTTTTTTTTCAGTGTCCAATTAAAAGTTTAGGCTACCAAGGACTTTGTAGAGCACAGCTCTTCTCAATCAGCCAACTGGTGGACAATATTCACACATTCTTGTTCTTTGCTAGACAAGTACTGGACGTGCAAAAATAATGCAAAGTGTTAGTTTCTATAATGGCTTGTTCCTATCCTGTTTCTGCATGTATTGAACCTAAATGAACCTTAATGGTTCATTTCTTAAAAAATAGTTTCTGTTTTATTTTCTTAAAAAAATTCAACCATCTACCAATCAGCCCAGAGATTAAAGAAAATACGCTTAAAAAAAAATCTTTTTATGAATTACGTCAGCGTCTCTGCGGCGAAAATTGTTAATGCGTTCGGTTGTTAACCAAAAGTCAGTGGTTCGAGCCCACCCAGGGACAATTGCTATTTAGAAACATTGGTGGAGTAGTGGTTAAGAATTTGGCTGTTAACCAAAAGGCTGGCAGTTCGAATCCACCAGGTGCTGCTTGGAAATCCTATGGGGCAATTCTACTCTATCCTACAGGGTCGCTATGGGTCAAAATCAACTCGACAGCAGTGGGTTTATGAACTCTAATTTTTACTTCTCTAATAATGGATCTCTTACAAAGCAAATTATTATATTCCAGTGGTAAAATGTACAACTTATTGTAACTAAACATTGAATGGTTAATGACCTTGGCTGCTAACTGAAAGGCTGGAGATTCGAGTTCACCCAGAGACACCTTGGAAGAAAGGCCTGGTGATCCACTTCCAAAAAAAAAAAAAAGCCATTGAAAACCCTATAGAGCACTATTCTTCTCTGACACATATGGGGTCACTGTGAGTCCGAATCAACTCTATGGCAACTGGTTAACTAGTTAAAACCCTGAAAAATCATTTCAGAAGTTTCACTATTATGATTTAGAAATTAAGTTGAGCCTTAACGAAATCTAACTGAAAAGTCTAAATACAGTGCTATTCATGAAGCTATTGAATCTCTCAATTTTTTGTTACTCAGGAATAGTATTAGAGTAAGAACTCATTTTTTTTTAATTAATTTTTATTGAGCTTCAAGTGAACGTTTACAAATCAAGTCAGACTGTCACATATAAGTTTATATACACCTTACTCCGTACTCCCACTTGCTCTCCCCCTAATGAGTCAGCCCTTCCAGTCTCTCCTTTTGTGACAATTTTGCCAGCTTCCAACTCTCTCTATCCTCCCATCCCCCCTCCAGACAGGAGATGCCAACACAGTCTCAAGTGTCCACCTTGATACAAGTAGCTCGCTCTTCATCAGCATCTCTCTCCTACCCACTGTCCAGTCCCTTTCATGTCTGCTGAGTTGTCTTCGGGAATGGTTCCTGTCCTGGGCCAACAGAAGGTTTGGGGACCATGACTGCCAGGATTCCTCTAGTCTCAGTCAGACCATTAAGTATGGTCTTTTCGTGAGAGTTTGGGGTCTGCATCCCACTGTTCTCCTGCTCCCTCAGGGGTTCTCTCTTGTGCTCCCTGCCAGGGCAGTCATCGGTTGTGGCTGGGCACCATCTAGTTCTTCTGGTCTCAGGATGATGTAAGTCTCTAGTTCATGTGGCTCTTTCTGTCTCTTGGGCTCTTAGTTATCGTGTGACCTTGGTGTTCTTCATTTTCCTTTGCTCCAGGTGGGTTGAGACCAATTGATGCATCTTAGATGGCCGCTTGTTAGCATTTAAGACCCCAGACGCCACATTTCAAAGTGGGATGCAGAATGTTTTCATAATAGAATTATTTTGCCAATTGACTTAGAAGTCCCCTTAAGCCATAGTCCCCAAAACCCCACCCTTGCTCCACTGACCTTTGAAGTATTCAGTTTATCCCGGAAACTTCTTTGCTTTTGGTCCAGTCCAGTCCAGTTGAGCTGACCTTCCATGTATTGAGTATTGTCCTTCCCTTCACCTAAAGCAGTTCTTATCTACTAATTAATCAGTAAATAACCCTCTCCCACCCTCCCTCTCTCCCCTCCTCGTAACCACAAAAGTATGTGTTCTTCTCAGTTTATACTATTTCTCAAGATCTTATAATAGTGGTCTTATACAATATTCGTCCTTTTGCCTCTGACTAATTTCGCTCAGCATAATGCTTTCCGGGTTCCTCCATGTTATGAAATGTTTCACAGATTCGTCACTGTTCTTTATCGATGCATGGTATTCCATTGTGTGCATATACCACAATTTATTTAACCATTCATCTGTTGATGGACACCTTGGTTGCTTCCAGCTTTTTGCTATTGTAAACAGAGCTGTAATAAACATGGGTGTGCATATATCTGTTTGTGTGAAGGCTCTTATTTCTCTAGGGTATATTCTGAGGAGTGGGATTTCTGGGTTGTATCTTAGTTCTATTTCTAACTGTTTAAGATAATGCCAGATAGATTTCCAAAGTGGTTGTACCATTTTACATTCCCACCAGCAGCGTATAAGAGTTCCAATCTCTCTGCAGCCTCTCCAACATTTATTATTTTGTGTTTTTTGGATTAATGCCATTTTTGTTTACTTTATTTTATTTTTTTTTGTTGGAGTGAGATGGAATCTCATCGTAGTTTTAATTTGCATTTCTCTAATGGCTAATGATCGAGAGCATTTTCTCATGTATCTGTTAGCTGCCTGAATATCTTCTTTAGTGAAGTGTGTGAAGAACTCATTTTTTTCAAGCTAATAAGTAAGTTTAAAAAAGAGTTTTTAACAATTTTACTAAAAATAATGTCCAAAAATACCCTTTAAGGTCCTTTTGCTTAATATGTATTTTAAAAATAATACTGTTCACCTATTTGTAGGTCTGTATATAATTTTGAGTTCTATGTTTTTACAACAGAGTCCTGGTGGCTCAGTGGTTAAGAGCTTGGCTGCTAACTGAAAGATTGGCAGTTTGAACACATCAGCGGTTCTGCAGGAGAAAAGACCTGGTAATTATCTCCTGTAAAGATTACAGCCTATGAAACCCTAAGGGTTGATTCTACTCTGTCATAGATGATCACTGTGATCAATTTTCGTAAATGCTCCAAGTGCCTATGAAAAATATGTGTATTGCATAGTTGTTGAGTGCAGTGTTCTATATATGATGCCAGTTAGGTCAAGCTGATCATTCCTGCAGTTTCAAATCTTCCAGCAGCACTGTGATCCATATATGTGATTCTTGTTTTAAATTTTCTTAGAGCTGTATTAAAAAGTAAAAGAAATAGGTGAAATGAATTTTAATCATATATTTTATTTAAGCCAATATATACAAAATAACATCTTTTCAGTGTGTAATTAATAAAAATTGTTAATTTTATATTGAGCCTTCGGTATCTGATATATAATTTACCTACAACACATCTCAATTCAGATGTTAAATTTTGATGTGTTTAGATTTCACAAAATTTAATGTTGAAAAAGCAGATTCATATATCCAAGTTGTTTCAACCAAATTTAAAACTTTTTCATCACCTAAATCAATTACTGAAAAAAATCATTTTTCCTTAATATTTATAACTATATTGATAAAATCGGCTATCTGTTTTTGAAGACTTAATCTGGCCTTTGAGCAAAAATGCATTATTTTCAAAACTATGTCTGTCCAAGTGAAGTAAATTGTGCCAACTCTTTTGCCAACTCAAATGAATTTTGTGAAAATTGAAAAGCCACTCTATATTTATCAGTATTGACAAAAAAGCCACTCTATATTTATCAGTATTGACAAAGCATTACTCAAATTTTTCATGTACTGTTTGAAAAAAAAAAAAAGCCAATTTATATAACAATGTTGATTACAATTAAAATCTGTGTTGGTTTATTTTAGAAAAATGTAAAATGCATTATTATTGATTTGTATCATGAAAAGTTTCAGTGTCAACATAAATTCTCATACCCATCTAGCTAAGTTACATTAAGCTTTTCCTCTCCTTGGAGCTTCCATATTAACTCGTTCATAAGCACTGTGATATCAGTGAGGGAACATAAATCAAACTCATTTTCGTGGTCTTTGATTATTGGTTATTTGATACATATTTCTCTTGTTTCAAGAAAATCTTGGAATTAGCAATATAATAAATATTTGTAAAACTTTCCCACAACTCAATGAGTGTATAATGGCAAAGAATACAAGACAACTGAATTCATTGTTTTCTATTTATTTCAATTGCTCCGTAATATGGTGCTGATTCATGCATTTGCAGGGAAGCCCTGGTGGTGTAGTGGTTAAGTGCTATGGCTGCTAACCAAGAGGTCGGCAGTTTGAATCCTCCAGGTGCTCCTTGGAAACTCCATCAGGCAGTTCTACTCTGTCCTATAGGGTCGGTATGAGTCGGAATCCACTGTCGGAATCGACTCGATGGCAGTGGGTTTGTTTTTTTTTTGGTAATGAATAATTTAAAGGCGCCCTAGTGGCACAATGGTTAAGCATCTGGTTGCTAACCAAAATGTTGTTGGTTCAAACCCACCAGCTGCTTAGAGGGAGAAAGGAACTGGTGATCTGCTCCTGTAGAGATTATAGCCTAAGAAACCCTATGGGGCAGTCCTACCCTGTCCTATGGGATTGCTATGAACTGGAATCAACTGAACAGCACACAACAACAGTGATTTCAACAATAAAACACATGACTACATGCATTCTTCATAGGAGCTGCTTCAAAAAAGTGAGCACAGATATTTTCAATATTGTCTTACATAGTAGAATGAAATAATGATGGAAACATGAGTTTCTTGGTTTAAAATTCTAGTCATTCTGGATTTTTGTCCTAACATAACTAGAAGCTAATTTTTATAATTAATTAATTTTTTTTCACATCTAGCCGAAAGTCTTCTTTGACAGATATAAATGATTTAAGAATATTTATGCCATGAATTCAAATTTTAGGCTGTAAACCAGCTTTTTTTTTTTTGGTAAACTGAGGAAACTACAGGATTTCGTGGAGTAGGTTGCCCTTGAAATGAACCATGAATTTCCAATAGGATTTCGATAAGCATGGTGCTCAAAAGAGTTACAGTCCAAGGTACATATGTTAAAGCTTAGAGGCACAAAACCTCTAAAATCACAAGGCAGTGATTAGGAAACAGTGAGATATCCAGTTTACCGGCCCATAAGGTTTCACAGGATGTCATGTGAGAATTGGCTGGAATGCACTTTCTGGGCCATATAGCAGAAGATTGTGTGTGCCAGGCTGGTAAGACTGCTGTGCATCAGAAAATGGGAAATTAGCCAAATAACTTCAAAAAAAGGTGACTTTCTTCTGCCTCCCTGAATAATAATCTGAAACCTTCACCTTAATTTTCCTTTAAAAACTTCCTTTGATTTAAAAATCAATAGAGCAGTATAGAATATTTTGGGGAAAAAAGAAACTAACAAAAACAGAAACACATCACCTGTAATTTTACCACCCGGAATCAATGTTTTGCTTTATTTTCTTCCATATATATTTATTTACATATCTGTGGCCCTAGTATTCACAAAGTTTTAAAGTTGAATTTGTACATATATGTTTACTATTACATCACAAATATTTCTCCATGCTATTATACAGTTTTCATAAGGACCAATTAATGGCTTTCGGTATTCCATGATATTGATGTACTGTGTTTAATGAATCCTTTATCTCCTGTTTAGACTTATGGATTACTCTTTTTAGGGAGGGGAAGGGTAGTGATCTGGCGAAACAGATACTTAAGAACATCTTTACAGGTTAGAACGATGACTAGGAACAAAGAAGACAAAATTGGATGGGCATATAGGTATAGTTGTTTTAATTAATGTATATTTTAGTGTTAGAAGGATAAAAAGTATCAATAAGATGCCAGGCGAGCTGACATGAAAAGGACTCAGGCGTTTAATTTAACTGGACTGTCATTGAAACGATAGTTGGGACCAAACAGCTAATGTGAACTTAGGTTTTTAATGTAAACCATAATGCCACAATAAAAGTAAATAAAAATTCCTCTAAACTTTGATAAGTTTAGTTTAGAGAGAAGAACTATTTGAGGATGGAGCAGGAGCAGGGAAAAGTCGATACTCCCCAAGGTGACTGCCCGCATATATGATGACAAGCTTCAGATTTCTACCTTTAAAAGTAGAGTGGTGATGAGAATGAGTGATACTCTATTACTTTTCAGAAATGTCCCTTCCATCATATCGCGCCAGTAGCTAGCTCCACGATCTAAAAATTTTTATATTAAAGAAGCTGTTGGACAACAAATGCTAACTTTACTTTTACACATTTGATGAATCAGAAAAATACAGAGTAAAATTTTTATTTAAATGAAACTTAGAATAAGGCCTTCCAAGTGCATGGTCTGATCATGAATTTCTAATGTTCGTACAACATGTGGGTGCCAATATTGAAGGTACAGAGATTGGGTTGAATGGAAATGAAGACCCCGGTAACTGCACAACATGAAAAGTTGTTGTAATTACTATATATTTGACTTGTCTTTTTTGTTTGTTTGTTTAGTTCTTACTGTGAGGTAGGCGGAAACCCTGGTGGTGTACTGGTTAAGCACTATGGCTGCTAACCAAGAGGCTGGCAGTTCAAATCCACCAGGCGCTCCTTGGAAACTCTATGGGGGTAGTTCTACTCTGTCCTATAGGGTCACTATGAGTCGGAATTGACTCGATAGCAATGGGTTTGGTTTTGGTTTGGTATGAGGTAGGCGTGATAGAAGTGTGAGGTATACAAACATGAGCAAAACATAGTATCCTAGCACTGCTGTAACAGAAACATCACAAGTGGGTGGCCTTAAAAGAAATTTATTTTCTCACAGTTTAGGAGGCTAGAAGTCCAAATTCGGGGCACGGCTATAGGGGGAGGCTCTCTTTGTCATCTGTTGGGGAATATTCTCATCTCAGCTTCTACAGCCCAGCATTCCTTGTTTTCGTACTTCCTTGGTTCCTTCTTCCTTCCTCATATGTGCTTTTGTCTTTCCCAGTTTGTGCTGGCTTCTCTCTGTGCCTAACCTGCCCTTTTTATATCTTAAAAGTAATTAAGCTTAAAACACACCCAACACTGACATGGCCTCATTAACATAACAAAGAAAATCCTATTCCCAAACAGGATTACATCCACAGGTTTGTTGTTGTTGTTGTTAGGAGCCCTCCAGTCTGTTCTGACTCATAGTGACCCTATGCACAACAGAACAAAACACTGCCTGGTTCTGAACCATCCTTACAATCGTTATGCTTGAGCCCATTGTTGCAGCCACTGTGTCAATCCACCTCGTTGAGGGTCTTCCTCTTTGCCGCTGAATGTGTACTCTGCCAAGCATGATGTCCTTCTCCAGGGACTCATGCCTCCTGACAACATGTCTAAAGTATGTAAGATGCAGCCCTGCCATCCTTGCCTCTAAGGAGCGTTCCGGCTGTACTTCTTCCAAGACAGATTTGTTCGTTCTTTTGGCAGTCCATGGTATATTCTACGCCAACACCACAATTCAAAGGTGTCAATTCTTCTTCAGTCTTCTTTATTCACTCTCCAGCTTTTACATGCATATGATGCGATTGAAAATACCACGGCTTGGGTCAGGCACACCTTAGTCTTCGGGGTGATATCTTTGCTCTTCAACACTTTAAATAGGTCCTTTGCAGCAGATTTACCCAATGCAATGCATCTTTTGATTTCTTGGCTGCTGCTTCCATGCCTGTTGATTGTGGATCCAAGTAAAATGAAATCCTTGACAACTTCAATCTTTTCTCTGTTTATCGTGATGTTGTTGATTGGTCCATTTGCGAGGATTTTTGCTTTCTTTATGTTGAGGTGTAATCCATACTGAAGGCTGCGGTCTTTGATCTTCATTAGTAAGTGCTTCAAGTCCTCTTCACTTTCAGCAACCAAGGTTGTTTCATCTGCATAACACAGGTTGTTAATGAGTCTTCCTCCAATTCTGATCCCCCATTCTTCTTCATATAGTCTGGTTTCTCTTATTATTTGCTCAGCATACAGATTGAATAGATATGGTGAAAGAATACAACCCTGACACACACCTTTCCTGACTTTAAACCAATCGGTATTCCCATGTTCTGTCTGAACAACAACTGCCTCTTGATTTATGTAAAGGTTCCTCATGAGCTCAATTAAGTGTTCTGGAATTCCCATTCTTGATAATGTTATCCATAATTTATTATGTTCCAGACAGTCGAATGCCTTTGCGTAGTCAGTAAAACAGAGATAAACATCCTTCTGATATTCTCTGCTGCCAGCCAGGATCCGTTTGACGTCAGCAATGATATCCCTGGTTCCACATCCTCTTCTGAAGTCAGCCTGAATTTCTGGCAGTTCCCTGTCAATATACTGCGGCAGCCGTTTTTGAATGATCTTCAGGAAAAATTTGCTTGCATGTGATGTTAATGATATTGTTCTATAATTTCCACTTTCGGTTGGATCACCTTTCTTGGGAATAGGCATAAATATGGATCTCTTCCAGTCAGTTGGCCAGGAAGCTCTCTTCCGTATTTCTTGGCATAGACGAGTGAGCACCTCCAGCGATGCATCTGTTTGTTGAAACATCTCAATTGATATTCCATCAATTCCTGGAGCCTTATTTTTTGCCAATGTCTTCAGAGCAGCTTGGACTTCTTCCTTCAGTATTATTGGTTCCTGATCATATACCACCTCTTGAAATGGCTGAATATCGACTAATTCTTTTTGGTATAATGACTCTGTGTGTTCCTTCCATCTTCTTTTGATGCTTCCTGCATCGTTTAACATTTCCCCCATGGAATCCTTCACTATTGCAACTCGAGGCTTGAATTTTTTCTTCAGTTCTTTCAGCTTGAGAAACCCCGAGAGTGTTCTTCCCTTTTGGTTTTCCATCTCCAGCTCTTTGCACATGTCATTATAATACTTTACTTTGTCTTCTCGAGGCGCCCTTTGAAATCTTCTGTTCAGTTCTTTTACTTCATCAATTCTTCCTTTTGCTTTAGCTGCTCGACGTTTGAGAGCAAGTTTCAGAGTCTTCTCCGACATCCATCTTGGCCTTTTCTTTCTTCCCTGTCTTCTCAGTGACCTCTTGCTTTCTTCATGTATGATGTCCTTGCACAACTGGTCTGGTCTTTGATCACTAGTGTTCAGTGCATCAAATCTATTCTTCAGATGGTCTCTAAATTCAAGTGGAATATACTCAAGGTCATATTTTGGCTCTCATGGACTTGCTCTGATTTTCTTCAGTCTCAGCTTGAACTTGCATATGAGCAATTGATGGTCTGTTCCACAGTCAGCCCTTGGCCTTGTTCTGACTGATGCTATTGAGCTTTTCTATCGTCTCTTTCCACAGATATAGCCAATTTGATTTCTGTGTGTTCCATCTGGTGAAGTCCATGTGTATATTTGCCGTTTATGTTGGCGAAAGAAGGTATTTGCAATGAAGAAGTCGTTGGTCTTGCAAAATTCTATCATTCGATCTCTGGCGTTGTTTCTATCACCAAAGTCATGTTTTCCAACTACTGATCCTTCTTCTTTGTTTCCAACTTTTGCATTCCAATCGCCAGTAATTATCAACGCATCTCGATTGCATGTTCGATCAATTTCAGACTGTAGCAGCTGATACAAATCTTGTATTTCTCCATCTTTGGCCCTAGAGGTTGGTGCATAAATTTGAATAATAGTCGTATTAACTGGTCTTCCTTGTAGGCGTATGGATATTATCCTGTCACTGACAGCGCTGTACTTCAGGATAGATCTTGAAACGTTCTTTTTGATGATGAATGCAACACCATTCCTCTTCGAGTTGTCATTCCCAGCATAGTAGACTATAAAAAAAAAAAAAAAATTTTTTTTTTTTTTTTACTATATGAGTGTCCAATTCAAAATGGCCAATACCAGTCCATTTCAGCTCACTAATGCCTAGGATATTGATGTTTATGTGTTCCATTTCATTTTTGAAGATTTCTAATTTTCCTGGATTCATACTTCGTGCATTCTAGGTTCTGATTATTAATGGATTTTTGCAGCTGTTTCTTTTCATTTTGAGTCGTGCCGCTTCAGCAAATGAAGGTCCTGAAAACTTTACTTCATCCACGCCATCAAGGTCTACTCTACTTTGCGGAGGCAGCTTTTCCCCAGTCATCTTTTGAGTGCCTTCCAGCCTGGGTGGCTCATCTTCCAGCACTATATCAGACATCGGACTCACTTGTTGTGATGTTTAAGATTGCGTGTCAACTTGGCTGGGCCATGATTTTCAGTGTTTTGGCAGTTATATAATGTTGTGATCACTTCCCTGTTGAAATTTGATATGTGATCACCCCCAAGATGGAATCTGGTGAGTGGTACCCGCTGGGGTGTGGCTTGTGGTGACTCACTGCCCCCTCAGCCTTCATCTCTCAACCTTTCACTGCCCCCTTCCTTCCTGCTTGCCTTGCAAAGGTTGTTGGCTTGTTCTGGATCTAGCAGCTGTCACTTGGCTGACCTCTGGTTCTTGGGACTTGGGCTAGCAGCTTACCTGTCCATCTTGGGATTTGCCAATCCTCACAGCCTGTGAGCAAGAATCCTGCTCCCTGACCCACCTATCTTGGGTTTGCCAGCCCCTACAGCTACATGACTCAGGAGAAACCTTGAAGTCTTGCCTGCCGACCTTGGGGATTCCTCAGCAGTCACAGCCAGTAAGCAGAAGACCTGCTCTCCAACCTACTCATCTTGTGTTCACCCGCTTTGGGGCTCTGTGAATTGGGAACGGCTTCTATCCTGATCCAAAGACTTGGGACGTTCCAACCCTCACAATTGTGTGAGCTATTTCCTTGATATAAATATCTCTTCTTATATTTATTTGTGTTACTGGTTTTGCTTCTCTAGAGAGAATCCAGCCTAAGACACTTGTCTATGCAGAGAAATTTGGAAGACAGCTACTTGGCCAGCCGACTGGAAGAGATCCATGTTCGTGCTCATTCCAAAGAAAGGTGATCCAACGGAATGTGGAAATTATCGAATAATATCATTACTGCCACAGGGGTGTAAAATTTTGCTGAAGATCATTTGAAAATGATCACTGCAGTACATTGACAGGGAACTACCAGAAATTCAAGCCGGATTCGGAAGAGGATGTGGAACGGAGGCTATCATGGCTGATGTCAGATGGATCTTGGTTGAAAGCAGAGAATATCAGAAAGATGTTTATCTGTATTTTATTTACTATGCAAAGGCATTGTACTGTAGGGATCATAACAAATTATGAATGACATTGTGAAGAATGTGAATTCCAGAACAATTATTTGTGCTCATGGATTAAGAGGCAGTCCTTCCATCAGAACAAGGTGATGCGTGGTTTAAAATTAGGAAATGTGTGCATCTGGGTTCTATCATGCTTTCACCATACTTATTCAATCTGTATGCTGAGCAAATAATTTGAGAAGCTAAGCTGTATGGAGAAGGACATAGCATCAGGACTGGAAGAAGAATCATTAACAACCTGTGATATGTAGATGACAACATTGCTGAAAGTGAAGGGGACTTGAAACACTCACTGTTGGAGATTGAAGACTACAGCCTTCAGTATGGATTACACCTCAACTTAAAGAAAACAAAAATCCTTACGACTGGACTGATAAGCAACATTATGATAAATGGAGAAAAGATTAAAGCTGTCAAGGATTTTGTTTTACTTGGATCCACATTCAACGCCCACGGAAACAGCAGTCAAGTAGTCAAAGGGCGCATTGCAATGAACAAATGTGCTGCAAAAGACCTTTTTAAAGTGTTAAAAAGCGAAGATGTCACCTTGAGGAATAAGGTGTGGCTGACTTAAGGCATGGTATTTTCAATTGCCCAATATGTGGTACAGTGGTTAGCAATGGTTAAGCAATGGCTACTAACCAAAAGGTTGGCAGTTTGAATCCACCAGCCGCTCCTTGGAAACCCTATGTGGTAGTTCTACCCTGTCCTGCAGGGTCACTATGAGTTGGAATTGACTCCATGGTAAAGGGTTTGTTTGTTTGTTTTTTAACATGCATGCAAAAAGTGGACAATGAATAACAAAGACTGAAAATGAATTGATGCCTTTTAATTGTAGCGTTGGTCAAAAATATTGAATGGACTGCCAGAAAAACAAAAAAAACTGTCTTGAAAGAAGTATAGCCAGAATGCTCATTAGAAGTGAGGATGGCAAGACTTCATCTCACATACTTTGGATATGTTATCAGGAGGGATCAGCCCCTGAAGAATAATATCATGCTTGGTAAAGTAGAGGGTCAGCAAAAAGGAAGAAGACTCTCAGTGAGGTGGATTGACATAATGACTACAACAATAGTCTCAAACATAGCAATGATTGTAGAGATTGTGTGGGACTGAGCAGTGTTTAGTTCTGTTGTACATGGGGGTCCCTATGAGTCAGAATCAACTTGACAGCACCTAACAACAACAATAATCAAATTACTTGATAAGTATTAAGTTTTAACACAGCTAATTATCATTAATCCTCCTTGTTTCCTCTTTGCGGCTGTGCTGGTACAGCAGTTAAGAGCTCAGCTGCTAACCAAAGGTTTGGCAGTTCGAATGCACCAGCTTCTCCTTGAAAACCCTATGGGACAGTTCTACTCTGTCTTAAAGGGCCACTACTTTAGGCCCTTACTCTTTTTTCTGCCTGGAAAATTCATTTCCCAGATGTCTTCAACGCTCATCCTATAACTTTTTTCAAGCTCTGCTCCAGTGTCATCTTTACATAAGCCCTTCCCTGGCCACCCGATTTAAAGTAACAACTCTACACCACTGCCCCCCAACCCCTGGCATTTTCTGTTCCTTTTTCCTTCTTTATTTTTCTCTATTTTACTTATCACCATCTGCTCATCCAGATATTTACTAGTCTATTTGTTCATTGTTAGTTCATTCTGTATTCCCAGAACTGAGAACAGTGTTGGTGACATAGTACCAAAACCCACTGCCATCAAGTTGATTCCGACTCATGGCAACCCTACAGGACAGAGTAGAACTGCCTCCTAGGGTTTCCAAGGCTGTCATCTTTATGGAAACAGACTGCCACATCTTTCTCCCATGGATTGGCTGGTGGGTTCTAACCACCAATTTTTCTATCAGCAACCAAGAGCTACATACATAGTAGGTGCTCAATAAATATTATTGATAGAATGAGTGCATTAATGATTGGTTAATCTCATACATGTTAATCTGATAACATGCTATAAGATATTCAGGCTTAAATGATCAGTAGTTCCAGTAAAGGACAATAATTACTTCTAAGCACATTGCCATGAGTTGGAATTGACTCGATGGCTACTAAGAACAGCAACAACCACAAACAGATGAACCGAACATCATGGGAGGGCAGCTGGTGGAGGCAGATGGAAAGGGGGACTGAATTTGTGAAGCAGTGATTGGCTTTGAGGCCTTTATAAAGACACTTAGATGCTTAAAAAGAGGTTTCCTCATTCCCTGTATTTAGGCAGTCAGAGTAAGTGCCAAGGACTAGGGGCCTGGGCTGGTGTGACTAAAAGCATGTAGTTCTATCTGACTGGGTGTGATTCCTCACCTATGCTTTATTAAAAGTAGAAGAAGGGGGCACCAGGAACTGCAGGCTCTGTGAAGAAAATAAAACAGGAGCAATGGTCAAACCCTCCTTCTTAGAAGAGAGATGACTTAGGGTCTTGGCTTACTGCCCACTTCAAAAATAGAGATTTGTTGCCATGACATTTTAGAGACATTTTTTTGTTTCCTGTTGGTGATTATTGGGTAGGTAATTATCCCAGCAGCAATTAAATGAATTTTGTGTAATGACTTTCTGCCTCCATTAAAGCATAAACTTTATGAAAGCAGGAACAAACTGTGTGTCTATTTACTGTTGTATTCCTACCATCCAGCAGATTGCCTGGCACATACTGGACACATTGATTTTTATGAGTCAGAATCGACTCAATGGCAACAGGGTTTTTTTTTTTTTTTTTGTAGATAATATTACCTTATAATAGTCATATAAAAAAAAAAAGTCATACAGACACTATTAAATGATATAGAAGTACCAGCATCTTCCAAACCATTAGTGTCTTTCTCCTTGAAATTCCTGCACTTGGGCTTTTCCTTGAACACTTAACCCTGACTTCTGTTGCCATTAGCTATCTTTTCATATAGCTTGTAAGAGCCCTGAAAGTAGGAATTCACTGCACATAAGATAGTGTCCTTTTTAAACTAAGAGCTCAAAATATTTGTTGAGAGAGGGCCAGATTATTTTGAATTGACAAATGGTATATTCATAAACTCTCTTTTCCCTCCTCTCATGACGGCCGCCTCACAACTCTTAGATTTTGGAACTAGAAATTTTAAAGAAACATGTTTGGGACAGCCAGACAATGTCGTTGTCCAAGCATATGGCAGAGACCCTGATTTGTAGAGGCTTTAGTCCATAGAGTATGCCATTTTCTGCCATAGCTCTAGAATTTTGAAGGAGAGGAATTGAATGGTTGAATTCACTCAGGCTGGAGTTTTGTAGGGCAAAGCCAGCAGAAACTGAAGGATGCTAGAAATCTTTGGAACTTGTTGAGTAACCAACTAAAACAGTAGAGATGTTGGAATCTAAGAAAAATAAGAGGGAAGCCACAAGGAAATGACAGGTTAGGGTAAAACAAAGAGATTCAGGCACGGCAACACTGAAGTGTTAGAGAAAGTGTTAGAGTTTGTGGCCAGTGGGTGTGATCATTGGAACGTAGGATTTTGTAGGTGAAATAGTTCAAGGTGGTGTACAAGACTAGGGAGTGGCAATGGGAGTGAGTCGCTGAAGTGAAGTTCATTGGAATTGAAAAGGCCAATGGACTTGAAGTAAAATCATTCACTTAGTAAGTAGTGGAACTAATCCTGGAACTTGGTGAATCCACAGGGATTTCTTTTTGAAGCAAGCATGAATCTATACACATGGCATTGTTTGACATTAGCAGAGAATCTGCATGCAAATTAAGGAAGTAGATGTTCTTTGTACTGTTTTCCTCCCCTCTCTCCTTATTTAAACACCTTTTCATTACTCTTCTCATTCCAGCATCTCTGTTGGAGAGTCATAATGTTTTTTTCAGATTAAAAAAACAATTATACAACCTCATAAAAAAAAAACAAAACAAACAAATCTGTCCTGAGAATCCAGGCCTTTGAAGACAAAGTATCTCAGCTCCACATGGAAGGTGAGCAGGTAAATGGGAGATTAGCTGGGATATATTTTATGATGAGTGTCTTGGATTGAATTATGTCCCCCCCAAAATGTGTGTATCAACTTGGTTAGGCCGTGATTTCTAGCATTGTGTGGTTGTCCTCCATTTTGTGACTGTAATTTTATGTTAAAAGGATTAGGGTGGGATTGTAACACCATCCTAACCCAGGTCACATCCCTGATTCAATGTAAAGGGAGTTTCCCTGGGGTGTGGCCTGCACTACCTTTTATCTCTCAAGAGATGAAAAGGAAAGGGAAGCAAGCAGAGAATTGGGGACCTCATACCACCAAGAAAGCAGCACCAGGAGCAGAGTGTGTCCATTGAACCTGGGGTCCCTGCACCTGAGAAACTCCTCCACCAGGGGAAGATTGAGGACAAGGACCTTCCTCCAGAGCCAACAAAGAGAGAAAGCCCTCCCCCCTCTGGAGCTGACACCCTGAATTTGGACTTGTAACCTACTAGACTGTGAGAAAATAAATTTCTCTTTGTTAAAGTCATCTACTTGTGGTATTCCTGTTATAGCAGCACTAGATGACTAAGACAGTGAAAATCTATCCTAAAAGAGTCATATGATCTGAAAAGCACAATTATAGTGTTGGTGGGACAGGATATTTAAAACTGAGATATATATTGAAAAATATGGAAATTTCTTTTGGCAGAGCTGGTCTGAAATAACCTTCTCTTTTAGGAAGCTTGCCTAAAATTATTTTGTTTACTGACACATCACAATTTTTTTTTACCAAAATAAATATATTTTTTAAGTGAAAACATTATTTGAAAGAATGTAATGTGATGTCGAGGGCTTGTTCATTGATTTAGTCAACAAACATTTAATGAGAATCTAAACCAGTAAAACCATTTGACGACAAGTTGATTCTGACTCATGGTGACACCACCCGTGTCAGAGTTGAACAGCTCCATAGCAGAAATTGCTTCAATGGCTGAGTTTTCGGAAGGGTATCACCAGCCTTTTTTCCAAGCAGCTCTGGGTGGACTCGAACCTCCAACCTTTCAGTTAACCTCCAAGGTGTTAACTGTTTGCACCAACCAGGGGCTCCTCTAGTAGAAGCTAGGGAATGTGACCTTGAGCGAACAATTTAAAGTCTCTAAATCTCAGTATTCTTATGGATAAAATAGTGAAAATAACAATAATCGACTTCATGGCATTGTTGTTGTGGAGCTGAAATGGAAGGAGACATGGCAAACAGCAAGCACAGTACCAGTTGCTGGGAGGATACCTGTTACATGCTAGATATTAAATCTTGCAGCTGCTTAATGTCAAAGAATACCTCATTTCAATCCTGATAGATCTTTAGAATTGTCACCCCAGCAAGGACAAGCGTTAATTCTTATGTTGTAAAAATTATGTGTGAGCTTTCATTTATTTTAAGTGATCTTTCTAAAACAGCTATATTAGGTAACTGAAAAGTGTGTTTTGTTAAAAAAAAAAAAATAACAAGACAAATAATTAGTAAAGCCTCTAAGATTTAATTCGTGATTATTCAAAGATTCATCTAAGGCTTTAAAATCTGAAATAAAACCAAATATATAGTCAGCAATCAGCATTACAGTCAGCAAACAACACTATTCTTCTCGTTTCTGATCAATATAAGGCCAGGTAGTTGCTGCTGGTTTTTTAATCACCAATGAATTAATCTTCCAAAAATTGCATCTTTCCTTTTTTTTTTTTTCCCCAAAGATATGATTGGTCCTTCCATGAAAGGGGTGGAGAGGGGAGGAATGTCTAGAAAATGAACGCCTTTCATGCGATAATGTCTAAAATCAGCCGAGGTGCCGAGTACTAGAGTGCTGCTTTGGAAAGAACCAATAGGAAGACGTGGCAAGACCTGGCAAACCCATCCAGAAGCCCAGGGAGAGAAAATTCTTTTTTGACAGCTGTTTAAATTGGTGAGTTTTAACCAGGGGAAAAACAACTAAGAGAAAACAAATTCTAAGATTTACTGTCTGGAAAATAGGGTTTTGAATTGAATGGTCAATTAAAGAGAGTTACGAGCTTAGCCGAGCCGTTTCTTGGGGCAAAGAGACAACGGTTCTTAATTCACCTTTAAGGGATTTTTTTCTCTCTCACTATCTTTGTGGCTGTAAGAACACAGAACAAGTTTAGAACTATTCTGAGTCGTTATTCTGAATGCCACTGTGTAACTAATTAAATTAATTGGATATATATTTTTTCCCCGTTGAGTTTAGGCCAAAATTTATCAACTAATGCTTATAAAAAGGCATCTCAGAAAGAAGGTTTCATATCAGAAATAGAGTAAGGGAAGCACCCCACTGTAGAATAAGGAGAGACTGGAAAATTGCAGTTTCTGATCTTTCTGAAGTATTCTGGATTTCTTGCCAAACTACATGCGTGTCTTTAGGCTATTTGTTTCTCCCAGGATTTTTTTTTTTTTTTTTAACATCGTGGGGTACAGTGCATTTCTTTTTGAGAAGTAATAAGCAGATTCAATTGCTGAAAATTCTGTTCATGCTTCATATTGACAGTTATTATCAAGGGCAACTTCTTAACTCGGAATCGCAGCTAACGTGATTTGTATAGATGGGTGAGATCAGAGCTGGAGCATTTAAATTTAGGAAGGAAGTTAGGAGATTTCTGATCCACTCAAAAAGTTATTTTTATTTATTTTTGCCCAGGTTTTTTTTTTACACTAGAATTTGAGGGCCAGAGGAGGATACAAATTTGTCCATTGTGAGGGCGTAGTTAAAAGGTGCTTCCAACTTGAGCAAGAATTGTGGGTCTGGGGCTGCAGGAATCCTGGGATTGTGGCTTTGTCTCTGGGGTTTACAGTTTCTTGTGTGCTCTTGAGCCAATCTCTAGGCCAGGCACTTGCTTGATGATCTGCAGAAGTTTAAGTCATTTGATTGCTTCCCTAGGAAAGGCTGTTACACGTATGGAAGGTTCTCTAACGCAGGAATAGTTGATTCAATTCCGTGCCAGAGCTGGCCATCTTTGTCTGGTCCTGGAGTCGGAAATGGCTCCTATTCTGTGAATGACAGGTATTATTAAAAAAAAAAAAAGCAGGAGCCGGTAATTCAAATAGCAATTTTTGTATGAAATTTGTAGTTATCCTTTTTTGCCGGGGTAGGAGAGAGTGTGGGCATAAATTAATTAGAAAGTTACTGCTCAGAAGTTCAGAGGAGGAGATGGATGAACTAGGAAGGAGTTAGATGACAGCTGACGCTTTTACAAAATAATAATAATACTAACAATTTGAAAAAATATAAAAACAGGCCTCTCTATTGCTTACAATCCTCCAATTACCTTATACTTGTCAATTTGCTTCAAGCTGAAGTTGTTAGGAATAAATTGATACAGAGGTTACTTTTCTTAACAGGCAACTCTGCCTTGTTTTTATATGGCTTAGAAAATATTGAATTGAATTGATTGTTGTCTTGCTGCCTTGGTTCTGTAGAGGTAACTATTCTTCTGGAAAGTTTCTGTCCTTCCCCTCCACTCCCTCCTTCCATCACTCTGTCCCTCCTCATGTTTCCTGCCATATTTCTAGTGAAGTGGGTTGAAGGAAACACTATTTTATTTTCTTCTCTAGCATCATATTCAACCACGGCAGAAAACCCCTGAAGAGAGTATGTGCATTTCTGTTTGAGAGCCGGAGTCCGCTGCTCACTAGTGTTCTTTGTGGCTGTGAACTTTTCCCCTGTGGAGAAGGCAAGGATCTCATTAACACTAGCTAAGAGATAAAGCTTACTGCTCTGGAGACCTGGACTGGGAATTTTTGAGCCCCCAAACTATTTATTTTATTTCTTGGTTGCTACTTTGCCTGTTAAGGTACTCGCAGGTTTCTTTTTTAAAGTAAAAATGATAAAATAGTATATACTTAGACATGCCAAAATAATACAGTTTTTTCACTAGGACATAGATTTGATCTATGACATATCAGTATTTGTGTTATTACTACTTTCTGAGCATTAAGCATTGGTAGCTGGTGATACAGGGAAAAAAAATCAGTATGAAGAACATGGCTTATGCTTCATGAGTAAGGAAAAACACAACTATTGAGGGGAAAATCTCTAGGGTGTCATCTGTGGCATAGGTATGGCTGACTCACATCCAGAGCAGTGCTAGGTGGATGGTCAGGAACATAAATGGATTTTAGGGCTGTGAGTGGGTCCCTTGCAGAAAACAAAACAAAACAAAATAAAACAAATCCTTTCTACCACAGCTCCTATGAGGTAGCTATTAATGGTAAAGCCCCAAGGGAAGTAACTCATGGACTCGGTAGGGGCCTGCCACATAATCTGTGGTCCATAAATATTTATTACGTGAATGAATGAATGAATGGGTGTAAAATTTTCACTAATAAGTAACCTGTAACAAATTCTTTTTAAAAATATAAAAATATAGACAATAAATATTGTAAAACTAACATATCGTTGTTATTTAAATAATTAGAAAATGTGTATATCACCAAACCAAGCCCCTCCTTCCAGTAAAAAGGAAAGAATAATTACCCTTAATATCACTATACATAACTTTTTAACCCCTTGGTGTGTGTCTTTCTAGACATTTTTCTTTGTATGTTCCCCTTTCATAAAAAAAAAAAAAAAATTCATAGCTCTTCGTTAGTTTTTTCTACTAAATATATTGTGACTATCCTACTCCATCAACAAAATGGACCAACTTCATTTTGTTTAGAGAAGAATAGGAAGGGAAAGAGGAGATGGCGTAAGACCACCGTGGTGCTGGAGTGGGGGCAGGGAAAACTTGAGGTTGAAGGACCAGAGGAGAGAGATTAGAACCAAGAAGCCACAGAAAAACTCCGCCTCGTGGTCTTTAATAAGTCTTTCCTGCACATGTGATTGGCACGTTGGCTGACTCGCCAGTTAGGGTAGAAGGAGTTTGGTTCTGAGTTGCTGGCCCACCATCATAAGACTCTAGTCAAGGGGGTAGCACAGATTTCTGGGGTTGATGTAAAAATGCACCTGCCCACACATCCTTTCTCCTGTAGGCTTAGCGTGGCGAATCCTTTAGGACTGTAGGAAAAATGAGCAAAACCCATTTGACAAAGACTTCTGTAAACCAGGTAAACCAGCCAAAAAAAGGACTTCTAATTTTTTAACAAATGGTTTTTTTAATTCTATTTTATCAGGCTTACCACTAAATGTATTTTGCCCCAAGAGCTTTAAAATTTTAATTCTTACTGCTTATCTTCTTTCTTCTGAGATCCCTCCCCTTGCTCTTGGTACTTCATTATTAATGTCTGGGCTTGCCTTTCATGGTCGTCCATTAATTACATTGTTTCCAACTCTCTGCTCTGTCATAACTGATGAATCCTGTGTCACACCCATTTTTTGGTTTTCTGGCTTCCGCTAGGTATCAGTTAATTAATTCATTTCATGTTAAAGTTTTCATGGGTGCTGATAGATTCAAGTCTTATGTTCTCAGGTAATCTATCCCCAGAAAGGAATTTTTTGGTGATAAGGCCTTAAGGCAAAAAAAAAAAGGAGGGCAGATATGTCAGAGGCCAGAACAGGTGAGTGGGGAAGACACTTGTGGGCAGGAAGGAGGACAGCTTTGGTCACTCCGTGTTAGTTGCTATCCACGGTGCCTGTAGTGTCAGCCAATGCCTGCCTTAAACCAAGGGAAATTCGTCATGTCAAAGGGAAAATTTTGAAGATAATATTTAAGACTGGATAAAGTTGAAGAGGGGGTCCCTGGATGGTACGAATGGTTAAGTGCTGATAACTAGCCAAAAGGTTAGCTTTTGGGCCCACCCAGAGGTACCTTGGAAGACAGGCCTGGCGACCTACTTCTGAAAGGCCACAGCCTTGAAAACCCTATGGAGCAGTTCTACTGTGCACACATGGGGCCACCATGAGTAGGAACTGATTAGACAGCAACTAACAACAACAAAGCCGAACAGAGTCAGACTCTTTTCTTTGATACTTGGTATGTTTATTTCCTCTTGGGAGGTGACCTTTTGCCATTCTTTTTTTTCATGTCTGCTAAATAGCCATTTTGGGAGTGCATTCTGTTTGGACATGAATGAAGACATATCTGGCTATGCCTTGTTACTCCTTAAGTTTCATTGATGAATCATATAGGATTCCCCCCCCTTAGGTTAATTCTAGTAACTCCAAAGAGACTTAAATTTTTATGATTGATGAAAAGTTGGGGTGATATCAGACTTTTCTGTAATAAATTGTTATGAGACCCATCTCAGGAAGCTTTATCCATGGTCAAAAGGACCATCAGTTAGAGGAGCAGATGTAAAGGGAGAGGGGTATATATATATATATATATATATTTTTAATTTTTATTGAGCTTCAAGTGAACGTTTACAAATCAAGTCAGACTGTCACATATAAGTTTATATACACCTTACTCCATACTCCCACTTTCTCTCCCCCTAATGAGTCAGCCCTTCCAGTCTCTCCTTTCATGACAATTTTGCCAGCTTCCAACCCTCTATACCCTCCCATCCCCCCTCCAGACCTGAGATGCCAACGCAGTCTCAAGTGTCCACCTGATACAAATAGCTCACTCTTCATCAGCATCTCTCTCCTACCCATTGTCCAGTCCCTTCCATGTCTGCTGAGTTGTCTTCGGGAATGGTTCCTGTCCTGGGCCAACAGAAGGTTTGGGGACCATGACTGCCAGGATTCCTCTAGTCTCAGTCAGACCATTAAGTATGGTCTTTTTATGAGAATTTGGGGTCTGCATCCCACTGATCTCCTGCTCCCTCAGGGGTTCTCTGTTGTGCTCCCTATCAGGGCAGTCATCGGTTGTGGCCAGGCACCAACTAATTCTTCTGGTCTCAGGATGATGTAAGTCTCTGGTTCATGTGGCCCTTTCTGTCTCTTGGGTTCATAGTTATCGTGTGACCTTGGTGTTCTTCATTCTCCTTTGATTCAGGTGGGTTGAGACCGAGAGGGGTATATTTTATTACTCAAAGGACTGTGCTAACATGAATAATCACATGTAATTTACTCCAAGAGGTTTACTTTATATCTGTGCATAGAATCATAAATTAGAGGGGCTTTTTAGAAGGCAATTATTTTATCCTCCAGTTTTAAGCAGGATGTTTTCTTTTCATCCCCTCACACCTCCCCTGAAATATTAGGCTCTTAAAAGAAGCACTTCCAGTAATTGGCAATATGTCAGCAGCATCCGAAATCTCCTTTATTTTAATTTAAAGTTCAGTTTCTCTACATGCAATATGCTTTTAGGATCCCCAGTCAGAAGTATGTGTCACTTTAATTCTGGATTTTTTAATGCACTTTTACTAAAGCAGCATTTTTCAAAATATATTGCCACTCCGAGCACTAGTACCATGAGATACTGTGCCAGAAAAGAAAGTTCCCATGGTTACAAACTTTGGCATATTCTTTTTTTTTTACATGCTATAGAGCCCTCTTGAAAATGATTTTTTTGGTAAATATCCAGACCATGTTATTGAGAGAATAACTAAAACACAACAACAATAACAACAAAACAAAAGATGATTCAGATGTGCAGCTGAGAACCTGGTTCTGTACATAGGATACCATCTTAGGGAACTGGGGGAGGCCGTGGTGAGGGTCCTGACCACCTGGGAAGATTGAATGGCATACCACATGAAGGAGGCAGTTTTCAAACACAGGAGGTAGAAGAGGGAAGAAAGCAATTTTATTTACACAATGAGCTAACTGTACACAGGCCCATTCAATACTGAAGAAAAGAACGCCCTAAAACAGACCTCAGAACTGGTTTTATATATATATACATGTGTGCATGCGTAGGTGTGTGTAAACTATTCATGACTATATGTCACATGGAGACCCTGGTGGCTAAGAGTTATGGCTGCTAACCCAAAGGTCAGCAGTTCGAATCCACCAGGTGCTCCTTGGAAACTCTATGGGGCAGTTCTACTCTGCCCTATACGGTCACTATGAGTCAGAATCGACTCGACGGAAGTGGGTTTTATATGATGAATTGATTATTTCAAGTAGTACAGTTAGTGCTGTTCTGCAGAAACACTTCTGTTGGTCACATTGCTACAACTGCTTTTGTTAGTGCCAGGCCTGCTTCTGTGATAGCCACCATCCCAAAACACTATCAATGGTAGTGATAACGCTAATGGCAACAGTAACGATCCCATAGCTAATGCTCTCTCCTCTATGCATCGGTATCTCTTTCTTCTTTCTTTATGGATTGAAAGTTATTCCATGCATGTGTAAATAAGCAAGAGGAAGAACTAAGTAAATTAAGAACTAAGTAAATTAGGAACTAAGTAAATTAACCGCAACTTGGTCAGTTTGGGCTGGTCAGTAGGAACCAATGGCAATTTTTTTCTTTTTTTTAAGGACTGCTTTAAGGAATTGAGAGAAGAAGGACTCATCTCTCAAGTAGATACTGGAGGAGCCAGGTTTATCTTCTGAGGGATGTAGACTTTGGACAAGGACATGAAGGTCAAGGTCAATTTGGATTGACTGGGGAGAAAGGGAACAGACATTACATGTAGGGGGAACAACGTGTGTAAAGTGCAGAGTTGTAAATGAACTTGTTGTCTATGAGCAAGAGTAAAGGGTCTGTATTTAGGGTTTTCTACCTCTTCCTTTCACTGTGTCTCAGGAAACTACCTAAATGGAATTTTTGAAAAGAAGTGGAAACATTCTCAAATATTTTATTGCAAAACTTGAACAATAATGCAAACTTTCATCAGTAAGACCCCATATGATATGTCAAAATCAACACTTCTGCCAGACATTCTCAGCTCTACAGAACAAGATTCCCTTTTACCAAGCGAAGGTGGCTATCACTTCTCACCATCATAGACTCGCTTTTCCCATGGAGTCAGTCTTCTCCCATCTCTTCCATGATTCATGTTCAAATAAATTTGCCTCCAAATCTTTGCTAATGTCATCTCCCCACACTGAAAATACCCTTGTCGATTATTCCTGACTATTAAAGTCATTTTGGGCCTGGCAGTTTTAAATCATCATTATCAATATCAGCATAGGGAGTCTTAGGGTGTGCAAGGCCTTGGGGACCTCTAGATACAGAAATGGCAGTTCTTGATATCAGCACACACACACACCTGCACACGTACTTATGTATATAAAACCAGTTGCCATTGCATGGAGACCCTACGGGTGTCATAGTAGAATTGTGTCACATCGGGTTTTCAATGGCTATTGTTTCAGAAGTAGATTGTCAGGCTTTTCTTTTGAGGCATCTCTGGGTGGACTCTAACTTCCAGCCTCCAATCTGCTAACCAACCTGGGTTAGCGGCCCAATGAGTTAATCATTTGTACCACCCAAGGACTAGATATATGTATATATATATATATACATACACACACACACACACACACACCCTGGTGCTGTAGTGTTTAAGAGCTATGGCTGCTAATCAAATGTTTGGCAGTTCGAATCCACCAGGCACTCCTTGGAAACTCATGGGGCAGTTCTACTCTGTCCTATAGGGCTGCTACGAGTCGGAATTGACTTAATGGCAACAGTTTACATATATACATGCATTCATGTGTGTGTATGTTATATATATATATGCACACATACAATACAGTAAATCTCTAAGATTATATGATTATTTCTTTGCTTTAGAAAATTGTCTAAAACCAGATAAATTAGTATTTTACTGCTTTATATTCTTGTATTTTTTCTCCTGACCATTAGTTATATCTTTTCTCTGTCTAAAACAATACCAGTAGTTGTACTCCTTAAACCTAGGCAACATGTTACTCTTGCCTTGTCCTATCTCGTAGTGCCGGCTTCCTATTCAATAAATACATGAATTAAGATACAAACATACATATATTTACCATAGGGCCCTGAGGAAATCTGGCACGTAATAGCTATGTCTTGGTGGATGGGCAAATTCAGTAAAAGTAACTGCCTCATCACGTAATAACTAGACACAGGAAAACAAAAACAAACCCATTGCCATAGAGTCGATTCCAACTAATAGCAACTTTGTAGGACAGAGTAGAACTGCCCCATAGGGTTTCCAAGGGGCGGCTGGCAGATTTGACTTGCCGACCTTTTGTTTAACAGCCGAGCTCTTAACCACTTCGCCACCAGGGCTCCAATAACTAGGCAACACTCACCTTTTACAAAACTTCAAATTCGGTATTTTATGGTTTCTTACAATGAGGAGTGGTAGATAAGAATGATATTCCTCATTTTACAGATGAAGCCATTATGATTCAGAGAGTTTAAATAATCTGCTAGAGGTCAGAGGGTGAGTGTCAGAGTTGGACTCAGACCTTAGTTTTATAGTTCGGAATCTAAAGTGGAGAATAGGGCTGAGCTGCCAGTGGGAATAGGGAATCTGCAGTGAGGAGAGAATTTATCAGAGGGAGGGGCAACCAAACGGAAGTTAGGTATTTGAAAGATAAATTTCAACTTGGGGCTGTCTTGAGATGGAATGAAGTTGGCAGAGAGAGGCTTCTCTTTCTCAGAGCTCCACTTCCCAGTACTCCCAAGGTTTTTGAATGCACAATAACCACGTGAGTGTGTCCTCAGACTGTGTGTGAAGTGGACCGTAGCTTCTTCAGCGGCCACTGAGAGGGTGGGTTGAGAGGTCCTCTTTAAGCTGTATTTTGACAGTTAGGACAGGGTTACATCTGTCTCTTCGGAGAAATTGAATTATACCTTCAGACATCTACAGCTCACTCTGTGACCAAGTGTGAGGCACGCTCAGTTTTCCACATGCAGGCTCATATTGCTATTGGGTGCTTTTGAGTTGATATTCAACTCATAGTGACTCCATGTGACAGGGTAGAACTAGCCCATAGGATTTTCTTGGCTGAAGCCTTTACAGAAGCAGATCGCCAGGTCTTTTTCCAGTAGAGCGGCTGGTGGGCTGGAACCACAAATTTTTTGGTTAGCTGCCAAGCGCTGATCCATTGTGCCACCAGACTCCTTGCAGGCTGTTATAACCAAAACCCGCTGCCATGGATCCCGACTCATAGCGACCGTATAGGGCAGAGTAGAACTGCCCCATAGAGTTTCCAAGGAGCGCCTGGCGGATTTGAACTGCCGACCTCTTGGGTAGCAGCGGTAGCACTTAACCACTACGCTGCAAAAGTAGCATGCCTAAATCACTAACCGGAGGGCTCAACAGTGACACCTACTGGTTCAATTTGAAATAAAAAAGTACAGAAGTGGTTGAAATGCCGAGGTTAGCGTTTCAATCAGTAATTCTCCCTCTTTCAAAACAAATCGTAACGATCCTTCCAAAAGAAGTTGTGACATCGGAAGCACGCTGTGTCTTAGGAACAGCACACCGGTCCGTGTTTTGTATGAGGGATATTGTGTGACTTTTATTTTTGCAGAGGTTCCATCAAAGACTTTTAGTAAAAAGCTTCTAAAAATCAAAACTCCATAAAAACAGTACAAAGGCCTGTGTGTTCTGGGGGACCCTCATTGCTCCAGATTTCACCCTGGAGCAGGAATGAGCAAATGGAGAGAATGGATTAGGAGGGGCAGTGGTGGGGAATGAGGACGTTCTTTCTGCTTTAGGAACCCTGAGATCTGCATCTTCTAGTGGACAAGCCTTGTGAGTTACCACCAAGATGAAGTTCTTTCCTAAATAACCCAAAATTTCAAGGTATCCTTGAAAAATCTCCTAGTTTTTGACTTCAGTTAAGTCAGTTTCTATGTTCCTTTGCAATGAATGCTCTAATAATCAATAACTCTGTTTCTTAGTAAAACTTTGAAGCTCACTAAACACGTAACGATGATTTTCTGGGCAATTTGGACAATTAAAAAATACTATACTCTGACAAATTAAAAATAAATGGTCTATGGTCATTATTCACAGGTTCTGCATGTGTGAAATTGCTCACTAGCTAAAATGTAGTCGTGTTCCCAAAATCAATACCAGCAGCACTTGTGCGGTCGTTTGTGGACATGCAGAGTGGCAAAAAATTTTAGTTGTCTGAAGTGCACATTCTCAGCTGAGTTAGAACAAGGCGACATTCTACCTTCTTGTTTCAACTCTCATAATATAAACATGTGCCCTTTTCAAGGTTTATTTAATGCCACATTTTTTTCTCATTTTTGTTCTTTCTGCGGGTGGCGTTGCTGTTTAAAATGGCTTCCAAGCATAGTGCTGGGGTGCTGTCTAGTGTTCCTGAGCCCAGGAAGGCTGTGATGTGCATTATGGGAAAAATGTGTGTGATACAGACACTTCATTCAGGCCTGAGTTATATACACATTAAATAACCAAAGCCAAACTCACGGCCTTGGAGTCAATTCCAACTCATAGAGATCCCACAGGACGGAGGAGAATGCCCCATCAGGTTTCCAAGGCTTTAAAATCTTTACTGAAGCAGACTGCCACATCTTTCTCCTGCAGAGTGGCTGGTGGATTCAAACTGCTGACCTTTAGGTTAGCAGCTGAATGCTTTAAGCACTGCACCACCAGGGCTCCATATTTGGCCTTCACTCTCTTATTTATCCAAGTGAGGGGTGAAGTGGCCTAAGCAGGGAAGCACGATGAAGATGAGGAGAAAACGTAGACTTGGCTAATCTGCCAACTGAATACTTAAGGACTGACATATTTGGAGCAGTAAAGAAAAATGTTTAAATTTTCAACAGTTATTAATTAGAGAATCAAGCATTGCCCTGGGAATTTGTTTTTTGTTATAAAACAAGAGACTTGATTATAAGATGGTTCAAGCTGGCTCGTTCGGGTCTTTTGAGATCTGCACTGATTTGCTTTTCAGATACCCTGGTGGCTGGTGAACGACATGACTTTAAACCACACTGCCCCGCCCCAGGATGACCGCCTTCCACAATACCTTCAAGATGGGGATCCCTTTACATCCAAACTTTCCTGGGAAGCGGATTTAGTGGCTGGCTTTTATCTAACCATAATTGGTAAGCTTCCTTAATTCTTCTGTTCAAAGGCTGCATCTAGAAAATTCGTGTGCTAACACAATGGTTTTGCACAAAAATTCCAACACTGATGTGACTATTTTTAGTGGAGGTGGAGAACGGGCGGAAGACAGTGGATAGGGGTAGCACTACGCAGTTCAATAAATGGTTCATGGAAACATCTGTTTATTATCTTTATCATTACATATATGCCTTTGATCATCTGAGGAACATTTAAAGTAAAATAATTCATCTTGGAATAAATTCTATTTTGGTTACTTTGGTAAGAGGTTTAGCTTCTAAATAACAAAGTTAATAGTAACAATATCTCATTTAAATAGAAGGCTTTCACTTTCTTACACTTTTTTTTTTTTTAAATGCTTTTTGATAGAATCATAGATTTGAGACTGAGAAGGGACCTTAGGAATCATCTAGTTCAGCCTCCTCTTTTCAGTTGAGGGAACTCTTGGCTAGTGCTTCAGTGACTGTGGCTCCATGAGGTTACCTAAAAATAAGGTTCTGTTACAGCAGTATACCTCAGTGACTTTGGTGAGAGTTGAGAAAATGTATTGATGATAAACGGAAGTCAGTCCAGGGTCAAAAGTTTTTTTTTTTTTTGGCCTCATTCACAATGCCGTGAATTTGTTTCCAAACCTGTGCCATTCAACGTGGTGGCTACGAGTCACATGTGTCTGCTAAGCGCATGAAGAGTGACTTGTCCAAATTGAGGTGTGCTATGGTATGGTATGGTGTACAACATACACTGGATATTGAAGGCTTAGTACCAGAAAAAAGCAATGTGAAATAGCTTCTTAATGATTTTTGAGCCCATAATGGTTTGGTTCTATTAGCTTAAATAAAGTATCTTATTAAAATTAATGCACTTATTTACTTTTTTTATTTTGCCTGCAAGGAAAATAAAAAGTAAACAGATATGTGGCTTGCATTGCTGGTTTACATTAAATTTCTGTTTGACAGCACTAATCTAGACAATTAGGGTTTAGCCACAGTATTTTTCCTGCATTTAAAATGATTGGTTGAAATTCAGAAAATCAATGTGCAGGTGGGTTGTATCTTTAGGTGTGTCTGCCTTTAATTTTAATTTTCAGACATGTCAGATGTTGAGTCAAGCGCTCTCTCTTTTTCTCTCTGTATCTATTTATTTATTGCTGGTAAAATTTCATTTAACTTCCCAATATTAGTAAAACTCATTAGAACAGTTTTGAGATTCTTTTTGGCCAGTATGAGGCAAAAGGAAATCTACCAGATTGAATCAGAAATTCTTCTGCAAAGTGATTCCCTGGGTGTCTTTATTATCACTTAACGTCTTACTCGTTTAAATTCTACTTCTTATAAACAGACTCCATGTCCTTTTAAGCACAAATATACGTTCAGTGTCCACTCTTTTCCACCGTTTAAGTTGATGTGAACAAAACAGGCAAACTCTGTTGGTATAGGGATTTTGTTGCAGGAAAATCCACACTGCATTTTTATTAAGCTTAAGTACTTTCAATTACTAGAAAAGACACAAAAACAGCCATCTTAATTTGCCTCACTCAATTGCAACGAATAAATTAAGAAGTAGAATCTTGAACTGACAAATTTCTCCAGGGGGCACAAAAGTGGGAGAAATATCCATCTCCTCCCCACCCAGGCATGATGGAATGGAGGAAGAGAGGCAACCAGATTGTCTGGGTGGAAATTAGGAGACTCTCTCACTGATGTGTGTGGGGTTAGAAGGAAGATGCACAATCAAACGAGGGTGCTGAGGTGGAGCCAGAACATCGGGTCCAAAAAGAGTCACGTAACAAGGGGTGTATCTGGTAAACTGGAGCCGCTGGGTGGTGCAAAAAGTTAACACATTCAGCTGCTAACAGAAAGGTTGGAAATTCAAGTCCACCCAGAGGTGTGTTGGAAGAAAGACCTGGTGATCTCCTTCTGAAAAACCATCCTTTGAAAACCCTGCGGAGCACAGTTCTACTCTAATATACATGGGCTCACCATGAGTCGGAATTAACTTGACGGCAACTGGTTTGGTTTTGGTTTTATCAGCTGAGTCAGGGAGCTAATGCTGGGTCAAATGGACATTATAGAACCGAGATCCAGAGTGGGGTGGTCCAGAGTGGGGTGGTCCAGAGGGATTTGGACTCATCCTGGGTCTGGGGCTTGGGCTTGGGCTGTGTTTCAGGACATGTTTTCACCTTCTTCTAGGGTAGGTTTGTGTGGGCGGGCCCACTCCCTCGTAAGGAATCAGGGTAGAACGAACAATATACCTAGTGTTGTTAAATACTAGAGATCTTAGGGAGCACTGGGAAATGAAAAGATAACCCTGTTATAGGGGAAAATAAAGGAAAAATAAATTAGAGACCTATTCTCTACCTACCACTCTTTAGTTTATCAACAGTCTATACATGAAGTCTTAATAGTTGCATATCGATAGAAAGATTCAAGACTTTAATAACCTAAAAATACCCAACCCCTTCCAGTTATTGCCTTCTTAATGATGTTTCCCTTCAACTAGTATCAAAAATAAATTTGCCTTCTTTTGACACTTACCTGTTGTTTTTTGCTGTGTGCTGTCGATTTATTTCTGACTCATAGTGACCCTATAGGACAGAGTGAAACTGGCCCATAGGGTTTCCTAGGCTGAAATCCTCATGGGAGCAGATGGCCAGGTCTTTTCTCCTGTAGAACCAATGGTAGGTTTGAACTGCTGAACTTTCGTTTAGCAGCCCAGAGCTTAGCCATTGCACCACCAGGGCTCCAGTTGACCCTCACTTACAAATAAAATGTCCTGTGGGTTTAGAAAGTGAGAAATCTACAGACACTTAATATAGACAGTTGACTATTTTAATCATGCTTTGGGTACTCGGTGAAGTCTTATGAAGCAGATCTAGTAAAGAAAATTCAAGAAATGAAAATTAAGAAAATGAATATCCTCAAAAGAAATGTGGACAGAAAAAGCAAGATGTGGACGGTGAGCCAAAATAAAGAGTGTTTAAATGAACCTCGTGTATCTGGTGCCTGTGCAGACTTATTGCTTTTAATTTCTTTTTGGATACGAAGTAGGTGGCATTGGTTTGTAAATTTTTAAGCTATGTTTTCACATTTTACTTTCCCAGTGTGCCTTGCTAGCTGATTTCCTTTAATGAGACACAAGTTTCATTTCAGTAGTTTTGTTCTTAGAGCTCCACAATCTTTTCTATTTTTCTCCCTTTCTGCCTTAAGAGAGCTAAGAGGTTTTAACGAGCCATTAGGTAGCACTGACTCCAGGGAGTCAGCATTTCCTAAGAGCACAATGCAGTTTGTTCCTGGTGGTCTCATGCCATCAGCTGAAACACACATCCCTTTCCTTGCCCCTAAAATGAATTGTGGTGGAGAAGTAGAAATTGAAATAGAAAAACTCTGGGTTTCTCTGTTAATACTCTCCTTATTCCTTACTACTAAAGGCAGCTGTACCAGATTCTCATTTATACACAGCTACACTATGAAGCAAGAATTCCTGAAGAAATCTACTCTACATGTTAAGCTATGGAAGTAGGTGTATTCTTTTCTTAAATACAGTCAGTAGGGATTGGGTCTTTTTGGATTTAAACTGGGTTTGTAGGAACCTTTGAACAGTTACATTATAATGCCAAAGGCAATTAGTTGTTAATAAAAGGATATAAAAAAGTGGGAAGACATTTATGTCATTGTTGGTTAGGTTTGATGGGTTGAGGGTCACTTTCTCTCCCTTTGGTGGGAGGGGGAGAGCCCGTATTATCAATTTTTAGCCACTTCTCCTTGATGCCTAGTCCAGTAGCAGCCTAAAGGTGTCCTGTCTGCCAGCCACGCAGGGTCCATGTGTCCACAGGAGGCAGGAATCCTGGATCTGTCTCCAGGGGAGGCCCCTTTCTTTGCAGGGGTCATGCTGGCCTATACCTGCTCTCCTGCCTCTCCTGAATGCTGGCGCTCCCTCAGGAGTCTGCAGGGATAGTGCAGGCACCTGGTTTGGTTTGGACTGCTTCGTCTTCAGAATTTATCAAGATCCAAGGGGCTACCCCTACTTAAGAGAGGGAGGGAGTTCTATAAAGCCAGTATTCTACAAAAAATGGCTGCAAAAAATACTCTACCCTTGGGGGCCAGTATATGAACTGACCACCAGGATCCCCACACCCTCCTGAGCTTCACTGGGAGGTAGGTGGTTCCTTTTCCTGGGTAAGTTCAGTCTCATAACTTCTGACTCCTAGCCCTTTGGAGGCAACCCACTTCCTGCTACTCACAACTCATGTCTTCTCTTTCATCTTCTTAATTGAGATTTTTATTTAGTGTCCATTTTTTTGAAATTGAGAAGCGCTTCATATCTAAGTGAAGTCTAAATCCTAGTTTTAACGATGGGAATTTATATTTTTCTTTGTAGGGATTCTGTCCACATTTGGAAATGGGTATGTCCTTTATATGTCTTGTAGACGAAAGAAGAAGCTGAGACCTGCTGAAATAATGACTATCAATTTAGCAGTCTGTGATCTGGGGATTTCAGGTAACACAATCGTTTCTTCTTTGTGAGTTTAAAGTATTCCCTTTTCTCAATTATGCACTGGCTCAGAGATCAATACCGGCCCCCTCTCCCCAGCTCTCTTCCTCTTTTCTCTTTACAAATCTTACTGAGTTTGTGGTAAGTGCATGCAGTGTTATTTGGCCAAATTTATTTATTCATTCAACATTTACTGAGTTCTTTCTATGTGCCAGGCATGTTAGATGTTAAAGATGAATTTTGGGATAACACATGATACTTTAGACAGCTCCAAGTGCAGCGGGCTAGATGTGATTTAGAAGACAGGAACTTACGCGCAGTCCCAGATCACTGTTTTGAGCTCTGTTACACTCCTCCTACCCTTATTGTTAAATTTGGTTAAAATGAACATGAGTAAGTCTTGAAGGGTAAACAATGGCCCGAGTGGGCTCAGAGAGTCTGAAAAGTGAATACAGGATGAGGGAAGAGCTATCCTGGTCATGCTGCATTTAGCTGTGACTTATGGACTGATAGAAACTATAGGAAACTTCTAGTTCAGTGGTTCTTAAACTTGGCTTCACCAAAAACCACTTAGGGATCGTCTGTAAATACTTGTGCCTGGGCTCCATACTCAGATTTTGATTTGGATGGCTGAGAGTGTGACCTGGGCATTAGAATTTCTAGGTGCATTTATTGGGCAGCTAAAATTGAGAACCACTGGATTCTTCCCTGCTTCTTTTGCCTCTCTGATAACCCAGCAAGGAGGAATGAAGTAAAATTTCTCTTCAACTGTAATGCATTAAAAACAGAAAAAAGGATGGTTTTGGGGAAGTTACCTTGCTTTGCTTTTATCTATAAAATTTCAGGGTTGCCTAGATACACTCTAATATGTCTTTGGCCCCAACATTCTGCTCTTTTGCATACTGTCTAAGGTTATTAAAAAAAACAAACAAACCCATTGGCACTGAGTTGATTCCTACTCATGGCGACCCCATACGTTGCAGAGTAGAACTGTGCCCCCTTGGGTTTTCATTGCTGTAATCTTTACGGAAGCAGATCACCAGGTCTTCCCTCTGTGGTGCCACTGGGTGGGTTCACACCACCAACCTTTCAGGTTAGCAGTTGAACACAAACCATTTGCGCTCCCCAGCAACCTCTTAGGTTATTCGGGTTGGGGAGATTGCATTTGAGCGACAGATAACAGCTGCTCTTGTCACTGGAAGCATCTAATGCCTCTCTTTAAAAATGGGCTCTGATATTTGTTACTGTCTTTTTAAGTGGAGTTTCATGTGGTTTTGTCCATCTCTAAAAATTAGGCCCAATAAGCCTCTGCCGATTGAGTCACCCTTTGTCCCCACAGCAGCAGATGTGATGACCTCTTGTAGAGAATGTGGAAGGCTTTGGTTCTTCGGGCAGGCTTTATTCAGCGTGGGTAGGCTTAAATGTCACAAGCTCTTATGGGAAATACATATGCACTGTAAGAGGAGCCTGCCAGATCAGGCCCTTTTCTGTGAGAATACTCAGAACTCCAGGGAATTTACCAGGTTGCATAAACGGCTGCCATTTCTCAAAACTGCCACACGATGGCGATGTCGCAACATGAAGGATAGCTTTTGGTGTCTGTCTACTTTGATAGTCCCTGAATGTTCTTTTCCTAGCACTGAACATAAAATGGTTGAATGCAACTTGCCATTTCAGCCGCATCCTTCACCAGTGAATAATATGAAGCTGATGTTTAAGACTGAATTAGACTAGGCTTGATTAAAAATGTCTCTGATTAGTCTGATACATGGAAAATGCTTTCAACCAAGCAAGTCTGCTCTGGAATTGCACAATTGCACATTATACATGTCTTTAGAGTGATTCACCAGGAAGCATTTTCTTCCATGTGACTGCTTTCTGTGATTAACCAAGATCATTTTTACAACTTTTAAGCATCTCTAGTCCATTTTTCGTGTTCAGTAAACCTTAAAAATTTTATGTGTTTTATTTTTTTCTTGGTCAACTATGTTCCATTAAAAAACTTGAGGACACAGATGCTAGAGACCATGTGTGTTGCACCTATACAGCTAATAATTGTCTAAATATCAATGGCTCACAACTTTGGGTACATATTAGAATCCCCTGGGGAGTTTAATATATATATATATGTATATATATATATGTGTGTGTGTGTGTGTGTATATGTGTATATGTGTATATATATTGACGTCTGGAATCACCCCAGTTCAGTTATATCAGAATTACCTGGGACTGGGAGCCCTGTGCACTGATATTTAAAACATCACAAAACAGCTCCTCCAGGGCTTCTGGTGTGTGTAGCCTGGATTCAAACCAACCTACTAAGTGGAAGAGAGAGAGGCATTCTAGATAGTATTCCGAAAGTTCATCAAAAGCTCTGCTTTAGAAGAGGGCTTAAAATAGCATTTGCCAAGTGGTTAACGTGCTTGGCTGCTACCCCAAAGGCTGGAAGTCTGAGGCTACCCAGAGGTGCTTGGGAAGAAAGGCTTGATGATCTACTTCTGAAAAATCAGTTATGGAAGAAAAAACATGGAGTACGGTTCTACTATGACACACGTGGGGTTGCCGTGAGCCAGGGTCGACTCTATGGCAACTAGTTTTTTATTCAAGATCCCAGGCACAACAACTCTTTGCCACTGCTCACTGAAATCACATTTCCCATACTACGTAGCTGTGCCTCTTCAATAATAACAACTTCAAACGCACTTCTTTCTTTCTCTGTATTTTCTCTATCTTTCGCTGTCTGAAAACTTCTCTGGGTAGCTTCAAACTCAGTATATTCAGAGAATACTTTGTAATTTTATTAACCCAGAAATTTTGTATAATGAAGGCTGTGTGGAAGTGTATGTATGTGTTCACAGGTGCCCTGTGTCTGAGGGCGAGGAGGGAGGGCCCTGCGAGTTGAGGTGGGTGGGGAAATTTGAACTGAAGGGACACTTCCCCTGACAAATTGCTTGGCGCTCTAGTTGTAGGCAAGCCTTTCGTAATCATCTCTTGCTTCTGTCACCGCTGGGTGTTTGGCTGGATTGGCTGCCGCTGGTATGGCTGGGCTGGATTTTTCTTTGGCTGCGGAAGCCTTATCACCATGACAGCTGTCAGCCTGGATCGATATCTGAAAATCTGCTATTTATCTTATGGTAAGTAGAAGGTTTCTCGGTCCCTGATAGGAAAAGCTAGGTGGATTGAGTGTCAGAGCTGCACATGCTTTACCCTTGTAATAAACAAAAATGACTGCTAACCTCAGAGACCAAGAATATTTCTATTTATAGCCTTTTTGTTCTAACATGTACTTAAGGTTTTGAACCCCTGTCTATGTAGCTTCCTTTTAATCTTATTTTTTATGATAATATCTATTGTTTAGTTAAAAAACCCAAAACGATGCTTTAAAAAAGTATCGTTTTCTTGTTTAAAGTGTGTAAGCTTCTACCACGTTTTGCCAAGCAAACAAAAGAGATAGAATGCTTTAAAAGACCTTAGGTTCAAGATGCTTAGCTGGTTCCCCAAACACTAAGCGTAATTATAAGAAAAGATGTTTATGAATGTCCTCGAAGACTCAGGCTCCCAGAGGTTTTAGAGATGAACCATTTCAAAAAAGGACCACTTTTAGGTTAGACAGCCATGCAGATGTGCCCACGTGGAAAGACACAGGAATATTGCTTAACATTTTTTTGGTGGTAATTGTAGGTGGAAAATTAATCGTAGATCGATGACTAAGAACATTGGTAAGGCAGCGATAAAATTTTTTTTCAGAACTTTTTTTTTTTTTTAATAATTAGAACATTTTACATGTTAAAAATAATTTTTATTCTTCTGCTTCTCGGGGTTCTGGGAATCCATGGAACCTGAAAGAGTGGTATTTGGGCCTTTAAGTTTAATATTGAAAACCATGGAATAGCATTAGTTTGCCCTGAATAAAACTGCCTTGATGGGGTTTTGGAAACCCTGGAGGCGTAATAGTTAAGAGCTACGGCTGCTAACCAAAAGGTTGGCAGCTCGAATCCACCAGGTGCTCCTTGGAAACTCAGGGCAGTTGTTTGTCAATCAGAGTGGTTTTGACCATGGGCTAGGACATGGACAGCAGGGTGAAGGGAAAAGTTCAAGTAGACTTGACACTCTCAATGTGGCAGAAGTTTCCCTTACAATTGAATAGGTTACAGTCTCTGAACCACAAGGAAACCATGGATGGGAGGAGGGACTACGGACCACCATCTTCATAATCCAGAACTCATTTTTCTTTTTTAACTTGCATTTCCTTTTCCAAACATTTAAAGCTTCCAATAGAAATAGCAGATCCCTTAAATCAAAATTCCCGTTAAGATAAAAAATATGCAATTATACATATTCTGGATGATATCAGAGTCAAATTCTTTCTACACACTTATTTTTGATCATATCACCTACTTTTATAATTAAATACGTTTTGAATTTAACCATAGATTTTATAGAAGAGAAAGCAAGAAGTTCAACTCCCTGGGAATATTTGAGGGATCCTAAACCTGGATATCTGTGCTTTTTAAATATTTTCTTGAGTTTAGGCTTTGCATCCATTAAGGAGCTGATGCTTCCCACCCCAGAATCATTGACCGGCATAATGCCAGATGGGAATTATATGTATGTTCCAGTTTCTTCTAAAATTGGATCTTGATAGTATGGTTTCATCAGTTTAGTTGAAGCACTATAAAACCCTACACACGGTGTCCTAGAATGTTGGAGTTAGAAAATCGCTTAGGGCGTGTAGACCTCTCGCCCATGTAATTGTGGTAAATTGTTTTAAGGCATCCCTGACAGGTGGCCAGTTGGCCTCTTCTGGAGTAATTCCAGGGACCAGTGACGGGGAGCTTACTACTGCACAAGGCAGCCCGTTCTCTGATTGGTCTGCTCTCATTGTCACAATGTTATTCTTTATATTGAGACAAAACTGCCTCCCAGTAACCTCCACCCATTGGTCCTAGTTCTGACTTCTGGAGCAACACAGAACCAATCTACTAATCTACTCCCTCCTGTACTTGACAGCCTTTCACCATACTCAAATGTAAGTATAAAACACCTCACCAAGTAACCCTAACCGTAAATGCTTGTACGTATGCCTACGCACATTCTTATACCTCTATGTGATTACCTGTGCCAATGTTTCACCTGTGGTTATAGACAATCAAGAGCTGACACATACTGTGACCACGTAATTGCTACCCCTCTCTGGCTGGGCTTGAGAAATTTACCTTTGACGACACAAAACGCCGTGTGTTTGAAAGAATGAAGACAATAGAATGTAGAAACAATCTGTTATATTCCTTGTTGGAACTAAATAAGACAAACTCATGCAGGAGTAAAAATTCACGTTAATGTAGTGCTTTGCACTTTGCAAAGCAGACCCCTTACAGGATCTCATTTAACCCACATCAAAACCTATAAGCAATATAGTCTTGTTTCCTCCATTTTACTGCTGAGAACACAAATGTTTAGGAAGGTTTCATGAACAAGGTCAAATACTAGAAATCAGAAGAATTAGTCCTTACTGACTTCTCGAACCTCACACTGCAGTAAAAAGAGGCAGGCCCTGAGTCTGTGTTGAAGAAATCATTCAGCTTTTATCTATTTTGATATATATAGCATATATACGTAATATTTCTACAAAGCCAAGAAGGCGGCTGGGCGATGCAGATGGTTAAGCACTTGACTACTAGCTGAAAGGCTGCCAATTTGCTCCCGAAAGGGCACAGCCATTGAAAACTGTCTGGAGCAGTTCTACTCTGTAACACATGGGATCGCTGTGAGTCGGAATCACAACACTACAAAGCTGCCAAGGCAGTAGGGAAGGAGTTTCTTCCTGGCCCTCTTTGTTGGAGGTGACAAGTGAGGTGTGGAGGTAATTTCCTGTGTGGCCTGCAGCAGTACATCAGGCCAGCCTGTCTTTGGGGGTGGTTTTGGCAAATGGTCACTAGCGCTTTTCTGCTTTCTTAGATGACCACAGTGTTTCTTCCTCTTGGAACTTCTTTTTGGTTAACAAACTAGCGTTGCAAAACAGAGCTGTTTTTCCCCCCCCCCCCTTTCTGAAGAACCAGAGAGAAATTTTCACGGAATTACTTTTGCAGAGCATGACACTTAGATTTTCCGCCTCTCCCACTGTGGCTATATGAGCTTGACTGTTGTTTTAATAATGTCTGAAGAAGCAAAATCTGCTCCACGATTCACCATGCAGAGCCAATGACTTTCACATCACAACGTACCATCATCGTCGTGGCCTACCAACTCTCAACTGGCAAATTCTTAGGAAGACAAATGAGATTAGAGACATACAAACTTTTTGGAAGAAGGATATTTTAAAGCCACAAGGAATATCTTATCATTTCTTTCCTCCCACAAAGAATTCTACCTGGGATAACCTACGAACAGGAGCTTTTTTTTTTGACTTGGTTCTTACATTCTACCAATTGACCGCAAATATTGGATAGAATCTCCAAGGTCATTCCAGATGCTTCCCCAAGGTTGTCTTCAGCATCCTCTTACCTTTACACTGTCTCCTTCCCCAGCTTTTGTCACTGCCCCCTCACAAAGTCCAGATGCCTAGAGAAAATCTTCCTTGTGAAATCTCTTCACATTTTATTCTCCTGGACAAAGGCCCAAACTCTGAAACTTCTCCTTCACTCCACTCTCCCCTAGGCTTCAATTATCCACCCACTCCTCCCAGAATGCAAAGGAATAAATCTTTGGAGGTGGAATTTTACATAGCGAGGGGGAGGCATTTTGGTGTCGGGCAGATTGTATCCTGGTAATGGTTTTCTTCCACCTCCAGGGGTTTGGCTGAAAAGAAAGCACGCCTACATCTGCCTGGCTGTCATCTGGGCCTATGCTTCCTTCTGGACCACCATGCCCTTGGTAGGTCTGGGGGACTACGCTCCTGAGCCCTTCGGAACATCATGCACCCTGGACTGGTGGCTGGCCCAGGCCTCCGTAGGGGGCCAGATTTTCATCCTGAACATCCTCTTCTTCTGCCTCTTGCTCCCAACGGCTGTGATTGTGTTTTCCTATGTGAAGATCATTGCCAAGGTTAAGTCCTCCTCCAAAGAAATAGCTCATTTTGACAGTCGGATTCATAGCAGCCACATGCTGGAAATGAAACTGACCAAGGTAACTTCAGTCATAATTTACAGAGGTGTTTTCTGACCAGTTAAAACTTTGTAGGGCAAAGAGAATAGGGAAAGTTGGAGTCTGGGAGAATTTAGAATCTCTGAACTTTGTAATTATTTATTTAAGCCTTTGTACCTCTCTCTCTCTCTCTCTCTCACACACACACACACACACACACACACACAAACGCACTTGTAATATCCACCAAGTTTGTACAATGGATCCATTGTGGGCTTATTCTGTGGACTCAATCTCTCTACTCAGTAGGGTTTTATTGGGTCTTAATAATTATTTTAGTAAAAGGAATAGTAATTTTTATGAATCACAAAATGCTTCACAGTCTTCACTGTTTTGTGTGGACTTTGGTGGGGCTGATTAAGGGTATTCTGCCACCTCATATTATTTACCTGGTATATTTTCCCATGGGAGGCCTGTCTTAACACAAGAGCAATTTCTGCAGGATTAGGTCCCTTGGTAAAAGCTAGTTTCAGAGTTGGCAACTCTTTAGATATTGTAGTGTAAGGAAAAGAGTGCACAATTTGAAAACAGATTAGGGTTTAAAGCCCATCACTGACACTTGCCAGATTTGTGACCTAGAGCGAGGTACTTAACTTCTTTGAATGTCTATTTCCTTGCTAGTGTAACAAGAATAGTAACACCTGTCTTATGGAGTTGTGATGGGCATTCGATGAAATAAAATGTGTTAATAAAATGTCTCCTGGTACATAGTAGGTGTTGAGAAACTATAGTTCCTCCTTCTCCTCTAAAGCCTTTAGGAATCCCTGGTATAGTCTAAGCCGTGGTCCCCACATAGTCTTGATGTCTTACTCTTATGATGAAAAAATATTTTCAGTATATACATTCAATATCAATATAAATGACATACAGATAATACCATCAAACTGGAAACAGGCAGTTCCCAGATTACAAATGAGTTTCATTCCTAAATCTGTCTTTAATTCAAATTTGTGTCCAAATTGGAACAGTTAAGTAAGGTTTGTATCTAATACCAGTTAGTCAAATGTTTGTCTTAGTATATAGTATATGGTTTACCTTTCTATGCATAAAAAACGAAACACTTCCAGATACACTAAAATATCTTTAACATAATAATACACTCATAAGAATAGTAGTAATTTTTATAATAATATAATGCAAAGTAGCACCTGTTTGTTACTACAAACAATTGTATGTACTTCGAATTTTTAATACAATAGGCTTTATGAGGGTTGGTTTGTAACTACTGGTTGTATGTAAGTTGGATGTTCATAATTTGAGGACTGCTTGTATTAAACATTAATACCAGTTGCTATGGAATCCATCCAACCCGTAGCAGTCCCGTGTGTGTCGGAGTAGAACTGTGCTCTATAGAGTTTTCAATAGCTGGTTTTTCTCAAATAGATCACCAGGCCTTTCTTCCAAGGAGACTTTGCGGGGACTTGAACCTCCAACCTTTTGGTTAGCAGCTGAGTGCATTAACCATTTACACCACCCAGGGACTCATTAAATACGACTAAACCCTATTTTCTATCTTATTTTGCAAAGATACATATGATATGTAGATTGAAGCTCCTACCTGTATCCTGATCAATCATGCTGACTGATACCCACCCTAAAGGGTGCTCACAACCTATTTTGAAGATCACTGGTCTCAGGGACTGACAGAAACTTAGTTCCCTCCACACCAGGGAAGTAGGACTCCTTAATAAGTTAGGGCCGTGGTCCCAGGAATATTCCTCTTTCCAAACCTGCAGATTTTTTGAGGCTGGGTAAGAATCTCTTGGTTCCATATTTGAGCTACAGAGTCTCGATGGTACCAGTTCACCTTTACTCCTTCAACCCCTACATGCTGAGTTAAGAGAAAGCTTTGAGGGAAGTTTGTTGCTGTTGTTGTTGGGTGCGGTCCAGTTGATTTTAACTCATAGTGACCCCAGGTGGCAGAGTAGAACTTTCTCAGAGGGTTTTCTAGGCCGTAATCTTTATGGGAGGAGATGGCCAGGTCTTTCTTCCATGCAACCACTGGGCGGGGTCTAACCACCAACCTTTTGGCTAGCAGCTGAGCGTTTAACTGTTGTGCCACAAGGGCTCCTTAAGGAAAGTTTGCATGACTCTAAATCTGTACTGATAACCCAGTAATAGAGCAGTTCTACTTGGGCAAAAATGCAGAATCAGGAATCATGATTTACGTCTATCTTACAATTGACTTGAAAGCAGGAAAATATTTCCATAAAATACAGTATCATGAATTAAATTTTTCCTCATTTCCAGCACTCCCTTTAGTCCTTGTCTGCAATTTTTAAAAATAAATTTAATCCAAATTCAATTTGGATAACATTTAATCCAAACCCTACCAGGTACTGTGCTAGGCATTGGGAGAATGCAAAAATGATTAAAAAAATTAGTAAAAAATTGCCATTCAAAAGTTTATGGAGGTAAACCCAGTTTATGGAGGTAACATGTGTCCATCACACTGGTATGTGGATTTCAGTTTACTTTGCAGCTCTGTCATTTGACACATCATGACCTTAAGCTGTGGAGATTTCACCTGAATTCCTCTCTCAGCTTGCCATTCTCCTGGTGATACGAGCTATGAGATATTTTGCTTGTCTTGCTAAGTGAGTCTGGATCCTCCTTCCCATGAGGTCCTTTTCCAGTTTCTCTGAGTTATCATCATCCTTTTTCCTGTTGGTTGAGTTGCTCAACTTGACCTGCTCATATCTACCATTTTAGAATATCCTAGCATCTTATGCATTTTGAGTTCTTGAGGGTGGGCAACTTTTTAAGACAGCGCTTCTAAAGCTGGCAATTCATTTGGTTTGTTATCATTCAGCTGACTACGTAGACCAAATAGTCAGTCCACCTCAGACCAGATTAACCAAAAACCAAAAAAACTGAACCCGGTGCCGCTGGGTCGATTCTGACACATAGCGACCCTATAGGACAGAGTAGAACTGCCCCAAAGAGTTTCCAAGGAGTGCCTGGTGGATTCGAACTGCCTACCCTTTGGTTAGCAGCCGTAGCACTTAACTACTGCACCACCAGGGTTTCCAGATTAACCAAAGAAATGTTAAATGAAAATATAGGATTATGTATGTATGCTTTTCTTTAATATATATATAAAAAACAGAAAATATATATTTTTTACATTTTTTTCTTCTAGCATATTTTAAATAACATTACATATTACTTAATATGTCTATATTTTATTTGTACATACAAAACTGATACTAAACATGAATGTAAAATGTTTGCACAAAGATTTAAGTCAAAATTCAATCCACATTAAAAAATAAGCACTACTTGCTTTGTGGTATCTTCTTTACTAACCTTAAACTAGTTTATTTCACCTCAATTTTCCCTGATGTGAAAACTAAGTAGAAACATCCTCACACTGGGTCTTCTCATTGCCTTCTGGAAGCCATTTCCTTCCCTTCAACTACTTTTCAGGCTTGGCAATTTACCGGTTCACTTTGGTGCTTCTGCTCTTCAGAGCAGCCTGGTCTAGAAGCTTATTACTTAACGGCCATCTCCCTGGATTCCAAGGTCAAGATCATTTAATTTTTTGTGTACTCTACTTATTCCTAGCTGGGTTATTATCCGGACCTGCATTTTGCCAGTCAGGTCTACTCAAGCTAAAAATTGGCCTTCCGTCTGCAAATCGTTCTCCATTTTGTAGCTTTCCTCTGGTTAATTAAAAAAAAAAGATGGTTTTGCAGGACTTCTGTAGCAGTTATAAATTTTGCAGGTTACAAACAGCAGTGTGCAAGAAAAACATAGGACTCTCCTTATATTTCTATGACTCAACATAATTTTGTTTTTATGCCTGTGTTTGGCCTTGTAAAACAAGCAATAATAGAAAAATCAGGATAAATTCAGTGAGAGGGAGGATTTTCCTCTTTTTGCCAGGGCTGGATACACATTCCAGCAAAGTTTTTAAAGTCCTCTGGTACCACTGGGTAGGGGCTTCTGGTCTGGTTGCTGTTGTTTATTGACTCTGTCATTTACTGAGATATTTATGGTCCCCTCTGCTCTTTGTGTAGTGTCCCTGGGTGGTCCAAACAGTTAAGTGCTTGGCTTCTAACAGAAAGGTGGGCTGTTTGAATCCACCCAAGGTGCCTCGGGAGAAAGACCTGATGATTTGCTTCTGAAAGATCACAGCGTTGAAAACGTCATGGAGCATAGCTCTACTCTGACACACGTGGGGCCTCCAAGAGTCAGAGTCAAATCCACAGCAAGTGGTTTGCTTTCCTGTTTGTTTTTGGTTTCTTAGTCACCAGATCTTATAGGTCACTTTGTGTCGGTAGCATTCCATGCTATATCTCCCCACTGTTCCTGCAACACACCATGTGGACATTGGGGGCTCTGCTAGGGCCCTGGGAAGTCAGGCATGCATTTTCTGCTCTCATATCCCCAAACTATGAGGGTCCTAATGCTTCCCCACTTCAGCCCTGGCCTGGGTGCTTGGCTCACTGGGTAGGCTCAGGACCCCTTTCCAAGGTCAGTGACCAGCTCCTCTGACATGCTTCCTCATCTCTGGGTGCAGACCCTTCACCCATTCACTCCGGGGTGGGGAAACTGACTCTGACATCCGTGAGTATCACTCTAAATTGGTTACATGTTGGGTTGAATGTCCCACATCCTTGAGGCCTTTTGCTGTGGATACTCAAAGTCATTGCTTTTAAACTTAAATCCCCTTTCCATCAACTGCTGTCTCTCCCACAAGTTTCAAATGTCAATTTTGAAATCCAGGAGCTCAGAAATGCATGTTTTACATCTGTTTTTGTATTTCTGCTCTAAAAATCCTCACACAATCTTCACATAGAACAGTCTTACTGCTCCTTGAAGGAGGGGAAGTGTGGGGATGGTAGGGAATATGAAAAGCATAGATTCATTTCTAAATATTATTATGCTGTACTTGTTGGTATTTCTTATTCATTCATTCACCACACATTGATTATGTATAAGGTTTCAGGTCTATAGTTAGTATCCAGATCCTGTGGGCACCTGAATTTCTCTTAATTTCCATTTTTGTTGTTCATTGTCACTGAGTTGGACTCCAATTCATGGCAACCTTATGTACAACAGAACAAAACATTGTCCAGTCCTGCATCATCTTCACAATTGCTGGCGTATTAGAGTTCATTGTTGTAGTTATTGTGCCAGTCCATCTTATGGAGGGTCTCCCTCACCCTTGTTGGCCTCTACTTTGCCAAATATGGTGGTCTTCTCCAGCAATTCGTCTTTCCTGATCATGAGTCAAAAACAAATAAGTCAGACAATGTTCTGTGGTGATCCATAAGGTTTTCATTGGCTAATTTTCAGAAGTAGATCACTAGGCCTTTCTTCCTAGTCTGCCTTAGTCTGGGAGTTCCCCTGAAACCTGCCCACTATGGGTGACTCTGCTCATATTTGAAATACCAGGGGCACTTCACAAGAAAGGACTGTCAATCTACTTCTGAAAAAATCAGCCATTAAAAATCTAATGGAGACACACATGGGGTTGCCGTGAATCGGAGTCTACTGGTTTTTAAGCTGGGTGAGGGCAGGCACTGTGCGACCTCTTTGCTACTGCATGTTACAGCCTACCACCTGCTAGGTGCTTAATCAAGATTGCCTAAATGAATGCATAACTGAATAAACTAAGTTAATCTAATTACCTTAAAGAGAGCATTGATCCCTGGCCATCATGGTTCTATTTTTCACAGAGCATGAATACCTCTCTTCTTTTTATACCTGATGGGAAATTTCTGTCTCACTCAGCAAGAGTCAATTTCTATTGCTTGCAATTCAGAAATCCCAACTGATTCACCTTAGGCAGGCCGTTTAATCTCTCTGAGCCTTAGTTTTCTCTTCTGGATTAAATGATCTCTAAGTTATCTCCTGAAACTCTGAGGTTCCATGAAAATGGATAGATTGATTTGATTATTTGAAGGTCTATGGCAATATCTGTAATTACTAAAACCATCTGGTCCCTCTGCCTGAGTACTCCTTTCCCTCCTAGTGAAGCATCCCTACCTCAGTGGCCTTGGGTAATCTATGGTGAACAGTGAAGTCTCCCCTGTTTTATTGAACCTGACATTTATAATTCATCTTTGGTTCTTGAAGCCAGCCACTGCTTAGTTGGGAAGCACTGTGCTCAATTTTAGAGCAAAACTCAAAAACACAGATGCATAGCGTGACATGACCTAATTTGCATCTTCTCTTTTCAATCACAGCTTTTGATTGTTTATAGAGTATTTTAAGATTCCAGAATAGTGCAACTAGGAAGTACAGAATTTTTTTAAAAATCTTTTTTAGTATAAATTAGTATTTTCCTCTTGGATCACAACCAGGGCTAACACATGGCAGGCATGCCAAAGATCTCAGAAATTTTTTCTTTGCAAGTATATGGAGGTGGGTCTGGGGCAGTTTGCTTAGTTGTCATTCTGCGGGTAAAATAGAAGGAAGGGAGAAACTCAAACTAATTTACTTAGCTTCTTAAAAGTGGTATGAGAGCTAAGTAGCACCCCCCTCGTTTTTATATCTGAGGGAACTAAGGGCCAAAGAAGGTAGATCATGGTTGTCAAGTCCCCACTTTCCTACATGCCATTAGTAATATCACTCAGTGACAGGCTGTCCCACATGTGGAGGATAATTGTCTTATAACTGGCATTTATTGTTGTTCTTGTTAGGTGCCATCATGTCAATTTTCAACTCCTAGAGGAGCCCTGGTGGCCCAACGGTTAAGCACTCAGCTACTACCTGAAAGTTGGCTGTTTGAACCCACCCGGTGGCTCCCTAAAGAAAGACCTGGCTATCTGCTCCCATAAAGATTACAGCCTAGAAAGCCCTATGGGGCGGTGCTACTCTGTCACTTGACATCACAGTGAGCCTGCTTGCTCTATTACCATCTTTAAATACCAGTTTCCCACTGGTTAGGAGAAAAGCCATATACTTGCTAGCTAGACCCAAGATAGAAAAAACAAACCTTATCACCCCTGTGCTTCTGCCAATTGCACCCTTTCCTGAAGCAGGCAGGGACTCTCCCTCTTTCAGTCCTCTCAATGCACAGATGCGGTGATTTCTCCTTTTGTGACCTTATTTCATCCCAGCCACTGAAACATCTTTGTTATCAGTGGTTTACCTGGTTCTGCAATGTGATATGATCTTGTTATTGGTGGAGAATTTATTCCAACTCTTTGCACTCTTTCTAAGCCTTCAATTCCATATCAATTTCATGTTCTCTTCTCATTTATTTCAGTATTCAAGGTAGCATGAAGCCTCAAATGCTGGCTGAAGTCTTATTCATATCTATCTAGGCGAAGGAACGTGGTAGGAGGAACTGGGTGACCCTTCTGAAATGGTGTTTCTTAGAGAATCAGGGTTTCTGTCCCACTCGCACTGGTCAGTGGAGGTGAACCATGAATGTAGTCTAAAACCCAGAATGTCTCCACATCAATGACTTTTTCCGTATTGCTCAGCACACTGAGAGAGGTTAGGTCCTCCCTCCTTGGAACCTTATCTGCTGGAATGGTTCAGATGTATTGGAACTAAAGGCAGAGCTGTATATAATTTGGAGGATTTATTTCCAACCTAATGATTCCATTATTGCTTTAACCGGTTGATTCACTTGCATTGATCCATTATGGGCAACATTGCTTATATGACACTTACATTACGCCCACTTGAACTATTACCGATGTCTCTTGGTCCCCTGCAGCAAGACATAATTAAAACAAACTGGGCTGCAGTTAAGGAGCCCTGGTGGTGCCGTGCTTGAGAGCTCGGCTGCTAACTGAAAGGTCAGCGGTTTGAACCCACCAACCATTCCGTGGGAGAAAGATGTGGCAGTCTGCTTGCATAAAAGTTACAGCCTTGGAAACCTTGTGGGGGTAGTTCTACCCTGTCTTATAGGGTCACTAGGAGCTGGAATCAACTCCATGGCAGATGTGTGATTCTTTCGTAGAAGCTAAACCTGTATTCTGTGAATCACCTCCCACAAAAACTGTCTAATTTAGGAATTTGAAGTTGTATTGCTTTTCTAGTGAACCAAAAGGCAGTGATAAAAAGGCAAAGCAATTAAGAAATAAACAACTTAGAAAAAAGTTGTTGAACACAAGTACCTGAGTTAGAACTTCATTAAGGGTATCTGGGAAAGAAATTTGGGAAAATAGAAATGAGGACACACTTAGAAGTGAGGAAAGCAAGGAAGAGACGGCTGAAAAGATTAAACAGGTTCCACGTTGAGCAGAAAGTGCTAGAAAAACTGGGTGTAAACGAAAGTCTTGGAAATTTTTGTGGAGTATATTTTAAAATAGTTTTCATATGTAATATGTTGTGGAGTGTATTTTAAAATGAGAAGGTTGTAGAAAAAGGATGTGCCTCCCATGAACCTTGCATTCACTTTAAAAACCTAAATAACATTCTGCAAGTACGTTTTAGATCTAGTTTTTTACCCGGCTCCTGCTTTAAACTCGATTAAGTCATTCAATTTGAAGTGTTTACCTTTATTCTAGTCCCAGGAAAACAGCAATAATTCATTTGCTTTGTGTTTAAAAAATCCATGGTATATTTAATTCTCCCATGTTCTTTTAAAAGTATAGCATAATGAAAATGTTTGAAGTCCTTCCTGTTTCCCATTGCACACTCTCATAAAGTAGAAAATATTATGGGCTACGTGCTAACTTATTTTTTGTCAATGACTTTGGCAGCAGCAAGGAGAACAGCTTTTGAGATATTGCAAAATCATGATATGCTTCACCAAAGTGAAAGGATGGAGCTATATTAAGCCCCCAGACATCTGCTAAAGCAAGTTTTATTTATGTAGTTTTTGTTTATTTGGGAACTTGGGAAAAAATGTTCTCACTGTGGAGGCTTGAGGCATCTATTCCATTTACAAACAAAAGTCACACAGACCAAACCAAAAAAACCCAAAAAACCCAAAAAACATTTCTCCTGAGTAAATTTCTGCAGAAAGACAGAAAAACAAGCCCAGCAGGAGAGTTGCATGAATTGCATGTGTGCATTTAAAAAAACCGACACCAAACGAGTTGTCTGACTCATGGCAACCCCATTTGTGTCAGAGTAGAACTGTGCTCCACGGGGTTTTTGAAAGCTGGTTTTTTGGAAGTAGATTACCACGCCTTTCTTGCAAGGTGCCTCTGGGTAGACTTGAATTGCTAGCCTTTCAGTTGGGCATTTGTACCACCCAATGCCTCCATTAGGACTCGTGGATAACTGTTAAGCACAGGTGAGAATTTTGGCTCAGGACCATCGAGCAGGAGTACAGGACATGCTGGACTTCTGGGCTCGGTTGATGCATTTCTCTCTGGGATTTAGATTTAGATTCTCTATTTGCAAAATGGGCACTGGTTTTTTTTTTTTTTTTTGCAAAATGGAGCAAACTGAATTTTGTTGAGTTTTTTTTTTTTTTTTTTTCCTTTTCCTGACACAGTAATTTTTAGAGATGAGCCCTGCACTCATTGAATGGAATTTTAGAATCTGGTAAGACTTCAGGGGAGATTTTTCTAAGCTTCTTTCTTGACTTGCCCTTGCAAATGTGGTGTTCACAGTGTAGACACACCATACAGACAAGATATTCTACAGGTTAGGTAGACTGAGCATTGAAGACCATTCTCTGCATTCAGTGGCTTTGCTCCCACTAAAGCATTTTGAAATTCACACGCACACAGATGACTTTGTTCTGAAAAAAATTTACATCCAATTGAATTTCTAAAACAAAGGATTCACAAATATTGTTACTTTATTGTTAGTAAAACATTTTGTGTCTTGTGCTTCCTCACTGACCCTCCACACTAGCTTGTCAAGACCTCGATGCTGAGAACAGTTATTTTATTTCTCAAATAAGGGGACTGGGGAAAGAGGGGAAATCCGGGTGGTGTAGTGGTTAAGAGCTATGGCTGCTAACCAAATGGTAGGCAGTTCAAATCCATCAGGCACTCCCTGGAAACTCTATGGGGCAGTTCTACTCTGTCCTATAGGGTTGCTATGAGTTGCAGTCGACTCAAGGGCAAGGGGATGGGTTTGGGGGAAAGAGGAAGCGGTGCCTGGCCTCTGATAGCTCCGCCCTTACATCTTGGAGGATTTTTGGGAATTCAGAGATAAAAAGGAACTCCATTTTGCCTAGAACTCTTTTATAAAATCCCAAAGGAAGGGCCTAATTATGCTCTTTCAGTCACGTGCCAATCCCTGCTCCTATTATTGTAGCCAGGGGCGTGTAGTCCTCTGATTGGTAGACTCTGGTCATGTGATACCTATGACAGACACTCCGTAAAAACAACCTAGGTGGTAGAAAAGTTGCTAGGAATGTTAAGGTAGAAGGAATACTGGGAAGATGAGAACAAAAACAAATGTCCACTACACAGGGGGCTGATTGGCATACAGAATATTCTGGTAGACAGCAGTATAAGGATACTTGGAAGTTAATAGACTGTCTCTTGACTAGGACCTGAAGTAGTTCAAGTTTAAAACAAAAGCCAAAGCTTGGATTCCATTTGCCTGCCCTACTACCCTAGTTAAGACTCCTCATTATTTCTTGCTACCTAAACAAACCTGCTAAGAATGGAAGTTTTATGTGGGCAGAGATTGTGTTTTCTTTGTTCATTGCTTTATTCTCTATGCAAAATGTATGGAAGGTGCTCAGTAATACTTGTTGATTGAATGAATGAGCAGTGTTCTTTGTACTTTCTATTTCTTCTTGCTCCATTTCATTCTACAGGTTAACTTCCTAAACATTCCTCCTCAAAAATCTATTGATGCCTCAAAGAGCATGAAATGAAGTGCAAGCTCAGTAATCTGTTATAGAAAACTGCATACATGCGTGCTACACTTCTTTCCAGCCTCAACTCCCTTTATTGCTTTCTCATCCATCAGTGAATTGCTCACTGGTCCCCATACAACCTCACACACTTCTGTCTCTATGCCTTTGCTCATGCCTGTCTCATTTCCTGGGATACTATTTCATTTTCACTTGCCAGGGTGTAGGTTATATGCCATATCCTTCACCAAAAAGCTCTTAATTTGACCAATAGATATAATTTTTTCTTCTCGAAGCTGGTCCTTAAATCATACTCAGCCTCGTAGTGTACTTATTTGCATTCTAGGAGGCACTGTCAGCTCAGGCACTCAGGTGTGTTGGTATTCTCCACAGCTCTTGGCATAGTGACTTGCACAAAGCAGTTGCTAAAAAGTTTTGTTGGATTTAAGTGAGATGATCTATAGGGGTCAAGCAGAGAGTACCTGTTGCAGGACATTAATTGTTGTTATCTGCTGTCAAGTTGGCCTCCAACTCGTGGTGAACCCATGTACAACAGGATTGGATTGTTGTGATCCACAGGTTTTTAATCAGCTGATTTTCAGAAGTAAATTCTCAGACCTTACTTCCTAGTCTATTGTAGGCTGGAAGCTCCTCTGAAACCTGTTTGGCATCATATTAACAAGCAATCATCCACTGACGGACAAGTGGTAGTTGCCCTTGAGGAGCAATGGCCAGGAGTCTAACCTGGGTGTCCCATATGAAAGGCAAGAATTCTACCACTGAGCCACCATTGCCCTCACCAGGCGACTAACTGGGACACTGTTAAACAGACGAAATTGAATATGGTGATGAACCAGTATGGGTGACTTAATCCCTATCTCTAATTATTCTTTTGTCTGAAAGTTAAAAATCTCCTAAAGTAATTATCATTTTGTGAGGGAGAAAGATGCTTTCTAGAAAAGCCTTGTTTATACAACTGTGTCACTTTTGGTTGAAGCTCGATGATTCTGTTTTACTTTATACCTAGTGAATTTCCACTATGTGAAGATCAAGCTTGAGAAAAACTTAAGCCAAAAGAAATAACACCTAATAGAAATCTCTGAAGAAGATTTATATTAAAATTTCAAAACAGGGCAGAATTTCTAAGTTTCCTGAGGCAAATATGGATGATTTAAATTTTCCTCAAGGTGAACATAGTCTCAGTCTAATTTTTAAGTGAATATGGGTTGAGAAGCCTGAAAAGCTCGGGAACACCTCTGTCTTTTAAGCACAGTCTGACAGCTTTTATAGGACTATACTTAGGGTCTTTGGGTATATTCAAAATCTAGAGTGGAGAAAGGGTAGGATGAAGGAAATAAGATAAAGAATTGTAACAACGTCATCTGACTTAACTTTTTAGAAGTATATGTGAAATTATTTTTATGAGCAAGATAAATGGAAACAGGTAAACTTTCTTGAGTGTAAATAAGCTGCCTGCCCCCTGCCGTCCCATTACTTTGAGCTCTTTTCCTCCATGGAGTTTCTTGACTCTGTTCTCTGTTGCCCTCTCTCACCAGGTGGCGATGTTGATTTGTGCTGGCTTCCTAATTGCCTGGATTCCTTATGCAGTGGTCTCTGTGTGGTCAGCTTTTGGAAGGCCCGACTCCATCCCCATACAGCTCTCTGTGGTGCCAACCCTACTTGCAAAATCAGCAGCCATGTACAACCCGATCATTTACCAGGTCATCGATTACAAATTTGCCTGTTGCCAAACTGGCGGTTTGAGAGCAACCAAGAAGAAGTCTTTGGAAGGCTTCAGGTAAAACTTCGGAAGCTGGGAAATGTATGATATTCTCTGTATTTCAACAACCCATGGAATTCAAGCCGCTTGGATTAGGGTTAGAACTTGCCATTGAGATGGACTATAAGGCGGACTTTATTTTCTGTTCATTGAAATTCCTGAAATCCAGTAATCAGATAAGTAGGGGTTGGACAACATGAGTAGGTAATAAGAAAATTTCTTCCGATTTTGATCCTAGAGCAACTAAGACACGGGGCTACTTCCACTTGGACAACAACTATAGATCAGTGGCTCTATTCTCACTTATCTGGGACCAAAATCCATCTAACTCCAAAAGTACTGCTCTACATGGCATTGATCAAAATTAGGATCTCTTATCTGGGGCATTTCTATCATTGGGTAAGAGTAAATGAGTTGGGCAGGCAAAGGAAGGTGAAGATAGAGATGACATTTTTAATTTGTGCCAGGTTTTTTGTGCTATTTTCTCAAGAGCCCATATTATTCCTTCTCTTTGTCACATGCAGAAACTAAGGTTCAGGAAGGTTAAGTAAGCTGTCCATATTTGCATAGCCATGACGGAGCAGAGCAAGGATTTAAATTCAGGTCTATGGGGCTTCAAAACCCATGATTTTTTCACTATGCTGTTTGAGCTACACGATGAGCAAGTGAGTTTTGGAATCGAGCACCATTTTTCCAAAAGGTTCTAAAGGTTTGGGGTGAATAAAGACTTGAGAATGATAGGTGATCTGGGTTCTTTTAGGGTCAGTCTTAGTGGTAGAAAGATAGAGCAGACACCTGAATTCATGGTCTGAAGTGAGGGTGTTGGGAAAGCCCCAGGTTCTCTGAGCCCTTTAATTCTTACACAGTTGATGTCTAGATTCAATTTTTAAATACGTCTTTCCTTGATGAAGTAGAAGCCAGTGGAAAAAAGTTGAATTAACAATGTACCTCAAGCACAGCCACCAGTCATCTGGCATTGAGCCCTGTGTGTTGCCATGATGCTGAACAGGTTTTATTAGAGCTTCCAAACTAAGACAGACTGGGAAGAAAGGCTTGTTGATCTATGTCTTTCCTTTTATTTTATTTTTATGGTACTTTAGATGAAGGTTTACAGAACAAACTAGCTTCTCATTAAATAGTTAGTACACATGTTGTTTTATGACATCGGTTAACAACCTCATGACATGTCCACACTCTCCCTTCTGGACCTTGGGTTCCCCATTATCAGCTTTCCTGTCCTTTCCTGCCTTTTGGTCCTTGCCTCTGGGCTATTGTGCCCCTTTAGTCTCCTTTTGTTTTATGGGCCTGTCTAATCTTTGGCTGATGGGTGAACCTCAGGAGTGACTTCCTTATTGAGCTAAAAGGATGTCCAGGGGTCACACTCTTGGGGTTTCTCCAGTCTCTATCGGGCTAGTAAGTCTAGTCTTTTTATGAGTTAGAATTTTGTCTTACATTTTTTTTCCAGCTCTGTCCAGGGCCCTCTATTGTGCTCCCTGTCAGAGCAGTCAGTGGTGCTGGTCAGGCACCATCTAGTTGTACTGGACTCAGTCTAGTGGAGGCTGTGGTAGTTGTGGTCCATTAGTCCTTTGGACTAATCTTTCCCTTGTGTCTTTAGTTTTCTTCACTCTACCTTTTGTTGGTCTATTTCTGGAAAAAAAATTAATTAATGGAAACCCTATGGATTTTAGTGGGCTGACCATGTTGTGCACGATTTCCACATGGGTCAGAGGCTGACTCCATGGCATCCAACAACAACAATGGTTATGAGAAGATGTGGGTTTTTATCTTATTCTTTCTTGGTGCTTGAACAAGTGATGAATCTTTTGAACTTTAGTTTCTTCACCATGTAGGTACAGGAACAAAGAAAAAGACTACAAAAATGTACACTGTTGCTGTGGTACAGTGGTAAGTGGTACAGTGGAAAGAACACAAGATTCGGAGGCAGAAGATCAGTGTTCAAGACCAGCTCTTTGGGCAAACTGCTTAACTACTAAGAGCCTAGGATTGGGATGAGGTGATGATAATATCCTCTGCTGAAGTTGTAAGAATTAGACAAAACCGATATGTGAAAGGGCTTGGAGACAAATGTTAGTGTTTTTCATTTTTTTTCCACATTGTTGGTGGTTAATCCATTCTCTGTTAAATTGAGTACTTACATTCAAATGTTAAAACGCTTCTATTTTGGAAGGAATAACACTTTGCCCTTATCAGCTGTTAATGTTTTATTATGAATGCAGGTGGTGAGAATATATTTAATAGAGCAGTTGTGGGAAAAATAATGGGGCACTTCCTGATCTGAAGGGGATGGGAATTTGAAAGGAATGGCTGAAAGCAAATTTTACCTACCTCATAATTTTGCCGCAGACTAGCTCTGTGTTCTGTACATTTCCTCACAAGCATGAGCAGCACATATATATTCAAAACTCTGCAGTAGGGAGAGGGAAATTTATGTGGATGAAAGTGACTTTGGGCCACAAAGCTTTGGAAAAATCAGCCAGGCAAGAGACAGCTCAGCTCACGTGTTCCCATTAGACATTCAGAAGAAATATAGCAACGGCTTTGCTGAAGGGGGGCAAAGGCTATTTCTAGAGTTTTAGCTTTTGGTGGAAATAAGCAGTAGGGCTGAAGCAGGCTGTTAAACTAAACGTTGGCAGTTAGAACCCACCCAGCGGCTCTATAAGAGAAAGACCTGCCGATCTGTTCCCATAAAGTTTACAGCCTAGAAAACTGTATGGGACAGTTCTACTCTGCCACATGGGATCACTATGAGAGGGATGGCATCTAACAACAACAACACATAGAGACTGATGAGGCCACCATCTGGTCAGTGACAAGTAAAACCAGGCTTCAAATGCTAGACCAATCTTAGATGGAAAATACATATCCAAAAGACATTGGGGGTGTACAGTGAAGGACTGAGACATTTTATTTCCCTAGTATTTTAGTAAAGAGAAAGGACTAAGGAGTACAAAGCTCCCGACTCTGGTGTTGCTATCATAATCAAACCTCCCCTTGGTTTGCCATAGTTATCTTTCCAAAGAATGTCTCTCAGTAGGTGAGTCACAGAGGCCACCTTAGTGGTGGGTAAGTGTGCAATGAATTTTATATAAGAGAGCAGGATGGTCACTCGATGTGCCAAACATCGGAAAGCTTGGACCAAGGAATTCCTTGACTTTGAATATTCTAAATTGTGTTATTCGTTTGAGTGTCTTTCTAATTCAAGTCTTGTGCATATAACCTTCATAGTAGTCATGGTTGACATTGTATATATATATCACTGCACTTTTCTTCTCCCCTACTCTAGGCTGCACACTGTAACCACAGTCAGGAAGTCTTCTGCTGTGCTGGAAATCCATCAAGAGGTATGAAGATGGACACACAGCATCACTCATGGACACATTTATCCACTTCTTTGCCTCTCCCACGCTGTTATGTTTGATTGTGCCCACAGTTTTCTCTTTATATTATATTTTTATATTTTGTACACATTTCCTCTTTTTCCTGAAGCCGGGGTTTGCTGGGAAATTCCAATGGCATAATGAAAACTGAAGTATATGATACTACTTTAAGGAATATCATTAGTATGAGCCTCCCTTGAATTCCCTTTGTCTCACACTTTAAATCTTATTGTCATGCCAAACAGTATTCGATCTGGGATATTAAGAAAAAATGTTGTAAAGTTGTATTATTAAGGCGTAATTATATTTTATCACATCATCACTATTATTGTTTTTAATGTAGGGTCAGGGAGACAGTATCTGGTATCCTGTTAGGTGGGTGATCATTGAGACAGAGTGTTGGACCATGGCTCTTTAGTAGGTGATTCTTGTAGCCATCTCTTCTCATAGGCACAGAGTCACATTCTCATGGCAATGATTTTCTACTCTTCTAGCAAATTCAGTTTCACCTTAATTCCCTAAAGAGCAAACTTCCTCCAAATGTGAGGACAAAAATAACCTTTCTGATGATAATTTTACCTACATGGGTTTTTGTCATTAAGTTCTCCTTACTAATATACTGGATGTAATAAGCTATTACTAATTGTAATCAGTCAACCAACAAATTTAGCGAAAATAGCTTTTTACATGTGTTATTTCTTTCACTGGCTGTTCCTTGTTATCTGTGTTTGTCCTTCCCTTTGTTCTTCTTTCTTTAACAAACACCTTGTAAGAATCAGGGAGAGAGATGCAGATGTGAATGAGAGATGATACGATTTCAAAGGCAGATCCCTGCCCTTTAAGAGCTAATGAAAGGGGCCGGCAGGTAAAACTAGGTCTAAACAGGCCTTTCATTCAATACCTGTCTTGTTTTTGTCCGGAGGCCTTCTGCATTGCAATTCTTAGGAGTGGATCCCCATGATACCTTACTTAAAGGCCGAGGTATTGGTCCTCCTTGCTTGCCTGCCCCCTGTGAACCTAAGCCCTATCCACCTCTTCTGATCTTCCTTTCTGCTAACAGCGGATGAGGCAAGTGAAAATGGAAAGCAAGTGGCCCTCCAGTGCCATGGATCATCCTCCACTCCTTCCACTGAGGGCATATGGGGAATTGGACTCTCTTTTAAGGCTCAGCCCTCAGTACATGCCCTTTCGGTGTCTTTGTGTTTTAGTTTTCCTGAGAGTTGAGGTGGGGAATGAAGAATGGAACGACGTGTGTCAACAGTATGATAAGTGCTAAATAGGCTTGTGTGCACACGTACTCTGGGTGTAAGGAAAAACGGGGATCAACTCAGCCTGTAGCTTAGGATTGCTTCCCAGAGTCTGTAGAAAAGAGGCAGACTGTCATTTGGACAGAGAGGCAAACATGTGAAGTATAGAATTGTGAGAGCGTGCACTCTAGGTGAAGGGGGAGCAGGGTTAGACTGCACAGTCAGACTGCCTGGGTTCGTACCCTTTGGTGAGTGTATAAAATGGAGGTATTAACAACAGCTCACAGGCTATAGTGAGGATTAGAGAGGTAATGCCCATAGAAGTCACATAGCAGTGTGCGTATAACGGAGTGCCTATAACCCTCTACATATGGAGCCTTGATGGCACAGTAGTTAAGAGCTCATCTGCTAACCAAAAGGTTAGCACTAGCCACTCCTTGGTAACCCTGTGGGGTAATTCTACTCTGTCCTACAGGGTCACTATGAGTCAGAATTGACAAGATGGAAATGGGTTTATTATTATTGGAGTCCCTGGGTGGTACAAATATTTAAACACTCAACTACTACCCAAAAGTTTGATAATTCAAACCCATCCAGAGGCACCTCAGAAGAAAGGGCTGGCAATCTGCTTCTGAAAGGTTGCAGCCTTGAAAACCTTATGGAGCACAGTTATACTCTGCAACATATGGGGTCACCAAGAGTCAAAATCAACTCCACAGCCACTGGTTTGGTTTGGCTTTGGATGGCGAGAACAGTTAATGTGCTCAGCTGCAAACTGAAAGGTTTGAGTCCACCCAGAGGTGCACCTCAGAAGAAAGCCCAGGCAATCTATCTCCAAAAAATCAGCCACTGAAAACCCTATGGGGCACAGTTCTACTCTGGCAACATGAAGTTGCTGTGAGTTAGAATCTACTGGACAGCAGCTGGTTACTGGTTATTATTATTTAGGCAGGTGGCGGGGCCAGAAGTAGGGCAGGAAATAGTAGCCAAGGGCCAGATCAGACCCCAAGGGCCTTGTGGTTTATGCTGTTATATGAATTTTACCTTAAAGGTGAGGGAGAAAACTTTCAGGAATTCAGGGAAGAGAAGGAAATGATGATGTTTATAATTTTTATAAAGATGAGTCTGGCACTACGGAGGATGGATTATATGGGAAGGGGGAGTGGGTCAAGCCTAGAGGCTGAGATATAAGGTAGGGAGCCTTATAAAAAAATTATAATTTATGAGGGCCTGAAATGAGGAAGGGTAGTAGAGATGGAGACCAGAATATAGGTTTAAAATATGTTAAGAAGTAGGTCTTGACAATTGATGGCATGAGAGACAGAGGAGTCAAGGATGACTTGGAGCTTAGTGTGGTTGATGGTGTCCACAGAAGGGCAAGATGCAGGAGGGATGATGAGTCTAGTTGAGCGGACATAATGAATTATATTTGGGACGTGTAGAAGACAGGGTGCCTAGCACAGGTGAAGATATCCAACATAGGTAAAGATACTCTGTTGTTATACCTGATAATAGGGGATTATAGACTTAGGGAGTAGAGCAGGTAGGGAAAGGATGTTAAGTACCTTTTCAAAGCTGGTTTCAAAATACTTGAAGAAAATGAACTGACAGAGAAATTTTTACTGGATGGGAGGGTGTGCAAATGAATGATGAGTGGAAGACAGGGAAAAGAAGTCAGGTTAGTGTAGATTTGTCTTGATGGTGGAATTCAACACTAACATTGTACAAAAATCCCTCAAGGCAGGCTGTACCCTGCCATTTATTAACTGTTTAACTAAAAGGCAGTCCTTAATAGCTTAAAAAAGCAGGTATAAGAGAGGATTAGCATAATTATAGGCCAAAAAGGAGTTTAAATAATAGGAGCTTTGGGGGAAGATCCTAGAATTAACTTCTGTTTCCAATTTGAAAAATATGATTTAAAAAGTGATCCTCCATGCTCTGATTCCAGAATTTTTTTTTTTTTATAATACTTTAGGAGCACCAGAATTATTACTGGTATTGATATAGAAGGAGAGAGCTGGCCTTGGGGTACAAAGAAGGAAGAAAAAATGAGTGATCCTTGAGAGTCTGCTTGCATACACCAGACTCTGTGTGGATGGATAATTTCCTGCACGGGTTTTGCTTCCCCAGGAGCTTCCAGTGATTTGAGAAAGCTCTGCAAAGTCCCCAAACACTTCCACAAATTTGATTTACGCTTACTTTAGTGTGTATATATATATGTAAAATATATATTTTATATGTATAATATATAAGGTCCTAGGTGGTGTAAATGGTTTGCCCTCAACTGCTAACCTAACCCACCCAGCAGTACCATGGAAGAAAAGGCCTGGAGACCTGCTTCCATTAAGATTACAAAAAACTTTATGGAGCAGTTCTAATGTGTAATACGTGGGGTCGCCATGAGTCAGAATTGACACAATGGCAACTAACAATAACAAAAATAGATAATATATATGTACCTATAATATATATTTTATGTATAATGTATAAGTGGGAGAATTTGGAAACATGGAATAAATTATTAAATCAAGAATGCAAAATCTCCCATCTCTGGTTTATTTTTATTTTAAGCTCCCTTGCTTCTATGAACCTCAGTTTAAACATGGCCTCTCCATTAATAAACAAATGAATAAATACATTTGTTAAAAGAGGATTGAGAGTAGCAATGTCCTATTAACCAGAAAGGCTGGATTTCAACCATCATAATAAAATCCAAATATACTTTCATTTTTCCAAGAAGAATGAGGCAGTAGAAATATATTACACAGTAAAACTTCAATTATTTGACTCAGTAATGCCATTGCCTCAAGAATCAAGAACTGAAATGGTAACTAGAAATTTTAAGTCTCATTTATTTTTCCTTTGAAAAACATACTGCTACCTTTAACGGTCTTTAGCAATACTAGCCCCACATCCACCAATGGAAATGCTTCTCTATTAAGTCAGTGCAAACGAGGGGGAAAAGACAAGGAGGGGAGGGAGACAGGAAAAGATGGAGAGCAAGCCAACTAGCAGGATGTTGAAGGGACTACTGATGCTGGCGTATGAAAATGTCTTAAAGGTTGCCAAAAAGTCAGAGGATATTATATAGTGAAGATATTAAGCCATTATAGCAAAACGGTTAGCAAAGGTTGCGTCTGCTATTGATTCAGTAACTAATTTTATAGGAAGGAAGCCCAAGTCTCATTGCTCCGAAGACCAAAGTGGTGACTGCTCTGTACTCCTCTTCTATAAATGGCAAGAAATATAAGAACTATAGGCAGTTTAGTAAGAAACCATATTCCAGGGCATGCCCCCAGGTTAGACTTAAACTCTCAAGCTATTAGCATCCACCACATAGCAAAACCAGTGGTCCCCGAGGTGACTTTGAATGATTTTTTACAAATGAGATTGTGTAACTTTCAACGTATTGTGTTCATCAAGTTATGGGACTATGTAAAATACATTCTGAAGATATTTCTATCCAAGTCATTTAAATCAAAACAAGCATTGGCATTTAAACTGCTTTTCTCAATTACCTTGAACCTGCTTTCTTTCACCATGCCAACAGATGAAATCCTGTAATAATTATAAGTAGCAACCTTCCCAGTTTGATCACAGATATATATGCTCTTCTATATGCCATGGGAAACCCTGGTGGCATAGTAACTAAGAGCTACGGCTGCTAACCAAATGGTCAGCAGTTCAAATCCACCAGGTGCTCCTTGGAAACTCTGTGGGGAAGTCCTACTCTGTCTTATAGGGTCACTATGAGTCGGAATCCTTTCGATGGGAATGGGTTTGGTTTTGTTTTTTTATGTGCCATGGGCTCTAGAGTAGGCAGATATACATTACTAAAAACATGTCTGTGAGAAAAAATAATTCCAAATTGTATATGTGCTTTATTGGTTTTGTTTTGGTTTGGTTTTAGCATTGGCCAAATCTACATAGACAAATAGTACATTCACTCCTTCAGCAAGGATTTTTTAAGTGCCTGTAGCATATGCTGTTCTGAATGTTTTGAGAGATACAAAAATAAGGAAGGTATGTGCTTTCAGTTCTCAAGGAATTTGGGAGTTTTGGCAGATTCTTGACTTCTATCTGAATTGTAAATTGTTTAATATTAATCATTTTTAGATGCATAACCTATGGACACCGCTAAGGTTTACTTTGAGGGGCTACTTTGAGTACAGTCATGTGTTGCTTATGTCTATGATACACTCTGTGAAATAGGAGGGTGTGTGATTGGGGTGTTGTATGAACACCATATTATATACTGCCGCTGCCTGTGAGTTGAAGCATACACTGATATACAGTAACCTTTTTATTTTTAAGTAGGAAAAGTTCACATTAAAATAATGATAGAACGTACAGTACAGTACATACCAAAAACAAACAAACAAAAAAAACTTTGCTGTCGAGTCAATTCCAACTCATAGCAACCCTATACGACAGAGTAGAACTGCCCCATAGGGTTTCCAAGGAGTGGCTGGTGGATTCAAACTGCTGACCTTTTGGTTAGCAGCCGAGGTCTTAACCACTGTACCACCAGGGCTCCACAGTACATACATAAACCAGTAACATAGGTGTTTACGATGACTATCAAGACATATGTATTATAGGTTGTGTATGTAGTGTTCCATTCTATGCCTGGCAATGCAATTGCTTTGTATACAAGAGACACGAGATAAACATGTGTTGAGTGCGGAAAGCTGTTGCATTTTGTACATCTGCTTATGTCCGCTAAGTCCCGTTCTCTGATTGGGATTTCTGAACTCTCTTATAACCTTACAAGACCATGGACTACGTGAAGTCGAACGTTGCCCAAACAGACATTATGTGGCGCCTGACTGTACTGTGAAGTATCAGGACAGCCTCTGGGAATTGATTTGCATATGGGCCTCTGTGCTCCAGGTCAGGAGAGAAATGTAGGGCTTCTACCCAACCCTTCAGAGCTGAATTCATTCATTTCCAGGAGTGAGTGATCTCCTGTAGGTCAACTTTGGGTGTTTCAGTTCTCCATTAGAGCAAAGGAAAAGTTCATGAATCAGTTTTCTTCCGAGTACAACAAAATGGAGATGGTCAGGTGATGTGAGGCACTGTTTATCACACATTTTAAACATCAGAGACACAGCATAGTACAGGAGTTTAGCCACAGATCTCGCCTCAAACTCAGGTACAGTCATTTACCAGCTGCATGGGTGTGGGCAAATGACATGATCTCTCATGGCCTCAGTTACCCTAGCTGTGAAACAGGGACTGTCTTACCTCATTAGTGTTTGTTGTAAATAATTTGTGTCAACTGTGTAAAGATCCTAGGACAGTTCTGGCCCATTGAAATATAAAATAAATGGAAGCTATTATTATCATTATCATCAGAACGACATACTTATTCTAAATGGGTTATATATGGACAGCTGTGAGCTTTTATCTTTTTTTTTTTGTATAGTTTTTACATTTTTTTATTGTACTTTAGGAGAAGATTTACAGAACATACTAGTTTCTCATCAGTTACCACACATATTGTTCTATGACATTGGCTAACAACCCCACAACATGTCAACACTCTCCCTTCTCAACCCTGGGTTCCCTATTACCAGCTGTGAGCTTTTTTCTAAAGGTGGTATGAGAGACAGCATTGTTTGAAATGTCTGGTCGTCATGTATTTGCAAATGTTCAAAGCTGTTTCGCAAAGTGAGAAAAACACAACACCAGCTTTCTGTGGGATTAGTCATCGGTATCTCTGTTACAGGAAACTGCTAATGTTAGGAATTGCCAGTTGAGCCATGGATGGGGACAGCAGATGGTACATAAAGCTGGGGAGAGTAAGGGCTTTCTCCATTTCAGCAAGTCATCCTGGGAGGAGAAGGGGGCCAGAGCACCTTGTCTATTTGGCTCTGGTGGGAGGATCTAGGTGATCAGCCTTTCATTAGACATTTCACTGAGGTGAGAACAGTTTCCCACTATGAATCTTTGTGTGAGTAGAGGCAGGTGCAGAAATTATATGAGGGTTTCAACCCAGTTATAGAAATTCTCAAATAGTTACCTGATTCACTGGTTCTTGGCTGGAGAGTATCTTTAGAGCAGAGAAGACTCTACTTTGAAGGCTTATCTAGGATTTTTAACCTGACAATGTCTATGTGGAAAATCGAATGGCATAGTGGTTAAGAGCTATGGCTGTTAACCAAAAGGTCAGCAGTTTGAATCCACCAGGTACTCCTTGGAAACCCCATAGGGCAGTTCTACTCTGTCCTGTAGGGACCGCAGCAGGGTTTTTTTTTTTTTTTTTTTTAATGTCTATGTGGTGGAAGATGTGGCAGTCTGCTTCCATAAAGATTTACAGCTTTGGAAATCCTATGGCGACAGTTGTACTCCATCCTACAGAGTCACCATGAGTTGGAATTGACTCAACGGCAATGGGTTTGGTTTGGTTTTTTGGCAATGTCTATGTGGAGTCCCTGGGTGATGCAAATGGTTAGCATGCTTGAAGCCCTGATGGCACAGTGGTTAAGAGCTCAGCTGCTAACCAAAAGGTCAGCAGTTCGAATCTACCAGGTGCTCCTTGGAAACCCTGTGGGGCAATTCTACTCTGTCCTTTAGGGTCGTTATGAGTCGGAATTGACTTGAAGGCACCTGGTTTGGTATGATTTATATGGAGTCCCTGGGTGATGCAAATGGTTAACACAATTGACTGCTAACCAAAAGGTTGGAGGTTCAAGTCTAGCCAGAAGAACCTCAGAAGCAAGGCTTGGTGATCGATCTACGTCCAAAAAATCAGCTGTTGAAAATCCTATGTTGCACAGTTCTACTTACACACATGTGGGGTCACCATGAGTCAGAGTTGACTCCATGGCAACTGGTTAATGTCTACGTATGATGTTATAGAGAGTGTGGCCTAAATCATTGTTACTCAGAGTGCAGTCTGCGTGGCTATGTCCTGGGAGTTTGTTAGGAATGCAGAGATTGGGCCCTACTCCTGACCTACTGAACCAGAATCTGTATTGTAGCAATGTGATTTGCATGCCATTAAAATTGGTTAAGTCAGTGGTTATGTTAAGACTAATGTGGTTATGAGTCTTTTCCCACTGGACATGGTAACAATTGGAACTTACCTGAGCAATAGTGCCCCAGCCAATGGACATCTGGTGTAAGAGCAGGGAACTGGAGTCTTGAAAGTGCTCTGTGTACTGGGGATGTGAGTTTTCTGTGAGAAGGATGCTCTTTAAGCTATGTTCTACCCTTAGAACAAAGGAGCAATATGGTGGCAGGTGTCTCAGAGTGAAGGACCCTGAAGTGACCACCTTGTGTGAATGCTGGAGATGAGGACCCATGTACTGCCCCAAAAAACCAGGGAAGGGGAACATGAGGCTGTTGAGTCAGCATTATCTCACGTACAGCTAGATTAGCAAGGATTGACTGCTCAGAGCAAACTTGTTGAGACAGAAGGATAAAAAAAAAAAAAAATTTTTTTTTTTTTTTTAGAAGGATAGTTTTCCTTAAATCTGAGAGTTACACTTTCTTATTTTCTATTTTAAACTTTTAGGCAACCACTTCCAACACCCACCCTCCCCGCATATACACACACCCAAATGAACAAAATCTAATTCTGTTAGAGCAAAAGAATAGCATCTGATCCATTCGAAAATTGAGCCAAATTTGGCAGCAAGAATGCGAGATTTATAACAACTGTCTAGAATTAGATCTGCATTGACAAATTTTGACGTTCCATCCATGTAGAAGCAACGCCATGTGTGAGCCCAGGCTGATCAACAGTTTTCCAACAATTGGAAGTGAGGAATAATAGCATTATAGCAGTAAGTCACTCTCAACACTCCCAGGGATTGGAGAAACTGGCACCCCTCACTAAATATAGCAGCAGGCCTGAAAATTGTCTACACACTTCCAAGCTAGTGTTTTGCAGAAACTCACTGCCAGTGGGGAATTGGCAAGGTATCTATCCAAAAGATAATGTAATTCTGCAACGGATACTGAATTTGGGGCACAGATGAGGCTGTTAGCTCAGGATGAAGATGAAAACAGGCACTCCACACAGAGTATACCTCTCCAAAGAGGAAGATGTTCCAAAGTGAGAGAAGGTCCTAGCCTCCTCTTTTGAGCAAGGGATCCTAGGAAACTTTTCCTGTTATTGTTAGGTGAGGTCCCTGGGCAGGCACCAACAATGAGTAGCAATGGAAGCTTAGATTGGTAGCATGGTGGGCCCAAAAATTAGCAGTCAGGCCAGCCTGGGAGCCAGGACACCAGACAGGAGACAGGAGACATGCCAAGACTGGCTCACAGGTGTTTACAGCAGGAGTCAAAGCAGGTGGAGTGTTTTGGGGTTGTGCAGACAAGGCAAAAAAGAGAAGGAGAATTAAAAATACGTGGGTGTCTGAAAGAGTTGATGAACAAGGGAATTTCCTATCTCATTCCGGACCATAGCAACTGCTGCTGGCCCAGGCCTTGCAGATGGAGACAGCCACTTGGAGAATCTAATGAGTTGGGGACTGCATGGGCAGAGGATAACAACTTCTTCTAGGCAAACCCTGCAAAACTCTTGTTAAAAAAATATACTGCCTGCAAAAGTTGATATGAAAAGGGGGCAGGTGTGGCTTCTTTAAAGTCATTTTAAAAATGTTGAATTATTTAGTTTTATTTTAGTTTTAGCTCCTGGAGAAAAATATCAGAAGTGGTTAAGTTCATTGAGCCCACAATTCAGCAGTGTTATGCTAGGCCATCCAGTCATTGGGCTCATCCCTTCTAGTTGTTGTTGTGTGCTGTTGATTTCGACTCATAACAACCCAATGTGGCAGAGTAGAACTGTCCCACAGGGTTTCCTAGGCTGTAATCTTCACAGGAGCAGATGGCCAAGTCTTTTCTCCTGTGGAACCGCTGGTAGGCTCCACTGCTGGCCTTTCAATTTACAGCCAAGAGCTTAACCATCATGACACCAGGGCTCCTAAATTTCTTAGTGACATTAATGCCATGCCTTTCTGGTCTGAAATACCTGAACAACTCTGAGAGTTATGAATGCTTTTCTTTCTTTTGGCACTAGAAAGTGAGAAATGTAATACTGGAGGGAGGAAATTTATCTCAAGAGTTACCCCTTATTCAGCAGTTTAGTTGATTTCATTTAGAATCATCTTAGTTTTATTTAATACAATTATTAATTAACACTGTCATTCAACATAAATAATTTTCCACATGAATAAAACCAAAATCATTCAAATCAGTCAGGCTGCTGTTATTGGGTATATATTTCCCAGTATAGTATCTTACAGGTTTTTCAAATTAAGTATAAGTTCTGTCCTTCGGAATGACTAAAATTGCAGAGGAAGCATACCATCCCAGAAAATACCCTTCTGGTTTTATTTTTGATGAAAAATGTAAATGAGCAGTAGTGGGAAATCTGAAGCTCTGAGCCTCAGGTGGTAGCCTGTTGTGTGTTGATTTCAATCAATATGGCTAGGAGAGACGTGTTCTTATTATAGTGTGAGTTCCGTGACTAGACTAAAACCCAAACCAAATCCACTGCCATTGAGTCAATTCCAACTCATAGCAACACCATAGGACAGAGTAGAACTGCCCCATAGGGTTTCAAAGGCTGTGAACCTTTATGGAAGAGAGGACCATGACTTTCTCCTGCAAAGCCACTGGTGGTTTCAACTGCTGACCTTTTGGTTAGCAGCCAAGTGTTTTAGCCACTGCACCGCCAGGGCTCCATTCCATGACTAAGGGTGGTATAAAAGGTCAAAACCTCAGTTATTTGCAAAGGTCTGACTAGAGGACAGAGGGAAGTTTGCGTTAGATGGACCAAAGGACATGTGGGAGAAAATCAGGCAGTAAAGGTGAGTAGGGAGCAGATCACGGAGGGCTTTATGGGCTAGTCTTGTTGTTAGGTGCCATTGAGTCGATTTTTGACTCATAGCAACCCCATGTTACAGAGTAGAACTACCCCGTAGGATTTTCTAGGCTGTAATCTTTATGGGAACAGATTGCCAGGTCTTTCTCCTGTGGAGCCACTGGGTGGGTTCGAACTGCCAGCCTTTTGGTTAGCAGTTGAGCACTTAACCATTGTGCCACCGGGGCTCCTTTAGAAGGTTGCATTTCATCCTAGGCAATGAGTAGGAGCAGAAGCCAAAAAATGAGTTGAGAGACTGAGAGGTGGCACAGATGAGAAAGGAAGCCTGACTCTCCCAGACTGAGTCCAGTACAATTAGATGGTGCCCAGCTACCACCACTGACTGCTCTAACAGCAATCACAATATAGGGTCCTGGGCAGAGCTGGAGAAAAATGTAGAACAAAATTCTAACTCAAAAAGAAAGACCAGACTTTCTTGGCTGACAGAGACAGAGAAACCCCGAGAGTATGGCCCCTGGGCACCCTTTCAGCTCAGTAATGAAGTCACTCCTGAGGTTCACCCTTCAGCCAAAGATTAGACAGGCCCATAAAACAAAACGAGACTAAAGGGGCACACCAGCCCAGGGAAAAGGACTAGAAGATAGGAGGGGACAGGAAAGGTAGTAATAGGGAACCCAAGGCTGAGAAGGGAGAGTGTTAAAATGTTGTGGGGTTGCAACCAATGTCATAGAATTATATGTGTACTAACTGTTTAATGAGAAACTAGTTTGTTCTGTAAACCTGCATCTAAAGTACGATAAAAAAAAAAGGAGGCCTGAACGACAATAGTGGCCATTAGAACATCCAGGAGGGGAACAGGCTGAGACGCATCTGGACAGCTGGAACCTGCAGGACTAACTTCATGTGGGGAAAAGGAGAAAGGAATTTAAGGAAAAGTTGTTCTTGATGATGGTGCCCGTCCCGATTCCTGTCCTTGTGGTGCACACGGGCATGTGTATATGGTGTGTTTAGGATTGTAGAGTCTTTCCACTTACGGTTTTGGAATCTCTTTCCTTACTGGCTGTGTGCCTCTCCCTGAAACTCAATTTCTTCTTTAAAATGGACCTAAGAAATTCGCCTTATGCACTGTTTGAGAAGAGTGCATCTAAAGTGCATACATGGTGTCTGGCACATACAGACAAGTTAGTTTACACATGTAAATTGTTCGACCACCCATCCCCACCTTATTTACCCTTTTGGGAGAAAAGTGATTAACAAGGGATATTAAAATAACAATGTGCCCTAGGAACATGGAAGTTAAATATCTTAGCTGAATCATCTCCTGTAGTATAGTAGTGGAGTCCTTGGATGGTGGAAATGGTTAACATGCTTGCCTGCTAACCAAGAGGTTGGGGGTTCGAGCCTACTCAGAAGGACCTTGGAAAAAAGGCCCTGGTAATCTTTTTTCAAAAAACCAGCCATTGAAAATCCTATGGAGCAGTGCTCTTCTCTGACACACATGGGATCTCCATGGGTTGGAATTGACTCGACGACAACTAGTTTTTAGGATAATGGCGGAGCTATCGGCTAGAGGGTGCTGGTAGCCGAGCTTTCAACATCCTCTGGTGCACATCATAGGTCGAGTGAGTGTGAGACTCCCCGTCTGCTGAGCTGGGGCTTGTGAAAGCTGATCTGGACACAGCTTTGATTAAAGGAGATCAGGCTGTGTCTCCTTTTGAGGTAGCTTCTCTCCGCATCTATAATTCCACTGTTACCTTGCAGATAGGTGTGGGGCAGAAGTGAGTGTGGATTGGTGAAGATATATATTTACAGCTAGCAAAGCCATGCAAAGGGGTCTTCTGATAGTGTCATCCTAGCTTAACGTGGCAGGGTTAGCCCTGATGCCTTCACTACAGGAACTGAGCACCTCTCTGAGGTTGATGGTTAACCCCATGAGGATTGCATGGACCTTCAATGCCCAGAACGTTCTTACTCATTACAGTTAATGCCATTAACTGTAGGTTATTGCCATGTCCCAGCTGCAAGTTCCCAAATGTGGGCCACATATAGCAGAAACTATCCTATTTTTGCAGTTGAATTACTTTCTCCTCTTTTCCTTCTTGCTTTTGCCTCCTGGGAATGCAAGTATCAGAAGTCTTGGGAGAATAAGGAGTCCTATCAGGGCAACCTGAATTAATTTTTTGTGAAGAGGAGACTGGAGACCCATTATCTCTGTAACTCAGTAAAATAGCTCTTTCTTTCTCCTCCCTCCCTGCCTCCCTCCCTCCCTCCCTTCCTTCCTTCCTTCCTTCCTTCCTTCCTTCCTTCCTTCCTTCCTTCCTTCCTTCCTTCCTTCCTCCCTCCCTCCCTCCCTCCCTCCCTCCCTTCCTCCCTTCCTTTCACTCTCTCTCTTTCTTTCTCTCCCTCCCTGCCTTCCTGCATTCCTTCCTTTCTTTTTTTTGGAACTGTACAATAGAAACAAAATAAGAAGAGTCTACCTTAATTTCAAAGGTAACTCTTAGGTGAAGAAGAAAGTCATTAATGCCTGGCCAGATAGAGAGTAGAAAGAGAAACTTTAGAGGATAGAAACAGCCTAAGTACCTTGTAAATGCTGAGTGGATTTTAACACATAATAGATGAATAGAAACAGCCCACTAGGAGACTGTGAGATGGTCCGGTTGGGAAATGACTAATGCATGAACACAAATCTTGGTGACAGTGGGGCTAGCTATCTGTAAACTTTCTAAAGGTTAAATGAATGATAATAGAATTCTTATGCCCCAAAGTGAGTTTCAACCATTAAATACATGACACAAAGATGTATGCACCTTTAATTGGGCATAATTAAAAAAAAATGAAGTATGTTTAAAATAATGACATTCAGAACAAGACAGCAATTAGTCTAAAAAGCCAAAAGTGATAGTTGCTTGGTGATCTCATTGTTATCAGTAGAGATAAGTCTCTGTGCAGTGATTAAGAGCTTGGCTGCTAACCAAAAGGTTGGCAGCTTGAATCTATCTACCAGCTGCTCCTTGGAAACTGTATGGAGCAGTTCTATTCTGTCCTGTAGGGTCACTATGAGTTAAAATTGACTCAACAGCAGTGAGTTTGGCAAGTGAAGTGGGTTTTAGACCAATTGTAAGTTCCTTGAGGTTCCCTGGCAGCTAGAAACCATGCCCAAAAGCAACTTTAAATAAAATGAAAGCTGTGCATGAGTCTTCAAGTCAAGCCTACTATCGCACAGGGCCAACTCAATGTTTGATGTATTAAATTCTCTGCTATCCAGAGGTGGATTCTGTTTTTCCTCCTTCCAAACCTTTGATTGGTTTTGACTGTAGCAGCACTTCTAGTAGGCATATGAGAGAAAAGAAGGAAGAACCAAAAAATATAATTTATATTCCATTGATTCTTCTGCAGAAGGCTTTATGGGGAAGATGGTTGAGAGTCTGTCTAGAGAGAATGCTTGCTTCTGAATGACCTAGCTGGGTTTTTCTTGATTGCTGTCACCATAGACAACTGAGTGCTGAACTCTCCAGGTTCTTTCAGGTAGGAGAGTAGCTTCATCTCCAAGTTAGTGACAGAAGCACATAATTTACCTTTGCTTGAGTGAGTCTGTGCACCTCAGGAATTTAGCCGCTTCTCTTAGACTTTGGTAAATCTAAGGGGTGCAAATGGTTAAGCTCTCCGCTGCTAAGTGAAACTCTAGCAGTTCAAGCCCACCCAGTGACTCTGTGGGAGAAAGGCCTAGAGGTCTGCTCCCATAAAGATTACAACTTAGAAAACCCTATGGGGCAGTTCTACTTTGTCACGTAGGGTCGCTATGAGGGGGAATCAACTCTATGGTACTGAACAACATCTATATGAATTATATATGTGCATATAATTTACATATATATGTATTATTTATTTATTTTTAAATGAACATAGAAAATACAATTTTTTTCTGATTTTTAAAATATTTTCTTAAAATTTTTATGAAATTTTTCAAACATATAAAAATGAAGAAAAAAATATTTGAATGAACTCTTATATACCCCTTACCCAGCTTCAAAAATGATGAAAACATAGCCAGATCTTGTTTCATGCATACCACTTCCTCTCACACTTGTTCCCCCCCCCGCCCAGCATTATTTTAAAGCAAATAAAACCCTGGAATTTTACCAAAATGTAATTAATGTCTGATTTATGGGAGAAAGATTTCCCAAAGTATGGTCCGGGGAAATCCTGTCCTGAAAACCTACTAGATAAATAAAGGCTTCTAATGTTCACAGTTGTTAAGTGCTCTGCTGCTAACTGAAAGGTCAGTGGTTGGATTCCACCAGCCACTCTTCAAGAGAGATGTTGCAGCCTGCTTCCATACAGATTACAGCCTTGGAAACACTGTGGAGCAGTTCTACTCTGTCCTGTAGGGTTGCTATTGTCAGAACCAAATGGACTCAATTGCAATGGGTTTATTTTTTTATTATGCTTTAGATGAAAGTTACAGCTCAAGTTAATTTCTCGTTGAAAAATTTATACACATATTTTTTCATGACATTAGTTGCAATTCCCACAAAGTGACAGCACACTCCCCCTTACCACCGTGGGTTCTTTGCATCCATTGTCTAGTTCCTGTCCTTTCTTGACTTCTCATCCTGCTTTTGGACAGGAGCTGCTCATTTGGTCTCATAGATCCAGTCAAACTAAGAAGCACATTCTTCACGTGTATTATTTTTTATTTTATAAAAAGTCTAATATTTGTTTGAAGAGTAGGCTTTGGGAATGGTTTCAGTTCTGCGTTAACAGTGCATTCAGGGGCTGTGGCTTCAGGGGTTCCTTCAGTCTTTGTCAGACCATTAAGTCGGGTCTAGTTGTGCTCTACATTTTTCTCCTGGTCTGTCCAGGACTCTCTGTTGTGTTCTCTGTTAGGGTGGTCATTGGTGGTAGCTAGGCACCATCTAGTTCTGGTCTTTGGACTGGTAGAGTCTCTGGTTCATTTGATCTTTTAGTCCTTTGGGCTAGTATTTTCCTTGTGTCTTTGGTTTTCATCATTCTCCTTTGCTCCGAGTGGGATGGGACCAATTGATGTATTTTAGATGGCCACTTGTAAGCTTTTAGATTTATATTTGATAAAAACAAACAAACAAAAAAACAAACAAACAAAAACCAAACCCATTGCAGTCAAGTCAATTTTGAATGTTGCTACCCTACAGGACAGAAGGAAACACTGGTGGCATAGTGATTGGGAGCTACAGCTACTAACCAAAAGGTCGGCAGTTCGAATCCACCAGGCGCTCCTTGGAAATTCTATGGGGCAGTTCTACTCTGTCCTATAGGGTTGCTATGAGCCACGGTCGACTTGATGGCAACGGGTAACAGGTACAGGACAGAACTGCCCCAAAGGGTCTCCAAGGAACGGCTGGTGGATTCAGACTGCCAACATTTTGGTTAGCAGCCAAGCTCTTAACCATTGTGCCACCAGGGCTCCTTATTTATGATAGGAAAGGAGAAATCTGGTGATTTCATTTTCTCAGGACAATTTAGGAACTAAATATAATACAGTTATCTCTTTGTTCCTTTTGTTGTTGTGTGCCACTGAGTCGATTCCAACTCATAGCAACACTGTATGACCGAGTAGAACTGCCCCGAAGTTTACTATTCTATAATCTTTATGGAAGCAGATCACCAGGCCTTTTCTCCTGTAGAATGGCTAGTGGCTTTGAACTACCTCTGATCTTTTGGTTAGCAGCTGAGCATTTAACCATTGTGTCATCAGGGCTCCTTCAGACCCAGGAAAATTCCATCAATGCTCACTGTGATAACCCCCAAGCCCCAAAGAGGCTCTCTTGAATCACATAGTGAAAGGGTCCGTAATGTAACTGGAGAGAGCAATGACTGGAGGGTTTTAAGAGCATCTTTTACTGTTTCACTTTCTTTGTCAAGGTCAGAGTGTTTCCTTCTAGATTACGTGTTTGATATATTCTCCCCTGAATACGAAATTATGCAAAACTTAAAAAAATTATACAATCATTTTCCAGTGTATCACAGGAAGTGAGGCAGTTGTGTGATAACAACAGAGAATTAAGCACCGACATTATTAGAGCTTTAGCAGAGCAAACTAAAACACTTCTGGTTGACTGGGTATTTATTCTGGCTGAGATACACTTTGCATGGAGATAGGGAATGTCTGGATTTGCAGCCACTAATACTGAACATTATCACTTCATTAAAATAGGTCAAGGTAAGTAAATGTGATAGTTTTTCCCCACATGCTATAATTACCAAGGGCAAATCAATAGGTTTTAGTCTTGTGTATATCTGGACCATAAAATTATATAATAAACAATTACTCATTGCAGCTGATTAAAATCAGTTTCTCAGGACAGATTAAAAGAGGAGTGAGAAATAGAGAATAAAGTACCATGATTCTACTACTTATTACATCCAATAATAAGTTTTAAAACTTGTTGCTAAACATGTGAAGGCACCAGTATTTAGTGAAAAGAGCATTGGACCTGGAGCCAGACAACCAGGGTTAAGGAATCACTTCTGGTACCTTATTTTTATGCAGATAACTCATGCTTTCTACTTTTGTTTGCCAATCATTCCCTCCCCCCACCCAGAGTTATTTTCCTAAGCACAGTATGCTCATTTTTTTAAGTATATATATATTTTTTTAATAACAACATGTAAAAAAAATTGGCACAGCAGCAGTCATGAAAGTATCTTACAGGTGGAGGGAGCAGTTGGCAAACAAATGTCATTATTTGAGTAAAAATTCGGTAGTTTGGACAGTGTGATCTCAGAAAAATCATTTAGTCTCTTTGAGCCTTGGTTTGCTTATTTGAAAACAGAGATAACGATAAACCCTTAAAATGTTTTTTTTCTGGGGATTAAATAATATGATACATGAACCTACAAAATCCCAAAGAAGTTGTTATTAATAATCTCCACTAAAAATCAAACCCACTGCAGTCGAGTTGATTCCGACTCATAGTGGCCCTACAGAGTAGAATAGAACTGCCCCATAGGGTTTCCAAGGCTGCCACTTCTTTCTCTGTTGGAGCAGCTGGTGGATTTGAACTGCTGACCTCCTGGTTAGCAGCCAAGCATTTAACCACTATACCACCAGGGCTCCTTCCTTATTAATTATTATTAATAATAATGATAAAGAAAGAAAGCAATAAAGCCAGAACAGAAAGGTGGCTACAAACGGAACAACAGAGTCCCCAGTAAGAGCTGACATATCTGGTTTAGGCCCACTCCTCTGAAACAGGAAGCTGCCCCCAGGTTCACTGATGAATGGAAGTTCAGCCACCCAAGAGCAATGATCTGTGACAAAACAGAAGAACCAATCACGCACTAAATATCAACCTAAGATATGTGCTTAATATTGACTTTTGTGTCTGTGATACTAAGAACAAAGATAGGTGTTTTTTTCTGGCCTCGTCACCAGGCTTTCTGTTCCAAGTATGTGTAATGGTAGTCCATGGTCATTATGATATAAGAATGTAATTTTCTCTCTCTCTCTCTTTTTTTTTTTTGATTGGTTTAATTTAGGGGCCACAATGAGAAATGACCATTCCATGCTCCTAGAGAATTTCTGTCAACACCACACTTACAGATCAGTGAGTGTTCAAAGCCCTCACTTGCCATAGGAAGTCCATCAGCTTATCCACTGAGGTTCTGGGACTCAGAGTGGTCCAAAGTCTTCTTGGAATCACAGAAAGTTAGTGATAGAACTACAGAGTACTTGTGACTCGTGGCTTTTCTACCTGCTTTATCTACTGGAAGTTAATTGGGCGTTTTGTAAAATATCATAGGCATGGCTGTTACTCCACAAAAATAGTATCATTAAGGAAAAAAAAAAAAGACTTTAAAGCATAGCAAGGGTATTAGAAGTGTCTGGAATATGCTGAGGGTAATTTTCGAAGGGATTTTCAGAGGTCTGGTAAGAGAAGCTAGGAAGAGCAGCAATGGTCTCTTAAATGAAGAAGGTAAGGTATTAATCTTTCCAAATTAAAAGGGGATGATGTCTGACTGAAAGTCCCAGGGAAAACAGGAGGTTAGCAGTGGAAGAATGCATCTTACAATTTAGTGGAGAGATGAAAAGGGTGACTCAGTTAAAGGTGAGTTAGCTGGCGCAGTGAGGAATGACATCTTAAGTTGGTGTGAGGGTGGAAAGGAATGGGTGGGAGGCTTCTGTGCTCTTAGAATAAAACCAAACTAACCAAACCCAGTGCTGTCGAGTCGATTCCAACTCATAGCGACCCTATAGGACAGCGTAGAACTGCCGCATAGAGTTTCTGAGGAGCTCCTGGCGGATTCGAACAAACAACCCTTTGGTTAGCAGCCGTAGCACTTAACCACTACACCACCAGGGTTTCCCAATGGTCTTAGAATAGGCTCTGGCAATTTTATGGCTGTAACTTTCCTTTTGTTGTCGTCATACCATTCAGGGTGAAATTGCCATTTGAGGATCTCCATTGGTAACTCTCAAAAAGGAACATTTCCAGTTACTTTTCAGATCAAGCCTTACATAGATTATAAGTATTTTGAGTGGCAAGTTGAATTGCTGGGGGAAGACTATTGCCTCTGCAAGTTTGCCCCTTATGTTACAAATGCCAAAATGAAGAATAATGTAGACAGATTTTTGATCATTCTAACGAGACTAAAGGCATTACAGAAAATGTTAAAGATTTTCTTTTACTTCTTTTTTGGATGTTTTCAAGTTAAAATAGTAATGTAATATTATTGAACCAATTGGAACAAAGATGTGTAAAAGATAATCACCTTCCCTCCAAAGTTATCACAGTGTTATCTGTGTGACATGGACCCTTCCGTGTAATTCTCAAGTATAACAATTGTGGGCATGGAGCAGGACTGGGCTATGTTTCGTTCTCTTGTACATAAGGTTGCTATGAGTCGGAGCCACCTCAATGGCACCTGACAGCAACAACATGTAATTCTTTATCCACACATTTAAAAAAATTTTTTAAAAGAGGCCAAACCTTAGATAAAACTGAGAGAATCTCAAAGTGCTTGAGACTTTTCTGCCTGATGAGAGATAAACTGAACTACCTTCTTTGGGTTCAGTTCTAAGTTAGAAGAGTCTAGATTGAACTCTTTGAGGTTAGAGTCACGTGGAGATCAAAAATGGGCACCTAGAGGAGCAGACCTAGAAAAATTTAGCTCTAGAAAATTAGCCCTGAGTGGAATCCTAAATGCTAGGCAATCAGACTTCTTCCCTTAATCCTTATCTCCCATTTCTTTAATGTAGCTTCACAGAAAGGAGTATATAGTAAGTGATCTGTCAGTTGCCATCATATATTCTTAGGACAGTTCTTTTCATCAAAGTGTGTTTAGTATGCTTCTATGTGGGCATGGTTATATGGTGCAAAGCTTAGAAAATTGTGCTAAAGAGTCACAGCCCTGACATCTAGAGCATACAAAGAGAAAGCAAGGACCTAGGGGCAGATGAGCCCAGTAAAATAAGAAGCAGAATAAACCAAGGACTTAGTATATTTGCGGTGTGTGTTTTGTGTTCTGTGGGATGCTGGGGAGGATGCTCTGGAGGAGATACACGTTTGGAAAGGATGGGCCTGGAAAGAAATAGCTGCCTCACTTCCAGCCAGTCTGCATCCTCTGCCCAGGAGGTAGATGGGGAAGGGCAGGAATAAAAGGTGATTTTCTTACGCAAAGATGGAACTTCAATCTACATCCAATGGGGCACAACCCCACTGTACCAAAGATTTCTTTTTTTAATTGTTTGGGTGTTTTCAACAGGCAGTGTACTATCCAAGTTATAAGATAACAAACACCATTATAGATCGTTAACACCATGTGTCTGTCCACACCATGGGAGAATTTGAGGAAACAGCCCTTCTGTCTATCTGCCTTTCTTTCTTCCTACTTGCTTACCTCCCTGCCTCCTACCTTCTTACCTACCTACCTATATATCATCTATTTATATAATATGTAGGTATGTATATATATCTTTATATACATGTACGTATGCCTGAGTACAGTAGACCTATCTCTCGCCCCAGAATTCTTTAAAGACATGTGGTGAGTAATAACTGAATGATTTTCAGAGTTCTTTGAAGTGGGAAAATTAGATATTTCTTACACTTCTGACAATTGGTGTTATTTACAGAAAACTTGACAGTCAACTGCTTTTACACATCTCCTAGTGGGACACAATGCAGTAGACCATTCTGGTTATAGGTTCAACTGGGTTTGAACATTACTCTAGAAGCTTTCTTTTTCCCATTGGGATTTTATCTTTAGGAAAGAGCCGACATTACCTAAGGCAAGCATTAGACTTACTGCTCTATAAAAAAATCACATAACCCCCACCTCCACCCTAGTGCTCATTGCTGAGATGTGTGTAAATAAATAAATGACATCTGGCCTCCAAGAGCATGGCTCAGGAATTGTAGTGTCCACATTGTTTGCCCTCAGTGAATAACATAGAAACTGTTGGATAGATGCTGAAATCAGTGGATATGTTACACCGTAAAAACGTTGTTCCCTGCACAGAGCGAGTACAAATTTACTTGTACCCATGATCTAGATGGAAGGAGTTTTTGTAATAGTGGTGATTGTGGCAAGAAATACGAGCCTATATTCTGAGGCCAAGAAACCACACACATGTTCTTCAGGCATCAGTCATAGTCAAAAAGTTTTTTTGAACGATGAGTAAAATTTTAGTGTATTATTTGTATTTATTTTTTAAGCTTGGTAAAATACATGGCCAATGCTGTCTGAAGTGTTATTGAAGTTTTGTCATCATTATGTAACATATGTTGCTAACCACTCACTCTTCATTCGTCATACTTGATTGAAAAATAGCGACCCAGGATAAAAAGAACATTTGAAGCAACGGGAAGGCAAGGGGTTGCTTAAGTTTTTTCTTCATTGTGATTGCGATTGAGCTCTTAATGCATTTATTATTGTAAAAAAATGTTCTTGCAACCACCAATTATGTGTTAATGTAGATGGATAGAATTATGAACATTACCTGGGAAACTTCTAGAAATATAATCTGTCACATTAACTTGTACAAAGCATTTGTAAGTACGCTCTATGAGAATATTCAGACAATGTTTTAGCTTCTAATTCATTATCACTAGACCAGTTGTGTTTTGAACTGAAGGGCACATTTGACTACTGCACTGGGGAAAAAATGGATTAGTTATTTTCATCTCTGTCAGTTTCTCTTTATCCACACATTTAAAATATTTCCTTTCTTTTTAAGCCACAGCTGTGTTATTCAAGTGTATTTTTTTCCCCAATAAAGAAAATATACTGCACTGACATTCTGAATCATTTTGGTTTTGTTAGTATTGTTTATTTTAAATCTAAAATTCAGCAGCACGGTGGGTTATAAATGACAGGCTTTCACAGAACTAAAATAAGGTTACTTTACATTAAAGGAACCAGCCACATTGCACAATTCAGTAATTCTCCCTTTTCCCATTATGGTGATTTGTGTGGACCTTTCTAAAACCAGTGGTTTAGGTAAAGATGCTCACTGGTTGGGAATATTTCTAAACATTTGATAGCACTGGGAATTATCCTAACAACGTAGAATATCCCTGTGAGTTAAGTCACTGGGTTCCACGTCTAAACAAAAACAAATCTTCCAAGATCACCCTCTAAAAATTGAAACAACCAATAAATAGTTTATTGTAACCTTTAGGTCTTTATCTTAGGAGGGGATTGGCTAGTAACAAAAGCCGGTTCTCTGACTATGAGTGTTTAGAGCCATCATTGTATGTTGCAATAAGCACATTTTTTTTTTTTAATCACGCTTTTTTTTTTTTTTTAGGTGAAAGCTTACAGCTCAAGTTAATTTCTTGCTCGAAAGTTTATACACATGTTGTTTTGTGACATTCGTTGCAATTCCCACAGCGTGACAGCGCGCTCCCCCTCTCCATCCCTTGTTTCTATTTGTCTAGTTCCTATCTCTTCCTGCCTTCTCGTCTTGCTTTTGGACAGGAGCTGCCCATTTGGTCTCATATATTTGATTGAACTAAGAAGCGTGTTCCTCACATGGGTTATTTTTCGTTTTATAGGCCTTTCTAATCTTGCTCTGAAAAGTAGGCTTCGGGAATGGTTTCAATTCTGGGTTAGCAGTACATTCGAGGGCCATAGTTCAGGGGTTCCTTCAGCCTCTGTCAGACCAATTAGTCTGGTCTTTTTATGTGAATTTGAATTCTATTCTACATTTTTCTCCTGCTCTGTTCAAGACTATCTGTTGTGATCCTTATTGGGGCAGTCGGTGGTGGTAGCCAGGCACCATCTAGTTCTTCTGGTCTCAGGCTGGTGGAGTCTCTGGTTCATGTGGTCCTTTAGTCATTTGGACTTGTATTTTCCTTGTGTTTTTGGTTTTCTTCATTCTCCTTTGCTCCGGGTGGATTGGGACCAATATATGTATCTTAGATAGCCACTTGAAGGCTTTTAACATCCCAGACGCTACTCACCAAAGTGGGATGCAGAGCATTTTCTTTATGAACTATGTTATGCCAATTTACCTAGATGTCCCCTGAGACTACGGTCCCTCAAAGCATTTAGATGTGTCTAGGAAACTTCTATGCTTTTGCTTTAGGGCCCCAGAATTTTTTTTCTTGTACTTTAGATGAAGATTTACAGAACAAACTAGTTTCTTATCAGACTGTTAGTACACATAAAGTTTTATGACATTGGTTAACAACCCCCACAACATGTCAGTACTCTTCCTTCTCAGCCTTGGGTTTCCTATTACCAGCTTTCCTGTCTCCTCCTGCCTTCTAGTCCTTGCCCCAGGGCTGGTGTGCCTCTTTAGCCCCCTTTTTTTTATGGGCCTGTCTAATCTTTGGCTGAAAGGTGAACCTCAGGAGTGACTTTGTTACTAGGCTGAAATGGCCTGCGGGGCCATCTTCTCAGGATTTCTCCAGTCTCTGTCAGGCCAGGAAGTCTGGTCTTTCTGAGTTAGAATTTTGTTCTACATTTTTCTCTACCTCTGTCCAGCACCCTCTACTCTGATCCCTGTCAGAGCAGTCAGTGGTGGTAGCCGGGCACCATCTCGTTGTACTGGACTCAGCCTGGTAGCGGACATGGTAGCAGTGGTCCATTAGCTCTTTGGACTAATCTTTCCCTTGTATTTTCAGTTTTCTTCATTATTCCTTGCTTCCGAAGGGGTGAGACCAGTGGAGTATCCTAGATGGCTGCTCATAGGCTTTTAAGACCCCAGACTCTACTCATCAAAGTAGAATATAGAAGATTTTCTTTATCAACTGTTAGCCAATTGAGCTAAATATTCCTTGAGACCATGGTCCCCACAGCCTTCAGCCCAGCAATTCGGCCCCTCAGGGAGCTTGGATGTGTCTATGGAAACCCTGATGGTGTAGTGGTTAAGAGCTATGGGTGCTAACCAGAAGATTAGTAATCCAAATCTACCAGGTGCTCCTTGGAAACCCTATGGGGCAGTTCTACTCTGTCCTTACTTAGGGTAGCTATGAGTCAAAATCAACTTGATGGCAATAGGTTTAGGTATGGAGCTTCCATGACCTTGCCTTGTACATGTCGTGCTGGCTCCCCCAGTATTGTGTACTGTCTTACCCTTCGCCAAAGTTACCACTTATCTATTTAGTGTTTTTCCATCCCCATCCCTACCCTCCCTCGTAACCATCAAAGATCGTTTCTTTTTTGTGTAAACATATTCATGAGTTTTTGTAGTAGTGGTCTCATATAATATTTATCCTTTTGTGATTGACTTATTTCACTAAGCATAATGCCCTCCAGATTTATCCATGTTATGAGATGCTTCATGATTCATCATTGTTCTTTATGGTTGTGTAATACTCAATTGTGTGTATGTATCACAGTTTGTTTATCCATTCATCTGTTGATGGGCATCTAGGTTGTTTCCATCTTTTTGCTATTGTGAACAATGCTGTAGTGAACATGGGTGTGCACATGTCTATTCCTGTGACAACTCTTATTTCACTAGGATGTATTCCTAGGAGTGGAATTGCTGGATCATATGGTATTTCTATTGCTAGCTTTCTAAGGAAGTGCCATATCATTTTCCAAAATGGTCATATCATTTTCCAGAATGGTTGTATCATTTTGCATTCCCACCAGGAGTGCATAAGAGTTCCGATCTCCCCACAGCTTCTCCAACATTTATTATTTCCTGTTTTTTTGATTCATACGGTGCCAGAAATTTAATGAGAAATTTTATCCAATAAACCCACCATCATAGCATATATCTCACTTCTACATTATGGCCATTTGAGAAAGAAAAAACAACAAAAAAAACCCCAAAAAGAACATGATAAGAAGCATTGAAGAACAGAAGACAAAGAAAGAGGGAATGTATGTGTGTGTTCATGTGTGCATGCCTGTGTGTGTGTGTGTGTGAGAGAGAGAGAGTGAAACAAAGAGAAAGAGTCATATACGCAAGTAATACACACAAATAAGAGGGAATAACACAAACACATAGAAGTAAACCAACTCCCATGTACTGGCAGCCATATTTTAAAACCTTTTAAAATATTTCTACTGACAAATTTTGTTTATAAATAGAGGCTATACTATACTGTAGTAATCACACCAAAAATTCTCTGATTTCACATAGTTTAACACAATACAAGCTTATGGATAGCTCAGGTCACAATCCAATGCCAGTGGGGAAAGGGGCTCTGTTCCATGCAGTCCTTCAGGGTGAGGTTCCTTCCATCTTGTGACCCCTCCATGTTCAACATGCAGTCTCCAAGGTCACTGAAAAGTGGGAAGTGAGAGTGGGGACTCAGTGAGTGAAGCTTTGAGGGTCATGCCAGAAAGTGTTATGCATCACTTCCACCCACTTTCCATTGGCTGGGACTGAGTCATGTGGCCCAATCTAACTGCAAGGAGGTACATAAAAATGCATCTTCCTTGTGTGCACAAGAGAAAAATAAAATGGTTTTGTTGAACACATATGGTTGTTATTGTTGTTTTGTTGACATCAGTGAAGATATCAACTCTCAATATTAGTGCAGATGTTTTTAAGCACTTGTTGAAATAAAGTGGGAGGATTAATAATGTTCGATATTTATTAAGTTCTTAGTACACACTGGGTAGTCTATGATGTTTGTATAATTAAGTCCTTACTGACCTTATGTGTATGTGGTAGATGCTATTATAATTATTTTACAGATGAGGAAACTGACACTTTACCAAGAATATTCTTAGTAAGTGGTAGAGCTGGGTTTTGAATCCAGGCCATTTGATGCTAGGGCTTGGGGTCTTACTCACTGAGCCATATTATTTGACTAAATAAACATTTGTCCTTTAAATATTTGCTTGAGTTTACTGCTACCCTATTTGATTCCAAACCAGGTGCTCCATCCTTCTGTGTCTGATGTATGTGATCTACAAAAGAGGGGCAAAAATACCCACCTCCTACTTGCTTGGCATTCAAACCAAATGGGGTAACAGCTGTGGAGTTTATTATGTTCTTTCAAATAAAGGCTGCACTGTATTCTTATAATTAAAATGTGACTTATTTTTTTAGTACATAATATAGCCACATGATCCAAAATTCAAAAGGCACAAAAGGATATAGAATGAAAGGTCTTTTAATCACTTCTGTTCCCTCACCGCCTATTTCCTCAACACAGAGTCAATCAATATTATTAATTTCATTTGTATATCTTTCAAGAGACAGATTATACTTGTAAAAACTTGTGTTTTTATATATAATTCCCTTGTGGGAAAAGAAATAGTAGCATACTATGTAGAGTTTTCCCCTTGTTTTTTCTGCAATTAACATTTTAGTTTAATCATCAGTCTATACATAGAACTGCAGCGTTCTTTTTATCTGCTGCAAAGTTATTCATTGTAAGGATATATTCTGGTTTATTTAACCAGTCTCCAATTGATGGACATTGAGATTGTCTCTTACATTTTTACAATATCATTTCCATAAATGTGTATGTATTTTTAGGACAAATTCATGGAAATGAAACTACAAGAAATTAAAGTAAGCAGTTTAATTTAATATCTTTGCATTTAATGGTTGAATTTGGGATTAGTGGTAGCAGTAAGCAACTGAGAGTATCATGGTAAACACTGAGACACAGATCATGTCTTCTTGACCATCTCAAAATGTAGCTAGTGCTAAGGGAGATGGAGTTATGATCAGTGGTGTCAAGTTCTGAAAGTCCTTATTCTAGGTTCACCATTAATTAGGTATTTGGTCTGTTCCTTTTCCAGTTTTGGTCTACAAATCTAAATAAAGATGTCGTATTCTATTTATTATAACATTGCCAGAAAAGATCACAATTCCAAATAAAGGATTAGGAAGCCAGTTCAGATGATATTTTTGAACATCGCATTATATTATAGAAGTCCCTGAGTGGTGGAAATGGTTAACGTGCTCAACTGCTTCCCAAAAGGTTGGAGGTTCAAGTCCACCCAGAGGCACTTCGGAAGAAAGTCCTGGTGATCTATTTCTTAAATATCAGCTGCTGAGAAGCCTATTGAGCACATTTCTACTCTGACACACATGGGGTCTCCATGAGTAGGAATTGACGATAGATTTGTTTGTTCTTTTGGCAGTCCATGGTATATTCAATATTCTTCACCAACATCATAATTCAAAGGCATCAATTCTTTTTTGGTCTTCCTCATTCATTGTCCAGCTTTCCCATACATATGAGGCAATTGAAAACACCATGGCTTTGGTCAGGTGCATTGTAGTCTTCAAGGTGACATCTTTGCTTTTTTAACGTTTTATAGAAGTCTTTTGCAGTAGACTTACCCAATGCAATGTGTCATTTGATTTCTTGAGTGCTGCTTCTATGGATGTTGATTGTGGATCCAAGTAAAATAAAATCCTTGACAACTTCAATCATTTCTACTTTTATTGTATGTTGTTTATTGGTCCAGTTGTGAGGATTTTTGTTTTCTTTATGTTGAGGTGTAATCCATATTGAAGGCCACAGTGGTCTTTGATCTTCATTGGTTAGTTCTTCAAGTCCTCTTCACTTTCAGCAAGCAAGGTTGTGTCATCTGCATATCGCAGATTGTTAATGAGTCTTCCTCCATCCCTGATGCTCTGATCTTCTTCATGTAGATAGTCCAGCTTTTCAGATTATTTGCTCAAATTACAGACTGAATTACTATGGTGAAAGGATACAACCCTGATGCATACCTTTCCTGACTTTAAACCACGCAGTATCCCCTTGTTCTGTTTGAACGACTGCCTCTTGATCTATGTACAGGTTCCTCAGGAGCACAATTAAGTGTTCTGGAATTCCCATTCTTCGCAATGTTATCCATAATTTGTTATGATCCACACAATCAAATGCCTTTGCTTAGTTAGTAAAACCCAGGTAAATATCTTTATGATATTCTCTGCTTTCAGTCAGGATCCATCTGACATTAGCAATGGTATCCCTTGTTCTATGTCCTCTTCTGAATCTGGCTTGAATTTCTGGCAGTGCCCTGTCGATGTACTGCTGCAGCCACTTTTGAATGATCTTCAGGGAAATTTTACTTGTGGGTGATATTAATGATAATGTTTGATAATTTTGCATTCTGTTGAATAGCCTTTCTTTGGAATAGGCATAAATATGGATTTCTTCCAGGCAGTTGGCCAGGTAGCTGTCTTCCAAATTTCTTGGCATAGACCAGTGAGCTCTTCCAGTGCTGCATCCATTTGTTGAAATACCTCAACTGGTATTCTATCAATTCACGGAGTCTTGTTTTTTGCCAATGCCTTCAGTGCAGCTTGAATCTCTTCCTTCAGTACCATCGGTTCCTGCTTACATACCACCTTCTGAAATGGTTGAACGCCGACCAATTCTTTTTGGTATAGTGACTCTGTGTATTCCTTCCATCTTCTTTTGACGCTTCCTGAGTTGTTTAATGTTTTTCCCATAGAATCCTTCAATATTGCAACTTAGGCTTGAATGTTTTCTTCAGTTTTTTCAGCTTGAGAAATGCAGAGAGTGTTCTTCCCTTTTAGTTTTCCATCTCCAGGTTTTTGCACATGTCACTGTAATACTTTGTCTTCTCTAGCTGCCCTTCAAAATATTCTGTTTGGCTCTTTTACTTAATTATTTCTTCCTTTCACTTTAACTACTCAAGAGTCAAGAGCAAGTTTCAGAGTCTCTTCATCCATTTTGGTCTTTTTAATGACCTCTTGCTTTCTTCATGTATAATGTCCTTGATGTCATTCCAAAACTCGCCTGGTCTTTGGTTGTTAGTGTTCAACCTGTCAAATCTATTCTTGAGATGGTCTCTAAATTCAGGTGGGATATACTCAAGATCATACTTTGGCTCTCGTGGATTTGTTCTAATTTTTTTCAGTTTTAACTTGAACTTGCACACGACCAATTAATGGCCTGCTCCACAGTCCACCGCTGGTCTTGTTCTGACTGGTGATATTGAGTTTTTCCCTTGTCTCTTTCCACAGATGTAGCCGGTTTGATTTCTGTGTATTCCATCTGGCGAGGTCCACATGAATACAACCAATAAAACCTACTCAGTGCCCTCGAGTTGATTCGACTCATAGCGACCCTATAGGACAAAGTAGAGCTGTCCCACAGAGTTTCCAAGAAGCACCTGGCGGATTTGAACTGCCGACCCTTTGGTTAGCAGCCGTAGCACTTAACCACTACACCACTCCACATGAATAGTCGCCATTTATGTTGTTTTAAAAAAAGATATTTGCAATGAAGAAGTTGTTGGTCTTGCAAAATTGTATCATGGGACCTCCAGCTTTGTTTCTATGAGCAAGGCCATATTTTCCAACTACCAACCCTTCTTCTTTGTTTCCAACTTTCGCATTTCCAATCACTAATAATTATCAATGCATCCTGATTTTATAGTCCATCAATTTCAGACTGCAGAAGTTGGTAAATATCTTCAGTTCCTTCATCTTTGTCCTTAGTGGTTGGTGTGTAAATTTGAATAACTCTCATATTAACTGGTCTTTCTTGTAGGATTGTGGATATTATCCTATCATTGACAGTGTTGTAAATTAGGATAGATCTTCTTTTTGAAGATGAATACAACACCATTCCTCTTCATGGTATCATTCCCGGCATAGTAGACGATATGATTGTCTGATTCAAATGGCAATACCAGTCCATTTCAGTTCACTAATGCCTGGGATATCGATGTTTGTGCATTCCATTTCATTTTTGATGATTTCCAGTTTTCCTAGATTCGTACTTTGTACATTCCATGTTCCAATCATTAATGGATGTTTACAGCTGTTTCTTCTCATTTTGAGCTGTGCCACATCAGCAAATGAAGGTCCCACAACCTTGACCCCATCCATGTCATTAAGGTCAACTGTACTTTCAGGAGGCAGCTCATCCCCCATAGTATTTTAAGAGACTTCCATCCTGGGAGGGCTCATCTGCTGCCACTACATCAGACAATGTTCTGCTGCTATGCATAAGGTTTTCACTGGCTAATTCTTTTCCTAAGTAGACCACTGGTCCTTCTTCCTGGTCTGTCTTAGTCTGGAAGCTCAGCTGAAACCTGTCTGACATGGGTGACCCTACTGGTATTTGAATATGGTGGAATAGCTTCCAGCATCACAACAACACAAAAGCCCCCATGGTACAACAAACTGACAGATGCACATGGGTATCTTCCTTGTAGGGCTATGGATGTTATCCTATAACTGAGAGCATTTTACTTCAGGATAGATGTTGAAATGTTCTTTTTGATGGTGAATGCAATGCCATTCCTCTTCAAGTTGTCATTCCCAGCGTAGTAGACCATATGATTGTCCAATTCAAAATGGTCAATACCTGTTCATTTCAGCTCACTAATGCCTATGATATTGATGTTTATGCACTCCATTTCATTTTTGACAAATTTCAATTTTCCTAGATTCATACTTCGTACATTCCATGTTTTGACTATTAATGGATGTTTGCAGCTGTTTTTTTTTTTCTCATTTTGAGTCATGCCTCATCAGCAAATGAAGGTCCTGAAAGCTTGACTCCATCCACGTCATTAAGGTTGACTCTACTTTGAAGAGGCAGCTCTTCCCCAGTTGTCTTTTGAGTGTCATCCAACCTGGGGGGTTCATCTTCCAGCACTATATCAGACAGTATTTGGCTGCTATTTGTAAGGTTTTCACTGGCTAATTCTTTTCAGAAGCAGGCCACCATGTCTTTTTTCCTAGTCTATCTTAGTCTGGAAGCTCAGCTAAAATCTGTCTGAAATGGGTGACCCTGCTGGTATTTGAATACCAGTGGCATAGCTTCCAGCATCACAGTAACACGCAAGCCCCCACAGTATAACAAACTGACAAACGTGTAAGGGAAGTATGAAGTTAGATATAGGTTTTTTTTGTAGACGTTCCTTATCAAGTTGCGGACATTCTCCTCTATTCCCAGTTTTCTGAGAGCTTTTATCATAAATGAGTGTTATATTTTGTCAAATGCTTTTTCTGCATTTATGGGCGTGATCATATGGCTTTTCTTCTTTAGCCTACTTATACGATGAGTTACATTATTCGTTTTGCAAATGTTGCACCAGCCCACCTGGGATAAATTCTACTTTGTTGTGTATCTTTTTTTTTTTTTTTAATACATTGTTGAGTTCAATTTGCGAAAATTTTGTTGAGGATTTTTGAATCTATGTCCATGCTTTCATTTTTTTTATTGGAAAATGCAAGTAATATGGATTTCATATAATTGAAGATCAAGTTGAAGGTGAAATATAATAACAAAATTTTCTTACATAAAGATCCAAATATTTTCTCTCTTTCCTCTTATGCCCAAAGGTTCAGTGATGGAGAAATTACTTCATTACACTAGGAAAGTGAGGGGGGTTGTCTTACGAAAATCTATTTACAGTAGTACATTTTCAGCCCTGTAACGGTAAAGCAGCAACACACCTCCTCTGGAGGATTTCACACTTTAGTAACTCATTATGTCACAGGCTCCTCTTGGTGTGAAATTCCTCTGATTAAGAAGAGTGGACAGAGGCAGGAGAAGGAAGTAATTCTCTTCTTCTTCCCTCTAAACAAGTCATACTTAATATTTCCTCAAGGTCAAGTTCAATTGAAAATAGGACAGGGTGATAGCTCTTTGGATTTGTACTAATAACTGGGTGTCTCCGCAGAGGCCTTTTGGCAGGTGAGCAAAGTTAACTTATCAAAATGCTTAAGGAAGCAAAATTGCCCACCAGACAAAAGATCCAGAAGTTTCAGGGCCCATCATAACTAGATATATCTTTCTTTTCCACTAATAAGAATAAGTCTAATGCTAGAATAGCAATGCCTTTGAAAGTCTGCTTTCAGATGCAGAGCAAAAATATTCTTCCTGAGATTTTGTGTATAATTTTAATTTTAGGTATTTCCTTTCAACTGGCTTCAGAATATATTAGAAAAATTATGACAGAATACAATGCTCTTCATCTTGGTGGCAATTGAGTGACACCTTGCTGCATATATTCGAAAGCCCAGGTGGCTCCTCCACGAACTTTCCTTAACTATCTTTTAGTCAGCTGTTGTTGACCCATTCCTCAGAGCCTTGAAGATCTGGAATGTTGGTCTTGGTTATGTGTGGATTCAAGAGCATGTACGTGTAATTACTTTAACTCAGATGTTAAGCAGGGTCATATTTTCAAAGCAGATACTGATGCTCAAATTGTACAGCATGGTTAAGAGGATAGGCTTTGACCCCAGCTCTGGATTCAAGACCTAGCACCACCCTTTACCAGCCATGTGATCTTGGGTAAGTCACTTAACCTCTCTGAACCTCAATTTACTAACCAGAAAAATGTGGATAAGGGTAGTATTTGTCTTACAGGGTGAGAAGGTATGGGAAGAATTTCACCCAGTAAGTTTTTATAGGAGCCATTTATTTTAAATTTAATTATGTGCTAAAAAGAGAAACGTGATGAGAGAGACTCAAATTTTGAAAGGAATAAAGATTTCCCTCTGCTTTTATGGCCTCTGGTTGTTTTACAATTTGGAAATGAGTGCCTTTCATAATAAATACAGACTCTAGGAATGAACTAATGAAAAATGTATGCATGGTTGAAATCGACTCAGTGACAACGGGTTTGGTTTTAGAGAATGGATTGTGGTAATACAATGCCTATTTTTAGACCCACCTACACCACCAGCTTCCATGTTGTTGTTGTTAGGTGCCATCAAGTCCATCTTGGTGGCACTTGACTGACATAGCAACTGTATGTACAGTACAACAAAACACTGCCCTGTCTTGGGCCACCCTCACAATCAGTGCTGTATTTGAACCCTTTGTTGCAGCTACTCTACTTTAACAAGAATGAAGTCCTTCGCCAGGGACTGGTTGCTCGTGATAACATATCCAAAGTACATGCGGGGAAGTCTTGCCATCCTTGCTTCCAAGGAGCATGCTGGTTGTACTTCTTTCAAGACAGGTTTGTTAGTTCTTTTGGCAGTCCATGGTATATTCAATATTCTTTGCCAACACCATAATTCCAAGTCACCAATTCTTCGGTCTTCCTTATTCATTGTACATTTTTCATGTGCATATGAGGCAACTGAAAATACCATGGCTTAGTCCTCAAGGTGACATCTTTGCTTTTTAACACTTTAAAGAGGTCTTTTGCAGCGGATTTGCCCAGTGCAATGACTCTTTTGATATCTTGACTGCTGCTTTCAGGGGCGTTGATTGTGCATCCAAGAAAAATGAAATCCTTGACAACTTCAATCTTGGCTTATTGTGATGTTGCTTATTGATACAATTGTGACAAACTTTGTTTTCTTTAAGTTGAGGTGTAATCCATACAGAAAGTTGTGGTTTTTGATCTTTCTCGGTAAGTGCTTCAAGTCTTCTTAATTATCAGCAAGCCAGGTTGTGTTATCTGCATATTGTAGGTTGTCAGTGAGTCTTCAACCAATCCTGATGCCATGGTCCTCTTCACATAGTCAAATTTCTCTGATTATTTGCTCAGCATACAGATTAAGTATGGTGAAAGGATACAACCCTGATACACACATTTCCCGACTTTAAACCATGCAGTATGTTTGAACAACTGCCTCTTGTTCCATGTACAAGTTTCTCATGAACACAATTAAGTGTTCTGAAATTCCCATTCCTCACAATACTATTCATAATTTACTATGATCCACACAGTGGAATGCCTTTGCATAGTCAATAAAATACAGATAAACATCTTTCTGGTATTCTCTGCTTTCAGCCAAGACCTATCTGATATTAGCAGTGATATCCCTCTTTCCATGTCATCCTCTGAATCTGGGTTGAATTTCTGGAAGTTCCAAAGTTTATAGTTACTTGCTTTCATGTCACTTCCTTCTTTCATCTCTGAAACTTTTTAGAGTTATGTGGTGAAAACTGGCATGCTTCTGATTGATTGCCTCCCTTGCAGTCTTAATTTTCAGGCTTATTTTGTCTTCTAAGTCAGTTACCAAATTTTCACATCCTCTCAAGCTTCCAAAATTTTGTTGATATCTCGTGTCTACTGTTGCTGCCTGTCTGGTCCCATTTACTCTTGTGTGTATATGCCTTCCTTATACCTTAAATGTCCTGCTTACTAGTTTTATTTTTTAGTTTCCGTGAGGGATAATTAACAAACTCATGTGCTAAACATGCCAGGTTTAATCTGAAGTGTAGCCTTTTATTTTCTCTGATCTTGTTTATGAATTCATACCTTACTGTCGGTCTTTTCTGGTTGATGTGGCTTGTTTCAGTCAAATGTTCATTAAATTTAAGTACCATTTACCTATTAGTGTTGCTTTAAATAATTTTTATGGCATCATTTGATTTCTTTTGTTTAAGTCCCCACTCTTTCAGATGTGTCCTTTTCTCTTTCCTAGCATATAGCCTCTGGGTCCTTGAAACGGGGGAGTGGAGGGATTTGGATTCATGAAGCATCCTCTGGATTCTCTTGGGTTTCTGTTAGGGCGTGGTTGCTCTGGGTTGGCTTCTGGGCTGGTGGCTGTTGAGGTGCAAATTGTCCCATCTGACACTAACTGCCGAAGACTGTGGTCCTGGCCATTTGCTGCCAATACTGAATTATCTATGCCATTTGGGCTCAATTTCCAAGTTCCTCTCAGGCCACTGGCTCCCTCAAGTTCTCTTCATTCCCTCATCAAGGCACTCAGAAGCTTCTATGTCCTGCATGCCCTGTGTAGGCTGTGAGAAAACAGAAACTCTTTTTTCTGGTCATTCCCCTGAGCTGCTCTGTTGTGCTATAGCACCCCATATTCTCGGATGCTTTTTCCAAGGTTTCCAGCTAGGCCAGAGAAAAACTCCTTTGCTTTCAGTTTTTCCTCAACATTAATTCCAGCTGGGATTTTAGCACAAGGGAGAGTGCGACACATGTTTCTCATGTCTTGTCTCTACCTTTGCTTTTCTCCACACTCCCTAACCTAGAAAAAAGCAGGCTTTCCTTGCTGCTCGCTCTCTGGTCACAATTTCCTTCTGTCATAAGTTCATTCTTCTTGCAAACATTAAACTCTCTGGCTCTGCCCTTAAGATGGAAAAGTATTCATTTGAAATTATGAGTATAAAAAAACCCTTTTCTGCCAGTTTTAGCTTTTATATAGGTGATGCAGAAGAGCTTGTAAACTATGTATCACTGAGGTTAAAAAAAAAAACAAACAACAGTTGCTGTCAAGTCGATTTGGACTCATGGCAGCCCCATACGTGACAGAGTAGCATTGTGCTCCAGAGGGATCTCAATGGCTAATTTTTTTGGAAGTAGATTGTCAGGCTTTTTTTCCCAAAGCACTTCTGCATGGATTTGAACCTCCAACTTTGCACCACCCAAGGACTCCAAAACAAAATATATATACCAAGCATATTATCTGTTTTATAAATGTTTAAATAGGATAAAAACAAACACAGATTATTTTGACGAGCAAAATGTTTCAAAATAGTAAAAATTATTCTAGAAAACAACAAAAGACATTAAAAAAAAAAAAATGGAGACAGCCGAGGAAAAGGTCTTAAAAAAGGAAAAGGAAGGAGGTATTGTGTTAGTTCTAGTCTTAGCTCTACCACTATCTCTTGACCACAGGTAAGTCACTTAACTTCTTTGAGTCTTTATAATGTCATTCAGAAAAAGTAAAAGGCTACCTTTGATAGCCTCACTTGTGTTTTCTATCTTGGTATTTTCCTTTTTATGATTTTAGGTATTATGCTGTAATGCTGTTCTGGCAACGTATAACTGCATAATAACCACTCCAATACTTAGAGGCTAAAAACAGCAAAAATATATTTTTCTCAAGAATCTGCCATTTGTGCAAGGATCCATGGGGAAAGCCCATTTCTCTCCATGCTGCATCAGCTGGGGTAGCTAGGTGAGTGTAACGGAAAGACTGAGTTGAGAGAAAGGGAAACACAAACTGGATTTTTGGGATTATTTAAATATTTCTTCATTTATCACCACAACTGATAAAATATTTTATTTCTTGATGATGGGTAAACATTAAAACCAGTCACTTGGTAATTTGATCAGGTAGGTACCTCTACTTTCATGTACCTGCAAGGATAAGTGGAGTTTGGTTTATGACTTCAAGGTCCTGGAGAAAGATTGCTATATATTTGGTAAAGTGTTGATGCTAAATGAAGGCCATTATCTGTTAACTCTTTGAAAATATAAGAAAATTTAATGAATTCAGGCACTCCGAAGTTCAATATGCCTGGTTTCTACAATGTTGAGGCTGAGGTGAGCAAAGAGGGAAGAAGAAAAGCCAAATTAATTGGATGGATACAAGTTCAAGATCAACCAGGAGTAGATTTTACAAATAAGGGACATTTTCAAAGGTCCAATTCCTTCTTAGTTATCTAGTGCTGCTATAACAGAACGATGGCTTTAACGAACAAATTTATTTTTCAGTTTAGGGGGTTAGAAGTCCGAATTCAGAGTGCTAGATCTATGGGAGGGCTTTCTGTTTCTGTCGGCTCTGGAGGAAGGTCGTTGTCTCTTTAGCTTCTGCTTCTTGGTTCCTTGGAGATCTCCATGTGTCTTGGCATCTACCTTACCTCATGTCTCCTCTGCTGGCTTGTTTAATCTCTTTTATATTTCAAAATAGATGAACTGAAGACACACCCTATACAAATCCTGCCTTATTAACATAACAAAGACAATCCATTCTGAAATGGGATTATAACTGCAGGCATAGAGGTTAGGATTTACAACACATATTTTTGGGGGGATGTAATTCAATCCATAACATTTTCTTAAGAATGGAAGAAATAGCAGAAAAAGTAATGACAAAGACTCACCCAACACTTTTTTTTTTTTTTTAACACTTATACAATAAGTGTTTTACATTATGAATGTCAAAAAGACTGTATGGATATAGTAGATGCCCAACAAATATGTGATGAATGAATAAATAAATGATACATAAAAAAAAATAGTAAGTGCTTTTTATGGATTATGTCCCCCCAAACATGTATCAACTTGGTTAGGTAATGATTCCCAGTTTTGTATGGTTGTCCTCCATTTTGTGATTGATGTAATTTTCCTGTGTGTTGTAAAGCCTAATCTCTGCCTGTGGTTAATGAGGCAAGATTAGATTATGTTAAAGAGAATTAGAGTGGGATGTAACACCTTTACTCAGATCACACCCCTGATCTAATACAAAGAGTGTTTCCCTGGGGTGTGGCCTGCATCACCTTTTATCTTACAATAGATAAAAGGAAAGGGAAGTGAGCAGAGAGTTGGGGACCTCATATCACCAAGAAAGCAATGCCGGGAGCCAAGTGCATCCTTTGGACTGGGGTCCTTGCCCTGAGAATGTCCTTGACTAGGGGATGATTGTTGACAAGGACCCTCCTCCAGAGCCAACAGAGAGAGAAAGCCTTCCTCCGGAGCTGGCTCCCTGAATCTAGACTTCTACCCTACTAGACTGTGAGAGAATAAACTTCTGTTTGTTGAAGCCATCCACTTGTGGTATTTCTGTTATAGTAGCACTAGATAACCAAGACAGTGCTCAATACATATTTGTTGAACCAATGAATTCATATTTTAGGAGATTAGGAAACTACGGCATTGAGAGGTTAAATATTTTTCTTAAGGCCATACTCAAGTAGGTGAATGGCAGATGTAAAATTTGAAATGAATCCAGATATTTTAAAATCCAAACTCCGAGCACTTATTCCCTCAGCTGCATACCTCAGAGTGACGTATTACAGTGATGTAAAAGAATGAAAGTTGGAAATACAGAAATGAGAAATACTAAAAAAAGAAAGTTTAGTCAAGCGCATTTTCAGTGTGATTCAGCAGCATACAATGAAGTAAACATATACTTCTTGTGAAGGTTATTTATAACCTCTGATTGCCTTCTAAGGAGGGTGGGCCGTGATAACTGGAAAGTTCTTCCATTAGCTCTGTGATTGGGTGTGGATGGGTGAATTTGAAGGACACAGCACAGAAGTAAGTCATTACTCTCTATGTAAAAAGGAGCAAGGGCTTGAAAGACCTGAGAAACTACCAGAATCTAGGATGAGTGCCCCCTTGGGGAGTGGCTGAGAAAGGAAACTCTAGGAGTGCAGCCCTAACAGGGACTTGAGAGAACAGACATGTTGCTTAGGGAATCACATGGCTGTGTGCTCTGGAGGTTTGAGTTTAAAACTTTTTCATTTCCCATTCTAAATCCCCACTAAATTGCAGACTACTTGCTCATGTTTTGGTGTGAGCAGATTTATTTTCTCAAGAATGGAAATATGTGCTAAGCCCTACTGGAAACTTGGCATGAGTGAGAACAAAGGATGTGTGCAAGGTGAGCTGGAGATTAGGTAATACTTTGCTTTACTTGTGGGGGGAGGCAGGGCCCACCATCTGAGTGACAGATGAAGGCCCTCCAGATTCTATTACATCCTGAGGGAAATGTCCTTTCAGACCACACAATTTCCTTCCTTACCTTTGAATCTGGGCTTATCCAAGAAAACTTTTGTTTTTGGGATAGCCTTCTTTGCTGGGAGGTTGTGATGCTAGGGGAGGAACATCAGTGCAGGTGCTACACAAGGTTTATCCTAATTTGATCCTAACTGCAGTAAATTTCCCAGACCCTTCCCATTGACAAGAGCCACAAACTTCATGTCCTCTTGGTAAGCAACTTTGCTCATAGCTTTGCCTGGCATGGTAGACAAAATTTTATGTTCAATCTCCTTTAGTGCCTTGAGCACTGGACCATCTCTCTGCTAGGCTCAGGGAGAACAATGTCAAACAAGACAAATGGTCTAGTCCAGAAACATTTTCTATAAAGTTTTTCTCATTTTCCCTCCACTCAGTAGAATTAAATGTTCTTTCTTATGTGCTCTTCTGTACTTGGTACAGATTTGAACCAAAAATATGTTACTGCCTTTAGCGCTTTTTAAAATCAGGTTGCTATTGAGTCAACTCTGACTCATGGTGACCCCATGTGTGTCAGAGTAAAACTGTGCTCCACAGGGTTTTCAATAGCTGATTTTTTTTTTTGAAGTAGATAGCCAGGCCTTTCTTTCAAGGTACCTCTGGTTGGACTCGGTGAGCAGCCAATCGCATTAGCCATTTGTACCACCCAGGGACACCTTCCTAAACACACACATACTTAAATGTTTCCAGGTGATCGTTTTTTAAAAAACTACTCCTATGGTAGTAAAATAGTTTATCTGTTTAGTTCTGAAGGACTCCCCGTGTGGTACAAATTGTTAATATACTCAGCCTCTAACCGGAATATTGGAGGTTTGAGTCCACCCAGAGGTGCCTCGGAAGAAAGACCTGGCAATATGAATCCAAAAAATCAGCCATTGAAAACCCTATGGTGCACAGCTGTGCTCTGACACACATGGGGTAGCCATGAGTCGGAAGCGATTCAACAGCAACGGATTTTTTAAAACCATGTTGGTCTCCCCCTGCTAAATGTATGCTCCTCAGGGCAGAATCTTCACATCTCCAGTCCAGCATGGAGTGGATGCTCAATTAATAATTGAAGAGTGAATGACCGAATGAAGGCCTGAATGAACATTTCAGTGTGGCAGCACCATGGACCTGGAAAATAATGAGTAATCCTGAGGGCTGGACTTCTGTTTGTTGCCATGTTCCTCCATGTTCTACACCTGTGGCTGAGAGAGGCTGCAAAGGAGCTGTGATGGAAACATCTGAAATTTCATTACAGTGACCATGGGCCTCTTCTGATGACATATATGCATCACCTGGTTGAGCCACACTCAGGTATAAAATTCCAGGTAGCAGAAGGAAAAAAAGAAGTAAACTAATATTGAGTTCCGGGCACTGCTGTGCTTCAAGTAATTATTATTAAACCTATTTTTGTGAAGGAAAAGAAGCTCAGAGAAGTTAGGCAACTTGCCAAATATCCTGGAGCTTGCAAATGACAGAGTCGGAATATGCGCTGAGGTCCCTGAGACTCAGAAGGTCAACCTGTCTTCCAGAAGCCAATGCTATTATGGGAAAGGTCTCCTAAGGAAAAGCTTTTCACATTGCAGATAGGGGATGACTTCTGGTATCTAGAAACAAACACTTCCGCATCCACCTTTTATGTTTCAGATGCAGCAGGCATAATGTGTAATAAGTGGCCCCATGAGGAGGATAAGACGGGGAGTACATAAGGAGGACAGGTTAAATGTTCTACAATTTTGTAACCGTATAATAAAAATTGTTGTGTTGTTGTTAGGTGCCATTGAGCCAATTTCAGTTCATAGAGAACCCCTGTGACATAATAGAATTGCCCCTTAGGGTTTTCTTGGCTGTAGTCTTTACAGAAGCAGATCGCCAGGTCTTTCTCCTGCAGAGTTACTGGGTGGGTTCGAACCACCAACGTTTTGGTTAGCAGCTGAGCACTTAACTGTTCTGCCACCAGGGTTTCTTATAGCAAAAACAGAAGGCAGTCTAGTGCTCGTTCTTTTCTATAGCCTAGATGTTATGAAGTGTTTGTGGAAATAAGCAATAAACTTCCCAAATATGAAAGGTGGGCGGGGATGCTCAATAAACTCCAGCTGCCTCTATACATTATGAGTCATACTGAGAGAGCAGTGGGCAATGAAATTGCTTTCAGATCAAATCTTCGGAGGATGCTGCAGAGGGTCTGAGTCAGGAAAGTTGGCAGGGAATGACTTTTCTCCTGTGGCCGGTGTCGGCTTCTCGAGAAATTAGGAGCTAAATGTAGCAGGAACATGGAGGGCTTTCTCTTCCCTGTTGGTCCTATCAATAAATCACAGAGATGTGGGTTCCCAACATCTAATCTCTAAGAAGACAGCTGAAGGGCACCTGAGAAGTAATAGTGCTCTATTTGTGTGATAACACTCCTGCACTTGTGCCAGACATGTGATGTGGCTGCAGACCCAGCTAACTGGCCCTTAGGTTGCATGAAGGAAGTAGTAAATTTCCCCTCAATACAGACTGTTCAGCAATCAGACTGAAGCTGAAGCTTTGTGCCCACTTCTGGCTAATGTGTGTCCAGAGCATTGCTGACTGATGAGCAGGGTGTGTTCAAACAGGAAAACCAACAGAAGGAGGGATCTAGAAACTTTGTCATCTGTGCAATTATTTGAAGGGGCTGAAAATTTTATTTTCTTTCATTTTTCTTGAAGATGGAGCCCTCAAGGAAACAAGGGATTTCTCTTCAAATATTTGAAGACATGCTATGTGAAAAATGTGCTAGGTTTATTTTGGAAATAGATATCAGTTCAATGTAAGGAGGAGTTTTCTAGCAACTGTCTGAAGATGGGGTATGTTGCTTCACAGAGCAGTAAAAGTTCCATTGTAAGGTGTGTGTGAGCAGAAGATGGATGTTTATACAAAGGATTCCAGCTTTGGGTGGGAGGTAAGGCAATAAATACTGGACTGTGCACACTGTTGGTGGTACAATGGTTAAGCGCTCAGCTGACAATCGAAAGGATGACATTTTGAACCCACCCAGCAGCTCCAAGGGAGAAAAGACCTGGCAATCTGCTCCCGTAAAGATTACAGCCTAGAAAACCCTACGGGGCAGCTCTACTTTGTCACACTAGGGTGCTATGAGTCTGGATTGACTCAATGGCACTTAACGACAACAACAACAATAGAGTACAGTGCAAGGTGACCCAGGAAAGAGGTATCTATTCTTGGCCTAGTTCAGTCAGTAAGAGTTAAGGTTGCATATGTTGGTTTTCATTTGCCAAACCCACAAAGGCCACACCCTCAGTGATAGGAGAAGTTAGGAAGGGGGCCTTACCAGTTACTATCGAGTTGATTCTGACTCATGGTGCCCCGATGTGTACAGAGTAGAACCGCCCCATAGGGTTTCCAAGGCTGTGACATTTTAGAAGCATATCACCAGGTATTTCTTCCAAGGTGCCTCTGTGTGGGTTTGAACCACCTACCTTTGGTTAGCAGCTGAGCACTTAATTGTTTTCACTACTCAGGGACTCCATGGCGACCTTCAACCAAAAAGCCAAAGCAGTTGCTATGGAGTTGATTTTGATTCATAGCGACCCTATAGGAGAGAAAAGAACTGCCTCATAGGGTTGCCAAGGAGCAGCTGGTGGATTCGAACTGCTTACCTTTTGGTTAGCAGTCGAGCTCTTGACCACTGTGCAGGGGGGCCTTAGAGGTCATTAATTTTATCTGTTCATTTTATAGACAAGACTAACTCTTATTACTCAACTAGTTAGTGATTGAGCTGAAGGAGATCCCCTGCTCTTTCATTTACTAGTGGTAAAAAGTTTTTAAATTTTTCCAGGGAGCCCGAGGGGTTGGAAAGTGAGAGTGACCAGCTCTTGGGTTCAGAGCTGCTGTAGTCATGGGCTCTACACACCCTGTTTTTGTATTGACTTTTGTATGAAGAAAAGATTCTACAGCTGAAAGTTCAGAAACACCTGTTTATACCAAACACCGTGCCCTTCTATCTCCTGCAGTTCTCATAGCAGTGGGATAATGGAACTCTCTCCCTATCTCTAGAAATACTGCCAACTGCCTTTTCAAGGTGGCACGGTGGTTAAGAGCTATGGCTGCTAATGAAAGAGTCGGCAGTTTGAATCCACCAGCTGCTCCTCAAAACCCTATGGGAAGTTCTACCTTGTCCTAGAGGGTTGCTATAAGTTGGATTCTATTTGACAGCAAAAGATTTGGTTTTGGTTTGGTATCACTATGAAAGCCCAGTGAGTGAAAAGTAGGACGTATTTCGGGCTCACTGGCACAGGTCTATTATTTTCCTCCCAACTTGCGTAGCCACTGTGTGTCACTGTTTTATTTTTCCCGAACTACAGCCTATTTTTATACATGTCTGAATCTAGCTGCTTCCAGCCTTTCCTCTCACCATTCGTTGATCCTTCCAATTTGTCCCAAACTCTATTGGGATTGAAAATGGCCAACCCCCATTCCAGCAGTAAGTAAAAACTGTTCTCATCTCTCAATCTTATACTGCAAGTCACCTCGAATAGCAAGGGCCTATTTATGTCTTATAAATATTACAAATGTATTCTCAGTTTGCTTTCTCATATCTTTGTTGAGCTCTGTCAGCCTAACTACTTTTTGTGTGTTTGCTCATCTTGTCCCCAAAGACAGGTTCCTGGTAAATTGCCCTGGCCATTTCTAAACTGAATTCATTTGAGTTCTTCAATGCTTGCATCTTTAACTTCTTTAAGCCTGTGCTCTTTGATTTTCTCCCCTTGTGAGGTTTAGGGACACTGCCTGCTTTATTATCAGTTGCAGATTTTGTTTACCTGTTGTTCTGAATTGATAATGAAGATGTAAAACAATGTTTGACTCTAGGGGTTGCAGATGACACCTCCCTTCAGCAAGATTCATTTCTGTTCATTTGTAGATGCTGTCAACCTTCCAACCAGGGAAAAGTGCAGTGCCCAAGCAATTTGCAAGTAAGATGTTGGCAATAGTCTCTAAAATGCTTTCCGAAAGCCTGACCGTATGAGCATATTGCTTATATATTCATTTTCTGTCCCATCCTAATTTGAATGATTTTTATCACATGTGGTCCTCAGGCTCCTTTTGAGGTGGCTTAGATACTTACCGATTTTCTCTATACTAATAGATTTATGGTAACCCTGGTGCTGTAGTGGTTAAGTGCTAACCCAGTAACCCAGTGCTACAGCTGCTAATCAAAAGGTCTGCAGTTCAAATCTACCAGCTGCTCCTTGGTAACTCTGTGGGGCAGTTCTACTCTGTCCTGTAGGATCGTTATGAGTCAGAATTGACTCGACTGCAATGGGTTTGGTTTTTTGGCTTTTGCTAAATTTATATTTCGCCAAACTTTAATTGCTACTTTTCCAAATAGCAAGTACCAAGGTCTTTTTTGTCCAATAGGTCATTTTTTTTTTCCTTTTTCTGTGCCATTTCATCTCTAAGGCAGAAATATTAGCAAACAATGAACCCAGACCCACCCTGGCTAGGCACTCACGCCCAGACTTCTGGTGAGGTGTGAGCTATGTAACGTTTAAGGAATAATGTGCAGATTTTATATGTCAGGTTACAGGCCCAGACGGGCAGCTCCCTTGTGAGGTACAGCGGATAATAGTGCCTACTAGTTTCAATAGGGTTATCTACATTAAAATATTTACCTGGCAGTTGTCATGGAGTCTAACCATGCAGCTTTGTGTATTTTGAGACAAGTGACCGTTGTGTTAAAAATACTTACAATTAATAGATTTTTTTTTTTTTAACGGAATTCTAGGCTTTGGTCCTGGGTTCAATTCCCACCCAATGTACGTCATGCATAGCCACCACCCGTCTGTCAGTAGAGGCTCGCTTGCTACTGTAATGCTGAACAGGTTTCAGCGTAGCTTCCAGACTAAGATGAATGAGGAAGAAGGTCCTGGTGACCTACTTCCAAAAAATCAGGCAATGAAAGCCTTATGGATCACAACTATCCGATCCCATGGTGAATGGGGTCGCCATGAATCGGGGGCTGACTTAGCAGCAGCTAACAACAACAACAAAGACTTTGGTAAATTAAGGAGCGGGTGAAATTTAACTCACCCTGAAGCTTTCCTTTCCTTCCTGTTAGAACTGTAACACACCATCCCTGGGGAGAAGGCGAAGGAGAGAAGGCAACTCTCTAGTGCCCTATTTTTGCTAATCCCTGCTAAAGTGTTAATGAATAAGTGGGAAGCTAAGCTGTTAATGTTGATCTACAGTATTACCTTTTTGAGTGATCTTTAATTCTCCATAGGGGACTTTTGAAACTGGTAAGCTTTCAAGACCAAAGGAATGAAATTATAAGATATATTCATGGCAGGCTCTGAAGCTGATACTTTGGAGATGATTTTCTTGCTTGCCACTCTTCCAGTTTACCTCGTACATTTTATTTACTCCCAGCAAATTGGTAAGGGAAGCTCTTTGAGAAGAAAAATTTTTACTAGAAGTTACATCTGGTAATATTCTCCTTTTCTATATCTGTTTCAGAGGAAATTCTGGCAATGACAGTGGCAGCCTGTGTGATTTAGTGCTCATCTGTTTCTCTCGGTTGCTCTTATCATTCCTTCTTTAAATATCAGGGTTTTGAGATACAGTGATTCTATTCCTGGTAATAGCAAACAACAACAATAATAGTAAATATTCTTGTTTGAGGTTTGGAACGGAATAATTAGAGCTTATGAAATACAGAGAACTGACAGCTTCTTTTCGGGAATGGCTAATAATTACCTATCTCTAAACTGAGAGCAGACAGGAAGAGTGGCTTTGAGGTAAGCATTACTAATCCCCTATTACGATCAACTTTTAATTGTATGGACTTCCTCGCCAGTAGTGGGCATTTAAAATAGCCCTTGATGCAGGTGTGCTGGCTGCATGAAATCTCATTGGCATACCACATAGAAAAAAGTAGGAGAGAAAACCTGGACAGCGTTTTTGGCATTTTCGTAATACGTCTCCAAGAAAGGAAAGAGCCACGCGATTCATTTTCTTTGACAAAACTTTAATTAGAAAACCAGACTCCTCTGATTATAAAAGTTACACAAGCTGATAAATCTTGGTAAGTTATAGAGAGAATAATTTTATGAACCTTTTTACCTAATAAAAAAGTTAAAATAATTAACAGCATTCATCAGATTAATCTTGTTTTCACATGGTCTTCTAATATAAAAATGCATATAGTCATCAACTTTCATATAAATCCATGTAGGTTTGTAATAGCTTTTTATAATGGGAAGGGACAATATCTGTATTTAAATAATGATATTAATAATTGGTAATGAATCAAAACTGCCAAAAGCAGAAGCATGACAAAATTTATGACCAAGGTTGCTTAGGGAATTTCCAAGTCTTCTGGATCCAGCCAAAATGATCTTTTGGAGAAAACCTAGACAAAAGAATTGCTATCATATAGTATTGCCCCACCTGAAAAAAAATTATGATGAGTTTTGCTTTATAAGTTTTCAGAATAATCACTTTTCCTTTTCTTTCAACAGTTTTGTACCAAAGGGGTACTAACCATGTGCTGGTGTATTGTGCTACCTATAAGAAATGTGTCTGATCACCAGTAAACTGGAAATCTTCGTTTTTCTTCCTAGATCAATAAGAACAAATGCACATTGACAATACAAAGTTTCATCTGAATATGTAGTTCCATGAGGGGTTAACATGGTGACAGAACCTCTGTCCTGTAACATACTTCATTATTTATTTATTTATTTTTTAAAAAAACCTTGCTTCTAGAACTTCTGTCCTGGGGCAAGATGGCATCGCATTGACTTCTTGTCCACAGTCTTTTGGTAAGATAAAAGAATAGTGTCCAAACAGTCAATGAAGGACCTGGGTAGAATGAAGTAGTCACATGTAATATCTACATGTCTTTATTGCATTCTAATTTTCCAATATTGCTTTAAAATGCTGACCCAATTTCACATCATCACCAAACTATTTTAACCCACAGTGCTTCAGTTAAAAGTGCTGATGTGTCTCTGCAATAGTAGCCAATTATAAGAGATGTAAACTAGTTAACACCTAGTTACCAATTGCTTTCCACTTCATCTAGTTAAACTAGTTACCTTCATTTGGGGGAGCAGCCATGAACAAGTTACAGAGTAAATAACCTAGCAAAGAAGGTACTACAGTGAGCACAGAGGTGTTAATACACTAATGGTTGTCACGAAGCATTCTTTTCCAGGCTGGCACTTTAACACTTATATCCCCAAATCAATTTCATTATAATAGATTTAGAGCAAAACGGGATTTGAAATAACTCTGTGTCAATACTTTGAAGATTAAGATAACACATTTAAGGATGCCATTTGCCTCACATCTTAAATCCAAACACAAATGTTTCTGAAGACATTTCAAGTGATTTATTTTATAAGCTAAAGAGTGGCAGAACCAGACCATCAACGTATACTTAAACTTGAGTGTTGTCCATACAATCTCTTGTTGTATCTTTCCTATAGAATCTTTTGCTAGAAATGATAAAGGAAGTGAGAGCCCTGAAGGAATTTCCCAGTGATTACAGAAGAGTTAAGGTTCTCAGATAGAAATGTATTTGGTTTTGTAACAGGCATCCCCAATTTTGGATTCACAGGCAGATATAAAAAGAAAATCTGATTGCAGTGTATAATATTCACCACCTTACAGAAATTCCTTATGTAGGGCAAATAATGTCTGCGAAAGAAACATAGGTATATTCGGCTTACCTCAACTTCAAGGTTCAAGTGGGTAAAAGTACAAATAGCGATTTCAGCTGAGAACAAGGTAGAGATGGAACATCATTGGAAATAAAATAGTTATTTCTCCCACGCAGCTGTCATCTACAAAACTTAGAGAAAATTTTGCACATGCTGAAGCCCATGTGATATAATTAATAAAGCATTTTCTGCCACAAAGAATGCAATGCTCTTTCACCAAACTAAATTACATGTTCTTTTGGAGAGCTTCTAATAAGGATAAACGAAGACAATAAGCAGTAAAAAAAAATGAAAAAGCAACAAGGTTACACTGCACCAGCCAGCCCTCTGAGTTAGAATTTCTTATAGATGGAATTGAGTAATAAATCTGCTGGTGATAAGGAAGCTGAAACAAATTCCATACAAATAAGATTTAGAAGGTGAGAAATTTCTACCAGAAAGGAAAACAGTACAGCAACTATCACATTTGTACAAAGTGCCTCCTCTAGCCTTTCTTGAATCAATGAATTTAAAGTACACAATTTCTCCTTAATTCTCTCAGCCATTAGCGGACTAAATGATCTTACAGAACCCAGGATTCAATTACAAGCATCTGTTTTTGAGATGAATCAATGAATCATGAATGCGAGCTTGGAAACAGCAGGTACAATACAATAAATTATTCATTTTGAGGGAGAAAGAAAATGTTCCTGAGCACCAAATGATACATTTTACTCCCGCTTACATCAGGCTGGCTTGCGCTTGTGTGCATAATCCTCGTCACTAGTAGTCGGAATAGACTCCATTGCAATGGGATTGAGTTTTTTTTTTTTACTTATTTTTTGGTTTGGTGCATAATCTTAAAATTATAGCTGAGAATGGCTTGAGACAGCATTTTTTAGTTTCTTAGCCCGAGAAGTAGTGCAGCGACTGCCTGCATTTTAAATTTGCAGTTGTCATGATAATCTTTCCAGTTTTCAGTCATCTTTATTTTTCTTTTCATTGAGAAGCTAGGATATGAATACAGCCCTTGCTCCATCAAAAGAAACCACAGAATTTGTTAAAAATTAAGCCACCGATAAATATTTAAAGGGATGAAGGGCTAGATGCTAATATTACTTAGTAAATAATAGGCAAGGAACTTTCAAATGTATTAATGAGCCTACCTTAAAATTACGTACTAGAAAATGAGATACATATGATGACTTCCACTTTGCAATTGACATGCTTGAGGCTTTGAAACTTCTTTAGAAATTGATCCATACTTTGATATTTACTACTCCTCTCCTTCCTTCCTCGCTTCCTGCCTCCTTCTCTCTCTCTTTTCCTTCCTCCCTCCCTTCCTTCCTTCCCACCTTCCAAATATTTATTGAATGCCTAGTATGTGCCTGGCACTGTTCTAGGGCATTGGGGTTATAGCAGTTTATAGAGCAGGAAAACAAACACCTCTGCCTTCAGAGCTTCTGTTCTACTTGTGGGAGACAGACAATAAGCAGAGAAGGTGCGGAAGAGACTTAGTGTATTTTTAAAAGAGGGTCATGGAAGGCTTCTCTAATAAGGTGATATTTAAGCCGAAGCCTTAAAGAAGTAAGGGAGGAAGACCTGTGGATATCTGGAGGAGGAACATGCAGGGTGGAGGGAAGTACAAGCACAGAAAAACCTAAGGGAGTACATGCTTGGTATGGGAGGAGGAAGGGAAGAGTGCAGGAAAGGAGGTCAGGGAGAAATAGGCAGGTGGAAGACTGAGTAGGGCCTTTCCCCATCGTGTATTTTCCACCAGAGTTAAAGCCTATGAAAGGCTAGATCCTTTGCCTAGGCAGTTCCAACTCATCCTTCAAGGCCTACTCAAAGTTACATTTCTTTCCTTAAGTGTTCCTCTTCAATGCCAACAGTCCCTGATACCGAGAGTCTCTTAATCCAAAAGTACAAATTCAACATTTTCTGTCTTGTATTGCATGTGATTCTTTACTCTATTAGTTTTACTTCTTCATATGGGATTACAAACAACTCAAGGGTAGAAATCAAGTCTAATACATTTTCTCCCTCTCTACAAGGCAGATCCTCAATGAAATGAATTGACATAGTGGTTGTGAAAATGGGCTCAAACATAGCAACGATTGTGAGGATGGTGCCGGACCGGGCAGTGTTTCCTTCTGTTATACACAGGGTCTTTAAGAGTCAGAACTGACTCAGCAGCACCTAACAACAACAGCAGTGCATAATACTGAGCTCAAGGTAATTAAATGCAGGAAATGAAAACAATCATCTGCTTATTAAAGCAAAAGCAAAGATTTCTATAACTCAAAATAAGAAACTCAAGGAATTTTGAGAATATAGCCATTAAAAAAATTAGGTTGGTGCTCAGTAGCTCAGACACATTATCTTCTGATTATGTCTGGTGATTTATGTGCTTATCCATCCTAATCTTGAGATTTTATCACATTTGTAGACCCCTTTTTGCTTCCCTGCAGAAAATGGGGAATCTCATCTATGCAGCCTTCTTTCTCTCTCTAACAACAACAGCCCTCATCACCTTAATGTCTGCTGGAACTCATATCCCCAAATCCCCAGAGGGATTGTTACCTGGCAGGGTCAGGGCTATCTGTTAGAAATAAGTCAGAGATAACCACAACCAAACCAAATCCATTGCAGTCAAGTCAATTTTGACTCATAGCAACCCTATAGCACAGAGTAGAACTGCTTCATAGTGTTTCCAAGGATCAGCTGGTGGATTCGAACTGCAGACCTTTTGGTTAGCAGTCGAGCTCTTACACTGATATCCGATAGGCCACTAATTCATTTGAACCATTTGTTTTAGATTCTTCTTAAGCAGGGTAATTAGGTCATGGATAAACAGTGATGATATAACACTTTCACAAAAATTTTTTCTTCTGGGATAAAGTCTGTACGATCTTAGGACTTGAAAACTTTATATACGTTTTTCATTAGTTCTCTTGTCTAAGACAGTATGATCCAACAAAGGAACAAATGTTGCTGTGCTCCATGTAGACATTGAAAGAAGAAAGAAAGGACATGCCACTTGATTGAAATAATTATTTCAAATAATTACTTTAGTGAAGTGCTTGAGGTCTCACAATTCCGTCCATTTTAAATTCCAAGCTTGATAAACATGGCGGAACTTAGTGTTAAGAAAGAAGCAAGATGGTTTTTCCATTCGTAGATGAACTCTTGTTTCCCAGACTGGTTAGTCATGATTTTTCTTTCTATAAGCTGACCTTCTGAGCATGTCTTAGTCATTGCCATGCTAAATAAGAGAGGAGGTGGCAACAGGGCAGGGAATGAGACCTTATTTACACTCTTTGCTTATGTTCTTACATAAAACAATTCCTCATCTTTTTTTTTTTTTTTTCCTTATGTGAAACAATTCTTGCCTACCTGGTCTTTTTAATAGTACTGCTTTCTTTGAGTGAAATTTTAAGTTTTGGAACCTGTTAATCCTTGTATTCAGTTAATCTCAAACAAAAGGATTTACATGCACAAGCTTAAAAAAACCCATTGCCATGGAGTCACCTCGAACTCATAGTGACCCTATAGGACAGAGTAGAACTGCCCCTTAGGGTTTCCAGGGATTCGAATTACCAACCTCTTTAAATTTTTTTTTTTTTTTAGTAAGCAGCCAAACTCTTAGCCACTACACCACTCAAGCTTACATCTGTTAATGTACTAATCAATCGACCTGTTCTTGTCTTCCTACCTTTGTCCAAAACACATCTGGAATTCATAACAGCCATTTCAAGCAACTAATAAAAATATTAATTTTTTCTTTATATTAATAGAGCAGTTAATATTAATTATGGCAAACAAATATTAACTATAAATTTTGTACAGTGTTTAGGTTAGGTTAATAGCAGACAAATAGCAACTCTAGTCTTGCTAATGTCTCACAACACAAGTGTTCAGTTAAAGCAAACAGTTACTTTCTTCTTACAAGACATTAGGGTGTTCTTCTGAACTATTTGAACACCACTTTGTCCCCAGTACAAGACTTGGTACATTACCTGGCACATTATAGGTACTTAACAAATGTTTACTGAATGGATTAGAGAGCCCTAGTGGTGTAGTGGTTAAGTGCTATGGACGTTAATCAAAAAGGTCAGCAGTTCGAATCTAACAGCAGCTCCTTAGAAACCATATGGGATAGCTCTACCCTACCCTATAAGGTTGCTATGAGTTGGAATCAACTCCACAGCAAATGGTTTGTTTTTTTTTGGTTGGGTGGGTTAGTGAATGGATGATTATGGCTGGTTCTTTATGCCATTGTACTTTTTGTTCCTAGGTAATTGCCCGTATTTCCATTGGTGAAAAATTTCTTCCAATCAATAATTATTCTTTTTGAGTGTCAACCTTTAGTTGTGCCTTCCTGTTATTGAAAACAATCAAGGAGTGGCTCTCAGTATTTAAACATAATTCATGAGGAAGAACTACTGGAGCATTTGGTAAAAGATCTGTGACCTCTAGGAACGTTTTGTATGTGACTCTGATGTGACTTTCAACAGCTCCTTTATTCCATTGGTATGATCAAGTGGCTTTTGGCGGGCCTCGTGTGTTTGTATGAGTTGGAATTGACTCGACGGCACTGAGTTTCGTTTTTGTTTTTTTTGATGTGTTTTTAGTGAATTAGTAGCTTTGTCAACCATTACTTTTTCCAGACTATGGCTTTTTTTTTTTTTTTTGAACTATTACAAGTCTGACATAAATTACATTTTAGTAGTTACTGTGTTGAGATCAAAGATCTGTTTACAACCATTTTCAACACATACTATACATTTTTTATAGTCTGATTTCCCTTTATTAAAGTTCTCACAGAAAACATCTTCTTCGAGTGTTTTATTCAAGGCCAAAATTTCTCGATTATGCTAGAATGTTATAGATAAATTGAAGCCAAAAAAGGACGAAAAATAAGTTATCAATCTACTCATGTATTTAGCTTCCAGGCCATTTGGCTGTTTTTTGTTTTTTTTTTCCCCTTCATATTTTATCCTTCTTGGTTTATTTCAATCTGGTTTCCATTTATTTACTTCTCACGCTCTGAATTTCTGCTGGAACAGAAGGAAACAAATCAGTTTAGTGTTGTTTTGATTGACTCTCAGACTCCCAATAAAGTTATCCATGCTGATGAGTCATTTTCACCTAAATATTCTATTTCTTCTGTGAGGATACAAATCGCTCATTTATCTAGAAAACAGCGATATTTTTTAGGAAATAAGAACAGTTTCTTATACAGGTCTATTAACACTTCTTCCTTTGGAATTTTAATAAATATTCTTCTGCACTTCTGTTACAAAGATGAGCGTCTCTAATATGTTCTTTCTCAAAATTTGCTCCATGGAACACCAGTTCTTCAAGTTGCTCCGTTAACATAGGATCTTTGGTCAAATATATCTGGGAAATGGAATATTCTCTGCAATCCACTGGGAAATTTATTGCACACATAAGTCATCGGCACATGAAAAGCTCTGAATAGTCTTTTGTTCAGAGTCCTATGGAACATGTTTAATTCACTATCTCCTAGATTTATCTTATTAAGCAATTTTTTTGCATATCGCATTTCTTAATGCTGCTTAGAAATAACATTCTGCAGAAGACACTTGGCAAAATTCTGCTCTAGGGAACTTTAAAGAGTGGGCTTCGTTTTGTCAATGTTGAAGCCGTTGGGACTTTGAGTAGCTCCTTGGTGAGAAATAATTGATGAGCATAATTGAGAAATTTTGGTCTTGAATAAGCTCTTTGGTGAGGCTGGAACAGACAAAAAGATCTTCAAATGACTGTACTTAATATTTTCACCTTAGAGTTGGTGCTAACTAGTATCTTCCGTTTGTTTGTTTTATTTGATACTGATGATGGTAGCACATGCAAGGGGCAGATCTTTATTTGAGGGATCTGAAAGTACAAAATTTTGAAGTCCATTTTTAAGAAAAAGAATACAAAAATATCTTACCTTTGCAAATTTTATAAAAACCTACGGACATGTGGACATGCTGACAGGGAACATCCACAGCCTTGGAAGGACTCATGCAGCAAAGGGCCCTGAAGCTTAAGCTTCCTTAGCTATGTGCTAAACCTACATTTCCCACATGGAAAGTAATATTATATTATTATTTAGCCTAATAATATAATATTCTTTCAGCTTCATTCCTCCTTCTACTTCTCCCACCTGACCCACACCCTACACTCTTAGAGTCAATCTGAATTTTAGATAAGCAAAAAATAATTTTTTAGTATACGTAAGTCTCAAATATGAGACATACATATACTAAAAAAAATTGTTTATGTGAAAGTCAAACTTAATGTTGTCCTGTGTTTATCTAGCAACTCTATACATTCTAGGCACACCCTAAACCAGGATTTCTTTGAAATCAATACATTTAACTCCATTCCCTCTAAACTGTCAATTCATCATAGCACATTGGACATCCAAATTAGGAACTACATATCCTCAGTGCCTAGTACAAAGCTATGTGTTGTGTGCCATCGAGTCATTCTGCCTGGTAGGTGGTGCAGCGATTAAGCATTTGGCTGCTAACCAATAGGTCAGCGGTTCGAACCCACCAGCTGTTCCAAGGGAGAAAGATGTGGCAGTCTGCTTCCATAAAAATCACAGCCTTGGAAACCCTATGGGGCAGTTCTACTCTGTGCTATAGGGTTGCTATGAATTGGAATCAATTTGGTGACAATGGGTGGGTTGATGGCTAAAAATGACAATACCATATGCTTATGAAGTAATAAAGGGTATGCACCATACACAAAACTTCCAGAGATGACTAAAGAACAGCTCTCTAATCATGGTAGAGACAGTGATCTTGTTTCTAAGTATAAATCACCTGAAATGTTGAATTCCCTGAAAAGCAAACAAGTTCCAAGAATTATTTGCTAAGTAAATTGATGTTTATATCTATAGATTAGTCTAGGTATTATTGTAGATTCTTTAGCTATAGTACATACATATGGATAAATGTCATATACCTGAGCATCCAACAATCTTGTATGGGAATAAAATTTTTGTTTCTTCCTCTTTGCCTCATCTTTTTTTTTTTTTTTTTAATTGTGCTTATATGATGTCAATAAAGCTAGCCAATTAAGCCTTTTTTTTTTTTTTTTTTACCAAGCTAGGTATGTGGACAACCAAATAGTCCATTCTGCAAGGATACAGTGATTTTCTGGCATTTTGTAGTTACCATAGCTCTTTAAAGAAAAATGGGCCATTTTGCATATCAAAACCACAGGAGTATGATTATCAAAATAAGAATTAGAGTAAATAGACCATGCAAGGAGTGAGTGACTGGCTACCATAACACCCCGTCAAACCCACTCACATGCAATTGTATGACACCATATACTGGTGCTTTGAACACTCAAAAGTTCTTGGGCATCCAGGCTACATTGTGGATGTGTTTCTGCCACAGTATTAATTGCATTCATCTCCTCCTTTCTATGTTCAGGGTCACAATTCTATTTCAGACCATTATTCCCTTTATCCTAGGTGACTACTACATCCTCCTAACTTATTTCTTTGGTCTAGGTTTCATATCTCTAGCCACCCTATACTTATATTACTGCCAGACTAATATTTCTAAATCCTGATTGTAGTAGTAAAAAAAGTAATTCCAAAAAAAAAGAGCCCACCAAATGAATATAAATTCCAGCCTGGCATTCATGGACCCCTGTGCTGAACTTCCCTGTTTTACGAGTTCAACTACTCTACTGGACACAGTATGGGCAAGCTATTGAGTTAACTGATCCAAGAACACATTCTGTGCTTTTCTTTATGATTTTGCTTAGACTGTTCACACACATGGGGTACTCTAGTCAACAATCTTACCCCACTTTAAAACCTATCTTAAATGCCATGTGCTCCCACCAGGTTTGGCTCTACCGGAAACAATCTCTCTATCTTCTGAATATCTCCTATGGTTACTAGGTCGGTGAACCAGCTCCAAAACGTGGCCTCTCCAGATCAGCTGCAACCTTATGGATGAGTCCTGGCAACATCATTAGGAAATGCTTATTTCAGGGTTAAAAGGCTAAAGTATATTCCTACAAACTTCTCTGTAACCCTGTTACTGTATTTTGGGAGCACCATTTATTATTATAATTCAGACTCTAACTACAAAAAAGGAAGAGGTTAGTATATAAATGGGTTAGTTTTATATTTAAAAACTATGTCCATATGTTGTTCCACACTGTGATCTCCAAAGTAAGTAAAAGTGAATCATAAGCAAGTGACATAAATAAATGGTTCTAAGGAGCCCTGGTGGTGCGATGGTTAAGAGCTCAGGCTGCTAATCAAAAGGTTGGCAGTTCAAATCCACCAGCTGCTCCTTGGAAACCCTATGAGGCAGTTCTACTCTGTTCTATAGGGTTGGTGTGAGTTGGCGAATTGTCTTAAATTTTGCATTTAGAAACAGACACTTAAGAGGGAGACAATCTATGCAGTTACTTCTTATCACATGTAATTTGCATTTAGACTTCTCTGTACAGGTACTTTTCTTCTAAATCATCCTGATCTAGGACAAAAAGATGAAGTATTGTAACTTAGGGACACAGTATTTGTTTAGAATCTTGTTTTCCTTAAACCAATCTGTAAGGCAGGGATAACAATACCTACCCTTTTTTGGTAGATATTATTTGAATTGTTAGTAACAATAGCAATATTAACAGGGATGATAATATTGATAACATAACCTAGTAATATTATTAATATCATTATTAATAATGATAACTGCATTAGTTTGAGTTGTTTTTCCAGGAGCAGTTGGGTTCCAATTGTCCCATAACAATCTCTCAGTCTCACACTTCGAGGGACACCAGGTGTGTATGAAATAACCAGATGGCCACAGGAGTCTTTGACAAAACACTGTTAATGTTCCACCGGCAGGAGAATCAAACTTATGCCCTGAACTGACTCTTGCAATTGCTGTATCATAAACAACAGAGATGATAACCGTATGTGCTATAACTGACTTTTCATGGTTAATGTTACTAGAGTAATACAATCAATGGGGTGAGAAGTTTTAGACAGAATTTATTTGAACCAATTTTGAATTGTTTTAAACTTAAAGTTAATACAATTATTATGCATCTTAAAAGGTCACTAAATATCTCAGTAATACTTTAACAATTTATACTTTATAGAGATATTTATGAACTTACCCTTTTGCCGTCGAGTTGATTTCGACTCATAGTGATCCTATAAGACAGAGTAGTACTGCCCTAATAGGATTTCCAAGAAGCGACTGGTGAATTCCAACTACCAACATTTTGGGTAGCAGCCGAGCTGTTAATTACCTCCATCAGGGCTCCATATGAACTTAGACATTCATAAAAAGTATCTCTCAGGAATGCCAAGGGATTTTCTATTTGCTTCAGAATGCCTATCTTAACCATGTAGGAATATATCATAGTGTTATTTTTAACACATATATTCTTGAATCTTTAAAAAATAAAATTTATAATTTTTAGAACTTGTGATTCAATAAAGGACCAAAAATGTGTAGATAATGCTATGTTACATTATTATGTCATGGGATATTATGTTTGGAGTACCTGGGTGGTGCAAACAGTTAACATGCTTGACTGTTAACTGAAGGGTTGACAGTTGGAATCCACCCCGAGTTGCCTCTTGAAGGAAGGCCTGGCAATCTACTTCTGAAAATCAATCATTGAAAACCCGATGGAACACAGTTCTACTCTGACACACACAGGGTCAGCATGAATCGGAATTGATTCAATGGCAACTGTTTTTTCGGTTTTGGATGTTACGTTTAGGAGATTTAATTCCTTGCCTAGAAACTCATTCCCTAAAAGATAGGACAACCAAAGATTCCACTGAAGAAGTTGTATATTATGACATTCTGTCGGGCATTTAATACTAATAATAAAAAATAAAGTGCAATGAATCTAAGAATAACCTAGCCTACAACATTTGGGGTTGTGATCTAGAAACAACTGGTAAAATCCGTTGACCCCAGGAACTAAAGATTAAATACTGGTAGGATTTTTCATTATTTTAATATGCTAGCTGTGCCTTATCATGACTAATGGAACTAAGTTTGTTGTTATTTTTATTAAAATAAAAGGCCAACATAGCTGTGCTGTAAATAACTTTGCCTGGTGGCATTGTAGTAAATATGACTGTGATGACATTTTCACAGGTAGTTAAGACTTCTTTGTCATTTTTCTTAGGATTTTTACCTTTAGGCTTTAAATCACAGGTCTCTTAAGCAGTGTAATCCTGAGGCATTTAACCAAAATCATTACATTTTGGTATACTCAAAATATAAAAATAGTAATAAAATAAAGCAATATTTGAAACATAATTTCCCTTGATTAAAATATGAGATTCATTTGATTATTAAATGTTAGTTTATATATGCAAATCTATGGAGATTAATGTGTTATTTATTTTTGCTAAAGTTAGAAAAAAAGTAGTTTATAAATTATTTTTTCACTTATCAAGAACAGAGATAAATTTTGAGAATGGCCCATATTCAGGCAATTTGGAGACTAACTTGAAGGACTCACAAGAGGATATTTGCTTCTTAGTATGATCTAAAATGGGTATTCAGACAGTCACCTACTTTGAAGATATTTTTGGATGAAATACAACTTAGGTGTCCCTGGGTGCTGCAAATGGTTAACATGCTCAGCTGCTAACTGAAAGCTTGACTGTTCAAGTCTACCCAGGGCAACTTGGAAGAAAGGCCTGGCAATCTACTTCTGGAAACTCAGCCATTGAAAACCCCACGTAACATAGCTCTATTCTGACACACATGGGGTCACTATGAGTCAGAGCTGACTTGTTTAATATTTTTGATATTGGCATTTTTGTTCAAAATTATTTTTTTTAGCTTTCCTCAAAAAAAAAAAAAAAATACATAATTCCAGAGTAGGGAGCTTTAAATGGCTCATTAGCTTATTTGCACTATTTTGGGAGTAATAAATGAGGCTGTTTTCACGAATGAGATGTAGTAACCAACCTATACGTAATACAACATTATAAAAAGGAATGCTCTTACAGAGAAAGACTTTGGAAAATGGTGACTTAACATAAGGTTTGCATTGATGAGACACTGGAGTCTCATAATTTCTATTTTTTTTAAATCATTCTTTACTTCGTAATAGAAATTGGCATTTTGTTGAGCCAGAATTAAGAAAGAATGGGGCTTTTGTCTTAGGAAAGAACAGGAAATGAAAGTGTTCAGCTTTTATTTTTCATTTCTACAACTTATTTATATTTGGGTGAAGAGCGTTTCTTCCTGGTAGTCCTCTCACGGATTCCAATTTTTCCATAAATGACCTGTGTTTCAGAAAGCGAATTTAGCCAAAAGTAACAGCAATGGCTTCCGGTGGAAAAGACAACTTAAGAAGAATGCCAAATACTAGTCACTTTAGTCCTTTTCTATATGTCTTGGGTAAGTAAAGAAACAAACAAACAACTGATTTTTCCTTTAGTTGGCAAGAAGTACACTTGGAATTTTCACTGAAGTTACTCACAGATTATTAGATTGTGCACCTCACTAGGTAGGCTACTGCCTCAAGGTAAATGGCAGGTTATTCTCTTTCTGAGCCAAGGGTCTTGCTCTGGGATATCTGCAGAGAGAACCAAACAATTGCCCTGAGAGTAAATATTAATGAATATTATATTAACCAGAATGCACATACGGGTATGCATTTTACATTTCGCCTGCTCTAAATTTACTAAGTCAAAAAGCAACAAGGAGAAGTGCTAAACAATATTGCTTTGTGGCTTCAATATATTGGCATTTTAATCAAAGGTTACATGCCACTTCAGCTTTAAATACCTTTATGAGGTAGCTTGGGGAGATCTCTGCCCTTTTCAAGCTGTGACAGATTTCCTATTTAAGACCAAGAAAGTCTATATTGCTGAAAAATAGGCATAATTAACAGGAAAGCATAATAAAGTTGTTGCTTAAAATCTGCTAGGACTTTGGGATACCTGCATTGGTGAGTTTAAGGTCTAACACCCAGCACTTTTATGTTTGAGAAGGAAAGTTGCCAGAATTTCCTGATTTTACTTTGAAATAGATGTTGCATACTCCTCCAGGGCATGCAGAAACGTAATAGTCTGGTCTCACCCCAACTTTCTCAATGTGGCTACCAATAACCACGTATAATGAGAGAAGGCATTTCAGTTTCCAGGGGCACATTCTATTGACCATCTTAGATAACTGAAATGCTACCCTAAATGTACTGTAGACTGCCTCTTTCAAGAATCAAAGTTAATAAATTTGTATAGCACTGGAAAGTGGCACACGTAATAAACTCCACTTGTCTTTTGCCCATGCCAGCCTCTCCTAGTTACCAGTATTCTTAGGAAATTCTTCAATGAGATCTTCCAAAGCATTAAAATTCTTATTTCTCCACTGCCTTGACAGAGCCCTGTGGGTAACAGGGCTGATCTAATAGCTGCAGAAACAGAGGGGAAGAAAACCAAAATGTTTTCTCTACCAGGTCATGCCATTAGCGGTGTAGAAAACATGGCAGAGTTACACACGTCTTCTAAAAACCCCAGCTCAGGTAAGTACGAACACACAAAACAGAACAAAGTTAAATCATTCCTATTTCTGTTTCTAAAGTTTACTTCTGATTTTTAAGACTTCATAATTAGCGTGACCTGTGAGAGCTTTCTTTAGGGAAAACTTTAATTGAGAAAAATAGTACAGGCTGGATTTCTATAATTTATAAAAGTGCAAAATTAGTGATGATTTTATTTATAAATACTTAATCATATAAAAAAAAAACCTACCTTATTGAGGTTCTTAGTTTAAGGTATAAGCCTATCGGGTTGTGACCATGTCTTCAGAGGTGCATAAGACAATTTATTCATAGACTAACCATCTATACAATCCTGGTATATGATAGTTGATGCTACAGAATGTGCTTTCTGCTATTGCTCTTTGAATTGCTCTTCATTTCATAAGAAAAGCCAGTGGCTTCTCTATCAGCAACAGAGGCATTTCCATTAAGTATGGAGCTAACTGATTAAAAAAAAAAAATACTCTTTATGCCTCAAAGATGCCCCAGATCAAAGCAATGCCAAGAGTCATTCCTGGGAGTGAAAAATGCTGATCTGGAGGCTGTTTTCAAGGGACTTTCCTACATTCCCACAAAGATCTTCAAATGGAATGTGTTTGCATGTGATTAAGTTTGCTAGTAGTTAAGAATCTACAGTTTCGAGACATCATGTCATTCTCTTTGCTGTATCCTGCATCTTAAATGGATGGTATTTTCTCATCTACCCTATCACACTTACTTGTAGACGTCTTGATTTCTGAGCATGTAGGCTCATCTTCTGTCACCATTCTTCCAATCTCATTCCAGACTTTGCCTGATACAACTTCACACCATTTCAAACATAGTATTCCACCTCTTGTCCTCCTAACTAGAAGATGATGGTGGACAAACCTTGGTCCTTTACTTTAGAAAACAAAGTAACTTGCCGCTACTGTCTATCTATACATAGTCCCTCCAATGCCAGACCTGATGCAAAGAGGGTTTCTATTTTTATTTACGATTTCTCCATTTTCATTTGGGTTCGTATCTTTGCAGTCATGATTCTGAAGGCAAACCAGTTAAAAAAAAAAAACAAAAACTTTTTTTCCCCTACTCAATGTATCTGCAAATCATTGCTTAAACCAGTCAATGCAAATGCCTGTGCCACAGTGATATGCTGACTTTTGTATTTAGATTCAAGAAGGGGAGATTTCAAGGGCATACCAATTCAGCCATAGAAAAAATTTTGAGTTTATGCCATAAAATTTGTCACAAATTGTTTTTGGAAACACAGAAAGAGCCAGAATTTTTTTTTTTTTTAAGGGAATTAAAGTGCTTCTAAAGCTCTTTTGGAATAAGTGACAGCTTTCAGATAGATTCATATTTAAAAGTATTATCAACACCGTTTACCAACACCAACCAAATAGAACAAACAGATAGATCTCTCTGGAAGGGGGTTGAGCAGGTCATTGAGTCATTGTCTCCAGTCTCCAGTAGACAACCTCAAACTTCCAATCTCAAGGTACTGTATTCTCTGGTTCACCATGAGATTGCAAACACAGGATATGAAAGTATGTTTAATTACTAATTAATGTAGACTTTGCTCAGCCCCTTCCCTGGAAGCCAGATAGAGCCTCTGGGAATTTCCAGAGGGCATTCTAGGAGAGGTTGTGGCTTATCGAGGCCCAGGGAAGGCAATTCTTAAATTGCTTCCTTTGGAATGGAACTTTCTGTGGACTTTTGTCTCTTGGAACCAAAATCCACCAGGCATTTATGAATAGGTGATATGAGAATTTTAATAAAAAGTTCAATAACCCTGAAAATAGTGTCTTTAAAAATCTATGTACTATTAGTAACAATGCATGCATGGTGCCGTGCATTCATAACTATTTGGTCATAAAAATATGTGACTGTAATTATGATATTTACAGCCAACTTATAAAAATACATGTAATTCTGAATGGCAATAGTTAACTCCTAGCTCTAACCACAAGCATAGAAGGATCACTTTAGTATGAGAAAGTGCAATGGGTAATCACAAAATGGACAAAGCTCTCACCCTCTTGAATTCAACATTCAAGGATGGCTATTATAGCATCATAGTAGCTTCACTTGCCCTAATTATTCCTCCCACCTCACAAGGTAAAACACAAATTCTGTGGAAACAAATGGGAATCAAATGGGAAAGAGAACGCTTATGTGATACAACCACAAAGGAGGGCAATTTCTTTCATAGAATATTCATGCATAATCTATCTTCAAAGAGGTCTGTGGTCTTTGGAAGAATTGATGGGATGACATATAAACATGCCTTTTTTTTTTTATTAACAAATATTAAGCATGGTCTAAGTTAGCATATGATTACCTTTAACCATAAGAGGTCAAGAATCTAATTTTTAGTCAAATCATTCAGATGGGAACACCTGCAACAAATCTCTTCCAATACTGTAGGTGAGTTCCTCTTTGAAGCTTTATAAACCATCATGGGGAGTAGAGTTAATATGGTAATTTCTTATTCAAATGTAAATTCTGAACAGGGGAAACAAATCCACATTCTAGTTTAAATTCAGAAGAGATGTGGTCTCTACAAACTTACGAATTTCTTACTTTAAGAGAAAAACTCATTTCAACTAAATAAAATACTCCACACATCTGAGAGAGTCCCCACAATTTCTTCTCTTCTAGGAGTTGATGGGTCACCTGTTGGCAGATCAGTTCTGAATTTGAACACCATCAGCACTTCAAAGATGGACAGAACCATGGGAGTAAACTTGAAAAATTAGGGAGAGGCTCATACAAGCTACCAAACAAAAAAGGTTAAGGTTGGGGGTTACCTGCAAATCATGATCTCATATTTTAGAATGTATCTTGGCATTCAGTAAATGGAAATGTTGGAAATATATGTTTCACAGTGAGGTTGGGAGGTCAGAGGATGCTCAGTAGATTCTTCCTGGACTTAAATTATCTCTGAGGACTGGGTTAATGCATTTTGGGAGGTATGTTAACTCTTCCAGAACAAAGAATTCCACCTCAGTAAATTATCGCTACAGTTCACTAAAGAGTACCAAGGTGTCCTGGAAAAGATAATGTGCCTTCCAAAATGTCACCCCCCTAGCCACTTGGACCATGAGAAATCATACTTATCTCAGACACTTTGATCCTTAAAGATATAACCTAAAAGAAAACTGTCTTCCCTATCCAAGTAAAGATTATCTGGATGGAGAAATGCTATTAGAAATGCCCTATTGGTTTGGCAGTATATGCCACTATCCCCATATGCGTTCAGCAATTGACATGCTTGCTTCTTTCTTTATAATAAGCCTGTCAATCTTCTTTGCATGTAGAATAGTCTTTGATAAGCAGGGGAAAACTGACCCAAATAGGCAAATTTTAAAAATAGCTGAATGAATAGAGCATGGCTCACTGTGGAAAGAAATGGAGTGATAGTTAATGGAATTTCTCAGCGGACTACCTACCATATTTTGAAAGAGATGTAAAACAAATCTCTGCAAATGATGGGTAATCAGTGAAAGAGGAATTCCTCTACCCCCCAAACAAGTAAACTCATCGGAAATTTCTGCTTCAGATATGAGATCATGGTCTGGAGGTCTACTAGTGCCAAATAGCAGTTCATCTTAGCAGAGTAGTTCATGAAGCAAAAGGCTAGTGTTATCTGTGGCATGACTTTACAATAATGCAAAAACAACACTCTGGTTATAGGCAATCCTTTTCCATATCCAAATTCATAGATCTTGTGCCCAGACAAACATAGTCAAGAAGATACGGATTATTTCTACTAGAAAGTCAATAACCTCAAGGTAGGACAAGATAAACTCCATTCAGTAAAATATAACTTTGTGTAGATGTTTGTCATCTTAGAGGCTGTTCTGCTTTCCCTTAGTATTCTGGTGAACTATTTATTTGTGAAAGCACAACCGTTTTGTTACTTCATTAATCTATCAACTTCATTTCCAAATACTGAAACCAGAACAGAATGGTTTGTATCTCTTTTTTGAACTCAACTGAGTCCAGGAGTTTCTTTATTTTGTTTTGTTTTTAGGTTTTAATAATATAAATTCAACTAAAATTGCAGCCAAAGTTGGTGGGAAACAGTGTCATCTTTCAGGTAAAAGAGCTTACTGGCAGATTTTATAATCATTGGGCATTTGTTCAGTCCTACCTGAAAATGAAGTTATTTTACTGCTTGACACGAGAAAAGGCATTTTCTAGTAATTTTCTGTGACAGGAAGCACAACATTAATTCAAGTAAGCACCCAACAGACTAAAGTCTATCTGCTAGGGAGCAGTTTTAAACTTAGCTCAATGAAAACATTTGCCTCAGAACTTCTTTTTTTTTTTTTTTTTTTGGAGAAAGAATTCAGCAGCGGTTACAGTTAAAATGCCACCTGTAGAAAGCTGTCATCACCCTAGGAGGTGAACCCATGAGGAGCATTTTCCAGGTAACAAGAGCAATGATATTGCAGGAAGCTACAAACAATATTGCTGTAGTTACGGTGACCACTACTAGAGTGGTCATGGCCTGGATTAATGTTCCAAATATTAATGCAAGGAACACACTAGAATTTATAGGATTAGAATATTTTGCTTATGCTAAGAACCAGTTAACGGCGCGCGATGAATAGTGACAACCCGTTTTTCTCTGTTTCACTCCACGACAAGTTTTAGTTAGATCTCCTTTCTCCTATGTTAATAATCTATTCCACGGCAGTATATTTTCACCATCTGAAATGAGCATGCTACTAACTATGGAACGCCCCAATCACACACACACTCGCAGAACCCTACACGCGTATGTATGAACAAAATGTTGGAAGTGCTCATCTGCAGTTGAGTAAGCTCGCTGAAGGCAGTCATATCAGCCTTCCCAAGTACAGGGAACCATTTAAAGCCAGTGGAAAGCCATATGAACTATTCTGTAACGTGAGATTTTAAACTTTTTCCGTGTGGAAATTAATTCAAATGACTTTTGTCGTCTCTGATAAGTCATCCAAAGCAAAAGTCTCATAGGGTCTAATGGACTCACATCTCTGTTTATTTCACTCTCACACAGTTGAATGACACTCTTACTGCTGAAAAACTTGAGTTGATTTTGAGCAGCCATCAATGAGTCCATGTATTGGACCGAGGCTGATTTGATGTTTTAGAAAAGGCCAACCTATCTGCAAATGGACATCTCTCTCCACACAAACATCAATGTACAGTGAAGATAAGTCTAAGCATATGTATATATAAGCATATATACATATATATGTATGTACACATAAAATGGATTGGGAAATCCTTTGGTTTAAATGGGATTAAATATGTACTTCCCAAATGCATAGGTTTCCTTTGACCAACCTGTTCAAAAAAACAAATATGAAAAGTGCCATGGCAATTTTGACATTTCCTGTGTCTTTTCCCCTATTTAGAGGCCCCCTTTCCTCTATTCTCCACCGCTCCCATTCATTTTCTTTCTAAAAGCGGTTTGGTCTTTTGACTATCTATTTTAACACTCCATTGATTCGTCCATTCCTTGGAGGAGCTTTAAGATCACGTTCTGAAACTTATCCTTAGTGGAGAACAAGGTTTCAAAGAACTTTTCCTCCTCTTTTATTCCCTCTCCCCCCCAAGAAGTGGGCACCTTTGATGTATCATGAATAATTCACTCTTGATCTGACTTGCCTTGTTACCCCTGGCCAGCCCAAGCAGCTGAGGTCTGAGCTTTGCCTGCCCTGCATCGTTGTGCAATACTTGAAAAGAAAATTAATCCATTGGTCTACACCCCTCAGACTGTGGTGACGTGATCAGGGTTCTCTTGAATTTCTATGCATTCAATTTCCTCTCTCTCCTTTCGTTTGGCATGTTTCTTTTTCTTGTGGTGCTTTTTGGAAGGGGGGAAAAAGGTTAGGAACACAGGTAAAATAACAAAACAGTGCAAAAGTGTGCAACCCCCGGTGAGCAGCAAGCATTTGAACAGTGTGAAGGTCAGGTTCGAAGGCACAAATAGGAGGGGGACCAACCCAACAAGAAAAGAAGTAACATTTTGCAAAATGGCTGTCCCATGCTCTTGCAGGGAGCTCTTTATACATTGTGTTCGGGTGTGCTCAGTTGCCAATACAAACGTGTAAAGCAGTGGTGCACAGTGGTCAATGGCGAAATTTAAAGTGTAGATAAGGCACAAGATAGAAATGCAATCCATGTCAACATTCCATAATGTCATTAAGCCCAGAACGCCCAGCTCAATTGAGGTGACACTAAGAATCAGCCAGAAGTTTCCCAGAGGGTGGATCACTAGGAAGAATGTCAGGATTAACACCAGGAGAACACCAAAGCCTGCAATAAGAACAGGCACGGTGACGGACAAACTGTAATGGTCCATGAAAACAAAGGAGGGGTTGAACACAATAAATCGAATACTCTTTGAGAGGGACAAGGGCCTCAACTTCTCCAATACTTCGACGACTTCCTTCTGCTTGTCTCTGCTAGTCCTGGCCACCAAATACAAGCGAGATGCAATGATATTGTTTTCATCCCCTGCCTTGGAGAAAATGATATCGTTTCGAAAATGCTGGAATTCTGGCTTTTTTAAAAAGGAGCTTTGCAGAATGTTGATGAAGTCACTCTTGTTATTGGCACTGATGTTGCTGACTTTCAGGAACTGGTAATACTGCTCCACCCAGGACACTGCAGTGAACCCACTACAGAGTCTCCGGAGATCCTCCTGGACGCTGCTGTTCCAGTACTCAAGGGGCTCATAGACGTAGAATCCTATCACAGGGCTATAGTTGCTGAAATATTTTTGCTGAACCATGGCATAGGAAACGCTTGGGGAATCACTGACTAGTAGATTGATGATGTTGGCCCCTTCACTGATCTGCAAGCACCCCATAAAGGAGAAGGAGGCATAAATGAGATAGAGGATGACGACAAATGGCTTCACGTAGATATTGGTAATCCATTCATTGTAATGTTCACGGAGGAAGTGCTGAATGAAGTGGTGCTGGTAGGGGTTCGCTTCATGATGGGATGCCTGCTGATGCCCATCACTCATCACTGCCTGGAACCACACAGGCTTGCGGTCCAGGTACTCTGCAGAAGGGATCTTACAGCAAAAGATGCTGTGGTAGCGGTTTTGCTCGAGTTGGCCAGCGAAGACCAGACAGGAGCCAAAGAAGGAGAAAATGTAGAAGTAGTTCAACAGAATGGAGACACACATGTTCTGAGAGAAGACTTTCACAGCCTCTATGTTCGTGAATGGGCTGGCACCCATCCCAAAGGTGATGAAGTACAGGGAGCTGGTCATGGTATAGGTGACCATCACATCAGAATAGGCATCTGCCACCCTGTCTTTGAAGGGCAAATTCTCTCTGGTTCTCCGCCATCCAGACAGAAGCTCAAACACTCCTTTAGTCCCATGACCTAGTGTTAAAAAAAAGAAGAAAAATAATTTTTTTTTCTTTCTGCCTATGGTTCAAGTGAATTCCTTATAGATTACCTATGCTGAACAGTACTTTATACTAGAGTTAATACCAGGTTAGAACCTTCAAAGTGCTAGAATCCTCCTATCAGGGTGTCAAAATTTGATTTATATAACATGATATATTTGGTCCATGTTTCCATTTTAGCAAAGTCAGAATTTATTGGCATTCTGAGAAAAAAGAAGCATTTATCATCTATTCTATTAGTCTGAGAAGTTGTAAGTACGATGTTCCATTATGAAATGATTTTTTTATGATATCTCTAAATGGATCATAAGTTGTTGAGGACAGGGGCTATTAGTTGTGCATCTTCAAATTCCCCTCAACACCAGTTCGTGTGTATTCAACTGATTCATCGACTGATAGTCCCTAACCCCTATTTCAAGCTAACTTGTATGTTAATTTAGGAAATTACAAGATAATTTCAATGCTTAAAAATGAGTTTCAATTGATTTTAAAATGTTGATCAGTTGCCTGTTGGCCAAATGGCTTAGAAACTAATTCCTGTTGAGTTGATCGACTACCATTGGATGTGAGCCAAAAAACTCTGCCAGGCCACAAAAAAGCTAAAGCAAGAACTTCTGGGCCAGAGAGCACAGCGAGTATTTCCCTCAGGCCACTTGCACAGCTTTTAATCCCAGGGAGTGGGTGCCGACTACATTTTTTTTTCCTAAATTTTATTTATTTTGTTGTTATTTTTGAGAATATACACAGCAAGACGTACACCAATTCAACCGTTTCTACACGTACAATTTAGTGACATTGATTACATTCTTTGAGTTGCACAACTATTCTCACCCTCCTTTTCTGAGTTGTTCTTCCCCCATTAACATAAACTCACTGCCCCTTAAGGTTCTTATCTAATTTTTCCAGTTGCTGTCATCAATTTGATCCCATACAGACAGTTCTTAAAAGAGCACAATACTCAAGGCAGACTTTCTTTACTAGTTAAGCTAAACAATTGTTGGGTTTTAAGAAGGCTTCAGGGAATATTTTTGGTATAAGGTTTAAAGATTACCTCAGGGCAATTGTTGATTCAGGGGTTCATCTACCCTCCATGGCTTCAGAAAGTCTGGAGTCCATGAGAATTTGAAATTCTGTCCTACATTTTCCCTCTTTTGATCAGGATTCTTCTATGGAATCTTTGATCAAAAGGTTCAGTAATGGTAGCTGGAACCCATCCAGTTCTTCTGGCCTCATGGGCACTGGTCTCATGGCAAAGGAGGCAGTTGTTCATGGAGGCAATTAGCTATACACTCCTTTTACTCCTTCTATTCCTCACACTCCTTCTTTCTCTGTTGCTCCAGGTGTATAAAGACCAATTGTTGTGCCCTGGATGGCCATTTGTTTTTGCCTGCCTCTTTAAAGTGGATGAAGAATGGTTCTTTTTAATTACTTCTCTGCATTCTTTGATAAGGATAAATAGTCAAAGGCTTTTACTTGCAGCCGAACCTTTTCCTAAATGACAAAGTCAATTTTATAGATGAGTTTACATTTACTGAGGCCTCTTTTGTGGGAGTCTAAGAATTCGTGCTTTATTAACTAATTTGATTACATTAGCAAAATTAATTTGACTGTTTATATATATAGGTTTTAAAGTATATGATGCTTATCTTTGATCACATTGTTCAATCTATTTTGGGATTATCATCAATTATTAATTGTTATTGAAGGGAGCTAGGCGTTGGAGTTCTTTTTTCCCCCAATATAAGGCCTATTTATTTTCTGAAGTTCTCATTACTAGGTCTCTAGTCAGGAAGAATAAGGTTATCCCAGAGGTCTCTATCAGGTAGAAAGGGTAATGAAAATTGCAGATAGGTAAAGGGAAGTGGTTTTTGAGGCAACAATCTATTCCATCTTGCATTTAATCACTAGCTTAACATAAACTAAATCTAGTAATTATTAGCGAACAACATTGGTTGCTCACTCCTATCTTCTGCAAGAATCCTTGACCAAACAGAATACTTGCTGTCTGATTCCCTTGACAAAAATATGACATTAGGATAATAGTTAAGGTAATTAAAATACTTCTTTAATTAGAGCTCCTCTCTTCAGAAATCAGGACTCTTGCTATCTTTGTAGTCACAAGGGGGAAAAGGCTACATGGGGTTATGGCTAAATTTGACTTGCCTTTGCTAATGGTCACTTTTATGGAACATTAAGTGTGCTATGTAGGCCAGACATTTGCTTTATATAGTACAAGGTCTGTATAAGTGGGAAGATGATGTGAAACCATATTAGGTCAAGGAATCACTTTGTGGACTAGAGACCGGATGCCCAACTTCCAAACTTTGTTTGGTAATGGCATGTTTCACTCCATTCATGGGTTTAGATATTTTATAAGATATTCCAGTAGTAACTCACCCATTTGATTCTCACTATGAGCAGTTCAAATTTGTTACCTGCTATAGCCAGGGGTGCTGTGAGTCAGAATCAACTCGAAGGTCATGGGTTATAGCCAGGGAAGTCTTCTCACTGTCCTATGCACTTATTCATGATCAGTCTTAACTTTTTAGCTTTGCTCATGCTATTTTCTCTGTCTCACAACACCTTCCCCTCACCACTGGTTGTGTTAAAGTTCTATCTATTGGTCTGTTAAGAGTTAGTTCAATTCTCGTCTTTTCCATGAAGGTATCTCTGACGATTCCAGATATGTTGATTTTTTTCTGTTCCTTAAACTCTCATTGAACTAATTAGTTACTCATTTTGAAACTCAACCACATGCTCAGGAACAAAATGGTTTTCTCGGGATATGTATGTCATATCCCTTTGGTTAGAGTGCAAATCTTCAAGGTCAGAGAATTCATTTTATGTTACTTTTATACTCTGCAGAACATCTGGCAAAGTGATAGATACTGAGAAGATGCCTACTAATCTCGTAATGAATTAAATCAATGTTAATCCTTGATTCTACATTGGTATGAAAAATGTATCTTTTTTCTATTACTCTATCTAAAACGTATTATGCATCTTTATAACTATGTTAAATATGTTCAGAAGAGTTATACATTATTTAATTCAATTTAATCCAACATATATTTATTTACAGTTTGCTGTATACAAAGAACTGTGCTAGGGAATATAAACAAACAAACAAACAAACCCATTGCCGTCTAGTCAATTCCAACTCACAGCAACCCTATAGGACAGAGTAAAACTGCCTTATAGGGTTTCCAGGGAGTACCTGGTGAGTTCGAACTGTTGACTGAAAGGTCAGGAGCCATAGCTCTTAACCACTGTGCCACCAGGGTTTCCAGGGCAATATAGAAGACATAAATATAAACAAGAAACACAGTCTATTCCAAAATCTGTCAGTCCAGAATATCACTTACTTGGGTAATTCTGAGACAGTGATTATAACTACAAATGTAACTTCTTCAAAAATAGGGGTGGGAAAATGGGAAAATACAATGTCACTTATGCCCTGTGACAAAGCTGCAATATTTCTATATAAATAAAGAAACAATGACACTGGTTAAAAAAAGAATATGATCAAAATATGTGGTTTTTATAGGTATTTCTTCTAGTTTCATTTAATAAGAAAATATGCTTTCTTCTTGAGGAAATAGCTTAATAGGGTGCCTATTGTGAACCCTCAGTCATGCAAGTCGAACGTTTTTATTTGTTAGAGTGTTAGAAGTTCATTAAGTTTTTAGATTTCAAAATAAACAAATTAACCTGAAATAACTAGGTATAATATGAACGGAATTAATCGTAGGGAAAGATAATTGCTTTATAAAAGCTTTATTTGTTTAACTCAGTTTCTTAATTTTGACACTATTGACACTATGGGCTGGGTAATTGTTTGCTGTAGGGATCTGTCTTGTGCATTGTAGGATGTTTAGCAGCATCTTTGGCCACTATCCAGTAGATGCCAGTAGCACACCCCACAGTTGTGACAATCAGAATATCTTCAGACATTGCCAAGTATCATCTGGAGAGAAAAATTACCCCTTATTGAGAATTACTGGTTTAAACAAAAGGAAATATATATATATAAAATAACACACACACATTTAATTATCTTTTTCTGATTATAAAATCAGGACATGTCCCCATAGAAAATTTGAAAAACACAAAAAAATAATGGAGAAAAAATTATTCTATATTCCCACAACCCAGATAACTGCCGTTAACATTTGTGTTTTCGGTTCTTTATATACTCATTCACTTGTTTGCTAAATCAATCAATAAATCTATCTACATACCTACCTACCTATCTCTCTGTTTCTATCATCTACCTACCTATGTATCTATGTATCTACCTACCCAATCTATCTATCTATCTAGATAGATAGATAACCACTTAAATAATTCATTGACAGAACTGAGCTCCTAACAAGGAAAATTGTTGTTGTTGTTATTAGTTGACATCAAGTTGATTCTGACTCATGGCAACCCCATGTGTTACATGGAAAAATACGATATCACTTATGCACTGTGACAACCAAAACCAAACCAAACCCAGTGCCGTCAAGTCGATTCCGACTCATAACGACCTTATAGGACAGAATAGAACTGCCCCATAGAGTTTCCAAGGAGCGCCTGGCAGATTCCAACTGCCGACCCTTTGGTTAGCACCTGTAGCACTTAACCACTACGCCAAAAGTCACCATATTTCTACAGAAATAAAGAGACAATGGCACTGGTTAAGAAAAGAACATGATCAAAAAGACAGTTTTTTTTTTTTTTATTAACTTTTATTGAGCTTCAAGTGAACGTTTACAAATCAAGTCAGATTGTCACATATAAGTTTATATGCATCTTACTCCGTACTCCCACTTGCTCTCCCCCTTAATGAGTCAGCCCTTCCAGTCTCTCCTTTCGTGACAATTTTGCCAGCTTCCAACTCTCTCTATCCTCCCATCCCCCCTCCAGACAGGAGATGCCAACACAGTCTCAAGTGTCCACCTGATATCATTAGCTCACTCTTCATCAGTATCTCTCTCCTATCCACTGTCCGGTCCCTTTCATGTCTGATGAGTTGTCTTCGGGGATGGTTCCCGTCCTGGGCCAACAGAAGGTTTGGGGACCGTGACCGCCGGGATTCCTCTAGTCTCAGTCAGACCATTAAGTATGGTCTTTTTATGTGAATTTGGGGTCTGCATCCCACTGATCTCCTGCTCCCTCAGGGGTTCTCCACTGTGCTCCCTGTCAGGGTAGTCATCGATTGTGGCCGGGCACCAACTAGTTTTTCTGGTCTCAGGATGATGTAGGTCTCTGGTTCATGTGGCCCTTTCTGTCTCTTGGGCTCTTAGTTGTCGTGTGACCTTGGTGTTCTTCATTCTCCTTTAATCCGGGTGGGTTGAGACCAATTGATGCATCCTAGATGGCCGCTGATTAGCATTTAAGACCCCAGATGCCACATTTCAAAGTGGAATGCAGAATGTTTTCATAATAGAATTATTTTGCCAATTGACTTAGAAGTCCCCTTAAACCATGGTCCCCAAACCCCCGCCCTTGCTCCGCTGACCTTTGAAGCATTCATTTTATCCCAGAAACTTCTTTGCTTTTGGTCCAGTCCAATTGAGCTGACCTTCCGTGTATTGAGTGTTGTCCTTCCCCTCACCTAAAGCAGTTCTTTTCTACTAATTAATCAGTAAAAACCCTCTCCCACTCTCCCTCCTTCTCTCCCCTCCTCGTAACCACAAAACTATGTGTTCTTCTCAGTTTATACTATGTCTCAAGATCTTATAATAGTGGTCTTATACAATATTTGTCCTTCTGCCTCTGACTAATTTCGCTCAGCATAGTGCCTTCCAGGTTCCTCCATGTTATGAAATGTTTCACAGATTCGTCACCGTGAAAAGACAGTTTTTATAGGTGTTACTTCTAGTTTCATTTAATAAGAAAATATCATATTGTGAAAATAGCTTAAATAGGTTGGAAACCCTGGTGGCGTAGTGGTTAAGTGCTATGGCTGCCAACCAAGAGGTCAGCAGTTCTCATCTGCCAGGTGCTCCTTGGAAACTCTATGGAGCAGTTCTACTCTGTCCTATAGTGTCACTATGAGTCAGAAACGACTCGACGGCAGTGGGTTTGGTTTTTGGTTTAGGGTATTTAGTGTGAATCCTCAGTAATGCATGTTAAACTGCTCCATGGGGTTTTTTTTTTTTTTTTTTTTGGCTGTAATCTTATCAGAAGGAGTTGGGATTGCTCTTGCTGCTCTGTCCAGTCGGCCTGAGAACCACAGGGAGCTTCCTTTCTAATCAACAGTGTTTTCTCAGTTTTTGTGGCTGGGCTTCTCTCTTGGCTTCTTACTTTTCACTTTGGTTCCATTCTGGGGATGAACAATTTGCTGAGCCTCTGCTTGCTTGATAGGAGCCCTAACTATCTCTCTGCCTAGCTTTTTATGAAAGCATATGTTATTCTCCATTGTCCTACCCTTACTCTGAGAGTCCTATTCCAGTTCAAACAAAGCCTCTGGAACCAGGACGCTGGTGCCCATTAGAAAGATACTGGCAGCCCACCATCTCAGATGGTGATGCATAGTTTAAGCCACACATAAGTGTGATTTGCCCCGCTGAAAAAGAACCTGAACTAATTCCATTCTATTAATTCCCGAGACTCCAGTCCTGATAGTTCTTTGCTTCTCTTTTTCCAGCAAACACTCAGTCTTCACTTAAGACCTCAGTTTGTCTTATAATCAAGTCCAGCCAAGTTCCTGTCTGATGAGAGAGACATATATGTAAACATTTAACTGATATGTAAGGAAGAATTGCATTCTTGCCAAATAGGGATGTAAGCTGTATACTGTGAAAATGTAGCTGATTCTTTCTGAGGGATCAGGGAAAGCCCCAAGAGATTTTGATAGGCAGAGAATGAGTCTAAGTGAAGTCCAGGCTAAGTAGATAACATGAAAAAAGGCAAAAACACCTGAAAACTAAGAGGAGCTGGTGAGCTTTTTAATGTTTAAAATTATAATTTTTTTTTTTCTCTCAGCAAAGGTTAGCTTGCTAGTACATCAAGTTAAGCTATTGTCTGAAAGGTACATTTTATTTAATGTTCCAAAAGATGACTGCCGATCTGTGATCCCTTGACTATATTAGTATGGATTTGCAAAATATATTGGAATAATATAGTCAACCTTTCGCCTGGTGCCTAATTGGATGACTAATATTTCCTTTGGCAAAGTTTCATGAAAGGAAGGAGAGATGACTCTTAGGAGTGCACAAGGTTTGGACAGAGGGGGAACTAGGGGAAAAATTCAAGGAGGGAGATTAATAGAAATCAAAGATTTGTGTGTGTACATGTGCACATCAAACATTCCAAAAGTCTTAAGGGATGTTGCCCAGGGGAGACTTCTTTCTAAATGAAAATATTGTATAATAAGAATGAAAACTTACATAGCAGTTTGTTAATACACTGCATTTAGCTTTTTAAAATTTTTTTAATATGCTCTGCTATTTGCAAAGGAGACATAACAACAACAAAAAATCATATGGGTTCTTCTTGTAACGGTGGTGGTGCAAGTCAGCCACAGCAAATCTTTTAAATGATTAAATTAAAAACAAAACAGAACAATTTTCTGTTACCAGACAGAACAGATCTCAATCCTAAGTGAGCTGAACCGTATTCAGAAGTGGTGAGAGCTCTATTTGCATCTCAAGTAGTGATTCTCCAGCAAATAAAGAGGACTCTTAAAGTGAGATGGATCTTCTGAAGAACCAGTTATAATCCACATTTAACAACGTTACTCCAAACTTTTGCTTTGCCTATGGGAACTTTCCTACTGTGACCGATCGCTCCTAATGCTGCTGCAGGAAAACTCTCTGGTGACATGGCTTGTCTTCAAGTGACTTCTTTCAAAGGAGCGTTAAACTCCCGTGAACCTAATATAAATTTTACAGTTACCATTTTAATCCCAAATTCATTCTCCCTAAACCCCACAATTTCAAAGAAAATAGTTTTAACAAGGATCAAATCCAATCAGAACTAATTGTAACTGACTCAATTAGCACTCCCTACTGGGTTATTCTTTGATGTACTGTTTTAACTAAGCACCATCTGTGGGTTTCTAATTCTTTCTAATCAGCAGAATTAGAATTCTCTACATTTGCCTCAGGAAGACCTACTGGTGGGTCTACCTTTCCACTTGAACATTTTAAGCCCTAGCAGGACATGGGAGTTTGACACTTGCATCAAAGACATAAGAAATAGAAGCAAAAATTATTCCTCCTCACAGCCTGTTCCAGAGCAATCTTTCTATTTTCTCTTTGCAGTTGTTTCTTCTTGGTTTAGCTATGCTTTCAAGAATCGCTTTGGTGGAAACCACCCTTGAGCTCAGGTGGAAAAGAGCATTTTGACTTTTTATCTAGCTTTTAGGGTATGTGGCTTCCTTACGTCAACCAAATAAATGAATAATGAATGAAAAAATAAGAACCCAGTCAACTAAGAAAACGAAAAAACCAAACCCACTGCTGTCAAGACGATTTCAACTTATAGAGACCTTATAGGACAGAGCTGAACTGCCCCATAGTCTGCTGTAGTCTTTCAGAAGCAGACTGTCACATCTTTCTCCCAAGGAGCGGCTGGTGGGTTCGAACACCAACCTTTAGATTAGCAACTGAGCACTTTAACCACTGTGCCACCAGGGCTCCTTCCAGTCAACTAAGCAGCTGAAAAAAATCTGGATACTGAATCAGCATTCTGAATCATTTACACTTGTTCCTCTTCTTTAGTTGGCTGATTCCTATTTAGCTTATTCAGATGCTCCTCAAGCATGATCTCATCCCTGTAACACTCACCCCTTGGCCTCTGCATCCCCACTTCACCGGTGTAGGAGCCTCTCTTCTCTGTGTCCCAACATAGATTGTAGTACTTACTACACACGTCTGAAATTATTCATTGGTGGGCTTGTTTTTCCTACCAGCTCCTCACTGTCCAGCCAAGGGTCTTGTTGCTTTCATTTTTGTAACCCAGTTATTTGGCAATACAAAAACAAACAAACCAGTTGCCATTGAGTAGATTCCAATTCATGGTGACCCATGTATGGCAGATTACAGCTGAGCTCCATAGGGTTTTCAACGGCTGATTTATCAGTAGATTGCTGGGCCTTTCTTTCAAGGTGCCTGGAGTGGACTCAAACTGCCAACCTTTTGGTTAGTAGCCAACTGTTTGCACCACCCAGAGACTCCATTTGGCACATAGTAGGTGCTCAATAAATGCTTGTGGAGCCAAATTGGTCACAATTAGCATCTAGTTTCAAAGACATTTTAACAAGTTCCTGCAATAATTATTATTAATGGTCCTATGTTCAGCACAGGATTCTGTGAAATAGATACAAGCTGCCTTATTCCACTGAAAGGGATACTTGCTTGAATGTTGCCCATGATTCTATGGCAGATATGGTGATAGATATCAGTGATACCCAATTATAAAATTAACATGCAATTCATTAATTTGGTTGGTTCAGCATTATGGATATGAATATGGGAAGAGTGGAGTCCATAAGGCACTCTTGCTAATCTAAGATAAACTTTTTAGACATTTTCTAATTCCCATGGTTCCTAACCCAGATGTGGTGATCAGTGTGTGTTTGTAGACTGACTAACTAACTCTCATCTAGAACAAATAGGTGATTATCAGGCCTCCTAAAGGTTATTCAGTTCCTAAAGAGTAGCCAAGTCTTTTGCTTCTTTGTGCCTATATTCAGCTTACAAAGACAATGGGTAGGGAGTGATTTAATAGGAATTCTCCAAGTAGCTGTTGTCAGGAGCATACTTCATGGTTTTATCTAGAAACCTGTGGTGGTGTTGTACAATGAAAAGGGCCTAGTTTGTGTTGCCCTGAAACAGGAAGTGATTCCTCCTAAAATGTCTTCATCCCAGTATAGAACAATGCAGGGTAAAACACAGGCAGAAAGGGAGAGGCAGGATAATACACGGAAAAGGAAATTAGAAGGAATGAATTTGCTGGCCTTAGCACTTAGCAAGGGGTTACAGAGTTTTATTAGACCCCTAATTAAAAAAAAATGAATTTAGTAACTGATTCTCACTGTATGATATTCAGAGCTATTATATATTTATATGTATCTTAATGTAGACAAAAAGGCACAAAGTTTCATTATAGAATTTGCAGTCAGTTATCTGCAACAATTTATTTTGCAATTCCACCAAGCCAAAAAAAACCAAACCAGTTGCCGTTGAGTCCAACTCATAGCCACTGTATAAGACAGAACTGCCCCATAAAGTCTCCAAGGCCATATATCTTTACGGAAGCAGACTGCCACATCTTTTCCCATGGAGCAGCTGGTAGGTTAGATCTGCTGACCTTCTGGTTAGCAGCTGAGCACTTAACCACCACGCCACCAGCGCTCCTCTGTAGCTCTACAGAAAGTCAAAATTTTAGAGAATCCAGTATACATATATATAAAGATGAGAAGAAGGCTCTAAAACCTACTGGTTGTTACAGTCAAAGTTCTAATGCTTACAGTGCACAAAGCAGTTAAGTAGCTCTATTTGATACTGTGGTTAGGGGCACATTCCCTACAACCAGACTGTTTGAGTTTAAATACCAGATAGCCTACTTCTTAGCATCGTGACCTTGGTGCAGATTGTTTTTAATTTTGTTTTTAATCCCTCCATGTCTTCGGTTCTTCATCTGCAAAAGAGAGTAATGATGGCACCCACTTCATAAGATTGTTATGACTTTTAAATAAGTTACAGTAATATATGTAGTTGCACTGGGTTTGGGTTTTTTTATGTAGTTGGCACGCAGTTGGCACTACGTTGATTGGAAAAGCTCAGTTCTGCCAACTGCGGGAGGTTTGCCAGGAGGAATATTCCGAGTCATTTGACTTGGACTGCCAGCCTGTGAGTGCAGCTTGGTTACTGATTTTGGTTACTTTACCACCACGGCTGAGTTGGCCTTTTGGGGAGGATCTGCAGCACTCTCTTTTTAGCTTTCCTTGCTGGGGGTCCTCGGTGCTGCCAAGCTCTGAATCATCAGTGCAGAGCCTGCACATACATGGTGGTTGGCTTTTTGTTTTCTCCCTCTTCATGATATTCCCATGGCGGGGCGTGGAGGAGGGCGGAGGAGGCTATCAAGAAGCTTTTCATTTTCCTCTCAATACTGTCTTTCTTTCCCAAATTTTATGAAATAAATATCCATTATTTTTGAGACAGAAGAAAGCAGCTCCTGACAACTGGGAGCTAGCCTGATATTGTCAAGTAGGCCTGGGTATGGCCAGGAGCTGCTGTGGCCAGTCTCATGGACAACATCAGACAAGGGCACTCTATGATCGAAATGGTGTAAGACAAAGCAAGACTACTCTGTAATCACGTCTGAGCACAGACAAAAACACATTGTCCAAAACACAAAATGGACCAAACATTCTCTATCAGGGAGGTATTGCTGCTTCTTTAACAATTACAACTCTTGGTTTGCTCTGGTCTTCTCAGCTGAAGAATTATTAAGATAACCAATCATAGAATTATCTTCCTTTTCTGACAGTACCCAACTCAGACAAAGTCTTGTTTCCTGGGCCCTGCTCCAAGTTACCTATTAGCCAAAATCCTGTATGTCCTTTCTAATAACCTCTTCCTGAAATGCTCCACAGTTTCCACGTTCTGTCTTCCTCATTACAATGAGCCAATAAGTCCAAATTTGTTGCACCGTTGGTGCATTCCTCTACCAGCTGTCTGTCAGTTTTTCCTACTGTGGTGACTTTCATGTTGTTATTATACTGGAAACTATGTTACCAGTATTTTAGATACCAGCAGGTTTCAGTGGAACATCTAGACTAAGACAGACAAGGAAGAAAGGTTGGTGAGCTACATCCAAAAATTTGTCGGTGAAAACCCTACGGATCACAATAGAATAGTGTCCAATATAGTGCTAGAAAATGAGCCCTCTAGGTTGGAAGGACTCTAGGTTGGAAGGACTCGATGGCACTGGGTTTGGTTTTTTTAGGTTGGAAGGCACTCCAAAGACAGTGGCCGTAACAATGGACTTGAGCATGCCAGTGACCATGAAGATGGTGCAGGACCAGGAATGTTTCATTCTGTTGTACATGGGCTTACTATGCATTGGAGCTGACTTGACAGAAACTAACAACAGCAACAAGAGGTGTATTCCTGGTGTTCTTTGGCTAGAGAGAATTGATGTTTTATAATAAATAATATGTATTTTTGGAAAATGAAATTAATTCAAATTGCTGTTACTGTTGACATTATAAGATGTTTTTTTCTGAGTATAGGTGTTAGAGCAGGGTCATTGCAAGGGGTTTGAATTCCAAACCCTGCCACTGGTAAAAGAGATGGCTTCCTGGTGGAAGTAATGTTTTAGTTTCTCACCAGGGCTTGAAACTGATTTCTTCCAGTTTGAACCCCTGATGAAAATTTGCATTTCCACCCGAGATAGACTGAATCAGAATCTACATTTTAACAAGATCCCCAGGCGATTCTTAAGCATAACAAATTTTGAGAACCACTGCTCTGGGGTAGTGGTTGTTAAAACTGGTTTCTGCCCAGCAGTATTAGCATTGCCTGGGAACTTGTTAGAAACACAAACTCTCGGGAGGCGGAGACAACATGGCACTATAGATAGAAGCATCATACCATCTCTCTGCAGCAAAGACCTGGAAAACTAAGTAAAACATACAAACGTCAGTTCTGGAATGCCAAGCATCAAATGAAGTGATAAAGAACTAGATCAAGCACTGAATGGAAGAAGAAACTGATGGAGAACAGAGAATGAGGAGATACAGAGTGGATGTCCCCTGCCAGCTAACTTGGCACAGCTTTGCCATCTTGAAGCACAGCCACCAATTACCCTGGACAGGGAGTATAGGGAGGCAACTTCATGGAGCTCCCAACAGGAGACAGAGCACCTGGTAACCAGAGAAACACTCTTTCCCACCCCTCCCTCTTCTTCCCTGTACTCTGCCTCTGGCCCCTCCCAATGGGCCACAACCACTCAGCAAGAGAGACACTGGCTCAGTGCTACCCTGGGTTCACCCGGAGCCCACCAGTCAGCTCCTGCTGAGGCATTTTTTCCTCTTTCCCTTTCTTCTTTTGTCCCTCTTACATAGTCCCCTGTGCCACCTCTGCCCCTTTCGGAAAGACTGTGTTGCATAGCTCAGCTGGAGAGGTATTGGCTCACCCCTCCCCACTGCCTTACCCCACCCCACTGGCCAGCTTCTGCTATGCCAATTTTTTTTTCCTCTTTCCTCTCCTTCCTTTTCTTTCTCTCTCCCACCTAGCCTCGTGTGTTGCTTCCACTCCTTCCCAGTGGGTTGTGCTGCACTGTTAGGCTAGGGAGCCACTGGCACACAGTTGCTACAGGTCTTCCCTGCTCCCCCCCCAGGCAGCTTCTGCCACACTACCATTTTTTCTTTTTGTCTTTTCTCTGTTTCCCCTTCTTATTTTTTGTTCTTCCTCCCACCTAGCCCCATATGCCGCCTCTACTCCATGCAACCAGGCCATGTTTCACTGCCTTGGCTAGAGAGCCACTGGCCCACTGCCACTTCAAGTCTGTCCTGCCCCCACCTGCCAGCTTCTGCTGCACCACCAGTTGTTTTATTTTTTCTTTTACTTTCTTTCTTTTCTTTCCACCTCCCACCTAACCTCATACACCACCTGCCCCCTTTTTCCCGCAAGTTCCCAGGTCCACCCAGTCCCCACCTGCTGGCAACTTTTTAAAAATCTTTCCCTCTCTTTTCCTTTCTTTCTTCCCCTGCCACTTAGCCCCATATGCCATCCCACCTTCCCACCAGCCCCTGATGTGCTACCGTGGCTAAGAGTACCCTTGGTGCTCAGGTAAGCGGCCACACCAGGCCCACACCTTTTGAGCAGCTTCTGAATGGTGGGAAGAAAGCCCACACCACTCCCCATCCAACTCCCCTGCCTATCTGGCAAGGGGCTGTGAAATCTCCCACACCCTTGGACCAACATCAGAAGACAGTGCTTGCCCAGTCTACCCTCAGCCAAAAGCCAAACCAGTATACAGCGGAGTGGGCTCACCTTGCCTGCTGCTGCCCTGCCCACCCGAAAAGGTGGTGAGAACTATAACGCACACAGATGAGCAAGCAGCAAAACATACCTGGTCTCCCTGCCCTGACATATCAAACAAAACAAAAAAGCAGGATGAAACAAATGAACATACAATCAATAAATAAAGAAAATTATGCCTTAAAGTCTCAGAGACAGCAGACAATATTGAAACATAAAAATAAGCAGAAGAAGCTGGCTCCAGCAAGTGACTAAAATAATCAGATGACCTTCTGGTAGAAGAAAAGGCAGCGGAGCTATCTGATAAGGAATTCAAAAGACTAATATTTAGGGCTAGCAAAAGATTAGAAAAGAAGTAAAGAAAAACACAAGATAAAACCAAGGAAAAAATAAACAAAATCATGAAAAATACAGATAAAAACATAGCCAAAGTCAAGGAAAATACAAAGCAATAGAAGAATTGAGGAAAATAATACAAAAACAAAATTTCAAAATAAACAAACAATTAGAAATTACACACAAACAGCAACTAGAAATCTAAAAGATGAACAAGATTTCAGAAATGGACAATTCAAAAGAAAGTTTTAGGAGCAGATTTGGAACAACGGAAGACAGAATCGGCAAGGTTAAAGAGAAATCCATGGATGCCACTTTGTTTGAGCAAAAGTCAGAGAAAAGAATGAAGAAAAATAAAGAAAACCTAAGAATCATGTGGGACAAATTTAAGAACAAAAATCTGTGCATGATCAGAGTGCCAGAACAGGAGGAGAAAATGGAAAACACAGAAAAGATTGTTGAAGATTTGCTAGCAGAAAACTTCCCAAATATCATGAAAGACAAAAAGCTCAATAAACCCCATATAGGATAGACCCTTAAAGAAAGTTACCAAGATACATCATAATTATACTTGCCAAAGACAAAGCAAGAATTCTGAGAGCAGCTCGAGAAAAAGAAAAAGTCACTTTCAAAGGAGAAACAATAAGACTAAGCTGTGATTACTCAGCAGAAACTATGCCAGCATGAAGACAGTCGGATGACATATATAAAACCTTGAAAGAAAAAAAACTGCCAGTCAAGAATAATATATCCTGCAAAACTCTCAGATACGATGGCAAAATTAGGGCATTTCCATATAAACAGAAATTAAGGGAATTCAACAACAACAACTACGAAAACTTAAATACTAAAAGGAATCCTTCATTTAGAGAACCAACAACATCAGACAACAACCAGGATCTAGGACATAGGACAGCATCAGCCTAGATAAAGTACATTCAATAATAAAACAAAGCTAAAAGACTTAAAACAGGGAAACAGAGACATCAATCTGTAAATGATGACAACGTTAAAACAGTAAAAGGTGGAATAAATGGTATAGAACTTTAAATGGAGAGGAAGTCAAAGTGATATCAAGTAATAAAAGACTGGTTCAAACTTAGGAAGATAAGGGCAAATATCAATGTAAGCACAGGGAAAGCTAACAGACCTATTCATCAGAATAAAAAAGAAGAAAAATATAAAGATTCAGTAAACACAAAATCTACAATAACAAAGGAAAATCCACAAAGAAAAGGAACTCATCACAGGAGAATAAGAGGAACAAAGAAAATGTCAGCACCTCACACACAAAAAAATGACAGCAATAAACTCACACCTATCGATAATCACACTGATTATAAATGGTTTAAATGAGCCTGTAAAGTTACAGAGAACAGCAAAACGGATTAAAAAAAAAAAAAGATCCATCAACATGCTCTGTACAAGAGACATATCTTAGACACAAAGGCATAAATTTATTAAAAATTGAAGGATGGAAAAAATGTATCAAGCAAATGGTAGCCATAAAAGGGCAGGGCTTGCAATACTAATCTCAGATAAAATAGACTTTAAGGCAAAATTAACAATAAAAGACAGGAAGGATATTATATAATGATTAAAGGAACAATTCACCATGAAGGCATAACCTTAATAAATATCTATGTACCCAACGACAGGGCCCCAAAATATATAAAGCAAACCCTAACAACACTGAAAAAAGAAATAGACAGTTCCACAATAATAGTAGAAAACTTCAACACGACACTCTCAATAAAGGACATAACATCTAGAAAGAAACTCAACAGGATACAGAAGATCTAAAGGCCAAAACTGACCAACTGGACATCATAGACATATATAGAACACTCCACCCAATAGCAGTAATGTATAAATTCTTTTCCAATGTGCATGGAACATTCTCCAGAATAGACCACATGTTAGGCCACAAAGCAACCCTCAATAAAATCCAAAACATAGGAATAAAGCAAAGCATTCTTTCTGATCACAATGCCATAAAAATAGAAATCAGTAACAGGAAGAGCAAAGAAAAAAATCAAATACATGGAAACTGAATAACACCTACTTAAAAACAACTGGGTAATAGAAGAAATCAAAGAAGGGATAGAAAAAAATTCCTAGAATCAAATGAGAATGAAAACACATCATACCAAAACCCACGGAACACAGCAAAGGCAGTGCTAGGTGTCAATTTATAGCAATAAATGCACACATCGAAAAAGAAGAGGCCAAAATAAAAAATGTTAGCCCTATGACTCGAACAAATAGAAAGAGAACAGCCACCAGAAGAAAGCAAATAATAAAGATTAGAGCACCCACAGGCAGCAGGTTAGAGCATAAATAAATGAAATGAAGAACAGAAAAACAATAGAAAGAATCAACAAGACCAAAAGTTGGTTCTTTGAAAAGATTAACCTAATTGACAAACGATTGGCCAAACTGACAAAAGAAAAACAGGAGCAGAAGCAAATAACCCAAATAAGAAATGGGGGAGGGGGGGAGTGAGGTATTACAATAAAACCAACTGAAATAAAAAGGATCATAACAGAATACTATGAAAAACTATATTCCAACAAATTTGAGAATCTAGAGGAAATGGACACATTTCTAGAAACATACTACCTTCCTAAACTAATACAAAGTGTGATAGAAAAACTAAACAGATCCATTACAAGAGAAGAGACCGAAGAAGTAATAAACACACACACACACAGGCCCTGGCCCAGATGGCTTCACTGCAGAATTCTGCAAAACTTTCAGAGAAGATCTCTGTGTACTACTATTTTGAGTAGTACACTAGTACTACTGAAAATATTTCAGAGCATAGAAAAGGAAGGAACACTCTTAAATTCATTCTATGAAGACAGCATAACCCTGATGCCAAAGTTAGACAAAGGCACCACAAAAAAAAAAAAAAAAAAAAAAAAAAGACAGAAAATTACAGACCAATATCTCTCATGAATATAGGTGGAAAAATTCTCAATGTAATTCTAGCTAACAGAATTCAGCATCAAACAAAACAAAACAAAACAAAAACATCAAGACCAAGTGGGATCCACACCAGGTATGCGAGGATAGCTCCAAACCAAAAAAACAAAAACAAAAACCAAACGTGTTGCCATTGAGTTGATTCCGACTCACAGTGATCTTATAGGACAGAGTAGAACTGCCTCATAGGGTTTCCAAGGAGCGCCTGGTGGATTTCAACTGCCAAACTTTTGGTTGGCAGCCATAGCTCTTAACCACTACACCACCAGGATTTCTGAGGATGGTTCAGCATTACAAAATCAATCAATGTAATCCATCACATAAATAAAACAAAAGAATCACAAGATCATCTCAACTGATGAAATAAAGGCATTTGATAGAGTCCAACACCCATTCCTGATTAAAAAAACTTCCAGCAAAATAGAAATAGAATGGAAATTTCTCAATGTGATAAACGGCATCTATACAAAACCAACAGCTAACATCATTCTTAATGGAGAGAGGCTGTAAGCATTCTGCCTGAGGAAGGGAACAAGACAAGACTGCCTTTTATTACCACTCCTATTTAACATTGTACTGGAAGTCCTAGCTAGAGTAATAAGGCAAGAAAAAGAAATAAGGGACATTCAAATTGGTATGGAAGAAATAAAACTATCCCTATTCGCAGATGATATGATCTTATATATAGAGAACCCCAAAGATTCCATGAGAAAACTACTGGAAAGATTCAGCAGAGTAGCAGGATACAAGATTACCATACAAAAATCACTTGGATTCCTATACTCCAACAAAGAGAACTTCAAAAAAGAAATCAAGAAAACAAGACCTTTTATAATAGCCCCTAAAAACAAAAAACTTATGGATAAATCTAACCAGGGATGTAAAAAACCTATACAAAGAAAACTACAAAACACTACTGCAAGAAGCCAAAAGAAACTTACATAAATGGAAAAACATACCATGTTCATGAATAGGAAGACTCAACTTCATGAAAATGTCAATTCTACTCAAAGCAATCAACAAATATAATGCAATCCCAATCCAAATACAACAGGATTTTTCATAGAGATGGAAAAACTAATCACCAACTTTATATGGAAAGGTAACAGGCTCCAGATAAGTAAAGCACCATTGAATAAAGAAGAAGAATGTAAGAGGTCTCACACTACCTGATCTCAGAACCTACTATACAGCCAAGGTAGTCAAAACACCATGGTACTGGTACAACAGCAGACACATAGACCAATGGAACAGAATTAGAATCCGGGCATAAATCCATTCACCTATGGTCACCTGATCTTTGACAAAGATACAAAGTCTGTTGAATGGGGAAAGGAAAGTCTCTTTAACAAACAGTGCTGGCAAAACTGGATGTCCATCTGTAAAAAAATGAAACAGGATCCATACCTCACACCATACACAAAAACTAACTCAAAATGGATCAAAGACCTAAATATAAAACCTAAACCTATAAAGATCATGGAAGAAAAAACAGGGACAATGTTAGGCGCCCTAACATACGGCATAAATAGTATACAAACCATGGCTAACAATGCAAAAACACTGGAAGATAAACTAGATAACTGAGAGCTCCTAAAAATTAACATTTATGCTCATCAAAAGACTTTACCGAAAGTGTAAAAAGAGAACCTTTTGGTTATAACGTATCTGACAAGGGTCTAATGTAAAATCTATAAGATACCGCAACACCTCAGCAACAAAAAGACAAAGAATCCAATTAAAAAATGGGCAAAGGATATGAACAGAAACTTCACCAAAGAAGATATCCAGGCGGTTAACAGATCTATGAGGAAATGCTAGCAATCACTAGCCAATTAAAAAAAAAAAAAAATTAAACCCATTGCTGACAAGTTGATTCCAACTCATAGCAACCCCATAGGACAGAGTAGAACTGTCCCTTATGATTTCCAAGGAGCACCTAGTGGAATCAAACTGCTGACCTTTTGATTAACAGCTGCAGCTCTTAACCACTACACCACCAGGATTTCCCATTAGTCGTTAGAGAAATGGTATCTCAAGGTTTTGATTTGCAAATCAAAACACTGAAATACCATCTCACTCCGAGATTACTGGCATTAATTAAAAAAACAGAAAATAACAAGTGTTGGAGAGGTTGCAGGGAGACTCGAAATCTTATGCACTGCTGGTGGGAATGTAAACTGGTACAACCACTATGGAAAATAATATAGTACTTCCTTAAAAAGCTAGAAATAGAAATACCATATGATCCAGCAATCCCACTCCTAGGAATATATCCTAGAGAAATAAGAGACCTCACATGAATAGACATATGCATACCCATGTTCCCTGCAGTGTTACTCGCAATAACAAAAAGATGGAAACCTAAGTGCCCATCAACAGACGAATGGATAAACAGATTATGGTACATACACACAAAGGAATACTATGCAAAGATAAAGAGTAATGATGAGTCTGAGACATACCTCACAATGTGGATGAACCTAGAGGGCATTATTCTGAGTGACACACGTTAATCACAAAAGGACAAATACTATATGAGACCACTCCTATAAAAACTCAAGAAATGGTTTACACAGAGAAAGAAACAGTCTTTGCTGGTTATGGGGGAGAAAAGGGTAGGGGAGGAGAAATCGTTAACTAGATAGTAGATAAGTTTTAGCTTTAGTGAAGGGAAAGATAATACACAATATGGAGGAAGTCAGCACTGCTTCACCAAGGTAAACTCACAGAAGCTTCATAGACACATCTAAGCACCCTGAGGGACTGAGTTGCTGGGAATCATGGTCCCAGGGTCAATTGGCAAAACAAAATTTGTAAAGAAAATGTTCTACATCCAACTTTGGTGAGTGGCATCTGGTGTCTTAAAATCTTGAGAGTGGCCATCTAAAAGACCTCTACTGTTTTGATCTTTTCTGTAGCAAAGTAGAATGAAGAAAACCAAACACACAAGGGAAATATTAGTTCAGAGCATTAATGGGCCACAAGTACCACAGCCTCTACCAGTCTGAGCTCAGAAGAACTGGATGGTAACCAGCTACCTCCACCAACTGCCCTGACAGGGATCACAATAGAGGGTCCTATACAGAGCAGGAGAAAAATGTAGAACAAAATTGAAATTTACAAAAAAAAAAAAAAAAAAAGGACCAAACTTACTGGTCTGACCAGAACCCCTGAGACTACCAGCACCGGACACCTTTTTCACTCAGAACCGAATCTACTCCTGAAGTTCACCCTTCAGCCAAAGATTAGATAGGCCTATAAAACAAACAATAACACATGTGAGGAACGTGTTTCTTAGTTCAATAATGTGTATGAGACCAAAAGGGCAACAACTATCCCAAAGCAATGACGAGGTGGCAGGAAGGGAAAATGAAGAGATGGAAATGGGGGAAATGGGGTGTGAAATGGCAGAGTGTTGACATATTGCAGGAATTGCAACCAATATCACAAAGCAATTTGTGTATAAATTGTTGAGGAAGAAACTAATTTGCCCTGTAACATTTCACCTAAAGTACCCCTCCCCCCCCCCGAAAAAAAGAAATGCCAGTTCTCAGCAGGGATTTCAACTGAAGGAACTGGTTCAAAGCCCTGTTTCTTGAACAAAAGTGAATGCCAGTTGGGCATATGGAGGTGGGAAGATGGTCTGAGAGGAAGACAAGATGGAAATGAATATAGGATGAGGGAGGAAGAGCCGTGTGGAACTAAAAGCCCATTGCTTCAGGAAGAGAAGAGAAATGAATGGAAGATTTTGGTGGCACTGACCATCTCGCTATTGGTGAGGGGAATGGATGGGAAGTTGAGAAACTTGTTTTAAAAAAAGCCAAGACCTACGATACAGGATAAGATTAACGAAGGAAACAGTAAATGCAAGACTTTGTAGAAATGAAAATTTAGATAACCTTAGCACGTATTGAGCTAAATAAATTTAAAGAACCAATATTAATTAGAAAATTAATTCACTCATTTGAAGGACATTCCCTGCGTGCCTCCCACTAGGTAGCTGTGGTAAAATGCCATTGCTTTGAAGCTTAATAACTCCTATTTGTCCTATTTGAAAACCACATCACATTGATAAGTCTGAATTTAACAGTTCATTAATTATGAGCTTTGGGGATCCTCTATCCTACAAAAAGTTAGAACTGATGATGAATCAGGATTTCTGTAACACCAAGAGCTGGAGAAAGCTTTAAAATGCATTAATAGCGTGCTTTTAAAATGTCTGATCCAATCAGTAGAAAATACTTTTGAAATGGAAGGACTTTTACTCAGCAAATTTAAATTATGCATAGTTTTAGTTTCTAGTGAATATCACTCAAGAGAAGATCTTCAAAGTTGTAGCACAAATGCTTGATAAAAGCGCAAGGACTCAAAGGGTGAGTTTTCTGGGGCAACTCTAAGTGTTTTGCTGACTTCCTCACCAGTAAAGATGAAATAAAAACATTCCCTGGGCTGGAATTCTCTCAGAACAGAATGGCCTGAAGCCAGTGGAAACTCAATTAACCGGAAAGCTCACCAACTGGATCACTCTGGTCATTTGAATAGTCATTAAATTAATCAACCAGAACTTCCTTTTTGGTTCAGCTTTCATTAGTTGATTAACTTTATTGGGGAAGATCTTTCTAAAATGCATTAACCTGCCTTCATCTTCTGTATCCAGTCCTGAAAAGAAACAAAACAAAACAAAACAAAACAAAAACAAAGCAGTATGTATAAAAAAAAAATGAAAAATATACACTCTGGAGTTAGGTATTTCGATTCCAGCTCTGGCTCCATCACTATGTGAAGTCTAACGTGGGGAGAATTAATTTAATCTCTATGTGCCTCAGTTTCCTTATCTGGAAAAGGGATAAAAATACCACTGGTTTTAAAAGGTTGATAGGAACATCAAATAATAGTTGTAATGTGCTTAGAAGAATGTCTGGAACACAGAAAATACTCAATAAATGTTAGCCGTTGTTATTTGTTAAATACACTTCAGAGTCATTATTTTAAGCACTAATAAACAAGAGGCCATATGATGTACTAGTTAAAGCATTGAGGTCTGTGGGTTTACATCTCCAAACCACCATTTATTATATGTGTGACCTTAGGCAAATGAACTACTCTGTGACTCAATTAAGGAGCTCTGGTGGCCCAGTGGCTAAAGCACTCAGCTGTTAACCAAAAGGTGGGCAGTTTGAATCCACCAGTCACTCCTGAGAAGAAAGATGTGGCAGTCAGCTTCTGTAAAGATTTACAGTCCTAGAATCCCTATTGGGCAGTTCTACTGTGTCCTATAGGGACACTAAGAGTCGGTATGGACTCGATGGCAAGGGGTTGGGTACTTTTGGCTTTATGACTCAATTTGTTAATCTGTAAAATGGAGAGAATAACAAAACCTGCCTCTTAGGATTGTTGTGTTAAAAGAGACACACTTAACTCCATTAATACAAATATTTGGTGTATAAATTAATGCTCCCATGTTGTCTATCATTGAATAATATTATATTGTTGTAGAAAGTGTGCGAGTTTGTATTGAATGTGTACCACATTTAGAGCAGAGTTCAAAAGTTTTCTCCTCGGATAATTATTTTGAAATTTGTTCCATTTTGACTTTAGAAGCTAGTTGTGAAAAAAAATGCTGACTAATAAAGGGTTTCAGTTAACTGGATTAAACCAATTGAGGCATTCCTTACATATGTGTCCTTACTCAAAATAAGCTAATAAAGTTGCTCTTGTTTAGCAGGAGAGAAGCTGAAAGGGGGCTTTCCAGAGCTTAGTTTATTCTAAAACTCAGAAAGCAAACCAGAGTTATTCCCAGGAAGAAAAGAGAGGCTGCAGAGCCTTCTGGTCTAGTTCCATTAGTCCATGGGGTAAAGAGACCTTTGTCAGAGGTCTTCTCAGAAGTGACAAGCCAGGTGTCATTTGACTGTATCCCTGATAAGTAACAGTAAACCAGTTTCTGCCAAGTTGACTCTGAGCCATGGTGACCCCATGTGTGTCAGACTAGAACTGTGCTCCTTAGGGTTTTCAATGGCTGAATTTTTGGAAATAGATCACCAAGCTTTCCTTCTGAGGTGCCTCTGGATACTCGAACCTCCAACCTTTCATTTAGCAACCAAATGTGTCAACCATTTGTACCACCCAGGGACTGCCTAATGAGTACAAACTCCCCTTTCAGCTGAAAAGGGCCTCTTCTCACTATGTTGTTGTTAGACGCCTTTGAGTCAGCTCTGACTCATAGCAACCTCATGTCTAACAGAACAAAATGTTGCCTTCTTGTGACACCCTCACAATCCTTGCTATGTTTGAGCTCATAGTTGCAGCCAGTGTGTCAATCCATCTCACTGAGAGTCTTCCTCTTTTCTGCTGACCCTCTACTTTACCAAGCAAGATTTCCGTCTGTAGCAATTGGTTTTTTCCTGACGGCGTGTCAAAAGTAAGCGAGATGATATCTTTCTATCCTTTCTTCTAAGGTGCATTCTGGCTGTACTTCCTCCAAGAGAGATTTGTTCCCTTCTTCTGGCACCACAGTTTTAGCATGAGTATTAGGTGACTGAAATATCATGGCTTGGGTAAGGCACATCTTAGCCATCAAAGTGACATCTTTGCTTTTTAACACTTTAAAGAGGTCTGTTGCCGAAGATTTGTCCAAAGCAATTTGTCGTTCTAACCCTATTTTCTGTAACCAGTCTGACTTCAGCAGTCCGTAGCTTAGCTTGGGTTTGTCACAACATACATTTATAAACTGAAACTGTCTCAGAAAATGTTCCTGAAAGCAAGGGCAGAGGGTGGAGTAGGGGTGGTGGGGTGGAGTATAGGGGTGCTTGTACAGTCTCTACTATTCACTGCTTGGGTTCAAAGCCAACGCAGCTTCACCACTTCCTTACCAAACAACTTTCAATAAGAAACCTCTCTAATCATTTTCCTCACATTGAGAACAGAGAAGGCAAGTACCTACTTCACAGGGTGGCTGAGAATAGTAAACAAGATAAGTTGTGCCTTTGGCATATATTAAATACTCAATAAATATTAGCCATCATTTTTATTTATTGGTAGATAGTCATTCGGGGTCTTAGCTAGATACTCACAGCACACTAAAGTACATTTCTGTGATTCATTCTTAAAGTTATCAATAGAAATGACAGTTAATCATGTTGGCACACCAGAGACCCAGCAAAGCTTCAGTGAACAGGAGATGTACTTATTGCTCTCTTGTGATAAATCTCATCCTTTCTTTCCCTCTGGATAATCTGCATGGACTTGTCCTGTCCATTTCCATCAGGTGAAGATTAATCAAGAAACACTAAATATGCCACAGCCAAATGAAAACTCTCCAGATAGCTAGTACTCAAAAACAGTTAACCGGACTCCAGATGAGAATGACTTTGGCACGTGACCATCAGGAAGTTTAGGCAAATGATCCGAAGGCTTCCAAACCTTAGATATGAAAACTCCAGGGCTACTGAAGCAATTTAAATAAAGGAAACAAACCAGATTCACATTATTTCTTTTCAGAACATTTTTAACTCTAATTAACTGAGAACAACACAGGGCCTAGAAATATTACATAAAGAGCCAATAAAAGCATGTCAGAAGCTTAAAGAAATTTATTACCTCTCTGACACTTTCTAAGATTTCTCATGGGGTGAACAATATTAACAACGGAATGGGAATCTTCAGTAAAATAGCCTGCCTCTCAAGGAAGTCAATCAACTAATCCACAGGCATTAATTAAGCACCTACCATATCTTGGTGCTATGTGCAACAGGGGAAATAGAGGCATCCATAATCTTGTCCTTGACCTCCTAAAATCTTGGAGCAGAGAGTACACTTAACATTCCCCCTGATGCGTGCAGTCCTTCTATGTGCCCAGCAAGTGCATATACTGTCTATATGCTTTCTGAAATTTGTAAAGTTCTTCTGTATTTAGAGTTGAAATTGTTGTTTTTAGTTGCCATTGAGTCAGTTCTGACTCATGGCGACCTTATGTATAACAGAATGAAACACTGCACAGTCCTACACCATTGTTACAATTTTTGATATGTTTGAGCACGTTGTTGCGGCTATCGTGTCAATCCATTTCATGAAGTGTTTTCCTCCTTTTCACTTTCTACTTTACCAAGCTTTTCTATTGATTGGTCTTTCCTGATGATGTGTCCAAAGTAAGCAAGACGAAGTCTCACATCTTTGCTTCTAAGAAGCATTCTGGCTATAAAACCATACTTTCTCTAAAACTGATATGTTCATTCTTCAAGTACTCCACGATATATTCAATATTCTTTGTCAACATAATTCAAATGCCTCAGTTCTTCTTTGAGCTGTCTTTTTCACTGTTCAGCTTTTGCATGCCTATGAGGCAATTGGAAACCCTGGTGGCATAGTGGTTAAGTGCTACAGCTGCTAATCAGAGGGTCGGCAGTTCAAATCCACCAGATGCTCTTTGGAAACTCTATGGGGCTGTTTTACTCTGTCCTGTAGGGTCACTATGAGTCAGAATCGACTCAACGGAAGCTTTTTTTTTTTTTTTTTAATAAATGAGGCAATTGAAAAGACCATGGCTTGGGTCAGGCACACCTTAGTCATCAAAGTGACATGTTTGTTTTTTTTTTTTTTTAACATTTTAAAGAGATCTTTTGCAGTAGATTTTCCCAATGGGTTTGATTTCTTGACTGTTGCTTCCATGGACATTGATTGTTGATCCAAGTAGAATGAAATACTTGACAAAAATTTCTTTGCCATTTATCAAGATGTTGTTTATCAGACCTGTTGTTGAGTTTTTTTTTTTTTTTTTTTTTTTAATGTTCAGGTGCAATCCATACTGAAGGCCATAGTCTTTGACCTCCATCAGGAAGTGCTTCAAGTCACCTTCAGTTTTGGCAAGTGAGGTTGTATCATTTGCATATCCGAGGTTTTTAATGAGTCTTCCTCCAAGCCTGATGTCACATTCTTCTTCATATAGTTCAGCTTAAAAATCAGTCACCCTGAAATTTCCCAAATATGCTCCAAGTTGTATCCTTTGGTATATATGCCAGTTATGCTCCCACACACCCATACTTTAAATATCAGACACAGTACCAGGTACCTTCCATCTTCCTCAGACTAACCATTTCATTACTTCCACTGTTTCTCTGATGCCACTTGCGTGGAATTCCATCTGAAATACTAAACTGCTGTGAAAGTGACTTGAATCAAGGACCATGTTTTCATTTTTATTTGCTCCTCACTATCTAGAATTGTCATGAGAATAGCCAGTACTCAAGACATACTTTTTGAGTGTAGTTCTGATAAAATATTTTGAGGCTGAATTTGCAAAGCTCAAAAAAAAAATAGGCTGAAGCATTACAGGAAGCAGCAGATCATAACTTCTTGTGATCATCACTTAATTTTAGTTATGCAAGGAAAACAGCCGAGGAGTTGATATTCATAAGTTTTGAGTTGTTACACCCCTTCTGTCTTCTCCTGTACTGTAGTGAGTGATGACACTCCTTCCCAACTTGAGGGCTGAGGTGATTCCTGTGGCAGATGTGGTCAAGTCAGTACTGCACAAGGCCTGTCCTCTTTAACTGTGGAGGTCCTCAAAGGAAAGACCCATTTCTCTTACATGAAGCAGAACATACAAAGAATATTTTTTGATAGGTTTACAAAGTCTATGAATAAATTAATATATATTAAAAAAAAAAGGAATTCATGAATTTTCTATACTGGGTCTCCATGGAGTAGAGCTGGCCTGAGTTGTCAGTGGAGTTGCCTGCTACTTAAAAATAACTTTAGAAAAAAATCTTACCACATGAAAATTTACAAATGAAAATTGTTTTATTACTCAATTTGATGAGTTAGTCTTCTATTAAAATGTGAATACACCTGGAAAGAACCAGTTTATAAGAAAAAAAAAAAAACTAATTACCAGTGAGTCAACTCCAACTCATGATGACCCCTCATGTGTCAGAGTAGACCTGTGCTCCAAGAAATTTCCAGTGGCTGAATTTTTGGAAGGAGATCACCAGGCTTTTCTTCCAAGTACCTCTGGGTGAACTGGAACTTCCAACCTTTCAGTTAGCAGCCAAGCATGTTAACCATTTGCAGTACTTATTCCTTTGGGTGAATGAATTATCCTTCCCTGGGTTGACAAAGTAAACTGGGTACAAAGAAAGGGCCCACTGAGAAGATATGCTCAAAGAAAACTCTAGAGAACGTCATAATATCTGGATTTCATGAACTCCTTGCAAGGCAGGTATATAACTTTCCTCCTTCTTTGATGGTTAGTAAATGGAAATTCAGAAGAATCGGAGACTTATTGCGATTACAGAATTTGGTAGTCAGGACCAGAGCCCAAATCTTTAGTTTCTTACCCCAGTATGAGTGGACTGTGAGCTCCTTGAGGACAGAGACTCTGTCTTGCTTTTATTTTATTTTTTGTGCTTTAGATGAAGGTTTACAAAGCAGATTAGTTTTTCATTAAACAATTAATATACATATTGTTTTGTGACATTGGTTGCCAACCTCTTGCTCTTATTTTTGTATCACTATTTCCTAGGTCAGCGCCTGGTACATAGCGAGGCACTTAGTAAATACTTATTTTAAAATTGAGGAATGAATGTGTGTGTTTGAGCTTCCAAGCTTCCTGGTGTTTCAGTATGTTGGGGTGGAGATACTTGTTCCCTACTTCTCATGCTTCCATGAAGCAGGGACTTTCACTAACTCCCATTTGGGCAATGTTAGAGAGCATGCTTTCATCCTCCCTACTCTGCAGCAAGGTCACACTTCTCCCTGTGTGGAAGAATCCAGTGAAGGCATCAAATTATCAAGTGATGAGTGGATAATTAAAATGTCATATATATATATATATATATACCATACATATATTGTCTTAGTTATCTAGTGCTGCTACAACAGAAATCCCACAAGTGGATGGTTTTAACAAAGAGAAATTTATTCTCTCACAGTCTAGGAGGCTAGAAGTCTAAATTCAGGATGCCAGCTCCAGGGGAAGGCTTTCTCTCTCTGTTGGCTCTGGGAGAAGGTCTTTGTCAACAATATTCCCCAGTTGAGGAACTTCTCAGCGCAGAGACCCGGCGCCCAAAGGATGTGCTGTTCTCTTGGCTCTCGTTTCTTGGTGGCATGAGGTCCCCATGTCTCTCTGCTCACTTCTCTCTTTTATATCTCGAAAGAGATTGGCTTAAGACACAACCTAATTTAGTAGGTTGAGTCCTGTCTCATGAGCATAACTGCCTCTAATCCTGCCTCATTAACATTATAGAGGTAGAATTTACAACACATAAGAAAATCACATCAGATGACAAAATGGTGGACAATTACACAATACTAGGAATCACGGCCTAGCCAAGTTGACACATATTTTTGGAGGACACAATTCAATCCATAACATATATAAGTACATACATTCATACAATAGACTATTATTCCACCATAAAAAGGAATGAAGTAATGGGATCTTGATAGGTATTATACTGAGTAGATCAATTTTGGGAAATATTTCCATTTTAACAATATCAAATCTTCCTAACAAATGGACATGAGATATCTTCTCATTTACTTAGGTCTTTTAAAATTTCTTTCAATGTGTTTTGTTGTTTTCTGAGTACAAGCTTTGCACGTCTTTTGGTAAATTTATTTCCAAGAGTTTTATTCTTTTTCGTGTTATTATGAATGGAATTTTCTTAACTTCATTTTTGGATTGTTCGTTGCTGGCATATAGAAATATAACTGATTTTTTTTTTTGTATATTGATATTGTACTCTGCAACCTTGCTGAACTCTCTTAATAGTTTTAACAGGTTTTTTAGTCATTTTCTTGGGATTGTCAATATACAAGATCTCGTCACTTCCAAATAGACATAGTTTTACTTTGTCCTTCTGATGTGGATGCCTCTTATTTCATTTTCTTGCCTAACCACCCTGGCCAAAACCTCCAGTACGGTGTTAAATAGAAAGGGGACATTCTTGTATTGTTCCTAATCTGAGAGGGGACTCTTTCTTTCATCATTAAAGATGTTGTTAGCTGTGTTTTTTTCATAGATGTCCTTTATCACATAAAGGAAGTTCCCTTTTATTTCACTTGCTGAGTGTTTTTATGTTTCCATGAAAGAGTATGGAACTTTGTCAAGTGTTTTTTTTTTTTTTCCTGCATCTATGGAGATAATAATGTAGTTTTCCATCTTTATTCTATTAATATTGCATATTACATTTATTGGTTTTCAGATGTTAAACCAACTCTGTATTCCTGGGATTAAATCCCAGTTTGTCATGCTATATAATCCTTTTCCTATGTTGCCAGATTCAGTTTGCTAGTATTTTGTTGGAAAGTGTTGTGTCTACATCCAAAGAGATACTGGTCTTTAGTTTTCTTTCTTTGATGCTTTTTTCTGAGTTTGGTTTCATGGTAGTACTGGCCCATAGAGCGAGTCGGGAAATGTTCTCTCCTCTTGCTTTTAAATCTCTTGGATACAAAAATTGTTCCTACCTCTTGTATCTTTCCAGGTAACCTCTTTCATTTTGTTTAGAAATTACAGCACATCGAAACTTCCTCATCAGTCGGTACTTAGGAAAGTACCTACGTGATTTGAACCAATTTACTCTCATCACCAAACAGTATTTATAAAGCTCCCAAATGATTTAAAACAACTTAGTATTCCCAGGAGAGAAGCCAGGAGAGGGAGGAGAGAGAAAGGTTTCTGCTGCAGATGTGGGGCAGTTAAGCACGTGGGAGGAATGATTAAGTTAAGGAATGCCTGGAGGATACCAAGCTACCCTCCAAGCAGCACAGAGCTAGTTTTTTAGACCAGAATAAAAGCTCAGTATTCCACAGATCACTCTGCTTCTTATTATTACTGCTACATTGTTTCCGAAATCTCAGATTCTAGGAAAGAAGTGTTCATTCCTAAACTTCCAAATCCTACTGCTTTCTTTTCTTCTTACCACCGAAGGGTTTCCTTCTCTCCTTCCCTCCCTCCTTTCCCCTTCCTTCGTTCTTTCCCTCTTTCCTCCTGCCCTTCCCTTTCCTTCCTTCCTTCTTGGCTCCCTCCCCTCCCTTCCTTTCTCCCTCTTCTCCCCCTTCCTCCTTCTCGTGCTTCCTTTCTTTAGTTAGAGCTAAATTTTCTACTAAAAAAAACAAAAAAAAACCCAGTGCCGTCTAGCTTGAGGTAAACTCAGTGGAGGTAACCTACTGATGCCTTAAAAATACCATAAGTAAGTCAGTAACTAGAGTTAGACTAAGTGTTATTTTCTTAGCCTAACTCAAATATCAGACTTACTATTGTGAAAACACCAGGGAAACCGATTGTAAAACAACAGCAGCAGCAGCAGCAGCAAGGGAAACAACACAATAACCTACCTACTTCTGGAAGAGTCAACACCTTCTCACTCCCCTAACAACACTAGCGTTTACTGTGATATTCCATTTCAAACACGGTAAAAGTATAATCCTTTAATTCTTAGATGTTTGCTTCCTTTGATATTTCTTCTTAAAAAATCAAGTTCAAAAGGTATTTCTTTAGTAACTAGTCAAAGCCAGTTGGTGTGGTGTCAATTCCAACTTATGGCAACCTCACGCATGTCAGAGCAGAACTGTGCTCCATAGGGTTTTCAGTGGCCGATTTTTCAGAAGTAGATCATTAAGGTTTTCTTCCAAGGTGCCTCTGGGTGGACCCAAACCTCTAACCTTTAGGTTAGCGGCCAAGCGTGTTAACCGTTTCCACCACCCAGGGACTCTCAGTAACTAGGCTGTGCTAGGTATTGCAGGATTAGAGAGGAAAGGAGGTTCAGGTACTTTCTATTTTGAGGGGTTTACAGTTTCATTGAGAGCAGGCATACATTTGAGAAGTGCTTATGTAACACTTGAAGACACTTTAAAGAGCTTTAATCCTGGGAAACAGGCATTTATTGTTTATCTACTATGTTCAAGGCACTGCATGTAATTCAGAGGGGAGAGGAAACATAGACTTTGCTATAAAGGCTCAGGAAAAGGAATAAGTGGGAAAGCTGACATGAAGGAAATGATTCTGAATTCAGGAAGATGGTGAGGATGTGGCTTGATAAAGAAATGGAAGACCCCTGTGATGAGTTCAGCCTGCAGATTAATCAGCCATGTATTTTCCCTACCGTTTCAAACAAAACCAGCAACCTTAAAGTGTCAACTGATTTTCCTTACTGTGGTCTCCTTTTGTTCTTTTCTCACATAGAAATAAATTCAAATATTAATCTTTCTTTTGTTTTATCTCTTTCCCTCTGAGGGGTCATTGCCAAGTACGTATGGATGAATTAGGGAGGAACTTAAGGAGGCAAGAGGCATTAGGGTTGAGGTTGCAATTTTAGGTAGGGTGGCAAAGCAAGAAGACGGTTTTGGGGCAATGATGTAAAAGAGTGAAGGAGCTAGCGTTGATGTCTTCAGGAGAAGAGCATTACCGGCAGAGAAAACAACAAGTGCAAAGGCACTGAGACAGAAGCTTGTCTGACATGTTCAAGGAACAGCCAGTGGGCCAGTGTGTCTGAAGTGGACTGAAAGAAAGGAGGATTGATAGATGAGCTCAGAGATCATGCTGTGGGGCAGACAGAGCCTTGTAAATCACATTGAAGACTTTGGCTTTTACACTGAGTAAGATGGTAGACGCCTGGACAAAATCACTTTGGTTGCCGTGTTGAGAATAAAAGGCAGGGGAGCAAATGAAGAAGAACTGAGACTTTTACAATAATCCAGGCCCTATGGATTTGCTATCTAAAACCGTGTCTGTGGTCATTTAGAACACCTATGGGCCAAAATCAGCCTGCTGCCTGTTTTGTGAATAAAGTTTATTGGAGCACAGCCACACTAACTCATTTATATATTGTCTATGGCTGCTTTTCCTTTACAACAGGTGAGCTGAGTAGTTGTGACAGACCATATGGCCAGCAAAGTAAAAAAAAAAAAAATTACTATCTGGCTCTTTGCAGAAAAAGTTTGCTGACCTCTGACTTAGAATCTCCTGGGGAGAGGATTATGGCAGTGAAGTTGCTTCCTAGATATGCAAAACAACGCAGGCATAAACCATTTTTTCTCTTCACTATGATTCTATTTAATGTATACATTTTGCAGAAGATAGAGGGAATTTTTTCTGGGTTCTATTGAATGGAACAATATGAAAATAAGATTGTCTTTCAATAACAGATAATGAAGAATATCATTCATTCATTTATTCAAGAAATATTCTTTCAATGGTTAGTTTGTGCCAGGCACTGCTCTCTAAAGATAGTAGTGAAAAAGACATTTATCACGTACGAGATTTAGTGTGCTTGGCTGCTAATCAAAAAGATTGGCAGTTTGAATCCACCACCCGATCCTTGGAAACCCTATGGGGCAGTTCTACCATGTCCTATAGGGCTGCTATGAGTTGGGATCGACTCAAAGAAACATCCAATAAGTAAACACATAAAGAAATATATAATTATAAGCAGACTAAGTGCTATGAAGGAAAAGGATAGGATTCAATGAAAGAGAATAATGGGAATAATACTTTAGATTAGGGAAGCCAATGGAAATATCATTTGAGACCTGAAGGATGAGTGGGGAAGGAAAGTTGGGGGAAGAAGCATTTCATTTACAAGGAAGAGCGAAAAGCGTATACAAAGGTGGTAAAAGTGGATGGAGAATTACAGGAACTTAGAAGAAAACACATATACATACAATGTACATGAATGAATGGATGGGACTTTGACAGCAATGAGGAAGAGTCATGAACTATGGTTGGAGATGAAGAGAGGGTTGGAAAATACTGGGCTTTGTGAATCATGTGAAGGAGTTTTTAAGACTGCTGGGGAGCCACTGAAGGGTGGAAGGCAGAAAAGTCATGACAAATTTTGGCTTTTAGACAGCACTCTGGCCACAGTGTTGAGTATGGATGGAAGGGGGCCAAGAATTAAAGTCTATGGTCCAGTCAGGAACTGGTTTTCGGTAGTTCAGGAGAGAGATAATGAAGGCTTGGACTAAATTGGTGTCTATGGTTTAATTCAATGAACATTTATTGAATTTTTACTGTAAACCAAATATTTTTCTTGATTCTATGAGTGGGGAGGGGAGAAGATAAATTAGAGATTGTCTCTGCCTTCAACATACCTACAGTCCTAAAGAGTAAAAGAAGTATACAAATACTTGTTTTATATACTAGACTAAGATAAATTCTGTACAACCACTTGAGAGAAGAATCCTATTGAGGCCTAAGGGAAGGAAAATTTCTATTGCTTGATTGGTGAGAGAATTTTTGTTACCCCTCTACTCCCAATGCTAAGAACAGTACCTCAACCACAGTGGTTGCTAGGAAATATTGGGAGAAGGACTGGAGCATGTCACTGGACATGTGGATCAGTCACTTGACTTGTTCATTATTTCCAAACACACTGATTTCAGTAACTGGGTATCCCAATCTCAGCTTCCTTCTGCATTGATATGTTTCCACCTTTTGCTTTAGCTGCTTGACGTATGAGAGCAAGTTTCAGAGTCCCCTCTGACATCCATCTTGGTCCTTTCTTTCTTTTCCGTCTTTTCAATGACCTCTTGCTTTCTTCATGTATGATGTCCTTTCACATCAGCTTGCTCTCAAACATCCAGCAGCTAAAGCAAAAGGGAGAAATGATGAAGTAAAAGAACTGAACAGAAGATTTCACAGGGTGGCTTGAGAAGACAAAGTAAATTATTATAATGTCATGTGCAAAGAGCTGGAGATAGAAAACCAAAATGGAAGAACTCGCTTGCATTTCTCAAGCTGAAAGAACTGAAGAAAAAATTTAAGCCTCAAGTTGCGATACTGAAAGATTCTATGGGGAAAATATCAAACAATGCAGGAAGCATCAAAAGAAGATGGGAGGAATACACAGAGTCATTATACCAAAAAGAATTGGTCCATGTTCAACCAAATCAAGAGGTAGCATATGATCAGGAACCAATAGTACTAAACGAAGAAGTCTAAGCTACGCTGAAGGCACTGGCAAAAAAACAAGGCTCCAGGAAATGACAGAATATCAGTTGAGATGTTTCAACAAATGGATGCAACACTGGACGTGCTCACTCATCTATGCCAAAAAACATGGAAGACAGCTTCCTGGCCAACTGACTGGGACAGATCCATATTTATGCCTATTCCCAAGAAAGGTGATCTAACCGAATGTGGAAATTATAGAACAATATCGGTAATATCAGAGGCAAGCAAAATTTTGCTGAAGATCATTCAAAAGTGGCTGCAGCAGTATATCGACAAGGAGCTGCCAGAAATTCAGGCCAGATTCAGAAGAGGACGTGGAACCAGGGATATCATTGCTGATGTCAGATGGATCCTGGCTGAAAGCAGAGAATGCCAGAAGGATGTTTACCTATGTTTTATTGACTATGCAAAGTCATGCAACTGTGTGGATCGTAACAAATTATGGATAACATTGTGAAGAACGGGAATTCCAGAACACTTAATTGTGCTCATGAGGAACCTGTACATAGATCAAGAGGCAGCTGTTCAGACAAAACAAGGGGATACTGATTGGTTTAAAGTCAGGTAAGGTGTGGGTCACGGTTGTATCCTTTCACCATACTTATTCAATCTGTATGCTGAGCAAATAATATGAGAAGCTGGACTCTATAAAGAAGAATGGGTCATCAGGATTGGAGGCAGACTTATTAACAACCTGCAATATGCAGATGACACAAGCTCACTTGCTGAAAGTGAAGAGGACTTGAAATACTAGTGAAGATCAAAGACCACAGCCCTCAGTATGGATTACACCTCATCGTAAAGAAAACAAAAATGCTCACAACTGGACCAATAAGCAACAGCATGATCAACAGAGCTAGGATTGAAGTTGTCAAGGATCTCATTTTATTTGGATCCACAATCAACACCCATGGAAGCAGCAGTCAAGAAATCAAAAGATGCATTGCTTTGGGCGAATCGGCTGCAAAAGACCTCCTTAAAGTGTTGAAAAGCAAAGATGTCACCCTGAAGACTAAGGTGCACCTGACCCAAGCCATGGTATTTTCAATTGCATAATATGCATGTGAAAGCTGGACAATGAATAAGGAAGACTGAAGAAGAATTGACACCTTTTGTAGTGTTGGCAAAAATATTGAATATACCATGGACTGCCAAAAGAATGAACAAATCTGTCTTGGAAGAAGTGCAACCAGAATGTTCCTTAGAAGCAAGGATGGTGAGGCTGCATCTTACATACTTTGGACATGTTGTCAGGAGGGATCAGTCCCTGGAGAAGGACATCATGCTTGGCAGAGTACAGAGTCAGCGGGAAAGAGGAAGACCATCAGCGATCTGGATTGACACAGTGGCTGCAACCATGGGCTGAAGCATAACAACGAATGTAAGGGTGGCGCAGAACCTGGCAGTGTTTTGTTCAGCTGTGCATAGGGTTGCTACGAGTTGGAACCGACTTAATGGCACCTAAGAACAACAACATGTTTCCCCCACCTGTTGCTTGCCACCAGATCCTCCTGATACCATGATTAGACAGCCTGCCAAGACAACTGTGCACCTCCCCAGTGCTAGCAGCCTGCTTGATTCTGCTTCCGCACTGGGTTTTTTTTTTTTTTTATAGCCAGTTACTGGTTGGGCCTCTGTAGGCCTATCAATTATCTCCATATCTGTCAGTCTGTTTCTGGGCTCACAGTGTGAAAGGGAGCCAGGAGTAAGAAATGAACAGGCCAAATAAAGTTGAAATAATTTCCCAAAGTCCAGGCTATAACAAATTCATCCTGTAGTGTGGCCAAGACATAACAATTCAGGCTGGATCTATGTGTGGGTTGCAGAATCCCAGCCCATCAAAGAGTCCCTTGCATACATTAAGAGTTTAATGAATGTCAGTTGAATCCAAAAATTAAATGTAAATTATGGTGAAGCTTCGGTCAGGCCAGTTCACCACAGTCATCCTACACAGTGAAGAATATTTAGGTATGTTTTCCTGCTGCTAGTGAGAGGCTGCCAAGCCCCATTCTTTCCTTTTCCTTCCAAGCTGGAATCACTTTTACCAGTAGGATCAGTCTCACCCAGCATGAGTCCACTCAGTGTATTATAAGCCTTAATCGCAGCAAGAGGTGGAGCCTGGAATTGGGCCTGGGAGCACAGACTCAGTCATTTGGGGGCAGAATAGAGTACTGATTGAAGCGAAGTATTTGGAGACTAACTTCTCTCATTTCCTCTCTTTGCATTGCCATTTGAGCAAATTTCTTAGCTTTCCTGAATTCTAATTTCATCATTTCTAAACCAAAACCATCCCAGTTGCCATCAAGTCAATTCCGACTCATAGCAACTGGATAGGAAGGAGTAGAACTGCCCCATATGGTTTCCAAGGAGTGCCTGGCGCATTCAAACTGCCAACATTTTTGTTAGCAGCCACAGCTCTTAACCACTAAGCCACCACAGTTTCCTCATCATTTATAGATGGTGAATAATGAAATCTCCCATATAGGATAAAGTCCTTAGTGTAAATCTAGACATCGGATTAGTGTTAGATAAGTGATTGTTTTTGTTAGTTGCCATCACGTTGGCTCCAATTTACGGTGACCTTATGTATTTTTTTTTTTTTTTTATGTATAACAGAATGAAACCTTGCCTGATACTGTACTATCTTCATGATTGTTGGTACGTTTGAGTCCGCTGTTGCTGCTATTGTGTAGTACCTTTCAATCTTGGGGGATCGTCTTCTAGCACTATCCTGGAAAATATTCTGTAGTGATCCATAGGATTTTCACTGGCTAATTTCTGGATGTAGATCACCAGGTCTTTCTTCCTAGTCTCTCTTAGTCTGGAAGCCCCACTGACATCTGTCCACCATGGGTGACTCTGCTGGTATTTGAAATACCAGTGCTATAGCTTACAAAATGATAGGAACATGCAAACCACTACAGTATGACAAACTGACAGACGAGTGGTAGGGGTAAGTGGTAAGTGGTAAAAAGAAGAAAAAAAAACTTAAGTGGTAGTTACTCTAAAATCCCTGTGGAGCCGTGCCTCCATTTTGCAAATTTTGGGTATAAGGGAATTGTCAGTTTCCCACAGCAGGCTCAACCTCATCATTCCATTAACTTTGCAACAGTATGACCTTGACTTTTTTGGATTCCACTTACAGAATTAGGGTGAGTTTTACTATATTATTATTTGTTGAGCTATAATGTTGTTGTATGCTCATGCAGAAATCTGACATGAATTTTAAGTAAGTCTGAGAAGAACACAGAAAATTGCAACTCTGCCACCTTTCCTCCCATCTTTGTTTTCCAAAGCAGGACCACTTTGAATGGCCAACATTGGCATAATACCAGGATTTAGTTCTTTTCACATATGTGAAACAAACGTGCCTTCCGATCCTGAGAAGTTATGTCTTTAGTGGCCAGGGAGAACTGGTGGAAAGGGATTTTGGAAATTAGTGCACCTTGGAATTGAGAAAACCTTTCTGAGTCTAGAAGGCCGTTTGCCTCCCCAGGGGGCCAATAACATTTCCTATGATTCTGCCAGCCAAACAGTATTGGTCTTATTTTACATTTATCCAGGTCCCCGGGAGCACAGCCATAGTGAGGATGTGTTTTGTTAGTGGTTATAACACTTAATGTTATTACTGTTATTGAGGTGAGATTTTTGGTCCTGAACAAGATAGAAAAAAACTCATTTTTCTCCATATCTCCTGCTAAGAATAATTACAAATCTTGGACCTAATACAACAGACAAACATAAGAAGACTGAACAGTGGAAAGAAGAGGGACCTTAAGACATGAACGATAAAAGGTTAATCCCCTATGTTTTATTTATTCCTTCCATATTTCTGGGACTGGGTGTCGGGGAATCCCCTGACTCGGAAAATGCCAAAAGGCAGAGACAAAAAAAAAAAAAAAAAATCCCAAAAAAAGGATGAGGAAATGGTTAGCCTAGAAGGAGGGCCGATAACGTTTTTGACAATAGCTTTTTTTTTTTTTTAACCTACTCCAGCCAAACACTGTGGAGAAGCCACGTCCTTCACTGTAGTGCCAGGAGAGTCGGAGTGGGGAGTATGGACTTTTAACTAAGGAGCTCTGGTGGCATAACGGTTAAGTGCTCAGCTGCTAACTGAAAGGTTGGTGTTCGAACCCAGCTAGTGGCTCTGCAGGAGAAAGACCTGGCAACCTGCTCCCACAAAGATTACAGCCTAGGAAACCCTAAGGGACAGTTCTACTCTGTCACATGTGGTCACTATGAGCCTAAAATCAACTCAATGGTACCTAACAACAATAACAAGTGGCAGTGGTGATTCAGTGGTAGAATTCTCACCTTCCATGTGGGAGCCCCGAGAGCCCCTGTGGCATAGTGGTTAAGAGCTATGGCTGCTAACCAAAAAGGTCAGCAGTTCGAAGCCACCAGCCACTCCTTGGAAATCCTAGGAGGCAGTTCTACTCTGTCTATAGGGTCACTAGGAATCGGAATTGACTTGACAGCAATAGGTTTGGTTTGGCTGCTGGAGACTCAGGTTTGGTTCCCAGCCAATTCACTTCGAGTGCAGCCACCACCCTGCTGTCAGTGTTGGCTTACATGCTGTTAGGATGCTGAACAGGTTTCAGCAGAGCTGACAGACTAAGACTAGGAAGAACAGCCTGGTGGTCTACTTCTGAAAATCAGCCAATGAAAACCTACAACCGATCATAGAAATGGTACAGGACCAGGCAGTGTTTTGTTTTATTGTGTCTGGGTCCTCATCAGTTGAGGGCTGACTTGATAGCAGCTGACAACAAACAACAGGAGTAGCACATATCAAGGTTGTAGGTAGGACTTCTATTCCTCTGTAGCCTGGGTGTAGTCTGCAGAGGCCTAGGCTGATGGCAAAGCCTGGACTCCTACCAATTAAACAGTAAGGGAGGGTTTTGAAGAGGAGGGTGCTGGATAAGGTTTTTTTTTTTTAATCTAAGTATATAGTCCTGGGCAGATCCTAGTGGCCCACACACAAAACTAACTAGAATTAACTCTATAAAGTGTTTGTGAACCGAGCTACAGTGTAAAGTACCACCCAAGTTTTCAGATTGGCTTCTGGTTAACACACAAAGTAGACCAAAATAGCAAAGGCTTTGAACACTAATTTGTCAATGGAAGCACAAAAATAGCCCATGAACTGAATGATTAACCCAAAGGAGGTGACTCTTTGCTGAAAAAGGTTAGCTAGGGTACAATGTTGCATAACAGGATACCCAAAATGACCAGTTACAGATACTGGAATGAGCTCTGAACACTCTAATACTCAGTAACCAATTCTTGGCCTGCTCTGGCCCTCCAAATCTTGCCCATTTGGCATGACCTATGAATAGGAATTCTGTTTTCCTTTTCCTGTCTAGCACTTCGCACCTTGATTCTCCAGGACATGACTAATATTTCAGGAGAGGCAGCTGGTTCTGCTCCACATGTCTCCCGCAGTGAATATGCAGCAGTGAATGGACCAATTGAATAGAAATACGATGCTGCCCCATTTTTCTGGGCCTTCTTGGATATACTGTCCAAAGGAGCCCTAGAGCTTCATCAGTTTCTCTGATGACACTCTGCCCACCCAGTATGGGCTGGATTAATTCCACCTCTCCAATAACCTATGCTGTTGAGATCCCACCATGATTTCTGCCAATGATCTCCTAAAGAAATATCATGGTTTTCATCAAAAATGACAAATTGAACCCATCAAATATTTTGGTCATATTTCCTTCTGCCATGACTCTCTAAATGCAGCCATATAGGGCCTGCATCTTTCCTAGTAACTTCAATTTTTAAAATATCCATTTTAATAAACTTCTTTCCTGAGAATGAGCTTAAAGCTGTAGGTGGCTAATGACCCGTTTGAGAAGATTACAACCTGTGAATAATGAAGTAATAGTAGTGATATAAACAGAAAAGACCACACTGGCTCCCTTATTTTAAAAGCCTCTCTTTCTCAGGAATGCTGCATGGATTGACTGTGAAGCTACCTAGCAGGTGCCTGGTATAAAGTAAGTGCTCAATGTATATTTGATGAAATTAAAACCACAAGTTACGGTCTGAATGATTTGTTCATACTAATGGACAGTCCAAACTCTGTTTTAATCGAAATGGTCAAGAGAAATCTAAAAGTGAAATATAATGCTGAGATAGAAGTTATCTTGTATTTGAAGTAGTGACTTCGTGTGGAAGTTGTTTAAAAACCAGCAAGAATACAAGTCAGACACCTAGAAACCATAAAAATAGATGCTGTTAAGTCACTGAAGATCTATAATCTCAGGGGAACATTTACTTAAATACTTTGCTTACATAGCCTGAAGCAGATTAGTAACCAGGACCAAGTGCTTACCCGGTGGGGAGATTGAAAGAGTTTGTTCACTTGATACTATTACAAACCACTAATAATACAAGGGGGCATTTCTTTAATATAACTATATTAAAGATGGCAGTCATATGCTTGAAATATTATCAATATTAAAAACAAATTTTAAGATTTTAGTATCTTCTAGTGTTAGGATGGGGGTCTGGTAGTGCAGTGGTTAAGAGCTACAGCTGCTAACCAACAGGGCGGCAGTTCTAATCCACCAGCTGTTCCTTGGAAACCCTACGGGGCAGTTGTACTCTGTCCTATAGGGTTGCTATGAGTTGGAATCAACTCAATGTAAAAGGCTTTTTTTTTTTTGTTTTAGTGTTAGGATGCACAGGATGGAGCATTTTCTTTGATTTGGAGATCAGGGCCTTAAAACTAAGAAAACAGTTACTATGGGCTACATGGAGGTGTGATGGTCAGTGGTTAAAAGCTCGGCTGCTAGCCAAAAAGGTTGGCAGTTTGAGTCCACAGCCACTCCTTGGAAACACTATGGGGCAGTACTACTCTGTCCCATGGGGTCGCTATGACTTGGAATCAACTCGATGGTAGTGGGTTATAAGCTACATGACAGACGTTTTTGTTGTTCTCATTTTGTCTAATGATGGTTTATTAGCTTATAGTTCAAACTGAATTACTATGCCATTTCAGTCTTTATTGTTTCATTTCTAGGACTCTTTGAAGTGAGTCAGCAATATTTTTCACCCTTTTTACAGATGAATATACAAGCACTAACAATGAACAGATTGGATCACAAAGGTTAACAATGGAGACAGGGAGATGAGCGATTGGGCTCTGTAAATCTTGCCCCCGCTAGGCTATGGGCTTTGCTGCTTTGCATTGCTGGCAGGCTTCACACATGCATTACATCACACAGAAATAGAATGTGTCCCTCCAAATATAAGGAGTATAAGCCTCTCTCCATGTGGGAATCATGACTACTGCAACGGTAGGATCTGGTTTGGATTCCTTTCCGACTGGGAAAAATCATTTTACCTCTTCCCGGCCAAGTGGGATCGAAGTACTCACCCCACCTTTATGACCTTCAAATTTGAGATCTAGGATTTGTATTAGATGGTTTGTAAGATTTCTTCTGGTATTAAATTCTCTGATCTAGCACCAGAAGATAACAGCTTTCTTTCTTTTGAGTATCTCTTCCTCTGAATTTTTTTTTTTTCCTCTGAATAGCAGGACCTATTAAGATCTTGATAGGGAGGTGATTTGATGTGGCTAGAAGAGAAGCTGAAAGGTGAGCTGAGCTCTAGTACACTGCACAGGCGTGCACACATGGATGGGTGTGCTCTGCAGAGACGCGCGCACGCGCACACACACACTGCAAATTTTAGTCAGACCCTTGCAACTTGGTTGGGATACAGAGGTATATGTTCTGTTTAAAGGACCTGTTTTACCTTGTATGCTAATTAGGTTTTTACTTATTTTTCATCTATCTTTTTATCTTTCCATCACAGTATGTCTTTGATTTGAAACCAGGTACTGGAGATATAACTGGCCCCGGAGCTGAGGAGAACTAAGGAAACTGAGCAGCTCCTGCTTTTCTGCTCCCCCTAATGTTTGTGCCAGAAACCCTGGTGGCATAGTGGTTGAGAGCTACGGCTGCTAAACAAAAGGTTAGCAGTTTGAATCCACCAGGAGCTCCTTGGAAACTCTATGAGGCAGTTCTATTCTGAGACTCTGGTGGCATAGTGGTTAAGTACTACGGCTGCTAACCAAAAGGTCAGCAGTTTAAATCCATCAGTCATTCCTTGGAAACTATGAGGCAGTTCTACTCTGTCCTATAGTGTCACTATGAGTCAGAATTGACTCGATGGCAACAAGTTTGGTTAATGTTTGTGCCATCTTTTTCTCTAGCATTGACTGTCCCATAATAATGCCAGAAAACAACAAACAACAAAACAAAACACAGAAAACAAACAAAAAACTGAGACACTTCTGGAAGCCCTTGGCTTAGAAATAACAGGACTTGTCAGTGACAGGTTCGTTAAGCCATACCTACAGTCACGGTGTTGGAAGGCTTCAGCACAAGAGGAACAATCACAGCCATTTGCTCCTCCTCCCACAACCTCCCACACCGGCAACCAACTGCAGGCGCAATGCAGACATCCTCGCCCCATTTCTTCTTTCTCCATTGGTCTGATTTCCCTCTGTAATCCATTTCATACTCTGTCTCTTTCCAATTTTATTGCTTTTGATTTCTTTTCAAATTTTCTTGGCAAAGTCTTTCCTTCTTCCCTCCCTCCCTCCCTCCTTTTCTTCCTTCCTTTCCAATAAATGTCATTACAACATAGCCCCTGGTTCTGACTTGGTATGGGAAATATCAAGTTCATTATCTGAAGTTTATGTCTCCAGTGATTTTGGGGGCATGCTGAAATAAGTTGCTATTAAAATTTCAATAAATGATTTTGTATTTAGCTGCTTTTAGGAGCTTATTAATAACTAATCAATATTCATGAAATTTGACCAGAAGTGGTGAGCTCAGTGGGGGATAATTAAGATCTTGGCACTCCCACCCTTGCTCTTAACTGAACGTGTAAAGTACTTCCTCTCTTTCTAGGACTTTCCCGGTTGCAGACATCGGCAGTATGTCATCTTGCTGAATTATCTAATATTTTGTTGCTTTGCTTTCACCACTTATTCACCTTATGACATTATGGGCCAGACACTGTTTGCCTCTTGCCTCACCCACCAAAGATGTCTGCAGCCATCTGGAGCTCCTCGAAGCCTGGTGCACAGGATGAAGAATACATCAGTCATAGCACTGAGGGAGGACACATTTCCGTCCACGAGAGCAGAGCTTTATTTTCCATTTGTTGGAGTTTTTACTTTCTTTCCTATTTTCCCTTAAATAACTATAATCAAGCTTTTTACTTAATAAAACCCATTAGAAAGAACTTTCCCATCCATGTTAATTTTTTCTTACTATATATTTTCACGTAAATAATAAAGGGAATGAATGTGTTGGAGAAATTCTTTCTTCTAGCTGTGCTAGAAACCATTCCCATTCTGTAATTCAAGAGATCTCTGTGAGCTGCCACGTTAGCCTGAGTCCGTACCTTTTCTGCTCTCTAATATGGCTTTATTCACAGCCCTTTCTCCCACTCCTTAGAATTCCTTCCCTTGCTCCAAGGAAGATTTAGTCTTCTCTCTTGGTCAGGGATAATTTTATACCTCAAGAAGCTGAGAAGTTTTAAAGAATGATAAGCCCTTTATTTGAGACTTTGGATAGAAAAACATGTCCCAAACATGGTGAGTTACAAACACTTCCTCCCCCCCTTATATATATGTCTCTATTTGCACTGCAGTATACCAGGCATGGTTTTAGACACCAGGGATATAGGAGAAAACAAAATTGACAAAGTGCATGTCTTTATAGGGCTTATGTTCTAATGGGGAAGACAGACATTTAAGGAGAAGAACACCACCACCAACAAAAAACAGCTGAGTATATAAAGTCAAGGAGTGATTATTTTTTTTTAGTCCCTTGCTACTGGGTTGGGTGGTCCCTTGCTAACTGCCCTCAGATCCATTTTCAGTGCTTCCCTTGGAAAATATATTTCTGAGGGTCCCTTGCCCCGGCTTCCAGGTTTAGCCAATGAGAGGCACCAACAGGAGACCAGAGGAGAGAAGGATGGGAAAATACAGCCTATTTCTCTTCCCTTCTCTCTGTTTCAGGCAGTTTGTCATATAATGGCTGCATGCCCTATATAGTTCTAGCTCATTCCAGATTGACTCCATCCTTGGTCCCTGCTCCTATCTGGAAGTCACCATGTGAATCCACCTCTCACCTTCATTCCAAGGGCGGCCTAGGCTCTTGAGCTGTAGTGATACCATCTCCTTCTCCTTCCAGGACTAAGGGTATAGCAGCTTCTGGTTCTTGCTAATCTCTGTGTTGCCTTTTCCAACACCTTTGTAACTATTTCCTTATGTTATAGTTTTTCCTTAGGGCCACATAATCTGAGCTCATACATTTCTTGAAGGCACAGACAAGATTGTATCGTATCCCCAGGATTTGAAAACTGTACTTGCTGGAGTTGTAAAAAGTGGCAGTCCCACCTGGGATGGTACCTGGAACACAAAATTTGCTCTTAATTGGTTCTTACATTAGCAAACTGTAGAGTATCAATAAGGCAAAACCTCCAAATTTGCCATTCATTCTAGAAGCAAAATTACTTGCTGTAAGCTTCCCCATTAATTGCCATCAGATTCAGGGTGAACAAATAAACAATTGCTTATCTTAATTTTTACTGCATCTCTGTATACCACTTGTTTTTATACCCTCAGAAGGCTGATTTCTGCACCACACCCCATTGACTGAGTGCCAGTTATTTGCCTCTTGGCTCTCAGGCTCCATTCTTTTGTAGTCTGCCCTGCATTGTGAGGGGCTGGATACATGCAAACTATATTCTCCAGGCTCTTTTGTCAGTTAGCTTCAGGGTATGATCTACCAGGGGTAGGCAGTGGCGGAAGAATGGAAGGCAGGAGGAAGGGGAGATACAGCTTTCTTCTTCCTGTGGTTTCTGGTGGAGTTTTGCCAGCAACGGAGGGAGAACACAACTGTGGCTAGAGAGTTGACAGCTATAAGAGCACTGGCGGTGGTTTCAGCCCTGGTCGAGGTGGAAATTCCTTGGTAGATTCAGAACTAACTGTGACAACATCTCTAAAGGTTCTGTTGCAGGAGTAAGCTTGTGGCTCCAGCCCAGTGATAATAGCAGCTTCTGATCTCTGGCTACCACACCTTCCTACGTTTTGCTCCTCCAGGTACTTCCTTCTGCTTTTGATCTTCTAGCTCTTCCAGCATCTTTGCGACTAAGCCCCTGTATTAAATTCTCTGTTGGAGATATTTAGAGTGGTTTGTCCTGTCTCAGCTGGGCCATGACTGATACAGATTGTATTGGAGATGATATGAATGGGAACTGTCTAAAATGTTGTTCATGTTTCTATTCAGAAATTGTTACATACATTTAGTGATTTACCAAGAATTTCAGGGCATAGTCTTTGGTTGTATTAATCTCTCATATTTTATCATCAGTTGCAATAATTTTGGATGCCTCTGTCCCGTACATTTTTAAAAGAGAGGCACGTAGTTCTGCCTAGAAGTGAGCTAAACCTCTGACTCAGCAAGCACGGTTGTGCAAAACAATAGCTTCTCCAGTAAGTGATAATTAACTCAGCCCCTTAGGTTTCGAGGAGTTTCCTTTCTTCCATTTGGTACAAGTAGACTTTATTACTAGTGGAGGAGCCTAGTGGTATATGTTCCGTGAACTACCTTTTATGGTGCTCCCCACTGGGACAGTGTTTCTCATGATTTTCCCCACCAAGAAAAATCTTATTTATTCCTCTAATGAGGACAAGTATTTCATACTATTTAGCTTCTTTTCAACTTGAAAACCAACCCCTGTAATCCCAATTCTCATTCCCAAAAACTGAAGCAATGGTCTGCTCTTTTACGTTGCAGTTTTTTCCCTTCTTCTTTTTTTTTCTTTAGTGAAAGATCAGGGAAAGAAAAGAATTGAGACAAAAGGTTTTGCACTTTCAGGATTGTCATGGGTTGACTTGTGTCCCCAAAAATGTATGTCCACTTGGCTAGGCCATGACCCCAGTATTGTGTGATTGTCCACTGTCTTAGTTATCTTGTGCTGCTATAACAAAAACACCACAAGTGGATGGCTTTAACAAAGAAAAGTTTATTTTCTCACAGTAAAGTGGGCCAAAAATCCAAATTCAGGGCGTCAGCTCCAGGGGAAGGTTTTCTTTCTCTGTTGGCCTTCTCATCAATGTTCCCCTAGACTAGGAGCTTCTTTACTCACGGACCCCTAGTCCAAAGGATGCCGCTCTATTCCAGACACTGCTTTCTTGGTGTTATGAGGCCCTTCCTCCCCGCTCTATTCTTTCTTTTATGTCTCAAGAGATTGCCATAAGACACAATCCACTCTTGTAGATTGAGTTCTGCACCTCACTAATACAAATGCCACCCATCCTCCCTCATTGACTTCATAGAGGCAGGATTTACAACGTATAAGAAAATCACTCAATACTGGGAATCATGGCCCAGCCAAATTGATACACACGTTTTTGGGGGGGACACAATTCAATCCATGACAACCGCCATTTTGTCATCTGATGTGATTTTCCTATGCGTTGTAAATTTTGCCTCTATGATGTTAATGAGGCAGTATTAGAGGCAGTTATGCTAATGAGGAAGGACTCAATCTACAGGATTAGGTTGTGTTTTAAGTCAACCTCTTTAGAGATATAAAAGAGAGAAGCAACAGAGAGACAGGGGAACCTCATACCACCAAGAAAGCCGCACTAGGAGCAGAGTGCATCCTTTGGACCTGGGCTTCTTGTGAGGAGAAGCTCCTAGTCCAGGAGAAGATTGGTGACAAGGACCTTCCTTCAGAGCTCACAGAGACAGAAAACCTTCCCCTGGGGCTAGCACCTTAAGTTTGGACTTTTAGCCTCCTAAACTATGAGAGAATAAATTTCTCTTTGTTAAAGCCACCCACTTGTATTTCTGTTATAGCAGCACTAGATAACTAAGATAGTGGCGAACAGGCACTTACTTGGTAAAATGAAATCATTTTACTCACTATAGGGAAAATATTATAAATTCTGGATAAGACTGATGAAGATAAAATAGCAGAAACCCCTTTGAAAAGAACTTTTACCGTAAGTAGTGAGCCCAGTGTACAAAAACAAAGAGATTCCAAATTTCTTCCTCAGAGCTCCCTCTATTTACAAGTTACCAGTTGCCTTCCAGTTGGTTCTGACTTATGGTCTCATATGTGTCAGAGTAGAACCTTGCTCCATAGGGTTTTCAATGGCTGATTTTTCAGAAGAAGATTGCCAGGTAACTCTTCCTTGGTACCTCTGGGTGGACTTGAACCTCTATCCTTCTGGTTGGCAGCTAAGCTTGTTAACTGTTTATACCACCAGAGGCTCCTCGCTCTATTTAGGCTCCAGTTGTTTCAAAGAAATAGGCTATGAACAGAGGTTCTCAAACTTCAGTATGCTTGAGGGGGTTGAAGCTATTGAGGTTGTTAAAATGTAAATTCCACTGCGCCTTCCCCAGACATTTATCTGTAGATCAAGTTGGAGTTCAGAAACCTGGATTTTTAACAAGCACCTGAGCAATTCTGATGCCTTTCATCTCTGGATAAGATTGTGTGGGTGTTTAAATTTTATTGTGGTAAAATATATATAACAAAATATTTGTCATCTTGACCATTTTAAAGTGTACAATTCAGAGGCTTTAATTACATTGACCGCGTTGTGCAGCCATCACCACTCTGCATTTCCAAATATTTTTCATCACCTTCAACAGAAAGCTCCCTGTAAACCAATTACCATCTGGTTGACTCCAACTCATGGTGATGGATCCAGTGGCCGATTTTTCAGAAGTAGATCACCAAGGCCTTTCTTTCCAAACAGCAGCTCAGCACCCCTTAACAATAACTTCCCACTGAAGTACTCTGTATCTAGAAGGCTACATCCTGTGGCAATGACTTCTTATTATTTTAGAATATGCCTTGTTCACCAGCTTTAACATGATGCTGATTATTTTCTGTGATGTTTGTTCTTGTCCAAACATTCAAATCCTCTAAATACATTCAAATATCTGAATGTTTGGATGTATATGGATGACAAAATTGGGTTTTTCTTCACCAGTATGTTTCCCACGTATTAATATCATAGAAACCAATAAAGAAGAAAAGAAGAAAAAGGAACGAGTACTTCACAACTCAGTCCCTAAAGACAGCATGAAAATAATACATTATTTATCATAAGGTTCTCTTTCATCAGCTTTGTCAAAATTCCCCAAAGCTATTTCCTGAATCCTTATTAGAATTCATTTCAGATTTCGGGCAATAAAATACATCTGCCTAAGGCAGTGATTAGCCATCCATACTGAAGGGTCTACAATGATAATTCCAGGGAAAAAGAAACCTAATTAAATGTCACAGGCTTTTTACTACTGCTCTGCTTAAAAAAGTAAAGCATGAAGAGAGTCGCCTCAGGCTCTTCAAAATGCTTGTCAATATGAATTGTAAGAGCTGATGTTAAATCTTTAAGTTCTTATTTACTCAAGAGAATAATACAGTGTTTCTTTACATGGCTAGGTATGCTGATTTACGTATTAGATTGTAATAGTTACCACTGCTGAGGCGTAGTTGGAATTTAAGTACATGCCGGAATAGAGAAAAACTCTTTATGGAGATCACTTCACAGTGATGACAGTTCCTGGGTATGGAGGAGATCTATCTTTTGCCTTTGGATGTTCTCAGCAGCTTTCATGATAGTTACATGAATTCTGAACTAAACTTGTGCGATGTCTCCAAAAGGCTCTGAGTTGGTAGGGTAGACTCATAGAAGACACAAGAGAGATTCTTATGCATATAAGAAAATTGAAGATTAAAAAAAAAAAAAAACCAGTAAAAACTAAAAGGTGCCTACTAGAAACTAGGCTTCTCAATGCCATTGACTTTGTAAGGAATTTAATAAGAAATTATGTTGTTGTTAGCTGCTGTCAAATCCATTCTGACTTATGTATACTCCCTAGGTTACAGAGTAGAACTGCTCCGTGGGGTTTTCTTGGCTGTAATCTTATACGAAGCAGATCGCCAGGTCTTTTCTTCTGTGGTACTGCTCTGTGTGTGAACACTAGGTTAACAGCGTGCTTAGCATTTACCTAGGCCACGGTAGCTAATGTGTTGTTGTTAGGTGCCGTCGGACTCACAGTGACCCTATGCACAACAGAACGAAACACTGCCCGGTCCTGTGCCATCCTTACAATCGTTGTTATGCTTGAGCTCATTGTCGCAGCCACTGTGTCAGTACACCTCGTTGAGGGTCTTCCTCTTTTCCGCTGACCCTCTACTCTGCCAAGCATGATGTCCTTCTCCAGGGACTGATCGCTCCTGACAACACGTCCAAAGTATGTAAGACACAGTCTCGCCATCCTTGCCTGGAAAGAGCATTCTGGCCCCACTTTTTCCAAGACAGATTTGTTCATTCTTTTGGCAGTCCATGGTATATTCAATATTCTTCGCAAACACCACAGTTCAAAGGCGTCAACTCTTCTTCGGTCTTCCTTATTTGTTGTCCAGCTTTCACATGCATATGATGTGACTGAAAAATACCCTGGCTTGGATCAGGTGCACCTTAGTCTTCAGGGTGACATCTTTGCTCTTCAACACTTTGAAGAGGTCCTTTGCAGCAGGTTTGCCCAATGCAATGTGTCTTTTGATTTCTTGACTGCTGCTTCCATGGCTGTTGATTGTGGATCCAAGTAAAATGAAATCCCTGACAACATCAATCTTTTCTCCGTTTATCATGATGTGGCTCATTGGTCCAGTTGTGAGGATTTTTGTTTTCTCTATGTTGAGGTACAATCCATACTGAAGGCTGTGGTCTTTGATCTTCATTAGTAAGTGCTTCAAGTCCTCTTCACTTTCAGCAAGCAAGGTTGTGCCATCTGCATATTGCGGGTTGTTAATGAGTCTTCCTCCAATCTTGATGCCCCATTCTTCTTCATATAGTCCAGTTTCTCGTATTATTTGTTTAGCATACAGATTAAATTGGTATGGTGAAAGAATACAACCCTGATGCACACCTTTCCTCACTTTAAACCAATGAGTATCCCCTTGTTCTGTCTGAACAACTGCCTCTTGATCTATGTACAGGTTTCTCATGAGCACAATTAAGTGTTCTGGAATTCCCATTCTTCACAGTGTTATCCATAGTTTGTTATGATCCACACAGATGAGTGCCTTTGCATAATCAATAAAACACAGGTAAACACCCTTCTGGTATTCTCTGTTTTCAGCCAGGATCCATCTGACATCAGCAATGATATCCCTGGTTCCACGTCCTTTTCTGAAACTGGCCCAAATTTCTGGCAGTTCCCTGTCGATGTACTGCTGCAGCTGCTTTTGAATGATCTTCAGTAAAATTTTGCTTGCGTGTGATGTTAATGATATTGTTCTATAATTTCCACATTCGGTTGGATCACCTTTTTTGGGACTAGGCATAAATATGGATCTCTTCCAGTCAGTTGGCCAGGAAGCTGTCTTGCATATTTCTTGGCATAGACGAGTGAGCACCTCTGGCGCTGCATCTGTTTGTTGAAACATCTCAATTGATATTCCATCAATTCCTGGAGCCTTGTTTTTCACCAGTGCCTTCAGAGCAGCTTGGGTTTCTTCCTTCAGTGCCATCGGTTCCTAATCATACGCCACCTCTTGAAATGGTTGAGTATCAACTAATTCTTTTTGGTATAATGAGTCTGTGTGATCCTTCCATCTTCTTTTGATGCTTCCTGTTTTATTTAATATTTTCCCCATGGAATCCTTTACTATTGCAACTCGAGGCTTGAATTTTTTTCCTCAGTTCTTTCAGCTAGAGACACACCGAGCATGTGCTTCCCTTTTGATTTTCCATCTCCAGCTCTTTGCACATGTCATTAGAATACTTTACTTTGTCTTCTCGAGGTGCCCTTTGAAATCTTCTGTTCAGTTCTTTTACTTCATCAATTCTTCCTTTTGCTTTAGCTGCTTGACGCTCAAGAGTAAGTTTCAGAGTCTCCTCTGACATCCATCTTGGCCTTTTCTTTCTTTTCTGTTTTTTCAGTGACCTCTTGCTTTCTTCATGGATGATGTCCTTGATGTCATTCCACAACTTGTCTGGTCTTCGGTCACTAGTGTTCAATGCGTCAAATCTATTCTTGAGATGGTCTCTAAATTCAGGTGGGATATACTCAAGGTCATATTTTGGCTCTTGTGGACTTGCTCTGATTTTCTTCAGTTTCAGCTTGAACTTACATATGGCCTTGTTCTGACTGATGATATTGAGCTTTTTCATTGTCTCTTTTCACAGGTGTAGTCAATATGATTTCTGTGTGTTCCATTTGGTGAGGTCCATGTGTATAGTCACCGTTTATGTTGGTGAAAGAAGGTATTTGCAATGAAGTCGTTGGTCTTGCAAAATTCTATCATTCGATCTCTGGCATTGTTTCTATCACGAAGGCCATATTTTCCAACTACTGATCCTTCTTCTTTGTTTCCAACTTTCGCGTTCCAATTGCCAGTAATTATCAATCCATCTTGATTGCATGTTTGATCAATTTCAGATTGCAGCAGCTGATACAAATCTTCTATTTCTTCATCTTTGGCCGTAGTGTTGGTGCGTAAATTTGAATAATAGTCGTATTAACTGGTCTTCCTGGTAGCTAACGACAACATATTTATTAGACATGTAGGCTGGGGCTTTTCCCATTGCCTCAAAATTTCCCAGAAATGGGACAAAGAAGCATAAAGTACCCTGAGAACACCACTAACTTGCACAAAATCAGAAACACAGTCTTAAAGAAATCATTGAGTGTCTAAATGTAAGAAAGAAATTAATTTTCGAGAATGGGGGTGGGTTGGAGATGCAGGCTATGCTCCAAGAGAATACTGCAGAGAGACTGTTTGGAAGATTTCTGAGCTGTACCATCTGAAGCCCATTCCAGTGCTGTCATCTAGTGCTCGATGAAACGTTTCTTGAGAGACTGTGATGAGCACGCACCCTCTGAAGCCGTAAGTGTGAACAAAGAGATTGGTGGCTGCTTCTGGTCTGCCAGTTTCAGAGACTGATGGAAGGCTGCTGAACCAGTTCACACCAGCCAAATGGAAAGAGAATGGACTGATATGTTGTGTGATTTGGGAGAAAAGGGTGGCAGCTCTCTCCTCAAGTTCTCTGTGGCTCTCTGAGTATGTAGAGGAGGACCTTAGCAGCTCTTCTAGCTCCAATAAAGGGGCAGGAATGTAACTGAAGGAGGCAGGAGACAAGCTGCCAAGGCATAAATTAGCCAAATGAAGTAATACCCCACCCAGGACTCCATAAGCTGGTGGGGCTGAAGGGAGATAATTGATCCTCTTTGAGGTAATTCTCAGCAAACTACCCCCATTATCCAACTGGAGACTACCCTAACTGTGGATTCCTCAAGAGGTAGGTGGAGCCATTTTGAATCAGAACAGGATGGGGGGGTGCCCTCTCACCAGTTGTTTAAGAAGATCTGCCCTCTTAATAAGGTGTTGCAGTGGTTAAAATGACCAACTGCTAACTGAAAGTTTGGCAGTTCAAAACCACCAGCAGCTCCGTGGGAAAAGATGTGGCAGTCAGCTTTCTTAGAAATTTATGCCTTGGAAACCCTATGGAGTCGCTATGAGTTGGAATTGACTTCATGGTGGTTTGGCCCTCCTAATTGATTCCCTGAGTGGTGAAAATGGTTAACATGTGGCTGCTAACCAAAAGGTTGCAAGTTCAAGTCCACCCAGAGGCAATTTGGGAAAAAGTCCTGGTGATCTACTTCCAAAACTGCAATCATTGAAAGCCCTATGGAGCACAGTTCTACTCTGACACACATGGGCTCACCATAAGTCAGAGTCAATTTGATGGCAATTGGTTTAAAACTGGTTTGCCCTCCTAATTCCTCTTCTCCATTCTCAGTTACAGAAGAACTAGACCCAGGAGAGGGAGCAGGTCATGGATGAAGTGAACCTTCCCTCCCCCATAACTACATATACAAGCATACCCCTCAGGAGTTAAAGGGTAGGAACATGTCAGTTCTCCTCCCACTAGCCTCCTTGGTGATGTATAATGGGATAGGTGGTGATGGATAATAGGATGGGTGTTATAGTGGTTAAGAGCTATATCTGCTAACCAAATGTCAGCAGTTCGAATCCAACAGGCACTGTTTGGAAACCCTATGGGGCAGTTCTACTCTGTCCTGTAGAGTTGCTATGAGTTGGAATTGACTCAACGGCATCGGGTTTGGTTTGCTTTTTTTTTTTTTTGGTCCTAGATTAAGGCTCATATTTAAGGCAGTAATTGTAGAAAAATAAAACCACTTTGTATTTACACTCCCCCAGGTCTAGGCTTGCTATGAGTCGAAATTGATTCCAGGGCAATGTTTTATTTTGAGGGGGGAGGGGTTGGGGAGGGATTGGCCTTCCTTACTAAAACTTTTAAAGAAATTCCCTGATTTTAAAACATCTGAATTAAATAAAATCCGGTGGTTTATCTGTGTTACAAAGACTCCTTCTCTGAACTAAAACTAGAGCACAAAGTAGCACACAGTGAGCAACTTGGCATTTAAAATGTTTTTTTCACAATTCAAAACATATCAACTTTTTAGAACAATACTATCTTTGACTAAAACAACTACTGTCTTTCTGAGAAATTGTTTTAATTCTACTAGAATACAGATTTTCGGCTTCCCTAGAAGTTGGGGTGTCCTTTTGAACTTTAAGCCTTGAAAAAACTGGTTCCTAAAAACCACCTTTGAGTCAAACAGTGGTCTAGATAAAGTAGTAAGATCATTTTGTTTTGGGTTTTGTACTGTTTCAAAGAATTCAGTCAGTTTCAGGAAACACTCCAAGGGTCAGAATGGGAGCTACATTTAGAGTAAATCAGTAATTGTTTTAATTGTTCTTCAAGAGAGTGCCGTTTGAAAATCCTTCCTGACCAAAAATTTCTTTTTCAGTTCTGACTGTTTTTTTTCTATGGCAATGCCAATAAGATTGGGTATAAGAGTGTTTCAAAGTTCTCTCATCTTCTGAACTTTTTTGACTCTCTAGTCAAAATGTTGGAGCCCTGGTGGCACAGAGGTTAAGAGCTTGGTTACTAACCAAAAGGTCAATAGTTGGAATCCACTAGCTGCTCCTTGGAAACTTTATGGGGCAGTTCTACTCTGTCCTATAGAGTCACTGTGAGTTGGAATTGACTTGATAGAATTGGGCTTGGTTTTTATTTTTGGTTTACTCAAAATGTTACCCCAATTTGCAAAGAGCATATTAAATAAACTTCAATCAATTTCTATTATTGGCTTAATACAGTTTTTGTTTTAACATTTCTAAAGAATCAGAATAAGAGAATTAGTCATTCCTTCCAAAGTTCCTATGCCATGAAGAAGTAAATTGTTCAAGGTCATTGTCACAGATTGAATTGAGTCCCCCCAAAATATGCGTCAACTTGGCTAGGCTATGATTCCCAGTAGTGTGTGGTTGTCCTCCATTTTGTGATCTGTTGTAACTGTCCTATGTGTTGTAAATCCTAATCTCTGCCTGTGGTTAGTGAGGCAAGATTAGGTTATGTTAAAGAGGATTAGGGAGGGATGAACGCTCTTAATCAAGTCACAGCCCTGATCCAATATAAGGGAAGTTTCCCTGGAGTAGAGCCTGCACCACCTTTTCTCTTATAAGAGATAAAAGGGGAGGAAAGTGAGCAGAGAGAGTGAGACCTCATTACCAGGAAGCAAGAAGAGCCCAGTGTGGAATACATCTTTTGGGCCCTGGGTCCCTGTGCTGACAACCCCCTAGACCCAGGGGAAGATTGATACTGAGACACATGGGGATCTCCAAGGTATGTTGGGCCCACAGATGCTGAAAAGAGACAAAGATCTTCCTCCTAAACTGTGAGCCAACAGAGAGAGAAAGCCTCCCCCTGGAGCTGGTGCCCTGAATTCAGACTTCTAGCTTCCTAAATTTTGCAAGCATAAAGCCATCCACTTGTGGTATTTGTTATAGCAGCACTAAATAACTAAGACAGTCATATTTTAAGCCTAGTTTAGAATTGAATGCATCACCAGTCACATAATAAAAGCCAGACTGATGAAAAATGTATCATCAATGCAATGGATAGTGTTGTTGTTGTTAGGTGCCGTCCAGTCGGTTCCAACTCATAGTGACCCTATGCACAACAGAATGAAACACTGTCCAGTCTTGAACCATCCTTACAACTGTTGTTATGATTGAGCTCATTGTTGCAGCTACTGTGTCAATCCACCTTGTTGACAGTCTCCCTCTTTTCTGCTGACCCTCTACTCTGCCAAGCATGATGTCCTTCTCCAGGGACTGGATAACATGTCCAAAGTATGTAAGACACAGTCTCGCCATCCTTGCCTCTAAGGAGCATTCTGGCCCCACTTCCTCCAAGACAGATTTGTTCATTCTTTTGGCAGTCATGGTATATTCAATATTCTTCACCAACACCACAATTCAAAGGCATCAATTCTTCTTCTTGTATCCACAATCAACAGCCATGGAAGCAGCAGTCAAGAAATCAAAAGACGCATTGCACTGGGTAAATCTGCAAAGGATGAAATGGATAGTGACTCTGAAATACACAAATCATGGAGATTATCTTGTAGACAGGTGCTGAAGAATACAAGGACCCCGGTCTTGAAATGGTTTTATTTTTACTCTTCCTTCTTTAAGGATCCCATAACTCTTTTAGATCGCCAGCTAATCTTAAGGAAAGTACTTGATTCTACCCTACATATTCTTTTATAAATTTTCTCAAACTTAAATAAATTGAGACATTTTCTAGAGGAAAGAGTTTTGGAAGCTCCCAAGTGCCAATTAAAGTACAGCATGTATGTTTTAAGTATAGTTATTAGAAGGCTAGAAGAAGATTTATCTCCAGGAATCTCAGCTTACTTTCTGGAGACATACATATGTGAAAATTAATTTCTATCCTGATATGTTAAATGTGTTGTTGTTGTTGTTACGTGCCATCGAGTTGGTTCCAACTCATAGGGACCTTATGCACAACAGAACAAAACACTGCCCACTCCTGAGCCATCCTTACAATCATTGCTATGCTTGAGCTCATTGTGCTAAATGTACTCACAGGGAAAAAGGGAAAAAGGAAACTCAAGTAGCAAGATGGTAAGTCATGCAGTTGTAACTACTAAATAATATAAATGAAGTAGTAAAATTAAAACTCCAGCTGAGCAGGATTTTATCACAAGGAATAACTTTCTACAGCAGTAGAGACTACTTGTGGCTGGCTATGGGTGGAGTGATGAAGATGATGTGCTAACAGTAGTCAGGAAAAAATCAGTCAAGGGAACAGCTTCCCAGCACACATTATCTAGCTTAAACTCAACATAGAAGTTACCTTTCCACACAAAATCCAGGGAAGCCTCCGAGGTCCTTACAGTACACATGCAGAGGGCATTCATAGCCACTACTGAGAAGCTTAGAAAACTCATGTTGGCATCAGAAAGCCACAACTTTCAAATTTTCAATTTGAAAGGATTAGCACATTTCTAAGGAGGAAAAGAGCTAACTAAAGCAATCAAAAGTCAATGCAGTGAAGACAAAATACATTTGCATTTTAAAGATTCAGAAATCCAGAGAATTCTTTGCAATTAGGCTATAGCTCTAAAACAGAAAGAATTCAGACAAACCTGGGGAAATTATACTGCACAGAATGTAAGAATGAGTAAGAGACAAGTACCAGGGAAACCAAAACAACCAGAGAAGTTGAATCAGAACTAGGACAGAGATTGTCCTTTACCATTTGGCAAAGATATAAATGATATTTAAATGAAAAGGGATTGATGGTTAGCATTTGAATATTTGCACAGTATTTGTACTTGGCTAGTTATACATTGGGTTTTTTTAGTTATACATTGAGCCCTGGTGGCACATCGGTTAAACTCTCTGCTGCCAACTGAAAGGTCAGCAATTCAAACCCAACAGCAGCTCCATGGGATAAAGACCTGCTCCTGTAAAATATTACAGCCTAGAAAATCCTATGAGGCAGTTCTACTCTGTCCTATGGGTTGCTATGAGTCAGAATCGACTCAATGGCACACAACAACAACAACAACAACTATACATGTGTTTAAGTTAATCTTGCCAATATTATAGTGATCACTCCATACTTTAAGTGCAATCCTTTACAATGAGCTTTTTTTTTCTCTTATTAAATTCTAATTTATAAAGGGGGGAGACAATATTTAAAGTATTATGGCAGGGATTGGTAGGTTCCTCTTAATATGTGTACTCCTTACTTATTGACACAGCTAGGTTCCAAAATTCAGGTCATTATGTGAAAATCAGGATTATGCAAAAATGTAGGATGACCACATCTGATCACAAAATGGAGGATGATGACATGATTACGTAACTGCCAAATTACATCATTACATAACTGCCATACCACTGAGATTCATGGCCCAGCCAAGCTGACATATAACCTTGACCATCACAGGCAGCATTACTTTCACCTCACACCTTGACATTCATTACTGCCAGGCATATGCTGTTAACACGCAAAATAGTAAGATAGTAGATTTTTTACTATTGTTGTAAATGTGAAATGTCAGAAAATGAGAAAGTCGACAAGTGAAGAGTAGGTGTATACTTTTTCACTTTCTATAAAAACAGAAACCAAAATTTTTATCTTAGGACATGGCTACACTAATTAAGTCTACATTTTTCATCCTCTGTCACAACTAGGTATGATCACATAACTAAGTTCTGGCTAATGGAATGTAAGGAGAAATAATGTGTTCAATTTCTGAATCCTGTATATAAAAGTTAGGGCCCTATTTTCTCCCATCGGGTAGTTGGAATGTGGGTGAGGTGTGAGCCATGGTGGGCCAGTCGTATTAGGACAGCACCTTACTGATAGCAGAGCAACAAAGTAGGAGGAACCTGAATTTTGACTCTATGGAGCCTGTATATCAGTGCTGAACTGCTTAAATCTGGGCTGCTTATACCTGAATTATTTACTTGAGAGAGAGCTAAGTTTTGATCATATTTGAGGCCCATTAATTTGGGTCACTTTTACAGTAGTGAGTGCAAACTCTTATCCTAACTAAAATAGGCATTCATTCATTCAACAAATTGATATTTTATACCCATCATATGTCAGTTACTGTTATAATGATGGATTTGACAGGGGACAAAACATACTAACTAGGTCCCTGCTTTAAATTGATATAGAGGCATCAGACAATAAATAAATAATATTATATATAAGGTAATACTTCATAATTATAAATGCTATAATAAAAAGAGCACATGGTAATCTAACAAAGAGAAGTTTGGGTATGCAGCAGGGCTACTTTTAATGAGGTTATGGATGTCCTCTCTGAGAAGGTGAGAATTAAAATAAGATCAGAATGATAAGAAAGAGCCAAGTATCTAAAGATGTTGAAGAACAGTGTTCCAACAGAGGGGACTGTGCAGTTTCTGAGGCGCAGATAGAAGGCCAGTGTGTACCAGAAAATAGTTAACAAAAGGAAATGTAGAAGTGTCCCAGGTCAGCGAGACACACAGGTATTTGACCATTTAAGATTTTGTAATGAGGGTAAGAAATTTGCATTTTGATGTAATTGCAATGGGCAACTATTGAAAGGCTTTAAACAGGGTAGTGCTACACTCTGATTTTTAATGCTTTTGCAAAGACACTGTAACAGTTATAGAAGAAGGAAATAAGTGTGACAAAAACAATGGTATGTTTTCGCCAAATTTTGTTTTATTTTCTTCTGGCCATACAAGAAGACTACATCACGTAGTTTCTCTGGCAATTGTTACTGCTGTCGTTAGTTGCATCGAATAGGCTCTACTCATCATGGTCCTATGTATTGTGGCCATTGTGTGCTGTCAAGCATATTCCTACTCTGAGAGATCCCATGTGACAAAATAGAACTGCCCTATAGAGTGTCCTAGGCTGTAATCCTTACAGGAGCAGGTCACTTGGTCTTTTCTCCCACGGAGTTGCTGGGTGGGTTCAAACTGCTGACCTTTCGGTTAGCAGCTGTACACTTAATTATCACACCACCAGTGCTCCTTGACCTCATATATAGCAGAATGAAATGTTTCCTGGTGCTGTGCTATCTCCATCATCATCGGTATGTTTGAGTCCATTGTTGGGCTGTTGTGTCAATTCATCTCATTGAGGGTTTCCTTCATTTTCATTGGTCCTCTTCTTCACAGGAAATTAGTGAGGCCATTGTTTGAGTTCTGGCCAATGGATGTGAGTGGAAACAATGTAGGCCTCAGTCCTAAAACCTCTCATAAAGCTCTCCAGTGGTGCTCTCTTTCTTCACTTGCTGGCTGGATGCTGTAGTTTGAGGCCTTAGCTGATGGTGAAGTCATTGCTTGAAGGAACCTGGTCCCCTGAATGACTACATGGAGCACAGCCTCCTCGCTGACCTTTGACAAACTGTGTTAAGAGCAAGAAAGACTCCTTTATTATACTAAGCCACTGAGATTTGGAGATGGTTTGTCAAAGCAGTCACCCAAACCTGACTACTACATACAGCTAATGTGGTAGTCTGAATAGGAAATGATGGTGGCTTAAACCACTGGAGGAGGTGTGAAGTGATTGGAATTAGGATATAATTTGAAAGTAGAGCAAACAGAACTTTAATGGTGGATTAAATGTGGATAGCAGGAAAAGGAACAAAATAAAAAGTGACTCTTCAGGTTTTTTATCTGAGCAACTGTGTAGCTTGTGATTTCATTAACTGTGGTAGGGAAGACTTGAATAGGGGCAAGAGAGTGTATGTAGTGTGGGACAGATCATGTGTTCTATTCTGGCAAGGGTACTTTCTGAAATACCTAACTGACATCCAAATGGAAATGTTGCATGCATGAATCTATATCCCAGAGGAGACAGAAAGACTGAAGATAAAATTTGGAATCATCATCCAATGGATAATGTGAACTCAGTCGACATTTGCATTAACAATCCTTGTTCACAGAATGGGTTGGCTCTCATAAGCATGCCTGTCCCTTACCAATGTCTTCTGTTTGAGTCCACAGACTTACGAAGGAAGATTATACTAGAGAAGAACATTAGTAAGACGTGAGCCTGCATCAGCCAGCTAACATAATGTGAAGAATTAGATCATGGATAGACACCTGGTTTTTTTTCTTTTTTTTTTAGTTAAAATGCCATTCCTAAGAGAATGATGGCTACCTCCTGAGTGTCAAAGAAAAAGATAAGACAAGAAGACTGCGGACTCCTAAGTAGAACTAAATAGACTTTGCTGATTGTTGTTGAGATTATAGGAAGGGGAAAGAAGAAAAGATGATCATTGAAGTATAATTCCATTTACCACACTGTCACAGTTTAGATCACTGGGCCAAAAACAAACTGTCTGTGGCAAAAGTTAAAAAGGTATGGTTAAAAAAAAAGATTAATATTTAAAGATTATTACTGTTATTACTCCAAGTCTAAGACATGCTGTTTCAAAAAAAAAAAAAATTATTTGAAGTCCCACTGCTCCAAGGTAACTATTGTTAACTGTTACACTTTTCTATAAATACAATTGGTTGTTTTCTTCGTGATTGTCATACTGAATATAGAATCATGTATTCTGCGTTTTATCAAATTTTATCCTTCTACATGAGTTGGAATCAACTGGATTATAATGGACTTTTGGGGGTTTACCTTGATATCTGTGATTAATATTATTATTCAGCATTTTTTAAGTATCTTTTTCAGGGGTTATTCGATAGGATTAAATGCCATCCCTCTACATTAATTTACATTTCTTTGATTACCAGTATATTACACATTTATTCTCCTGTATATTACCTGTTTTTGTCAATTACCTGATCAAATCCTTGGGCTTTATTTTTATTTTATTTATCTTTTATTGCACTTCAGATGATGGTTTACAGAACACACTAGCTTCTCATTAAACAGTTAGTACACATATTAGTTTATGACATTGGTTAACAACCCCACAACATGTCAACACTCTCCCTTCTGACTTTGGGTTCCCTATGACCAGCTTTTCTGTCCCCTCCTGCCTTTTAGTCCTTGCTAGTGTGCCCCTTTAGTCTTGTTTTATTTTATGGGCTTGTCTAATCTTTGGCTGAAGGGTGAACCTTGGGAGTGACTTCATTACTGAGCTGAATGGCTGTCCGGGGGCCATACTCTCAGGGTTTCTCCAGTCTCTGTCAGGTCAGTAAGACTGTTTTTTTTTTTTGTGTGTGTGAGTTAGAATTTTGTTCAACATTTTTCTCCAGCTCTGTCTGGGACCCTCTATTATGATCCCTGTCAGAACAGTCAGTGGTGGTAGCTGGGCACCATTTAGTTGTATTGGACTCAGTCTGGTGGAGGCCGCGGTAGTTGTGGTCCGTAGTCCTGTGGACAAATCTTTCCCTTGTGTCTTGTTTTCTTCATTTTCCCTTACTCCTGAAGGGGTGAGACCAGTGGGTATCTTAGAGGGCCACTCACAGGCTTTTAAGATCCCAGATGCTACTCACCAAAGAAGAATATAGAACATTTTCTTTATAAACTACTTTATGCCAATTGAACTGGATGTTTCCTGAGCCCATGGTCCCCACATGGGGTTTATTTCTAAAAACGTACATTTGTCTTTGTGGCAGAGACTATTATTTTCCAACTCGGACATCTATCTTTCCCTTCTTTGAACCCCTAATTTAGCTGCGCTTAAGATAACTTGGAATAATACAATATCTCTCAGGTTCCCTTGTAAGTAGGTGTGGCCATGTGACTAAGTTCTAGCCAATGATATGTAATCTGAAATATACTTTAGCAGCTTCTAGAAAATTTCTTTAAGAGGCATCGGAATGGACCCTTTACCCACTTCTTCAATCCTGCTCCTTAGAATATGGTGTCTGTATGTTCATCTTGGACTCTGAGGACAAGGACCCACTCTGTAGCTGGCTGTCTGGAAGCACACTGTGTCCCAGGTTACAGGGGACTGCCCACATCCAGACTTTTACCTGAGAGGAGAACAGATTTCTTTTTTTTAGATACTATTTTGCTGACTTCTGTTACTCACAGCTCAGCCTAATCTTAGCTAATATAGATACCGAATTCAGGTTTTCATTTTAACACTAATGTTAGTTTTAAGAGATGCCTTGAATGCAGGATAATTGTTGGAAGAAATCATGAAAAATATTTACTTAAAAAAAATTCCGCATTGAATATTTTGACTTGTTTCCTTCCCTGTGACTCTTTCCCTTCCATTTCTTCATGTTGTATCCCTCCCCATTCCTTTCTCCCCTCACCACTTCCTTTTCATTCTGGATATGCTTGCTTGCTTTTCTTCACCAGGACCTCTGCTAGCCTAACTGACTCCTTTGTGGGAATTAGAAAGATGCGATCCTCAAGGTGGAAGCAGTTCCACTGTTCCAGGGGTTGGCAAGAGGGTTGATTATGAGATTAGAAAAAAATACCCTTCCTCCACACAGTGGAAGCAGCTCCACACAGTGCATATCACTTGGCAGGATTTCCATCCCCATTCACTGGTCAGAGCTACCCTTGGCATTTCTAGTTCTTATGGACACTACCTGTGATTGTTAAGGTTGTGTGCCAAATTGGCTGGGCCATGATTCTCGGTGGCTTGGCAGTTACAATGTAGTTTGGCAGTTACGATTTAATATAATGTGATCACTTCCATGCTGGGACCTGCTGTGAGTAGCCAATCAATTGAAAGGGACTTTCCTTGAGGGTGTGGCCTGCATCCAATATAGTGGACTTTCTGGTAAGGCTTATGGGCTTTTGCTTGTTCTGGATCCTGTAGCTGGCTCCTGTTCATCTGACCTCCAATTCTTGGGACTTGAGCTAACAGCTTACATGCTGTCTTGCTTGCCGATCTTGGGATTCATTGGTCTCTGCAGACTGTGAGCCAGGAGAAGCCTCTGGTATGACCCACAGACTTGGGACCTTCCAACTTCTACAACTGCATGTGCCATTTCCTTGATATAAATCAATATCTCTATATATTTCTGGAGCCCTGGTGGCACAGTGGTTAAGAGGTTCCCTGCTAACCAAAAGGTTTGCAGTTCAAATCTACCAGCTGCTCCTTGTATACCCTATGGAGAAGCTCTACTCTGTCAGAATCAACTCCACAGCAATGGGTTTTATATATATATTTATACACTTAACTGGTTTTGCTTCTCTGGAGAACTCAGTCTTAGACACTACCCTATATATCTCTACCTTCCTAGGTGCTGTATCTTGACTGGCTGAATCCTTTATTCCTTGACTGATTTCTACATGAAATTCAATCTCTTGATCAATGTTGGCAGCCTGATCTTCTGAGATGCATAGTTCTAGCTACTCCTGGCCAGCAGCACTGCCCTACTACTGCTCATGGTTTTGCACACTGGGCATGTGGAAAAGCCCAGAGAGACGATACTTCAGAACGAGCATGAGAGAGAGGGAGAGAGAGAAGAAACCTACTTCAGAAGGAGCATGAGAGAAGAAGGGAGAGAAAGAAAGAAGTCTAAGAGGCTGTTTCAGGCTATTCTGAAAATAATGATTAAGATGGCTTTGAAACTCAGTTGCACAGAGATATTCAAATTTAAGGTAGTGTGTGTGAAGATTAAGGGCAAATGAGTAGATCCAACAGTGAATTTTAGCCTGTACCTTGCTATGGAGTCTTGGGCTGGTTTCTTATCTCATTTGTAAAATAGGAATCATGATATCTCCCTTATGGACCAATAAGGATCACAGAAGATAAGGCATGTGGCCCACTTAGTACCTGCCTGGCCAAGTAATAAACATTCTGTAACTGGTAGCTCAACGGAACAAGTTCAGGAACCCTGGTCTTCGGTTTGCAAGAAAATTTCACTGAGACTTTGTTCAAAAACAGCTGAGAGCAGGTTGTAATGTTTTCAAGTAAAGAACACAAATAAGTTATTTGCCTCTAAGCTTTCCTTTCTTTCCTTTCACTCTCTTAATTCAAATCTTTGCTCAAATGTTACCTTTCCAAAAAGATTCCCTGACTATGTAAAATAACACTTCTCAGTTTTTGTCTCCTTGTCTTGGTGTGTTTTTCTTCCTAGTACTTGTTACCAGGAATTGTATTATATTATATGTATGTTTGTTGTTGTTGTTGGTGACCTCCTCCATCAGTGTATGCAAGCTTTTCTTATAAGCGAAATGACTTTGTTTTGTTTACTTCTGAATCTCTAGAATCTAGAACATTCTGGGTCAAAGAAGGCATTGAACGAGTATTTGTCAAGTGAATTGCAACGAAACACTTATTTCTTACTTCATGTTTATTATTATATTGTGGTTGTTATGGTGAATATCTGCAGCCACATATAGACACAGATATAGTGTCACTGACAGGGTATTTCCTAAGTGTTTTTAATTTTCTTGGCTATAGAGTTTTTCTGTAACATGTGACACCAGCTTATCCAGAGAATGCCATCAAAGGACCGAGTCTGCTCCCCGGAGGACCTGACAGGCCCCTTCCAGACTTGCTGCAATCCTAAAAAAAAAAAAGAAAAAGAAAAAGAAAACCTGATAACGACACAACTTCTTAAATCTTTTTGCCTCTTTCCGAGGTGGAGCCCATGACCTGTGCCAACAACCACAAAGCTGGGCATTCACTGGCATTGGTGTCTTTCTTTGTTGGCTTGCTTTTAGTCATTCCTTCCTTCCCAGTAAATATACGTGGCCTTTCCTTCCTGTCAGACGCAGGGCTGCTGCTTATTCTGCTCAGTCCCAGGAGCAATTTACCAGTACTTGTTTCCAACTTGCTCCCCTTTGCACATGCCTCCTTTATTTCATCATGCTTCAACTGAGCAAAGAAGAGGTTCTGGGGATTGATTAGCAGAGCTTCCTGCACCAATGAGCAATTTGTTGTGCAGAGGCTTCGGCTTTACCTGCAGGCTGGCAGGAGGGCTTCCAGGAGCCCTGCATGTGAGACTCATGCTCATTTTTCTCCTTCGGTCAGGTACTGTGAACACGTCTGTGTTAGATGGGACATGTGAAGGACGTCTTCTTCTCAATATTGCAGCTGCAATTGTGTAGAATCTTTGACAGGGAAGAGGCTGAAAGCCAGTGCTGGAGGTGAGGAGGGAAGGTGAGGCTTTAGGTTGACAGTGGTCACTGAGTAGATGTGTCTCTTGGCACCTGGCAAGTTTTAAGATTTTAAAATGAAGAGTAGATTATTATACATATATATACGTGGAGCCTTGGTGGTGTAGTAGGTAAGCTTTTGGCTGCTAATGCCTGTGAATGCCTGGCTTTGTGGTTGTTGGCACAGGTCATGGGCTCTGCCTCTGAGAGGAGCAAAAAGTTAAGGAGTTGTGATGTTTCCAGGTTTTTTGTTTTGTTTTCTTTTTTTTTTTTAGGATTGCAGCAAGTCTAGAAGGGGCCTGCCAGGTCCTCTGGGGAGCAGACTTTTTCCTTTGATGACATTTCCAAGATAAGTGGTGCCACATATTAGACAAGAACTGCTATCAAAAGGTCAGCAGTTCAAATCCAGCAGGTGCTCCTTGGAAATGCTATGGAGCAGTTCTTCTCTATCCTACAGGGTCACCATAAGTCAACATCGACTCAATGGCTTTTTAAAAATCTATGTATATACACACACATATATACATATATATAAAATCTTAAGTATATATAACATGTATCTATGTAGACATGTATATACCACATGCACATACACACACACACATACACACAGAAAGAGAGTGCCCAAGAGAGAGTTTTTCCCCCAAAGAGCTTAATGGTGTACAAATATATGATTCCAATGTAATACAACTGCCTCTGGAAAAAAATGTTACTTATTTGATAAAACCTGGGATATCATTATTTTTTATTTCTTAATGATTGTCGTTGTGTGCCATGGAGTGGATTACAACCCACAGGGGCTCCATGTGACAGAGTAGAAATACCCCATAGGGTTTTCTAGTTGTAATCTTTATGGGAGCAGATTGCAAGTCTTTCTCCGTAGTAGCTGCTGGTGGGTTCAATCCGCTGACCTTCCGATTAGTAGCTGAGCACTTAACCATTGTGGCACCAGGGATCCTGATTTCTTTCTTTCTTTGTTAAAATAATGTATTTTATTTTTGTTGTTGTTGAGAATTTTCACAGTAGAACATACACCAATTCAACAATTTCTACATGTTCAGTTCAGTGACATTGATTATATTCTTCGAGCTGTGCAATCACTCTACCCCCTTTTCCTGAGTTGTTCCTCCCCCATTAACACAACAAACTCTCTGCCCCCTGAGTTCTTATCTAATCTTTCAAGTTGTTATTGTCAATTTGATCCCGTATAGATAGATGTTACAAGAACTCAGTGCTCAAGGCAGACATTCTTCACTACTTAAGCTATTGTTTGGTTTTAAGAAGACTCCAGGGAATATTTTTCATTTAAGATTTAAAGATTATCTCAGGGCAATAGTTTTTGGGATTGTATGTGATTTTCTGTAACTTAAGCATCCCAAAATCCCATAGAATGAGGCAGTTAGGCTAGATTATCCATAACCTCCTTTATGTAATTGCAACTCAAAGTGTAGTCTCTGGACAAGCAACATCAGCTTGATATGGAGTGTTGTCAGCCCACACGAGAGCTACAGAATCAGAACCTGTATTTTAACCTCAGGTGATTCATGTGCACATTACAGTTTGCAAAGCACTGGCCCTGAATTCTAACATTTTGAGATTCTATGGTTGTATTTCACAGGTAATATAATATGATCTAAGTATAAATAATAGCACATAATGAAAAGAAGCATAAGATTTGGAATCGGGGACCTGGGTGGTGGAAATGATTAATGCCCTTGGCTTCTGACCAAAGAGTTGGCAGTTTCAGTCCACTCAGAGGCACCTCAAGAGAAAGGCCTGGCAATCTATTTCCAAAACAGCAGCCACTGAAAACCAAAACAGTTCTACTCTGACACAAATGGGGTCACCATGAATCAGAATCGACTTGTTGGCAACTGGTAGACTTGAGTTTGGATTTCAGCTGCTTCAGCCTCAATGGGACCAGTGATCCCCAAGTTCTACAGACCCTGGGAAAACATCATTTCCTGAGACTGCCCCGAAGAGCTGGCAGCTAAACTCACTATACAACAACTTGAACTCTGAGCCCAGCATGTTTATGTGCCCCCTAGCTCCTCATCTCATACTTGCCTTATTAAAAAGGAGATCTATAGGGGGCAGAATCCCTCTATGTGGCTGTGACTCCTGTTGTTTGCACTTTATATAGCACAAGTGTGAGCAGAAGGAGGTATAAACATGTTGTCTCAGCACCAAGTTGTTTCTCTGTGGCTTCTCTGCTGGATGCTGAAATAATAGGTGCTTTTTTTTTTTTTTTTTTTATGGTGTAAGAGGAAACCCTGGTGGCATAGTGGTTAAGTGCTATGACTGCTAACAGAAGGGTCAGCAGTTCGAATTTACCAGGCGCTCCTTGGAAACTCTATGGGGCAGTTCTACTCTGTCCTATGGGGTCGCTATGAGTTGGAATGGACTTGATGGCACTGGGTTTGGTTTTCGTTTTTTGGTTTATGGTGCAAGATGAGGAGCCCTGGGTGCGTAGTAGTTAAAATGCTTGGCTGTTAACTGAAAGGTTAGCCATCTGAGTCCACTAGCCGCTCCATGGGAAAAGATGTGGCAGTCTGCTTTTGTAAAGATTTAGAGCCTTGGAAACCATAATGGGCAGCTCTACTCTGTCCTCTAGGGTCACTATGAGTCAGGATTGACTTGACAGCCGTGGGTTTGGTTTTTGGGTATGGTGTAAGACTACCACCTGTCTGTCAGTTTGTCATACTGTGGTGACTTGCATGTTGCTATGATGCTGGAAGCTATGTCACTGGTATTTCAAATACCATCAGCGTCACCCTTGGTAGACAGGTTTCAGCAGAGCTTCCAGGCTAAGACAAGCTAGGAAGAAAGGCCTGGTGACCTATTTTCAAAAAATTAGCCAATGAATACTCAAAGGATTCACAATAGAATACTGCCTGATAAAATGCTGGAAAATTATTCCCTAGGTGGGAACCCAAAAACCAAACCCATTGCCTATAGTGACCCTATAGGACAGAGTAGAACTTCCTCATATGGTTTCCAAGGAGCACCTGGTGGATTCAAACTGCTGACCTTTTTGTTAGCAGCTATAGCTCCTAACCACTATGCCACGAGGGTTTCTCCAGGTGGAAAGGCACTCGGAATACACAGTGGCCACAACAATGGACTTAAGTATACCAGTGACTGGGAAGATAGCACAGGCAACATTCCGTTCTGCTGTACATAGGGTTGCCATAAATCGGAGCAGACTCGTCAGCAGCTAGTAACAATGGCATGAGATGGGGACCAGAACTGGTACCCTTTTATTAAAAAGAAGTAGGACAACAAATATTTTACTGGGAGCGGAGACTTGGAGGACCCCTGGTGGCACTGTGGTTAGGCTCTTGGCTGCTAACCAAAAGGTCGGCAGTTCAAATTCACCACCCACTTCTTGGAAACCCTGTGGGGCAGTTCTACTCTGTCTTATAGGGTCACTATCAGTTGGAATCAACTCGATGGCAAGAGGTTTCAAAGGATATGGAGACTTGAGTTCTAATTCTGACTCTAATTCTTTGGATCAGTTATATGAGTCATCTCTTCTACATTTTAACAATCTGGGCCTTGACTTTATGTGCATTGAAATGAAAAACCCAAAGACATTTATTTGTAAAAACTTGACATATATTTTCATCGTTTCATATATAATACCTTATACCACTTAGATTAAAAAGTGGTTGCTTTGTTTATTATTCTTCATATAAACGATATGTGCCCCATATGAAGTTAGGAGGAATTCCATCACTCAGTGGCTCTGTTTTTCTGGGGTATTGCCTTTCCCAAGCATGCACATGCACACACATATTTAAATGTTTTCCAGGTGATTGGTTTTTAAAGCACTGCTCCTGTAGCAGTAAAAATAGCTTCTCTGTATAGTTTTGAAAGGAGCATCCTTTATTTAAGATGAGTGAAGATTTTCATTCCAAGTTTAGCCAGGAATAGTTCCTACAATTGGCACTGACGATTATTTCCATAAATAGGAAAGTCAGTGAGAATGAAACAAAGAGATCTAAAGGAATGCTGAGTTCTGAAGGCAGGGACTCAAGACTGAAGATGAAATTTCAAAAAAGTCTTCCTAAACTACTGAGGAAAGAAAAAGTCTGAAGCTACTTTTAACATTTTCTTCAGGCTTTGTTGATTTGGGCTAAATTATTCCAATGGATAACAGGTCTAGATTTAACCCACTACCCTCTTGTTAGAGTTCGCCCCAACCAATGTTATCTCCCCTCCATTTACTCCCAACCATGAAGAATTTCTTTGTTTAGCACTATGGTTTATACTTAACTATTTTGTTACATAAAATTATATATCATATTCTAACATCTACTCTAACCAAAAAAACAAACCCGTTGCTGTAGAGGGGACTTACCACCCTGTAATTCCTATTTACATTTCTGCCCACCTTACTTGACTATGAGTTGCTTAAGGATAGTGAACCTGTGTTAATCATCATTGTACTCTCATGGACTGTCATGGATTGAATTGTGTCCCCCCAAAAGTATGTGTCAACTTCGTTAGGCCATGATTCCCAGTGTTGTGTGGTAGTCCTCCATTTTGTGATTGTAATTTTATGTTAAGAGGATTAGGGTGGGATTGTAACTTTACTCAGGTCACCTCCCTGATCCAAGGTAAAGGCAGTTTCCCTGGGGTGTGGCCTGCACCGCCTTTTATCTCTCACGAGATAAAAAGGAAATGGAAGCAAGTGGAGAGTTGGGGACCTCATACCACCAAGAAAGTAGCACTAGGAACAAAGCGCATCCCTTGGACCCGGGGTCCCTGCGAGGTCCCTGCCACTGAGAAGCTCTTCGACCAGGAGAAGTTTGAGGACAAAGAATCTTCTTCCAGAGCCAACAGAGAGAGAAAGCCATCCCCTGGAGCTGACACCCCGAATTTGGACTTTCAGCCTACTTTACTGTGAGGAAATATATTTCTCTTTGTTAAAGCCATCCACTCGTGGTATTTCTATTCTGGAAGCACTAGTTCCACTCTGTCCTATAGGGTCGCTATAAGGCAGAATCGACTCGACGGCAGTGGGTTGGAGATGACTAAGACATGGACTGAGGAAGTACTTGTTGAATGAGTGGATTTCTGTGCAACGTATTAATATAAGGAGCCTATTTTTTATTATAACGGTGCTTGACAGAAGTGTTACAAGTGTAACACAGTTTTTCCATGTTAGGGTGAAAATTTCAAAACTAAGCAAGATTTGGGTTGAGCCTAGTCACATCTCGGGTGTAGAGAATGGTTTTAAATAGTAGTACTCTAAATGGAACTGTATTTAGAATGGGCCTCTCATTCTTATTAAAATAACCAATAGGCACTTCACACTTAATAACTAGACAAGTTTAATACAGATCTCTATTGAGTGTTATGTAAGCTTCATGATATGCAAAATTTTCCTTTACAAATACAAGGAATTATAATACAAAAAAAAAAAAAAAAAAAAAGAATTGGCTAAGCAAGTAAAGCAATCCACACAGAAAAGGCAATGTACATACCAAAATGGAAACGCTTAAGGATTTGAAGTCGGGAAGGAGATTTAGCAGAAAGTAAAAGTATTCTACTAAAAAAACATTCAAATAGGTCAGTGAACATCAAGAGCCAACCTGCAGCCTGGTGGCAAGTTATCACTATTTTAAATTTTTATATCTATACATAATAAAACCATAATGGGGAAGGGTATCTGATAAGCCCAAAGGGATGTTCCCCTAGCAATGTATTGTAATTCATCCTCTCTGCATCTTGAGAGCATTTTGAGTCCCCGCCTACTCTGTGAAGAGGAGATTAATTCAAACCCTTTAGCCTTGCAATAGGTAAAGGGGTTGTAAACCAACAAATCACCACTGCATCTTAGTTTACGACACCCCAGTGCCACACACTTCTCTAGACGTGAAATTCTGAATTTCTAGAGAGGAACTCCAGCCTGCTGTAAGGGGTTTGAATCATTGCCTGGGAAGCGGGGTCCTGCATGCTCTGGCGCTGTTCTGTGGATGATTTGTGGACATTCACCCAGTGTACAACAACTGAATGCTGACTTAAGCCACCCCACCGTGACAATCCTGCTCCCTGCCGAGTATTTGTTGATGGTTCAGTATAAACCCCTTCTGGCCCCTTTCACTTCTCATTTCACATGGGTGGGAGCACTCTACAGTCCTTACAGGTTGGTGAGTCAGAGGTCATGCCCAACACAAGCAATGTCTCCTGCTCTTTGCTCCACAGCTTTCTTACAGCTTCTTAGATTCACTTCTTTTGTGTATGTTGTATGTGTGTTTATTGTTGTTGTTGAGAATATATACAGCAGAACGTAGAGCAATTCAACAATTTCTACATGTACAATTCAGTCACATTGACTACATTCTTCGAGTTGTGTAACCATTCTTATCCTCCTTTTCTGAGTTGTTCCTCCTCCATTAACATAAATCCATTGTACCCTAAGGTTCCTAGCTAATTTTTTCAGTTGCTGTTGTCAATTTGATCCCATACAGATAGTTCTTAAAAGAGCACAATGATCAAGGCAGGCATTCGTTACTAGTCAACTAAGCTACTGTTTGGTTTTAAGAAGACTTCAGGGGATATTTTTGGTTTAAGGTTTAACAATTATCTCAGGGCAATAGTTTTATCCAGCATCCATGGCTCCAGAAAGCCTGGATTCCATGATAATTTGAAATGCTATTCTGCATCTTCCCTCTTTTGATAAGGATTCTGCCATAAATTCAGTTTTTATATGACAAAATACTCAGAGAGTTTTAAGAAACTTTCTATGTAATGTCAATAAAAAAGCCTGTTATGACTAGGTCCATCAACCTTCATGCTCTGAGGTTGAAGCTATGTCAGTAGCCTTAAATCATTGTCAGAAAATAGTATGATTTATCTAACCTGGATATGAAAGTAATAAAAGAGAAAGAAGAAGTGAATGGGGTGAGAGGCAGCACATTGGAGTCAGTAAGGAGACACACTCTTTGAAAGGGTAAAATGCAGATATTTACAGACCTACAACAATATTTTACACCTTAACATTCAGTTATATTAAGAAATTCCAAAGATCTATACCAAACATATCTAGGCAATTGGATGACAATTTTGCTTTTCACATCCGTGTTGTTGTTGTTAGGTGCCATTCAGTTGGCTCTGACTCATAGAGACCCTATGTACAACAGAACAAAACACTGCCTACTCATGCGCCATCCTCACAATCTTTGTTATGCTTGAGCCCACTGTTGCAGCCACTGTGTCAATCCAGCTCGTTGAGGGGCTTCCTCTTTTTCACTGACCCTTTATTTACCAAGCATGATGTGCTTCTCCAGGAACTAGTCCCTCCTGATAACATGTCTAAAGAGTTGGAAATGAAGTCTTGCCATCGTCACTTCTAAGGGGCATTCTGGATGTACTTCTTCCAAGACATATTTGTTCATTCTTCTGGGAGTCCATGGTATATTCAATATTCTTCACCAACATCATAATTCAAAGGCGTCAATTCTTCTTCAGTCTTCCTTGTTCATTGTCTAGCTTTTGCATTCCTAAGAGGCAATTGGTGAGGCTTGACTGAGGCTTACCTTAGTGAAATCTTTGCTTAGTAACACTTCAAAGAGGTCTTTTGCAGCAGATTTGCCCAAAGCAATATGTCATTTGGTCTCTGCACTGCTGCTTCCATGGGTGTTGATTGTGGATCCAAGTAAAATGAAATCCTTGACAACTTCAATCTTTTCTCTGTTTATCATGATGTTGCTTACTCATCCAGTTGTGAGGATTTTTGTTTTCTTTATGTTGAGGTGTAATTCATACTGAAGGCTGTAGTCTTTGATCTTCATCAGTAAGTGCTTCAAATCTTCTTCACTTTTAGCAAGCAAGGCTGTGTCATCTGTATATCACAGATTGTTAATGAGTTTTCTTTCAATCCTGATGCCCCGTTCTTCTTCTTATAGTCTAATTTCTCAGATTATTTGCTCGGCATACAGATTGAATATGTATGGTATCTGATAGAAAGTTTATAATAAAACCAAAGCCCAAACCTATTGCTGTCAAGTTGCTTTTGACTAATAGCAACCCTATAGGACAGAGTAGAACTGCCCCATAGGATTTCCAAGGCTGCAATTTTTACGGGAGCAGACTGCCTCTTTTTCCCATGGAGCTGCTGGTGGGTTTGAACCGCCAAACTTTCAGTTAGCAGACGAGTCCTTAATAATTGCGCCACCAGGCCTCCTTAAGTTTATAATAGGGACATGAATTTTTAATGTAGAATTTCCCAGAATAAGGTTCTTTTTAGTCTTCACAATATTAATCCTTAGAGCAAAACCTTAGCTATTTGTGTCTACTAGATGGTCACATTTCTGTGTGTACCCAGGCACATATCCCCAGGGGTCCATGTATACATTAAAGAAAATATTTTCAGATTTTCTTTGCAGAAAATGCAAATAAAACATTCATGAGAACGATGTATGTTTAGAAGATATGCAGAGTCATATCAAATATTATATTCCAAGTGATACTACAGCAGTTTGAGATGAACGTGAGTTAGCATCTTCACATTACATAGGCAAGGTCCTAGACATATTTTTCTGCTTTCATATTATAAATGTTGGTATTACAAAGAAGTGAGTGCACTCATGAAATGTATATTATACTCTCTGATTTTCTACTATCTATTTGTTGGGGAGTGTGGGGTAAGGGGAGTGTGGGGTAAGGGAAGCCTCTTGGTGGCATAGTTAACATGCTCAGCTGCTAACCAAAATGATGCATGTTCAAGTCTACCCAGAGGCTCCTCAGAAGGAAGGTCTCACAATCTACTTCCAAAAAATCAGTCATTGAAAACCCTATGGAGTACAATTCTACTCTGACACTCCTGGAGTAGCCATAAGTCAGAATTGACTCAACGGCAATTGGATTGGTGAGCTAAGGAGGCTCCAATACTTTGTTAACCATAAAAAAAAGAAAACAAAACAAAAATTCCACAGAATTGTGTCTGGATATAAATGTCTATATTGGCTTTTTTCTTAAGTATAAAAATGGTTAAACATTCATTGAGTGGCAGTCACTTGGGTAATGCAGGATACATTCTGTTCTGGTTTGCATTATTCAGAGAACTCAGGCTAAAGCAAACACAATTTGACCTGTTTTTAAAATTTTTCTCCCCAGGTATAATTGTAGCAGGTTTCCTCTTTCTCTTAAATGCAGCATGTCACTGACAATAACTAGAGAATATTTTATATTAATTTTGTCATCTGAGATGGATTAAGAAGCGTTCTTAAAACTTTAAATTCCTTAAGAAAAGGAACTCTGCCTTTTATTTATTTTGGGAGTTACCACAGAGCTAGACGCAATTGTTCAATAAACATAATAATAAACCTGGTTGCTATTGAGTCATTTCTGATTCATGGGGACCCCACGTGTGTCAGAGTAAATTGTGCTCCATAAGGTTTTCTGTGACTAATTTTTCAAAAGTAGATGGCCAGGATTTTCTTACAAGCTGCCTTTGGGTGGACTTGAACATCCAGCCTTCCGATTAGAAGGGGAGCAGTTTAACCATTTGCACCACCCAGGGGTATTATTTTAATACTCTTACTCAGCAGGAGTTGTGAGAAAACAAAAATTCTCACAACTGGACCAATAAGCAACATCATGATAAACGGAGAAAAGGTTGAAGTTGTCAAGGCTTTCATTTTACATGGATCTGCAATTGACCCCACGGAAGCGGCAGTCAGGAAATCAAACGACACATTGATATGGGCGAATCTGCTGCAAAAGACAGCTTTATAGTGTTAAAAAGCAAGGATGTCACCTTGAAGACTAAGATGCGCCTGACCCAAGCCATGGTGTTTTCAATTGCCTCATATATATGCAAAAGTGGACAATGAATAAGAGAGACTGAAGAAGAATCAATGCCTTTGAATTGTGGTGTTGGCGAAGAATATTGAATATACCATGGACTGCCAAAAGAACGAATAAATCTGTCTTGGAAGAAGTACAGCCAGAATGGTCCTCAGAAGCAAGGATGGCAAGACTTCGTCTCACATACTTTGGATATATTATCAGGAGGGACCAGTTCCTGGAGAAGGACATCATGCTTCATAAAGTAGAAGGTAAGTGAAAAAGAGGAAGCCCCTCAAAGAAATGGGTTGACACAGTGGCTCCAACAATGGGCTCAAGCATAACAAAGATTGTGAGGATGGCGCAGGACCAGGCAGTGTTTCATTCTGTTGTACATGGGGTTGCTACGAGTCAAAACCTACTCAAGGGCACTGAACAATAACAACTGACCAAGAAAACACTCTTTCAAGGACACCCCTTCTTGCCATAAACTTCCTTCTAACGGAAAAAAAAAAAAAAAAAAAAAACGGAAGATATATGAAATTTGGATGTCATAAGGATAGATTCCCTGTTGTCAGAGAACGGGTGTTCAGCTTAAAAACACAAACAGAAATATGACAAATATGCAGGATTAAAAGTATTCACATGCATGATTTAGAGAGCTGAGAGAGGCACACAGAGCTTAGGCTCTGGGTTAGGAGCCATGGGGGAGGGACTACATTCTTCTCTGGAAGAAAAGAAGGGTGGGCACCTGGGAGCTGGCATGTCCACAAACCTGTGGGTGACAAATGAATCAGGCTGATTTGTCTTTAGCAGTTCTTGGAACAGAGTTATTCTTCAGCTAGAGGAGGGTGGGCTAGACTTTTGGGCGAGCACCACGTCCTTCTCCACAAGTGAGTAGATCACAGACTGTGCCATTTAAGCTACCCACCTTTGTTTTCTATGAACTGTCAGGTGGGTGGCCTTTAGGTAATCTCCTCTGCTTTCAGAGATTTCCTCTGCACCCCACCTTCCCAAGACCTTTACCACTTTTTGATACCTGAAGAAATCCATTTTAAGAAAGTATATGTTACAGAGGAGAGAGAGAGAGAGAAAGATTTCATAACTGAGCTTAAATTGAAGCTCAGCTAACACTCTGGTGTAAATTGATTTTGGTCAAAATTTAATTGGGTTTGTCAGCTTGTAAATGCCAGGTTACCAGGTCCTTTACAGTTTGGATACTACAAGGAATACTGAGAGGGAGTTAGGCATCATAATTTACATCAAGGAAGGATGCCAAAGGGGGCAGAAACATGAGGCTGGGGTGGGAGGGGGGAGGCAACTTAGAGAGTCTAATGATTTTTCCCTAGATAGGCCTTGCTTCTCTTTAAGCAGGACAGACAGCTGATGTACGTTATGGGATTTTTGTCAGACTTTTATTGGAAATGGCAGCATCTTATCTCACATGATTTAGGAAGAATATTTTGGTTTCTGTGACACTGACTTCATATAAGATAACACCCTTCCCAGAAGGTTCATTACTTGACTCTCAAGGTGCCCTGAGTGAGGAATTTGGCAGTGTCTTGTTTAGCACTAGAGTCCCCAGGTGATGTAAATGGTTAATGTACTTGGCTGGTAACCAAGAGGTTGGTTTTTTGAGTCCACCCAGAGATGCCTCTGAGGAAAGGCCTATCTACTTCCAAAAATTCAACCACTGAAAACCCCATGGAGCACAATTCTACTTTCATACACATGGTTTTGCCATAAGCCAGAACTGACTCTATGACAACTGGCTGGTAACTGGTTGTTTAACACTTCCCTATTCACCACAAACAAGGAAGGACCATGGGGCTGCACCTATGTCCAAAATGGTTTCCAGCCTCACCCCAGTCAGCTGCCTGTTCCCAGCCACTCGGTGGCTATTTGGTCTTACCATTATGCATGCAAATATTATGAGTTTAAGAAAAAAAAAAACAAGAGTATATATATATATATATATATATATATATATATGTATATATATATATACATATATATATGGTTTTTATACACACATAACTTTCTTTTTGACCCTGCTTTACCTATTTTTTTTTTTTTTTACTATAGGTTTCTAGGTATGCCAACGCCCAGGAGCCCTTCTTTGATATATACAGTCATGCACCACGTAACGTCCATTCAGGCAATGTCCAACAGCATACATGTCTGTGGTCCTATAAGGTTATACAGGCAGTCCCTGGGTTATGAACATCTAACTTCCATACAACCCACAGTTATGAACCAATCCTTGTAAAGCCTATTCTATTAAAAATTCGAAGTACATTCAATGGCTTGAAATAATAAATGGGTGCTACTTTGTGATACACATCAAAACACTATTATTACTGTATTATTATGTTAAAGATGTTTTAATGTATCTGCAAGCATTTCTTTAATGATTTTTAGGCACAGAAAGGTACACTATATACTATACACTAAGACAAACATTTGACTAACTGGTGTTAGATACGAACCACACCTAAGTGTTTCGACTTACATACAAATTTTATGTGAAGACATATTTAGAAACAGAACCAGTTCATAATCAGGGGACAGTCTGTATGTAATACACTGTTCACACAACATCAAAATCACATACACATGGATGATAAGTGACACATAACTGTATATATGGCACTTTCTTTTTGACGAGTTTTTCCATATTTGAAAGGGAAGTATTTTTAGACAGATGAAAAACACGACATAGAAGACGCACAGCTAAAGTCAAGTATTTTGAATGGCAACTGCAATGCATGAATAAAAGAACACATTCATAGAGGCACCTTCAAAGGAGAAAAACAAGTAATTGTGTTAATTATTGCTGTTTGACCAAGGACCAATGAAATACCTCTTTTACTTGTTGTTAAAATGCTATTTTGTTTTTAAACATATTCTCCAAGTGTGATATGAAGAAACAACAAGTTTTCACTTTCCTTTAGCCTAGGTCCTCTTTGAATAAGCATATGGCTCCTTCCTTTGCCCTGCAGCAGGTAAAAAGCACCATTGACACAATAATGGTATAACAATAGCAAGGATAATAAAAATGTTCATCTCTGAGGAACCACAGAATTTTCTTAGACAGGGTGTCCTGAACCTTCCCAAGGTTCCTAAGGAGGAGATAAACAGCAGCCATTATCATAGTGATTTTGTTGATGGGAAATTAATGTCTAGGCATGAAGTGACCCAGGGACTAAATGGCTTCTCAGGGACACACTGGACACTACAGACATCTACATAATGCTTGAAACCCAAGTCTGGGCTTCAAATTCCATGCAGCATGGCGACTGCTCCCATCTAGTCCTCTGGCATTATTCTCTGCACAGACTGTCCCCCTTTCTAGAAACACTCTCTTGCTTGACTTCCCTTACTTACTTACTCTCCCAATTTTCTCCTATCTCTCCATAGCAAAACCATTGGGCATGGTGGTTAAGATCATCAACTCTGGAGCCAGGCTGACTGGGTGTGAAGAGTCATTCTGTCCCTAGCAAGCCATTTGACCTCCCACAAGTGACTTATCCTCTGTTGCTCTCCATTTCCTCATCTGTGAAGTGGGAATTAGGAGTTCCCGGGTGGCTAAAAAAGTAAAAAAACAGTGCTCCAATATTAGCTGAAAGGTTGGCAGTTGGAATCTACCCAGAGGAGCCTCAGAAGACAGACCTGGCGATCTGCTTCTGAAAGGTCATAGCCTTGAAAACCCTGTGGAGCAGTTCTACTCTGCACACATGGCGTTGCCATGAGTTGGCAACAACAAAAACGGGGATTATAACAGGTACCTCAGGCACTGTTAGGAGGATTCAGTACTGATCTTTGAAAGACACTTGGAACAGTACCCAGGGACACGCAAGCCTTAGGTGTCTGTTAAATAAATAAAGTGACTCATTGCTTTCCTCTTGCCTTCGCGTTTTATTCTCCAACAACGGCAAACTGTGGTTTCATAAACTTACCACCCAGTAAATTTACCTACATGCCTTTGCTCAAGATGCTTTCTTGTCCTGGAGGTCCTTTCCCCTTTTTCTCACTCCTCCTGCATGATTTAGCTCTGATGTGACTTGCTCTTCTATGGCTCACATAGCTGACTGATCCCACAGTGCCCCACAGGTATTCCTATCAGTAACCCACTGCCGTTGAGTTGATTTTGACTCATAGTGACCCTGCAAATCTTTATGGAAGCAGACTGCCACATCTTACCCCTGTGAAGTGGCTGATGGATGCCTACCTTTTGGTTAGCAGCTGAGCACTTTAACCACTATGCCACCAGGGCTCCTTATTCCAGTAAGCACTCCTATTATATCATAATTATGAATGGAAGCAACTGACGTTCACTTTTCCTTGATTTCCATTTTCCTCTCTCCTAGTTTCTCCCTCTCTCTGGCCAATCCATTCCAGTTGCCTTTTTGGGTGCCACTTCCCTACTTTTAGGGCTCAGTTCTAGATTCCCTTTGCCTCTCTAAACATACATCCATAATGGCAAATCCTTAAACTGACCATTTCTAAAGCTATTTTCAGATCTCTCTTTGCAGTTTCCAACCCAACAATCAAATGGTTACCATGTGTGTTTACTCATGTGTTCCGAAGGCATTGAAACCTCAACATATTCAGGATGCACTCAGTATCTTTCCCCCAAACCTAATCCTCCCCTAAAGGAGTTACTGTCCCCAGTATTTGTCTAAAGTGCCAATGCTCAAAGACTACTACTCATTCTTCCCTTTCTCTAGAAGAAGGACTACGTGTAATTTAGGCTACACACAACAAATAACATTTCTTGCAGCTGTACTTTTGATGACAGTTAGGAAGCAAGAGTTTGAGATTACACTTTCTGACAAGAAGTTAGCCCACAAAAATTCTACATGGCTGATTAAGGGAGGAACCATATGCTCTGATAATCAACCAAGTAGAAGGCTGGGCTGTATCCTGGAATGGAAGTTCAGGAACCCAACTGAACACATGGTGAATGGAGGGCCAACCCTCTATCAAGCTTGACCAATGAGGGGATACAAATGGTTCTCAGGAAAAAGTTCTGGTTCCACCCTGATATACACAAATATTCAAGGTCTTGAATTCTGTGCAACAGAGAAAACTTGGGTGAAATAATTTTAAGTTTGGAGAATTTTCAAAGAGAGCATAAATATCTATCTGCCATATCTGTAAACCTCAATAAAGAACAGAAAACATTTTAAGAGCTGCAAATTCCTGATGCTGCAAGATTAACTGGATTCAGATATACTTCCAGATAACTGAAAGTTTGACCTGCAGGACACAGCAATAAGACAAGAGTCAATCAAGAATTGGAAAGCAATGGCTTTTGCATTAGTTAATATAAGTCCGTCATTTTAAGGCCAATATTAAGGTCAGTCCTCATTTATGATAGTAAAGTGCCTTATCTTAAATTAGAAGAATAATGATACCTCCTTTCTTCTCTATTTTTAGCAACAAAATTTACCTCATGATTATTTTATTGAACTCCTATTTTGATATTTGTACAATACAAAACAAATGATGGCTTATTCATAAAAGGTGTCAAATGATTAACTTTGTTATGTTTCAGTTTGATTATTGCAATAAACAGCTTGCTGTCTTTATAAATTCTTGGTAGAATAGTATTGTCATCTGCTTACAACTGAAAACATTAACATATACATAACTTGTCTTTGTTATCAAATTCCTCATAAAACTATCACTTTGACTCTCTGTTACATATGCAGACATTCTGGGTCGTAAGTCAAGAAACAAGAAAAGTTAATGTGATCAATGATTTTCATCACATTAACACATCATTTTACACGTCATTGGGTTGCTATATGTCAGAATCGACTTGATGGCACACAGCAACAACAAACGTAGTAGCTTAATCGAGTAGCACAAAAACATACTATGTGTGACTTTGTTTGCCGAAACACGTATGAACAGTTAAACTTGATGAGTATGACTTTCAGTATACTTTTCAAAATTATTTCTTCTTAAATATGTTGTTTAAATTCCTCTTAAAACTGAATTTTCTTCATGAAGCTGAAATGAAATGCTACCTCTTCAACCCCTCATTCCTCCCTGCCACCAAACTCTGAATTTATATATTCACTCACTTCCTCCTTTATCCACTTTGATTCTGTTATAGTCATCTGTTGGTTGGGAATATTATTTGTTATTTGACTTAAAATCTATATTTTACCAATATCAGTTTTGAGAAGAGGGATTTTAAATAATTTTTCCAACTTCTAGGACTTTATGAAACAATTGCCATCTAACTGCTTATTTGAAATTATTTAGAGTAAATATTTTATTTTCAGTAAGTCTAATGTGGTAGAGTCAGCCTTAGAAACTTCATCTCTTTTAAGAGTCTCTTATCTTGGAATTAAAACCCTTTTCCTTTACGTTGTTGTTATAAGTTGCATGTGGCTTATCATCCAATGTACAATTCTGTTCTTAGGCCAAAACCATAAATGAAAATATGAAATTGACTGGGAATTGTATCATCTTTATGCTAACTCCTCGTCTGTAGTTTTAAATTGTGTTTGGAGATTTCTTTTTATGGTGAGCCTAAATTAGGGAAGGAATTAATATGCTGGATTCTTTGAAAATGAGAATGTGCCATGGGGCACTTGGCATTGTTCGTAAGTCCGCATGAACCCAAGAGGAGTTAACACCTCCTGGCGTACCCTGTGCTTTCTGCCACCTCTCGTTCACATCACCACCAAAGCTGATTTAATATTCTCTTAAAAAAAAAAACAAAAAAAAAAGCTCTTTTTCTTTTTTCTCCTCATATACCAAACTGCATCATGGGAGGCCTCAAACACTGTGAGAGCACTGCAAGGGAAATTCATCAGAACCAATGCACCTCATATCCTGGCCTGGTTGCTATTACTCTTAACCAGTTGATTTAAACTTGGCCCGCATTTAATCATGCCTTTCATTTCTTTTATTCATTCATTTATTCAACTAATATACAGATCGCCTATTAGGTGTCAGACATTGTTCTAGGTGCTGGATGACACCAACAGTAAAAAAAGGATGCCCAGTCTCATCGAGATTACCTTCTGATGGGAGAGACAGACAGTACATAAATGCACACAAAGCATATATGTATATGTTAGGTGGTGATAAGTGCTGTGGAGAAAAGTAAAACAAATGAAGCAGATAAAGAGGCTAGAGAGTGCTGGTGACAGTGTGTTTGAAAGGGAGGATTTGCCATTTTATTACATAGGGTGACATGGTAGTATTTAAATAGAGAGGTGAGGAAGGTTGAGATATGTGGATATGAAGGGGAAAGGAATTTCAGGCAGAGGAACCAGTCAGTGCAAAGGCCCTGAGATGGGAGCATGTCTGGCACATTGGAGGACCAGCCAGGGGTCTAGAAAGGCTGTACTGAAGCAAGCATATGGGAAGTAGCAGGAAAGGAATTCAGAGATGTAATGAGCCTTGCAGACCAGGATAAGTCGTTGAGGTCTTGTTCTGGTTGAGAGGGAGAGCCTTGGATGATGTGAAGCAAAGGAGTGACATAACCTGATTTATGTTTAATAGGATCCTTCAGGGTGATATGGAGAGAACACTCTTGTAGAGGCCAAGAGAAGAGAAGACAGAGGGTTATTGCAGTTGACCATGTGAGAGAGGATGGTGGTTTGGACCAGGGTAGCAGTGATGGAGGTAATGAGAACTACGAGGTTCTAGATACATACATTCGATCTTTGTGATTCATTGATTCTGTATTTATGAATTTGCCTGCTCTTTAAATTTATTTGTGACCCTCTATATACTCGCAGTACTTTTGTTGTCATCTGTGGACCTGAGGAGAAAGGTGAAAAATTTGAGTCACCAGACAGGCACATTCCCAGCTGAGGTCAGACAAGGCGATGCTCTGCCCTCTTATTTCAGCTCTCATAGCATAACCTGATTACAATGCAATGCAAATGTTTGTTTAGTGTTTCCCTTCTGCTCTGTATCAGAGGCTTCTGAAGCCAGGCTGCTTTCTGGGTCCTAGTTTATTAGTTTTGTGACCTGGGCCAGTTGTTTACCTCTGTGTATGTCCATTTGGGAAGACAAATGAGGTAATCTGTGATAGAGTATTTAGGGAAGTGCTAGCATGGGGTGAGCTCACTAAACTCAGCGTAATCTTAGCTGCTGCTTCTTCATTTCCTTTTATTCTTTATTTAAATGAGCTTTTCTTTAATCCCCTCTCTTGCTCTAAAATTAGTCTTTTACCCTCTGGTTTGATGCCGACCGCTACACTTTTATTTCTTAATGCTCTTTGGGATTTAAAATCCAACTCTCGTTACAAATGGAACTTTGGTGTTTAGACATCCATTCCTTTAATCTAGGGCTGTTGGAAACATAAAGGCTTTGACATAACATGAAAGTACCCTCACTCTGCGATTGTAAAAACCCCTTGCCATTGAGTAGATTCTGACTGTAAACTATAATTATAATCATGATAGTCGTTTTCTGTAAAGGTCTCTCTCCCAATGGTGGGAATGGGTTGACCGTAGCTTTCTTTTTTTTAATCTTTTTGTCTTGGATCTTGTACATGAGCAAAAGGAAAATCATAAACAAAACTACAGGAGAAATATAGAGAAACATTTCTACTGCATCTTTAATGTCATTATATAATCTCACTAGACAATGCTCTTAGTCTGTACCCCAAACCAAACCATTGCCATCAACTCGATTCTGACTCATAGTGACCCCATAGTACAGAGCAGAACTGTCCCATACGGTTTCCAAGGATCGGCTGGTGGATTTGAACTGCCAGCCTTCTGGTCAGCAGCCAAGCTTTCCACCACCGTGCCACCAGGGAACTGCCCACATCATGTTTCCTGCATTATGCCCCATGCAATGTAATTCGGAAAAAGTATTAGGTGACTGCCCAGCAAATCATAGGGTCCTTGTCGTTCATGTACTTTTTCCCCTCAGTGGATGCTTTACCAAATAAATTCCTTAAAAAAAAAAAGTGAAACAATTTAACAAATGATAGTTTTTCCATCTCCAAAGAGATTACCTCAGAGTCATTCAGCTGAATATTTTCCAAATCTTATGCAATAAAGCTTTAGTCTTTCTAGGTCACTGTATTGCATCTGAGCCTAAAATTAAAACCATAAATACTTAAAGCCTTAACTTCTACAACTCCTTAAAAGCCAGTAAACACAGGCATTTTCCTTTGTCACTTTCCTATGCTTATTTATATGAGAAAGAGCCCTTTGAAATTTACAGCTTCAAACAGCCACACACAGAATGAAGGAAGAAACAAGCCTATTTACATGTTTCCACTTTTCTTCCCCTTCTCTTTATTCATTCATGCTTATTATCAGGACTCATACAATTCTCTGTCTACTTTAGAGAGGGAGGAACTGGCCATCCCAAGTGTCATGGATTGAATTATGTCCCCCAAAAATATGTGTATCAATTTGGCTAGGCCATGATTCCCAGTATTGTGTGACTTTCCTACACATTGTAAATCCTGCCTCTATGATGTTAATGAGGGAGGATGGGCAGCAGTTATGTTAGTGAGGCAGGACTCAATCTGCAAGACTGGATTGTGTCTTCAGGCAATCTCTTGAAATATAAAAGAAAGAAGCAAGCAAAGAGACAGGGGGACCTCAAACTACCAAGAAAGCAGTGCCTGAAGCAGAGCACATCCTTTGGATACTGGGTTCCTGCGTGGAGAAGCTCCTAGTCTGGGGGAAGACTGATGAGAAGGCTGACGGAGAGAAAAAAGACTTCCCTTGGAGCTGATGCCCTGAATTTGGACTTTAAGCCTACTTTACTGTGAAGAAAAAAATTTCTTTTTGTTAAAGCCATCCGCTTGTGGCATTTCTGTTACAGCAGCACTAGATGACTAAGACACCAAGCTAATAGTTAAGTCAATATTAAAATATGGAAAGTGGTCGTATACCCAATACCCCTTACAGCACCCATCCCAGTGCCAGCTCACAACAGATAACTAATAAATATTGATTCCTGGACACTGAGTCTAAGCATAGGCCTTTTATTATTTACTCTTCCTACTCAGTCATGGTATCAGTTGCTTTGAAATTACCCTTCCTGACTTCCTATAGCATCTAACCATCATTTCTCCCACTCTACGCTCTCTCGCAAGACGCCCATGCTTTTTGAGTTCCTGGGTGGTATAAAGGGTTAATACACTTGGCTAGTAACCAAAAGATTGGACATTCTAGGCACCTCAGAAGAAAGGCCTGGTCATCTACTTGTGAAAAAGCAGACACTGAAAATCTCATGGAGCACAGTTCTACTCTGACATGCATGAGGTTGCCACGAGTTGGAATCAACTTGACACTAACAGTTGGTAAAAATATAGTACTATGTGATTTTTGCCTAAAAAAAAAAAAAAACACACAACACATTGACATTTCCTTAAAACTAGTCTTCTTGTGAAGCTGGAGAGTAATTCCAACGATCAAAACATTCTGGGAATGAGGACATTTTGAAATTGTGTTGACACTTGTCTTAAGTATCTACTGCTGCTATGACAGAAATACCAAAATTCAATGTCTTTAACAAACAGAAATTTGGTTTCTCAAAGTTTAGGAGGCTAGATGCCTGAATTCAGAGCGCTGGTTCTAGGGGAAGGCTTTCTCTTTCTGTTGGCTCTGGGGGAAGGTCCTTGTCTCTTTTCAGCTTCTATTCCTTGGTGATCATGTGGCCTGGCATCCATCTTCCCTCTGCTTTTTTTGCTTCTTGCTTAATCTGCTCTTTTATATCTCAAAAGAAAATAATTTCAGATATACCCTTCACTAATACTGCCACATTAACATGATGAAGACACTCCATTCCCAAATGGGATGACAACCACAGGTATAGGGTTTAGCATTTACAACATATATTTTTGAGGGCTACAATTCAATGAATATCAACATCAGGCACATTAGAAAAACAGCAATTACTGACCCTATTCTATTCTTTGTCCTAGTGTACGAAATTTCCAAGTCCCTGTATCTCTAAGAGTCTACCTCAGCTTTGGATGAAAAATTATATTATGTGATTTGGCCACTGATCTTGTTCATGTTCTTTAACTCTGAACGATTTAGGACTGTTTATACAAAACAAACACACCCTTAAAAGATGAAGCATTGCTACCCTCAAAGAGGTTCCAAACAGTGTTGCAGAGAATCCAAAGGGATTCCAACCGAGGAGTTGCAAATGCATCCTAGATGATGGCACAGCCACTGGCATAAACTCATAGCCTCTCAGAATAACTATTTTGAAAGGGATAGAACTCTTTGGTTGATACATTTAAAGAAAAATCATTTTTCCATTATAACAACCCATGAGTATTGGGAGTTGTCCTTCATAAATTCTCAAAGATTGCAGTGAGGATAGAGAACAGCAAAACACAACACAATTAAAAAAAAAAAAGTAAGACAAAACAGCTTCAAGGACGGAGAATATAAACTACAGGGTCATGACAATCTTTCTCTGTTTCTCTCCCCACAGCTGGTCAAGGTTGCAAGGCTGTCCCCTAATCCTTAGGCACAGACTTATATCTGAAAGTTCCAGTTTGGAAAATCTAGTTTCAAAAAGCAAGTCTTCTTGTCCCCTAAAAAACTAGCATTTGACCTTCTATGCTCTTCCTTGCAAACATTTCACAGTTGTGCAAAGTGAGACACTGTTTTTTTTACTGGCAGATGCCACCCATGGGAGAAAGAGGGGGAAAAAAAAAAAAAAGAAAAATGAAAAAACAACTGTTTTTTTTTTTTTCCTCTCAGGCATTAAAATTGTCCCTCTGGTTTCTTAGTGTCTCAGTAATCAGTTGAGAAATTCACCCAGATTATGCCAGATCATCTGAAAAATATTTTTCCAGATGTTTGCATTAACATAGAATAAAAGGATTCTGTGGCTAAACTGGAGCCTGTAAGATCATCTGAAAAATATTTTTCCAGATGTTTGCATTAACATAGAATAAAAGGATTCTGTGGCAAAACTGGAGCCTGTAACTTCCCATGGACTAATCATTCTTTATGCAGAGTTTTACCTGAGAAATGATCCAGTTAATCAGTACATTTCAATTCAGCTGAATTCAGGTATCACTAATTTATTAACAGGGATTTTGGGGCATGCCTAGATTCCTAATCCTATCCATTTAGGCCAAAATCTCAGATTAAAGACGGCCAAGATCTTATATTTTTTGTAAATCTGAGATTGACCTATTAAGTACCTAGAATGTTCTGTCTGCTTTATGTAAAGTTTCTGAAAAAAGTGAATACCTGTAGTTTTTTATTTTTTAATGATTGTACAAAAATTACAAATTATTTCATTTCTATAATTTTCTGGGGTTATCCTAAATATTTTCCCATTCATTCATTCAACAGATTCTAATAAATACCCACTGTAGTTTTTGACTAGCCCCTGGGGCATATAGTTCCTAATTTGGATGAATTGACAATTTGGAGGGGAAAGCTGGAGGGAAGGGAGTTAATTGTATTGATTATCAAGTACCTGTCAATACAGTGGTTAAATTTAAGTACATTTATCAAGCTAATAGAGCCCTGGTGGTGCAGTGGTTAAGAGCTCTGCCGCTGAACAAAAGGTCAGCAGTTTGAATCCACCAGCCACTCCTTGGAAACCTGTGGGGCAGCTCTACTCTGTCCTATACCGACTAGACGGCAATGGGTCTGGCTTTGGTTTTATCAAGCTCACATACCTGGAAAAATATTGTCTATCTCTCGCCAAACTATGGTCTGGGGACTAAATAAGGCCTGATATCTGTTTTTATAAATAAAGTTTTATTGGAACACGGCCAAGTTCATTCATGTATGTATTGTCTGTGGCAGCTTTCCAAGGCACTGTTGATTAGTTTTGGCAGAGTAGTTGTGAAGCCTAAAATATTTGCTATCTGGTCCTTTAGAGAAGTTTGTTTTTACCTGGTTTAGATTATTATAGTTGCATATCAAGCATCTGAACACCATTCTGTCTGGCTATAAAGCCCATTTCACCTTATCATGGCGTGCTTTTAGAATCATAAGTATCTTTAAAAAGTTCTGTACTTATTTTTTTATTATTAAGAAATATTTTTCAATAAGGTTCTTTTAAAAACGTTTCTGAAGTTGTACTAAAAATTTCCATCCTCAGCAATTATCATTCTCCAGAAAGAGATTTTATGCTGCACATACCAATTCAGAAAGGGAATGGTAGAACTGGGTACCTCTGAATAAAATGAGGGAGTAGGACTAAATTATCTCAAAAGAACCTTTCAATTCCAGCATTCAATAGCTCCATGTTTCTATAATAACACCATAGGCCAAAATTAAATATAGCACTGCAGCTGGAGCAAACACATGGCCCAGTGGTTGATGGAAATAATTAAGGATTGAGACAAACCTGACAATAACTGCATCATTAAAAATTCAAATCTCCCAAATTTTATTTTGCTAAAATTCACTAGTATAAAAAATAGGGATAACCCTTAATCAATAACACATTATTTAAAGAACTTTCAGAGAAAATCAATGAAAATAACTTGGCAGCTTTCCCAACCTATCCTCTGAAACTTCACAAATATTCATTAGATTCTAACAGGTGAATACAAAGTGAAATACTGCCCTTGGAGAGTGAAAGACAAAATATCAACAGAAGAGCTGATGGAAATAGTTACCTCTTCAAATTATCTGGTCTTAATGACCCATTAAGATGCATGGTTCAAGCTTTAATGTGGACTTTTGACTTGAGAATGCCCTCTTTACATCTATATTGTGAGCCATGCTGGGAGACTTCTACTTAACTGACAGCTGCAGTGCTAAGAGGAGCCCCTGAGTGGTAAACGGTTAACGAGCTTGGCTGCTAACACAAAGGTTATAGGTTCAAGTCCATCCAGAGGCACCTGGGAAGAAAGTCCTGCTGGTCTACTTCTGAAAAATCAGCCTTTGAAAACTCTATGGAGCACAGTTCTATTCTGACACACTTGGGGTCATCATGAGTTGGAATCGACTTGAAGGCAACTAGCTTGGTTTTTTGGTACAGTGCTAAGGGTAGAGGAAAAGAAAGACAGGGAGGCAAAGGAGAATAGCCTTCAAGTTCTTCTTTAGGCTGTTATAATTACTTTCTTTCACCAACATACACGGCGACTATACACATGGACCTCGCCAGATGGAACACGCAGAAATCAAATTGACTACATCTGTGGAAAGAGATGATGGAAAAGCTCAATATCATCAGTCAGAAGAAAACCAGGGGCTGACTGTGGAACAGACCATCAATTGCTCATATTCAAGTTCAAGCTGAAACTGAAGAAAATCAGGGCAAGTCCACGAGAGCCAAAATATGACCTTGAGTATATCCCACCTGAATTTAGAGACCATCTGAAGAATAGATTTGACGCATTGAACACTAGTGACCAAAGACCAGAGGAGTTGTGGAATGACATCAAGGACATCATCCATGAAGAAAGCAAGAGGTCATTGAAAAGACAGGAAAGAAAGAAAAGACCAAGATGAATGTCAGAGGAGACTGAAACTTGCCCATGAATGTTGAGCAGCTAAAGCAAAAGGAAGGCTTGATGAAGTAAAAGAACTGAACAGAAGATTTCACAGGGTGGCTCAAGAAGACAAAGTAAATTATTATAATGACATGTGCAAAGAGCTGGAGATAGAAAACCAAAAGGGAAGAACATGCTCGGTGTTTCTCAAGCTGGAAGAACGGAAGAAAAAATGCAAGTCTAGAGTTGCAATAGTGAAGGATTCTATGGGGAAAACATTAAAAGATGCAGGAAGCATCAAAAGAAGAGGGAAGGAATAAACAGAGTTATTATACCAGAAAGAATTAGTCAATGTTCAACCATTTCAAGAGGTAGCATATGATCAGGATCCGATGGTACTGAAGGAAGAAATCCAAGCTGCTCTGAAGGCGTTAGAGAAAAACAAGACCCCAGGAATTGACGGAATATCAATTGAGATGTTTCAACAAACAGGTGCAGCGCTGGAGTTGCTCACCCATCTATACCAAGAAATTTGGAAGACAACTTCCTGGCCAACTGACTGGAAGAGACCCATATTTATACCTATTCCCAAGAAAGTCAATCTAACCAAATGCAGAAATTACCGAACAATATCATTAATATCACACGCAAGCAAAATTTTGCTGAAGATCATTAAAAAATGGCTGCAGCAGTATATTGACAGAGAACTGCCAGAAATTCAGGCTGGTTTCAGGAGAGGACATGGAACCAGGGATATCATAGCTGATGTCAGATGGATCCTGGCTGAAAGCAGAGAATACCAGAAGGATGTTTACCTGTTTTATTGACTATGCAAAGGCATTCGACTCTGTGGATCATAACAAATTATGGATAACATTGTGAAGAATGGGAATTCCAGAGCACCTAATTGTGCTCATGAGGAAACTTTACGTAGATCAAAAGGCAGTTGTTCAGACAGAACAAGGGGATACTGATTGGTTTAAAGTAAGGAAAGGTGTGCTTCAGGATTGTATCCTTTCACTGTACTTATTCAATCTGTATGCTGAGCAAATAATCCAAGAATCTGGACTATATGAAGAAGAATGGGGTATTAAGATTGGAGGAAGACACATTAACAACCTGTGTTATGCAGATGACACAAAGTTTCTTGCTGAAAGTGAAATGAACTTGAAGGACTTACTAATGAAGATCAAAGACTACAGCCTTCAGTTTGGATTGCACCCTCAACATAAAGAAAACAAAAATTCCCACAACTGGACCAATGAGCAACATCATGATAAACGGAGAAAAGATTGAAGTTGTCAAGAATTTCATTTTACTTGGATCCACAATCAACAGCCATGGAAGCGGCAGTCAAGAAATCAAGAGGCACATTGCATTGGGCAAATCTGCTGCCAAGGACCTCTTTAAAGTGTTGAAGAGCAAAGGTGTCACCTTGAAAACTAGGGTGTGCCTGACCCAAGCCATGGTATTTTCAGTTGCATCATATGCATGTGAAAGCTGGACAATGAATTAGGAAGACTGAAAAAGAATTGACGCCTTTGAATTGTGGTGTTGGCAAAGAATATTGAATATACCATGGACTGCCAAAAGAACGAGCAAATCTGTCTTGGAAGAAGTACAGCCAGAATGCTCCTTGGAAGCAAAGATGGCGAGACTGCATCTTACATACTTTGGACATGTCGTCAGGAGAGATCAGTCCCTGGAGGACATTATGCTTGGCAAAGTACAGGGTCAGCAGAAGAGAGGAAGACCCTCAATGAGGTGGATTGACAGTGACTGCAACAATGGGCTCAAGCATAACAACGATTGTAAGCATGGCACAGGACCGGGCAGTGTTTCGCTCTGTTGTGCATAGGGTTGCTATGAGTTGGAACCAACTCAATGGCAGCTAACAACAACAATTATATCCACGTTTGGTAACAAAACTTGGGAGCATCTCTCTTGTTCATTCATTCGTTCAACAATCATTTATTGAAGGCCTGGTCTTTGCCAAATACTGAGCTAGGAACAGAAATACAATGGACAACAAGGCAAACTTCCTCCTTACTTGATGGTGCCTATGGTTTAGGGAGTGAGAGCAATAAAATATCATCTTTTTTTTTTAGAGGGTGTAGGGGAATACAGAATTCTTCAGGAATATAGGCCTGGCAGATCTGACTTTGTCTAGGCTAGATTATCAGAGTTCTCCTTGGGAAGTCACCTCACTCCTGAGGATAAGTGGAAACTAACTAGCTTTTCTTTCTTACTTCCCTTCCCTCCTCTTTATAGCCCCTTTTCCTCCCTTTCTTGTTTACCACCTCACAAAGTCCAAAAATGTAAATTGATGCCAGAGCAATTTGAGAATGCATACAAATGTAGGGTCATGTAACCAGCTGCAATCATCAGTATAAGTAGATGCTAAGCAGGTAATAAAAATAAGGTGATAACAAATCTAAAAGCAACAGAATCCATTTACTTCTTCAAGTCAATTATATGAAGTGGGCACTAGGTAAAGCAGAGTGTGTCTGCCATGGAAATTGAACAGCATCATTTTACTATAATCATTAGGTATGACTAATTAGCATTGATAATAGTAAAACATTTTAAATACCTTTAAGTAAAGTGAATATTCCAAGAATGTACCTTGTTTATTCTGTCTCTGTGAATCTATTCCTCCCAATACAGCCTAGGGTTCAGTTAGCCGAATTGAGAAGTATAATATTCTTTAAAAATATTACTGGCATGTGTAACATGTTCATTTAAAAGAAAATTTTTTATACCTGTGCACACCTCACCAAGCTCAAGAAATACAGCATTGCAAATACCTTTTCCTACCATAGTCTCAGGGGACACATCTAGGTCAATTGGCATAACATAGTTCAAGAATATAATGTTCTATGTCCTAGTTTGATGGGTAGTGTCTGAGATCTTAAAAGCTTGTGATTGGCCATCTAAGATACAAGAATTGGCTTCTTCTTGTCTGGAGTAAAGGAGAACGAAGAAACTTGAAGACTCAAGGAAGCAATTAGTCCAAAGGACTAACTGCCCACATAAACAACAGTCTCCTCTAACCTGAGCTCAGAAGAGCTAGACGGTTCCTGACCACCACTACCCACCACTCTGACTAGGATCACGACAGAAGGTCCTGGTTAGAATGGGAGGAAAACGCAGAACAAATTCAGATTCACACACACACACACACACACACACACGCACACAAAATAAGGACCAGGCAGCTTACTGTTCTGATAGAGATTCGAGGAATCCCAAAACATTGCCTTAAGACAACCTTCTAACATGCAACTGAACCAAGTTCTGGAGACCACTTCTCAGACAAATAATAGACAAGACTATAAAATAAACAATAACACCCTTAAGGAATGTGCTCCTTAGAACAATCAACTGTATAGACTAAAAGGGCGGCATTTGCCCCAAAGCAAAGATGAGAAGGTAGGGAGGGCCAGAGAAACCAGACGAATGGAAACAGGGAAACCAGAGTGGAAATGGGGAGAGTGCTGACACTTTGAGAGGATTTCAACCAATGTCATGGAACAATTTGTGTACGAATTATTGAATGGAAAACTAATTTGCTATGTAATCGTTTACCTAAAGCACAATAAAATGTTAAAAAACAAAACCAAAAATCCAAATGCCCTTTCCTAAATTCCTCTTTCCCTCTTCTCCCAGACGTAACCTCTCTCTTAAATTGTTTGTTAATCATTTTTTCTTTAGAATGCTATGTCATACGTAAGTATTTCTAGACAATACATTGTTTAACGTTGCTTATTGTTGTACTTTATATAAATGGGATCATTTGTATATTTTTATATTCATACATAACTTCATTGTACACATTTTCTTAAGTAGTTTTTTGTTTAATTATAGGTACTTTCAAAATTGTGATTTTTTTCTTTAATTCATGGGTTATTTAGAATTATGCCTTTGATTTACTAACACATGGAATTGTAGTTTTCTTCTGATTTTTAACTTAATAGCACTGATGTTAGCTAATGTGATAAATATGATACTGATTCTTTGAGATTTGTTGAAATTTGTCGTGTGGTCCAGATCAGGGTCAATTTCCACCAAAGTTTCAGGTGTGCTTAAGAGAGTGTATATTTTTATACTTTTGGTGCATATGGCCATTAGAATGTGTTCATTGTGTTTTCAAATTTTTATATTCTTACTAATTTTTTTAGCTAGATTCACTGAGATAGGTATGTTCAGATCTTTCACTACAGCAGTATATTTTCAATTTCTTCTCGTAGTTCTACCAAATTTTGCTTTATAAACTTTGAAGTTATGGTATTAGGAAATATACCAAGTTAGAATTTTTATACCTTTCTGATAGATTGAGCCTTTTTGTCAATGTGCAATAACCCTCTTTGTCTCTGCCAACATTTTTACCTTTATGTTTTTTTTTTTTTTTCCTTTACCTGCCTTAGCTTGGTTCCTATTGGCTGATCTGTATTTATTATTTTATACTTACCTTTTCTTATCATTGTTTTTAGGGTGTGTCTTTTGTAAAAAGCATACTGCTGACTTTTTAAAATGAAATCTAGCAATTTTTAACCAGCTATTTTAGTTCGTTTATACTAGTTGTGATTACATTTCCATCCTCTTATTTTGTGTTTCTAATTTATCCTGTATATATTTCCTTTTTGATTACTCTTGATTCTTTTGTTTTGAACTGAGTTTTCACCAAATAGTCCTATTTTTTTCCTCTGCTGATTTTGAAATAATGCACACAAATTCTATTTTATTTATATTTAATGACCGCTCTAGAAATATTAATGTGTACACTTAACTTTACAAAGTTGCAATTTCTCAATATCTTTACCTTTCTCCCAAAAAGTACAAGAAGTTTTTACATAGATCACCCTACTTTCCACATATATACTATTTTTTGCCCAGTGTTTTAGCTCTGTCTTGATATCTTTCTCCTAACAACTAGATATTGTTATTGTTTTTGTAATCAATGCTAGTTTAATATTTGCCAATGAGCTTAAATTTTCTCTTTTCACATTTCTTCTTGCATCTCAAACCTTCCTCTGGGATCATTTTCCTTCTTCCTGAATTATATCCTTTGGAGGTTGCTTTAGTTGTATAAACTAAATCCAAAGCTACCTGCTGAAAATGCCATTACTCTGGCAAAAAAAAGAGTTTACTACATTTGGCATTTGGTTGTGTTTTTGTTTGAAATGTAATTATTTTATCCTTATTCTTAAGAAATATTTTTGTTGAATATAGAATTCTGAACTGACAGTTTTTCTTAGCACATTAAAAACAATTAAAGATAACTCTTTGTACAGTTGTTAACATAGCAGTTTAATTTTTGTTTCATTGTAGAATATCTTTTCTCTTTTGCTGCTTTTAAAATCCTCTTTGTCTTTACTGTTTTGTAATTTCAATATACTGTGTTTGGATATTTCTTTTTATATTGTTTGAGTTTTTTGGACCTTCTGACTCTGACAAATGGGATTTTATCAATTTCAATAATTTTATCAATAAATTGATTTTTTCAATTCAGGAAATTTTCAGCTGTTGTATCTTTGAATTATTTTATTATTTATGTCCTTTCCTTCTGGGGTTATGGTTAAATGCGTGTTAAATTTTCTGACTCTATCTGTATGTCCCTTAACCTTTCTTTCATAATTTTTATCACCTTGTCTCTGAGTACAGCATCTGTAATTTCTTCGTACCTATTTTCCAGCTTGCCTTCTTTCTCTACCTAATCCACAGAGTTTTGAATTTCATTATTATATTTTTTTACTTCTATAAATTGTATTCTTTTCTTTTTCACATCTTTCTTATCAATTCCAAGAATATTGTAACTATATTCTTTCAATTCCTTCTTTTTTTAATATGTGTAAATACTTATTTTTATTTTTTTTTACTATATTGCATAATTCATATATCTGTAATCTGTAAGGTCTAATTGTAGAGTTTGTTCTTTCTCTTGATTTTTTACCTGTGGTTGTTTGTGGGCATGTGCTCTGCTTAAAAATTTATTTCCTGAAATTAGTTGTAAGGTAGTGCTTCAAGTAAAATTTTCAAAAGAGGATCTGTGTTTGCTTCTGAGTGTGGAACTATCAATAGAAATTCTTCAATTCTTCTTTCTCATTTTATCTCTTTTCTCATTTGATAATATCAAAGGCAAGAAAGACATGTCCTCCCACTATTTTTCTCTGCAGAATCAGTTTTTTCCAGCTCATTCAGTAAAGGCCCTTTGAGAGTCCTGCATCATGTGTACAGTTCAAATTCTGCCTCCTACCTTGCTCATGTGCCAAGCTTTTCCTCTTGTCTTACTCAGACACAACCAATATGGAAACCCCTGTGCTAGGCTGAAGGGTCAGCAGAAACCCTCAGGGCAAACACTAGCTTCAAGGCACAGTTATATCTTTGGATTTGTCCTTCCTTATATTTCATAAACTCTGATTCTTTTCATTATTCCAGCTCAGCTTTACCCTATAAAAGATTTCTAAAAAAATGTTTGGCACTCTTAGGTGTTAGCGATGGGTGAAGTTTTCCTGAATATCTAAACTGCCATATTTCTGGAAAAAAACTGATAAGTATAGTTTTCTTTCCTACCATAGAATAGTGTTTGAAGCAAATTTGATATGATATTAGCAGTGATTATCCCTGTATGATAGAATTTTTTATTTTTTTTTGCCTATCTTTGTCTATCCATCTCTCTCTCTCTACCTACCTATCATCTTTCCATCTATTTCATCCCTGTATGATAGAATTTTTTATTTTTTTTGCCTATCTTTGTCTATCCATCTCTCTCTCTCTACCTACCTATCATCTTTCCATCTATTCATTCATCTACTTATTATGACTACATATTGCTTTGGTGATTTAAAAAAAAATTACTTTGAATAAACAGTAAATTCAGTCTGAATTTCCTGAAAGTAGTTGTATAAACTAAACCCCAGCAAGCTACTGAAAATGCCATTGCTCTGGCTATTAAAAAATGGAAATGTGCTCAGATAGATTGAGATAGATAAGCCTGAGTAGGAAAAAAAAAAAATCAAAGTTTCAAAGGAGACAAAAGATAATGTAATAACAAAAAAGTAAAATAGGGGGATAGGCCTGTAAGAATTCTTCGAATATGCTTTGGGGGAGAAAATTGTGTAAAAAGAAATAGGAAATTTCAAATGTAGTATGTTAAAATGACAAGTAAGCATTTGGAGGATGTGGAAATTAACAGTAAGGCTGACTGTGGATCTGGTGCCAATTTTCCTAGAGCCTTGCTGCAGAAATCTGTTTGGGGGAGAGACTGGACATACTCAGAAGGCAGATCACACATCTGCCAAGGTAGCAAGGAGTGTGAGGAATAATTAACGAAGCACTGTTGGATAGTTTAATTTTTTTTGTTCTTCAACATTATGAAGAAAGACTACTCATTGGAGAAAATGCACCTTGATCTGTAAGGCAGGTGGGACAGGGTGAACAATGAGTTTCCAAATCAGAAAGGAGCTAACCCTGAAAAAGGGCAAAGAAAAAGATACTTGGCAAAAAGATACATGCAAGGGGTGTTATCTTTCGGTGAGTATGGCAACTGACTGGAGTTCAGCAGGCTTTCCCTGGACCTGATTAGAATAGCTCTTCTTTAGGAAAAAATTGTGCATGCACGTATAGGGGCCAGATTCTCAGGGCTTTCTGAAGGTGTCTCTAAAATATCATTCTGGACCAGAGATCTCAGCCCTCAGGAATTTGCCACAGTTCATTCTTCCATTTGCTCATCAAATATTTCAAATAAATCAATTTTTGAGTGACTATTACGTGCCAGGATGTGCTAGGACTAAGGACATAGTGTGGAACAAAAGATGTGATCCCAGTGTCCTGGTATCAGGGAGCATGAAGTCTTTGTGGAGTCCCTGAGTGGTGCAGTTAACATGCTTGGCTGTGAACTGAAAGGCTGGAGGTTCAAGTTCACCCTGGGGCACCTTAGTAAGATCTACTTCCAGAAAATCAGCCATCGGAAGCCCAATGAAGCACAGTTCTACTCTGACACACATGAAGTCACCATGAGTGGGGATCGACTTGATGGGAACTAGTTTGTTTTTTGTTTTTTGGTTTGCTCACCATCTTGAAAATTTTAATTTTTGAACATGGAGCCCTAGATTTTTATTCTACACTGAGCTTCATAAGTTATGAAGCTGGTCCTTTTCTCACTAATTATTTGTTGAATAATTAATAGCACATGCCCCAAACAAGGAAAGTTGGATAGATAGAAGGTAGGTGGATAGGCAGACAAGTAGATAGACATTTTTTTAATTTCTTTTGGCTCTGAAGTAATTCTTCAAGCTTTCTATCCTCCTTTCTACCTTTGAAGGATATTTGACCAAATATCAGTCTGTCTGAAACAAAAAACAAAAAAACAGAGAAGTATTAAGGAGAAAAACCAAAGATCAGCACACAATAAAAACTGATTAATTTGGGGGGTATAGATACATTATGATGATCTTTAAAAGTTGCCTTGGATATAAAAGAAAAACCAGGATAGAGATGTCACATGATATACCCAGATCCTTATCTTTAACAGCTTTCCACAGTGGTCTGGATTTGCACAAAAAAGTTAAGAATCCTGCTCTGTAGGGAAAGTCATTTTGAGAAATCTACCTACATTAAATTGCTATATTTATCACCGCATTTAGGTGAAATTTCGATCAAGAAGTCACCTTGGTAGGTTTCAGTCCCCTACTTAAAATGTAAGTAAAATCACCCCTGCCCAGTAGTGTCACTGGAGGGTTGCGGGGTGTGCGTGTGTGTTCTCCACCAGGTGACAGTGTCAGAGGAGCTACACCAAAATGACTGTCTATAAAAATTTTTATGCAGTGTTTCAGCAAATATTCATTACTTTTTTATTAAAATTTTTTAATGAACATTTTTGTTATAAATTTGTTTTCATAAACCCAGCTTACATGTATCAAAATGCCTACGAGGCTAAAACTATGCTAATGTACTTTTTGAACTTTCTAATGTGCTCTATCAGAGCTGTCATTATTATCCAATTACAATGATGCTTCAGATCACATGGTTTCCGCTGCATGCACCACAAACATGCACTGTTGTATTTGCTGCTAGTGAGGTTTTTATAGTCACTGATTTTATCAAATTTTCTGGTGTTTTAGCTACAATATTGTGGCAATTAGCATGGGGGGGCAACACCATGAGTTACCACAATGGGTGACACCAACCCTAGTGACACCACTGCCCCTGCCAACTTGGAAAGAATTCCTTTAAGTTAAATGCTCAGAGATATCCCTACAAGAAAGATTCTTGTATGAATACGCACAAAGAAAAAAAAAAAAAAACCGCTGCCGTAGAGTCGATTCTGACCCATAGCGACCTTATAGGACATAGTAGAACTGCCCTACAGGGTTTCCAAGGAGCACCTGATGGATTCCAACTGTCATTCATTTGGTTAGCAGCTGTAGCTCTTAACCACTATACCACCACGTGGTATTATATTGATTTAGATTAAAAGCAGGGTACCTGGTAACTGTTGGTGGGTTCCGACTCATAGTGACCCAATAGGACAGAATAGAACTGCTCCATAAGGCTTCTAAAGAGCGGCTGGTGGATTTGAACTGCTGATCGTTTGGTTAGCAGCCAAGCTTTTAAGCACTGTGCCACCAGGGCTACAAAATCAGGGTAGTCACTGAATAATTGGAACCAGAATATAAAGCATAAGGCACATAAAATGCATTAATGGAGAAGTAGAACGAAGCCAAGTATATCTTGTCCAAAGCACTTTGCATGTAAAAATATTCCATTAAGAAAAAGAGTATTTGGATGATGTATTAATGTTACTATACACAAAAAACAAAACCCAATGTTACTATGGACTATGAAATAATTTCCTAGGAAAACACTGACTGCTTAAATGATTACATAAAACATTGTCTAGCCTAGAGTGAAACCTTCCTTCAATTTTGAATACTGTCTGCCAAAATGAATCATAGGAGCAGAATTTAAACATCATAGTATCTTGTGAATGTATAATTTTTTTCTAACATTGCTTGTGGGAGTTTACACCCTAATTAGATAGTTAAGAAGAGCTCTACTTTTTAACCCTTTAAATGTTTCCTGTTTCACATAATCTTCTCCACTTTGCTACTGAAGGATAGCTAGTAATTAGAAGCTTAGTATGGTTAGCCCTCCATATCCCACCAACCATGGATCATTTGTTTGAGCTGTGTTGGCCTGGAGTCTTGGTCATTCGCTACTTGTGTTGTATGAACACTTTTTTTATGTGTGTCATTCATTATTCCTTAAACAATACAATAACTATTTACATAGCATTTATATTGTATCAGGAGTTATAAGTAATCTAAAAACAATTTAAAATATGCGGGAGGATGTGTGTTATATGCAAATACAATGACATTTTATATAAGGGACTTGAGCGTCTGAGAATTTTGTTCTTTGAAGGTTCTGGAACCAATTCCTTGAGGCTAGCAAGGGACAACTGTAATGAATCTTTTTTTGTTGTTGTCGTGAAGATTCAGACTTTTCATTCATATATGTATTATATGATTAAGTGCCTGTTCTATGCTAAGCTTTTGCTAAGGTTTTGAAATAAAACATAAGACAAAAATCTTGCTCTCAGAGAATCTGTGTCCAGTGAGAGAGATGGGTATAGAAATCAAGAAGCACAGTAAAGCGAAGCAGATGCCATCAGAGTTATACTTTTAAGTATGGCAGCATTAGTATTGGCATTATAGTTTTAATACATGGCATCATCAATATTTTAAAATATTAGTAGTATTGCTGTGGTATTAGTGTGGTAGACTGTATTTTCCAAAAATGGCCATAGCAATATTTGTGGTCTCATATGCTCTTTCAGAATCTTGCCAATCCCCTGTCAATAACCCGCTGCCATCGAGTCAATTCCAACTCATAGCAACCCTGTAGGACAGAGCAGAACTGCCCCATAAAGCTTCCAAGGCTGTAAATCTTTACGGAGGTAGACTGCCACATCTTTCTCTTGCAGAGCAGCGGGTAGGTTCGAAGCGCCCATCTTTCCGTTACCAGCCAAGTGCTTAACCACTGTACCAGTGGGGCTCCTCCCCCGTCAATAGGTGCAGTCTATTTTCCATGGAATGCAGCTGAAGTAGCTGTGTGATTTCTAATGCTAGGTCAAGGAAAGCAATTTGATTTCCACCTGAATTGCCGTCTCTTGGGTTGCTCTTGGAAGTCAGCCACCATGCTGTGAGGAAGCCCCAGCCCTACGGAGGGTGGAGGGTGTGGGTGTTTTGGCTGCCAGTCCTGGCCAAGGTCTCAGTTGACAGCCAGGAACAACTGCCAAGCACATGAGCTAGCATCCTTCAAATGATTCCAACACTCAATCTTCAAGCCATCCCAGATGACTCTGAGTAGGGCAGAGAGGAGCTATCCCCACAGAGCCCTGCCCAGATTTATGAGCAAAAAAAAAAAAAAAAAAAGTCATTATTCTATTAAGTCACTAAGCTTTGGGTGGTTATTATGCAGCAAATGATAATGGAAACAATTAGTATAAAGTATTAGTTGGAAGATGTATAAAAAATTTATATTATAAATAAACATGTGATTTAACAAAGGAACATACAAACTGATGTAGAGGTTTGGCCATATAATCTCATTTGAACAGGTGACAACATCAGGAAAAAAAAAAATCATTAAATAAATGCACTTTGTCAAAAAAAAATTTTTTTTTTTGCAAAGACACTTGAATTATGAGTAAGATTTAGCCAAAAAAGAGATAGTATAAGCCCATGAGGCTGGGGCTGAACAGGAATACAAGAAACAGCAAAGGAATGCAGAGATGACTCACTGAGATGGTGGAGTGTGGAGAATAGTGAGTGGTCCAGTTAGGAAGATTTTTTAAAATGGAAGCAGAGACCCAATACTGAGCTGTGAAATCAATTCAGAGAAACAGATCAGCATTTAAACAAAATGAAACAGAACCAAACAGATAGAATAGAATAATAAACAAAATAGTAGAATGCATTGCATATAGTAAGGTTGAGTACTGTGTTGTGAAACCTTAATTTATGCGATTACATAAATGTGTGAACCTGGGTTATGATATAAAATGATTGACTGTAAACAAATAAGTGAACAAACAAAAAACCCAAGTCAGTTGCCATTAAGCTGACTCTGACTCATGGTGACCCCACGTATGTCAGAGTAGAACATACTCCATAGGGCCTTCAATGGCTGACAGAAGTAAATCACCAGGCCTTTCTTCTAAAGCAACACTGGGTGGACTTGAACCACCAATCTTTTGGTTAGCAGCTGAGTGTGTTAACTGTTTGCACCACCCAGGGACTATGGTTGACTGTAGGACCACCAAAAACGTTTGAAAAACACTGTAGAGTTTAAGTTTGGAGGGACAGTAAGAGAGAAGACAGTAATGGTAGGTAGGAAGACTGCTCTACTCCATCTCCAGCACTGCTGCTCTAGAACCAGCCCTCAGTCTCTCACATCTTTCACCTAAAATTAATGGGTTTAAATACTTTATGAAGCATTTTTGGGGGTACATTTATTTTAATTAATATTTACTGATTTTTCCTGACATATTAGTTTCATTATATATTAGTTTTGACATCTGAGAATATGTATCTACCTCCTGTCTTTATATTACTTCTGCTCTCATTCATGTGTTTCTGGATGAATGAGCACAGCGTTGTGACATATTCTTTTCATCAAGAAAGATATTATTATACAAGAATGAAAAGAAAGTTTACCAGTCTACGCTATGTTCAAGAATTAAAGATTTTGAAGAGATTTGCAATCTACTATCTGCTTTAGATTGATCACTGAAGAAAAACCAATTCTCTCTTTAAAAGTATTAATAAACCAAGCAAGCCCCATGTAAAGAGAGCCTTGCATATTGGTACAGCCTTTTTGTAAAACAGCATCTTAAGAACCACTCTCTGAGATGTATAACTCAGTGGGAGCAGAGATACAAATATGAATGTCTAAGGACATTTAGAAGTAACTCAGATTAAAAAAATAGCAGATAATTCAGTAGATTACAGACCCTTACTTAAGATGATGGAATGTGGTCATAAAATATAGAGTTATAAAGGGTGTACAGAAACCAGTAAATATAATAATAGCTAATATTTAATGAATGCTTATTATGTGCCAGCCTCTGTTTTTATTATTTTAGAAATATTATTCTATTAGACACTAGATTCTCATAATATCCTCATGAGGTAAGTAATAATGCAGATTATACAGACGAGGAAACTGAAGCACAGGTATATATATACAGATATATATATATACATATACATATATATATATAAACAACTTGTCCAGGGTCAGAGAGTCAGGCAGTTGCAGGGTGAGGATTTGAAGCCTGGGAGTATGGTGCAGAGCCATACTGCACTATTCACCCCTTGGTTTAAACTGTTCACACACACACAAACACAGATAAGGGTTAGATGTTAATAAAGGTCTGGTTTTAGGGTAGTAAGACTATGAATACTTTTATTGTTATTCTAAATTGTCTGTAATATATTAAATACGTTTAAACAAAACAAAACAAAAAACCCCAAGAAATTTGATGACTAAGAGTGAAAAACAAATGTAGTTTCAATCAAGAAATACTGCAGTTGATTGCACATTATATGAATCCTCAAAACCTACTTTGAGCCTCATTATTTAAGCTACATCTGTTATTGCAGGTCAAATTTCCATTATTTGTAAGACCACGCAGAAATTCTATTTCTAAAGCTGCGTGTTCTATTCTTGTTACGGATTTTCAGACCAAGTAACATATGGTGCCATTTTTTATAAAGTTTAATCTGATTTAGTTACTCTGTGTTCCCACCCCCAGTCTCTCCAACCCAATGAATACTGCAAATGTATTTTTATCATTCAAATTCAAAACTAGATCCATATACATCAACACTAAGTAAGTATGTCTATTGGGGGCTGGAGAGAACCAACTGAACTTAAATTTTCCCAAGCTGTATTACGTAGAATTCTCAGTATTCAAGACAGAACTTTCTCTATTAATAGAATATCTAGTGGCTCTCTTGTTATAGAGCAAAAAAAGAAAAAAAGATTTTTTTTCTTTTTTTGCTCTATAACAAGTCCTGAAGTCAAAGATGTTTTAAGTTACTGTGTTTGTTTTTTATTTTAAGTCAATGGACACTTTACTAATTGTCTTTGTAATTTGGGGTAAAGGGTTTTTTATACGCTTTATTGGTCAGTATATTCCAGATTATGTTTTGGTAATAAATTAACCTCAAAATCTAAATGCCTTAGACTTCCACTTCTAGCTAAGCTAGAGTATCGAACCACCAAACTCACTGCCGTGGAATCAATTCCAACTTACAGCAACCTTATAGGACAGAGCAGAACTGCCCCATAAGGGATTCCAAGGCTGTAAATCTTTACAGAAGCAGACTGTCACATCTTTCTCCTGGTGGAGCTACTGGTGGGTTTGAACCCCCGACCTTTCAGTTAACAATTGAGTGATTTAATCACTGCACCACCAGGCCTCCTAACAGAGTAACAGGGACCATATTTACCATGCTACCCTCCTAAAAAAAACTGGACAATGAAAGGTCTTGATTATTGATTAATAGGAAACAAATAAGTTGAGTCCTATAATTAGAATATACTATGGACTGCCAGGAGAATGAACAAGTCTGTCTTGGAAGAAATACAGCCAGAGTGCTCCTTGCAAGTGAGGATGGTGAGACATTTCATGTACTTTGGACCAGGCCCTGGAGAAGGACATCATGCTTGGTAAAGTAGAGGGCCAATGAAAAAGAGGAATACCCTCGATGAGATAGACTCACACAGTGGCTGCAACATGGGTTGAAGCATAACATTGATTGTCAGGACCAGGTTTCATTCTTTTGTACATAGGGTCATTGTAAGTCAGAACAGACTTGACAGCACCTAACAGCAACAACAACTTACTGCTTTGCGAGAGTTTCCGGGTCACAGTGTATAACAGAATGAAATGTTGACTGGTCCTGCACCATCCTCACAAAAGTGGGTATGTTTGAACCCATTCTTGCAGCCACTGTGTCAATTCTTGTTAAGGGTCTCCCTCTTTTTCACTGACCCTCTACTTTACCAAGCATCATGTCCTTCTCCAGGGATTTGTTCCGCCAGATAACATGTCCAAAATTAGCGAGACAAAGTCTTAAAATCCTTGCTTCTAAGGAGCATTCTGGCTGTACTTCCTTCAAAACAGATTTGTTCATTCTTCTGGAAGTCCATGGTATATTTGATATTTCTTTCATCAGCATAAAATTCAAATACATCATTCTTCTTTAGTTAGTCTTCCTTTTTCATTCACATGCATATGAGGCCTCTGAAAATATCAGGGCTTGGGTCAGGTGCACCTTAGTCATCAAATGTACAGGGAACATTTTTAAAAATAGATTATATTTTGTGCCATAAAACAAGTTTCAATAAATTTAAAAGGATTTAGTTTCTAAAAAGTATGATTGCTAACCCAAATATAATTAAATTAGAAATCGATAAGAGAAAAATCTCTGGAGAAACTTTGAAAAATTGGGAAACTAAATAATACACTTCTAAGTAACCCATGGGCTAAAGAAAAATATAAAAAAAAGAAAATTAGAAATTGAACTGAATGAAAATTAAACACAACCAATGAAACTATGTGCTACTGAAATGATGCTTAGGAGGAATTTATTGCACTAAACACTTATATTAGAAAAGAAGAAATAGCTGTAATCAATAATGTCAGTTTCCATCTTATAAAACTAGAAAAAGACGATGAACTTAAAATAAGCGGGAGGAATGAAACAATAAAGTCAGAGTAGAAATAAATCAAATAGAAATTTTAAAACAATGTGGAAAAATCACTGATATCAAAAGTTGGTTCTTCAAGAAGATCAAACAATTGACGAACACAAACTACCCGTCTCAGAAATAAGAGAAGTTACATCACTACAGACTCCACCGATGTTTAAATGACAATAAAGAAACGTACTGAAAAACTTCATGTCAAAAAATTAGATAATTTAGGTGAAATAAACAAATTCTTTGAAAGATGCAAACTACCAAAAACAAGCACTCACATACGCTAAAAACAGTAACTTAACCAAGGTTTCATTCTTGTTTAAGCTACATGTCCTTTGAAGATTTATGGGAGCTTTGCTCCACTGACTCACTCAGGCTTTGAAAGCTGCATTGAAGATGCCTCATCTGCTGCATCAGGGCAAGAGCAGGACTGAAGAATCAGAATATGACTTGTGTTCACGCTTGGCCAGTAGTCACATGGCTCTACCTAAATGCCAGGGTGTTGGGAAGTGAATGGCGAGCATAAATGTCTCTTTCACAGACTGACGATAATTCAGTCATGATATCCAATGCTACTACTTACCAAAAGGGAAAAAAATGCACACCGACAATTCTAAATATCTCGAATTACATTCTGTATTATACCCAACAGCAATTTTAGATAAGTAGTTTCATTTTGGGAATGAATGATTTAATCTTACCACTCTCAGTTACATCAACACTACACATTTGACGTTTTGTTTAATACTGTAGATAATTTGACTGTTTGAGAGCTCCAATAACTTTGCAATAATCAGCAGAATATACTCCTACATTAAAGTTTAGTTTGAAATAACAATTTTATTTCCTACGCACTATGTCATTGCTGTATTGGAGAACAGTTTGAGGATTTAAAAATCAAGCACTGTATGGCTCTTTTTGCATTAAAATACCACCTAGGGCCTGACAATACAATATTGATAACTGTCATTTCATTTTGCACACAGTAATTTTAGTACCATATGCAGACAGTCCCGAACAGTATCTTTTTGATATGTAAAACGGTGAACAGGGAAAGTCGATGTCTTGGATTCTTAGAGGTAAAAAAAGCTCTTCTATAATTAGAGTCTAGAGCTAATCAGGGGAAACATTATAAAGAACCCCCATGCTCCCTGAGAGAGAGGGAAGAAACTGATACATATTGTATTAAAGTATCCAACCAGTTCATTCCTAATAACTGGCTGTATATACTTCACTAATCTCTCTAGTTCTTGTTCTAAATCTCCAGGGATTATATTCCTTTCTTTGCTAGGATCCCTGTACTGATTAGCTTGCAAAATTCCTATTAAAACAAGACAAATACATTTTTGATATGTTGGATAAACTTTATAGCAACCCAGAACTGTTTATTTCTCATCATTTGATTCCATTTGAAATCAGTAAATCTTTTTGCTTCATAAAACTTCATTGGATCTTGTTAAAAAAAAAAAGGGGGGAGTTTACAAATTAAATTAGACAAAAGGAAAGAAAATAGGGCTACTGATGATCTATTCAGCTCCTAAACTTCAGGAGTTTGGGAGCACAGAGGGAGAGTGCTTTATTTTCACATGTATTTTCCCCTTGGATGTTCCTACCAATGACCTGCTTGTGTTAACAGAACCAAAACTCTGGCATCAAGCCTAGCAAGTGTGCATGTGCTTAATGAGATCAATTTTTGCATTCACTGATTCAGATAATGTCTTTCAGCATCTACTACTATGAGGTACCACACTAAAAAGTATGGAAAAAATATTTGTGTATATAAAAAATATATATATATATTTAAATTGTACTCGCTATCACAGCTGTATTTCTAAGTAACTTTGAAAAATTCTATTTAAATTCAAGAGTTGGTAAACTTAAACATAAAATAATATACTAAATTTTTCCAATTAAAATAATATACTAAATTTTTCCAATTAAATTTTGCTAGCTTTTATTTTATTTTTTTAGTGAAGCAAGAAAGGAAATAAATTAAAATTAGAAGGAAATTCTTTTCAGGAAGCTTGAGAAATATCCCAGTAGTTAATTTTCATTTTACCTCAGACTAGGATAAATAAAAATTAAGGTCATTTAAAATCCTCAGAAATGGGAATTTCAAGTAAAGATGGCCATATGAAGTAATTTTCTATTCTAGTCTACTTCTAAATTCACCATCATTAGCAGCAAATGAAATTATATAAAAAAATTTATCTTCAGTGAAGCAATGTCATGTCCATAATCCAAACAATAAACTGTGAATTAAATATTGTGAAATACAGGCCAAAATAAATAAAGAAGCTGTGAAAGTTGATACATAACTCCTTTCAAAATCTTACCTATTTTGGTCCCTAAAGGTAAGAGCAGAGTCTGAGTACATGGTGTAGCATGGAATAAGAAAGGACTGTTGCAATACAAGAGAGCCATATGCCTACGGCTATATCCACTGTCTATAACTTATGTCTTCATCTAGCCTAAGGAAGCCATCAGTGGGGCAAGAAGGTAAAGAAGGGAAGAGAGATTTCTAAGACATAATAGGCTGAACATATGCATTGATATCTGTTCTGTCCGGAAGTCGCATCAGAATGACATAGTGTTATAAAGGATAAAAACTCAAAAAACAAAAAGAATATGAGAAGATTCAATGATAGATGAAGTGTCAGCAACTGAGAGAAATGGAAAGCAAGTGGAAAAACAGTGATTGACTAAGCACTGGGAAAGATAAAGCCTGAGTGCCTGAACAAAAAGGATGCAAATGAAGATTTAAGCCCCAGAACCTTGGAAAGATTCAGGAATTAAAGGGAAGAGGTACTTCAGGAGTGGGAGTGAGAGGTTGGGCTGAAAAGATGGGATCTTGCTGAAATCTTTATATTGAGCAGTCAGACCCCTAGGTAGGGTAGGGTTTATTGTCTGAAGAAATTACTAGAGAGCTGGCAACTTGCAAAACACTAGGCACAATGGAGATCTGGAATGTTAACCTTCTTGAAACTGAAAGTTTTAGGAAAAATTGGATTGCATTTTCTCTAGATCAGTGGTTCTCAAATTGTGGCCCCAGGATCAGCAACACCAGCAACACCTGGAAACCTATTACAAATGCAAATTCTCAGATTCTACCTACTGAATCGAAAACTCTAAGGGTGGAGTCCAGCAATTTGTGTTTTAACAAGCCCTCTAGGTGATTCTGGGAGTCCTTGGATAGCACAAACACTTAAGCCCTTGGCTACTAGCTGAAAGTCTGGTGGTTAGAACCCACCCAAAGGCACTTTGGAAGAATGGCCTGGAGATCTACTTCTGAAAGATCTTGGCCATTGAAAACCCTATAGAGTGCAGTTCTATTCTGAAACACATGGGGCTGCCATGAGTCGGAATCAATCCTATGGCAACTGTTTTTTTCTTTTAGGTGATTCACGGGCACACTCAGGTTTGAGAACTACTGCTCTAGAGAAACTGGATGGCTCTAGAAGTCTGGTGCCAGCCAGATCATCCTACCATGAAGACTAAGAGTCGGCTATATACAAGCATGCACAGAGTTTCCAAAGTGCTTTATAAATACCGAACACGTAAGGGATCACGAGAAATTTGAGGAAAGTCTTGAAGATGAAATATAGAAACCTAAACAAACAGGAAAAAGGACAAAGAGAGAAGTGTGATATTGGTGAGAGCAGAAGAAAGTTCAAAAACTGTAAATGATATATATCTCCAGAGACTGGATTCATGAAACCAGACCAGATGCTAAAAAAACTAAATAACGGGAAAACAAAAAATAGCTCTTGGAAACTGAAAGTACGACTGCTCAAATTAAAACAGGAAAAAAAAAAAAACCCTCTGGAAGAGTTATATGTGAAGGTTATCGAAATCAAAATGTGTCACTGTGTACCAAGCACAGGAAGGAAAAAGTACCTGAGCTAAGCACCAAAACCCAAACCAAACCCACTGCTGTCAAGCCGATTCTGACTTATAGTGACCCTATAGGACAGTGTAGAACTGCCTGAAGTTTCTAAGGAGTGCCTGGCGGATTCAAACTAACAACCTCTTGGTTAGCAGCCATAGCACTTAACCACTACGCCACCAGCGTTTCCGCATTAAGCACATCATCATGAAATATCAGAATAATAAGGGCTTCAGAGATGTGAGAAAAGTGTTACATATAAAGGCTGGAGAATCAAAATGGCACCTAGCAATGCGGCAGCAGCAGCAGCACTGTGTAATCTAGGAGACAATGGAAAAAAAAAGTTCTCTAAATTTCAGGGAGAAAATGGTTTCTAACCAATACCAGGCAAGCTACCTTTCTAGTGTGAGGATAGAACAAAAACATTTTCAGATAAATATCTCAATATTTACCTCCCAAGTGCCCTTTCTCAGAGTGTGCTCCATGTAAACAGGAGGACACGGGATTTGGGAAACAGGGCCATCAACACAAGACACAGAGGAAAGCAATCCTCACAAGCCAACGCCACAGGAAATTCCAAGGGTGTTCTGTGCATCAGACTTAGAGAGTAACCAGCTAACTGGCTCTGGAGAACTGGGGCTCCAGGATCGGACTGATGTCTGTGGTGAGGGGTTGGGGGTATGGACCTGTTACCGGAATGAGGTTCTTGCCTCTCACTGGTTAAGAATGAGCAGGTAAGGCACGTAGAGTTTTCCACATGAGCAAAGCTTTATTGAAGAGGCTTGCAAGCAGAGATGAGGAAGGCCTAGAGCAACGCATACCTCTGTCCCACAGAACAAAAGACGGGCCTGAGTTTTTAAAAGTTCTTGGGTGGGAAAAGATTCATGTTTACTCATAGACACAGGCCGGTGTATGTTAACTAAGGTGCAAGCATAGCAGCTTTCCAAGATGGCTCCTGTCCTGGAGGCCTCTGGGATTCATAAACCAAAAACCAAACCCAGTGCCGTCGAGTCGATTCTGACTCATAAGCGACCCTATAGGACAGAGTAGAACTGCCCCATAGAGTTTCCAAGGAGTGCCTGGCGGATTAGAACTGTGGACCCTTTGGTTCGCAGCCATAGCACTTAACCACTATGTTCATAGCAGGACTTAAGGGGTGTTGCGCCTGCACAGTCTCTCGCTCTCCGGGTTCAATTTCCCAGCTGGGGCTGTAGCCCCTCACTGCTCCTGGTGGAAGGTCACACAGTGGTCACAGGTGGATGTTCTGCGCATGTCCTTGGGGCTGGTTTTCTCCAGCTGCTTCTGAAAGACAACTTTAAAGAAGTTTGCAGGCTGTTTTCTGATACCCTGCCCCATTGTTCTGGGGAATGGCTTTGTTTCTGTGCCCTGGCCCATTTTTTGTACTTTGTTTGCAGATTAGGGGACCCTCTGTTCCCTGTCTTAATAAGTCCCTAAGTTCCACACCCAACCCCCTATTACCTCCCTGACAGTATAGCCTATCTCTCTTTTACATACTTCTCCTCTAACCACACCAGTCTCTTTCCTGTTCTTCAAACAGGCACCCTCTGCTCTCAGGGCCTTTGCTCCCTGTCGTAGACCTAGTCTATTACTTTCCCCCTAATCTTTTCCTTTAAGCATTTTTCTATGTGGAAAATAATACTGAACTTGGGAAGAATTGTGACATTAACATGAAAAAAAACAAGGCAATTATTAATTTGAGGAAAAGATTGAACAGTAGAGGAATGTAATTATCGTTCAGTTTTGAAAAATGTTTATACAGTAATATTAATGTAGGTACTGACTACTGATTTTAAAAAGAATAATGATATAATCATAACGGGAGAATGTGAGGGGGGGAAGCATGTGAGGCAGAGGCGGTGTGAGTGGGCTAAATTCACACATTCCATAATAGGAAGTCAATAGCTAACGTGCAATTGTTAATCATGACACAGCAGAATAATTATGCTCAGATTCAGGGAAAAGGCTAATGGTGAGCCTGGACTCCAATTAAATAAAGAATTGATACTAGACAACTGGAAGAATAATGGATATGCTATTAAGATTATATAATAATTCAAAAAGAGCCCTGGTGGTGCAGTGGTTAAGAGCTATGGTGACGAACCAAAGGTTGGCAGCTTGAATCCACCAGCCATTCCTTGGAAACCCTGTGGGGCAGTTCTATTCTGTCCTGTAGGGTTCCCACGAGATGGAATTGACGCAACGGGTTTGTTTGTTTTTATGGTTAATAATACAAATAACAAAGGTTAGGGCCTGAGGAAGAGGGATTTATAAAAACATTAATTTCAAAATATTTCATAGTAGGAAAGAAATAAGAATGGTCTAAAAAATCAAAAACGAATATGTAAAAACTATAACCTCCTAATGTTTTTCATAATCTTTTCCTGTTATCTATAGAAATTCTATGGAAAGAGTAGTGGTACAGTGGTTAAGTGCTCAGCTACTAACTGAAAGTTTGGCAGTTAAAACACACCAGCTGCTCCATGGGAAAAAGATGTGTCAGTCTTCCATAAAGATTACAGCCTTGGAAACCCTATGGGCCAGTTCGACTCTGTCCTATAGGGTCACTGTGAGTCAGATTCAACTAGACGACAATGGGTTTGGTTTGATTTTCCTATGTATTCATATATACAATAAAGCACATAGGTGGCAGGAATACATTTACTTCTTAGACTTAACCAAACACCTCTCGGGATTGGCTTACGGGGCCTGAAGGCTTAGGACCATGGTTTCGCGGGATAACTCAGTCAATTGGCATAATATAGTACGTAAGGTTTATGTTTTACATCCTAGCTTGGTGAATAGTGTCTGGGGTCTTAAAAGCTTACAAGTGGCCATCTAAGATACCACCACTGGTCTCTATACCACTGGAGTAAGAGAAAGAAGGAAACCAAAGATTCAAAGAAGAAACTTGTCCACAGGACTAATAGTCTACATGAACCACGACCTCATCCACCCTGAGACCAGAAGAATTAGATGGTGCTTGGCTACCACTACTGACCATTTTGATCAGGACCACAATAGTTGGATCCTGATAGAATGGGAACAAAAAATGGGACAGAACTCAAATTCTTAAAAAGTCGAGACTGACTGTACCATTTCAGACTGGAGGACTCCCTGAGACTATTTCACTGAGATACTGTTTAAACCTTGAACCAAAACTATTCCATGAGGTCATCTTTTAGCTAAATAAAAGATTGGCTCATAAAATAAACAATACCATCCAGGAGTACAGTGATCCTTTAAAAAATCATCTATATGAGACCAAACAGTCAACATTGCCTCAAAAGCAAAGATGAAAGGGTCAAGAGGCAGGGAAACTAGATTATTGGAAATGGAACAACCAGAATGGAAATAATAAGAAAGTTGACACACTATGAAAAGTCTAACCAATGTCACTGAATAAATTCTGCAGAAAATGTTAAAATAGAAACCTAATTTGCTGTGTAGACTTTCACTGAAAACACAATAAAATATTTTAATTTGAAAAAAGAGATTCTAGAAATAAATACTTCTTGATGTTTTTGAACTTTATAGGAAGTGAAGCAAATCTTTCAGCTCCAATTAAATTACTTTTTTTTTTGCTTTTTAAAATTTCATGTTAAAAAGTAATCATTTGTAATAAAAAACATTGTATAATATCATTTAATTTTTTTATTCTATCCACTTATCTTATTTTTCTAAACCTCCACCCCCCAAAAAAAACAGGCAAACCCATTACCATCAAGTCGATTCTGACTCATAGTGACCCTGAAACCTCTACCCATCCACACTTATATCTGCATAAATACATGGAGAACATCTAGAATGATGTTCACCAAATGTTAATGATTTTTGTTCTGAGTGGTGAGACTTGGAGCCACTTTATGCTTTTGTCTTTGTATTTTTTGTATTGGTTGACTTTTAAAAAAATAATAATGATATCGTTCTTAAAAATATTTTTAGAATCTTGAAATTGGAGAAACTATCTTTTAATGAATTTTATGGTTTGCAAGCCATGAAATTGAATGATGTCATTTCCTTTTTACCATGCTGCTGTTTTTTTTTGTATTATAATCTCTCACTATATGCTTTTTTAGCACTCTTATAATTAAACTAGTTGTTTCATGTTGCTCATTTCCTCATTTACCATTTTTTCTCCACGTACACATCATTACCTTTCTTATTCCTATGAGTCACAGGCTTGAGTTTAACTTATAGTATTATTTATAACCCTCTATATAGTTCACGTTTGAAATGAACACAAACAGAATGGTCACATTTTTGCAATGGATTTGCTACATAATTAATTTTTCTGAAAAAAGTTTATATATTTGTATATGTCGCTATGAGTCAGAATTGACTCTATGGCAACAGGTTTTTTTTTTTTTTAAATATATATATATATATACACACACACAAACTTTTTGGAAATTTATGAAGGAATATTGTGAACCACCAAATTATGTTTGATATCATAATAAGAGGAAACCGTGGTGGCATAGTTGTTAAGTGCTACGGCTGCTAACCAAAGGTTGGGCAGTTTGAATCTGCCAGGTGCTCCTTGGAAACTCTATGGGGTAGTTCTACTCTGTCTTATAGGGTTGCTATGAGTTGGAAATGACTCGACAGCACTGGGTTTGGTTTGTTTTTTTATCATAATAAGAAAGGTTTTCTGTTTACCTCTGAAACATTCAAACATGTATTCAAAAATTGAAAAAAGGAAGGATTTCTCCTATTTTACTTGTTGGAATCTAAGAGGATAAGCGCTACCTCCACAAACAATAAGGGCAATAAGAACAAAATGACAATAGTTGTAGTCAGGGGCACTATTCAAAATATTAGGAGCCCTGGTGGCGCAGTGGTTAAGAGCTCACCTGCTAATCAAAAGTTTGGCAGTTTGAATCTTCCAGAGGCTCCTTGGAAACCCTATGGGGCAGTCCTACTCTGTCCTATGGGGTTGCTATGAGTCAGAATGAACTCGATGGTAATATGCTTTGATTCAAAATATTTAACACTCTGGCCAGGGGGAAAGCTGGAACAGGAGAATTAGAGCAGAAGTTACTAGAGCTGAATTAGGTCCAGAAGGCACTCCTTGGGGACAGGTATTAATCCATTTGTTCTGAGTTGAGGGGGAAACGGATAAGGGTCTGGGAATGGGCCTAGATCACCCAGAATGGTGGTGGGCATTGAGGAAACAGGCTAGAAACTATCTATCAGTATGGATATGTAGTTAACTACCAGTAGTTAACCACAGCCAGTACTATAGCCAAGGCTGAAGATCAACCTTGGTTACAGTATCTTACATATATAGAGTTAGAATTTTTATACAAATTCAAGCCTAGGAAACAAGGACAAAGTTAAAGGAACTCTGGTAAATCATGGCCTGAAATCCCAGTATCATTGGTCAATGGCTTTGGGTTAAGCATTACCAACCTTTCTTTTAAAAATGAAAGTATGTTTATCAGGCAGTAACATCAACGCTATTGTTAGCTATTGACATTGATGAGGGGCTTTCTTAAAAGGTTAAGAACAGGATACCAAGTGAAGGGCAGTTTTGAAAGAGAGGAGGACAAAGGAGACAATATAAATAATGGAGCCTTTATATATATGGATGAGCTCATAGCAACTCATAGATCACTATGAGTCCGAATCGACTCTATGGCAAGGGGTTCTTTTTTTTGGTATATGGCTGAGCAGACAACAAATGAAGATTAGACATAAAGAAGGGCAGGGGATGGACTATCAATAATGATAAGACAGTTAGAAAAAATGCCAGAGACAATCTTTTTCTACTTGCTCTCGCCCCCGCCCCCTCCCTGGGCTCCCTTCCAGAAAGAAAACAAGAGTTGGCTTCAATATTTCATCTCATTTTAACAGCAGGGAAATTGCTAGCCATTCCGATGGCAGCAGGGAGGGGGTCTCATGCTTCCTCCTTTCCAGATCTAAAATGCATTTCCTCCTCCATATTTCCTGCTGTATTTTGTTCTAATTAGTAGCTAAATATATTTGCCATAATAAAAACACAGACTTGGAGAACTAGAATAGTTTTAAGTGTTTATGGATAAAACCATCTTGTAATGATCTGTGCCAAACAGAATAGACCCTGATTCCAAAAATCAAGGTTTCTTCAGCCTTGGCAATATTGACATTTTGGGCCAGACAGTTCTTTGTTGTGAGAGCTGTTCCGCACATTGTAGGGTGTTTACCAGCATCCCAGACTTTCCTTTCTAATTGTGTTTAATGTAGGCTAATGTTAACTTTTTTTTTTTTTTTAATGTTAACACCGGTATTTATTTGCTGATCACATGTTACTGGTGAGCAGGGGGAATTGGCCAATAGATGTAAAAACGTGAGCAAGAAATCAATTGTGGATTTAAAACATTTCATACTAAACCATATTTTCATAGTTAAGCTGTGGCAGCATCATTCATTCATTATTTCATTCAACAAATATTCATTTACCAGGCACTGTTCATGAGTTGCAATCAATTTGATGGCAGTGGGATGGGTCTTGGTCCCTGGGTGGTGCAAATGGTTACCGTATTTGGCTGCTAACCAGAGGTTGGAGGTTTGAGTCCACCTACAGGCATCTCAAAAGTAAGGCCTGGTGATCTACTTCCAAAAAACCAGCCATTGAAAATGCTGTCAGTGCAGTTCTACTCTGGCAAACATGGGATTGTGTCTGCCTTGAGTCAGGGGTGGCAACTAGTTTGATTCTGGTACAAAAAGACGTTTGACTCTGTTGTCGTGGAACTTACATTTCTGTGTCCACACACAAATATTCCAGTAAAAGGTAAAAATTACAGTTATGTGCTAACCGATCTTTGACCTTTATGTCTCACTGTACTTAAAATCATTCTAAAACAGCATTCAAGAAAGGTAGTTATTTAGGTGGTGCCAGTAGGGGTACAACCGGTGGTTATAAAACTAAAAAAATTCCAATTAATTTAAATGTCCACTTCCCACATAGGTTCCAGGAAGTATCCACACGGAAATACATTCAGTTTCCTGAACCCTGGAAGCTCTTTCTCAACTCCAGATGTTGATGTATTCCACTGTTTCTTCTAGGAATTTATTCTCAACACCCCTCCTCCCGTTAACTCTCCCCCCCCCAAGTCCAATGACTTCTTAAATGTGATTTGTTCATTGTAATTGTCATTCCTAATTATTGTTATCTTCTCCAGAAAGTCTCTATCTTCTCCAAAGCTGAATTAGGGTTCCTATTGGAACTCCCCTAAAACTCTCTCTGTACCCCATCACAGCCTTTATTCTGTGTTGTAATTGTTTGTTTCTTGATGTTATGGGCTGTACCTTGTTCACCAACATATATCCAGTGGCTAGCATATTCTCTGTCATATATCGTGTGCTCAATGTTTAGTTATTGAATAAGTAAATGGATGATTACTTCATTAGGGAAATGCTTCCTGCCATGGATTCTAAAATACAGGACACAGCCTGGCTATGGGAGGCATCCTGCTCGATTCCTAACATCTGTTGTCCAGCTTCCGTGGTTTTCATGGATTTCTCGGTCTCTGAGTTTACGTAATTACTAATCTTGCCTTGCCTTTGACATACCCTTTTTACAATAACCGCCTTTATGAGGTTGATGTTAATAGCCACATTTCACCATCACTACTCTTTAAGTCACTCTTTGTACATTCATCTATATTTCTGTTGCGCCTTATCTAAGACTTTTCCTGGCTTTGCAACTACATTATTCTTTAGTTCAAGTAGTAACATTTTTAAGCATCTATTATGAATTTAGGTCGTTATGAGTTGAAATCGACTAGACAGCAATGAGTTTTTAATAGGTGGCACAGTCGTTAAAATGCTTGGCTGCCAACCCAAAGGTCAGCTGTACAAATAAATGCACCAGCCACTATGACGGATAAAGATTTGTCAGTCTGTTTCCATAAAGATTTACAGCTTTGGAAACACTTTGGGACAGTTTTACTCTGTCCCGTAGGGTTGCTATGAGTTTAAATGGACCAGACAGAAGATTTTGTTGTTGTTGTTTTTTATTATGAATTTGACACTGTGCTTAGCACTCAGTGTACAAAGATGAATGGGTCAGCCCCTGGTCTTGGAAAGCACGTAGTGTGCCACCTGCTTCTTCAACTTGATTTACAATTCCTGCCCCAACTGTTCAAAAGACGATTACGAGAGGAAAAATCAAAACAAACCCATTGCTGTGGAACCAATTCTGACTCATAGCAACCCTATAGGACAGAGTAGAGCTGCCCCATAAGGTTTCCAAGAAGCAGCTGGTGGATTTGAGCTGCCAACATTTTGGTTAGCAGCCTGAGATCTTTAAGCACTGCACCACTAGGGCTCCATTGCCAGAGGTCATGTTTTCAAGATTGGTTTCCAAACAAGCTTTCAATCTTATTATCTGAGCTCATGTGTGCCCCTTTCAGTTGTCATTTCCACTCTCGGATGCCTTGTCTGCCCTATCCTTCTAGCCTAGTAACACCATTTTGTGGCTTTTACAGACCATATCGAAGGGGTCCTGGTGATGAAGTGGTTAAGTGCCTGGGTGCTAACTGAAATGTCAGCAGTTGAAACCCACCAGTGACCCCATGGGAGGAAGATGTGGCAGCCTGCTTCCATAAAGATTACAGGCTTGGAAACCCTATGGGGCAGCTCTACTCTGTACTATAGTGTCACTACGAGTTAGAATCGGCTCAATGGCAATGGAGAGTGGAGACAGACAACATCACTCTCCAATTTCTTACGTTCTTCTTTACTTAAAAAAAAAGCCCTTCCTGAGACTGTTATCCCAGTGAGGCACTTCACTCAACTTGTTTCTGGAGTTCCAGAACCTTTGAAAATCCCTCATTAGGTATGGCTCATTGCCTAGGGAACTGCTTCTTACCTGGATATATTTAGGAGTGGGATCAGACGTGCAATTTTCTTTTCCCAGAGAGAAAAAAGAGGACTCCCACAGAACCTTTTTCTCAGCTCCCTGCTCTCAGATAGGAAAATAATTCCTATGCTGGTGGAAAGTCTGCTAAAATTTCAACGCATCAGTCTTTTCACAGCATTTACGTTATAAAAGTAGATAAATATAAATTAATCATTCCAAAGAAAATGCCTCGACTTAAAAATGGCAAAGAATAAGAATGTATAAGTCACAAAACAAGAAATTTATATTGCCAATAAGGATATTTTAAAAACTCTGCCTCAATAATAGAGATATTAAAATGAAAATACAATAGCAATTTTTTTTGATTTTCAAGTTATCAGCAGTTATTAAAATGAAATTACCCAGAATTTGTGAAGGTTGAGGGAACAGATACTGTCCTGCCCTGCTGAGAAGATAAATTAGTATCACCTTGTTAAAAAGTAATTTGAAAATATGATTAAAGATGCATTTATCTTTGACCTAGCAATTCTACTTTTCAAAATTTATTGCAAGGAATTTATCAGAGACATGAATAAAATACATGTCCAAGATTGTTCACAGCAGCATCTTAATAATTGAAATAATAACATTAATGGTGATGATGATGACAGTAATAACTAAAATTCATTAAGTGCCTACTATGTGCTAAGCACTATTCTTATAATTCCATGAGATAGGTACTATCGTTCTTTCCATTTTACCGATGAAGAAGCTCAGACATACAGAAGTGCCTTGCCTAAGATCTCAAAGCCACTAAATAGTAGAACCAAGATTCCAACCCAGGCATCCTAGACTATGTTTGTAATCACTAAGAATCGGGGACTGATAATATTACCAAACATCATATGATGGAATGTTATATAGGCTCTTAAGTCATTTTAAATACTCAGTTGCATTGGAAAATGTTCACAATATATTGTTGAGTGAATAACGCAGGTGAAAAACATCTTTTACAGCCTGTTATCAGTTTTGTAAAAATTAATGTACAGGTAGTCCTCAACTTATGATGTATTCAGTTACCATGAACCACAATTATCACCTTTCTTTTTTTGTCTGTCTTAGTAATATGTTGCAGTACACAATTTGCTGATGTCATTGTTCTTAGATGTTCATTCCCCGCTGTTCAATTTTAGGACTTACTATTTAAAACACTGCCAGGTTTAAAAAGATACTGATAACAAAAGGCAATAAAAATGAAAGTTTTTAATAGATGAGGTATTCAATTTATGTCAGAATAGACAGTATGGAGTCGTCAGAACAGAACCCCGTTGTAAGTCAGGGAATATCTGTGTATATGCTGTGGTAGGCAGAGTTCAGAGTTGATCTCTAATGATCCCTACATCCTGGTGCTCACGCTCTCTATAGTCCCCTCCCTTTGAGTGTGGACTGGTCCGAGTTGCTTGCTTTTAATGAATAAATGCAGGAAAAGTGATAGAATGTCACTTTTGTGATTGTAACCTCTTGTAACCTAATGCTTGCAGACTGTCTTGTTGGCTTTGATTAAAGGAGATGCTATCTTGAAGAAGTGCATAGGGCAAGGAATTGAGGACAGATTCCAGCCAATAGCAAGTTAGGAACTCAGGCCTTTAATCCAACAGTCTTTGTGGAACTGAATCCTGCCACCAATCACTGAGTGAGCTTGGAAGCAGATTTGCCCCAGTTGACCTTGATTCCAGCCTTGTGAGAAACTCTGAAACAGAGGATCCGGTTAAGCCATGCCTGACTTACATGTTGACACTAAATGTTCTTATTTTAAGCTAAGTTTGGGGGTAATTTTTTATGCAGCAATGAATAGCTCAAACATACATATTTACAGAACATTTACAGGACTGTGTCTGCAAACTGTGATTGTGATAATACTAATGACTTCTCTTTGCAACTTGGCTTTTTTTTCATACCTCATTTTTTAAATAAATAGTACATTTTGTTTATATAATTATCCTAACAATCATTGCTGTGTTTGAACCCATTGTTGCAGCCACTGTGTCAATACATCTCGTTGAGGGCCTTCCTTTTTCTCAATGATCCAAAAAAATAATAGCTACCAGTTATTTCAGCCTAGCTACAATCCACACATACATTTTCTCATTTGTTTTGCACAAACATCTGTGAGATAGATATTACCACCCCAGTGTCTAGCAATAAAACAATAGAACACTAAAGCCAGAATTCAATACCAGATTGCTTCATGTTTCTCATGTGGGATGTGTACCACTGGTGAAAAGATTTTAGGATGGATACAAAGTCATCTTCTGTTTGCTGTGGTACATCAAGATTCCAATAAGCTTAGAAATAACCAGAGCACTCTATTCAATTTTAGATTTTCATCAAGAATATTAACATTGAGTTATTAGTAACATTAAAAAAGTAAACTCTTATGTGGGTGATGCTCAAAAACGTTATCACCAAGTAAAAGAAGTTTTATACCAAAGAGTACATGCTATATGGGTCTATTTCTATGAAGTTCTAGAAAACAAAATAAAACAAAACAAAAACATCAATGATGGGATACAAAAATAATAGTTTTTGCCCCCAAGGGATGGAGATTGACTGGAAAGTGATGTGAAGAAATTACTTGAGGTGATGGACTGTTCTGTACTTTGATAGGGTTTGGGTTACACAGGTCTTTTTTTTTTTTCCTTTAAAGTCACTATTGTACAATTGATATTTGTGCATTTATTGTATAGAAATTTTATCTTAAAAGAACTGTAAACAAACATCAAACTCCAGTAAATGACACGCACACTGAAGTATTCAGGGGTAAAGTGTAAAATGCATCAAAAATCGCTGATGGATAGACAGAGGATGGTTAGATAAATAAAGCAAGTGTAGTGACATGTTAACTATAGAATCTATGTGGTAGGTATAATTTGTTCAGTCTTTTTGTGTGTTTTAATAAGAAGGCAGGGAAGATCAGGCTCTTAAATGACAAAAATCTGTTGACTCTTCATTACCTGTTGTTGTTGTTAGGTGTCATCAAGGTGGCTCTGACTCATAGCGACCTTATGCACAACAGAACTGAAAGCTGCCTGGTCCTGTGCCATCCTACAATACTAGGTATGTTTGAGCCCATTGCTGCAACCACTGTGTCAGTCCATTCATTAAGGGTCTTCCTCTTTTTTGCTGACCCTCTACTTCACCAAGCATGATGTCCTTCTCCCGGGACTGGCCCCTCCTGATAACATGTCCAAAGTAAGCTAGACAAAATCTCACCATCCTTACTTCTAAGGAATATTCTGGCTGTATTTCTTCCAAGACCGATTTGTTTGTTCCTCTGGCAGTCCATGGTATATTCAATATTCTTCACCAACACCATAGCTCAAAGGCATCAATTCTTCTTCGCTCTTCCTTTTTCACTGTCCAACTTTCACATGCATATGAGGTGATTAAAAAGACCATGATTTGGGTCAAGCACACCTTAGTCATCAAAGTGACATCTTTGCTTTTCAGCACTTTAAAGAGTGCTAAAGAGAGCTTTTGAGCACTTTAAAGAGTGCTTTTTGTGAAAGCAGCAGATTTGCCCAATGCAAACAATTACTGCCTAGCAAACAATTATGTTCATTAGATATTCAAGAACATCAGTCTATACTTCTAAATCTGTACTGGATTTCCCTGGTACACATATAAGAAGAGAAAATTATATTAAAAATTTAGAAAGGAGAGAAACGGTACTTAGGTAAAGCACTACAAAAATCTAAAATCTTGTGAAGTCATAACTCATTAAATCAATCACTACCATTTCTATAATTCTCTTCTCTGAATCTTTGACATCCAAAGAACTAAAGTACTTTTGCTTATTAAATCTGAAGGAAGTTGCAAGGAACCAAGACTAAATTTACAATGTTCTCTTCTGGAAAGGAATACTGTTTTTTAAGACGATCATCTATTTGCACCGAATTTTAAAACAAATTGTATCTTTAGCATTCTTCAACAAAGTCTTCATCAATAAGAATATCTGTTTGTATTCAATTTTTCCCATGCACACGTTCTAAAATGATTCCTCACAATAACATTACACATTAAGCGTACTTTTTTTATTTTTATTTTTTATTGTACTTCAGATGAAGGTTTACAGAGCTAGTTTCTCATTAAACAGTTAGTACACATATTGTTTTAAGACATTGGTTAACAACCCCACAACACATCAACACTCTCCCTTGTCAACCTTGGGTTCCCTATTGCCAGCTTTCCTGCCCCCTCCTGCCTTCTAGTCCTTGGACCTGGGCTGGTGTGCCCCTTTAGTCTCATTTGGTTTTATGGGCCTGTCGAATCTTTGGTTGAAGGGTGAACCTCTGGAGTGACTTCATTACTGAGCTAAAAGTGCGTCTGGGGGCCATAATCTTGGGGTTTCTCTAGTCTCTGTCAGGCCAGTAAGTCTGGCTTTTTTTTTGTAAGTTAGAATTTTGTTCTACATTTTTCTCCAATTCTTTCCTGGACCCTCTATTGTGATCCCTGTCAGAGCAGACAGTGGTGGTAGCTGGCCACCATCTAGTTATACTGGACTCAGACTGGTGGAGGCCGTGGTAGTTGTGGTCCATTAGTCCTTTGGACTAATCTTTCCCTTGTAAGCACAAGTTTTTTTTAATCACAAAAGGGAAATCATTCTATTTAAGGTCTATGCATTTCTATGTAAGAGAATTAAAATGTGAAGGAAGATGATTCCCCAGAGTTCTTATATAGAACAAGGGCAAACCCATGACCTTTAGGCCACTAAACTACATTTTTATATTCACATATTGGTAAGCTACAATTTTCATTTATTCATGAAAAATCTACTCAAGGTTGTACTTGAATAGTTCCATTCATCACTTCTTCATATTCTTTTTAATGTGTTCTTAATCCCATTGCTTCATTTATAACCGTCTTTTCTCCACAACTATTAATCTTTTTAAATATGTAAGAATTTCCTCTATCCTTCCACAAATTTTCAAGGAAATGAAATTCGATTACACGAATAATTTTTTTAAAAATTATGTTATAAATACAATTGTCTAGTATCAATGACAATTACTGAATTCTTTCTATAACTTCCACCACACATCTGTCAGTCCATCGTACTGTGGTGGCTTGTATGTTGCTGTGATACTAGAAGCTATGACACTGGTATTTCAAACACCAGTAAGTCACCCATGGTGGAGAGGTCTCAGTGGAGCTTCCAGACTAAGACAGACTAGGAAGAAAGGCCTGGCTATCTACTTTCAAAATTTAGCCAGTGAAAACCTTATGGGTCACAAAAGAATACTGTCCAACTTGGTTGCTTTGGACACATCAATGGGGCAGGATCAGCCACTAGAGGAGGACATGATGTTTGGTAAAGTAGAGGACTAACGATAGCAAGGGAGACCACAACAGTGGACTCAACCATGCCAGTGATCATGAATATGACACAAAGCTGGGCAGCATTTTGTTCTGTTGTATATAAGGCCTCCATGGGTGGGAGTCCACTGGACAGCTATCTATTTATCCACCCACCCATCCACCCACCCACCTACCCACCCACCTACCCACCCACCTACCTATTCTCCATAACTTAAATGGATGTTATTTGATTTTTCCTTCAAATACATTCCTTGAAATAAATCACTGAACTTCACATGAAATTATGCTTACGATTATAAAGTTTCTAAGTCATCCTTCTAAGCAAAAATGATTTTAAAAAGTATGGAAAAATTAAATGGTTAAGACTTTTTTTAAAATTTCACTTTTCAACACTAAATACTAAGTGTGGACGAGAGGCACACAGAGTTCTCATCCCCAGTTTTGTTATTTACAATTTAATTTTTTCACATTTTTAAGGTTTTTGCTCCACCAAGGACTCCTAAGATTTACAATAGTTGCATTTTATTCTATAACTGTCATTCTCAGAACTGATGGTTTTGGTTCTATATGTCTGTATCTTTATCATGGCTTCTCCATTTCTAAGCTTTTCTTTTTTTTTTTTTGTGACTGTGTTTTATCAAGTAGTTTCTTTTTCAAGAAGAAATATGTATGTTATATCCCCCCAAGTCTTTACATGTAGAAGATCAACAGTCTTTTATCTTAATGCTTGAAAGACAACTTGGCTAGTTGTGAATATATTATTTCTGTTCCATATTTTTATATTTTGCAGAATCACAATTTATCATTATGTTTATGCCTTTGTCTCTATATCACCTCCACTCTAATCACTTTTCTATTTTTGTCCATCACATTTTTCATTTTGTGTGATTTCCTCAAGCCTGTCCTCCATGTTTCTAAATGTGCTTTCGCTCTTATTTACGTAGTTTGTATTCTGTGGCTTCTAAACTAGCTCATCTCTCTAATAATGGCTTTTATTCCTTCCATTTCATTTTAGAGCTCTGCCAGCTATTTTTTCCTGCCTTTTTGCTGTCTCTTCAGTTTTTCTGTTTTCTTTTGGGTCTATTTTTTCACAGTTGTGTAACCCTTAGAGAGGTCATGGTACTTGTGTCTTCTATGGAGAAAGTTTTGAGATTGTTTCTATTTTGGGGGATAAACTACTCTTCTGATAGACTTTTATAATTTGCATTTTGCTTATGCTCTTTTCTTCTTTATTTTATTTTACTTTTTGTATGTGTGTGCTGGCACCTTTCTGGCTATTCAGTGAAGGTGATTCCATCTGAAGCAGCTATTTGCTGAACACGGAGTGGATGGTAGGGTGACCTGGGCTTGCCCTTGAGTTTTGATTTTGACTGGCCCTCTCAGAATCTCCCTGACTAAATCCGCTACATCCTTTATCCTGGTCGCACAGCTCCACTTCACATTTGGCATGCAGGAGGTCAGTCTGGCTCCTGGAGGCTTCCTTTAGATAAGGAGAGAATGAATGCCCATTGCTCTCGTTCCAGTCTCACCCAGGCCACTTTCATCAGTGAAGACTATTCTTCCTTTGCCTCACTTTCCCCTACCATTTTACTCTGACTCAGCTTTTGCAGGGATGTCTTCTACCTCTCTTCGAGTTTGCCTAGGCTCCTGCATCTCATTCCTCTATTCAAAGGATGATCTGTGGCTTCTCAGAACTGTGACATTTAACTAGCAAGAAATCTGCAGCCTGCCATAAATCTGAGGAAATGGATAGCATATATGTTCACAATTTATAATTTGGGGTTTTGACTTTGTGGTTGTTTCCCCCGGTCTGTAAGGGAGAGGAACTTTCAAAAACGTCTGTAGTAGCATCTTTAACTGGAAACTTTGCCTACCTGTGAGGCTGGCAGTAGTTCCATCTTTTCTGGAATTTTCTCCAACAAATCAACCACAACCTAGTCTCTCTCTTTCCTGGCCTCTTCATTATGCTTAGTATTTTACCCCTGTATCAGGTCATGTCATTTTTTTATATGTGTAAAAAAAAGAACATAATCTTCATGAATGAGGGGTCACATAAGTTTGGTTTACCTCTTTGTTCTCACTACCTAGTACAGTGCCTAGAAAATAATAGGTGCTCAGTCAGTATTTTGAATGAAATGACATATTAATTTATGAATGAAGTATAAACTCTTGATTTCCAAACAAGACTATATTATCCTTGAAGGCATTCCATGTTATGTCTAGATAAATGAAACAAATTACACACATTATCCATTGCTTTCGAGTCGATTCCAACTCATAGCAACCGTATAAGACAGGGAAGAGCCGCCCCCATAAGGTTTCCAAGGCTATAATCTTTACAGAAACAGGCTGCCACATGTTTTTTCCATGGAGCAGCCGGTGGGTTTGAACTTCCGACTTTTCAGTTAGAGGTCAAGTGGTTAACCACTGCTCTACCAGGCTCCTCAAAAAGGATGATAGAATAATTTATACTATGTACGTTATTAAGCAGAGAGTAAACAAGTGATTACATCTTGAGAATTAAATAAAGAGGTAAATGTAGAGATACACTTGAAAGATTGCTTATCTAGGTTACATATTTCTGAAAGTGAGGGTAGAAGCAAAATGTAGACATAAAAAAGTCAAATAGATGACAAGGAATAGGTAGGGAAATGATGTCACAGGTAAAAATAAAGGAAAATTGTTTGAGCACTAAATAAGTGGGTTTTATTTGTTTTTAGTTCCCGCAACAGAAAAAAAAAAGAATTTTCAGCAAATTAAAAGAAAATGATTAAGTTTTAACTATGTCTTCAAATTCCAGTGCTGGATTTATGCATGATTCAAAAATGTGTTTGAATTTCTGAAGAGAAAGGTTTAGTTCCCAGTAGTTTAAATATTTAGTTTTCTTACTATTCTTACATAGAATTTCAGATAAACACTCAGAAGTAGCTCAAAAGCTTTGCATACAAATGGCTTTAGAAAAAAAAGTTTTTTTTTTTTCTATTCAGTAAGGCACATTTGGCATTTCAAATTTTTAACAGGCAAATAACTAAAATTTATAAACTTAGTTTTTTATAGTATAACCACGTGACAAAACTCAGCTTTTGAGAGTAATAGAATAAAATTTTGGTAAATGTCTAAATTTTTTTTTGTGTGTGTGCTTTAAGTGAAAGTTTACAAATCAAGTCAGCCTCTCACACAAAAACTTATATACACCTTGCTACCTACTCTCAATTGTTCTTCCCCTCGTAAGACAGCCCGCTCCCTCCCTCCACTCTCTCTTTTCGTGTCCATTTCACCAGCTTCTAATCCCCTCCACCTTCTTATCTCCCCTCCGGGCAGGAGATGCCAACATAGTCTCAAGTGTCCGCCTGATCCAAGAAGCTCACTTCTCACTAGCATCCCTCTCCAACCCATTGTCCAGTCCAATCCCTGTCTGAAGAGTTGGCTTCGGGAATGGTTCCTGTCCTGGGCCAACAGAAGGTCTGCTGGCTATGACCACTGGGATCCTTCTAGTCTCAGTCAGACCTTTTAACTCTGGTCTTTTTATGAGAATTTGGGGTCTGCATCCCACTGCTCTCCTGCTCCCTCAGGGGTTCTCTGTTGTGTTCCCTGTCAGGGCAGTCATCAGTTGTAGCTGGGCACCATCTAGTTCTTCTGGTCTCAGGCTGATGTAGTCTCTGGTTTACGTGGCCCTTTCTGTCTCTTGGGCTTGTAATTAACTTGCGTCCTTGGTGTTCTTCGTTCTCCTTTGATCCAGGTGGGTTGGCACCAATTGATGCATCTTAGATGGCTGCTTGCTAGCATTTAAGACCCCAGACACCACTCTCCAAAGTGGGATGCAGAATGTTTTCTTAATAGATTTTATTATGCCAATTGACTTAGATGACCTTTGAAACCATGGTCCCCAAACCCCTGCCCCTGCTACACTGGCCTTCAAAGCATTCAGTTCATTCGGGAAACTTCTTTGCTTTTGGTTTAGTCCAGTTATGCTGACCTTGCCTGTATTGTGTGCTGTCTTTCCCGTCACCTAAAGTAGTTCTTGTCTACTATCTAATTAGTGAATACTCCTCTCCCACTTCCTCCCTCCCCTCTCTTGTAACCATCAAAGAATATTTTCTTCTTTGTTTAAACTATTTCTCAAGTTCTTATAGTAGTGGTCTTATACAATATTTGTCCTCTTGCAACTAATTTCACTCAGAGTAATGACTTCCAGATTCCTCCATGTCATGAAATGTTTCAAAGATTCATCAGTGTTCTTCATCAATGTGTAGTATTCCATTGTGTGACTATAACATAATTTATTTATCCATTCATCCGTCAATGGGTACCTTGACTGCTTCCATCTTTTTGCTATTGTAAACAGTGCTGCAATAAACATGGGTGTGCATATATCTGTTCGTGTAAAGGCTCTTATTTCTCTAGGATATATTCCAAGGAGCGGGACTGCTGGATCATATGGTAGTTCTATTTCTAGCTTTTTAAGGAAGTGCCAAATCGATCTCCAGAGTGGTTGTACTATTTGACATTCCCGCCAGCAGTGTAGAAGTGTTCCAATCTCTCCACAGCCTCTCCAACATTTATTATTTTGTGTTTTTCGGATTAATGCCAGCCTTGTTGGCGTGAGATGAAATCTCACTGTAGTTTTGATTTGCATTTCTCTAATGGCTAATGATCAAGAGCATTTCCTCATGTATCTGTTACCTACCTGAATGTTTTCTTTAGTGAAGTGTCTGTTGATATAATTTGAACATTTTTTTAATTGGGTTATTTGTGTTTTTGTAGTTGAGTTTTTGCAGTATCATGTAGATTTTAGACATTAGGTACTGATCGCAAATGTCATAGCTAAAAACTTTTCCCAGTCTGTAGATAATCTTTTTACTCTTTTGGTGAAGTCTTTGGATGAGCATAGGTGGTTGATTTTTAGGAGTTCTCAGTTATCTAGTTTTTCTTCTGCATTGTTAGTAGTCTTTTGTATACTGTTTATGCCATGTATTAGGGCTCCTAACATTGCCCCTATTATTTTCTCCATGATCTTTATTGTTTTAGATTTTATATTTAGGTGTTTGATCCATTTTGAGCTCATTTTTGTGGATGAAGTGAGGTATGGGTCTTGTTTCACTTTTTTGCAGATGGATATCCAGTTATGCCAGCACCATTTATTAAAAAGACTGTCTTTTCCCCATTTAACTGTTTTGGGGTCTTTGTCAAATATCAACTGCTCAAATGTGGATGGATTTGTGTCTGGATTCTCAATTCTGTTCCATTGGTCTATGTATCTGTTGTTGTACCAGTACCAGGCTGTTTTGACTACTGTGGCAGTGTAATAGGTTCTAAAATCAGGTTGAGTGAGGCCTCCCACTTTCTTGTTCTTTTTCAGTAATGCTTTACTTATCCAGGGCCTCTTTCCCTTCCATATGAAATTGGTGATTTGTTTCTCCATCTCATTAAGAAATGTCATTGGAATTTGGATCAGAATGGCATTAAATCTCTGGGTCGCTTTTGGTAGAATAGACATTATTATAACGTTGTCTTCCTATCCATGAGCAAGGTATGTTTTTCCACTTATGTAAGTCTCTTGGTTTCTTGCAGAAGTGTTTTGTAGTTTTCTTTGTATAAGTCTTTTACATCTCTGGTAAGATTTATTCCTAAGTATTTTATCTTCTTGGGGGTACTGTAAATGGTATTGATTTGGTGGTTTCCTCTTTGATGTTCTTTTTGTTGGTGTAGAGGAATCCAACTGATTTTTGTATGGTTATCTTGTATCCTGATGCTCTGCTGAACTATTAGTTTCAGTAGTTTTCTTGAGAATTTCTTAGGGTTTTCTGTGTATAAGATCACGTCGTCTGCAAATGGAGATACTTTTACTTCTTCCTTGCCAATCTGGATACCCTTTATTTCTTTATCTTGCCTAATTGCTCTGGCTAGGACCTCCAGCACAATGTTGAATAAGAGCAGTGATAAAGGGCATCTTTGTTTGGTTCCTGATCTCAAGGGGAATGCTTTAAGGCTCTCTCCATTTAGGATGATGTTGGCTATTGGCTTTCTATAAATGCCAATATGTTATTAAGGAATTTTCCTTCTATTCCTATTTTGCTGTTTTTATCATGAATTGGTGTCGAACTTTGTCAAATGCCTTTTCTGCATCAATTGATAAAATCGTGTGATTCTTGTCTTTTGTTTTATTTATATGATGGATTACATTAATTGTTTTCCTAATGCTGAACCATCCCTGCATACCTGGTATGAATCTCACTTGGTCATGGTGAATTAGTTTTTTGATACGTTGTTGAATTCTATTGGCTAGAATTTTGTTGAGGATTTTTACATCTTTGTCCATGAGGGATAGAGGTCATAAATTTTATTTTTTTGTGGTGTCTTTACCTGGTTTTGGTATCAGGGATATGGTGGCTTCATACAATGATTTTGGGAGTATTCTGTCCTTTTCTATGCTCTGAAATACCTTTAGGTAGTAATGGTGTTAACTCTTCTGAAAGTTTGGTAGAACTCTGCAGTGAAGCAGTCTGGGCCAGGGCATTTTTTTTGGTTGGGAGTTTTTTGATTGTCTTTTCAATCTCTTCTTTTGTTATGGGTCTATTTATTTGTTCTACCTCTGTTTGTGTTAGTTCTGGTAGGTAGTGTGTTTCTAGGAATTCATCCATTTCTTCTAGGTTTTCAAATTTGTTAGAGTACAATTTTTCATAGTAATCTGATCTGATTCTTTTAATTTCAGTTGGGTCTGTTGTAAGATCACCCATCTCATTTCTTATTTGGGTTATTTGCTTCCTCTCCTGTTTTTCTTTTGTCAGTTTGGACAACGGTTTGTCAACTTTGTTGATGTTCTGAAAGAACTAGCTTTTGGTCTTGATTCTTTCAATTGTTTTTCTGTTTTCCATTTCATTTAGTTCTGCTCTAATATTTATTATTTGTTTTCTTCTGGTGCCAGAGGGTTTCTTTTGTTGTTCTCTTTCTATTTGTTCAAGTTGTAGGGATAATTCTTTGATTTTGGCCCTTTCCTCTTTTTGGATGTGTGCATTTATTCATATAAATTGACCTCTGACCCCAGCTTTTGCTGTGTCCCAAAGGTTCTAATAGGAAGTGTTTTAATTCTCATTGTATTCTATGAATTTCTTCCTTCCATCCTTAATGTCTTCTATAATCCAGTCTTTTTTGAGCAGGGTATTGTTCAGATTCCAAGTGTTTGATTTGTTTTCCTTATTTTTTCTGTTATTGATTTCCACTTTTATGGTCTTATGGTCAGAGAAGATGCTTTGTACTATTTCAAGGTTTTAGATTCTGCTAAGGCTTGCTTTATGACCTAATATGTCGTCTATTCTAGAGAATGTTCCATGTGCACCAGAAAAAAAGTACACTTGGTTGCTGTTGCATGGAGTGTTCTGTATATGCTTATGAGGTCAAGTTGGTTTACTGTGGCATTTAGATCTTCTGTGTTTTTATTGAGTTTCTTTCTGGATGTCCTCTCCTTCACTGAAAGTGTTGTGTTGAAGTCTCCTAGTATTACTGTGGAGCTGTCTATTTCACTTTTCAATCCTTATAAAGTTTGTTTTATGTATGTTGCAGCCCTGTTATTGGGTGCATAAATATTTAATATGGTTATATCTTCTTGGTATATTGGCCCTTTAATCGTTATATATAGTGTCCTTTCTTATCCTTTATGATGGATTTAACTTTAAAGTCTATTTTGTCAGAAGTTAATATTGCCATTCCTGCTCTTTTGTGATTGTTGTTTGCTTGATATATTTTTTTCCATCCTTTGAGTTTCAGTTTGTTTGTGTCTCTAGGTCTAAGGTGTGTCTCTTTTAGGCAGCATATAGATGGATCGTGTTTTTTAATCCATTCTGCCACTCTCCGTCTCTTTATTGGTGCATTTAGTCCATTTACATTCAGTGTAATTATGGATAGGTATGAATTTTAGTGCTATCATTTTGATGTCTTTTTTTGTGTGTTGTTGACAGTTCCTTTTTCCCACTTAATTTTTTTGTGCTGAGTAGATCGTCTTTCTATATTGTCCTTTCCTCATATTCGTTGTTGTTGATTTTGTTTCTGCTGAGTCTCTATTTTTTTCTTGTATTTTATTTTGATGTGTAGGATAGTTTGTCTCCTTTGTGGTTACCTTAGTATTTGCCCTTATTTTTCTAAATTTAAACCTAACTTTTAATTCTTTTTATCGCCTTATCTTCTTCTCCATATGGAAGATGTAAGACTACATTTCTTAGTCCCTCTTTATGGTTTTAATGCTATCTTCTTTTACATAATAATATTGTTGTTACCCTGTTTTGAGCGTTTTTTTAATCTTGATCTATATCTGTGATTTCCCTGTCTAGGTTGACTTTTGATTGCTCTGCTCAGTCTTGGGTTCTAGTCTTGGGTTGATACCTGATATTATTGATTTTCTAACCAAAGAACTCCTTTTAGTATTTCTTGTAGTTTTGGTTTGGTTTTTACAAATTCCCTAAACTTCTGTTTATCTGGAAATGTCCTAATTTCACCTTCATATTTGAGAGACAGTTTTGCTGGATATATGATTCCTGTCTAGCAATTTTTTTTTCTTCAAATTTTTATATAAGTCATCCCATTGCTCTCTTGCCTTCATGGTTTCTGCCGAGTAGTCTGAGCTTATTCTTATTAACTTTCCTTTCAGGTGACTTCTCGTTTAACCCAAGCTGCTCTTAAAATTCTCTCTTTATCTTTGGTTTTGGCAAGTTTGATTATAATATGTCTTTGTAACTTTCATTTAACATCTACCTTACATGGAGTTCGATGAGCATCTTGGATAGATATCTTCTCATCTTTCACAATAACAGGGAATTTTTCTGCCAACAAATCTTCAACAATTCTCTCTGTATTTTCTGTTATCCCTCCCTGTTCTGGTACTCCAATCACTCATAGGTTATTTCTCTAGATAAAGCTCCACATGATTCTTAAATCTTCTTCATTTTTTAAAATTCTTTTATCTAATTTTTCTTCAAACATATTAATGTCAAGTGCTTTATCTTCAAGTTCAGAAATTCTGCCTTTTACTTGCTCAATTCTGCTCCTCTGACTTTCTATCGAGTTGTCTACTTCTGTAATTTTATTGTTAATCTTCTGAATTTCTGATTGCTGTCTATGGATTTTTCTAGCTTATTAAATTTTTCATTATGTTCCTGAATAATCTTTTTAATTGCTTCAATTGCTTTAGCTATGTGTTCCTTGGCTCGTTCTGCATATTGCCTCATTTCCTTCCTGATGTCTTGAAGGGTTCCGTGTATTAATCTTTTGTGTTCCGCCTCTGGTAATTCCAGGAAGGCACTGTCCTCTTGAAGATCCCTGGATTCTTTGAGAGCTTGTCGAGGTGATCATGGTCTGTTTCTTTATGTGACTTGATATTGGCTGTTGTCTCCGAGCCATCTATAAGTTATTGTATTAGTTTATTTTATGTTTGCTTTACTATGTTGTAGCTTCTTACTTTGTTTTGTTTTGATATGTCCAAATGGGTTGCTTGAGTGAGCTAGCTTGATTATTTTCACCTCTGGAGCTCTGATGTCCTGCGCCCAGATGGCTAGAGCTGTTACCATGTGTATAAGTCTAAGAGTCCATTCACTTTTCTTGTATGAATTCAGTTCAGGTGTCCAGGTAGCTGATCATCAAGTGTGTGGTGCAGGCTCTGTCCTACGGTCTTAGAGGGGCAGGGGTGATTGGTGTAGGTACAGGTATCTGGTTGCAGCAGGGGGTCATCCTCTGAACAAGGCAGGGGGCTGAGAAGCATCCCCCACATATCTCTGAGGAAAGCATGTCCCTTTTCCCTAGAGTGTACAGGCGGGTGGGTTGTTGGACCATGGGCACTCAATGTTTTTGGTCATAAGGTCTGTGAGGTACCAGTTATCCTTGGACTCCTTTCATTGGTGGCTGGGTGACCTGAGTGGAGCTACCAGTCCTTAGGCCCCTGATGTGGATAGGTGAGAACCCTGTTTAATAGGCAAAGCAATGTCAAACATCAAACACCCACCTCTCCATTGCACAGCTGAAAAGGCTGGAGTCTGCCAACAAGGGCCTATTTTCCTGAAATAGGCCCACACAGGTACATGCAGACATGAAAGGTACTCAAAGTCCATGGGCTGTTTGTGCCTGGACAGGAGCCACTTTTGTCCTGAGCTCCCCCGGTTAGTGGAGCTGTGAAATTATCTTTTTCCTCAAATTGCAAATTTATTCCTTCTCGATGTCTCTAAGTGCTCAGCGGGACCTATCTCAGGCCTAGGGAATTCAGCCACTGTAGCTGGCTTGGGAGTGGTGGGGGGGGGGGTGGAGGAGGCAGTAAATACATGCAAGTATTTAGCTTTTGCCAATAGCGCCATTCTCCTCAGGTTCCAGAGGTGTGAGTAGGGTGTGTGGCTGGCTGCTTCTCCCTGAGGAAACTGTGGCCAAATGCTAGTACCAGCCTGCCACTGCAGCTCCCAGGAATGGTGCCTGAGGGCTCCCCACGATTCAGAACCAGTAACTCCTCTCCGCTTCTGAACCATCTCTTTCTCCCCTGCCCCTCTGTTCGTTTTCTTAGCTTGCCTTTGATGTTCAGGGCTCCTAGCTTGTCATAAATATACTCATTTCACTTCCATCTTCAGGTCTTTGTTGTAAAGAGGGCTTGCCAGAAGCGTCTCTCTATTCCACCATCTTGGCTCCGCCTCCCCTAAAATTTTTTACTATGCACCCGGTAATAATAAACAAGGCAGTAAATTACCAGTAAACTTAGCAAAATACGTGAGCAGCTTAAAAGTTTATGAAGTTCAAATTTAAGTACGCTAAATATTCTAGTAATCTAGGTTTAAACTATCATTGTAATCTTAAAAAAACGCCCATTGCCATCGAGTCAATTTCCACTCACAGCAACCCTATAGGACAGGGCAGATCTGCCCCATAGGAGCTACTCGTGGATTCGAACTTCTGACCTTTTGGTCAGCAGCTGAGTTCTTAACCACTATGCCACCAGGGCTCCATTCTAATCTTAGAATCTGGTAAAACAAATTCTAATCTTGCATTTACAAAATCACAAATATTTGACAATAAGCCTAAAGACATTTGAGTCCAATGCTTATGTAAATCATGAGGTAAAAAACATTAATATTTAAGCAAGGCAAGAGACATTTTCTTCTCCTTGTAATATGGTGCATGTTCTCTTTGTTAGTTGTTATGGAGTCAATTTCGACTCATGGTAATCCCACATGTGCAGAATAGAACTGCTCCACAGGGTTTTCAAGCCTGTGAACTGTGAACTGCCAACCTTTGGCTAGTACTTGAGCACTTAACTGTTTAAGCCACCTAGGCAAGAACTCCAACAATATGGTATATATAAAATGGAAATGATAAGCTCAAACTAACATATAAGGAGCCCTGGTGGCACAGTGGTTAAGTGCCTGGCTGCTAACCAAAAGGTCAGCAGTTCGAGCTCACCAGCTGTTCCTCCAGAGAAAGATGTGGCAGTCTGGTTCCATAAAGATTACAGTCTTGGAAACCCTATGAAGAGATTCTACTCTGCCATATAGGGTCACTATGAGTTGGAATTAACTCATCAACAATGGGTTTGGTTGTTTGGTTTGATTAATATATGAATAGTGATTGACATTTTCAGTAAGTGTTTTATTAGAAACATATTTACATTAATAATGTTTCTATAGAAATACATTTATAATTTGACAATTGGCACTGACTTCATAATCACTTAGATAACAAAAAAAAAAATCCAAGATTTCTCTACTTTGCCATACTTAAAACTTAAAAACAATGATTTATGGGAGATTGAGCTAAACACGATTCTTTTTAAATAGGAAAGCCCCTATTTCAGAGAGGGATTCAATGCAGATCAGTAAATATCTAAGGGAATAAAAAGGTACATATATGGGTACCATTTCAGAAGATATTGACCACTGATGATAAATCAGAAAGGAAAAAGAAGTTCTTATTTTATATCATTTTAATCAATTACAAATACGTTTTAATTAGCAATTTAATATCACAGGTCATTTGTCACCTATGATCTAAAATAAAATGATGTGCCATATACCTTGGGCAGAAAAAATTTCCAAGTTAGGGAAAACAATCAGTAATTTATAAATCATGTTTGTTGTTAAAGAAGAATCTTCATATCTTCAATTGTATTAGGATTTCCCCAATTTTTTTTTATATGACTACAAGGTTAGCTGAATTTTCAGCAATGAAATGCACAAATGGGAATTTCAAATATAATTGTGATCATTCCAGTACATTTTCATTTACTCATAGGAATGGATTTTTATTCATCAAACATAATATATCTCTTCTTGTGATTCCATGGGCTTATTCTTAGAACTGAACTTCGTATTGTCTGATACTTTTCCTATGCTTCATAGCTTTTATTCTCACTACTTCTTTAAGCTGACATAGTTGAATAAAGGAGTACTTGGTGGTGCAAATGGTTAACATGCTCTGCTGCTAATTGAAAGGTTGGAAGTTTGAATCCATTCAGAGGTGCCTTGGAAGAAAGGCCTAGCAATCTACCTTCAGAAAATCAACTACTGAAAACCCTATGGAGCACAGCTCTTCTCTGACACGCGTGCGGTCTCCATGAGTCCAAACGGACTTGGTGGTAACCACTAACAGGTAGTTGAATAAATGTTATGCTAGTAGAATTGGTTCTCTATGCCTTAAATGAATATTGAAAAGAGGTCACACCATAAAAGATAAAGACCATGATCAAATCTATAAATGTTACAAGGACATACATTAGGACACAGATGGAATTTTATGCAGTAATTAGCTACAATGATCTAGTATTTTCAGACTGTAATAAAATTATTTGCAGTAACAAATCATATCACAGATATCAAGACACTGTATGAAAATGATTTATTTAGAAGTGAAATATTTTAATGTTATAAAACTTAAAAATACATTTAAAAAACCCTGGAAGAACAATTTATGATATATTTCAATTCCTCAGTTTTAGATGAAATTCTTCCTTTAATGGAAGGTGAAAGAACTTGCTTTAATTAAATAAAATTCATGCTGATTCAACTGCTACTTATGATGTGTATCCATATTCAAGTAAATTTTTTTTTTTAATTACTCTGCCCTATTTTTCTCACTGTTCATTTAAGGTATGAAGAAGCTGTCATTTCAGAATGAAGATTTCCATTCAAACACATTTTTTTTTTTTTTTTTAAATCAATACCCATGGAGTCTTGAGAAAAACTTATGGTGATGTTATATTGAGGTGAGTTTCCTTTCTTTAATTTTGTTTGGTTGGTTTTGAATATCTAAATTATTTTTCAATGGAGATGAAAGCAGATAGGCCTCATGCATTTTGTTTGTATGTGTATATATTTTATTCCTTCCTTTTACCAAATGAGAAAGGAAAAACTGAGAGAATAAGATAGATAGTATTAACTTTGTTCGTAAAGCTTCAATTGGTCTAAATAATTAGCTCCTGATGAGCCCTTGTGATGCAATGGTTAAGAGCTTAGCTGCTAACCAAAAATGTTGGCAGTTCAAATCCACCAGCTGCTCCTTTGAAGCCCTAGGGGGGCAGTTTTACTCTGTCCTAATATTTTTTAATATACAAAAAAAAAAAAAAAAAAGGGTCAGAATCAACTCAACAACATTAGGTATGATGACACGTAGAGACAATAAGCTGGTGGTAGAGTGCTTGCATGGAGCCAGAGCTTCTGTGTTTGTATCTTAGCTCCATTACTACTATCTGAGGTGATCTTTGGCCAATTACTAAAATCCTCTGTATCTCATTATCTTGATGTGTAGCTTCTCTATATTGGATTGCTATGGGGATTGTCAGTCAATATCCGTAAAGTGCTCAGCACTGGGACAAAGTAAGTGCCCAATACATTTTTATTATTAAATCTCCATTGTTAATTACCCTGGCTCCCTGACCACCAGAAGTGTCTTATATAGTCCATGCATTTATACAAATTGAATTTGAATGCTTTTAGGTAGTGTATATATTCTCTAGTGCACAAATCTCCACCATTTCTATTGTCTTATAACTGTTTTCTGTACATAGCAGTGTTAGCAGCCTGCCTCCTGAGGCATCTGAGTTCAAAGCCCTTGACGAGGTGATATATGTATCTGTTCTTACTCATATTCACCTGCCTTATAAGAGATTCTTTGTATCTTATTGTCATCAGCTCACTGCATCTGTTCTGATTAGTGGAGGTGTATTAGTATTCTGCTTAGCGTTCTGTATTAGGTTTTCTACCAAACTGGCCAAAGTTTGATATTTTTGAAATATAAACTATAAAAATTACTATGAACATTATTATTATTTCTTATAATGAACATCAAAATTGTCTTGATCATCTCGTGCTGCTGTAATAGAAATCCCACAAGTGGATGGCTTTAACAAAGAGTTTATTTTCTCACAGTCCAGTAGGCTAGAAGTCTTTCTCTGTCTGTCAGCTCTGGGGGAAGGTCTCTGTCATCAGTCTTCCTTTGGTCTAAGAGCATCTCAGTGCAAGGACCTCAGGTCCGAAGGACTCATTCTGCTCCCAGCACTGCTTTCTTGGTGGTATGAGGTCTCCCTGTTTCTCTGCTTGCCTCTCTCTTTTATATCTCAAAAGAGGTTGGCTTAAGACCCTATCTAATCTTTAAATCTCATCAATATAACTGCCACTAATCCATGTCATTAACTTCGTAGTGATAGGATTTACAACACATAGGGAAATCACATCAGATGACAAAATGGTAGACAATCATACAATACTAGAAATCGTGACCTAGCCAAGTTGACAGATATTTTGGGGGCACACAACTTAATCCATGACAAAAATGTATGATAGGATTACCAACAATATAGTCCAGTAATGTGGTGATTGAAATCCTCTCTACATTTGGATCATGGATATGAAAAGTAAGTCACCGTAAGAGGAAGACACTTGTTTAATATCACCCTCCACATTGGTGAAGTTGTACTGTCAGACTCTGGATAAAGTTACTCTATTGAACTTTATGTTTCAAAATATTTTGTTTCTACATTCTGAATAAAATTCTCATAGTGAGAAAATCTTTCCTTTGGGAAGGAGATATTAGTGTTTTAATGAAAAAAGTAATAATTGCTCTACAATAAAAGTAAGATTGAAAAATCCGTATTTGAATAGTATCTATTGGGTCAGAAATTGAAGATAACGAATGCATTGTCACCTATGGAATTATGTGAAGAGGAAAACTGGGTTAGAAAGCAGTTAATATTAGTCTTTAACACATACATATGGAAAATACTAAATGGCGATGGTTTAAAAACAGAGTCCAGAATAATATCCAGCCATTAAAAGTGATATTGAAAGTGCTCTGGTTCCTAATATTACAAGATTGTGTTATTGGGATTAACCTTCTAGTTAAAAACAAGAAAAAATGTTGGATAAATAGTAAACACACACATATACGAACAAAACTCATTACCTGAAAGTCACTAAAAAGCTTAAAATAATCTGAGGAACATTAAAGCCAAATTCTTAGGAAAGACTGAACCTAGGGAGGTAAAGAAGCCCTGGTGGCACAGTGGTTATGAGCTACAGCATGCTACAGGTGCTAACCAAAAAGGTTAGTTTTATCCACCAGCCACTTCTTGGAAACTCTATGGGGCAGTTCTACTCTGTTCTACAGGGTTGCTATGAGTTGGAATTGACTGGTGGTGGGCAGTGAGAGGTAAGTAGAATTTCATTACAATTTTATTTTTCCCCTGAGGAAATTTTCCAACGGTGCACATTTGGGCTTCAAGTTAGTAGATCCAAGGAATGACAGGGACAGAAATTTAACTCAAGCTCTTATAGGGACATTTTCTCCACCACAAGCTGGGACCTCAAAGGCTATAGTCTCAGAGCATTGACATACAAGAACTAATCTCCCCACGTCACTTCCAATCACATTGGAAGAGATCATTGCCTTTGTGCTGAGCAGGAGAAGAAAAATGAAAAAGGAAAAAATAGAAGTTATGTTTACAGATAGGTCTTTGTGCAGACACCATAGTCTGGGTGGAGTAGGGAACCCAAGTTTTGAACTAGAATGGAGATGGTCCGCAGTTAGTAGTTTCCCCAGGCATAACCACAAAGCTCTGCTGGAAGAAGGAATACCATTGTAAGTATCTGAAAATACCCATAAAATATTTTTTAAAGACAAAAACTACCACAAACTCATAGATAACGAATCACACAAGAGAACAAGATAATTGATTTAAGACCTGCACAAACAACAGACAGCAACAGAGTCACAGAGACCTTAGATACTGGAATGAGTATAAAAAGTATACAAGCTAATGCTTACTGTATTAGAAAATCAAATATAGCTTTGAAAGTATCTTCAGATAACATGAAACAGAAACAGACACAGGAAAATCAAACAAAGACTAAACAAAACTTCTAGAAATTCAATAAGATGAATTATAATTTTAATAGGTATGTTTAACAGTAGACTAGATGCAGTCAAAGAGAAAATTAGTAAACTGAAAGATATAAAAAAGGAAAAATTATTCAGAATGCAGAACAGAGAGACAAAGGGATGGAAAATAGAAAAGGGAAGGCATGAGGCAGAAGAAGTTGTATGTTTGATTAGAATTCCAGAGGGAGAGAAAATAATAAGATAAAAACAATATTTGAATAGAGAAAGATGATAACTTTTTAGGATTTATAAAATAATAATTCATGAAATCAAGAGGCTGATTAAATCTTCAGTGAGGTAAGTACAAAGAAACTTACATCTAGGTGTAGTGAAACTGCAGAAAACCAAAGACAAAGAAAATCTTGCAAGCAGTCAGAGAAAGAGAGAATTGAAAAAAAAAATATGATTGAGAACAAACATTTTCAATGTAATGATAGAATTCTATACCCAGCAAAAATAACTTAAAGGTATGAGGACAAACAAACAAAAATGTTCAGAAAAACAAACAAACAAACCAACAAAAACTGAGGGAGTTTGTCACTAACAGAATATCTTTAAAGGAACTACATAATATCCTTTAGGGATAAGAAAGTGATCCCAGATGAAATGGCTGAGATGCAGGAAAATATGATAATCAAAGAAGTGGTAAATATGTGGGTGAAGAAAAAAAAAAAAAAAAGACATGGCCTGTACAAGAAATCTCTAGTATAGTCAAATGAGGCTAAAAAAAATAAAATTAGGATTAAAGTACTACACAGTAATAACATGCAAATCTGGAGGGGGTATAAATGGAACTCAAATAATCTAACTCTTTTTATCAGGAAGGAAAATGAGGGTTTGATAAATTTTAGATTTTGATAAGTATGCATGTTTTAATTTTATGCATGTTTTAATTCTAGAGCAACCACAAATCAGAAGCCAAACATTTACCTTTCAAACTAGCAAAAGGAAAAAAAAAGTTTAATAAAATGTATTAATTCGACCCAAAAGATGGCAGAAAAGAAAAATCCAGATAGGACATGTGAGACAAATAGAAAGCACAAAATAAAATAGTAGATATAAATCCAAATATATCTGAAATTATATTAAAGACACTAAAGCGGCTAAACTATTCATATAAAAGATAAAAATCATTAGACTGGAAAAAATCTTCCCATCAAAGTTTATGCAATTTAGAGATCTAAGAAAACAGAAAGGATGATAGTAAGAGAATAGAAAAAGATATGCTTAGTGAACAATGAAAAAAATGTTTCTGATGAAGCTGTAGTAATAACAGAAACTAGACTTTAAAGCAAAAACCATTTCTGTTTTTTTTGTTGTTGTTAGGTGTCATTGAGTCGGTTCTGACTTATAGTGACATTATGTACAATAGAATGAAAGACTGCCTGTTCCTGTACCATCCTTACAATCGTTGCTGTGTTTGAGCCCATTTGTCTTAGTCATCTAGTGCTGCCATAACAGAAACACAAGTGGATGGCTTTAACAAAGAGAAATTAATTTTCTTACAGTCTAGTAGGTTACAAGTCCAAATTCAGGGCATCGGCTCCAGGGTAAGGCTTTCTCTCTCTGTCAGCTCTGGAAGAAGGTTCTTGTCCTCAATCTTCTCCTGGTTGAGAAGCTTCTCAGGCACAGGGACCCAGTGTCCAAAGGATGTGCTCTGCTTCTGGTGCTGCTTTCCTGGTGATATGAGGTCCCCAACTCTCTGCTTGCTTCCTTTTCCTTTTATCTCTGGAGAGATAAAAGGTGGTACAGGCCACACCCCACAAAAACTCCCTTTACCTTGAATCAGGGAGGTGACCTGAGTGAGGGTGGTGTTACAATCCCACCCTAATCCTTTTAACATAAAATTATAAGCACAAAACGGAGGACTACCACTGAATGCTGGGATTGATACACACATTTTTTGGGGGACATAATTCAATCTATGACACCATTGTTGCAGCCACTCTGTCAATCCATCTTGTTGAGGGTCTTCTTCTTTTTCACTGACCTTCTACCATTTCTACAGTTGGAAAATCACTTTATACTGATAAAATATTTAGTTCACCAAGAAGATAGGATATAATACTGTAGGTGGTGAAACTACTAAGACAGACTAAGAGCTGATTACTATAAAAGTCAAGATATTTGTTAACCACAAGTTAGGAGCCTGTTGTTAGGAAAAGACACGCTCAGGAAACTGCTGGAAAGTTGGTAATATTCCATTTCTTGATCTAAGCGGTATTCATACATGTTAACTTATAACTATTAGTAAAAATCATATACATACATATTTTATGCATCTTCTGCATATATGAAAGTTCTTGATTTATCATTAAATGAAAAAACAAGCTGAACAATAGTATACATATAGACTCATTTCATTTTTGCTTTGTATCTAAGTATTTATACATTTATCAAGGCAACCTGGGTGGTACAAATGGTTAAGTGCTGAACTACTAACTGAAAGGTTGGTGGTTCAAAGTCACCCAGAGACACCTTGGAAGTAAGGCCTGGCAATCTTCCTCCAGGCCTTCTTCCAAGGCATCTCTCGTGGGTCTGAAAGGTGACAGACAGCCTTGAAAATCCTATGGAACAGTTCTACTTGTATGCATTGGGTTGCCATTAGTCAGAGCTGACTTTATGGCACCTAACAACAAAAAATATATTTATCTAACTGTCTACAGATACAAAGGAAATACTTGAACTTGTTATCAACAGTTGTCTCTGGACAGTGGTTTTTATGTCCCCTCTCCCTCGAAGTTTTTTTTACAATGAATTTGCATTGCTTTTGTAGTAAGGGGGAAAAAGGAATTAAACAAACAAAACTCTATCTAGGAACAGAAAATAGAATTTCTAGAGAGAAGAGAAGTTGATAGAAGTTGGTAGAAGGATATGTGTCAACCTTGAAAATGGAAAATGAATAGCTTTGTGGAAAATGAGACACAGATACTCAATGATAAGGAAATACTTGGAAAGCAACAGGGCTGAAAAGGACTTCAGGCTGAGTGTGGACAGCAAATTAGATAGAAGCTTGCAGTATAATGTGCCAGGAATGAGTGCCAATGCTATTTTGAGCTGCAAAAGCACAGGCACCATGGCACAAAACAAGGACAGGCAGCTTCTTTTTATGTATATTTGGAAAGTTTGAATGTAAGGCAACAATTTCATGTCAAACTACTTTTAGCCTTAAACTAGGCACAGGGAAGAAAATAGCTACCCTGACTTAAAAATGAGGATGGAATTCTCCAATGAGAAAATTTCCCCACTCTTGCTTTTCAGAGAGCACAGACTCTAAAAATATCAGCCACAAGCCTAGCAAGGGTAGGGGTAAAAAATTGATGTTTGAGAAATTCTCTTCAGGCTCTTTCTCAAAACAGAGATATCACAATAGACATGGTAAATACAAAAATAAAACTCTGCATAGGAGGCTTTGCCCTCTAAGTTTGATAGGAAGACAGGGTCCAAGAATGAGTAAAGTAGGGGAAATGAATCCTGATTTAAGATTCTGAAAGGAGGTGCAATGTACACTGTCCTAAGGATACTGTGAACTTAAGATATCCAAAATGATGGAAGGCTACAGCAGCAGATGCCCAGGTGTCAGCTGACACTCAAACTCAGGTGAGCAATGCAGACTGCTCCCACGTTCATTGATGGCCAGGAGTTGGGCTGAGAACACGAGTAGGAGGAGCCTGTGCCTTTGAAAAAGATCTGCTGACAAGAGTTGGCAAATTAAGACAAGTAGATGGGCTTTGGGGCAGGACTTCATTGGCATGCTATATCAGATCTAGTAAGATATTGGGATGCTTGGCACAGAAATTTCTCAGATGGTATAAATAAAAATACTTTAATTAAAGGAGTATTTATAGAAGTATGGGCAGAACCAAGGGAAGATCAAAAATGAAAAACAAGAATGTTGAGGCATCCAGCAACTATCAAGAGCAAGAAGCTATTAGCACTTTTAGGTCTAAAAGAGGAAGGGAGGAAATGATATTACCAAGGTCTTGGAAGAACTGGAGATGTGGAAGAGGGACTGTCTACCAGAGGCTGAAGTTGTTATCAGGGAGGAAAGAGGAACAAAGAAAGATCTTGATCTTTTTCTGTTCTTGCCCTCCTATATTCTGGCAGTGTCTCTTATTGGCCAAACCCAACCAGAAGCCAGAGAGCTGCAGATGGGGAATGCAAACGGAGAGTAACCAGCATAAGTACTATGCAAGAAACCCAAGGTAAAGGCCAGTTATGCATAGTAGGCCAATTTCGCAGAGCATTCCCTGTTCATCCAGTCCAAAAATAATTTTAAAATAACTGCTCTGTTGTGCTAGGCCCTCTCCTCATTGTGGAGGAGACAAAAATATTAAGTCTTGGTGCTTTCCAGTGAAGCGTTTGAAGCCTAGCATAAAGGTAAAGATAAACATGTAAATAAGGATGAAGAGAAAGCCAAAAAGGAAAATAATCAGTCATTCTTGAGTTTGGAGGTGGAAGTCAGTACAAGATATCATTGAGCAAGGGGCATCTGAGTCTTGAAAATCAGAACAAGAAAACGTAGAAGGGGATTTTTAGAAAAAGGAACATTATAAGACATAAAACTATATTGTGCATTTGGACATATATCAGCTGGGTTTTGGTTGGAGCCAAGAATGTGAAGGAGATAGTGAAATAGCTGGAATTAGAAGCTGCACAGAGACTAGGCTCATGGTCCTTCTTGGCTGCACCCCTTTCCCTGGCTAGGTGACTAAAGAAACACAGCAGTGCTGAGCTCACAAGTAGATGGCATGTTGGTAATGGCATTTGGGTAGGATGCGGGAATATAGGAACTCTTGAAAAATGTGCTACTTCTCTAAGGTATTCATCTTTCAGGATAAGATCCAGACGCATTAGCAAAATGGGCAAATAGAGTAGCAATCTGGCATAAAAAACTCAACCTAAAAGGAAAAATATCATAGAAGTTTCACAGGGAAAGTAGTAGAGAGGTACCTCGAACACTTGAAAATCATAAAAAGATGGTTACTCTCTGATGACTAAAGTCATTTGATCAATATATAAACAAAGGAGAAAGAATGTATCCCAGTATCAACAGAAACACTCTTTACTGAGTTCATTTGCTAACAAAGTCATTGATATTGATTCATCTTAGAGAAAGTTTATCAACAAAAGGAGGTGGCCAGCATAGAATGACAGGGTCAATCGATGTGAGTGAGCACTCACATTGTATATATAGAAGATATAGAAGTTACCAGCGAAGAATGACATTGAATCTGAGAGGCGTGGGTGGGCATTTTGGCAACATTCCGTAATGGAACACAGAAATTCATCAAACATCACCTTGCTTTAATCTGTGCTCATCACAAAGTCTTATGACTTATATATATCTAAAAGAAGTATAGTAAAGGAATACATATAAACCAATTCTCAGGGGGGTAATCAGAACAGGTTGTTGTTTGTTGCTGTCTAGTCAATTCCAACTCATGGTAACCCCATGCGTGCAGAATAGAACTGCTCCACAGAGTTTTGAAGGCTGAGGCATTTCAGAAGCAGATCACCAGCCCCATCTTCTGAGGCACCTCTTAGTTGGGTTTCAATCCCTGTTTGGCTAGTAGTTGAGCAACTTACCTAGTAGTTGAGTGCTTAACCTTTTGTGCCAGCCAGGGACTCCATACCAGAACAAGGATTCTGGCTAATATATCGATCCCTTGTCAGTTTAGTCATGGGATTCTTTCATGGAGAATCTGGCTTTGTCACTGTGCCTCTTTTAATAAAAATTCTTGACCTGGAACGTGGTAAAATTGTGAAAATAATTCCACCCTTTGGGGTCTCTTGGCAGGCTCACTTAGGTTCCCTGGCAACAATATACACTCATTGTCTCCCTTTGGATTTTCAACATCTTAAAAATAGGTCAACTTCTCTACAGGAAAGAAAGTTAAGGTGTTAAGTAGGCATCACACCTCTAGAAACACTTCAGTAAAATGACTACAGGAAGTATGTGTACACAACTCTTGATTGAAGCATTGCCACCCAGGTTGCAAAGCAAATTTACTTCATCTGAAGTTTAGTTTTTACCTTACATTATATTTGGAAAGAGGCACTATAAAATGGTAGGGGAGTGGTAGCTTTCAAACTTTTTGTTTTTCCAATTCACAGGATTTTTTCCCTCAAATTAAATCTTTATGGAAACATGTCATGACCAGAAGCAGAGGGGGAGCTCCTGGGAACCCTGCTGGCTCAGCTCCTCCCAGACCCTGCAGTGCCCTAATAAGACACCCTGAGGAGCCTCCAGGGCTTTGTTTGAGAAATAGGTAGCAGCGTGCAAGGAGCCTGGGAGGAAGAGTCAAGACACATGGGTTCTGATGCTGGCTCCACAACAGCCTTGAAAATGGTTCTGGTGACATTACTTCCTTATTTAATAGAAACAGCGGCTGTGTACTCACCTTTTGGCAAGTAAGGCTTCTGGTGGGTTTCGTGACTCTGATGGCCAAGGGAATACTTTCATATACTTGCACCAAAGATACAACTTTCAGATTAAACTCTCATTTGAAAATCCCAAATTCCTCTCATCATCCAATCACTTTCACTTTGTTCAAAAGCCATTGTTTCCCATTTCAACAGTAAGTGTTGAAACGACAATTTGTTACATATATAGTTAACACAATTTTTTAAAAAAGAAAAAAGTGAAGAGATTAAAATATTAATTGCTGTATAATATAATGTGCTTTGATATGGAAAAATACAGTGTGCCATGGCAGGAAATACTCATAATACAAACTAATTTTATATGCAACTGTGTTTTTGAAGTCAATTTTTTGAGCTATAACTTATATATATTGAAATGCACCCACTTTTAATGTATAGATTGATGAGTTTTAACAAATGTATAAACGCACGTAATCACTGCCTCGAGTACTATACAGGCTGTTGCTTTCACCCAGAAAGTTCCCTCATGCCTTTCCCAGACAATCTTTTTCAAACCATGTCCTCAGACAACCCTGGTTCTGATGTACTCATTACAGATCAGTTTTTCCTGTTATAAAACTTCATATACTAGAAATTATACTCATATCCATCCATCAGTTGTAGTCCCAGAATCTGAGTTTAAATTCATTGACTAAAACCCATCATGAGGAGAATGCAGGTAAAATAACAAGCTGGGTCTTATATTGTAGAATGCTATAATAAGCAATTCTATTGAATTTGTAAAAATAAATAAATAAAGCCATTGTTCTAAAAATTTTAAAAGGATGCATATAATTACACATGCAGATTTATATCTTTTTTTTTTTTTAATTTATCTTTACCTTTGCTGTGCGCTAGGGAAATTATAAGTCACTCATTCAAGGAATAATTATCGAGCACTTATTATTACCGAACGTAATGCCAGCACTCAAACCAAAACCACACCCGCTGGTATCGTGTTGATTCCGACTCATAGTGACCCTATAGGACAGAGTAGACCTGTCCCACAGAGCTTCCAAAGAGTGCCTCGTGGATTCGACTGCCGACCTTTTGGTTAGCAGCCATAGTAGTTAAACACTACACCACTAGGGTTTCTGTGCCAACATAGTGACATATATAAACTTGCCCTGACCCTTGACCATGACAGGTAGAAGGGGAAGGTGATAGAGTGAATCCATCCATTTGGCGTTAAGTACTATAATGAATCCTCATTATGTTCATCACAGTCTCCCCCAGAAATCTACTAGTTATCTGCCTTTCAGTGGTCTCTTTTGGTGATCTCACTGGGTTTTCATTCAATGAAGTGAGCCATCTGACATGTTTTCCTTTTTCTTTTGTCTGAAAAGAACATTAGTTAATTTTGCACTCAATTCTTTCCGACAGAATTGTCTTCTTCTTCTTCATTATTTGGTTTTTATCGTTCATTATTAGGGTTATAACTCCATCTATGCCTTTTATTACTTCTCCTCAAATGCTATTAGTAAATATTCTCAACTAATACATTTCTGGTTTATATTATTGAAAAGTATTATTTAGGATGTTCCCCATAACATGGAAATAATCACTGGCCTGGACATATCATTCCTATTTCCACATTCTACATACATTCCCTTACGTATTTAGGCCAAGTTCAACGTGGGGAAGCAGTAGGAAAAATAGCAGCATCCTCTTTATACTAAATTTAATTTAAAGTCAAATTCAGGGTCTCTAAGAGTGCATATCTGAAAGTCAAGGCTTGAATTTAGAGTTATGCCGCAGTCCGGATGAAAGCATTACTCATACACTAAAAAAGAAACCAACGCCTAACTACAATACACAGACGTTTGATGCATACATAGCCACAGTGTTGCAGGAAGGCAAATGGGAATCAGTGCTCTGGGATTCTTCAGTTCCCCTTGAGAACCTAAGACTGGCCTCTAGGATTCTCAAACCAAAGTAGGTGTTATCTCATTGTTTCCTGCTGATTTTCTTTTTTGTTAGACGACTGTGTATAAAAATACTGGCTTGAAAAATAATTGAACCTAGGAAGCCAGTCTCCAGTTTTTACATGATTTTTACTGGAAGGAACTTTGTTTTTCCTCAGGAAAACTGTGGCATATGCCTTAATGAGTTTCTGCCCTTCAAGTCTCAAGTGTTTGAATTGCAGTGTTTACCTTGATGCAGCACTGCAGAAAACCCCATTCCGGTTGGCAATTGCTGCTCTCCTGCATCAGGAATATTTTTCTGGGAACATTTTGACATAACAATCAAATCAACTTCAATGAGCATAGATATGGTTGCTTTTGACAGACACACATTTGAGAAAGGCTTAGGTGTCCAAGCTGGAGAAGCAGAAGTACCTGACATATTAATAATTCTTCCATGTGCTAGATAAATTGATGGTGCTTTCATTTCCCTGTCTGTTTAAATATTCAAGCTGGATTGACTATCTGACTCAAGACATAAAATGCAAGAGCAGCACATATTAGACAAGAGACATTTACAAATCTTTTCGTTTTGGAAGCTATACTTGAGATAAACAAGACCACCAAAAAATGTCCATATGCTTCTCATCCTGAGTAAAATCATGTTATGTAACTGTACTCGTTCTCATTCCTTAACACCCGCCACTACTGGAGGAAGCACAAAAAAGTGTAGGAAATGGGGGTGAATGCCAAAGAAAATGAAGAAACCTAAAAGAGTCAGGATATAGTTACTACTAATACTTCATTTTATTTGGGTCCACAATCAACAGCCATGGAAGCAGTAGTCAGGAAATCAAACGACATATTGCATTGGGTAAATCTGCTGCAAAAGACCTCTTTAAAGTATTAAAAAGCAAAGATGTCATCTTGAAGACTGAGGTGCACCTGACCCAGGCCATGGTGTTTTCAATCATCTCATATGCATGCAAAAGTTGGGCAGTGAATAAGGAAGACCATAGAAGAATTGGTGCCTTTCAATTATGGTATTGGGAAAGATTATTGAATATACCATGGACTGCCAAAAGAATGAACAAATCTGTCTTGGAAGAAGTACAGCCAGAATGTTCCATAGCATCAAGGATGGTGAGACTTCTTCTCACCTATTTTGGACATGTTATCAGGAGCAACTAGCCCCTGGAGAAGGACATCATGCTTGGTAAAATAGAGGGTCAGCGAAAAGGAGCAAATCCCTCAAGGAGATGGATTGACACAGTGGTTGCAACAATGGGCTCAAGCGTAACAACGATTGTGAGGATGGCACAGGACAGGCAGTGTTTCATTCAGAGGGTCTCTGTGAGTCAGAAGTGACTTGATGGCACCAAACAAGAACAACAACTCTTCTCAATGCTATATAGTAAAAAGTACATGCTATTCAAGGCTGGTGGCACAGTGCTAAACAAAAGGTCCAGAGTTCAAATCCACCAGCCACTCTTTGGAAACCCTAGGGGGCAGTTCTACTCTGTCCTACAGGGTCACTATGAATAAGAATCCACTCAATGGCAATGGGTTTATTCAATGCTGCTTCAAATGCAAATTCAAATTCTTAATTGTTATGCCAAGATCTCTTCCCTTTTCACCTTCTCCAAAAAGTCTACCAAATGAGTTAGTGGGGCAGTGTCTTAACTCTCACTAAAAACTGCTGACCCAAGAGGTCCCTGTCAAAGTTATAGAAGAATAAAAATCAATGTAAGGAAAACAAAAACTAAAGAATAAAATATATAAAAACAGGGATATTAATATATCCAAGCTCAAGACAATGAAACGTTAAGACTTTTCTTGCTCTAGGAAAACTGGTGTTGTAGCGGTTAAGAGCTACGGCTGCTAACCAAAAGGTTGGCAGTTCAAATCCACCAGGCACTCGTTGGAAACCCTATGGAGCAATTCTACTCTGTCCTGTAGGGTTGCTATGAGTTGGAATCGACTTGATGGCAACGGGTTTGTTTTTTCTTGATCTAAGAATGCTAACAGTTAACAAAAGCCAGAAAGTTTATAAAATGCCTACTATGGGCACTTTGGTCTAGACACTGGGAAGGCTGCCAAGCAAAACCAGTTCTAGCCCCCAGTGAGCCAGGAATCTAGATGAGATGACATACTGGAAAGTGTCAAATGAATCGCTTACTGATTAGAGAGTACAGGTGGAAGAGAAGTGAAAGAACAACCAGGCTAAAATTTACATGTTATGGGAGAAAAAGCATCCGAGATCCAGGAAGATGAAGTCACCCAGGGAGACGAAGAGGCAGGGTCTGGACTGGACTCCAAGTCTTCCTACTCCAAGCCTCCAAGCATAGGGATATTTCTTACATCATTAGCCAGCCTCCTCCCAAAGGAGATAACTGATTAACTATCATCACAAGAAGGATGGCTGAGATTAACAGGACTGAGAAAGAGCTCCAACTGAATTCTCTTGATACCGTCATAAAGTCCTTCCTCTTCCAGCAATGGGGATATTTTGTGAAGGCTTCTGATGCGCTTAGCGACCCCAAGTAAAAGAGACCCTATAGTAACACTAACTCACTGAGAAACATTTCCAAAACCATGTATCCTAATGATCAAAAAACTTTATCCAGCCATCAAGTCTTTATCGAGGGCTCACTAAGTGCTAAACACTGGCTAAACCAAAAAAAACAAACCCATTGTCATTCAGTTGATTCCAACTCATACTGACCCTATAGGACAGGACAGAACTGCCCCATAGAGTGTCCAAGTAGCGCCTGGTAGATTTGAACTGCCGACCTTTTGGTTAGCAGCTGAACGCTCAACCATTAGGCCACCAGGGTGTCCAAACACTGGCTAAGGAAGTAGAAATGTCCAAGAAGTCACACGTTGCTCCTTATGTCCCCAGCAATCCTGCCCCTTCCTAAGTTCAGATACTGCTCCAAGTAGGACTAAGAGGAGCAGCTCCCTGTGCTCCTGATGAGGACCCCAGCTGCCTCCCCACTAAAAAAATAAAAAACAAAAAACCCTATACCATGGTTTGCTTAGGAGATTGGTCCAAAGAAGTCCTTAGACAGTGTTTTTCTAAAGATTTCAACTGTGACCCAAATTTAAAAATAAGTTTTTACATCATGACTTATTATTCACATGTATAGTAAACTGAAAAGTATGACGCAATAATACTAATTTTACTATGTGAAACTCCCTCTGAGATTTTCTATTCCTTCCTGCTTTTTTTCTTCTCTGTAAATTAAACAAAATTGCTGGCCATGATGCATTAAATTGATTTAATGACTCTTTAGTAGATCACAATTCATTTGAAAAACACTCAGAGGCCATTCATTCACTAATTCTCCATATATTTATTGGTTGTCTACCGTGAGCCAAGAGCCCTGGTGGTGAAGTGGTTAAGAGCTCGGCTGCTAACCGAAAGGTCAGCAGTTCGAATCCACCAGCCACTCCTTGGATAGGATCTTACAATTAACAGGATCACCACGCCTGTTGGGACCATCAGTGCTACTGTGGAGTCATACATCCCTTCTTACTCACTGATCACAAAAGCCCAAGATTCCCAGGTCTTTGCTTGGGACTATCATCCCCCTAATGTGACCATTTTTTCCATCCCTTCTTATCTCCTGGAAACCCTGGTGGCATAGTGGTTAAGTGCTATGGCTGCTAACCAAAAGGTTGGCAGTTTGAATCCATCAGGTGCTCCTTGGAAACTCTATGGGGGCAGTTCTACTCTGTCCTATACGGTCACTAATGAGTCAGAATTAACTCGATGGCACCGGGTCTGGTTTGGTTTGTTTGGTCCCTACATCTTAAATCAATGCCTTCTGGAACTCACCAAGATTCCGTACATCCCAAAAGTCTTCTCCAATTATTATCTTTATCTTCTTCCTCCAGCGAAAACTAGCTGACCCCTGAAGACACTGCCTTCCCTGCAACCCTCTTCTGTGCAGGCTATTCCATTCTGCCACGTCTCCTTTACTCCTGAACCCAAATGCAGTATTGATATTATCTTTGATTCTTTTAGGAGGTCACAGATGTCTTTTCCTTTTCCTCCTTCAAACTGTATGTCACATACTATGCAAATTACTCCTCTTGCTTGTATTCATTTATAGACCTCAGGGTCAGTTTCTCTTATTTTTGGAAGATACGACTCAATGTCTCTATGACCAAAGAAATACTTGTCATAATTTTTGGTGATTTCAGAATCCACAGGGAAACTCCTTTCTATAGTCATCTTCTTGAGCCTTTGTACTCCTAATGTCTTCAGTCCAACATCAGTCTCTCACCCCAAAATGATTAAATTATAATCATTTTTATTAGTAATAATCTTTTCTCAAAAACTGATATGAAGTATCTCTAGAATTCACCTTGATCTTTACAGCTCACTCACATTAAGACTGTGGCAGATTGCCTTTTCCAAAGGTGGCCACAACAGTAGCTCCCGTCCCACATGCTCTTCTGCAGTATGACCTTGCCACTCCCTTATCAAGAGGTAGAGTCCAATTGCTCTCCTTTTGAATCTAGGCTGGCTGTAGTGACTAGAATGCAGCCAATAGAATACGGCAGAAGTGATGCTATGTGATGTCTGTGTCTAGGTCAACCTTGCAACTTTTGCCTTGCTCTCTTAAAACACTTTTCTTGGCACCTTGAGCCACCATATGAGAACTCTGACTACCCTAGATCACTATGTCAGAGGGGTCACATTTAGATATTCCCAGTGTCCTTCAAAAAAATCCCAGCCTCAGTGCAGGCCATATTAGTAAAGAAGGAATTTTAGAAGTGGTTGCTCTTACCCCAGCTATTCCGGCTCCCAGCCATTCAAGTCATCTTCAGCCATCGGAATTATCTCAGCAGAGGCACAAGTGTTGAGAAGAGCTGACCCCACTATTTCCTTTCCAAATTCCTGACATATAGAATCCATGAGCATAATAAAATGATTGTTGTTTTATATCATTAAGGTTCATAGTGTTTACTACACAACAATAGATAATCGGAACAGACTTCTCCGACTCCACAGAGAATCCTAATATTTTGACCCTACTAGCTTTTTACTGGAAACCCTGGTGGTGTAGTGGTTAAGAGGTGTGGCTGCTAACCAAAAGGTTGGCAGTTCGAATCCACCAGGCACTCGTTAGAAACCCTATGGGGCAGTTCTACTCTGTCCTATAGGGTCGCTATAAGTCAGAATCGACTTGGCGGCAGTGGATTTGTTTTTTTTTGATTTAGCTTTTTACTGGGCGGAAGGGGGAGGGGGTTGATAGTTCAGTGGTAGAATTTTGGTTTTCCATGCAGGAATGTGGGAGACCTGTGTTCAATTTCCAGCCAATATACCTCACGCACAGCCACCACTCACATGTCAGTGGAGGCTTGTGTGGTGCTATGATGTCCAACAGGTTGCAGCAGAGGTTCTAGACTAAGACAAACTAGGAAGAAAGGCTTGGCAATGTACTTCCAAAAATCCACTAATGAAAACCCTGTGGATAACAATAGTTGGATGTTCAACCCATCATGGGGATGGTGCAGGACCAGGCAGCATGTTGTGCCATTTCACGTGGGGTTGCCATGAGTTGGAAGTGGACTGGATAGCACTAACAACAACAGCTTTTTACTATAATGGTGATTGTGAATGAAATCCTAATATCCTTTATTATTGGGCTTAGTTTATGTGGAAAAGACAGTGGATGCTCACTAAATAATCCATGTGCTCGCCTACATTTTCTACATACACTCCTTTGCTAATGACTTGTACCCACGTGTCTAGTTCTGGCCTTAGAATGTGATGGGAAGTAACTGTCTCACTCTGGTACAAGGCAGTTAAGAGTAGGTGTGAATTCTCTATTTTCTCTTCTGTGTACACGGCTGGAAGCACAATCTCAGAGAAGCCAGAATTGCAAGATGGAGGCATCCTGGATCCATGAGTCACTGTTAGAAGAGAGCTGTCAAAGAGAGTTTCCTGACATCCATCAAACTGTGATGGTGCAAGAAATAAATGATTGTGTGTAAAGCCAGTTAGATTTAAGGGATTATTTGTTACTGCAAATATTTTACCTGATTCTGACTAAAACAATTCTCATTATTTGTCATTATAATCACTTTTTTTTTGTATGTATCTTAAACACTCTCATTTTTTTTCTGGAATTTTTGTCTAGTTAAGTTCACTTCAGTGTTTACTCAACTCCTCCATCCAAGCAGCTGTATTTGGTTGGAAGAAATAAACTGCAAACCATTCTAATTGATTTCTTTTTTTTTTAATTCATGAACACAGGATTCAAGTGTGCCTTTAGTGATTCCTAGTTATCCTCCTAAATTTTCTTATTTAATTCATTCTCTAATTTTTTTCAAAATGATTGTTTCAAGTTTTCTTTGCTTTCCTCAAATCAACACCTCCTTCTCCAAATTAATTTTCAGCTGATGACTTGCTCCACATTTTACTGACAAAGTCGAAGCCACAGAAAGAATCTCCACATGCTCTCATCTGCACATGTACCAGTATATCCAGATCTGTCCATGTGTACTGTCTTCCCTTTTCTTCCAATAGATGAACCGTCTATGATCTTATGTAAAGTCAATGCCCCCACCTGTGCTCTGAATTCAGTCTCACCTTTCCTACTCAATGATGTTGCTTCTGCAACTTCCTTCTCTCTGCTTTACTATAAAGTTTTCTTTCTCTCCTTCACATTTCTATCAGCATACAAATATTTTCCTTCCATTATTTCCCTGGTGGTGCAATGGTGGCATGCCTGCTAACCAAACAATTGGCAGTTTGAACCCATCAGCGGGAGAAAACACCTGAAAATCTGCTCCGGTAAAGATCACAACATAGGAAACTCAAGGGGGCAGTTCGACTCTGTCTCAGAGTCGCTATGAGCCAGAATGACTTGATGGCATACAACAACAGCAATACAAAACTCCTTGAATGAGTTATTTTTACTCACTGTCTTTATTTCTTCTCCTCCAAGCTCTATTGAACCTACTTAAATTACTCTTTCCTTCTCAGCACTCAGCCAAATCATTTCTTCTCAAGGACACCAATGACCTTCATGTTGCCAAATCAAATTGCAAATTCTCTGTTCTCATTGGACACAATTTCTCAGCAGCTTTTAGCACAAGTGATTTCTTGCTCCTTCATGAAACACCTCTTTACTTGGCTGCAGGGACCCTACTTTCTAGGTTCTTCTGCTATCCCACTGCCTGATCCTTCCTTATATTTCTAATCCCTTTTTATCACTGCCACTGCTACCATGCTATTTCTAACCTCAGATTTCTAACCTCTAAAGCATTAGAATGCCACAGGACTCAGATGCCAGACTTCTTCTATTTTCATCTGTATTTATCGGTCTAGTTGATCTCATCAGATCACATGGCTTTCAGTATCGGCTATGCCATGATGACTCCCAAATTTACATCTCCAGCCCTGACTTACAGATTTTACCTTATAACTTAGAATACATACTGTCCTATAAAGCCAACTTCACATTTCTCCACTTGGATTCTTACTAGGTATCTCTAATTTAGCAAATAAAAAAATCTCTTAGTTTTTTTCTCCACAACTTACTCCTCCCATGACTTTCCTATTCTAGTGAGTGGCAACTGCATTCTATTAGCTATTCAGTCCTCAAACCTTGTGGTCATCCTTGACTCCTCTTCCTCTTATGTACCATATCCTTCAGCAAATCTTGTCAATTCTATTTTCAAATATACTGCCTGAGTCTAATCCCTTTTTATCACTGCCACTACTACCACCATGTTATTCCAAGCAGACTGGAATTATATCTCATGCAGATTTTGCAATTACCTCCTAAATAGTCTCTCTATAACCATCCTTGTCCAACTGCAGACTAATTTCCATAATGTAGCCAAAGACATTGTTGAAACATAAGTCAGATCATACCCTCCTGTCTCAAAATTCTTTAGTTTTCCATCCCACTCAGAATAAAATTTGAAATATTAAGTTCTGCAATGACCTACAAGGTCTGGCCCCACACCACCTCCCTGACCTCTTCCTAACGTTCAGACAGTTGCCCTCTCTGCTCCAGCCATACTCCATTTCTTGCTCTTTGCAAGTATAGTTCTCTCTGCCAGAGACATTCTATCCCCAGATCACGATGCCTCGTTTCACTTCAAGCTTTCTTCTTCAATTTCATTTTTCAAAGAGACTTTTCTATGACCACCTATGCTCTCTAGCCCCCTTTTCTGCTTTATTTTTATTCTTTATGTCACTTAACAAAAATAAAATAGTTTATATTTGTTTATTTGTTCATTGTCTGATTCCTTTCTTCTGTGGACGTAGAATGTAAGATCCATGAGGGCAACAACTTAACCAGTTAATTCAATGCCTTTTATTCCAGTGCCCCCCCAAAATGTAGTAAGTGCTCAGTAAATATTTGAAGAAACAAATAAATAAATACAGTTCTCAGTTTGGGATGAAAGTGAATGTTTTATATCTGGAGACCCTGGAATCACCTGCAACAAACAAGTCATCCAGTGGCATCAAGCCAAGCTGAGTAAAGTAAGACTCTTACCACATAAAACAAATGCAGATGGACAGAAAACAACAACAGTGAATCAAGGTTGCTAATGTCCCTGGCAACTCTCCACAGAAGATCAGCAAAATAAAGCATGAGCCAGCTTGGCATCTGCATGCTATATTAGCCATATTTCTTCTTTGAGAAAGAAGAAACACGTCCACATAAAGCAAATGAGGTGAAAAAAGGCTGACAATGAGTCATAAATTAAATTAGTGGTCTTCTTACTGGTTAAGAATATTAGGCTGGAGCTAAATGGGGTCATTTTTAGGCAGCTTTTTTTTTTTTCTTAAATCTAATTCTGGATTAGAGAAACCACATATGTTTGCAATCATCTTCTTTCATAAACTCAAATCTGGAACCTATGATTTGATAAATATAAATTGACATTTGACTCTAGGATGAAATATAAAAATTGGTACTGGTTTGGAAAATGCAGGAAATGTAAGTACAGAAGATAAGCCTCTGGATACCCAAATACTGGGAATAGTAAGTGGGTGTGAGAACAGAAAAAAGAACCAGCAGATGCTCTACACAAAGAAGATCCAAACTCCCAAACCAAACCCATTGCTGTCGAGTCGATTCCGACTCAAAGCGAAGATAGGTGGTCTAATAAGATGGTTGAGCTCGTTTAGCTTAAAGTGCAGAACACTACAAGGGATAAGTTCTGATGAGAATGAAAGGTTTGAGTATTGCAGCATAATGGAGTTCACTGCCTCAAATAAATCCTGTCAGGAATATAGAGACAGAAATACAGGTATATAAAAAGAGTTGAGCTTCTTTTTCTTAAACCAACTAATTTTGAATTACACTGTATTGGCATCTCATAAACTGTAAAACAAGGGATTGGTTTTGTGCTCAGTGTTGTGTCCACCATCAGCAGATATACACCTGCCCACCTCAGCTTATTTATGCTCAACATCACATTCCACCCCGCCATCTTTGCAAGGCTGTCATTTTTTAATTCTAAAATCTGTCTCTGTCGCTTGCTAGCTCTCTTTCTCTACCTCTATCTATATTTCTTTAACACTAGATGTAACAGGAGACTAGAGATTAAGATACATAAGGAAATGATCAAATTCTAACTTCAATAGAAGAATGAAATGAGTAATAGCATACCCAGAAAAGACCCAGTGCCGTCGTAATAGCACAGGATTTAGAAAATTTAAGACTGAAGAGTTCAAATTCTTCATTTTAGATATGAAGAACTGGGACAAAGGGATTACTTTTAACCTGCCCAATATAACACACAAGGTTAGCGGAGAAACTGGGATGAAAATCCAGGTCTCCTAACCCTGTGGAATGCTCCCTTCATTTCACGACTTCTCAATTTTGGTATCTTTACTACAACACTTATTTTATCAGAAGGAAGGAAATATGGAAGAAAGGGAGGGAGGGAGGGAGGAAAGGAGGGAGAAAGGAAGAAAAATTCCTCCTTAATGGTGCTAAAAGCTTAAATAAGTATATATTTACAGATCTTTTGTTGCTTTGTTTTCAGAACATAGTAGAAATGTTCTTTTCAGGTTAAGGACTTAAAATTGCAGCAATAGTGAGAAGTAATCATTCACCAAGCTTCCTAGGGGTCTGCACCTACAATGTTCATGGCTGGTTTATGATTTTAAAGATCACCGGGAGTACAGAAAAGTGGCCGTTGCAGAGTCTAGACTTGTCCTTCCCTATGGCTTTCAGTGTTTTATTTGTTTAGGGAATGAAAACACTACTATGCTTTTGTAGAACCTAAGTTCTAATCCAGCATCAGCAGAGACAGCTTTTCATCTATTTTATATGGAATATATAATTCTATCTTTTCCTGATAAATATTCCCATAACCTAATTAGCTTGCCATCAGTTTTAGAAAAAGTCTTAGTAGGTACTAAGGTACCTAATTTGTCAGCCTAGAATCAACCATGTCCCATTTGTGAATTGTGCTGTATGGTTCTTATACTTACTTGAATTAAGTCATGAAACTGAGTCCAAAAACATAACAAGTATAAATGGTTCACCTAGGTCACCATTGTCACTGCTGACAAAGATTTTTCATATCATTCTTTGGGAAAAAGAAAAACATTTTTTAACAAGATAAGTATGCATTTAGAGATAATATGTAAAATCCAGGAAGACTTTCAATTTCTTGAAGGCAAGGACTATTTTATCATGGAATTCATTGCATTTAACATGCCAAGTTAACTACTAAAACTTGCTGATATTTATCAAGCATTTTCCATTTGCTATTAGCTGTAACAATATTCTGTTACATTTGATAAGCACATCTATGAGGACAGTACCATTTTTGTTCTTATTCTACAGAAGAGAAAACTGGGGCTTAAGGAGTTGATCTAATTTACTAGGGCCACAGTGAAGTCGGGTTTTCAAATAAAGGATCCCAGAACTTACAATATAAATACACTCTCCAGCATCATTTCAAAAAATGTTTAAGATAAAAAAAAAAAAAGCATGCTGATCATTTAGACTTTGTGGCTGTATGTCTGCATCTCTTTAATAATAAAACTCTAATTTAGAGATGATTTTAACCTGAAGAGATGAAAATAATTATTCTTCAGCTGAAGACTCTCCTGCTCATACCAGTTCACTACCTAGAGGCCATTTTTACACCTCATTCTCCAAATTTCTACACATAAGAAATTATATCACGCCTGACTGAACCCTTCGGCACTACCATAGATACTACCATTATCATCTCTTTTCAGATGAGACCCATCAGTCTTGCTGATGGGCCATCACTCATTTTTTTTTTCCCCAGACTTGATCCTCTCTTTTGCAAAAGCACACATACACACCCACACCTCCCTCCACACACACACCATTTTCTAGAATAATCAAGTGTGGCTGAGAGAAATCTTAGTATTTATAGGGATGGCAGAATTGAGTATATTTTCCTCAAAAACTTTGAAATGAATTAATAAACAAAGTTCACTGAAGAAGTTCTTGGAAATTGGGATATGTCAATGAGTCTCAGGAATTTTCATACCAAGATATTCACTCTTTACCATCATCAACTTAAAGATGCCTATGAATATGAATCACAATATTTTGTTTCAAATAGTTCTTAAATCTACCCATAATCCCAACCAATATTTTTTTTAAAAGCTAAGAAGACAATTCCAATGTTATATAACTTAAAACAATGTCACAGCATTAAATGCCCCAACATAAATGGAAAGAGAGCTTGGTCAGCCCATAATTTGCTGAAAGGCTCAATAAGGTGAAGCAGACATCACCCAAGTAAAATTTTACATAATCACGTAGACACACCAATGTGAAATTAAAACAGATTTTCACCTGAGAATTCAAGAAATGTACTACCTTGCCCCAAACAGGTAAGAATCCGATTACCACAAGGATGGATAGTTACCCATGGCGAAGAATGGGATTCCCAGCAGAGTGGAGTTGTACTTTCCATCAGTGATGAAGAAGATCCCTGCTGCTGTGATGATGGAGATGCACACTGTGAGCACCCCCAGGAGGCCCAGGAAGGGCTTGCTTCGCAAACAGTCCTTCATGGAGCTGGAGAGGGTGGCTGTGGTCAGGATTAGCACAAGGCTCACCAGGACCTTGCTTCTGGCCAGGATGCTGGTCTTATGAAAGTCTCTCCAGAGGCTAAAGGATACTAAAGTGAAGAGCTGGAGGTCCTGGTGCTCCTCCTGGAGCTTTCTCATAAGCTGACAGAACTCATTCTCCCACTTCTCCCCTATGAGGTCTTGGGTGGCAGAGCCATAGGTGTGGAGGTAGTAGGTGATTTGAATGGCTCTGGCTGACTTGACCCGCTGGTCCTTGCTGTTTGGCATTTCCACTACCCCGCCCAGTTGGTGTCCAATAAAACTGTTCCTCCCATCCTTGAAAACAAAAAAAAAAGGGGGAGACTTAAGTTACCAGTGGGATGCACATTCCGGAGAATGAATTCTTACTCTAAGTGAAGGAGCACATGGAAGGCAGAGAAAAGCTCTAGCAATCACAGAACTGATGTGGATGGAGTGGTGTGTTAGGATTTTATATTGAACCTTTTGGAGCTACATGGGATATCATGCAAGATGATCAGGAATAGAAAAGATGCAGAGTATTGTGAAGCTATACAAGACTTGCCACATGCATAAGAAAAGGTACATAAATATTATTTTGATTTCACCCATAACCTCGTTCCCACCATTTCCTTCTGTAACAATCTAGTATAAATTCTTAATGCAGGAATCAACTTTTCTGACTCAGTTTCAACCAAAAAGAGGCATGGCATGAGCTGACAACATTTCAGAAAGTAAAATAATTATCAGTTCAATAATAAACATGCTCAACTTTCTAAAGTTAACACACACACCTACACACACATACACGCACAAACATCTTTACTCATTCTTTATGTTCTAGGGGTACAACTGTGTATTGCAGAATAGTAGAAAAAAAATACCCTTCCCTAATATTAATCTAATGGTGTTAAATGCTGTAATACCTAAATATCATGTAAGCACCTCTTTACTTATTACAACGTACCCTCCAAACACCTGCTTCCAACATAGGTTGATCTTTTCTCACAAATGACAGTGGACATATGCTCTAAATGAAACTAAGATTTTCAGGTATGGTTGCCAAAAGTCATCACAATTTCTGAGTTTGACATGAGGTAGAATAGGCAAGATCCTAAGAGTAGGAGATTGGTGAGAGAAGCAATTACTCCTCTTTAAGGCATGCCTAAGTTTTTGCCCTTAGGATGGCCACTGAGGTACTTAAATGGGTTCAGAGCATTCTCAAACAGCGGTCCTTGACAGAAAGAGATCCCTGGAATCTCAAAGTCGAAAATTTTACATGCGACACCACTGTCATGTACTTTAATGACAATGATCGTCAGGTGGAATACTGAACCTATTCTCAAGTCGCATGAAAGAGTTGACTGAAAATGTGCTGCAGGAGCTGGGCGAGAGGCCAGAGAAAAGTAAATTCATGCCATAGAAGGATGTCCTGTTTACTAGAACAGACAAGATGTTTATCTCATGAGGACAGAAAAGAGTATAATGAGGGCAGGAAACACATCCTTTTAGAGAGGGTAGTAAGGAAGGGCAATAAACTCAGCAGTATTATAACCATGGACGTATTCATAGAACTGCAAAGCATTGTTATCCTGTAGGAGACACCTACAAATGCTGTTATGTTAGCAGGATCTCAAGAATTGCAAGGGAGAAATTTCACAATCACTCCATAGACGTAGTTTCTTTCCCTGTATGTCAAACAGAAACAATAGTTCTATATAACTCAACCTGACCCACTCCAAACGAATGATATTATTTTTAAATAAAAAATTGTATAAGGATATTTTATTGTTGCTTTGCTGCGTTTTGGTTTTTTGCTGTGCAAGGTGTCTCTCACTTCCAAGCCATCTTTGTAATTTTCCCATCTCTTTTCCTTATTATATATATATATATATATAAAAAAAACTAACTGAAATTCTGAATAGAGGTTCCCAAGGCTCTCTCTTGGTTAAGCTACATGAGCTATTCCAAAGAGCTGCAAGTAGAAAGGTAGAAAAGCTTGGAGCAAGGAGGCAGGGGTCCTGTCTTGGTGCTGAGAGGTTGCTGAAACACTGTTTCATTATGGCCCAAACTGCTCCTCAATGAGTTCCATTTATTATTGTCTTAAAAAAAAAAATTTTTTTTTTTTTTTTATTGTCTTAAGAACGGTATAATTTTTAGCTCCACCGTTGTTTCTACTGTCTGAAAGCCCATCTTTGATGCTGGCTTATGCTTATGATTACTTGGAAGAGGAGGTATTTTAAGGTGTTCTTTATTCATTTATGAACGTGCAGCTCTATCTATCTTTACACATTTCTGTCATCCAAAGACTTCGCAGGGATCGTTAGCAGTGGCAGAAAGATTTATGCATCCCTCAGGCTTCATTTAGAGATTATTGTGGATCAAAGAGGGTTTGATAATGTATCTGGCCAAAGTCAACATTTTAAGGAAGAAGAAATATAGATCTTTAAATAATAGATGTTCACTGGGTTTGGCTAGCTATTAACCTCCCTTTCCAAGCTGTTCAATTTCCATTTTCATAAAAATTACTCCATAAAAGATATGCTTTCATCTTTTCCCATTGTATTTAAATCAATGTAACAAATAGAATGAATTTCTCTCCCCTATTCTGCTCCACTGCATACTCCAAAACCAAAGAAGCAAGTTCTCCTAAATGGAAAATGCTATTGAAAGTTCCAGATGCTGTAAATGCAGTTGAGCCCATCACGCTACTGACTATAATCCTGAGAAGTGCAGGTGGTGGTCCCCGATTTACGACAGGGTTTTTTACTCCACTGACTCTGTCGGTTCTGATGTAAGTGGAATACCTTTTTTTTTTTTTTTTTTAGTTTTCATTAGTATTGCCTTTTATTATCAGTATCTTTATAAATCCCATTTTTATTTGCCTTTGGGGGTTGGGAACATTACATATAAACATCAGCAAATGAATATCTGAGAATGATAACATCAGCAAATCATGAGCTGCAGTATTGTATGTAGTGTATGTTACTAACAATAAGAGGTACAGGAACAAAACGAAACAAAACAGATGGTCGTTAAGTGTGGTTCGTTGTAACTCAAATCGGGGACTACCTGTACGCTTTACATGTTACTCATATGGGAAATTCTACTATTTTGTAAGGAGTGGTAGAAGTTGGTTAGTTTCCCAAACTGCCCAACTTATAGAAGAAACAAATAATAAATATAATAAATATTGTAATTATCAGCTGGGAAGAGCTTCCCTGGACTTACATGAAGTTAGGTAGATTAATGGAGAGAACATTTAATTAGGAGTTATGTGACCTGGGCTGCAGCCGTGCATCCGGCACTAATTGGATAAATCACCCAAAACAGTTCTCTTTCTCCTTCTAAGTTTCAGTTTTCTCATCTATAAAATGAGAAGTTAGAAGACCATGATTCTGGAATAATTTTTCAGTTCTACTACTTTATTAACTTTTCTGTTCTGTCGTACACAGGGTCGCTATGAATTAGAACTGACTGGACGGCACCTAACAACAATAACAAACTATTAATATATCACATATTAATTTACTCTAAAGATATCTGAATATCAGAAATTATGTCATTATAACTAAAATGGCTATGGATTGGTTATTTTTACATCTGGACAATATCTTACCAAGCACCTAGTAGAACCATTGTTTATTATATGAGGAAATTAAGAGGGCAAACCCATTAAAGAGATAAACCCAGAGTTTCAACTCAGGGCTTTTGATTCCAAGTCTAGTCCTTTTCAGGATCCTGTGGAGCCCTGGTGGCACAGTGATTAAGTGCTCAGCTGCTAACCAAAAGATCTGCACTTGGAACTCACCACCAGCTCCACGGGAGAAAGATGCGGCAGTCTGCTTCTGTAAAAATGTACAGCTTTGGAAACCCCATGGGGCAGTTCTACTCTGTCCTATAGGGTCACTTAGAGTCAGAATTTGAGTTGACAACAATGGATTTCATTTGTTTTTTTAATGGGGGTAATTTCAGGTTTGACACTTGGAATCCTGATCCCCACTCACTTTGAGATAAAATTTTTTTTCACTTGTAGATCCATTTTTCTAATATCTTTCTATCTACTTTAGCAATTGCCTGCCATTTAATATGACAGAATGCTCCCAGTCACAAAGATGGTGGGACTTTGGCTTGCCTGTTTTGGACATGTCATCAGGAAAGACCAACTGCTAGAAAAGGACATCATGATCCATAAAGTAGAGGGTCAGCGAAAATGAAGGACACCGTCAATGAGATGGACTGACACAACAGCGTCAACAATGGACTCAAACATACCAATGATCACGAAGCTGGTGCAGGACTGGGCAACATTTTGTTCTGTTATAACAAGATTCCCATGATTCAGCGCTGATTCAATGGCAACCAACAACAACAACAACCATTTAATACGTTCATTGATTCAAGGTCTCCCTTTTCAAATAAAATCTTCTATACAATTTCTAAGGAACCCTGATGGCACAATATTTAAGTGCTCAACTGCTAACTGGAAGGTTGATGGTTCAAATCCACTAGGAGCTCCATGGGAGAAAGACCTGCAGATCTTCTCTTGTAAAGATTACAGGTTAGGAAACCCAAAAGTGCATTTCTACCCTGTCCTGTAGTGTCGCTATAAGTCAGAATAGACTCGATGGCACACAACAACAACATACAAATTCTAAAATGCCTTTAACAGTAGAGCTCACCTTTTATGTCTCAATGAATATAGAACTTAAAATTAAATAACCCATTGCTTTCAAAGTTCTCCCCATTTCAATCCTTCAGCCTTCATGTGAACTGACATAATTTATATGATATGACTTTAAGTTCCTAACTCATCTCACTGTGCCCTCTCCTGCTATCCCTCAATCTACTTCCTAAACAGAAGTCAGAACTAACTTGAACAAATCTCAATGAGACTGCATTATCTCCCCTCTGAAAACCTTCCACTTGGGTTAGGAATAAAATAGAGACCCGTTACCAGGCCTGCAAGGCCCTGCATGGCTTATCGCTGTCCAAGGTCTCTGACCTTGCCTTTCAACACTCTTCTCTTCATGGACTCTGTTCCATCTTTTCTGGACTTTCTTCCTACTCCTTGACACACCAAATTGATTTCCTTTCATATCACAGCCTTTGTGCCTGCTGTTCCCTTTGCCTGGAACGCTTTTCCTCCATTCTTCTTATGATTGAGGCCACTTCCTGTCATGAAGATCTCTCTTCTAAAAAGGCTCTTTGCTACCATATGATCTAAACTAGACACCTCCTCCCTCCATCACTCTATCACATATTCCTATTTTATATTCTTCCTGGCAAGGAATGATCTTATTTAATCATTTAATTGCTCCTTTTCTATCCCTTCCACTAACTCGTTAAGAGCTGAGACATAGCCTGTCTTGTTCACTGATAAGTTCTCTGTGCCTAGGATAAGGCCAGGTATACAATAAAAACCAAAATCCAAACCACTTGCTGTTGAGTTGGTTCTGGCTCATGGCGACCCCATATGTGTTAGATTAGACCTGTGCTCCATGCAGTTTTCAATGGATGATTTTTCAGAAGTAGTTTGCCAGGTCTTTCTTTTGAGGCACTTCCATGTAGATTCAAACTTCCAGCCTTTCCGTGAGCAGTCAAGCGCATTAAACTTTGCACCACCCAGGGACTCTAGGTATATAACAGACACTCTGTAGTATTTGTTGGAAACCCTGGTGGTGTAGTGGTTAAGTGCTACGCTGCTAACCAAGAGGTTAGCAGTTTAAATCTGCCAGGCGTCCTTGGAAACTCTATGGGGCACTTCTACTCTGTCCTATAGGGTCGCTATGAGTTGAAATCGCCTCGTGGCAGTGGGTATAGTATTTGTTGTCTGCTGTGTGAATTCACGGAGAGGTGTAAAAAATCACAGGTTCTCTTTTACAGATTTTGCTAAGACTAGGAAAAGCAGGGACAGCTTGAAGTGCCTGAGAATAGTAGGGACTCAGATGAAAAGAGAAGGGTGTATAGAAATTAGAGGCTAGGTTGGAAAGAACATACTTTATCCTTTTCTTGATTTGCTTTGTCTGGTGTAACATTTTCCCCAAATATGTTCCCTCTTCTCTTTTCACCACACATCAAATATGCACAGTAAACTAGTAAGCCAACAGAGGGTCTTAGGGAGTAGCAGGGGAGGGATTTGCATATACATGGGCCTGGAGACAAAGGACAACACAGAATGCTCAAAGAACTGAATGGCGTGAAGGAAGTTGAAGCTAGAGAGGAAAGTCTTACTGTCCAGTAAGGGCCGTGAAAGCCTTACTAAGAAGTTGACCTGAATTTCCCTACCATGGGAAATTGTTGATGGGTTTTAAGCAGGAGAGTAACATGATTCATTTTTTTGAGTGCTCCCTCTGGTTGCACCGTGAAGAACAATTCAGAGAGCAGGGGTGACTCTAAAAGGAAGGGCTCACTTAGGAAGACCTTGAAGTATTCCAGGTTCTTGCTACAGCATAAGAGAATGTCAGCCCAGGCAGTCTCTGGTAGGTAGATCGTTCCAAGGTGAATCAGTGGAATTATAGCCTTAATGCTATTTTATAGCCGTGAACCGCCTTGTCACATTATCTCCCCAGCAGCAATAATGTAGAAAAAAAAAAAAAAAAAACTTTCTTGTTTTGTCTTTTGTCTTATTTAAAGTTACCACTTTGTAGCCTTTAAAATTGTTGTTGTGGGCTGTAGAGCCAATTCTGACTTACTACAGCCCAATGTGACAGAGTAGAACTGTTCTATAGGGTTTTCTAGGCTGTAATCTTTACAGAAGCAGATTCCCAGTTCTTTTCGCCCTCAGAGCAGCTTGTGGGTTCGAACATTCATCCTTTTGGTTAGCAGCTGAGCGCTTAATTGTTGCACCACCAGGGCTTCTCCCTTTAAAATTATTGTTGTTAGCTGCCCCTGAGTTGGTTCCACCTCATAATGACCCCAAGTATAACAGAACTAAACATTGTCCGGTCCTGCACCATCCCCACAGTCATTCCTGTGTTTGAGCCTATTGTTGTAGCCACTGTGTGAATCCATCTCATTGAGGGTCTTCCTCTTTCCCTGACCTTCTACTTTATCAAGCATAACGTCCTTGCTGAGGGATCGATCCTTCCTGAAGCAAAATGAAGTCTCCCCATCCTCACTTCTAAGGAGTGTTCTGATTGTACATCTTCCAAGACTGATTTGTTTAAAATTATTCTCACCCAGTTCACATCTCTATAGTGGAAAAGGAAACTAAACTCTCAGAGATAAGGTCAAAGAATACATCCTTAAAGTGATAGGGGAGGAGAGATATTAATGTCCTAGAAAATTGCACAGAGAAAAAAAACACTCTATGATGCTTTCAAAATATTATGGGGAAGCAAGCGTCATATGGAAACCCTGGCGGCATAGTGGTTAAGTGCTACAGCTGCTAATCTAAAGGTCGGCAGTTCCAATCCACCAGTCGCTCCTTAGAAACCCAAGTTCTACTCTGTCCTATAGGATCGCTGTGAGTCAGAATTGACTCGACGGCAACGGGTTTTTATTGGTTAAGTGTCGTATTTGCTCAGTATATGTCCTAGGTTGAAATTCAGATATGTTCTGTGACTACAAGATGATCTGGCAGCACAGTTTCTGTCCAAGACAATTGTAATTCAGATTTCATTAATTTTCAGTGAAGTAGACACTGCAAGGATATTGGACAGTTTTTGATGGTTGCTTGTCTTTTATTCCTGGAAAGAGAATCTTTCCTTTATATAGTAGTAGATGGTATTTCTAAAGGAAGAGTGAAATTTTTTGGTCTGCTTTTCTTTCCACAATAAGCTTTTTCCTCATATTTATTTTCTAATTTATATATTTTTTTGTTTATTCTCATTTTCAAGTGTATATACAAATTAGGGTTAAATGAAATCCTCAGTTATCTCGAGTTTCTTTTTCAGAGCTTCATGTTTAGTAGAAATAAGCAAATAGTGAGAAAGCAAGTTCCTACAAGGTATCTAGTCAAAACAAAATGAAACAAAACAACAACAAAAAATGGGGGTGTATGTTTTACGCATCATGTGAGAGCTCAACCAAAGATTCCACCAATATCAGTACATAAAAATATCCAAAGTAATTTTTAAAATGAAGAACTTAAATCGTTAAAAAATATCCTAAATAAGAATAAATTAAACATTTATATGTCACTTAACTCAGGTAGGGAACTGCAATGGTGTCTTTTTTCAAAGAGACTTTTTTTTTTTTCCAAAAGAGAAGAGTTAAAAAACATGCTTCTGTGTTATTGCAAAAAAACAAAAACTTTAAACAAACAGAACATAAAATAAGTTTAACAGAGCACTGTAGCATATCAATTAACTGAGACTTGGTTGGAAAATATTTAAATATGTGGCAGACGCTGTACTAAGACTCAAGAACTTTATATGTAAAAAAAAACAAAAAACAAAAAACAGTGCTATATATATATATACATATATATATATAGACAAACCTCAGAGTAGAGCTCAAAGTATTGTCATGAAATGGTACAGGTAGGAAAGGTCAGAAGCTTAGGCACTGAGGGTGTCTAAATGGAGGCTACTGGTGAATCCTTGGGTACCCAAGGCCATGACACACAAGTGGAAATAAGGAACAAGGGCAGAATCATTCATTCATTCAAAAAATGTCTAGTGAACTATGCTCTGTGTCAGCCAGCTACTGAGGATAGACAAACAGTTTTTGTCTTCAAAGAGTCTATGTTCTGGGATGGGAGAAAGGAGCTATAAGTAAACAAGTATTTTTTTAAAAAGGCTTTTTTTTTTGGTAAATGTATATATACGTATATGATAAGTAATACGGTATGGGTAAACACAAGATATTAGGGGAACACTGAGAAGGACACCCACCTAGTCTAGTGGGATTCAAGAAGGTTTTCCAAAGAAAGTGTTATTTTAGTTGAGCCATGAAGCATGAGTAACAATTAGCCAAGTGAAGATGGGGAGGTTTGGTTGGTGATGGAAAGGAATGGTCTTCCAGGCAAAGGGAACAGCATATGCCCATGAAATACTGCCCTAGTAAGAAGCTCGTCCTGAGTGCAATGAGAAGTTACTGAAGGATTTTAGTGTGTTAAAATGCTCACTTTGATTGCCATGTGAAAAATGAACTTTAGGTGTGCCTTGGGGGTGGAAATGGGCTCTAGAGAAGGGGCATTGTATCAGTTTTTTGCCTTCCTCACAGCTTCATCTAAGGCAAGGCCGACCTAACTGATTATATGAGCATTAAAAAAAAAAAATCTTCAGATCTTATGGAATGTGCACTATTCTGAAAATAAATTTTCCCCACACCTGGGCCTTTTTCCAAAGAACCAACTCTTTTGGAGCCCTGAAGGACTCTTGGGAAAAAAGTTTACTTCCTAGAGGTGTGGTGGTAGCTGAAAGTGATCTACTTATTCTAAAGATTCCTGTAAACCCAAGAAATTAAACAATATTTGTGTTGAGTTCCTGGGAAGGGTAGCTTGATAGTCTATGTGTAGTAAACAAGATAAAGACAAACACATGGAAGATAAAGTCTCTTCCTTGGAAGAGTTTACACTTCAGTTAGAGAAACAAAACACATAATAAGATGGTAAGAGAATAAAGCAGCACAGACCATTAAAAAAATTTACAATACATTAAACGCTGTAATTTTATATTGTATTTACAAAATGGTATTATTTGTTAAAAATAAAAAAAGGTGTGTTAAGGGAACTGAATAAAGAGGAGATTGGAATGGGGGGGATACATTAGGTACCATTTCTAATGAAACTTCACTTAGGCAGTCATAGAAGAAGAACTCAAAAGCAGGACTCCCTATTCCCAGACTCAAGTTCGAAGCATTTGGCCTCACAGCTTCTGAGTCAGCTTGATTTCTAATGGTCCTTCTCGAGGCATTCTTTGCCATGAAGAACTTTGCTTTAGCCTATTGAGACATTCTGAACAATGGTATCCTACTTAAAGTTAAAAGTAAGTAATATCAGATTTCTGGCTGCTGAGGGTCGCCATGAGTTGGCATTGATTCAACGGCAACGGGTTAAGGGTAGGGTAACATGCTGACATACAACTCTGGAGCTCATCTGACCTTACACTTGGCTAAATGGTGTTTTTTTTTTTTTTTTTCTTTCTTTTTTTCCAAAGAAAAGATCATGAGAAAATTGGTGGCTCATTATTACTTTCCTTTTATTGAACTTGAATTCTAAACTGGCTCTCGTGAGGCTTTTTTTTTTTCCCCCTAAAACTTGCCTGTGTATATTTTATTCCCATGTATTTCTTTTTAATTTGAGAACAAAGCCCAATTTATTTGCCCAATCAAAAGATAGTTTTGTGTATGTGTGTGTGTATAAAGCATCGTGCTAAGTGAAAGCTGACTTGTTCCTTTCTTGAATTACCCATATAGCTGTAAATCTGTGGGTCTAGGTTAGGAGGCTGATTAACTCCTATGGAATACGCCATGAATTTGTGCAGTCTGGAAATAGCGTTGCCATTTATGAACTCCTTTCCCCATCGTTATTTGTGCATCTGTCCTATCACTCTATCTAGACTCCTAGATTCACTTGAAGATAGGGGATGAAGAAGGTACCTTTTCTGAGCTTCAGGAAACTAATTTGTCGCTCATATCTCAAGGAAATGTAGAGAAACGAACATATTTTGAAAAAAAGTGAAATCGAAAACGTAGCCTTTATATGCAGTTGCAGCTGAGGTTAGCTTTGTCTTAATCCTTTGATAAGACAAAAGTGACACCTTTGTCTCTCTACTGAAGACGATTCCGATCTTAATATTAATTGCTTTATTTGAACATCCTCCCCACCTTTTCCTTCCTATTTCCTCCCTGCCCTCTCTCTGACCCTTTCTTCTTCCTTTTCCTCTCTTCCCCCACCTTCTCTGTCCTTCCATTATTTGAAAGACAGCTATCTCAAAGCCACAGTGAGGGATAATTATTGAACTATGTCAGTGAAATGCTAGATAAAGAATACAATGCTTGCTTAAGTCCTTTTTATCTTCACTAAATTACCTTTCCTTTTTTAATCCCCAAAAGGACAGACACGCTTTAAAAATATCATGTGTGATATACATTCTAATGAGAGCCAGGCAGTTGTTCTTTGTTACTACCAAGATATTCAGCCTCAAAGATATTAAAATAATTGAAGGCCTTTCCATAAAGCCAAGACAGTAAGTACTCTCCTATCTCCCTGCTCCACGTGGAAGTTAAATATTAACTTCACTGAGCAGAGCAGACGGGGTGCAATGGCTCACTTTTGCAAGAGCATTAACATTTTCTCAGATGTTATCATTTATTTTAGTCAAACTCACTGGTGAATTTTTGTATTAAACTGTATATTCCTGGTTGCCTAGCAAAGGAGAAGCAAGATATGCCTTGGGAAGGTAAAATTTCCAAAAAATAAATAAAACTTAACACACCTAAATGAAAAACTAACTCAAGAACAAAGTGCATTTTTTCCTTAATAATTTAACTTATTGCAGTAGATTATCCAAAAATTATTAATGATTTAGAAAATAGATTTCTGTTTTTAATTCTTGAGAGAAAAAAAATGTCTTTCTGGTTGTCTCTGTCTAAGGCTAATATTACGTTGGCTTGCTACTTGTCTGACGTTGGGAAAAAAGTTACCCATCCAAGTTAAGTATGTTATAAGGAAAGAAATAATTCAGAAGCATGTCAAGTTACATAAAATGACTATAGACTTCGGCTTTACTGAAGCAGGTAAAATTTCATGTCGTTTATTATTTAAATGAGATGAGCATGGAACACTTGAGTACATATATTTTTACTTTTATGCCTTTTTGAAGTTTTTCAATTAATATTATTTATGAATTTAAATCTTTTGTTCCATCATATTCTCCATTTTTAGTTTGGAAAATACGGTAACCTTAATAAGTCAAGTAGTGGTCAAAATGAGTTAAAGTACATATGACTGGATAATCCCAAAAGGTTCTGACAATTGATTTGCTTAGATTTTTATGCAGTAAGAAAAATATTAAGGTAGACAGTCTCACTATAATGAAGACAATCATTATTATGAATTTACAATGCAAAATTAAGCCAATTTTAAATGAACCAATCCACATTCCAGCCCTTGGGAATTTAATTTTCTGCGCTACAGAAACATGAAGAGGCCCTGGTGGTGCAATGGTTGAGAGCTTGGCTGCTAACCAAAGGTTGGCAGTTTGAACACAGCAGCGACTCTGTGGGAGAAAAGACGTGGCATTCTGCTTCCCTAAAGATCGTTGTTGTTGTGTGCTGTGGAGTCGATTCCAACTCATAGTGACTCTACAGGACAGAGGAGAACTGCCCTATAAGGTTTCTCAGGCTGTAATCTTTACTAAAGCAGATTGCTAGGTTTTCTCCGTTGGAGCTGTTGGTGGCTTTGAACTACCCACCTTTAGGTTAGAAACTTAGCACTTAACCATTACGCCACCAGGGCTGTTCCCATAAAGATTACAGCTCAGGAAAGACTATGGGGCAGTTCTAATCTGTCACGTTGGGTCGGGTCGCTTGCTAAGAGTTGGAATTGACTCAAAGGTACCCAACAACAACAAGATATAAACATGATTGCTGCTTCTTCCGGCCACACATAAATATCCCTCTTAGCTGTGTCAGCTCTGATGCCACCTAGCCCTATTTCATGGGGTTTGGAGAGAAGGCTTCTAATAAAAATTGCTCTTTTGTTTTAGATTTATTTAAATTTCCTTCTGAATTTTCCAAAAATGGGGGGTAGTTTCAGTGATCCAATTTCTCATAATTTAACAACCAATAGATTTTTTCTTTTACCTTTGTTTTCGAAGGACAAAAGTTCATCAGAGAAAATTCTCCCAATTATAGTCAGTAATAAGTATGAAGAAATGTGCTGCGATCAGTTCCCCGTTTCCGAGAAAAGATCAGCATTGCACACTAGGGGTCACCTGACCTGGTCGCCATGGCAACATTGCAAAACCACTTTGGTATCCAAGGAAATATGGCTGGCAGTACTTTTTTGGCTTTAAAGTCTGGAGAACTCAGCTTTGATGCCGATTTAACTAATTACCTGTTGGACTTTGGCAAGTTAATTCTCTGAGCCTTTTTCTTCAGCTATGAAATGGGATGGCCTAACTCAGAATCTTTATTATGCAAATTAAGTGAGGTGATACTTGAAGAGGCACCTTACCTGTTATTTTGTAAGGGCTCTGTCAATGGTTATTACCTAATTTGAAAATGTTTGAATAATTAAATGATTTTAATGTTTAAAAAACAAACGAACAAAAAGGTACCACAGCCTTTGGCACCAAAAACATTTCATCACGCTATAAAAATACAGAAGGTTTCTGGGACACCCTAAACACCTGCTGCTGTGGGGTCTGACTCATAGCGACCCCATAGGACAGAGTAGAACTGCCCCATAGGTTTCCAAGTAGTGCCTGGTGGATTCGAACTGCCGACCTTTTGGTTAGCAGCTGTGGCTCTTAACTACTGTGCCACCTGGGACGCCCTAAGTAGGGTTTATTTAGCTCAAAGGAGGAAAAGAATGTACTGTGTTTGTCCCAGTCCTGAACATTCACTCTCTATATGAACTACAGCTTGTCTCAACTCACCACTGGTTCAGGGCGGGAATGTTATTTGGTGTATTTAGAGAAAACTTGAAGGACTTGGCCCAAATTTTCCTCACATATACTCCAAACCACCATCTGGACACGGACATTCTCTAATCTAGAAAACAATTCATGGTCACAGGAAACTTTCTGAGGCAGCTGAGCTCACGGAGTTTATTCTTCTCCACTGTAGGCATCCCAGGATCTCTTGGGACATAGAGAGAGGCCTGCATGTCAGCACTGCTCTTGGCTTTTATTCCAGGCACCAAACTGATGAGGTTTTGGAAGTACGAAATTCCACGGTGGTGCAGCTTTGTGGTGTTCTGTGCAAGGCAAGACTGTGACCAAACCTCCTGATTTCACAATATAGAGGCCCCTGCCGAAGGGTCCTTCTGAAACTAAAAACAACTGGTGGAGTCATAAAAGAGTCTCCCGGAGATTCCCTATTTTATCACCTAACTTTAAATGTCAGATATGCAAATGACAGCATGCAAAATCCACATGAGGCGATTCTATACTCACATAGTTCCGTTTTGTGTTTGCTGCTCCATTACTTGAACACCCTACTAAACTGTCCAGAGGAATGTAATTTCATCAAAATAATTTGCAGGAAAAAAATGATTTTAATATATGTTTCCAGGGCAATATTTCATGCTTGCTATGGATGTTAAATGTTTTCTCCAAGATTCTGTGACATGCCACAGGCATCACTGATATTTGCTCAAAAATGTAAAAAACACTGTGTCTACAGCAATGTTAAGAAAGATTCAGTGTACTTCATTGTCCCCACTAATAGTGGAAATCTTAATTCAAATGACCTGATTATATTAAAATAAAAAGAAGGAAACAATTCAGAGCAAGAAATGCAAATACGAAAAGGGTACACATAAACATGGCTTGCAACATAACATGCTCAACTATTTTTTGAGAGCACTTGCTACAAACAAAGCTATTTTAATAAGCACGAAAATATGAGGCTAGCCCTTTGTTTTTAAGAACATTTTCATCGCCTTCCCTTACTGCAATACAGATTAATTGCTTATAATTTTGCTAGTAGTCAGAGAATTCAAGGTGACTATGCCACACCTTATGAATTAGATGAGAGGCTCTCTTCTTTAGAGAGATTATGTATGAAAATTTAACAACTTCCTTTGCATGGAGGTACTTTGTGGAAGCATGATTAACTGGTAAGTGGGTGTCTGCTTTGACTGAAAAATAAGGGCCATTTGAAGCCATTGAAATCAGTTACAAAAGAAAGTATTTAGGGGAGGGATTTCACATGCATATCGTTATATCAGTGCACTGTTAAAAACACTGATAATAACACACACACCAACTCCCTCAGAACTGGGGCTGGTAGCTGCCTGAACCTCATTGCTATTTACAAGGAAATACTGAGTGAGGCTCTATCTGAATGTATAGAATAGAGCTCAGAACTGGGCCATGCAATTTGGTATAATAAAGAATTTCTCCTGGAGTGGACTTGGAAGACCAGTCACTCCCTCCAACAGTAGTTTCAGCAATGACATTTGCTCATTCAGACTTTAAAACAAAACAAAAAACCTGAAGGAGAGATCAGAAGAGTCTTGTGTACCATTCTGAAGAATTTGAGATAGCTGCTGTTGAAAATATTTAAAACTAGAAGTGATCTGATGAGACCTGTGTTCAGAAGTTCTCTCTGGTAGTAGGAAACCCTGTGGGGCAGTTCTACTCTGTCCTAGAGGGTCGCTATGAGTCAGAATCAACTTGACAGCAAAAGGCTTTTGGTCTCTGGTAGTAATATGAAGAATGGCCTGGAATGTGTGTGTGTAGAGGGTGCTGAGATGTGATGTTGAAGTTTTACAATAATACAGATAGGGAGGCAGGTGAGTAGGTTCCAATAGTCATCCAGGTGAGGGACAATGAATTCCTAAATTAAGCAAATAGCAATACGGAGAATGAGTTAAGAGATGATTAAGAAGCAGAAAGGAGAGAACTTGGAGACTGATTGAATGTAAGAAAGGAAAAGAAAGGGTAAGTAGAAGATGAGGTCATACTTTTTCTTAGGAGCCTGTAGAAAACAGTGGACTCACCAAGCTGAAGACACATCTGTAGGGGATTAGGGGAATGGGAATTGAACTCTATATATTTGTTGAGTTTTAACATCAAGGTGGAGATACCTATAGATGAGCAAAGTCACGGGAAGTTTGCATAATACAGAGACTAAAGATAAACATTTCAGCATTTTCAGCTTATAGATAATGGCTAGTGCCACACTTGCACAAGGAGAGTTAATAATGTGGGAAGAACGTAGTTTTGGGAAGAATCCATAGGAATAAGAAAAATAAGATCAGGAAAATTCTTAAAGAGGCAAAACAGTGCAGAAAAACAGCAACACTACTATGAGTCTATATTGATGAAACATTTCATCAACTCTGATGGGAAAAATATGTCAAACAAAAGAGGAATTATAATGGATGCCAACTCATTTGCTGATATTTGTTTAACTACCTCAGAATAAATTTTCGTAGGACATTAAGATGCACACAAATTTTCCAATCATTGAAATGAAAATGGTTCAGGCCCAAAAAATAGTGTTCAGGTGGAATACTTTTTCATTGCTTTAATAGGGAATTCCCATCAGTCAAGTTGAAGTTGCATGCATCCTATTCAACCTTTTGAGATTAAGGATTTGCCTTTTAATTAGAAATCTGCATTTCATTATAATGATATATCCTCTGTCCTTGACTTGGTTATTCTCCACAGAAGCAGGGGCTTCTTGGGACCAATGTGCTCAGCATATAGTAATGACAGATTGTGGAAAATTTATCCCTGACGTTAAAAAAAAAAGGCATAGCTAAAGGAAGGCAGGTGTGAAAAGCACACTCTCCCTTGCCGGATGCAATTTAAAGAAAATCCTTAGAGGTGACCTCATAAATTTTATGTTTCACAGTCAGGCATCTGTAAAGTCTGAACTAGTCATGAAAAGTGCTGTATTAGATTAGGTCATTGAATAGGCTAAGCATTATCTGTAAATGGGAGCTTGATTATTCAGGGCTACATGAGTCAGCAGTATATTTTAAGCAGGGAAGTAACTGTTGGGGGCGGGGGTGTTTCCCAAATTCTTACTTAATTTGGCACAGCAACATCTTGTATAGACAGAAGTTAGATTAAATAATAAAAGAATTAAGAAAAAAAAGAGCTCCTATTTAAAACCAATAATAGTTCTGCATTAAGAATAATTTTGACATGTTAATACATTTGCTTTTTATAATAAAACGGACAGGTTATCGAGTTGGATCATTATGACCATTAAAGACACGGTATTTCTGAGGAAATTTCAGTAATGTCTGATAAGTCAGCTAATTTGCAAGATTATTTCTTATCTGTGATGAAGAAAAAGTAGAACTGACATAAATATTCTCAAGAACCTTAAACTGGAAGGAATCTACTGTTCCTCAGAACTCTTGTAGTATTCCTGTCCTGGATTACTCCTATGGCATTTATAATTATTACATGATATTTTCATTATTTTTGTTTCTCCCCTTCTATAATGGAAACTTCTGGAAGACAGAATAAGTGTTTGATTGATGTATTATCATTATTATTGCAATTGCCTACCATATAGTATCTTCTCAAAAATCATGTATTGCACAGAGAGTGGTATGCACATGTAGGATAATCCTATTCAGCTATTTGCATCCCCTCCTAATGGAGTCAGTTTTGCTCTTTCCCGAAGCATGCTGGGGATGAATTTGGGATGGACTCGGGCTAAGGTACAAGGTGCAGTATGGCATGACTGGGCCTGTGATCGAGGTCGAGGAACACCTTAGCAACAAGAAGAAAAACATCTGGGCCTGGACATGAAGTCCCTGGGAATGCTGGCTGTTCAAGGACTTGGGAGAAAAACAGATGAGCCTTAGTTCCAGTCGGAATGGTATATAAGCTTGTGTCCCCTGCTAAGTGGTTGTGGAGCACTAAACTGGTCCAGCCGCCACCCTGGACTGACTGTCCCATAAATAATCTTCCCAAACAAACCATATGTCATGATCGCTGGTTCCGGAGTCTTTCTTCAGGCTCTTGGAAACGCAGCCAAAATTGGGTCCAGGTGCCGCTGGATTGCTACAGAACAGCCTTATATTAGCTAAAATCCTTTCTTTTTAAATTGTGTGCCTTTTCTGAACAGAAAAGGACAGGGTCATGATTAGATGAACCAGTTGGTCTAGTTTACACACGAAATTCCCAAGTTTGAAATTGGCTTGTAGCTGCTACAGCAAATAATTTTTCAGGGGTTATTTAGCTTTTTATTTAGCTAAGCATCTTTTCAATATCACAGGAGATCCCATTTGCCTTAATTGGATGGATCTGGAATGCTATAATTAAGGGATTCATTCACCTTTATTTCCATGGAGATTGCAGGAAGCTGAGAGTAAGAAGCTGGAGGTTCTCTAAAAAAAAAAAAAAAAATGCTGCTTTGTACTCTTTGTACCCTTTCTGGTAATCTGTGAAGCTTGGTTGCTATCTGGTATCTGTGACAATCAGGGACACAAAATATCTTTATAACTTAGAAGTCACGTCCTAAAGCCTCTGCCTTTTTTATCATTGACCAGCCCTGTAAGCGGATGCTTCCTTCCAATTTTATTAATAAGTTGTCGCAGGGAGTGCTGCCTTGGTGGCACATTGGTCAAATGATATAGCCCTTTACCTTCGTTCATCTGTGGACTTAATGTGGAGTACGTGCAAACACTAAAAACAACACCCCAGACCACACGCTCAGCCTTTTTCACAATGCCCAGTCATGAAGCGAGGCTTTAAGAAATTCTAAGCTTTTGGAAAATGAGAGCCAGATGCATGGAGCCTTATAATATCAGATCAAAACAGTGGCGGAGGGCAAAACATGAAAGTTGCAGGCTGGTGGATGGATTCCGGTAATTAATATTTTTCTTTTTACGTCACAATAGAGCTTGACCAGCACCTAATGTATTTACATGGTTACTTCTGAAAAACTGCTGTTCTCAAAACATATTTTGTTTTGATTTTCCATAGTCTTGCATTCACCTCTTATTTGGGACTGAATTCTTACTATTAACCACTACTCTACGGTCGCTATGAGTCGGAGTCGACTCGATGGCATTGGGTTTGGGTTTTTTGGTATCATGTGTTTAAGCCTTCAGCTGCTAACCAAAAAGTCGGCAGTTTGAATCCACCAGGTGTTCCTTGGAAACCCTATGGAGCAGTTCTACTTTGTTCTATAGGGTCGCTATGAGTTGGAATTGACTCAATGACAATGGTTTATCGTGTGCTAAACAATGAAAAAGGTGGGGACGACACTACCCAGAAAATCACTCTTTGAAAATTAACTCAGGAGGGTAATGATAAGCTTGGATGCTGTATCTTTTTGACAAGTAGGTCAGCCCAGAGCAACAACCTGTTACCTTGGAAAACACAGAGCAAGGCCCTGAAGTAATGACCCACAAAATAAATAGGTTTTGAAAAGCCAAACACAGGACATCCTTTGAGGAACTATAGGCCCTGGTCAAAACTGCATTTTGTAGGAAAACCTGGGCTACTGGATATTGGAGAAGGAGTAGCTTGAATATAGGAGATTGCCCAGTGACCCTTGGGTTAATATCTTATAGGACAAAGCTGAGGGGACGAAAGCATTAAAAGTATTTACATTTTACGATTTGATAGAATTACAGTGTTGCCAGTATGTAAATGTAAGCATGAAATCTTAAAAAAAAAAAAAAAATTGCAAAGGGAAGGTGTTGAGGTGGGAGAAAGGATGTTCTCAGAGTAACTTCTCCATCCCAGTGGTGCCTTTCTTCACGTCTGAGGCTTGGTATGCTGTGCAGGTTTCGGCATCTGTCAGCCAGTCCATCACCATCCAGCTCTCAAGACCTCATTAGTGCAGGCCCTATCTCTTATCAGAATAAACTCCCTTTGCAGGGTTGTTATGAGTCAGAATTGACTTGTTGGCAGTGGGTTTGGTTGGGTATTTGGCAGCCAATGAAGAATTTGCTCTTAACTCTATATCGCTGCACTCTCCAAACAACGAATGATTAGGAGATGGAATGTCCTGTGACGAGAAGCGAATAATAAAGATAGCTGATAAAGATATCAGGAGAGTAAGTTACCTTTTCAGAGACAGCAAAATACCTTCCTTTCCAGAAGCATTTACTGTTGTACACACTCTGCATCTGCCCGCAAAGAAAGGAGGAGGGTATAGTTCTCACAAAAGTTGAACCACTTCTTCACGATGCTTCATTATCCTTACATATAAAATGTGCATCACATGCAAAATATAAATGCCTTTTACTTATTTATTTCTAAAAATCATCTTTTTTCTTTAAGGGGCAGAGAACTTAAATTAATGGTGATGAAACAATATGGGTAGATAGTGAGAATGGTGACACAATGTGAAGTATGTAACCAAGGTTATTGAATTGTTCATGTAGAATTTGTGAATGGGTGTGTGTTTGGTTGTATATATTGCCACCAAAAGTAAATCAAATATTCTAAAAAAAATCATCCTTTTTTTTTTTTAAGTGGAGCTCCGGTGGCACAGTGGTTAAGAGCTTGGCTGCTAATCAAAAGATTGGCAGTTTGAATGCACCAGCTGCTCTTTCAAAACCCCCTGGAAAAGTCCTTAAAAAAAAAAAAAAATCTATATGGCAGGAGAATAGAGAGTTCTTCATTTTGTAGAGAAATAAATTGAGGTATTATGATTTTTCCAAAGCCATGTAATATACCATTGAAACACTTCATTGAAAGATGGTAAGACATGAATCCAAACTAAAAGATGAAAACATCGTTTATAGCAACAATATATGAGGAATGATGAGTTGGGTCACTCTCAGGAAAATCAATCCTTCAGAAGAGCCTGATATTTCACTGTGTTTCAATGGTTTAAAAAGTGTGCTCCCTGGACCAGCAGCATCAATATCACTTGGAAACCGGGGAAAGGGGCCCAGCAATGCATTTTTTCCTAAGCCCTCCAGGTTAGTCTGACGCATGCTCAAGTGTGAGAACCACTGCCCTAGAAGAACTTTCTCCTGTGTTTGCAATGTCAGCTTGATGATGACAGTCGAATTTTACACCAGAAAGAAGCTTGAGCTTTCTTATTCCTGAGGAATTATGCACACATTAGCAAAAAGATGGCTACAAGGCGTGGACCAAGACAGATGTGATTTACAAAAGAGAAAGAGGCATGCCAGACTCAGGGTCCTAGGCAGCCAGAAGAAAGGGTAAAACATTAAGAAAGGTGAGGACATAGGAAGGTGCTTAAAGGTGGCATGTTACTTTGAAGAAATGCAGGGGTACAATACCTCTAGAAGTCAAGGGTATTTTTTTATAGAGGAAGCGCACATGGCTGTGTGCCTTTTTCTTTTCTTTTCAGATCTCATTCTGATCAAGTATAGGCTTCGTCAGACATGCACTCTGAACTTTAGAAAGGGAGACTTCAAGAATTTAGAAGAAAAAGTTGACAGAATCTATGACATGTAACTCCATAACAGAAAAAAGGCAGTTCAAAAATTGGAAAACTCTCAAAACATAATTCAGACCATGCAAGCAGAAAGTAACCCCACTGAGGAAGGAAAAGGAGTGAACCTACAGAAAACAATGAGAAGGCATAGAATGTTCTCCAATGAGCTTAACTTCTAAAAGAATAAGCTGAGAAAAGGGAAAGAAACAGACAATTTAAAGGAACATTGTGGCGCTAACAGTGTTCAGAAAGCTAAATTAAAAATGAGTAACCACTTTTTGAAGTGGTAAAGGTAAGAAGGAAACCCTGGTGGCATAGTAGTTAAGGGCTACGGCTGCTAACCAAATGGTTGGCAGTTCAAATCCACCAGGTGCTCCTTGGATAACTCTATGGGGCAGTTCTACTCTGTCCTATAAGGTTGCTATGAGTTGGAATCAACTTGATGGCAATGGGTTTTTTTTTTTGGTTTAAAGGTAAGAAAAATGTTCTTTTTATTTGTTGTTACTATTTGATTTGCTTTCTTTTTCTTTGTTTGGATCAAGACCACCAGAGAAAAAAATGGGCGTATTGCTTTGGTGGCTGACCAAAAAGAAAAAAATGAAGAGTAAAACTACCATTTACATTTTGTTTTCTCTCTCAGTGAGAACGAAGAGGTGGAAAGGATATAGGGAAAAAAGAATTAAAGCTGGAGAAGAAATAGAAGATGATGGAAACATTGTTTAATGACATCTTTAAATTATTTATGTCTCCTGGTCTGTGTTAATTACAACCCAATGTTCTAAGAGGGGCGTCCCTGGGTGGCTGCAAATGGTTAACGGCTAGGCTACTAACCAAAAGGTTGGTGGTTCAAATCCACCCAGAGGCACCTTGGCAATTTACTTCCAAAAGATCACAGCCATTGAAAAACCCACAGACCACAGTTCTACTCTGATACGTGGAGTCACCATGAGTTGGAGTCAACTTGACGGCACTGGTTAACCTAGTCTAAGAAAACATGAGAAGGTGACTTTGATCTGCCGACAGTGATGATGCTGCAGCCACAGAGAATAGAGGGGTATCAGAAGCCAGGGGACAGGCAAATCTAATTTGCATTAAAAAGGGAGAGAACGTGAGTTTCTCACATGGGTCTATAAGAATTGATGTTGATTTGATGCCTGATTTTTCAAGGAGTGAGTGAGAAGTGAGAAATTACTGAAAAGTGGTTTGAGCTGATTTTTTTTTTTTCTTAAGTAGGGTCACAGGCTGATATATCAAAGAATCACAGAAGACTTAGCGCCCTGGGCTCCATCAAGACAGCATCTGAAAAAGCCTCTTATGGGCAGTGACAGGACTCTTGTTTATTCCACTGGTCAGTTTACAAATTGGTAGAACCATCTTGGGAAACCTTCTGGCATTATTAACTAAAAATGAAGAAGCACAGGCTCTATGACTCCAGGTTTCTTCTTTTAGCATTGTAGCTAGAAAAAGTTTTGCAAGCATGCACTAGGAGACGTGCAAAAATGTTCACGGCTCCAAACAGGAAACAACACAAAGATCCATCAACATTAGAATAGATAAAAAATGAAACTGTTTTTGTTGTTGTTTCTGAGTGCCACTGAGTCAATTTTGACTCACTGTGACCCCATATGATAGAGCAGAACTGCCCCGTAGGGTTTTCTAGGTTTTAAGCTTTACAGCAGATCACGAGGTCCTTCTGCCAGGGAGCCTCTGGGTGGGTTCGAATTACCAATCTTTCAATTAGGAGCCAAGTGCTTAACTATCCATGACCATCGAGGGACTCCTCTATTAGAACCCAAAAAGTCCCTTGCCATTGAGTTGACTCTGACTCACAGTGACTCTGTAGGACAGAGTAGAGCTGCCCCACAGGGTGTCCAAGGAGCAGCTGGTGGATTCGAAGTGCTGACCTTTTGGTCAGCAGCCAAGCTCTTAACCACTATGCCACCAGAGATCCATCTCTGAGAACAGTGGGTTGTAATTAACCCAGGTCAGGGGACATAGATAATTTAAAGATGTCATTTAATGATTAGAACTCGATAAAATACTATAACATCAATGGAAAGAAATCAGTTAAAGTGGAACATGGATAAAGCACACAAATCTAAGGCTGGATGAGGTAAAGAAGGGACACATACAGTACAATTCAATTTTATAATGTTCAAAAACAAGCAAAACAGAGGCATATTAGTTAGGAACACATACTTATGTAGAGAAACTATAAAGGAAAGCAAGGAAAAGATTATCTCAGAAAAGTCACGTTAATGGTATTATTACTTTTTTTTTTTTTTTACTATAGGAAAGGAAAGGGATGTTGGGGTATTGGTAGTGATTTTTTTTTTTTTTAACCCTGGTGGTGGCTATATGGGTATTTGCTTGATAATTTTCCTTTAAACTATACATGTCTCTTCTATATATTCTTCTGTATATGTGATATTGATATATTACACAATTAAAATGCTAGAGAGACTGTCTCCTGTGATATTATTGTGAAGAAGATGAAGAAAAAATATTTGAGATGAAGACATTTAATTAGATGAATTTGCATAACTGAGCAAGATGCTTATTTGAGCACTGATATCAGACTGGGCTTGAGAAAGTTTTCCAGAGAAGAACTGGAAGGCTCTGCCCTCAGCTTTGTTTGTTGATTCAGTGAGCACTTTTTATGAGGGACTCAGATAAAAATATAAGATATGCTTATCAGATTTGAAGCTGACATGAAGTGGGATGGATATGGACCTGGCTAGTGCTTTTCAGACTCTGTGTATAGGAGTCACCTGGGAAGCCTGTAAAACTGCAGGCTCTGATTCAGTAGGTCTGAGGTGTGGTCTGAAGTTCTGCATGTGTAACAAGCTCCAGGAGCGCACATGTTGCAGGTCTGCGATAGGACTGATGGCAAGAGAATAGGTGATCTTAAAGGTCCTTCTCAGTCCTAAGTTTTAATAATGCTATGATTATAAGTCTTAAGTTAGGTACATGCATGAGTCAACCTCATTGTACCAAGGCCATATGACTCAGACACACAGGATCATAAGGACGATCTATCAGTCTAAGATTGGAGTGCTGGTGGCAAGTGGTTAAGAACTTGGCTACTAACCAAAAGGCTGGCAGTTTGAATCCATCAGCCCCTCCTTGGAAACCCTATGGTGCAGTTCTACTCTGTCCTGTAGGGTTGTTATGAGTCCAAATTGACCAGATGGCAATGGGTTTTTGGTTTATTAGTCTAAGTCTTATTTCCTCATTTTTCCATATTCTCCCTTACCTTCTTCTAACATTATTTAAAGTGACTTTATTTGCATTCATTCTGAAATGCAGTACTGGACTAGGTATTCACCCTAGCTCTTTCCTTATAACAAGCAAAGCAGCAGAAAGTGGAGCCACCATGATCTAGAAGCAATCTCCCCTCTCCTTCAATGATGCTCATACTGTGAGCAAGTCAGTTTTTGTCTCAGAGAAGTTAGAATGCCACGAAGGAAGAAAAATTACTAGTGTGTCTTGACAGTTTTCTAGTTCCCATAATGAGGTAGTCAATAATCACTTTTATATATTTGAGGGTCAACAGGGTAATTCCAAATTATGAGCACTTAGCATTTTATGAACAAGTTTATAGCATGGAAAAGAGTGGGTTTAGAGGAAGAAAGAAAAAATAAAACTTACTTATTTAATGTCTACTATTTGCCAGACACTTTAGCAGGTACTTTCCTATCCTTTAATTCCCTCAGCAAGTCTGGCAAGTGGATATTATTATTATTATTCACATTGTACAGGGAAGAGCCAAGTGGTTTGTCCAAGTCAATACAGTGGTAATAGAGTCAAGATTAGAATTCAGTCTTCTAACTCCAAAGACCCATGTGCCTGAAGCACCTAGAAAGAGGCAAAATCTCATTTTGGTGAAGCAAGGATAAGAGGATCCATGCATTTTAGGTTATTCAGAGATGTCTTAAAAATTGCATCTCTGACAAATAAAAATCTATGGTGGTGATTATCCAAAAATCAAACCCACTGCCATCGAGTCAATCCCCACTCACAGCGACCCTCTAGGGTTTCCAAGGCTGTAAATCTCTATGGAAGCAAGTGGCCACATCTTTCTTCCACGGAGCAGCTGGTAGGTTCAAATTGCCAACCTTTTGGTTAGCAGCTGACTGTGATTATAAAAAAAAATATAGTAGGTATTAATTCTGAATATCATACTTTAAAAAAATCCAAATATCAACACATGATGTGTAAATTACCAGTTTCTTTGGATTACCAGGAGATAAGCTTTGTTCTAAATACTACTTCCTAAAGAATTTAGCACTGACCAGTTCAATTTAATGAGTAAACTGATTCAAACCACAGAGGAGAGAGGAAGCAGAACTCCATCCAGTGAGAATCTCATTAGACTCTAGATTTTCATGACAGAGTATCAACCCTGCTACTACCACCTCTGGTTTCCAAACATGGTCATCCCTCCCCGGCCCCCACCCCTGCCCACCTTACTTAGTAATATAGGACATCCGCTCCTCAGTTCACTATCAAAGAGTACAACTTCAAACACTTCAAAATCCAACTCTTACCAAACGTCTGGCTAAATAAAGCAACACTTGGTAAAGGCTGCCTAAGGGACATGTTGTCCACTGACTCCACGGGATACTTTATAATCTCTCTTTGGTACAAATTAGAGCTGAGAGGCCTATACAGCTAGTTAGATCAGTTTATCTTCCTCGCAGAACTCCCATCATTAAAATGTTTAGTGCTATGTTCTCAATTTGTTTGATAGTTTACTGTAAGCTGCAAATACACTTCCCTCTGTGCTGGTCAAAAATACCATTGGGATTATTGTTTACTACAACAATCCTTTAAGACTCAGTGTTAGGAACAATTAGTAGCCCATCTCCTTCCTGTTAAGAGGGTCATGCTTTTTTAAATTGTATCCAGTAGCATGCAGAATAGGGTTGCTATCAGTCGGAATCGACTTGATGGCACTGGGTTTGGTTTCTGGGTTTAGCATCCAGAAAACTGATCTAAATACGAAGTTGAAGCTCAGCAGCCATTTTGACCATAATTGTTGCTTATGTGCAGTCAACTTTTTAAAATAATATTGCTTTTTCAGTTAAAATTTACGTGGCAAATTATGTTCCCATGTGACAATTTCTATGCAAATTGTTCATTGACATTAGTTACATTTTTCACAATGTATCAACATTCTCTTCAATTGCGTTTTGATCGTCCCATGTCTGCTAGTTTCCCTATTCCTAATCTTCTCATTTTTGCTTAGGAGTAATTGTTGACCTTTTAGGCTCATATAGATTTTTTTTTTTTAATAATTTATTTTATTTTTTTGTTGTTGTTGAGAATATACACAGCAAAGACATACACCAATTCAAGTTTCTATGTATGCAATTCAGTGACATTGATCACATTCTTCAAGTTGTGTAACCATTCTCACCATCTTTTTTGAGTTGTTCTTCCCCAGTTAACATAAACTCACTGCCCCCTAAGATTCCTATCTAATCTATCATTGATCCCATTTGGATAAATCATAAAAAGGCAAAATGATCAAGGCAGACATTCTTTACTAGTTAAGTTAAACTATTGTTTTTTTTGTTTGTTTGTTTTTAAATAATATTTTATTGAGTTTTAGGTGAAAGTTTACAAAGCAAATTAGGTTCTCCCTTAACGTTTTTTATATATATTGCTCTGGGCCATTGGTTACAATTTTTACAATGTGTCAACATTCTCATTATTTCCATTCTGTTTCCATTGATCTAACTTCCCTTCCCGTCCTTGGCTTCTCATCTCTGCTTTCCGGTAAATGTTGACCATTGGTCTCAAATAATTAATTTTTTAAGGGGACACATTACTCACAGGTGATATTGTTTATTTTATAAGGCAATTTATTATTTGGCTGAAAGGTGAAATGCAGAAATAGCTTCAATTTCAGGTTCAAAGATATCTCAGGACAATAGTCTTAGGGGTTCCTCTAGTCTCTATTGGTCCAGTAAGTTTAGCCTTTTTTAAGAATTTGAATTTTGTTCTACATTTTTTTCCCATTCTATCCAGGTACTTCTATTGTGTGCCTGGTCAGAACCGTTGGTAGTGGTAGCTAGGCGCTATCTAGTTCTGGTCTCAGGCTAGAAGAGGCAGTGGTTTACATGGGCTGTTAGTACTGTGGGCTAGTTTTTACTTTGAGTCTTTGGTTTCCTTCATTCTCTTTTGCTCCGGAAGAATAGAGACCAAAATTTGTATCATAGATAGCCAATTGCAAGCTTTTAAGAACCCAGACACTACTCCCCAAACTAGGATGTAGAACCTTATCTCTGTCAACTATGTTATGCCAGTTGACTAAGCTGTCCCCCTCATATAGACAGTTTTTCAATGGAGCACCATCCTCACAGGTAATGTCCTTTACTTTGTGTGCCAAACTGTTATTTCACTAAAAGGTGACCTCAGGGAATTGCTTTGGTCCAGGGTTTAAAAAATATTTCAGGCTGATAGCCTCAATAGTCAAATCTTTATTATTTTCTTTTACACTTTGTTTTCTTATCTTTTCTTATCAGCCTTCTCAAAATACTTGTGAATATTTATACAGCTAGTAAAAATTTAAAAGTATTTAAGTTGCTGAAAGAAAGGACCTTGAATTGAAAATTTCCTTTGCTGAACGGTACAGTTTAAGATATGTGCAGAAACATAGCGATGGACTGATTATAAGCTTGTTGCTCAAGGTCATGACTGAGGGAACCATATGGGCTGGCTTCTGTTTCAGACTTCACAATTTGTGAATGGTAGGAGATATTAAGAGAGGCTAAGGATATGCTGATAAGTTTAAAAACTTTTTTTTCTCATTGATTAACTTCAAGAAAAGAGAAAGGAAATTTGCCCCTCCTCATTCTCTCTTTAGTCTTCCTGCTTACTCTTATGACGAGGCTGAACAATTGTAACCCAAATCCAGACCCATAAGCATAACTTTCTTCCACAGGAGTAATAGCTTAACATAGCTTATTACTAAGCACTGTGCAGAAAGTCAAAACTCACAGACTTGGACTTGAATGTGAGTCCACTTTTTCCTAGTTTGTGCCCTTGGAGCAATCACTTGCTTCCAGGAATCTTAGTTATTTGATCTTTAAAATGAGAATACTAATGAAAATGAAATTCAATACAATATAACGTGCTTCCGTGCAAAATGAAATAGCAATAAAAGCTCCAACCTTTTTCTGGGCTAGAAGGCCCCCTCCTCCCTGTAAAACAAATCCTTCACAGAGGCTGCGGTGTGTGACAGAAGTGTAAACTCAGCCCTCTGGACAGAAAAATGGACTAGAATGAAGACAGCCACGCTTTCCAGACAAGTTGCTCACCCACTCTTGTTATTGTCGATGCTGTTAGCTCTTTGAGGCAACCTTCCCAGGCCACTGCATTGCAGTTTCTTTCCTCTTATTTTTCTACCTTGCAGTTCTATTCTGCAATTTCTAGGACTTGTCTTAGTCCAAACACTAGGCACACATCTGACACCATGGAAACCTAATAAATATTATATCAGTCAATAAAGTAATTAATCAGAAACACCTGCCAATCAAATTCAGCACCTCCAACAGTTGCCTGTATTTTCTCGTTCACTTAATTTTTACCCAGAGAATAGTGGCCAGAAAGAAAGACTGCCAAACTAACATCTACTCTGATTTCTGAGGAATGTCAGTGGTCTTAAGTCTAATTCCTTAGCTGATGTATTGAACACATTTGTTGAGTTTCCACTGTATACAGAACCGACGGAAATCATTAGTGATTATTTTGAGGATATGAGGGAACAAATATTAGCATTGGGACAAATTAGATAAACATAAGCAAAGGCCTGAAAGGATAAGCAAATGGACATAGTCACTGCAGTAGAGGTATGATTCCGACAGATACCCCAATAAGCAAGGTAAGCATGGGCTTAACTGTGCTTACTTACTAACCAGCACTGCCCAATTGCACACGGGGTTCACCACATCTTTGAAGTGGTTGCAGTACAGATTAGTAAGCAAACACAATTGAGCCTGTGCATACCTTGCTTACTATAAGCTGATGCATGCCGTGCTTACTCGTTAATCCACCCTGGGTATGAACATATCTTTAATACAGATAAATACACCATATATATATATATATATATATATATATTTTTTTTACTTCAAAGTCTCTTTAATTTCAATGCATTTCCATGTCAATCTCAAGCCTTCCCAGAGTGGTTATCCAACAAGAATAATTTTCTGATCCAAACTGTTCTTTTCTATATCCATAACAATATTAATAATGCCCGATGCCAGTCTGAGGCACACACTTCACAGAGTTGCTAGAGAAAAATTATTCATTGCCTATCAAAGTATGTATTTAATTATTCTTTTCATGCTTGCTGACAATCAACATTTTCTGATGTTCAAAATCAGAAGAATGTTGCAATTCTATTTCTCAATTCTTTTTGTTTTAGTCTCAAAGTTCTGCCACGAGCATACCTGCCCTGTTGCTACATTTCTTTCCTCTTATTTGAAGTCATTAGGATGATAGCTTAAAGCACAGGTTTGCTCTAAGGTGTGCTTTCTAGCAGCAAAGCATGGATAAGATCTTGAACCTAAAGAAGTTCTCAGTTCTTAAATTCAAATGCCTGTGCTTGCTATTCTCACTATGCACAATGTCTCTAAGAAATGCCACCAAAAATAGGTGCCAAGCTCATAAAAATATTCAAAAAAATGAAAAACGTGCTTCCAGATGCCAAGTATTTATAAAAGTGATGCTGTCTGCCTCCTGGAGGGAATAAAACTTATCAGGAGCGTTGTAACAGTTCTACAGAACTCTTGCAGATCTAAAGAAGAGATGCTATTTAACCTGGAGGTAGAAGCAGGGAGTTTTCAGGCTTAGAACCTTGATCCAAAACCTAAAGTAAAGTTGAATACAAATTTTGAGAATCAGAATGCAGAAACTGCAGAGATTTGAGGAAAACGGTAGGAGAAAGAAATATGAACAGAAACGTCGTTTTTTTCCAACTGAGCTTGATTGCAGGGCCCAGTAGAAGTTTTCTCTTATGATGCCTTTCTCAGGTGGAATTTAATTGCTGCTGTTTTATGTATTTTTAGTAATATTTTAATTTTTGTACTTACATCCTGAGGCAGTTTCACGAAGACAGCAATTTTAGATGAAGAATATGACATTTTCACTTCCTTTTGCCAGAAACTATTAGCCATGAGGATATTCTCATCTCACTGGGAACTATGTTCTTTTCACCCATCCTTCCAGCGTCCACAAATTCTTTCTAAAGTGACTGCTGGTCAATAATACACATTTGTAATATATCTGTAATACGTTTGTCTCACTTTCTTTGTAGATTTCAATCTTCCTAGTTTAGGTGCAATTTCTAGGTCCTACACTCTGAAGATGGCAAGAAAACACATATACACAACCCAGATTTGGCAGCGGGGGCATCAGATACTCAGCAGAGGGAAGCATTATTCATCATTTTGAAAGAGTAGGCAAACAAGAATTCCTGGACAAATCCAGGGTTTACCTATTTTATAAATAAAGTTTTATTAGTACACAGTCACGATCATTCATTTATGAATTGTAAAGCCCTTTACAGAAAAAGTTTGCTGATAACCTGGTCTGGAGCATGCAAAACAGGTATCTCTATGTTCTGATTCTATAGACTTCCACTTTTTATTGTGCTTAAAATAATTTTTTTACTGAAATGAGTAACTTATAAATTTGAAAACAAAGAAACATAGGAATCTAGAGGTTTAAATCAACAAATATTTTTGACATGTATTACAAATGACTAAGTGCTCCAAACCCTGTCAAACAGCATCTTATAGTCTCAAATGTCTGTTGGGCTTTAATGCAATAGTACCATAGGTTTGGAGGCTGCACTTCCAAGCAGAATTTGCAAACAGAATGTATATCTTGGTGTATCTGCATCAAACCTTTAAAAGAATATGCAGCTCCACACATTACAGAATATGCCCTGTTCTCTTTTAGAAATATAAGCTGCCACCTATTTCTCCTGACCTTTTACTACAGCCTTTCCATCTATGCCATGATGGTTTATTACATATTGTCAGCTCTGCATATGATCCCTGCATCAATCATAGGAGGAGAGGAAGAGCCTAAAGATCTCACTTCTCTGGTTCCAATCAGCCGTGCATCCAAATCACCCAGGGAAGACAGCTGCATGTCGTATTTCTAAAAATACCATTTTTTGGGGAATGATAAATTTCACTACCATCCTTTAGAATTAGAAACTCTTCCTTAGGCCTATTCCTTTAGTTTAATTGTATTCCCTCCTCTAAACTCAGGAGAAATGAGGACTAGAGGGAATCCTTGATCCCACTGAAAAATGAATAGAAGTTATACTATTACTAAAATCTCCAGTTTTGCTTTCATCTGTATGTTGTTGTAAGGTGCTGTTCAGTTGGTTCTGGCTCATAGCTACCCTACGTACAATAGAACGAAACACTGCCCACTTCTGTGCCATCCTCACAATTGTTATTATGTTTGAGCCCATTGCTGTAGCCTCTGTGTCAATCCATCTTGTTGAGGGTTTTCCACTTTTTCCCTGACCCTCCACCTTAACAAGCATGATGTCCTTCTTCAGAGACTGATCCCTCCTGATAACATGTCCAAAGTTCATGGAAGAAGTCTCGCCATCCTCTGTTCCAGGGCCACTCTTGCTGTATTTCTTCCAAGACATATTTGTTCATTCTTCTGGCAGTCCATGGTATATTCACTATTCTTTGCCAACACCATAATTTAAAGGCATCAATTCTTCTTTGGTCTTCCTTATTCATTGTCCAGCTTTCACATGCATATGAGGCAATTGAAAATACTATGGCTTGGGTGGGACACACTTTAGTCCTCAAGATGACATTTTTGCTTTTTAACAGTGTCAAGAGGTTTTTTGCAGCAGATTTGCCCAATGCAATACGTTGTTTGATTTCTTGACTGCTTCTTCTGTGGGTATGGATTACGGATCCAAGTAAAATGAAATCCTTGACAACTTCAAACTTTTCTCTATTTATCGTGATGTTTATTGATCCAGTTGTGAGGATTTTTGTTTTCTTTGTATTGGGGTGTAATCCATACTGAAGACCGTAGTCTTTGATCTTCATTAGTAAGTGCTCCACGTCCTCTTCACTTTCAGCAAACAAAGTTGTGTCATCCACATAATGCAGGTTGTTAATGAGTCTTCCACCAATCTTGAAACCACGATCTTCTTCATATAGTCCAGCTTCTTGGATTTTGTTTAGCATAGAGATTGAATAATTATGGTGAGAGAATACAACTCTGATGCACACCTTTCTTGATTTTAAACCACAGCAGTATCCACTTGTTCTGTTTCAATGACTGTCTCTTGGTCTACATATAGGTTATGCATGACTATATTAAGTGTTCTGGAATGCTCATTCTGTGCAATGTTATCCATAATTTGTTATGATCCACACAGCAGAATGCATACAAAGGCATCAACTATGCAAAGGGTTAATAAAACACAGGTACACATCTTTCTGATATTCTCTGCTTTCGGCCAGGATCCATCTGACATCAGCAATGATATCCCTTGTTCCACTTCACCTTATCAATCCAGCTTGAATTTCTGGCATTTCCCCGTCAATGTACTGCTGCAACCATTTTTGAATGATCTTCAGCAACATTTTACTTGCATGTGATATTAATGATATTGTTCCATAATTCCTGCATTCCATTGGATCACTTTTCTTTGGAATGGGCACAAATATGGATCTCTTCCAATCAGTTGGTCATATACCTGTCTTCTAAATTTCTTGGCATAGATGAATGGGCACTTATAGCACTGTATCAGTTTGGTCAAACATCTCAATTGATATTCCATCAATTCATGAGGGCTTGTTTTTTCCCATTCACTTCAGCGCAACTTGGACTTCTTCCTTCAATACTATTGGTTCTTGATCTCATGCTGCCTCCTAATATGGTTGAAGGTCGACCAATTCTTTTTGGTACGGCAACTCTGTGTAGTCCTTCCATCTTCTTTTGATGTCCATACAAAAAAACCAAACCAAACCCAGTGCCACCGAGTTGATTCTGACTCATAACGACCCTATAGGACAGAGTAGAACTGCTCCATAGAGTTTCCAAGGAGCGCCTGGCAGATTCGAACTGCCGACCCTTTGGTTAGCAGCCGTAGCACTTTAGCACTACGCCACCAGGGTTTTCTTGATGTCCATAGAATCCCTCAAAATTGCAACTCTAAGCTTGTATTCTTTCTTCAGCTTGAGAAATGCTGAACATGTTCTTCCCATTTGGTTTTCTAACTCCAGATCTTTGCACATTTCATTACAATGCTTTACTTTGCCTTCTCTAGCCATCCTTTGAAATCTTTTGTTCAGCTCTTTTATGTCTTCATTTCTTCCATTTGATTTAGCTACTCCACGTTCAAGAGCAAGTTTCAGAGTCTTTTCTGACATCTATTTTGGTCTTTTATTTCTGTCCTGTCTTTTTAATGAGTTCTTGCTTTCTTCATGTATGATGTCCTGGGTTCATCCCACATCTTGTCTAGTCTTTGGTCATTTGTGTTCAATGCGTCAAGTGTATTCTTGAGATGGTCTCCAAATTCACGTGGGATATACTCAAGGTCATATTTTGCCTCTTGTAGACTTGCTCTAATTTTCTTCAGCTTCAACTTGAACTTGCATATGAGCAATTGATGGTCTGTTTTGTAGTTGGCCCCTGGCCTTGTTCTGACTGATGATATTGAGCTTTTCCATTGTCTTTTTCCGCAGATGTAGTTGATTTGATTCCTGTTTTTTCCATCTGGTTAAGTCCATGTGTATAGTCATCATTTATATTGTTAAAAAAAAAAAACATGTTTGCAATGAATAAGTCATTGGTCTTGCAAAATTCTGTCATGTGATCTCCAGTGTCGTTTCTAGCACCAAGGCCATTTTTCTTCTTTGTTTCCAACTTTTGCATTCCAATTAGCAGTAATTACCAATGCACGTTTGATCAATTTCAGGCTGCAGAAGTTGGTAAAAAATGTTCAGTTTCCTCATCTTTGGCATTAGTGGTTGGTGTGTAAATTCGAATAATGGTTGTATTAACTGGTCTTCCTTGTAGCTATATGGATATTATTATATTACTGACAGTGTTGTACTTCTGGAAAGATCTTGAAATGTTCTTTTTGATTATAAATGCAATGCCATTCCTCTTCAATTTGTCATTGCTGGCATATTAGGCCATATGATTATCTGATTTACAATGGCCAATACCAGTTCATTTTAGCTCACTAATGCTTAGGGTATTGATGTTTATGCATTCCATTTCATTTTTGACTATTTCCAATTTTCCTAGATGCATACTTCATACACTCCTTGTTCCAATTATTATTGGATGTTTGCAGCTGTTTCTTCTCATTTTGAGTCATGTCACATCAGCAAGTGAAAATCTTGAGAGCTTGACTCCATCCACGTCATTAGGGTCAACTCTACTTTGAGGAGGCAGCTCCTTCTCAGTCATATTTTGAGTGCCTTCCAACCTGAGGGGTTCATTTTCCAGCAGTACAGACAATGTTGTGCTGCTATTCATAAGGTTTTCACTGGCTGATTTTTTCAGAAGTAGACTGCCAGGTCCTTCTTCCTGGTCTGTCTTAGTCTGGAAGCTCAGCTGAAATCTGTCCAACAGGGGTGACCCTGTTGGTATTTAAAATACCAGTGGCATAGCTTCCAGCATCACAGCAAAACGCAAGCCACCACAGGTATGACAAACTGACAGGTGCGTGGGTCTACCCACACAGGGTGGCTCATTTTCATTCTTCTTGCTCCTGTGTTGCCAAGGTATCCTTGGTTCCCCCACTTTTCAGGCCTCTATAATACAGTCATACTTATTTTTAAAAATGTATTTCTCCCCTTCATACACAAAGAACTAAAATTTAATTATTGCTTATTTTGTCACAGTCACTGAAAAATGTGTGTCCTTTTAATCCTTCCAATAACCTATTGCACCAACCAGTTGCCATCCAGTTGATTCCAATTCATGGCAACCCCATGTGTGTCAGAGTAGCACTGTACTACATAGCATTTTCAATAGCCTATTTTTCATACGTAGGTTGCAGACTTTTATTCTGAGCCAGCTCTGAGTGTATTCAAACCACCAACCTTTTGGGTAGTCGCTGAGCAAGTTAACTGTTTGCACAATCCAGGGACTCTGTCTATAGGGGAGTTTCTACCATTATCTCCATTTTAAAGCATAGAGAGATAATGTCATTTATCCAGTACCACACAGATAATAAGTAACACGGCCAGGATGCAATTCCCAATCTGTCTGATTCTAGAAATAGGACTTTTGCCCATTGGGCTCTGCAGTTTCTTGGGCAAGGATTAAATTTAATGCATCTTTGTTTTCCCAGGGTCCAGTACAGGTTCTGATATGTAAGAGATTCTCATTAAAATGTATGTTGAGTGAATGAGTGGTTAAACACATTCTTAACAAGGGGGTTTGTTTAAAGTCTATGTCAAAAATGTTGTCTGTATCCTTAGTAGTAGCCATGTTTTGGTTTAGCTATGACTGAGCCAGCCCAGCTACTTCAAAATTTGTTTGAACCAGACATTCAGAGAAAATGGAAAATTGGAGAGTTGATACTCACATTTATAAATAAAATGATAACACTAGGAGAACAAATTAAAAAAAAAAAAACACTAAAATTTGCCATCTTTGAACTTGTTTACCTCAGCTAAATTTCAAAGGTCTTTCCTCATGACTAAGGTCTTTCCATCCCATATCCTTGAGTCATTGATTGATTCTAAGGCATTCACCCGTGTTTAAATCTGCTTACCTCACTCAATCCCATCAGAGCTACTCTTTTATGGAGATAAAAAGAATTCAAGGTGCAAGCAGCTGTTGGGAAGCCCAGTTCCTACAAAACTTTTTGAGTGAGCTTTCCCAGTCTTCTTTGACTAACGGCTTTAAAAGAGTCAGTTATATTCCTAGCACCATGATTTCACTTTACATTAAATAACTATACATTGAATTAATAGCATGGGTTGAGTCTTTTCTAACTCTTAATAGGTATAAACTAGTATTTTAACTACATTAAATATCTTATCTCGTTGTTGTTAGGTGCTGTTGAGTTGATTTCAACTCAAAGTGACCCCATGTGACAGAATAGAACTGCTCCATGGAATTTTCTGGGTTATAATCTTTAAGAGAGCGGATCACCAGGTCTTTCTCCTATGCAGCCAGTGGGTGGGTTCGAACTACTAACTTTTTGGTTAGCAGTTGAGAGCTTAGATATGGTGCCACCAGAGCTCCTTCGTCTTATCTCTAGGGACACTTATTTTAAACTTATCAAAATCTTCTGCTTTCCTTCCATTGTATACTTCTAAATATGCTGATATAATATTGGAACAGCTTTCTGAATTGTTCTAACATTTAAAAAGCCCTGCATCTTATTTTATAATATATATCTTACCATTTGGAAACCCTGGTGGTACAGTGGTTAAGTGCTACGCCTGCTAACCAAAGGATCAGCAGTTCGAATCCACCAGATGCTCCTTGGAAACTCTATGGGGCAGTTCTACTCTGTTCTATAGGGTCGCTATGAGTCAGAATCGACTCGACGGCACTGGGTTAGGTTTGGTTTGGTTTATCTTATCATTCATTGTAACATCTGATGTTTGTCAATTTTTAAATGAAATAAAATGCATCTAAAATAAGGCTGCCCAAGGAAGACATCTTTGAAAAATAATAAAATGGAGGCTTGCTTGAATTAAATGCTCCTCTTTTGGGTATGTTAAAGCAAGCTGTGTTATTAAGACACTAGAGTAGCACAGGTTATATTCCCTAACTTCTGAAGAAAGTATCAAGAAGGGAAAAATAGTATGGATGCTCATAAAACCTCCCCTGGCGCCACTGTCATAAACTCAGTATTGCTTACAATGCCTTGGATTCACTGTCAGAGCCTGACTATTGGGTTGCTTGGGCCATGGGTTCAATCATCAAAATGGCTTTTTCCCCTCTTTGTTCTCATGAGAGAAGAAGCGTTTTGTAAGCAAACCAAAACAGATTTTGTTTGCTAGAATTTTCCCTTTCTTCTCTTCTCTCTTATTCTAATAACTAGTGTTCCCCACCCCGCCCCGCCAAAGAACATAGCTGCTACAAATCACGCCTGGCCAGTTTCCAGTTGGGAAATTCAATTTTGTCTATGTACCTCGAGAAAATCCCTCTGGATAAAGAAACTAAATTATCAGTTAGAAATTTGTATTGCCTTGATAAATGCAATGGTTGCATGCAGGCTTACTCTATTACCTTTTGCCCTTGTCTACATTTACTCTCAGAAGAGCTAAATTCAAAAAAGCAGGGCCTGACCAATGGAAAATATTTTGGTTTTTATTGTTCATATCATATGGAGTCAAGCACTCAAGCAGCATAAATCAAAACATATAGATTTCTGTGATCATTTAACAACATAAATTCTCATTAGAGCTTCACAATAAGTGATTCTTGGCTGAACTGGTGGTCATACACGTGTGGAGTGTGCACACAAAGACCCTGTCACATTTGAAGAAGGATATTGTCTCATAGAGATAAAAAATAGGTATTCTGGCAAGATTACCTCTTTTAGGGCACAGGGATAGATTTTAATATTACTAGTTCCCTAGAAAGTGTATTTGAACTACTATGGAACACTGTTGTAGGAGTCTAGCATTCTGTAAGATTTAACACAATTTACAAAGTAATTTGAAATTACAAAGTAATTTGGAGTCCCTTGGTGGTGCAAACAGTTAAAACGCTCAGGTGCTGACCAAAAAGTTGGAGGTTCAAGTTCACCCAGAGTCAGAAAGACCTAGCATTCTACTTCTGGAAGATCAGCCACTGAAAACCCTATGGAGCACAGTTCTGCTCTGACACACATGGGGTCTCCATGATTCGGAATCAACTCGACTGCAAGTGGAAACAAAATAAAACAAGCGGAACAGCAACAAACAAACTAATTCAAAAATTGGAGATGGGCTTATGACAGGTACTTAGACAATTTGGACTGAAATAGGTTATGCAATAAATAGCCACATGTGAGAATAGAATCTATAATGAGGACTATTTATCACCGAGCAGTCGCCCGAAGGTCATCTACTTTCTACAAATTGGAATGGAGCAGGTGGTTCTCCATTTCCATGATTACCTTCTGATATCTGGGGAAAATAATTTTTAGAAAGGTCAGGATATTTCACTTGAAACATGAACCATATGCATGAATGACACAGGGCATAACAACACATAATATGTAGAAAAGCTGATTTTGCTTAACTGAGTTTCATAAAACTCTCCCAGGGCAACTTACCTTGCCCGTGTTATCAAAATTGGAGAAAATACAGTGAGCAAATAGCATTTCTTCTACAGCTTCTCCTAAAGCTGGGTGGGTGGCCTCTGTGATTTAGTAGGCCTTTTCCCTCCCTCCCTAGTGCCAGTGACTAGGTTTTGTAATATTACCTTGAGGATTTAGCATCTCAGCTTAGCTGTTTCTGAGTCTCTAAACTGAGGAAGATGAATTATTTAACATCCAGGAAGCACCAGCTGTGCTTGCTTCTAAATGCTGAGCTTCCCTTACTAGCTGGATTTACAATTGAAATAGGTTTCTAATCTAAATAGGACTACAATTTTGACAAGTGAACAAGCCTAGAGAGTTTTTCCTCAGTGAACAAGAGATATTAGTGAGCTTTTCTTAGTGGCTTTCACTGGGCATCCTAGAAATTCTCCAAAGATTACAGCCCAGCTTCCTGCCAAGTGGATGGACTACTGCTGATATAGGAGGCACACCTTCATTTTCACTGAAGAAGAGGACTTAGTATATGCAATGCAACAGATTTAGGTTAGGTAAAAAGGTCATTTGCTTCAGGGTCTCTGTAACAGGAGGAGGAGAGGAATCTGAGAGAACTATTTCCCCGAATGTTCATAGAACTATAGCCATGGCTCTCAACGGGGAGAGATTTTTGTCCCCTAGAGGACATTTGGCAATGTCTGAAGACATTAATTTTTGTGTTTCACAATTAGAGGGAGGAAGGAGATGTTACTAGCCTCTAGTGGACAGAGTCCAGGGATGCTGCTAAACATGCTACAACGCACAGGACAGTTCCCACAACAAAGAATGATCCAGCGTAAAATGTCCATAGTGCCGAGGTTAAGAGACCTTGAAGCAGAGAACTTAACAATTTTTTGGACTTCTCTTAAATGCTGGCATACTTGAGGGTCTTACAATAAAATATTTCAACACAGCTTTCTGTGATTCTAATTAACCTACCTAGCCCAGTTCTAGGAAATATAAATAATTCTTCCCATTTATTTAATAAGTATAAAAATGTTGTTTTCTCACCCAAGTGAGCATGCTCTAAAGATTGTTTCTTCTTTTGCTCAAAGTGCCATCCTTGTTCTTCTCCAGCTAATGCCAACCTTTGCTTTTGGAAGCTCAATCCCATCTCATCCTAAAAGTGTTATCCATTGTTCCTCTGGTCCCCCTTCTTTAGCAAGTAGTGTCTACATGCCTCATTGGGCATTTATGGCCTTGTAGACTCACTCTATATGTGTGACATCTCAACTAAGTTGCAAATTCCTTGCAGGTAAGGGCAGTATTTCATACTCCTTCAGAAACACACTATCCAATATCTTGCACATAATAAGGACTCTATAAATGTGTATCCACCAATTTTTCAAATATTCTGGGTATCTCAGCGTGGTGGTTATTAAATAAAACGAGAAGAACTTTGGCTGCCAGTCCCCCCCACCCCAGTCAAATCTGGGGCAGGAAGAGGTCATTTTAAGATAACATCAAATATGTTTCTGTTTACAGTGGTTCCTATTCTACAAGTCTGGGTGTGAATTTTTATTTCTGATGTTCATTGAAACCAAGTATTAGCATGACTTATTAAAAAAAAAAAGAATTATTTAGGGTCATTCCATGTTGTTGTTAATAGAAAAAGGAATAATGTAATATAATAAAGAGAAATAGTTTTATAATCGAGAAGTACCATAATATAAGTCAGGTTTATTAGGGCTTTAGAAGAGTATTCCAAGAAAAGAGGCAGAAATTCGATGAATTAAGTGATGTACACATAAATTGAACTTAATAAAACTGCCTAAATTGCTTCTGGAATAAAATGCTGTAGGGGATATACTTTAATTAGTTCTAGGTGAGGATGAAATTTGATGATGCAATTAATCCTTTTCCGTTTTTAATCTTAAATTTCTATGAAAAGCATCAGAATAACTTTTGAAATATTTTGTGCAACTGAGCTAACAAATGAAGGAACGTACAGGGTGTCAATGGTTTAGCAGTGCCTAACAATGTGGGCTCTGAAGTTAGGGGACTGTGTTTGAACACTAGCTCCACACCAATCTGGGTGGTCTTTGACAAGTTACTTAACAGTCTGTGCTCAGTTTCCTCATTGTAAACATGAGGATAATATAAGTAGTTTTCACACTGGGCTGTTGATGAGGGCCAAATGAGTTCTTGCACGTAGTGTTTGGAGCAGTGCCTGTACACGGTGAACTTTTGGTACATGCCAGCTCTACCATTACATGGTAGAACACACACTATGGGCCTGCATCACACATGACTTGTTCTATCATTGCATTAAGTCCCTGGGTGGTGCAAATGGTTTGTGCTTGGCTACTAATCGTAAGGTTCGTGGTTTGATTCCACCCAACAGTACATTGGAAGAAAGGCCTGGAGACCTACTTTTGGAGATTACAGCCACTGAATGTAATTCTGCTACGATGTGCAATTTTACTCTGACACGTGTAGAATTGCCATGAATCAGAATTTGGTTTTGGGGTTTTTATCTTTGCCTTAAAAAAAAAAAAAAAATCAAGAAAGTGATTTCCCAACTTGCAGCCTTACTTTGAATTAAAATAAATAAATAACATCTACAAAACAGAGAGCTGAAATAATTATGGAGATAAAGGAAAACAAAAGGTTTTGCCATAGGACAGTCAGCTAATAATACTTAGATTTTCTATCTGTGATATTTGAATTCATTGGGCAATTATTTAATGATGCACTTCACTTTGCTAGTGCAAAGACTACTTACGAAAACAAAGAAAAAGGGCACATTAGAGTCCTACAATTTTTACAAAAACAACTCAGGAACATATATCAAATAACCTTTCCATCAGTGTGAGACACCATTTGTTGATTATTTTTACCTTTCCTGTTCCAGAAAGATTTAACATGACCTTTTGTTAAATATACAGAAACAACTGGTTTGTTTAATAGGAATAAAAATGCTAATTTATCATCTAAATGGGCATAAGTCATATAACAGAGATGTTTATTAAATAAAATATTTCCCAACCAAAATAGAAATTAAGTCTTTATTCTTCCTCCTCACTCATATGCAACGTCTTGGCTGTGGCTGCTTCATAATTTATAAAAGATGTTTTGTACTTAATATATGCCTGACTTCTGGTTGTTAAATAGTCCCATTATTATCTCAACAGCTACTACACCCTAGTGAGGAAAGGCCCGAGGGTAGGATGATTTTTGGAGTCATGGAAAGTTCCACTATCCAACAATCTTCTGGCCAGGTCCTGCGAATGATTAATAACCCTGATGTTTTTTCATCCTGATACTTTTTGGTTCACGCCCATAAAATTTTCCTTCTTCGTATTCATTTTTTAAGTCTATAGCATTTTTTTTTATAGCATTATTAGGATTTTATGCTGACTTAATAACCTTCAGAGTAACTGATCATAGCAAAATACTTGCCTGCTTACAGAAAGTAGCTCTCCGTTGACCTCAATTTTAACACTATATTTTGAAAAAGAAAACATGCGTTACCAATTGAAATAAGCATCTCTGAAAGATTTCCCCTACCAGAAAAGTCCATTTGCTTTTAATATAGAGCCCTTGAAGAGGCCGAATCTGGACCATTCAGAGCTCTGTATCATTTTGGACTAACCCCTAAAACTGACATTACTACACTGTACTGCTAACTTCTGCTTATTGACTTGTCTTCCTTCCTCACTAGACTGTAGGTTTCTGGGGGACAGGGTCTGTGACTTATGTCTCTGTAACCCTCATGCCTAGCCCAGTGTCTTAAATGATGTAAGCATGGAATACACTTCTAACAATAAAACCAAATAAATAAAAAGTGCTATTAATTGAGATAGGGCAAATATGAGGAGGAGAAATTTTGGGGCAGGGATGACGCTTAGATATCTTTATAAGGAATACAACATATGTGTTTAAGACTTAGGAGACATATCAATTTCCTGAACTGAGAAGTGTAATGTCTCAGATGCTAAAAACAAGAAGGCTGAGAAGTTGAAAACAAAGTCTATTTGTAAGAAATTATTCAGCTCGAGAGCAAAAGACCAAGAAAATATAAATAACATTTCCAAGGTCACAGGTAGAAGTGACCAGGGTTCTTCTTCACTGAAGAAGGAACAAATAGAAATATCTTGAGCTACAATAAAACTGTTTTAAATAGGCATGAGGAATAATTTTCTTTTATAGAAAAAGAATTGGTCGACACTTAACCATTTCAGGAGGTAGCATATCCTCAAGAACTGATGGTATTGAAGGAAGGAGTCCAAGCTGCACTGAAGGTATTGGCAAAAAACAAAGCTCCAGGAACTGACAGAGTACCAACTGAAATGTTTCAACAAACAGATGCAACGTTGGAAGCGCTCACTCCTCTACGCCAAGAAATTTGAAAGACAGCTACCTGGCCAACTGACTGGAAGAGATCCATATTTGTGCTCATTACAAAAAAAGGTGATCCAACAGAATGTGGAAATTATGGGATAATATCATTAATATCACACTCAAGTAGAATTATGCTGAAGATAATTAAAAAACGGTTGCAGCAGTACACTGACAGGGAACTGCCAGAAATTCAAGCTGGATTCAGAAAAAAGATTCAGAAGAGGACGTGAAATGAGGGATGTCATTGCTGATGTCGGATGGATCTTGACTGAAAGCAGAGAATACCAGAAAGATGTTTACTTGTGTTTTACTGACTATGCAAAGGCATTTGACTGTGTGTATCATAAGAAATTATGTACAACATTGCAAAGAATGGGAAGTCCAGAATACTTAACTGTGCTCATGTAGAACCTATACTTAGACCATGAGGCAGTCGTTCAAACAGAACAAAGGGATGCTGGGTGGTTTAAAACCAGGACAGGTGTGAGTCAGGGTTATATCCTTTCACCACACCTATTCAATCTATATTCTGAGCAAATGATCTGAGAAGCTGGACTATGTGAAGCGGAATGCAGCACCAGAATTGGAGGAAGACTCATTAACACCCTGCGTTATGCAGATGACACAACCTTGCTTGCTGAAAGTGAAGAGGAGTTGAAGCACTTCCTGATGAAGATCAAAGACCACAGCCTTCAGTATGGATTACATCTCAACATAAAGAAAATAAAAATTCTCACAAATGGACCAATATGCAACTTTGTGATAAATGGAGAAAATACTGAAGTTGTCAAGGATTTCATTTTACTTGGATTCAAAAACAATGCCCCTGGAAGCAGCAGTCAAGAAATCCAACAACGTATTGCAACGGGGAAAATTTGCTGCAAAAGTCCTCTTTAAAGTGTTAAAAAGCAAAAATGTCACCTCGAGGAATAAAGTGTGCCTGACCCAAGCCATGATATTTTCAACGGCCTCATATGGATGTGAAAGCTGGACGATGCATAAGGAAGACCGAAGAAGAATTGATGCCTTTGAATTACGGTGTTGGTGAAGCATATTGAATATACCATAGGCTGCAGAAGAACAAAGAAATCTGACTTGGCGACAGTACAGCCAGAATGCTCTTTAGAAGCAAGGATGATGAGACTTCATCTCATGTACTTTGGACATGTTATCAGGAGGGATCAGTCCCTGAAGAAGGACATCATGCTTGGTAAAGTAGAGGGTCAGTGAAAAAGAGGAAAACCCTCAATGAGCTGGATGGGCACAGTGGCTGCAACAATGGGCTCAAACGTAGCAATAATTGTGAGTATGGCACTGGACTGGGCAGTGTTTCATTCTGTTGTTTACAGGGTTGCTATGAGTCGGAACGGTCTCATGGGTACTTAACAATAACAACACAGAGATATTAAGTGGTGTGGTATAATCTAGTATAACCTATATCTAACAGGAATTTTTGAAGGTGTAGATTAGATAACCTTCCAAAAGTTCCCTCAATGAGGCTTTGTGAAAATATATGCCAAAATATGATGCTTATGTCAAACTTCTTTGAGGTAGTTCACAATTACTTAGCACCTTTTTCTTTAGAACAGTAGATAGAAGGGAAGTTAATTCCCTACTTTATATGGCTCTACACAATATAAGACAAAAAAATCCTCAGAACTTCAAAAGGTGCTTTTAGCTTTTGGGGAAAGATGACGTTTTTAATATAAAGGTGGTAGTGAGATACCAAATGTTTGAATTTATAATTTTCAGTTACTAGTGGCCAGTGGCCAGTGGTGCACACTACATTGCTCATATTGACTGGAAAAACACCCTTTCACTTCACTGTATCAAGTGATTTATAATTGCCATTTAAACACAGTAAGAGAGGGACTATATAATTTGTGAACCCACTGGGCTGCTAATGGTAATGCTTTCTACTGACCCAAGAAGGGTACATAGATTGCTATGGCTCCTATGCAGCTAGAACTAATTTAAATATTCATTGCACTTTAATGAACATCCTCTTCCTTTAATTAGACATTGTGTTAATAATGTTTTAATATGGGTTGAATTACCACATTGATCTGTGGAAGACAGGATCTAACTAGGAATGAGTTAGAAGTTTTAAGCTTGCTAAAACTAGTAGTTAATCTTCTTAGCGCTCATGTATCTTGACAAGAAATGCAGTATTATTTTCACAGGTGAAGAGACAGAAGATAAATGATTTGGCTGAAGGTTGTCTAGTGAGTCTGGGTTAAGCTGAGACCCAGATAATTTTAAAATTCTTTATCATGCCTTTAATACTATTAAAAATGTGCAATTAAATCCAAATAATTAAATCACCTGATCTTTTATTCATTAGACAAATATTTCTTAATTTCCTGCTATGTGCTTGTCAAAAAGATGGGGTGATAACGGATAACATGAACAAATCCACTACAAATTAGCAAACATGAACACCTCAGGATACGTAGAAATTTAGACTATCTTGATGGAAATAAGGGAGCTAATAACAATTTAACAAAAACTGAAACTGTATTTCAAGTCCTAGTATTACACTTCTTTGAGCTATCGAGATTTATTACCTTTGGCTCTATCTCCATAATAATAAATATTTACCGTGGGTCTACAGGTTTTCTTTTTAATCTCCTTGCAGAAATATATTAAGTGAGGATGCCTTTTAAAGTGTCAAGGGATATATTTTTCCAATGATAGGCAGTTCAGGACATCTTTGGAGCATAACAAATTGATTAAGAGATCGTATTTCTGGACAGTCATTGCCAGATTAAAGAAGTACAGGAGAAGATGGAGTTGCTCCCTTTAACTAAAGAGTTCCCATGGAGGCAGCTTACCTGCTCTCTCCTTTGAGACCCCAGACTAAGCTGAAGCTGAGATACATGGGCAGCAGCATGAGTTCTGCTTCATGTGTTCCTTTAACCTCCTAGTTCATCTATCTACGAAAGAGCTTGGGGAGGGTATCTTTTTCTGGTCTAACATCCACCAGTGTTTCTCAGCCTGGTTATCCACTGGAATCATTCAAGGAACTTAAAAAAAAAAAAATACTAATGCTTATATCCTTTTCCCCAGAGATTCTGCTTCAATTGGTCCCGGGAGGGACCCTGGGCATTGTATAATTGGAAAGTTCCTCAAGTGTTTCTTTTGAGAACCATTGAGCTATACCAAGTAAAAATCGGTGAAAATTACTTCACAATAGGATAAGCCACAAGGTACTCTAAGAAGCTGAATCTTGAATGTGGTCCTTAACAAAGCAATTTACAGCATTTTAGAGTTGATCTATAAATAACTCAGGTCCTCCTAATTTCTATCCAAGGTTTTTCTTGAGATACATGATCCCCTGGAACTTGTTGACCCATATTTGTATTTTGCTTTCATAAGTCCATATACTTGTGAAAGCAACATTTAAATCACAGAAGAAAATGCTCTTCTCTCACAGCTCCTATTGACAAGCCAGAAGGTTTACATCAGCGCCACTTGATGGACTTTTGTCTAATCAGTAAGATGATAATTATAATACTTATGAAAAAATAAGAGCAAGTAGGATCAAAAAAGATATGCATCCCATGATGACAGCTGTGTATTTTCAAGTTAGACTGAAAATGAATTTTTTATAGAATTGATGCGTGGCATTGTGAGTGATTTTTTTTTTTCTTCCAACCTGGCTTCCTAAACTTTCTGTGGTATTGTTAGAATGTTGGCTTTATATTAATAATAAAATAGCTAAATTTTTTAAAGAAACTACCAAGTGTTAGGTATTTTGCATACCCACAGAGGAGATAATTACAACACTTTTTTTTTTTAATTAGAAAAGCTGAGGGAATAAGACATTAAGTTAAGTCACACAGCTAATAAATAGTGAAACCAGGTTCAAACATAGATTTGTCAGTTTTCAATTTATTATCCTCTGCATTATTATTTTAAAATTTAAAAACAGGGATTCAATCAATAATTAACTTCCCTGTCTCAACTCATTAAGTAACAGGACACACCACAATAAAAACACTTGTCACTTTAGCTAAAGGGGCCAGATTGACAATGAATGCTGATAGTGGCTACTTTAACATCATCAGTAAGTTGGTAGGATATTGAGCTGAGAAAAAATGGGATGAGGATCTCTCAGCAATTTAGTTATCAGTTACCAAAATGTTCTTTGATCAGGAGGAAGGCAAGCAGAATAACGTCAGCTTATAAGCAATTTTTTAAGGCAAGTGAATCCTAAAAATATAAACATTGTTTGATAAGAGGCACCCTGATAAGATATAATTAGTTAATAATAAAAGTCTAAAGGAACCCTGGTGGTGCAGTGGTTAAGCACTCAGCTGCTAATTGAAAAGTTGGCGGTTAGAACCCACCTGCCCATCTGCGAGAGAGAAGGATGTAGCGATCTGCTTCTATAAAGTTTAAAATAAAAAAAATCCAAACTTCTTGCCATTGAGTTGATTCTGATTCATAGCGACCCTACAGGACAGAGTAGAACTGCCTCATAGGGTTTCCAAAACTGTTATCTTTACACAAGCAGACTGCCACATCTTTCTCCCCCACAAAGATTGCAGCCTTGGAAACTCTACGGTAGTTCTACTCTGCCCTATAGGGTCCCTATGAGTCGGAATCGACTTGACAGCAACGGGGTAATAAAAGTCTAAATAAAACTTTCGTGGCCTAGAAAGGATCCAATTGCTTAAAATAATCCCCAAGGTAAAAATGGTTGAAAAGAATGAAACGAAAATAAAAGTCAAGTTGCTAATATCAGTGTTATGTGCTATTCCCTTAGAGAGGGATGCTCTATCTATAAAACGGGGTCATTAAACTAGTTCAAACCGTGAGTTGCTCTCATTTCCCTGGGGAGTTCTGGCAGGCTAAGTATCTGTCTCCAAGGGACTATGTGCCCCACCTTCCCTGTCCTCATGCTCCTTCATGCAGGCTCTCCCACCAACCTAAGCCTTTGCCCTACAGAAATCACCTCCCAAATCACATTGTGCAGGGAAATGTGGTCCCTGAGAAGGGGAAAATGACAAGCTAGGCTTTTCCCATAAGGGATGAGCACCATGGGAGAGTCACGATGTTTTCCACTTTTATTGGAAAAGTACATTAAAGTTTAGATGAAATGCAACCCAGCAATCAGAGTCAGAACTCAGTGAGAATCCCCTTCCCAAACAAATACGTTCACATTTACTTCAATTAATGGAGGGCTTTCTAATATGCAAAACTTTGTTTTAAATTACACGAAGGCTAGAAATGTGAAGCAGATATGATCTCTGCCCTTAAAAGATTTATAATTTTTAAGGAAAATAAGGCAGGTTCTAAATAGCATATACGCTTATTAGTGTTGTTGCACAAGTGTTAAGGCTACACTTCATCTTTGTTTTAATTCAGCGTTTCATACATGGAAAGGATGACCTGTCCTGTTCAGGGCTTCAGGCTTTGCCTGTAAATTTTCGCCAATAAGTACCTGTCAACTATTTCCACTAATTGTATTGTTCTCTTCTGTACATATCTAGTTTTCATCTTCTTATGATTAAAATATACAACAAAGGACACTTCTGCTAAGTGGAATCTTTATCCAGTGTAGTCTCTTGGATAGTTCCTTTCATTTTATCACCCAATTTACATTTCTAGCAAGCAAATACTTGGAATTTTTGAGACAATAAATATAACTTGGGTTTTCTATGGCCTTGGTATACAAATGAGGTCATAGAAAGAGAAATTTCAATTTTAATTGCTTGCATTGCACTTGAATAAGATGGGAACTCTGGCCCCTGCAAGTTTTCACTCATGTATTTCTGGAAGTTCTTCGCATAATCTTTAACTAGTTCTCAACTAAACCTTTCATAGTTTTCCTCTCCAGCCCCTTGGCTGATGACCACTACTCAGAGAGCACTTGGGGTCAATATGCCTTTCTGTTGCTACTGCTGCAAGTTAGAATGGCTGCTGGTGGCCCTGTGACAGTGTGAAGTCTGTACCGAGGTCTCCAAATGTGATTCTGTGAATTCCCATGGAGTTAGGGGTGCTAGATAAAATACAGGACACCCAGTTTAATTTGAATTTCATATAAGCAAAGAATGCAGTATTGGAGACATAAATGAACTACAAATTTTTTTTTGTTGTTTGTTTATCTGAAATTAAAAGATTGAGGGAGTCAAAGATTTCATTTCACTTGGATCCACAATCAATACCCATGGAAGCAGCAGTCAAGAAATCAAAAGACGCGTTGCATTAGCCAAATTGGCTGCAGAAGACCTCTTTGTCAAGTGTTGGAATGCAAAGATGTCACCTCCAGGACTAAGGTGCACCTGACCCAAGATACGGTGTTTTCAATCGCCTCATATACATATAAAAGCTGGACAACGAATAAGGAAGACCAAAGAAGAATTGATGCCTTTGAATTGTGGTGTTGGCAAAGAATATTGAATACACCATGGACTGCCAAAAGAATGAACAAATCTCTCTTAGAAGTACAACCAGAATATTCTTTAGAAGCAAGAATAGTGTGACTATGTCTCACATACTTGGGACATCTTATCAGGAGGGATCAGTCACTGGAGGAGGATATCATGCTTGGTAAAGTAGAGGGTCAGCAAAAAAGAGGAAGACCCTCAATGAGATGGATTGACACAGTGGCTGTAACAACGGGCACAAACATAGCAACAATTGTGAGGATGGCGCAGGACTGGGCAGTGTTTCGTTCTGTGGTAGATAGGGTCACTGTGAGCCAGAATCGACTTGACGGCACCTAACAAACAACAGCAAATCTGGCAACCCTGCATGTGCCCAAGCCACGTTAAGCTCCTTGCAACCTCTTCTGAGCTGAAGCCACAGGGGTGCTGTGTACAGGTGGGAAAAGTTTCTTTTCTCCCTCTTCGTGTTGCTTAGTCTCCTGAGCCCACAGCAGTGTTGCTTGTGTCTTGTGTATCTCAGTTCACTAATGGAAACATCTTTCAATATCTTTCTGTGGCAGTCTCTCTTTAGGGCTCAGGCACAATCTTAGGGACTCAGACCAGGATGGAATTCTTTCCCTGTTTCCTTGTCACTTCTCCCAACGGTTTGTCGCACAGGCTTCCTCTTTGTTGGCTAGCTCCTCTCAGGCAAATCAATTTATGCAAAGAAGGCCACAGGCGCCATTCATTCATTACATAAATATTTTAGCTGAGAATGGTTACAAATCTATACTGCAAAGTAGAACTATTACTTCCAGTGTAAATGGGAGTGTTTTCTATTTTTGGAAGTACTTAAGTAATTTCCATGGAAAAAGTGGGGCTCCAGCTTTTAAGAGATGTGTGTGATTTTGACAAGGTGAAAGAAATTCCAAGTGAAGGGAAGAGTATGAATGAAGGTAAGAAAACAGGAAAGTTCAGGATGTGTTTGCTTTGGTTTAGTTGCAGCGTATGATTTTCTACTGCTTCCAACTACAAGGGAAGGCAGGGGCCTGGATAAGGGAAGGTCTCAATGGCAACGGTCAGGAGTTTGTAACTTCTTCTCTGGCATTGGGCAGCTACTGCAAGATTTGATTAGGGGAAAATATAACCAAGTGCTGCATATGATTCTGCTACATAGGCTAGGTGGCAATTTTGAGAAATTATAGTGAGAGAGATTAGATTATCAAATAAATAAAATAGGTCTTAAGAGGCAACGAAGGCCCAAAGTAGAGGTCATGAGAACAAAAAGGAAAAGACATTTGAAAAGGGGAATTGGTCCTCAACCCTGGTAATCCATTACAATCTCCAAAGGAGCTCTTAAAAAATCTCAATGCCTAGTCCACTCCCAGACCAATTAAATCAGAATCGCTGGAGATGGGGCACATGTATCAGTATTTTTAAAGCTCCCCTAGAGAATCCTACACTCAGCAGAGATTGAGTACTTTTTTTTTTTTTTTTTACTGTAGAACAGGAACCCTAGTGGCTCAGTGGTGAAGAGCTCGGCTGCTAACTAAAAGGTCGGCAGTTTGAATCTAACAGCCCCTCCTTGGAAATCCTATGGGGCAATTCTACTCTGTTCTATAGGGTCACTGTGAGTCGGAATTGACTTGATGGCAAGGGTACTGTAGAGCAGTGGTTCTCACACATATACAAGAATGAGAATCACCTGGAGAGTGTGCTAAGCTCCACTCTCAGAGTTTCTGATTTAGTAGATTTTTGGCCCACCACTTCTCTGCCAGTTTGTTATACTGCAGTGGCTTGTGTGTTGCTATGATGCTGGAAGCTATGCTACCAATATTCCAAAAACCAGCAGGGTCAGACCATCAGTTGCTCATATGCAAGTTCAAGTTGAAGCTGAAGAAAATTAAAACAAGTCCATGAAAACAAAAATACCTCAAGTATTAAAAAAAAAAAAAAATCAAACTCTTGCCATCAAGTCAATTTCCTATTGATAATGACCCTAAAGGACAGAAAAAACTGCCCCACAGGGTTTCCAAGGAGTAGCTGGTAGATTTGAACTGCCGACATTTTGGTTAGCAGCTGAGCTCTTAACCACTGCATCACCAGGGCTTCACCTTGAGTATATCCCACTTGCTTTAAGAGGCCATCTCAAGAATAGATTTGATGCACTGAACACTAATGACAGGAGACGAGATGCATTGTGAGATGACATCAAGGATATCGTGCACAAAAAAAGAAAAAGGTCATTAAGAAGACAAGAAAGAAAAGACGAAAATGGATGTCAGAAGAGACTCTGAAACTTGCTCTTGAAGGTAGAGTAGCTAAAAAGAATGGAGGAAATCATGAAGTAAAAGAGCCAAACAGAAGATTTCAAAGGGCTGGTTGAGAAGACAAAGTATTATAATGACATGTGCAAAGAGGTAGAGTTAGAAAGCCAAAGGGAAGAACACACTCAGCATTTCTCAAGCTGAAAAAACTGAAGAAAAAATTCAAGCCTTGAGTTGTAATTATGAGGGATTCTGTGGGCAAAATATTGAATGATGCAGGAAGCATCAAAAGAAGATGAAAGAAATACATACAGTCACTGTACCAAAAAGAACTAGTCGACATTCAACCAGTTCAGGAGGTAGTATATGATCATGAAATGATGGTATTAAAGGAAGAAGTCCAAACAGTACTGAAGGCATTGGTGAAAAACAAGGCTCCATAATTGGAGGAATACCAATTGAGATATTTGAACAAATGGATGCAGTGCTGGAAGTGCCCACTCATTTATGCCAAGAAATTTGGAAGACAGCTACCTGGCCAGCCAATTGGAAGAGATCCATATTTATGCCTATTCCCAAGAAAACTGATCTACCTGAATGCAGAAATTATTGAACAATATAATTAATGTCACAAGTAAGTATAACTTTGCTGCAGATCATTCAAAAGCAGTTGCAGCAGTACATTTACAGGGAACTGTCATACGTTCAAGCCAGATTCAGAAGAGGACAAGGAATGAAGGACGTCATTGCTGATGTCAGATGGATCTTGGCTGAAAGCAGAGAATACCAGAAACATATTTACCTGTGTTTTCTTGACTATGCAAAGGCATTCAGCTGTGTGAATTGTAACAAATTATGGATAATATTGCAAAGAAAGGGAATTCCAGCACACCTAATTGTGCTCATGTGGAACCTGTACATAGACCAAGAGGCAGTTGTTCGGACAGAACTAGGGAATACTGCATGGTTTAAAATCAGGACAGGCATCAGGGTTGTATCCTTTCACCATACTTGTTCAATCTGTATGTTGAGCAAATAATCTGAGAAGCTGGACTATATGAAGCAGAACGAAGCATCAGGATTGGAGGAAGACTCATTAATAGCCTGTGACATGCAGATGACACAACCTTGCTTGCTGAAAGGGAGGAGTACTTGAAGCACTTACTGAAGAAGATCAAAGACCACAGCCTCCCGTACGGATTACACTTCAACATAAAGAAAACAAAAATGCTCACAACTGGACCAATAAGCGGAAAATACTGAAGTTGTCAAAGATTTAATTTTACTTGGATCCACAATCAATGCCCATGGAATCAGCAGTCAAGAAATCAAATAACATATTGCATTGGACAAATGTGCTACAAAAGACTTCTTTAAAGTGTTAAAAAGCAAAGATGTCACCTTGAGGACTAAGGTGCTCCTGACCCAAGCCGTGATATTTTCATCTGCTTTATATGCATGCAAGAGCTGGACAATGAAAAAGGAACACCAAAGAAGAATTGATGCCTTTGAATTACGGTTTCGGCAAAGAATATTGAATATACCATGGACTGCCAGAAGAATGAACAAATCTGCCTTGGAAGAAGTACAGCTAGAACGCTCCTTAGAAGTGCGGATGGCAAGACTTTGTCTCATGTACTTTGGGCATGTTATCAGGGGGGACCAGTTCCTGGAGAAGGACATCATACATGGTAAGGTAGAGGATCAGCAAAAAAAAGAAGACCCTCAGTGAGATGGATTGACACAGTGGCCGCAACAATGGGCTCAAACATAGCAATGATTAGGAGGTTGGTGCAGGACTGGGTGGAGTTTAGTTCTGTTGTACAAAGGGTAGCTACGAATCAGAACCAACTTGACAGCACCTAACAACGAGAACCACTCAGATTATGGCTCATGGACCGGGAGCATCAGTATCACCCGGGAGCTTTTTAGAAATGCAGACTATGAACCTACCCCAAACCCACTTAATCAAAATATGCATTTGTAACAAGATCCCCAATTGACCATTAAAGTTTGAAAAGCACTGTTTCATGTATTATGAATTCATTTAATCCTCTTAATTCCATGAGGTAAACCAAAACCAAACCCATTGACTCATAGCGACCCTACAGGACAGAAAGAACTGCCCCACAAGGTTTTCAAGGAGTACCTGGTGGATTCGAACTGCTGACCTTGTGGTTAGTGGCCATAGCATTTAACCACTACGTCACGTTTCCATTCCATGAGGTAGGAGATTTTATTAGGTAAATGAGTTACAAAGAGGATAAAAAATCTGCTCAAATTCATAGAGCTAATAGGGGCACAATCAAGCTACAAACCTAGTCGATTTGTATTGATAGACTATGGTCTAAATTATGCTACAGTTACTCTCAAATTCTTAACATGGTCCTCACCACTGTCACTCTTTAACCTCCATCCACAAAGTCTGTCAATGCATCTAAAGTACCATGTCCTCCCTCTCATATTCTTGTCTCTACCTGAATTGTTCTCATGCCCATCTAGCCCACCTGTGTGTGTTTACTCCTTTTCAGCCTTCTGATTCAGGACTTTCAACTGGTTCATTCTGGTTTGAAACCTTGCTGAGAATTTGCATTTCTAATAAGCGAGCAGGAAGTTATACATGAGAATCTCCTGGGGATCTTGTTAAAATGTAGATTCTGATTCAGCATATCTGAGATGGAAATGCAAATTGTCAGTAAGGAACTTATTAGAAATGCAAATTCTCAACAGGGGTTCAAACTGGAGCTAACTGGCTCAAAGCCCCATTCTGATCTCAACTTTCCTTAGGAAAGTTGCTAACACTCCGAATCTTGGTACTCTCAGAGTACCATGTATTTTATCCATCACCACCTGTAATTATTAATTTATCTGTGTGATTTTGGTCTATTTTACTGGACTCAAGCTCCTGGAGGGCAAAGACCACATCTGTTTTGCTCCTTAGTGACTCTCCAGTGCCATCCACAGTGTTTGTCCCATAGTAGTCACTTCTGATAATTACCTGAATGAATGCATACATGAATAGCTTTTGAATTAAAGGTATATCTTACCCTCATCAGAATGACCTGCAGTGACAACCAGAAGTGAACATTCTCTCCCTCCAAATAATTAAGTCACCTGGTTAGGTGAGAGAATGGACTTGAATGTCCAAAGGGACGAGTAAACCTTGAGGGGGAATGCTATACATCCAGCCAAGCCTCGATCTACCATGACCACCTGGAGTTGCCTGCAGGACCTATCCTAGCTGTGAGAATGTGTTACACACATTTCTTGCTTTCCAGAACACAGAGCCTGTTCTCTATCTTCAGGACTTTAACACAGCAGAGAAAAATGAAAGTGGCCCAGGTGAGACCTCTCCATGTTGGGAGGTTAGCTCCAGAGAGGAAACATTGGCTGTTCCAACCCAATTTCTGTAGCTAAACAGAGTCCGTTCCTTTTGAGTGCTAGTCATCAAGTACCATTCAGAGGTCCTGAATTTCGCTCAGTAACAGAGAATGAGCCCTGATTTCAGTGAGCGGTTCTGCCACAATAATTCTGTCTGAGGAAAGCATGGATTGCAGAGACACTTTTAAAATACACTCCGCTGTAATTCTGTGTTTCATTTTCCTCAAATACTCTTGCTCCTGGAGTATATGGTTCCTATACCTTGTGTTCTCACATAATATCACAAAATTGGGTCTACCAAAAAGAACCAAACCCATTCCCAGTGCACAGAGAACCTATAATTGTGTCTAACTACGGTTTAATGTTGCTACTATTGTGAAATGACTGCTGGGGCATTTGAGAAAAAATGCTGCTGATTTTTTTTTTTCCTCAAAGAAATGTTTAGATTTAATTTCAACATTTTTAGAAATACCGAATGACAGTAATCACCTTTAAGCTTAACCAGGTGATAAGCCCAAGTACAGATGATAGGGATGAGGGTTTTTCAATGTAAAACAGTGGCCTGATAATTCTCTGGGCACTTCTCCCATGTCTCCATCACGTGCCTCAATGAGATGGCTAAGGGCTCAATTGCTCTACTTATGTTGTTTTTCGTTTGGATCAACACTTGGTATGTCAAGTTCAAGTCATGACTTAAGCATACTAGGTCAATCTTCAATCTTAGACCTGAGCTTTATAAACTACAGTGTGTATAAGAATCACCTTGGGATCTTGATAAAATGCAGATTCCTACAGTGGGGCTGGGGATCTTTAATTTCTAACAAGCTCCCAGATACTACTACTGATGCTGCTGGTCCACACATAACACTTTGAGGCGCAAGTTCTTAGAAAACAAAATGAAATTAATTTTGTTGCTTGCAATACAACTTGGCATGCTTCTGAAGCACTGTCTAAATAGCTCTGCGTGCCAGGGCTGTTACAAATGTAAACTTGTCCACCAGCACACTGGCAGAAACAATCCAGGGACATGAGTCACTCCTATGATTTCACCCTGGGGAGAAAGCCTGGGCGATTTGTTTGACTAAGTTAGGGAAGAAGTACACCTGCTGTCCACTTTAGACCTATCTGGGGCAAATCGAGAAGCTTGGGATTTCCAGATTTCTTCTTTAAAAATGTTTTTATTGAACATGTGTGGAAATGTCTAAATGTGTCTGGAATCGGTCTCAGCATATGCTGATTGATACTAAAACTGAATTAAAAGTAACATGACTCAATCACAGTGTAATAGCTAATTGGTTAAAACATAAAATACTCACTAAACGCAGTATCATTTGAAACACAAAATACGATAAATTATTTCAGTAATACTAATTTTTTAAAGTAGGAACATTTTTTAAAAAGAAAAAGCTGTGTTACAGTTAATTAGGGCTTATGATGGCAAGAAAGGCAAAGTGGCTTTTTGGGGGAGGTGGCTTCAGGTCCCTACTTTACTTCCAGCATGTTGTATGTGTCTCTTTTTACTTTCCCACCCCACCGCAAGCTTTGGTGTCCTTAGTCCACTGAAAAAAGTACCATCGGATCAGATGAGGGTAAGGAAATGGGAAGAAGAGTATAGACAACCATTTCTGTTCCTTTTTTTTTTTTAACCCTCCCTTAAGCCTTAAGTTCCAGAAATGGAAAGAAGTGTAAATAAGCCGTGTATAAAGCCCCTAGCATCACTTAGGATAAACTGAATGTTTATATATGGTAGCAATTTTTTCCTCTATTGAGAGACAGAATAAGAAATGTAATCTTAAATCAAAATGTCAGAGAAGATCCTGACATGTATGTCTGAAGAGGTTTGAGAATAAATTAGGGAAAGAAATTCATAGAATAACTTTTCTTGGAACTTCCAATAATGTTGGCCTAACTCTCCATGTTGACTTAAATTGTCCTTCCATTGAGATTGAAAACAAATAATTAATGACAACATCTTCCATGCCTGAGATGATAAAACGTACCCGAAGAAACATTATCCTTTGTTGAGAAACATGAAATATGCTCCTATTTTTAAATATGGTACTGTAAGTACATACTGTCTTCACTTAAACATCTGTTCAGAGGTGTGGTTATTAATGGAATTTACCACAAGACCTGGCTGCAGGGGAGATAAATCTGCGTCATTCCTTCCTTACTGTTTGCCAAGGTGTTGGGACAGAGAATACCTTTAAAATAAAATTCCAAAGAATTCCAAAAGTAATGATTATTTTGTGATATTGCAGAACAAATGTCAAAGTCAATCAATAAACTAATCGGCAAATATGTATTGTAAATATATATACTATTTAGTCAGCACTGAACAAAGTTGAGATGGGAAAAGTGAATAGTGCAGAAGGAGTATAAGACATGGCCTTGGTGCCTGATCAGAGGTATGATAATATAAAGATTATAATCAAGGACAAGATTGTAGCATTCAGGTTATACAGGCATAGGCATAGGGGTTTCAGATTTTAGCATTGTTTCTACACAGCTTTTGAAAATGTATATATGTTTCATTTCTTCCGTAGTATTCTAAGCCAACGCTGCTTTTTTCATACTACCTTTATTTAAGCGTCTGTTTGGAATTTCATACAAGACAACTTTCTGTGTCCCTTCTTGTCGGATAATCATGTTGTCAAGATAATCATGTTGATCAGAAGTTCTAAACCTTTCTGTGCTCAGGACTACTTGGGTGTCTTAACGATATTTGGGAGATACCCTCTCGATTGTCAAAACTAAGGTTTTTGACTGTTCCTGTCTGCCAATCAGCATTTATACAACTTCAGATTATCTCCAAGCACTGATCTATTGCTTCTTTCATATCAAATGATTGCCAATTTCTGTTCATATTATTTAGTCACTGCTACTTATTCTGCATTTTTCTTCAAAGGATTCCCTGCCCACCGATGACACCTTCCAGTGCTAAAATTTTCCATATTGGCCAGAGTTGGAAGGAGTGGTGACCCAACATTAATACAGGAAAACAAAATTAGAGAGTAAAGAAAATGTATGTATAAAATTTCTCATTGAATACCATACACCAAGAGTTCTAAAACTGTAGCATTTAACAGCAACACAGGGACCACATTTTGAGAACCACTGATGCACATGAATTCAAACCATTTTCAGATAACACTTAATCAAAATGAAAAGCCATCACGCTTTTGCTCTGTGTCAGGGAACACTTAACCCGGAACGATCTAGAGACGTTTTGATAGGTTTCGAGGCATCACGTTCCCCTGAAACTGTATTTTATATTATATGAGCATGTGCAAGATTACGTCCGGATGCGTGAAAGGATTCATTGCTTTCAAAAGATTTCCAGGGGGTTCATTTACCCAAGCACAGCTTAAGGACCCCCCAGTGATGCCAAGCAGAAAGGGTTAAGCCAACACCCTTGAGGAGACACTGATATAAGAACATAGCAGAATAGGGAACTTTACAGTTTAGAGCCATGTGTAAGCCTATTACGACTACCTCGATATTTGTAATCAATTACTCTATGTTTTTGTGCTTATCCACTGACCAAGATGTATATCAACCAACCAATCAGTCAAGTTGAGAAGGAGCACCTATTATAGGCCTAACACGGTGTTGACTCTCCAAAGAGTGCAGAGGCCCTGCTCAAATGAACGTCTGGGAGAAGACACTGACATCTAATACTTGTAAACCCCCTGAGAATAAGAACTGTATCTGTCTTGACCAAAACTCTGTCTCTAGTGCCTAGAAGAGCACCTGATAAATGGTAGAACCACTCATTAAATGAGTGAATCAAATACCTCCAGATATTTGTATTGTAAATATCATAATGACATTGCCAGATGAGCAAAATGTCCCCAGTGGTTGATTGGACAAGGCTCTTAAACTTGGAGAGTACTGCTGAATGAAGGAAATAGGGGCTCCAACTAACAATGCATATTAATAACATGCAAACTTGACTAAGAGAAAAACCTGAAATTTAAATATGACAGAGTTTAAAATTTTTCTTTATATCTGATGTTTCATCATAGGAAAAAGAACTCATTAAAAGACTGTAGGCTAGGAAGATCACCTCTCCACCAAGTAACCTTTCTTTAGCAAGCAGTAATGTTGAAAAAAAAAAAAATTTTTTTTTTTCTAATGTTGATGGCAAAGGATTCAGCAAAGGAAAAGCATTCCAGCCCAACCACACAGATCCATCATCCTCCCTTGAATAAGTGTGAGGCAGGCAAGCCCTTACCTAGATTTAAAGCCAATGAATCATCTGCCCAATTTCCCTAAACCTCAAGGGGCTGTTCAACTTTGTAAATCTGAAACCCTTGTTAGCCTCTGGATTCATTTAAACAAGGACAACGTTTAAAAGGAGGCACTTAGAAGGTTTCTTAAGGAATCTCTAGTTTCTAATTGCATTAGATCTTCTTTCAATTCAGGAAAAAAAAGAAGGCTTTTTCTCTCTAAAATCCTGAGAAAGTTTTTTAAAATTATGCATAGATGCTGACGATATCGAATAAATAAATAGAAATAGTAGTGATTTCCTATATTAGGTCATCTATGTATTTGAAACTGAGGTTCCTCCATCTCCCACCTCTGCATGGAAGCTCACACACCCCCTCACACACATTAGAAGAAAGGAAATTCCTTCTTCTGGGGAAACACCTGTCTTGAGAGTTCTTAGCTGGGCAGTTTCTGAGCGTGCCTAGGGCCGAGCATACAAATGGTGCAGTGACTCTCTTAGAAGTCACATTTGTCCCTGAAACTTCAGTCACCTGGAGGCTGCATGCCTCATTGCCTGCAGCAGCTCAATCCTGACAGTGTGAAATGAATTTAGAAATCTCATTTGAGCAACAGAGTTTGGATTGAGAGCCTCAACAGCACAATGTATTTAATGCTGAAATAATTTTTCTTTGTTATTTTTGCTGACTGTGGATTTTTTTTTTTCTTCTTGTCTTTTGCTATTGGGCTGTTAGGATAACCCTGCTTTAGTTTGGAGTCTTTAAGGGACAAGGAAGACAACAGACTCTGCAGACTAGTGCATCAGTTAGGTGCACAATCATTATTTTTACACATAGAAATTTCCTGCTTCTTTTGCTATGCAAACACATACACACTTAATTCCTGGAATCCCTACTACATTCATAAGCCACTGCGTGCAGACAGACAGACACACACACACACACACAGAAGCCACAGAAGCACAAACTCTCTACATATCAAAATCAAGCCAGGCTGAAGATGTGAATAGGCGGATATGGCACCAGGTGGATGTGTAATCAGTAATAAGAAATACATAGAGCCCCATAATGAAAAGAAATCCCCCGAATTGTTCAGAATTCCCCCTCCCCCTTCCATTCACTGATTTATTAACCCTGAACAAAGATGTAATTGCAGGGTCTCAGAAATAACTTTTTTTTTTTCATTTTTTTCTCCATTTTTTGATGTTTGTTTTGTTCCACTTTGAATATCTAGTTGTACCATTCATTGCCTGTTTTCTTCACTCAGTTGCCCATCTTTCCCGCCTCCCCCCCGCCCAGAAATGAAAGAAGCATTAGCTTCTGAGTCTTAAGGATGAGACCTCTGCATTTTCTTTGCTTGTTTAGGGCAAGAAATGAAGTGCTGCCTCTTTAATTGGCAGAAGCATGCAGGAGGAGCATACCTTTAATTTAGTGTTGGGATACCTCACTTGCACCCTGGCTGTTGTCTTATTGGAGACGGCAGCCTGCCTGAGATCCTCTAGCACTGAAACAATATCATCCAGCACGCATTTCTTATCCTGATTTCTCAACACACACAGATGGGAAAAAGTATAATTATAGCCCTTGTGGTTCACCTTCATCTCCAGCACGGCTCGGTGGGTCTGCAGGATCCCCTCAGCCTGGAGCAAAATATTGTCCCCGGGTGGGGAGAGGAGGATCACCCTGCCATACCTCCCAGGGGTGTGTAAGTCCGAATAGAGCTGGCTTTTGGACTGGTCCAGGGGGAAAAGGCTGCTGGCCAGGCTGCGCTCGATCTTGGCCAGGCTGTGGCTGGGAGCGACCAGGCGCTCCAGGTCGCTTTCGGGCTGGAAGCGGTTGAGCGCGCTGAGGCCGAAGGTGATGGTCAGGACTGCGGGCACGGTGAGGAAAAAGACCGGGTGCCGGCTCACACACAAGCCCAGCCTGTGGCAGAACGACTGGAGCCCTCTGCGAAGCACCTGCCGCAGCATCCTCCACCAAGTCCAGCTTACAGGCGCTCCCGGCCGTCTTAAAAAGCACATGTGACATGTGTAAGCGCCGGGCTATCCCGGTCTCCCCCATCCCGCCCCTCCGGGCCAGCCCCCCTACCCCCCACCGCTGCCTCTCCACCCCTCCGTGTTCACCCCCCAACCACTCCGCCTGGTCTTTCCCCGGCCCCACCTCCATGCGCTCCTACTACTCTTTCAAACACTGCAGCAAGTTGCAGCAAGGCGGGCAAATATTGACAGCGCGCGTGGGGGCGGGCGGCGGGCGCTGCGGGGGCGCCGCGGGGCCCACCCCTTCCCCGGCCTCCCCGCGCCCTCGCCGCCGCCCGCGCCCCCTCTCACCGCGTGAACAGCGTCCCCTCGGCTCAGCCCTTCATCTCGCTGCTGCAGTCCCCCGGCCTCCCTCGCTGGAGGTGGTTCCGTGCCGAGCGTCCCACAGATGTGCCTTTCCTCTCCGTCCTGACCGGGTTCGGTGCCTAACTGGAACCATGTGCCTCGGTGTTGTAAGAAGCAGACAAGTGCCCCGTGAGGGGGGAGGGGAGGGAGGCGAGGGGAGGGGCGGGAGCGGCGGCCGGGGGGAAACTAAGCTTTTCTTTTTTTTAAGGCGCTGACAGTTATTTTTAGAGTTTTGTTTTCCCTCTTCCCTCCCTGGTGGAGTAAATGGAAGAGGAAATGGGTGAAGGTGCTGCTGGGTCCATTGGAGCAGGGGCAATTAGAGTCCAAGAAGGGGGGTGAGGCACGGAGGGAGGGAGGTCCAGGGCTCCGGGAGGCAGCCCTCTTGCCCCTCCAGCTTCCCTGTGCCCTCGAATTCTGCTTTTCGGCGGAAGAAAAGGAGCAGAGAGGATGATGCTGCGTTTTTAACATGCCACAAGGCATGCAAGAGATTTCCTTGCAACATCTTCCACGCTGTCAGTCCACAGACTAGTTTGCTGCAGCCCAGGGCTGTCAGAGACCCCGTGTATCTGTGGCGCGCTGGTGTCTCCGGATCCTTTCCTTGCTTGAGTGATTGGAAAGGAGGTATTTGCCAATAGCAGTCGCCTGTGGCTTGAGAGGTGTGTATGAGTGTGTGGAAAGTGAAGATCCACAGGCAATATGTAGTTTCTCATAAAATATTACATTCACTTTCTGCACTCTTGAGGTTTGAGGACTGTTTCTAGCCATCTGGTGTAGTCATCTGAGTTAAACCAGACTGCGAGGTGATCCTTTGTTTTAGTAGAATTCCAGAAACAAACACTTCTGAACATCCATCAGGTAGTTTTTCCTGATGGAAGACGGATAGGTGGGTAGGAGAAAACACACTGGAGTCACTTGATGTGAAAAACCGGTGTCGCCTTTACCACATAGGGGGAAAAAAAAAACTACCACCAAACAATAGGTGCTCAAAATGTAAGGGTGAGGAACTCTCAGCGCCTAGACCAGATCAACTTCATCAACTTTAATATTAATAAGCATGTGTGTGTGTTATTTTTGACCTATTAGTACTTTTCACAAGTTTGTGTTCTGGGAAGACTATGAAAAAAAAAATCCTGAAGACAAACTCAAAAGTCTGATTGTGAACTGGAGATTTGCTTTCCAAAGTTTCTCTTCTTTTTAGAATGACTTCATAGAGATTGACTTTCAAGAGATGATTCATGCACACCTTCTTAATAACAGTGAAATGACCCATCTTCAGTAACCCATTGCCATTGAGTCAATTCTCATAGTCAATTCGGACTCATAGCGACCCTATAGGACAGAGTAGAACTGCCCCGTAGAGCTTCCAAGGAGCGCCCCATAGGGTTTCTAAGGAGCGGCTGGTGGATTTGAACAGTTGACCTTTTGGCTAGCAGCCTGAGCTCTTTACCACAGAGCCACTAGGCCTCCATTAGAGCCAAATGATAAGTGATGGGAAATTATATATTTTTATAATATATAAAACTCAAACCCATTGCCTTCATTGATTCTGGCTCATAGTGACCCTGTAGGAAAGAACAGAATTGCCCCCACAGGGTTTATGAGGCTGTATTTACAGAAGCAGACTGCTACATCTTTTTCCCACAGAGTGGCTGATGGGTTTGAACCACTGATCTTTAGGTTAGTAGCCAAGCGCTTAACCACTACACCACCAGCACTCCTTACAGCAAAGTGGAAATACATCTATCATCCATTTTCTACACCTTCTTTATTATATTATGTATTATCGATCATATCCTCTACATAAAATTTCCTAGGAAATAGCCCTTTTTGCAGATTATAGAATAATAGACTTTTAGAAATGGAGATTGTTAAGCAAATTATGTAGTCAATTTTATAGATAAAATGGAACTGTAGAGATTAAGTGACTCAGAGTTATTTGTACCAGTGTCTCAGTTTTTTGTTTCTTGACCCATTGAGTTTTCCCTGGCAGCATGGATCAGGCCCACCTTCTATTCTCACAAATAAAAATATGTATCAGAATTGTCTTCTCTTTTTGCACTCTCCTCACTCCCCATACATCCTACCTCGATAAGTTCAACGGAATTAGGGAAGAATAAAAATGCCAATAGATAATTTAATAAATAATATATAATCTATCTCTAAGAGGAGTCCTTGTGGCACAGTGGTTAAGAACTCGGCTGCTAACCAAAAGGTCAGCAGTTTGAATCCACCAGCTGCCCTTAGGGAACCCTAAGGGGCAGTTCTGCTCTGTCCTGTAGGGTCCCTATGAGGCAGAATCACTCAATGGCAACGGGTTTTTGGGGTTTGGTTATATCGCTAAGATGAACTACTCTGATATGAATACAAACCATGTTATAAAATTATAATGGCATAGAAATTTATTCACTAAATGTTAAGTGAAAAATTATAGTATGCAACCACTTTTAAAAATAAAAATCTACACACAGAAAAAGGTGAAGTCTGCATTAAAATGTTTACTGCTAGGTGATGAGATTATGGGCGATAGTAAAAAGAAACTTCTTATTTTAGAACACTTTTACACTATGGAAAAGCAGTGAAGATACCACAGGGAGTTCTTATATACCCCACGCCCAGTTTCTCCTATCTTGACATTAGTATGGTACATTGGTTACATTAATGCACCAATACTGACACATTAATTAGTAATAATTAATTAGTATTAATTAGTAATAATGTGTCAGTTTCGGTGCATTTCCTTAGTTTTTACCTAATGTCCTTTTTCTATTCCAGGATCCCATTTAGGATACATTACATTTAGTCATGTTTTCTTAGGCTCCTCTTAATGGTGATGGTTTCTCAGATTTTCCTTTTTTTTTTTTGTTTTTTGTTGACCTTGAGAGTATCAGGGAGTACCGGTCAGGTGTCATTAGGATGTTCCTCAATGGGCATCTGCCTAACGTTTTTCTTATGATTAGACTGGGGCTAGAGGTTTTTGGGAGGAAGGCCACAGAGGTAAAGTGCTATTTTTATCATATCATATCAAGGGTACATGCTATCAACATGACTTATCACTGTTGATGTTGACTTTGATCACCTGGTGAAGTAATGTTTGTCCGGTTTTCCACTGTAAAGACACTCTTTTTCTCCCACCTTCTATACTGTACTCTTTGGAAGGAAGTCACTATGCACAGTCTGTACTATAGAAGTTAGGAGTTCTGTTTTACCTCTTTCCTCCCTGGTGGAATAGCTGCATAAATTATTTGGAATTTTTATGCATGAAAGATTTGTCTATTCTCCCTATTTATTTTTTATTCAATCATTTATTTATATCACTTTGAATTCATGAATATTTATTGTATACTTTGGGTTCAGATTGTTCCACCCTTGGCCCTTGGGAGTTCTTTCAGCTGATACTTGTGTCCCCTTGACATGCTCCATTATTGTATGTGTGTGTGTGTGTGTGTGTCTAATTCCTTATTTTTCCTTTCTGGCCCTACATGATGGCCCAGAATTATCTTGTGTATTTTCTTCCTCTGTCCTAGAATCAGTCATTTCTCTAAGGAGCATGTTTTTTTTTTTTTAATTGGAGATTGGTATTAGGAACCAAGATTTGGGTGCTATGGCTATTTGTTGCTACTGGGGTGTTGTTGCTTCTAGGCTGTCTCGGCTGAAAGAACAAGGAAATATATGTGTGCATACTGATTCATGTATATCTCATATTTATAACTAGTTCTTTATGTAACCATCTGATATATATTAAGCTGATGTGGCCACCTCTGTTAGCACATGAAGAACTCCAGCTTCCTCCCCTTGCTTATCTGTAAGCTCCTACTCCAACAGTGAGAAACCTGGATGTGTGGGTGATATCTAAATTGCTTTTTTATAATGAAAACATATTAAATTGTCATTAGAAAAAAAGGTTGAAGGAAAGGAGGAAAAGCATGACTCCTTAATTTTGAAACTGTAAAAAGCTAATGCCAAGAACAATTAGGGACACATTAGAAAGATAAATTGTATGCAAAAGGAAGGGAAATGTGAGCAGCATTCCTGAGTAACTTACAGAAAATGAATTTTCACTAAAAACATCCGTGGGTATCAATCACAGAAGAATTCTTGTAAAACGGATTTCAAATGAATTGCTAAAAGCCATATGTTTAGGAGCCAATTAGTAACAGCACAATGAGAACTTTTTAGTTCATATAGTGTTTGTCTTTTCTGATATATTTTAGTCAATATCAGTTTTTGGGATTTGGAAACAAGTCAAGATATATCAGCTTGTCTTTTTTGCAGGATGGAGCACTTGAACTTGGAAACAGGAGAGCTGAATTCTAAGCTATTTCCACAACTCACTTGCTGGGTGTTTGGGGCAAGACAGCTAACTCTCTGATCCTCTGTTTCCTGATTTATAAACTTAGATGATATTAACCCAGTTATCTATTTCACGCATATCACTGTGCATCCAAACTGTGAAACTCTGCTGTATTAATTAATGCTAAAATACTAGCAATTGTAACAAACTTCCAAAACTCAGTGACATATAAATAATAAAATCTTATATTTAGTTCAAAGTAACAGTTCACTGTCAATATTCCTGGTTGGAAGGGAAAGGTATAGCACAAGCGTCTCTGTTCCATGAAGTCATTCATCCACCTTCATCTCACAGCTCCCAAGGTCATTCTAGAGGTCATTTCCTTGCCAGCCAGTCAGAGGAGGAAACGAGCCTGAGGAACACACCTGGGAGGTTTTTATGGGCTCTTCTGAAAGGAACATACATCGCTTTCTCTTATCCTTCTGACTAGAACACAAGAGAAACTAAATAATGTGGTTTAGCGATGTGCCTCGGGAGGAGATAAGTTAAATGATCAGGTAGCAAATTTCATTACCCTCTTTCTGGATTCTCTTGCCCTGTTTATTCCAAATTCTATTATGTGTTCAATCCGCCCCCTCCAAAAAAAAACAAACCCATCACCTTCTAGTGGATTTCAACCCCTGTTGTTGTTGTTAGGTGCCGTGGATTTGGTTCCAACTCATAGCGACCCTATGCATGACAGAACGAAACGCTGCCCGGTCCTGTGCCATCCTTACAATTGTTGGCTATGTTTGAGCTCATTGTTGCAGCCGCTGTGTCAATCCACCTTGTTGAGGGTCTTCCTTTTTTCCGCTGACCCTGTACTTTGCCAAGCATGATGTCCTTCTCCAGGGACTCATCCCTCCTGACAACACGTCCAAAGTATGTAAGACGCAGTCTCACCATCCTTGATTCTAAGGAGCATTCTGGCTGTACTTCTTTCAAGACAGATTTGTTCGTTCTTTTGGCAGTCCATGGTATATTCAATATTCTTCGCCAATACCACAATTCAAAGGCATCAATTCTTCTTTGGTCTTCCTTATTCATTGTCCAGCTTTCACACGTGTATGATGCTATTGAAAATACCATGGCTTGGGTCAGGCACACCTTAGTCTTCAAGGTGGCATCTTTGCTCTTCAACACTTTAAGGAGGTCCTTTGCAGCAGATTTGCCCAATGCAATGCGTTTCTTGATTTCTTGACTGCTGCTTCCTTGAGTGTTGATTCCTAGCGACCCTATAGAACAGAGTAGAACTACCCTATAGGGTTCCAAGGAGAGGCCGGCAGATTTAAACTGCCTACCTTTTGGTTAGCAGTCGAGCTCTTAACCACTGCACCACCAGGGCTCCATTATGCATTCAAGGTGAATACTAATCCCCTTGTCATTTCACAGGGGACTCATTCTGCACTTCTATCTCAAGCAGTGCTGGCCTTGGCACTTTAAAATGCTCTTTGAGCTCCTCTTGCAATGGTGTCAGGGAGCTTGCAGTGGATTAGCCGTACTCTAGGCTTAGCCTCTTGTATCAAAGAGGGGCATATCTGAGAGAGAAAGTTTTTGAGGAAATTTTTATCTTTAATCAATTGGTTTAAATAATGACGACATTTGTTACCTCATATAACATGCTGCTCAGAAGAAGGTCAGTTATTGAACTGGTTTATTTAGAGGTCCAAGTATATCATTAAGAATCAAGATCTTTTTTGTTATTTTGCTATGTTTGCTTTGAGAGCATGAGCTTTGTGTCTATGTTTTCTCCAGAGCCAACACATCCACAACAAACAAGATCCTGAGGAAGAAGAAACTGCTTCTTCCTGTGTGTCTCTTCAAAGAGTGAAAACACCTTTCTCAGAAGCCCTCCACAGATTTACTCTTAAGTCTCATTTTCTGATGCCCATGTCTAACTCAATCGCTGGGGACAGGAATGATAGCTCAGTAATTGGCTTAGGCCAATCTGGACTCATGCTGGGGCTGGGACTGGAGCCAACCTCCTCTCTGAGCTCACTGTCATGCAGGAGTTTAAGTGGGGTGTATTTTGTTTGTTCTGTTTTCTTTTAAACCAGTTTCTTTAGTGAGAAGCATGATGGGATGGTGGGGATAGATGGATGTTGGGTATCCATCTATCCTTCGTGCTTGGTTTTTCTGTATGAAGCAGCTTAGTTTCTGGAGACCATGTTTTCTGAATGGAAAATAGAGATAAAGGATTTTTTTTCTGAGTTTTAATTCATTTATGTTAAAAAAAAGCTCTATAATATTACATGAAAGAAGTCCAGCAATATTTAATAATTTAAAATTTACCTTTATTTAAATTAGGATACTGTGTTGATTAATGTTATGTGTCAACTTGACTTGGTTATGATATTCAGTGGTTTGGCAGACACTATGTAATCCCTCTCATTTTCTGATCTGATGTGAGGATGGCAAGACTTCATCTTGCTTACTTTGGATACGTTGGAAGCCAATCAATTGGGAGAGGAGTTTCTGCGGGCATGTGGCCGGCATTCATGATATAAACGGATGTTCTGGTAAAGCTCACTTTATCTCTTGATCCTGCATTTGTTTTGTGTACATCTGACCTCCAGTTCTTGGGATGTAAGAGACCTTTGACCTACTGCCTGACTTGCAGATTTTGGATTTGCCGTTTCCCACAACCCCATGAGCCAGCAACCTACTGCCTGAACTGCAGATTTTGGGTTTGTCAATCCCTGCAGCCACATGAGTCAGGAGAAGCCTCCAGCCTGCTGCCTGACCCACGGATCTGGGACTTGCAAACATCCACAATTACTTGACCCATTTCCTTGAAATAAATCTCTCTCTATATACGTATGTATTCACACCGCTGGTTTTGCTCCTCTAGAGAACCCAGCCTAAAACAGATATAAATATGTAAGGATTATTCTTCTGGAAAATTGATTGTTTCTGATTATATTCGTATGGAATGGAACTTACTGACTTGAGAAGTCCATGCAAACATCTTGTTTTAATAAAAGTTATAAGACATTTAGATAGGATTTGCATTAATTGACAACCTGAATTTCATATATTGTTGTTATTGACATTAGGTGCCATCAAGTCAGTTCTGATTCATAGTGACTGTATGTATAACAGAATGAAACACTGTCCTGTGCTGTGCCATCCTCACACTAGTAGGTATGATTGAACCCATTGTTACAACCACTATGTCAATCCATCTCACTAAGGGTCTTCCACTTTTCTCTGACCCTCTACTTTATCAAGCATGAAGTCCTTCTCCAGGGACTGGTCCCTCCTAATAACATGCCCAAAGAAAGCAAGATGAAGTCTTGCTGTCCTCGCTTCTAAGGAGCATTCTGGCTGTACTTCTTCCAAGACATATTTGTTCATTCTTCTGGCAGTCCATAGTATATTCAATATTCTGGGCCAATATCATAATTCAAAGGCACTGATTCTTCTTAGTTTTCCTTATTCATTGTCCAGCTTTCACCTGCACATGAGGCAACTGAAAATACCGTGCATTGGGTCAGGCAAACCTTAGTCCTCAGATCAACATCTTTGCTTTTTAACAGTTCAAAGAATTGCTTTACAGCAGATTTGCCCAATGCAGTCTGTTATTTGATTTCTTCCCTGCTGCTTGCATGGGTTTTGTTTGTGGATCCAAGTAAGATGAAATACTTGATGACTTCATTTTTTTCTTCCTTTATCTCAATGCTGCTTATTGGTTCATTTGGAAGGATTTTTGTTTTCTATATGTTATATTGAGGTATAATCCATACCGAAGGCTGTAGTTTTTGATCTTCATTAGTAAGTACTTCAAGTCCTCTTTGTTTTAAGCAAGCAAGGTTGTATCATCTACATATTACAGGTTGTTAATGAGTCTTCCACCAATCCTGATGCCATGTTCTTCTCCATATAGTCCAGCTTCTCAGATTATTTGCTCCGGATACAGGTTGAATAAGTATGGTGAAAAGATACAACTCTGTCACGTACCTCTTCTGATTTTAAACTATGCAGTATCCTCTTGTTCTATTTGAACGACTTCTTGGTCTATGTACAGGCTGCACACAAGCACGATTACGTGTTCTGGAATTCCCATTCTTCACAATGTTGTCCATAATTTGATATGATCCACACAGTCAAATGCCTTTGTGTAGTCAATAAAACACAAGTAAACATCTTTCTAGTATTCTCTGATTTTAGCCAAGATCCATCTGTCATTAGCAATGATATCCCTGGTTCCACTTCCTCTTCTGAGTCCGGCTGGAATTTCTGGCAGTTTCTGGTCCATGTAAGGATGAAGCCATTTTTTAATTACCTTCAGCAAAATTTTGCTTGCACGTGATATTAATGATATTGTTTAATAATTTCTACATTCTGTTGGATCACCTTTCTTTGAAATTTCAAAAATATAGATCTCTTCTAGTTAGTTTGCCAGGTAGCTAGCTGTCTTCCAAATTTCTTGGCATAGATGAGTGAGAGCTTACAGTATTGCATTGGTTTATTGAAGCATCTCAGTTGGTATGCTGTCAATTCCTAGAGCCTTGTTTTTCACCAATGCCTTCAGTGAAGCTTGGACTTATTCCTTCTGTACCATAGGTTCTTGATTGTATGCTGCCTCCTGAAATGGTTGAATGTTGACCAATTTATTTTGGTACAGTGACTCTGTGCATTCCTTCCATCTTTTATGGGTGCTTCCTGCACTGTTAAATTTATATCCATATATACTCATCTGTATTCATATATATGATTGCTTATCAAATGTGGCTTGTAGGTTCAGTCTCATTACTATGCTGTTCTAGCCTGTATGCCTAAAACCTAAAATCATCACCATTCTCATTCTAATCATAAAAAATTCCCCCATGTATTAAAAAACATAGAAATATGGTGTACATATCCGCTTTTATACAATGCATAGATAAATCATCTGCACTGAATTTTTGCCATTGCTAGTATTTTCCTATGATGGAAAGTGGATAAAGTTCTGGAGAAGATGTCAGGCAGTTAAAGTGCTAGTTTTGTCTTAACTGTTAGAATCTAGTCTCACTTAACCAGTGTATTACCTTGCTCAATAAAGCTTAGGTTTATATATGTAAAATAATACAAAGTGATAGAATTAAACTAGTAGATCATTAACTTTTCCTCTAGCTGTGATTCCATGATATTCTGGACTTTGAATTCATGGATTCCATTTGAGGGGTACTACATCTTAACAAAGAACAACCTCTTATTTCCTCCTCAAGTCTCAACCTCCCTTTCCTAGTGACTCCTATGTACTTGGGAAACATCAAACACACAGTTGCTGAAGAATGGGAGTGGTGTAGGAGACAAGGAGAACTTAAGTTTTGGCCTTGGTCTGGAAAAAGATAAATAGAAGTTGGAAAAATACTTTGAAAATTGTGGTCACAGGGGAATAGCTGGACTGAAGATCCAATACTGCCTGCCAAAATGCAGTGTGGTGCAGAGTGTTGTTGGGTCACCTCACAAGATAACATGCTGCTTTGTACACATTAGAGTTTCAATCACTCATATAAACATTTTCTAATCTGGGAAGAAGTAGATGACATGTCTTCGAAATTTTTTTTTTTAGTTCAATTTTGTCATTTTCTTCTTAAATTCGAATGTAATAGAGATCAATCAGTTTTGCTCAAAGTAACTGAAGGACTATTTACATTTTTTTCTTTCCTCTTTCCCTCTCTTCCTACCTTCCTTCCAATAGGAATTCTTTCTCTCAAGTGTTTGTAGCAAGTTATTCTAAAAACATATGTCTGAAAATCTTTTTTTTTTTTTCCCCTGGATGAACTTAGTCGTGTATTTCTTTCATGTTGCTTGTTATGAAGTTACACATTTTACAAAAAGCTTTATTCAAATCAGGTTGTTGGTTACCAAACTGAGATTTTGTGGGTGTTTCTGTATTCAGAGAGAAACCTGTAGCTCAAAGATGAGTTGCTCATTAATATTACACTGCACAGACCTGACCATGAAAATGGATCCTATCCCTTGACAAGGCAGCTCTCCCACCAGAGCCTGACAAGATAAACAATTTTATGAGGTCATTTTTTGAGTGGAAGTGGGTGCCAGGCTCACTATCAAAGAGCTATCCTAATGGGGAAGGGACAGGAACGTGCCCTGTGATGGAACATCACATTTATCATTGTATCACCAGAAATTAACATTCATGCCACCATAAAGAAAAAAGCAAAAGAAGAGGACAGTATTCCTAGCGCTGGCAATAGCAGCCCTTGCTGGGTAGGGTGGGGGAGAATGAGAGGTAGAAACAATGAGAAGGGGTCTTTTGGGGGAAGGGGTTGGCACGATGGATGCCATCTAACCCAGCAGGGAGGAGTATTTTATCACTGACATTGCGGTAAGAAGCAGACCAGATTTTCGTCAGTTTTATTATTAAAAAACAAATTTCTACAGCCAATGCTTTTATTGCCTACACCAGCGTGGAGTGCTCCCACTGCTCTGCTTCCTCCCGAACCTTGGTACGCCACTGCCCCTAAAAGCTGCAATTGCGATTTCTAAGTAACTTTCCATTTGGCATTGCTAAATACTGCTGAAGCGATCTGGGTGGAATACATAGCCCACCTGGGATAATAAAATGAAAGACCCAGTTGCTCTTCTGGTGTGATTATAACCTCTGCCCGCATGAGGATTTTTCCCCTTCTTAATGGTATATGAATGGAGAGGGAAGAGAGAAGAAAACCTCACTCCTGGTGTAACGAAACCTACATATGGATTAATTTCAAATAGAGTTTTCTTGCTGGGGAAAACAGATTCCTTCAGAAGAAAAACACAAGTGAAATGGCATTAGACAACAGACACACTCAAACTATTTATATGTGTGTTTGACATTCAAAAATTTGGTCATCTGCCTGTCAAACGAAGTAAAGAATTCACTGTGACCTTTGGGAAAATTGCAGCCTTTTAGCCAGGAGAAACAACGTAAACAAAATGAGTTCATATCCAAATGGAAGAATAAAACAAATTTCTTATGACTGCGTGTCACACGTACACAACAATATATCTTCAGAAAATATGTAGACTAAACATCTGGAAATTTAGTCATTTCATGGACATAGCAAAATCAGTAGACATTTACAGAAACTGTGATAAAACGTCTTTCTATGAAATCTCATCTTTGGCAAAGTGCCTTTCATTTGCTAAACAGCCTTAGAATCTAGCACAGACTTCATTCTAGTTGTATTGAAATCATCTATGTTTACTTCATGCAGAGATTGTAGAACTCATGAGGGCAATACTTACTGTTCTCTGACCTTGTGTTCTCAGTTCTTAGCAGAATTTCTGGCACATAATACCCAGTTAATAGCAAAAGAGCTATTTAACTCATTCCAGAATATTGTTATATGCTGCGGAGTCTGTTCTGACTCATAGTGACCCTATAGGATAGGGCAGAACTAACCCATAGGGCTTCCTAGGCTGTAATCTTCACAAGAGCAGATCGTCAGGTCTTTTCTTCCTTCGAGCTGTTGGTGGGTTCAAACCACCGACCTTTTAGTTAGGAGCCAAGTGCTTAACCATTGCACCACCAGGCTTCCATCATTTCAGAATAGCCCTTCCAGACTAACTGATATACAAAAGTCAGTAAGGAAGGTAAGGAGTTCCTGGGTAGTGCAAATGGTTGGCTGCTAACCGAAAGGTTGGTGGCAGTTCCAGTCCACCCAGAGGTGCCTCAGGAGAAGGCCCTGGTGATCTACTTTAAAAAAATCAGCCATTGACAATCCTATGGAGCACAGTTTGGCTTGACACATATGGTCACCATGAGTTGGAATCTACTTGATGGCAACTAGTTTTAAGGAAGGTAAAAGAAGTATAAAAGTCAGTAAGGATAAGACATAACAAAGCACCTTAGATACTGAAGTTCAGTCCTTGTGGCTGATGAGCTTGGTGTGTGGTCTTGTTACTCTGTGTCCACTCAACTTCTTTTCTCATCATCTCTTTGTTTGGGCTCCCTAACCATGCCAATCACCTGTCTCAGCTCTGCTGGTACTAATAGATTGTCTGGGCCTTGAAGCTTACGTTTCTTGTTTTCGGCATTGTGTATTTCTGATAGCTTTTCTCTTTTTGGTGATTTCCAGTCTCCACACAAAGCTGGAGTGTAAATTATAGCTGGGGTGTAAATTCAGAGGCAGGAGTAGCAAAAGAGGCTGGAGAAATAAGCAAGTAAAAATTATAAAGAGGCTTTGAAACGGTGTTCATTTGTACATTCCCCAAAGAGTTACTGAATAAACAAAACGTACAAAGTCCTCCTATGCAAGCTGGACAGGGTTACTACTTTCATGGAGCTTACATTATATATAGAGGGCTTAAAAGAGTTGGAGCTTCTTTCTTAGAGCAATGTGGAGTCACTGACGGGTTACAAGAACAGACTGGATTTTAGATATAGCTCTGCTCAGTGTAGAGAATGAATTGGAGGGTGCAAGAATGGAGGCTGGGTCACTAGTTAGGAGACTAAAACAGTCGTTTGACCCAAAGGCAAGGGCAGCCTGGACAAGGGTAATATGTTACAGGGATAACGAGATATGAAAGAACTCACTAGTCATTTATGGTTGTTTATAGATAGGACTTGATGATGGATTAAATGCAGATGTGTACACTAAAAACAGATAGTTTACCCTTTGAATGCTAAACTTGCACAAAGATAAGAATAAAAGCAATGACAGTAACATTATTTCCCCTGTTTTGAGGTTGTTGGCAATATAGTGTAAAAGATATCTGGACTCTGGACTCAGACAAACCTGAGTTCAAATCCCTTCTCTACCACCTTCTCGTGGTGTTGTTGCTTTGGCCAAGCTATGTAACCACTCTAAGCAGATATAATTTTGTTACACTCCTCATCTATAACAGATGGATAATAAAGGCTAATGTGAAGATTAAATGGAAAACTAAATGTAAACTTCTTGAGAGATAATAAATTCACAAATATATTAATAGGAGTACTACTCATATACAAAGAGTTATAGATGCACTATTAAATGTGTTTCTTGCCTTCAAAATATTTATCTAAAATGGAAATTATCAACTAATTTGAAAATAAAACAAAGATAATTAAATATATATTTAATAGTTATACAAAAGTATATGTAGACATGTTTAGGTATTATTGATATGACTATAGACATTAACAAAGATACAGTTTGGAGGATGGAGTTTATAACAGTGGGCAGAGGAACTCAGCTATGTTGAATGTTTATTATATGCTAAACATTGTGGTAATTACTTTATATTCATTATTTAACTCATTTTTAAACAACCCTGTGTCATAGATATCACTTATCCACACTTAGAGATACTAAAGCTGAGGTTCAGAGAGTTAAGTATTGATGGTATTTGAAATCAAGCCTGCCCAAAGCACCTGTCATTTCTAAAATTTGGGCTACTTCAGTATTAAAAAAAAAAAAGAAAAAAATTCTGTGTCTGTTCTAGCATATCTTGAATAACCCAGTAACCCTCTTGGTTAGCAGTCGTAGCACTTAACCACTATGCCACCAGGGTTTCTGTATCTTGAATAGTCCCTGGTTAAGAAAAACTGCATATCTCTTGACCTTTTCCTAACTTGCTTATTTAAGTATTCAGGGAAAATATTCTACTACCTGCATATGATTTGCCATGTGGAAAAAAAAAAAAAAGAAAGACCTTTGCTTAAAGATTTCCCCTCTCTTTGTGAGAAGGAAGGTTTTCCACAACTAGCAGGGTCCAGGGGACTTCTCCTCAGAATATGAGTTTAGAGGAGAGGAATTTTGACTAGAAAATCAAAAAGGAAAAATGTGTACCATAAAATAATTACTTTCAGGTCCTGTGAGATTTCACTCAAATATGTTTCACTCATTTATGCTCTGCCCTGCTTGACCTACTTCCGTATTAGGTCTACTCTCAATTTCTCAGTTATTTCTGTTTTGTGGAGTATACTGATGTCCTGATCAAAGAACAGCCTCTACTACATATATTTGAAAGAATTAGCCATATATACACATACATACATATATGTGCATCAGGATTGTATCCTTTCACCATGCCTATTCCATCTGTATGCTGAGCAAATAATCTAAGAAGCTGGACTATATGAAGAAGAATGGAGTATCAGGATTGGAGGAAGACTCACTAACAACAGGCAATATGCAGATGACACAACCTTGCTTGCTGAAAGGGAAGAGGACTTGAAGCACTTACGGACAAAGATCAAAAACCACAGCCTTCAGTATGGGTTACACCTCAACATAAAGAAAACAAAAATCCTCACAACTGGACCAATAAGCAACATGGTACATCATGATACACAAAGAAAAGATTGAAGTTGTCCAGGATTTCATTTTGTTTGAATCCACAATCAACACCCATGGAAGCAGCGGTCAAGAAATCAAGTGACATATTTCTTGGCATATCTGCTACAAAGACCTCTTTAAAGAGTTAAAAATCAAAGATGTCACTTTGAGGACTACAGTATGCCTCACCCAAGCCACAGCCTTTTCAGTCACCTCATATTCATGTGAAAACTGGACAATGAAAAAGAAATACCAAAGAACTGATGCCTTTGAATTATGGCATTGGTGAAGAATATTGACTATACTAGGGACTGCCAAAAGAACAAACAAATCTGTCTTGTAAGAAGTATAGCCAGAATGCTCCTTAGAAGCGATGGTGGCGAGACTTCGTCTCAAGTACTTTGGACATATTATCAGGCGGGGCCAGTCCCTAGAGAAGGACATCATGCTTAGTAAAGTAGAGGGTCAGCAAAAAAGAGGAAGACCCTCAACAAGATGGAATGACACAGAGGCTGCAACAATGGGATCAAACATAGCAACTATTGTGAGGATGGCACACGACTCAGCAGTGTTTCGTTCTGTTTTACATAAGGTTCCTATGAGTTGGAACTGTCTCCCTGGCACCTAATAACAACGACAATATGTGTATGTGTGTATGCATGCATATGTACATACATATACATGCATATATATATGTTGTTTTTAGGTGATGTCATGTTGGTTCGTACTCATAACGACCCCACATACAACAGAATGAAACACTGCCTGGTTCTGCTCCATGTATATATAATTTCAGATTTTTACACTTTTTTCAAAGTAAAATCAAATAGCACATAATGGACTTATATGAAAAAAAAACCTCTTGCCTCAAACAAATGGTGCTGGCATAACTTGGATGTTCATCTGTAAAAAAATGAAACAGGACCCATACCTCACACAATACAAGAAAACTAATTCAAAATGGATCGAAGACCTAAATATGAAACCTTAAACAATAATAATCATAGAAGAAAAAATAGGGACAATGCTAGGGGCCCTAACATATGCCATAAATACAATACAAACTATTACTAACAGTGCACAAACACCAGAAGATAAACTTGACTACTGGGATCTCCTAAAAATTAAACATTTTTGCTCATCAAAAGACTGCACCAAAAGAATAAAAACAGAACCTAAAAACTGGGGGAAAAAATTGGCTACGACATATCTGACAAGGGTCTAATCTCCAAAATCTACAAAATGTTTCAACACCTCAACTACCAAAAGACAAATAATCCAATTGAAAAATGGGCAAAGGATATGAACAGACACTTCACCAAAGAAGACATTCAGATGGCTAGCAGACACATGAAAAAATGCTCCTGATTATTAGCCACTAGAAAAATTCAAATGAAAACTACAATGAGATACAATCTCACCTCGACATTACTGGCTAAATAATAATAGTAAAAAAAAATAGAAAGTAACAAATGCTGGAGAGGTTTCAGGGAGACTGGAGCTCTTATTCACTGCTGGTGGGAATGTGAAAAGGTACAACCATCTTGGAAAATGATATGCTGCCTCCTTAAAAAGCTAGAAATAAACATACCACACGATCCAGCAATTCTACTCCCAGGAATATATCCTAGAGAAATAAGAACCATCACACAAATAGACATATGCACACCCATGTTCATTTCAGCATTATTCATAATAGCAAAAAGATGGAAACAACCTAAGTGCCCATCAACAGATGAATTGTTGTTATTCTTAGGTGCCATCAAGTGGGTTCTGACTCATAGTGACCCTGGGCACTGCCCTGTCCCATACCATCATCATAATTGTTGGTATGCTTGAGCCCACTGTTGCAGCCACTGTATCAATCCATCTTGTTGAGGATCTTCCTCTTTTTCCTCAAGTCTCTACTTTATGAAGGAAGCATGATGTCCTTCTCCTGGGACTGATCCCTCCTGACAACATGCCCAAAGTATGTGAAAAGCAGTCCCGTTATCCTTGCTTCCAAGGAGCATTCCGGTGTACTTCTTCCAAGACAGATTTGTTCGTTCTTTTGGGAGTCCATGGTATATTCAATATTCTTTGCCAGCTTAACAATTCAAAGGCGTCAATTCTTCAGTCTTCGTTATTTGTTGTGCAGCTTTGCATGAATATGAGGTGATTGAAAACACCATGGCTTGAGTCAGGCGCACCTCAGTCCTCAACGTGTCATTTTTGCTTTTAAACACTTTAAAGAGGTCTCTTGCAGTTGATTTGCCCAATGCAATGCATCTTTTGATTTCTCGACTGCTGCTTCCGTGGGTGTTGATTGTGGATGCAAGTAAAATGAAATCCTTGACAACATCAATCTTTTCTCCGTTTATCATGATGTTGCTTATTGGTCCAGTCGTGACGATTTTTGTTTTATTTTGAGATGTAATCCATACTGAAGGCTGTGGTCTTTGACCTTCATCAGTAAATGCTTCAAGTCCTCTTCCCTTTAGCAAAATAGTTGTGTCATCTGCATAATGCAGGTTGTTAATGAGTCTTCCTCTAATCCTGATGCCCCGTTCTTCTTCCTATAGTCCAGCTTCTTGGATTATTTGCTCAACGTACAGACGCAATAGGTATGGTGAAAGGATACAATCCTGATGCACACCTTCCTTGACTTTAAACCATGCAGTATCCCCTTATTTTGTTCAAACTACTGCCTCTTGGTCCATGTACAGATTCCTCATGAGCACAATTAATTGTTCCAGAAGTCCCATTCTCTGCAACGGTATCAATAATTTGTTATGATCCACACAGTCGAATGCCTTAGCATAGCCAATAAAACACAGGTAAACATCTTTCCAGTATTCTCTACTTTCAGTCAAGATCCATCCGACATCAGCGATGATATCCCTGGTTTCACATCCTCTTCTAAATCTGGTTTGAATTTGTAGCAGTTCCCTGTGCAAATATTACTGCAGCCACTTTTGAATGATCTTCAGCAAAATTTTGCTTGCATGTGATATTAATGGGTGAAATACCATGGGTGGCCTTGCTGGTATTTGAATACCAGTAGCATAGCTTCCAGCATCACAGCAACACACAATCCCCCCCAGTACAACAAACTGGCAGACTCATGGTGGAACAGATGAATAGATAAACAAATCATGGTACATGTACACAATGGAATAGTACACAATGATGAAGAACAATGATGAATCCTCAAAACATCTCACAACGTGGATAAATCTGGAGGGCATTATTCTGAGTGAAAGAAGTTAATCACAAAAAGACAAATATTGTATGAGACCACTATTATTAAAACCCAAGAAAAGGTTTACATACAGAAAAAAACCAAACTTTGATGGTTACAAGGAGGGCAGGGATGAGAAGGGGAAATCACTAACTAGATAGTAGACATGTGTCAACTTCGGTGAAAGGGAAAGACAACACATAGTATAGGGGAAGTCAACACAACTTCACCGAGGCAAGATCATAGAAGCTTCCTAGGCAGATCTAAACACCCTGAGGGATCGAGCTACTGGGGACCAAGGTCTTGGGGGACATCTAGGTCAATTGGTACAACATAGTTCCGAATGAAAATGTTCTATATCCAACTTTGGTAAGTAGCATCTGGGTTCTTAAAAACTTTTGAGCAGCTATCTAAGATCTCTTGGTCCCATCTCATCTGGAGCAAAGGAGAATGAAGAAAACCAGACACTAGGAAAATATTAGCCCAAAGGACTAAAGGGCCACAAGTACCACATCCTCCACCATCCTCAGACCAGAAGAACTAGGTGGTGCCCAGCTACCACCACTGGCTGTTTTGACAGGGATCACAATAGAGGGCCCCAGACAAAGCAGTAGAAAAATATAGAACAAAATTCTAATTCGCAAAAATTGACTAGACTTATTGGTCTGACAGACTGAAGGAACCCCTGAGACTATGGCCCCCAGACACCCTGCTAACTGAGAACTAAAGCCACTCTCACAGTCCACCTTTCAGGCAAAGATTAGACAGGTCTATAAAACAAACGGTAGCACATGTGAGGAACGTGTTTCTTAGTTCAATCAAGTATAGGAGGCCAAATGGACAACACCTGCCCAAAGCCAAGACGAGAAGGCAGGAAGGGACAGGAAAACTGGACAAATGGACACAGGGAACTCGGTGTGGAAAGGGGGAGAGTGCTGACACATCATGGGAATCGCAACTAAGGTCACAAAACAACTTGTGTGTAAATTTTTGAATGAGAAACTAATTTGCGCTGTAAACTTTCACCTAAAACACAATTTAAAAAAAAGACTCCTGCCTCACACCTTCCCACTTCCAGTCCCACTCTCGAGGGGCAGTTGCTTTTATTTCTGTGGCCCTGGCTTCTTGAAGGTTTCTACATATGCTTTAAACGGTATTCATACACTTCAGGATTCACCACTTCAGAGCAAAGTCTTTTTTATTGCTTCTTTAATGCACTTCAAATCAATTACTTTTACAAAAATACCTTTTAATTATAATTATCCCTTTAAAGTATAAAAATACGCATTATTAAAACATTAAAATGTATATAACAAGAATTACCATTTATTGAAAAAACCAGTTGCCATTGAGTCGATTCTTGATTCATAGCGACCTAATTTGTGTCAGTGTAGAGCTGTGTGCTCCATAGGGTTTTTTGTTTTCATCAAGTTATCTGGTTATTTATTGTTGCATAATGACTCTTTTCAAAACGTAGTGGCCAAAACAACAGCAACTATTACATTATTATTTCTTATGGTTTGTGGGTTAACGGGCTCAGCCGATTGCTCTCCCTCAGGATCTCTCACGTAGTTGTAATCAAGGTGGTGGCTGCGGCTGGAGCTATTTCCGAGTTTTCCTCATTACCATGTCCGGAGGTTGAAACTGGCTCTTGGTTGGGACCTCGGCTGCAACCTTTCCTCCACAGGTTTTCAGTGGCTGATTTTCTAGAAGTAGATCACCAGGCTTTTCTCCCAAGGTCCCTCTGGGTGGGCTACAATCTTCTGGTTAGCAGTTGAGCACGTTAACTGTTCGCATCACGTAGAGATTCCATTTATTGATTTCTTACTTTATCCTAGGAAATGTATTAAGGACTTAATTACACTAAACTATATAGTCCTCACAATAAGCATGTGAAAGAAGGTACTACAGTTGTACTCCTTGGATAAATAAGGAAACTGAGGTTTTGGAAGATTCAGCAACTTTACTCAAAGACTGGTAAGTGGATCATGTTGGTCTGACTCTAAAATATATGTTTAACTCTTATATTATTCTGCCTTCTCATGAAAACCAAAAGAAGAAAATAAAAATAACTTCTACTTCCATAGCCCTCTTTGAAATTTTATTATTTATCCTTTCATTCTTTTTTTCTTGATCAAAAATGGAGTCAGAGTATACACTCTGTAGCATGCTGCTCACTTAAAAGTAGGTAGTGAATATTTTCTATGTCAGTAAGTATTCATCATTATATGATTTTAGTGGCTTAATGGATTTACTTTAACTATTCTTCTAGTGATAAATACCTGGCTTCATCCCAATTTTCTGCCTTTATGCTGAATAAACAAAAACTGTTGCTGAATTTGGGCACACACATAATTCGTTCCCTAAGAAAAATGCCTAGTAATATAATTTCTGGCAACACAATTTTTTTTTCCTTTTTTTTGCAGTTTTGAAACATACTGTTAAGCTTTCTTCTAAAATGTTTGCATCAACTTACTTTTCCACTACAATAGGGATGGGAAAACTCTTTCTCTAAAGGACTAAATAGTAAATATTTTAGGCTTTGTGGACCAAGAGTCAAAATCAAGGATATTATATAGGTGTTTATATAAGGGAGAGAGTACTGATTTTTATACATTTTTTTAATTGACAAAATTCAAAATACAATAATGATAACAATTGAGTACAAATTTTGGTAACACAAATATGCTAATAAGGAGAATGGAATTTTTTTTTATGGTAATGACATTTTGCTTAATTGGCTGTGGTAAGCAGAATAATAACCCTTTGAAGATCTCCACACCCTAATCACTGGATCTTTTGAATATGTTATATAGCAAAATGGATGTTGAAGATATAATTAAGGTTATGGACTTTAAAACAGTGAGAAAAAAAGAGTGAGATAATTCTGAATTATCCAGGTAGACCTAATATAATCACATGAGCACTTAAAACCAGAAAACTTTCTCAGGCTGGACTCAGAGAGGTGTAGCAGAAGAAGTTGGAGAGATTAGAAACATGAGTGGGACTTAGCCTTTCTTGCTGGAGGGGTGCACATGGAAAGCATGAGAAGCAATGTGGGCAGCATCTAGGAGCAAATATTGGGCCCCAGCTAACATCCAGCAAGGAAAGAGGGTCTTAGTTCTATAACCACAAGGAACTGAATTTGGCCAACAAGCTGAATGCGCTAAGAAGCTTAATCATTTCCAGAACTTCTAAAAAGGAATGCAGCCCTTCTGATACCTTAATTTCAACCTTGTGAGGATCTAAGCAGAAGACACAGACCTCTTACCTACAAAACTGCCTAAGACAATAAGTGAAGGTTGTTTTAAGCCTCTAAATTGGTGGTAATTTGTCACAGCAGTGATAGAAAACTCATACTTTGGAGTTCAAAGTTGGTTTTCCCTATCATCAAAGTTGATTGCAAATGTCCATTTATTAATGTTGATCTGAAATGATTTTTTTCATGTTTCATCTATGAAGTGTCTTTACACAGATAGGTATTGCCAAATACTGATGACAATCTAGAAGCATATGATTGTAATTGAGTTTATTCACCTACGGCATTTATAGATACTATTAGATTCTCCTCTTGATATTTGCCTTTTAACATGTATGACAAAATCACTTCCAATTAAATATTAGGTGGAAGCTCCTCAACTGCACAGTTAAATTGATTTTGAAATATGTACGATTCCTTTGTACTTGAATCAGGGTAAGGGAAATGCTGCTGCAACTGTAGTTTTAGCTCAGAAAATATCTCACACAAATTTGTGTGGGAATGGAGATTTCACTATTGTTTTAAATATTGATTGTATGGGACATATAAAGCAGTTTGACATTACTTGTGATCCCAACATCAGTTGTCAAAATGATTTTACTACATTACATTTTATAAATGTTTTACCTTTCATAGTGTTCGTTAAGAAATGTCCAATCTGCCTCAAAAGCTAATTTCAAAGCTGCGCAGTGCTTGAATAGTGGTTGAGAGCAGTTTTTCTCATATTGAAAATTTTCCAGTGGGCCCTAAGCTCAAAATCTTGTATCTTATAATGGTTAAGTTCACAAGAGTGAATAAGTTCACTGTTGATACTAAAAAAAAAAAAAAAAAAATACTACTGGCTCAATAATATGTGATAAAACCCGTTGCAGTCAAGTTGACTACGGCTCACAGCGACCCTATAGGACAGAGTAGAACTGCCCCATAGAGTTTCCAAGGAGTGCCTGGAAGCAGCTGCAGCACTTAACCACTACACCACCGGGGCTTCTTAATACGTAATAATACATAATAGATCCAGATATTTCCCACAAAATACCTGCCTATGAATGATAAAATGAATAATCACAGACTTTAAATACTTCCCATTTTCACAAGCTGTGTAAAAATAAATAAAAAATGAGAAAAAAAATAAGTATTTTTCTGCTCCATACATTTTTACTACCATTGGTTGTAATGTATTTTAGCAGATTCCACTTGAGGTCGTACTAAATTAGTTCAAGTTCTTTAAAAATATTCTCGCCTGTAGTTTTTCCACACAGTTTATGCATAGAGGCTAATTCTTCCATCTTTTTAAACTCACCATTGACTCTTTGAACAAGCAACATCTTAGCAATATTGGTAACACCTACTGATGCATGAATAGCCAAGGAAAACCACTCAATATCATTTGTCTTGCTTTTTAATTAACTATTGATGTTGTTCCAACATTTTCAACTCTTCAAGAACTTTTCTTGTAAAAAGCTGATAGTATTAATTACTTGAACCAAGTACATTTCTTCAGCTCTGCAATAAATCACTTTTCAAATGCTTTTATTAAGTCACCATTGATAAATGGACTTCCTTGCTTAATTAATAAATGAGACACTTAGAAATTTACTTTGATTTCAGTCTCACTGTTCAAAAACACTCTTTTGAAGAAATTCTGTTGTGATGAGATATTCTGTTTTAAATTTTCCACTTTTTTCTGACTTGTTTTTCTGTGAGTTGGGAATGTGATGAATGCTTAGTCTGGTAATGTTATAGTTATTTTGTTCTTTTGCACAGATATAGTGTCACTGTTTACTAAACACAATATTTTGCTAACTAATTGGATAACAAAATAATTTACACTCCACTGTACCTTCAAACTGAAATACACAAAGTCTACCTTACTTTTCTTTTGACATGATATACACTAAGCAATAAAAAAAAAGTTGTAGTAGAGCAATATACATGGCACTAGAAATATTGTAAAATTTATAACTGCATCACTGTGATTCGTAGTGGACCAAGCAGCAACGCAAAACAATAAGAGTGCACCATGTGATCTCTTTCACAACTACTCAAAACTCTGCTATTATAGTGTGAACACAGACATGTTGTTTTTGTTGTGCTGTTGATTCCAATTCATGGTGATGCTATGTTTTATTGAATAAAACTGCTCCATGGGGCTTTCTTAACTATAAACTTACTATAAGCAGATTGCCAAGCCTTTCTTCTGTGGTTCCTCTGGGTGGGTTAGAATCAACAACCTTTAGGTTACTAGTAGTCAAGTACAAAATGTTTGTGCCACTTAAGGACTTTGAACACAGCCATGATAAATATGTAAATGAATGAAGGTGGCTGTGTTCTAATAAAACTTTATGGATGCTGACATCTGAATTTCATATGCTCCAAATTATTATTTTTGTCTTTAACTTACTTCAATGATTTAAAATTTAAAGCTCATGTTTAGCTCATAGTCCACACAAAGCTGATAGCAGGATGGATTTGGTCTTTGGCTATAGTTTGCAGACCCCTACATTAGAAGGATATCCGTTAATTAAAAAAAAAAAAATCAAAATTTTTAAATAGACGAAATATCCATCATTTCTTCTTCTTTTTCTGGCTATACCTAAGTGGGAAATAGCAGGGCAGAATGGGGATTCTGGAGGTGAAAGGAGAAATACATATTCACTTATTTCTTAGAGCAAATCTGCTTACAAATGAACTAAAAATTCTATTTCTAATATGAGTAGGGGCAGTAAAGAAAATGAAAAGTTGCATTTAGATTTTTTCCCCCCTTATCTTCGCTTATTTGGGGGAGGAGGGTGATTCAGAGAGTGTCTGTGGAGAAAAACCATCACATATATAAAAAGGAATAAAACATTCCCACCTTTTATCATTGCTGTGTGGTTTTAACAAAGGTTAAAATATGTCATAGCACACATATTGATATAAAAACAAATAACTTCTCAGTAAGGAATACCAGGGCAATTTTTTGATACATAACCCTCTTGGCTGCAATAAATTGAGAGTATCATCAATAGTTACATTTTATTTCAAAATCAAAATAAATTCTAGAATGGGCATGCTAGGTTATAGGATTTTCAACAAGGAAACCCAGGGTCATAGATTCCTTGCTATTTCTTATAAGAAGTTTTACAGGGTTGCATCTAGTGTTTAAAGTCCCTTTGAAAACCCTATGGAGCACATTTCTACCCTGACACACGTGGGCTGGCCATGAGTTGATACCCACTCAATGGTAACTGGTTAGTTGGTTATCTAGTGTTTGGTTGATTGGTCTGATAAAACAAAAAACAACAGTAGTCTTCATATGTTTTAGAACTCTCAACTCACAGCGTTTTGGTGTACCATACTTGGAATGGTGGGCCTCCTTAATAAGGACAGATGCATTTAGCATAGATTAACTGCTCAACAATTATGTTGATTTGATTTCACAAAATCGAGTTCATGAAAATTCTCAGTTGCAAAATGGGTAAGTGATTTATAGTTTACAAGGCTTTCTTCTTTAAAAACCATTTGTCTTTTGGCCTTTGTTTGATGACTATCAATGGATTGTGAAGATAACTATGAAATAGATCAAGGAAAACAATGCATGAAACAAACACACATAAGTCTAGGTGATTGTGTATAAATGTGACTGTGAGTTGTTGAAGGTAGCTTTTTTTTTTTTATATAGCTGTAATCTGAGAATTAGCAAACTCCAGCTAAATCCAGCATATGCTGTAAGAATATCAAGTTTTTGAGGGACTAAAAGACTGGTTTTAGTGCAGTGGAAAGGTACCCGTTTCACAAAGTAAAAGGTAGCTGTCTTTTCTCCAAACACATAAGGCCTTGGCCAATTCTTTGCTCTGAAGCAATGTGAGGACCTATCACCCTGATGCAAGCTTGTTCTTTTGTGCCGTTGAGTTGATTCCAACCCACAGTGACCCTATAAGACAGGGTAGAATTGCTCCATAGGGTTTCCCAGTCTGTAATCTTTACGAGAGCAGATCACGAGGACTTTTCTTCCACGGGTGGGTTTGACCACTGACCTTTCAGTTAGCATCTGAGCTCTTAACCATCACACCACTAGAGGTCCTTGATGTAAGCTTGCACATATTGAAAACAAGGGAACTCTGATGTCAAAATGGAGTGAGATTGGTAGTAGTAAAGCTAGATAAGGTAGAAATTCCCAAAGGACTAATAGTAATTAAGTACTAATAATAGCAGGAAAATTTATAATGTGCTTATTCTAGGACAAATGTGGCTTTAAGGTGCTCTGAATATTATTTATTTAATCCTTTCCATAATGTTGAACTCAGACTCTGGGAAGTTATGGTCACTCTTTAAGTGACGGAGCTGTGTACAACATCAGTCTGTCCCCATAGGATGAAGAAGAATCACAACTAGCTATATCTACACAGAACATATTGTATTCCAATTGGAACATATTGATTCTATTGATTGGTAATAAAATGTTAACACATTTTATGTATTTAATCATATCATGATTATAAAAATAAACAATCACATTCATATAAAGCATGATTGGAATTCAATGAAGAATCAACAGAAAGATGAACTAACACATAGATTACCGATTTAATTTTGGTACTCATTGACACAACCTCCATTGCTGAATTGTTTCCTTGTATGACTTGGTGTTTTTTTTTTTCACTTAAACGTATATCCCTTTAAGCAGCTCTTTAATTACAGTAGGTATCTCACACAGCAGGTTGGGTAACCACTTTTCATGGTGACTGTATTCAGTGTGTGTTATCAGTTGACAAGAAATTCTTAGTCTCAATGTCGTAAATTGCAATTTTCTCATCACAGGTGTCCCATCTTATTTCTCCCATGTTGATTACAGCTGGTAATTATTTGTATGCTGCATGACTACATGATTCGTGTGCCTCTCTTCTCATTTATAATTGTTTTCCTTTTTCTTTAATGCTCTTTATCTGCCTTCTTTGATACAGAAGTTTATTTTGGTTGAATGGTCAATTTGATGTGTCCTTTAATGTCTCTTCACCGTTCTTCTATAGTTTTTCAGAGTTAGTTCACAAAATTCAGTCAATTTCAATACTTCTCAAAATACTAACCTCTGATTTAATAAATATTCAGACTCTATACTGTTATAAAAATCATTGTAGTCTGTTTAAAGTTCAAAGTAAGCGATGTGTGTTTAATGTTAAAAATTCTAAACTTAATTATGATAATATTAAGTAAATATGCATTCAGAAATGTACATATTTCTTATAAACAGTCATTACCCATCTACCATCTTTTTGTATCAATATTTATATTTTAGCAAGTGTGGATTTCACATTGTAATTGGATGCTTGACTGGAGGGAAAGTCATTCCCAAGGAAGATTATGAAAACATTGCTCACCCATAAACAATAGTTGCTATCTGCTGGGCAGTTTACAGGCTACTTACTTCTAATCCTTACGGCAACTGTGCAAAGCAAATGTTCTTTGTGCCATTTTCCAGCAGATTCAGAGTGGTCATCCTGCTGAACTGGGATTTGCCTAATTCCTGTGATTTTCCTGCACATGCTGGAGGAAACATCAGAAGAGGGAAATACAACTATTCCATGAGAAAATTGTGCTGCCAAGAGCTGCGGAATCCCCTGTCATCTCTCCCTGCATGTGGCTGAGCACTCAATAATGCGCACAATAAGTGGTAATATAGGATGAGCATGCATAGCTAGTTGGAATCCATCAATGGCCAAATCACTAAAATAAGTCATGTGTAATATTCACAAACTGTCTCACTTTAGTCTTGAGTTGATTGGTTTATTCTTTAACAGAAGTCAAATCACAATAGTGTTTTTAGGCATTCTTTAAAAGAGAATGGTCCCAAAGTATTTAAAATATAGTTAATTCTACATGCTTTCGTTTACACCAAAGTTTTCAGGTGCACATTTATTATACAATAAAGTATCTAGCCTAAACAGTATTTCCATTAAAATGTCATTGAAAATCCCACAGTAAGCAATTTCTGATACTGTATTATGAAACTTTACCACCTCCTGCTGAACGGTCTCTAACAAAGCAAAAAAAAAAGGTTTTTTTTGGAATATGGGCAAAACAACCATAATTCAGGATAACTGAGGTGAGGAAAGGAGCCCTGGTGGCGCAGTGGTTAACAGCTACTGCTGCTAATCAAAAGTTCGAATCCACCAGTCCCTCCTTGGAAACCCTATGGGGCAGCTCCACTCTGTCCTATTGGGTTGCTATGAGTCAGAATCTACTTGACCACAAGGGGTTTGATTTGAGGTGAGGAAGACTATAAACAATGTTTATATTTAAGCACATTTTAGTCACTCAGTTTAACCTTTTTAACTCTTTATTGCTTTTAATCACTTTAGCCCCAAACAAAGGTACTATTTTTTTTCCCCGATATTTAACATCTGCTGATGGCAATAGCAAAAAATGAACTTATACAAGAGAAGTGCTACTAAAAATATGGACCTCAGTCAGGCAGACAGGTATCATCCGAGAGCTTGTTAGAAGTGCAAATCCTAAGGCACTGCCCCAGGCTCTGAAGCAGTATCTCTGGGGCTGGAGACCAGTAATCTTATCAAGCCCTCTAGGTGATTCTAATGAACACTAAATTCTAAGAAGCACTTTTATTGTTGGGTGCTGTTGATTTATTTTTGACTCATAGTGACTCTATGTGACAGAGCAGAACTGCCCCGTGGGGTTTCCTAGGCTGTAATCTTCATAGAAGCAGCTTGCCAGGTCTTTCTTCCGTGGAGCTGCTGGTTGGGTTCGAAATACCAACCTTTCAGTTAACAGGTGAGTGCTTGACGTTTGCACAGCACTATTAAACATGAGGTCCTCAGACTGGCAGGATCAGCATCACTGAGTACAACATTGGGACCACACTCCAGGCCCAGTTATAATCTTGGACTACACCCAAGCTGTTATTGTTGTTGTTAGATGCCATCAGGCTGGTTTCAACTCATAGTGACTCTATGTACAAGGGAGTGAAACACCGCCCAGTCTTGTCTCATCCCACAATCACTGTTATGTTGGAGCCCATTTTTGAAGCCACTGTGTCAATCCATCTCCTTGAGGGTCTTCCTTTTTTTCACTGACCCTCTACTTTACCAATATGATGTTTTTCTCCAGAGACTGGTCCCTCCTTGATAACATGTCCAAAGTATGTGAGACAAAGTCTAGCCATCCTCACTTCTAAGGAGCATTCTGGCTGTACTTCTTCCAAAACAGATTTGTTCATTCGTCTGGCAGTCCAGGATATATTCAATATTTTTTGCCAACACCATAATTCAAAGGCATCAATTCTTCTACTCTGATCCTTGTTCAATGTCCAGCTTTTGCATGTATATGAGGCGGCTGAAAATATCATGGCTTGAGTCAGGCACACCTTAGTCTTCAAAGTCACATTTTGCTTTTTAACACTTTAAGGAGGTTTTTTTTGCAGCACATTTGTCTTTTGATTTCTTGACTGCTGCTTCCATGGGTGTTGACTGTGGATCCAAGTAAAATGAAATCCTTCACAACTTCAGCCCTTTCCCCATTTATCATGATGTTGCTTATTGGTCTAGTTGTGAGAATTTTTGTTTTCTTTATGTTAAGGTGTAGTACTGAAGGCTGTGGTCTTTGATCTTCCTCAGTAAGTGCTTCAAGTCCTCTTCCCTTTCAGCAAGCAAGGTTGTGCTATCTGCATGTCACAGGTTGTTAATGAGTCTTCCTCTAATCCTGATGCTGTGTTCTTCTTCATGTAGCTCAGCTTCTCAGATTATTTGCTAAGCATGCAGACTGAATAAGTATGGTGAAAGAATGCAAGCCTGGCACACACCTTTCTTGATTTTAAAAACCATGCAGGATCCTCTTGCTCTGTTGGAATGACTGCTTCTTGGTCTATGCATAGGTTCTGCATGAACACAATTAAGTGTTCTGGAATTCCCATTCTTCGAAATGTTATCCGTAATTTGTTATGATCTACACAGTCGAATGCCATTGCATGGTCAACAAAACACAGTGGGCTTTCTAGTATTCTCTGCTTTCAGCCAAGATCCATCTGACATCAGCAATATATCCCTTGTTTCATGTCCTCTTCTGAATCTGGTTTGAATTTCTGGCAGTTCCATGTCGATGTACTGCTGCAACTGCTTTTGAAGATTTTCAGCAAAATCTTACTTCTGTGTGATATTAATGATATTATTTGATAATTCCCACATTCTGTTGGATCGCCTTTCTTTGAAATGGGCACAAATATGGATCTCTTCCAGTCAAATGGGCAGGTAGTTGTTTTCCAAATTTCTTGGCATAGAGGATTGAGTACTTTCAGCATTGCATCCGTTTATTGAAACATCTCAATGGGTATTCATTCTGTCAGTTTCTGAAGCCTTGTTTTTTTGCCATTCCCTTCAGTGCAGCTTGGACTTCTTCCTTCAATACCATCAGTTCTTGACCATATGCCACCTCCTGAACTGGCTGAACATCAGCCAATTCTTTTTGGTACAATGACTCTGTGTATTTCTTCCATCTTTTTTTTATGTTTCCTGCTTTGTTTAATATCTTACCCATAGAATCCTTCAATATTGCAACTCGAGGCTTGAATTTTTTCTTCACATCTTTCAGCTTGAGAAATGCAGAACATGTTCTCCCCTTTTGGTTTTCTAACTGAAGGCCTTGCATATGTCATTATAATATTTTACTTTGTTTTCTAGAGCTGCCCTTTGAAATCTTCCTTTCAGCTCTTTTACTTCAACATTTCTTTCTTTCACTTTAGCTACTCTGTGTTCAAGACTAAGTTTCAGAGTCTCTTCTGACATTCATTCTGGTCTTTTGTTCTTTCCTGTCTTTTTAATGACCTTTTGCTTTCTTCATGTATGATGTCCTTGATGTCCTTCCACAACTCATGTGGTCTTTGGTTACTAGCATTCAATGCATCAAATATATTCATGAGATGGTCTCCAAATTCAGGTAGGATATACTTAAGGTTGTGTTTTTGTTCTCATGGACTTGTTTTAAATTTCTTCAGCTTCAAGTTGAACTTGCATATGAGAAATTAATAATCTGTTGTACAGTTGTCCCTTGCCTTGTTCTGACTGATGACAGTGAATTTTCCATTGTTTCTTTCCACAGATATAGTCAATTTGATTTCTGTTGTTTCTATCTGGTGAGGTCCATCTCTATAGTTCCCATTTATGTTGTTGAAAAAGGTATTTGTGATGAATAAGTCATCGGTCTTGCAAAATTCTATCGTGAAATCTCCAATGTCATTTCAATCACTGAGGCCATATTTTCTAACTACTGCTTCTTTGTTTCCAACTTTTGCATTCCAATCACTGTAATATCAACACATCTTGACTAAACATTTGATTAATTTCAGACTGTAGAATTTGGTAAAAATCTTCAGTTTCCTCATCTTTGGCATTTGTGGTTGGTTTATAAATTTGAGTAATAATTATATTAACTGGACTTCCTCTTAGGCCTTTGGATAGTATCCTTTCACTGTCAGTTTTGCACTTCAGGATAGATCTTGAAATGTTCTTTTTGACAGTGAACATGATGCCATTCCTCTTCAATTTGTCCTTCCTGACATAGTAGACCATATGATTTTCTAACTTAATCCCTCAGACCCAAGCAGAAATTGTGTTTTATAAGATTTTCCAGGTGATTTCTTTTTTCATGTATGTATTTTTGGATAAGATCTCACAGGACAACTAACTCCAATATATTTCAACATCTTTCTTCTGTCCTAAAACTGTTAATGCTATTGGCTATGGTTCCTTTATTATCCCTAGGTGCTACAGTAGAGTACATACCAGCTCTTGCAATGTTGGTGTGCAATCCTCTTCCATTGGCCTTGCCAATGCTAGATGGTCCACTTTGTTCAAGCTCTTGGGTTAGGGCATTGAAAGCTTTTGCCAACGTGCAGCAAGAGGGTACGTTACCCCTCGTCAGTCAGTACTGAGACTAGAATTAATTTAAAAGATAATAAGCTATGGTGAAGGAAGCATTGGGCTGCAATTCAGCCCTGGTATAACTATATATTAGCTGTGATTTTGGACAGTCTGTTTACCTCTCTGAGTCTCAGTTTCTTCAACTCTAAAATGAGAAACATGGCGACAATCATTTGTAGGCTGTCTTGAAATACAGATCAATCATTTCAGTTACTTAGGTGACCAAAACAGGGGCATCAAGCAGGTTTGCTTTGGAATGAAGAAAGAAGACAAGCGAGAAAAGGTTTAGCACAAAGAGGAAGCCACTGGGCATGCACTGTGGAAACAGGTGCCCTGGGATACCACCAACTCCTCTTCTGGTGCACATGAATGGGCCTTAAGGCCAGCAAGGCAAGATCTTTTCATGGAATCTCTTCCCCGAGGACTAGTACTTGCTTATATATTATCACCTTCTTGTTTGAATTTCAGGAATATCTGCGCTCACCACTTACCATGATTATCTGCTCCAATTGAGGAATTCTTGTCATCCTTTTCCTCTTTATGGAGTTACACTGGGCACAGGCAGAGCTGGGGATGCCACTGACAGCAGCTATCCCCAGGCTCAACAGACTTCCCTGGCATGCTTCATTTAATAAAAATAGTCTTTGGCACTAGCATAAAACCTTTCATCCTTGAGTCTTAAATTATTCCACAAATATTGATTCTTGCAGAGTTCCTGCAAGGCACATATAATAGAGTTACAGATTCATGGAGGCTTGGAGATGAAAGGAACTTCAGAGATTCTCTACCTCAAATTCCTTCATTTTTCAGGTGAAGAAATTCAATTCTCAAAAGTTGAAGTGACTTGGCCAAGCACTTTTCTTTTTGTAAGTATGAATTCAAGACAGTTAAGTGAATCACTCGAAGCTATGGAGTGCGTTTTTAATTTTTGCAAAAATTAAACATTAAATTTTATTTCCTAGGTATTTGGGGAAAGTTTTGTCTATTTTTTGCAGAAAAAACTAAGGGTTGAGGGAATGGGCAGATAGGTTTGCAAAACCCATCAGTGAATAATGACATTTACAGTAGATCAAAGCACTGTATCAGTGAGCAGAAGAAAGCAGTGTTATTTTTACTTACTTAATTTCAAAGCTAGAAGATGGGAAAAATTGCTGGAAAAGATTCCCTCTTTACAACCACTTTACAACCACTCCTCTCATTGTAAATCCTAGATTCAACCATCTCTGTGTCATTGTCACCTTGTGGTGTAATGAATTACTTACTTAATAATTGTGTGACTCACACACAATTATTGAGTGGGACTATGCCAATAAGGTATATGGAACTTACAATGGTTGGGGTTATGTGTCAACTTGGCTAGGCCATGATTCCCAATATTGTATAGTTATCCTCCATTTTATGTGTTGTGGATCCTGACCTCTACATGTTGATGAGGCAAGATTGGTGTAGGGTGTGTCTTGGGTCACAGTCTCACAGGAGGACATGACTCAAGTCCCACACATACTCATGTTACACCTTTCCCTGGGACGTGGCCTGCATCTAAGGCATATGTTTGTAGATGACCTGCATCTAAGGTATACATGTGTAGATGACCTCTCTGCATCTGGATCCGTGGCCAGTTCATGATCAACTGACCGCTTGTTCTTGGGACTTGAGCAAGAGGTCTGTTGTCTGACCTACCCGTTCTGGGATTTGCTGGCCTCCACAGCCCCGTGGGCCAGCGGCCTATTGTCTGCCCTGATTTGCCAGCTTCTGCACCTTTATAAGCCAGCAGCCTGTGGTCTGAACTACCGGTTTGGGTTTGTCAGCCCCTGCAGCCACTTGGGTCGGGAGAAGCCTATGCCTGACCCACAGATTTGGGACTTGCCAGTCTCCACAAACACATGAATCATTTCCTTATATGGTTTGTGAGTTCTGTGAGACATTGCAGCAAATTAGGGAACCCAAAGACAGGGGAGAGGCAGAAGTAGCAAGGAGAGAGGGAGTAGTTGATGTTAGAGATGTTGGAGTGGTAGAGCGATCTGGAAACATTGGACATTTGGGACATCTTTAACCTCTGCCTCATAGGAATCAGCTTTGTGCTGATACTTATAAAATAAATTATTTGTTTACACCTCCTTCTTCTACCACCACATTAATAACTTCAAAGGAAGAAGAAATTTGGGAGAAGGAGAAGAAACTGACAATCAAAAGACCTGCTGGGTCATGAGGGTTAATGAAAAGACCGCCATGTAAGCAGACGCATCTGTTCAGAGAAGGGAGAATGGCACAAAAGCTGTGGAAATAATGCTATTTATTGAGCATCCTTTGGGTGCAAGGCATTTTGGAAAATTCAAAGCTGCTGTTTGAGAGTTCAGGGTCAACAGGAAAGATAGACCTATGCATACTGAACCCTACCACAAAGTTGATGAGACTAAATGTGTAGTAACTAGGCAAAGGAGTGCTACGTGAGCACATGGAATAGAGAAAGGAATTCAAAATAGATGGATTTGGGGAAATTCCTGGACGAATTTGAGGTTTAGCCTAGAAAGATGGTTGACAAAAGAGATTGATAGTGAAAGGGTATTTCAGAAAAAAGGCATATCTGCAACCTGAGGTGTCATATTCTTTCTCTGGAAGACAAAGACAAATAGAAGTCGTCCCAGGGATAAATAACAGTATTATGGTGGAGCCAGGGACTAATGTGTAAAGGATAATGCAAAGAAATGAGGCTATGAATCATGACTGGTGACGGTGAGTAGATTTCAGTTGAGGAAACTTATTTGGATAATTTGGGAGGATTTCAGTGCTGTGTTGATGGGTAAAGTGAAGAAAGGGGAAATAAGGTTACATTACAGAGAAAATTGAGAAATATTGAGATCATTAGAAGACAAGGGAATCTTCAAAGGCCCCATTGAAAGCTGTGTAATACAATCAACTGAGGACAGCATAGACAGAACATTAGAAGACATATGGATTTGACCATGCCATAAAATGATTTCCCTCTCTAAATTCTTTTGTTGTTGTTATTGTACTTTAGGTGAAGATTTAGAGAGCAAACTAATTTCTCATTGAACAATTGTGACACATATTGTTTTTTGACATTGGTTGCGAACCCCACAACATGTCAACACTTTCCTATTCTCAACTTTGGGTTCACCATTACCAGCTTTCCTGTCCCCTCCTGCCTTCTCTGCATTGCCCCATGGCTGGTGTGTCCATTTAGTCTTATCTTGTTTTATGGGCCTATCTGGCCTTTGGCTGAATGGTGAACTCAGGAGTGACTTCATTACTGAGCTAAAAGGGTGTCTGGGGGCCAGACTCAGGGTTTCTCCAGTCTCTGTCAGACCAGTAAATCTGGTCTTTTTTTTTTATTTTTTTTATAATAACTTTTATTAAGCTTCAAGTGAACGTTTACAAATCCAATCAGTCTGTCACATATAAGTTTACATACATCTCACTCCCTACTCCCACTTACTCTCCCCGTCTTGAGTCAGCCCTTTCAGTCTCTCCTTTCTTGACAATTTTGCCGGCTTCCCTCTCTCTCTATCCTCCCATCCCCCCTCCAGACAAGAGTTGCCAACACAATCTCAAGTGTCCACCTGATATAATTAGCTCACTCTTCATCAGCATCTCTCTCCCACCCGCTGACCAGTCCCTTTCATTTCTGATGAGTTGTCTTCGGGGATGGTTCCTGTCCTGTGTCAACTGAAGGTCTGGGGAGCATGGCTGCCGGGATTCCTCCAGTCTCAATCAGACCATTAAGTTTGGTCTTCTTATGAGAATTTGGGGTCTGCATCCCACTGATCTCCTGCTCCCTCAGGGGTCCTCTGCTGAGCTCCCTGTCAGGGCAGTCATCAATTGTGGCCGGGCACCAACTAGTTCTTCTGGTCTCAGGATGATGTAGGTCTCTGGTTCATGCGGCCCTTTCTGTCTCTTGGGCTCTTAGTTGTCATGTGGGCTTGGTGTTCTTCATTTTTCTTTGCTCCAGGTGGGTTGAGACCAATTGATGCATCTTAGATGGCTGCTTGTTAGCATTTAAGACCCCAGACGCCACATTTCAAAGTGGGATGCAGAATGATTTCATAATAGAATTATTTTGCCAATTGACTTAGAAGTCCCCGCAAACCATGCTCCCCAGACCCCCGCGCTTGCTCCGCTGACCTTTGAAGCATTCATTTTATCCCGGAAACTTCTTTGCTTTTGGTCCAGTCCAATTGAGCTGACCTTCCATGTATTGAGTGTTGTCTTTCCCTTCACCTAAAGCAGTTCTTATCTACTGATTAATCAATAAAAAACCCTCTCCCTCCCTCCCTCCCCACCTCGTAACCACAAAAGTATGTGTTCTTCTCAGGTTTACTATTTCTCAAGATCTTATAATAGTGGTCTTATACAATATTTGTCCTTTTGCCTCTGACTCATTTCGCTCAGCATAATGCCTTCCAGGTTCCTCCATGTTATGAAATGTTTCAGAGATTCGTCACTGTTCTCTATCGATGCGTAGTATTCCATTGTGTGAATATACCACAATTTATTTACCCATTCATCCGTTGATGGACACCTTGGTTGCTTCCAACTTTTTGCTATTGTAAACAGAGCTGCAATAAACATGGGTGTGCATATATCTGTTTGTATGAAGGCTCTTGTATCTCTAGGGTATATTCCTAGGAGTGGGATTTCTGGGTTGTATGGTAGTTCTATTTCTAACTGTTTAAGATAACGCCAGATAGATTTCCAAAGTGGTTGTACCATTTTACATTCCCACCAGCAGTGTATGAGAGTTCCAATCTCTCCACAGCCTCTCCAACATTTATTATTTTGTGTTTTTTGGATTAATGCCAGCCTTGCTGGTGTGAGATGGAATCTCATCGTAGTTTTAATTTGCATTTCTCTAATGGCTAATGATCGAGAGCATTTTCTCATGTATCTGTTGGCTGCCTGAATATCTTCTTTAGAGAAATGTGTGTTCATATCCTTTTCCCACTTCTTGATTGGGTTGTTTGTCTTTTTGTGGTTGAGTTTTGACAGAATCATGTAGATTTTAGAGATCAGGCGCTGGTCGGAGATGTCATAGCTGAAAATTCTTTCCCAATCTGTAGGTGGTCTTTTTACTCTTTTGGTGAAGTCTTTAGATGAGCATAGGTGTTTGATTTTTAGGAGCTCCCAGTTATCAGGTTTCTCTTCATCATTTTTGGTAATGTTTTGTATTCTGTTTATACCTTGTATTAGGGCTCCTAGGGTTGTCCCAATTTTTTCTTCCATGATCTTTATCGTTTTAGTCTTTATGTTTAGGTCTTTGATCCACTTGGAGTTAGTTTTTGTGCATGGTGTGAGGTATGGGTCCTGTTTCATTTTTTTGCAAATGGATATCCAGTTATGCCAGCACCATTTGTTAAAAAGGCTGTCTTTTCCCCAGTTAATTGACACTGGTCCTTTGTCAAATATCAGCTGCTCATACGTGGATGGATCTATGTCTGGGTTCTCAGTTCTGTTCCATTGGTCTATGTGTCTGTTGTTGTACCAATACCAGGCTGTTTTGACTACTGTGGCTGTATAATAGGTTCTGAAGTCAGGTAAGGTGAGGCCTCCCACTTTCTTCTTCTTTTTCAGTAGTGCTTTGCTTATCCGGGGCTTCTTTCCCTTCCATATGAAATTGGTGATTTGTTTCTCTATCCCCTTAAAATATGACATTGGAATTTGGATCGGAAGTGCGTTAAATGTATAGATGGCTTTTGGTAGAATAGACATTTTTACTATGTTAAGTCTTCCTATCCATGAGCAAGGTATGTTTTTCCACTTAAGTATGTCCTTTTGAACTTCTTGTAGTAGAGCTTTGTAGTTTTCTTTGTATAGGTCTTTTACATCCTTGGTAAGATTTATTCCTAAGTATCTTATCTTCTTGGGGGCTACTGTGAATGGTATTGATTTGGTTATTTCCTCTTCGGTGTTCTTTTTGTTGATGTAGAGGAATCCAAGTGATTTTTGTATGTTTATTTTATAACCTGAGACTCTGCCAAACTCTTCTATTAGTTTCAGTAGTTTTCTGGAGGATTCCTTAGGGTTTTCTGTGTATATAATCATGTCATCTGCAAATAGTGATAACTTTACTTCTTCCTTGCCAATCCGGATACCTTTTATTTCTTTGTCTAGCCTGATTGCCCTGGCTAAGACTTCCAACACGATGTTGAATAAGAGTGGTGATAAAGGGCATCCTTGTCTGGTTCCCGTTCTCAAGGGAAATGCTTTCAGGTTCTCTCCATTTAGAGTGATATTGGCTGTTGGCTTTGCATAGATGCCCTTTATTATGTTGAGGAATTTTCCTTCAATTCCTATTTTGGTAAGAGTTTTTATCATGAATGGGTGTTGGACTTTGTCAAATGCCTTTTCTGCATCTATTGATAAGATCATGTGGTTTTTGTCTTTTGTTTTATTTATGTGATGGATTACATTAATGGTTTTTCTGATATTAAACCAGCCTTGCATACCTGGTATAAATCCCACTTGATCAGGGTGAATTATTTTTTTGATGTGTCGTTGGATTCTATTGGCTAGAATTTTGTTGAGGATTTTTGCATCAATGTTCATGAGGGATATAGGTCTATAATTTTCTTTTTTTGTAATGTCTTTACCTGGTTTTGGTATCAGGGAGATGGTGGCTTCATAGAATGAGTTGGGTAGTATTCCGTCATTTTCTATGCTTTGGAATACCTTTAGTAGTAGTGGTGTTAACTCTTCTCTGAAAATTTGGTAGAACTCTGCAGTGAAGCCGTCCGGGCCAGGACTTTTTTTTGTTGGGAGTTTTTTGATTACCGTTTCAATCTCTTTTTTTGTTCTGGGTCTATTTAGTTGTTCTACTTCTGAATGTGTTAGTTTAGGTAGGTAGTGTTTTTCCAGGAATTCATCCATTTCTTCTAGGTTTTCAAATTTGTTAGAGTACAATTTTTCATAATAATCTGAAATGATTCTTTTAATTTCATTTGGTTCTGTTGTGATGTGGTCCTTCTCATTTCTTATTCGGGTTATTTGTTTCCTTTCCTGTATTTCTTTAGTCAGTCTAGCCAATGGTTTATCAATTTTGTTAATTTTTTCAAAGAACCAGCTTTTGGCTTTGTTAATTCTTTCGATTGTTTTTCTGTTCTCTAATTCATTTAGTTCAGCTCTAATTTTTATTATTTGTTTTCTTCTGGTGCCTGATGGATTCTTTTGTTGCTCACTTTCTATTTGTTCAAGTTGTAGGGACAGTTCTCTGATTTTGGCTCTTTCTTCTTTTTGTATGTGTGCATTTATTGATATAAATTGGCCTCTGAGCACTGCTTTTGCTGTGTCCCAGAGGTTTTGATAGGAAGTATTTTCATTCTCGTTGCTTTCTATGAATTTCCTTATTCCCTCCTTGATGTCTTCTATAACCCAGTCTTTTTTCAGGAGGGTATTGTTCATTTTCCAAGTATTTGATTTCTTTTCCCTCGTTTTTCTGTTATTGATCTCTAGTTTTATTGCCTTGTGGTCTGAGAAGATGCTTTGTAATATTTCGATGTTTTGGACTCTGCAAAGGTTTGTTTTATGACCTAATATGTGGTCTATTCTAGAGAATGTTCCATGTGCGCTGGAAAAAAAAGTATATTTTGCAGCAGTTGGGTGGAGAGTTCTGTATAAGTCAATGAGGTCAAGTTGGTTGATTGTTGTAATTAGATCTTCCGTGTCTCTGTTGAGCTTCTTACTGGATGTCCTGTCCTTCTCCGAAAGTGGTGTGTTGAAGTCTCCTACTATAATTGTGGAGGTATCTATCTCGCTTTTCAGTTCTGTTAAAATTTGATTTATGTATCTTGCAGCCCTGTCATTGGGTGCGTAAATATTTAATATGGTTATGTCTTCCTGATCAATTGTCCCTTTTATCATTATATAGTGTCCTTCTTTATCCTTTGTGGTGGATTTAAGTCTAAAGTCAATTTTGTCAGAAATTAATATTGCTACTCCTCTTCTTTTTTGCTTATTGTTTGCTTGATATACTTTTTTCCATCTGTTGAGTTTTAGTTTGTTTGTGTCTCTAAGTCTAAGGTGTGTCTCTTGTAGGCAGCATATAGATGGATCGTGTTTCTTTATCCAGTCTGTGACTCTCTGTCTCTTTATTGGTGCATTTAGTCCATTTACATTCAGGGTAATTATAGATAAATAAGTTTTTAGTGCTGTCATTTTGATGCCTTTTTATGTGTGTTGTTGACAATTTCATTTTTCCACACACTTTTTTGTGCTGAGGCGTTTTTCTTAGTAAATTGTGAGATCCTCATTTTCATAGTGTTTGACTTTATGTTAGTTGAGTCGTTACGTTTTTCTTGGTTTTTGTCTTGAGTTATAGAGTTGTTATGCCTTTTTGTGGTTACCTCATTATATACCCCTATTTTTCTAAGTAAAAACCTAACTTGTATTGTTCTATATCGCCTTGTATCACTCTCCATATGGCAGTTCAATGCCTCCTGTATTTAGTCCCTCTTTTTGATTATTGTGATCTTTTACCTATTGACTTCCATGATTCCCTGTTATGTGTATTTTTTTTTTTAATTAATCTTAATTTGTTTGTTTTTGTGATTTCCCTATTTGAGTTGATATCAGGACGTTCTGTTTTGTGACCTTGTGTTGTGCTGATATCTGATATTATTGGTTCTGTGACCAAACAATATCCTTTAGTATTTCTTGTAGCTTTGGTTTGGTTTTTGCAAATTCTCTAAACTTGTGTTTGTCTGTAAATATCTTAATTTCGCCTTCATATTTCAGAGAGAGTTTTGCTGGATATATGATCCTTGGTTGGCAGTTTTTCTCCTTCAGTGTTCTGTATATGTCGTCCCATTCCCTTCTTGCCTGCATGGTTTCTGCTGAGTAGTCAGAACATATTCTTATTGATTCTCCCTTGAAGGAAACCTTTCTTTTCTCCCTGGCTGCTTTTAAAATTTTCTGTTTATCTTTGGTTTTGGTGAGTTTGATGATAATATGTCTTGGTGTTTTTCTTTTTGTATCAATCTTAAATGGGGTTCGATGAGCATCTTGGATAGATATCCTTTCTTCTTTCATGATGTCAGGGAAGTTTTCTGTCAGAAGTTCTTCAACTATTTTCTCTGTGTTTTCTGTCCCCCCTCCCTGTTCTGGGACTCCAATCACCCGCAGGTTATCCTTCTTGATAGAGTCCCACATAATTCTTAGGGTTTCTTCATTTTTTTTAATTCTTTTATCTGATTTTTTTTCAGCTATGTTGGTGTTGATTCCCTGGTCCTCCAGATGTCCCAGTCTGCATTCTAATTGCTCGAGTCTGCTCCTCTGACTTCCTAGTGTGTTGTCTAATTCTGTTATTTTATTGTTAATCTTTTGGATTTCTACATGTTGTCTCTCTATGGATTCTTGCAACTTATTAATTTTTCCAGTATGTTCTTGAATAATCTTTTTGAGTTCTTCAACAGTTTTATCAGTGTGTTCCTTGGCTTTTTCTGCAGATATCCTAATTTCATTTGTGATATCATTAAGCATTCTGTAAATTAGTTTTTTATATTCTGTATCTGATAATTCCAAAATTGTATCTTCATTTGGGAAAGATTTTGATTCTTTTGTTTGGGGGGTTGGAGAAGCTGTCACGGTCTGCTTCTTTAAGTGGTTTGATATGGATTGTTGTCTCCGAGCCATCACTGGGAAACTAGTTTTTCCAGAAAATCCGCTAAAAAAAAACTGCAGTCAGATCCCTATCAGAGTTCTCCCTCTGGCTCAGGCTATTCAGATGTTAATGAAGCCGCCTGGGGAGGGTGGGGGAGGGAACAGAGAGATAGGAGAGTAGCACCTCAGAATATAGCCAGAGTTGCTTGTCTTGCTTGGAATGACTATTATATCTGAGATTCCCGCGGGCGCGTCGCCTATGTGTGCTGGCTGTGTGGAGATTGCCCCCAGGGGGTCTGGCCCGCTGGAGTCACGGTCAGATCCTCTGCTTCCAGCCCCACGCCCAGCGTCAAGGCTCCCCTACTGGGACGGTGCACTCTCAACTCCAAAATCAGTCTCTGCCTCCCGGGGACTTCTCGTCCCTCCAGCCACGTGGCCGTGCCGCCTCCGTGAACCAGGTGGGCCCCCTCCCGGGGTTAGTTCAGATGGGTGGAGTAGCTCCCCGTGCTTGTGCCGCGACCAAGTGTCCTGGCTGGAACGCTGTTCTCCCCACTCCAATACCAGTCGCTGCCTCCCGGGGACTTCTCCTACCGGCTGCGTCCCACGCCGCCCGCGCGACCCGGCTGGTCCCCTTCCCGGGGTTAGTTCAGGGGGTGGAGCAACTCTCCGTGTTTATGGCGTACCTGCGAGCAGTCCAAATCCCTGGGGGACGGTTCCCCGGCTCGGATGCTGCTCTTTCTGCTCCAAGATCAGTCACTGCCTCCCGGGGACTTCTCCTACCGGCTGCGTCCCACGCCGCCCGTGGAACCGGCTGGTCCCCCTCCCGGGGTTAGTTCAGGGGGGTGGAGCAGGTCTCTGTGCTTGTGCCGTACCTGACTGGTACGCTGGCTCCAGGCTCTGGAAACAATTGCTGCTTCCCCGTATTAGTTCGTTCTCCGTCTCTAAATCCGTGTTTGTTGTTCAGGGTTCGTAGATTGTTATGTATGTGATCGATTCACTTGTTTTTCCGTGTCTTTGTTGTAAGAGGGATCCGAGGTAACGTCTGCCTAGTCCGCCATCTTGGCTCCGCCCCTGGTCTTTTTTTTTTGTGAGTTAGAATTTTGTTCTATATTTTTCTCCAACTCTGTCCAGGACCCTCTATTGTGTTCCCTGTCAGAGCAGTCAGTGGTGGTAGCCAGGCACCATCTAGTTGTGCTGAACGCAGTCTGGTGCACGCTGTGGTACTTGTGGTCCATCAGTCCTCTGGACTAATCTTTCTCTTGTCTTTGGTTTCCTTCATTCTCCCTTGTTCCAGGCGGGGTGAGACGAGTGGATTATCTTAGATGGCTACTCACAAGCTTTTAAGACCCCAGATGCTACTTGCCAAAGTAGAATCCCTCTGGAAATTCTTGAGGTTTGCTTCTTTAATTCTTCTTTTCCAAAAAATGTGTTTAAATCTTGAAGTGCATATTTCAAAAACTACACAATGGAAGAGCTGTGACTGAATATCTGAGATTATGAGGAAGGGTTAGGGTAGTATGATAAACTATGTAGATGATGGTAACATTTTAAGATCACAGATAAATATGGTATATCATCAATATTGCAGCAGGTTAGAGCAAGAAGGTATTTTTAAATTTAAGACCCTCCTATTACAGATGAAAAAATGTAGGCCAAAGAGGTTGAGTGACTTGCCCAAGGTCAAAGACTTGAACAGTGTTTCTCCCTCCATCCCTGAATACTCTGATGATTTGTAGATATGTTTATATGACTGTCTGGTATCTCTCTTCAGAAGTCAGGCAGGCATATCAAATTCAACATGTCCAAGTATATCACATCTTTCAGTTGCCAACCTAGTCTTCTGCCTGTATTCTTTATCACATAGGGAAACCTATATCTCAAGAAGGAAACCTGCATGTTATGGTAGACTCTGCTCTTTCATCTTACTGTACCAGCCTAAAATCAGAGGACATATCCAGACAAGTCTTTTAAGATAAACAATAAGTATTCCCTTCTTTAAAATATTTAATCCATTAACATGCCTAAATAATTTCACCTTCTTTATCAACAAGTGTGTGAAGTGTGATGTAATATTTTATTTTCCATTTTGCAGATGATAATATGAGGTAAGTTTCAAAATCACTATGTAAATCAATGCCACAGTTGGGATCCGAGTACAGGCATACTGACAACAGGTCCAAGGTCTTTCCCACTCTACCAATGGATTGCAAGAATAGTCCATGTGCCATAGAGTTATAACAGTTACACACACACACACACACACACACACACAATGGAATAAGTTTCCTGTCCTTCAGGAATAAGAGATGCCCTGTAGCAGATAGGCATGTCTTAGGTTCCAAGTTAGTCTGGGATCTTCAAGAAAGTGTTTGCCAAGACTACTCTATACTCTGGGTGTAGATAGATTTTTCGTCATCCATATTATTTCTTTTCTCTTTTACACTACTTTATTAAAGTGTAATGGGCATACAAGAAAATACCCATGTGTAAAATGTACAATTTGATGTTTTGACACATTTGTTCACTTATGAAACCATTGCCAAAAGTTTCCCCAAAGTTTCCTCATGCCTCTTTGAAATGTCCCTTACCCTGTCTCCAACCCCAACCAGTCACTGATCTGTTTTTTCTCCCCATAGAGTAGTTCTCTTTTTTGAAAATTTTATATAAATGGAATCATGCATAATGTACCCTTTTTTTTTTTTTTTTTTGGCTGGCATCTTTCATTCAATAAAATTATTTTTACGCTTAATCAGGTTATTGTGTGTATCAATAGTTTATTCCTTTTTATTGCCAAGTATTATTCCATTGTATAAATTGACACAATTTATTTATCCACTCATCTGTTGGTGGATATTTGGGTTGCTCCCAATTTGGGGCTATTTTTTTTCTTACTATGTTATTAAGTGATGCCAAATGCAGAAGAGGGGAAAGACTATTATCACACTTTGCAGTAATCCACTGACAACCTTTTTGGGGAGATTAAATAGACAAATTGAATCAATGTGCCTCAAAAGTGATTCTGGAGAAAATAATGTAGAGTCACAGTAATAATTTTTAATGATTCCAAAGAAAACCATATAATTCCATCATTTCAGTAAATATTTAAATTAGAAAAAAGTAATCTAAACTATTTTTATGTAATTTAATAAATATTTCTTATTGGTACCAGGCAAGGCTATAAAAAAACAAAAATCAATACAATGTGGTCCCTTCTCTCTAGAGGGGAACATTCCATGTACATGTATATAAGCAAATGAACTATAAGATATCCTAAATTTTATAATACAATTATGATCAGAATATAGTAGAAGTACAGAACAGGAAAGGAATTAATTACCTGAGGATGGAGGAAGTGACTTTTCCATTGTTTTTTAAAGAAGTCAGAGAAAGGAATGTGGAGATTCAAAATGGAAGAAATATATGCAAAGGCACTTGAGGGATGACTCAAAGTTCATTGTTTTGGGAGAAGAGAGTAAGCATGGGAGGATGTTGAAAGATGAACTAAAGACAATATGGAAATATTTTGTTAGGACTTGAATGCTACCCTGGAGAATTTAGTTACCAAGGAACCAAAAGAATTTCTAAGTATGCAAATATTAAAAAAAAAAAAAACCACTGCCATGGAGTCAATTTTGACTCATATTGGCCCCATAGGACAGAGTAAAACTGCTTCATAGGTTTCCAAGGAGAGGCTAGAGGATTTGAACTGCCAGCCTATTGGTTAGCAGTCATAGCACGCCGTAGCTCTTAACCACTGTGCCACAAACTAATATATATAGGGCCCTGGTGGCTGTTAACCGTAAGGTCAGCAGTTCAAATCCACCAGCTGCTCCTTGGAAACCGTATGGGACACTTCTACTCTGTCCTGTAGGGTTGCTATGAGTTGGAATCAACTTGATGGCAGTGGGTTTTGGGTATATATGCATGTATATACACATATGCATATACATATTAGTTTTATACTGACTATATATTACTATATATATTTCATACTCTCTCTTTCTGTATATATATATAAACCAAAACAAACCAAACCTGTTGCCGTCAAGTCGGTTCTGACTCATGGCGACCCTATAGGACAGAATAGAACTGCCCCATAGAGTTTCCAAGGAGCACCTGGTGGATTTGAACTGCTGACCCTTTGGTTAGCAGCTGTAGCACTTAACCACTATGCAACCAGGGTTTATATATATATACCTGTACCCCTCGCCATTGAGTTGATTCTGAATCACAACAACCCTAAAGGACAGAGCAGAACTGCCCAATAGGGTTTCCAAGACTATAATCTTTATGAAAACAGGCTGCCATCTCTTTCTCCCACAGAGTGGCTGGTGGGTTCAAACTGCCAATCTTTAGTTTAGCAGACAAGTGCGTAACCATTGTACCACCAGTTCTTCATATATAGCAACAGACAAGTAAAAATAAATAAATACACTAAAATAATCAGTGCAAAAATAATTAACTGATTCAAGATTTGTCTTTCACAACTGATAATTTTGGAGGTATATAAACAAATTGGTATAACAGTGCAACTAAAAATCTCCATAATTTTATTCCATGCAAAAATGATTTTTTGCTTGTAAACCTAACTTAACATGTGATAACTAGGTAAGTCATGAATTTATACTTTTTTGTTATTTAATTTAAAGTTTCCATAATAACATATTACCATAAAGACTCCCTAGTAAAATACTGACTAAACTTAGCTTCCTCGTGGGAAATAAAGACTTGTAAAATTTAAAAGTGCTTGAGAAGTGCAAGAACAGTTTAAAAAGAAATGGTTCTTAATAGATTTAAATTAAGAAAATAGCATTTAAAAGAAAAGAAAATAATTAACATATCTCTTTGAGATGTACCCAGTAGAAAACTTGTATCTGGACCAATGTTTTTTTCTTAAGTGGAGTTGGTTGTTATTTTTCTTTAGCCTTGAAATTCCCACAAAGTTCTGATATATCCAATGTTCATATCTATTGTCTTAGTATGCCAAGTAGAGTGTTGTAGTTCCAGTATGTATTCGGCTGTTGGGAGGGTTTGAGTTTAGCACAGGCAATGACACTTATTTGTTGGGTAACTTTAAGTGAGTTATTTGCCCTCTCTAAAACTCAATTTTCCCAAAATGGGAATAATAACAGTATCCAAATCATAGGATAGGATTTTTGTATAGGTGAAACAATTATTCTAAAATACTTAACACAATGTTTTACATACAGAGAACCTCACTAAAAATTAGATATTATTGTTGTTGTTATCTAGACATATCGATGACTGAAAAGGCCGGTGTGAGACTTTTTCATGCTGAATATGTCTATGGCTCTATGGAAAAAGTACCACATTGGAGAACAGAAAAACAGGTTTTTGCCACAACCTTGACATTAATGAGCTGTGTGACCCTGGAGGAGTAGTATGATGTCTCTTAGATTTTTTCATCTATAAAAATGAAAGGACTGGACTATATGCTTGATTTGAAAAGTATACTTTGAGGTGTCATAGTAATTCAAGGAATTCCCTAGTTAATGGTCAATGAATGGGAGAAAATGGGGAGGTGATAAGATGGAGCACAACTATCTCTACATTTGCTTCAACCAGAATATCCTAGCTAATTTATGGTTTAGTTTTGAGTCTCCTAGAAGAATTTTCCTTGAACAGAGCATCCCACAGCTATGTAAATTTGAAAACCACTAGATTTTGTGATTTCTAAGTTTCCTTAGGAACTTTTCATCTCTACCATGTTTATACTCAAGAAAGGTTTTGGATGCTGTTAATCTGATTCAGAGCTTATAAGTAGTCAAAAATAGTTGCAAAACTATAGAGGTAAAGGAAACTTAGAAATCATGAAATTTAGTTCTCTTCAAACTTACATAGCTATGGGATACTCTGTTCAAAATAACTATTTACTGTTAGCATGGAGAAATTCATATGAGATGTAATAAATATAATGCTTAGCAGTTTAACATATGTCACTTAATTTAATCCTTATAAAAACCTTATAAAAGTGTCATGACCCCATTTGAAGGACCAAAAATTGAGACTCAATAAGTTTAAAACATATTGCAATTAAAGAGTGGATTTGGAATTTAAAGTAAAATATAGCTAACTTCAAATGTCATGCTTGTTCCTATACACTTAATAATACACTAACAAAAAAGCCAATAATAGAGTAAGAAATATTCCAAGTGCCGTTAAATCATTTTTATGTGATCCACATTGGGCTCTTGAATTTTTGAGCACTTACTCTATGTCTGTTTGGCACCTTGGAGTTTATAAAGATAAGTAGGACAAAGCCCCTACCCTCTAAGGACTCATAACCTAGCCAGGGAGAGAGGTCCTTAATAGCAAGCTATTATAAGAGTGATAGAGGTATATGGTACAGTCTAGGTTTGCTGGGGGTGGGGAGGATAAAATCAAAGAGATCGTCAATACAGAAATATAGTTCATTTACAAATGGTAAAGGTTCAACTTTCTGGATATATGTGGAACAGAGTGAGTGAGCCTGACCAAGCCCTGAAGCAGGAAAAAGAGGGTGAACTGGTCTCTTAAAATCAACTTAAGAAGGAGAAGGTAGTGGAGGGCAGAAAATAGATTACATAAATCCATTCTTAGTAGCCAAGTTCTTGTATATTATCTGTCACACAAAAGCAGCCAGGTCTTATCACCCTGGCAAAAACGACCTGTATCCCTTTGTAAGGTTTCTAGCTCTAATTACTCAAACAATCTCAGACATTAGGAAAAACCATGGACCAAACAACCACTGAGGCCATCTTCAGCCCTCGTTAAGATTATGGTTCTCCACCAGAAAACAACTGCAGTAAGAAAAAAAAATTCTGATGCCAGGTATAAAAAGCAAACATATAAGTTGCTTTAGATTAAAAAAAAAAAATAGTGAAATAAGTACAGACTAAGTGGATTGATAAAGTAACTGGGATTTCATGAATATGATAGTACAGTATTACTTATCCAAATTATGCTTATGTTTGATACTATCTATCGCCACTTGGTACTTGTAAAAGAGACAGTGATCTTGCCAACAAAAAGCCTTTCTGGATTTTGTTACCTCTGAAGCTGTTCACATCTTATTTAAGTAGTTAAGGGGAAAAGTAGAATCAAGTAATGGAAATAATTGCTATCAAGCCTAAGATATAGCTAAAAATTAGAAGCGAAATTAAGAATTGGACAATAAAAATGGAGCCATTGAAGTTGCTCAGTAAACAGCATATTGTACCTTATGTTCTTTTTGAAGACTTAAGGGCCTAGGTACAGATTTCTTAAAATGAAAACAAATTATGTTCCTCTAAAACAATTTGCTTCATATTAAATAGCATTTCAGCTTTTTTTTTTTTTTTTCCTGGAATTGGTGTGACCAAGAAGCTTATTTATCTTCCTTTCATTTGAGAAGCTGCTTCCTTTCTGGCAGTAGTGAAGCTGGCATAGCTGATGCAGACATAGTCCAGATTTCTAATGCACACTTGGAGAGGGTTTTTCAAACTGCAGGATGTCTGAAGAGCGGCTGCCAGTCTGCACCATTCCAGTCCTTAAAGGGACACCTACTTTAAGGGTCAGGAGTCGCTATCATGACTGAACATGTAGTAAGGGGCTTCCATAAAAAGTGGGCTTTCTAGATACCCCTGGAAATTCTGCTCTTCTGAAACTTGGTATCATGACTATTTGCACTTTGTTTCATGGAGGTGGCCCAACTCTGCTTGTTTCTCTTCCACTCCATGCAATGGATATAGGGCGTCGCTTACAAAGGATAACAGGAACATGAGATAGATATGAAAGGCATCTTAGCTGAAAAGGAAAACCATTGGAATGGAGATGAAGGAAACAAATTCTAAGCATAATCTCTGCCAACTAACACAGAACCCAAGAGCAAACCACCTACTTTCAGCCATGATTGCCTCACCATAATAGAAACAATGCACTTTTGGATCCATAACAAAAGGTAAAGAATTATTGCATGAGGTACAGGACAAAGAGTCCCAATGCTCAGTTCTGTCACTACCTCACTGCATGTCCCAATGCAAACACCTTGGCTTCTCTGAGCTTCATTCTCCTTGATGAGGGACCTTTGAGGTTCTTTCTACTTCTAAAGTCAGTATTACTGCTATTTATTTTTAAAGATGCTCTAATTATCAGGGAGCTCTGGGGGCACAGCAGTTAAGAGCTCAGCTGCTAACCAAAAGGTCGGCAGTTCAAATCTACCAACCGGTCCTTGAAAACACTGTGTGGCAGTTCTACTCTGTTCCTATAGGGTTTCTGTGAGTCAGAATCGACTGGATGGCCAAAGGGTTTCTAATTATCAGAGAGATAATGAATATTAAACAGTATGCTCTTCAAAGGAAAGACATTTTAAATGTGAATACCAATGTATACACATAAACGACGCCCACAACAGAAGCTATTTTCTATGTGGGATTTTAATGTTTATTGATGTTATAATTATATGATATTTTCAATCTCTGATCTATGTAAATTCATTGCTTTTTATTCTAAAGATATCTATAACACAGTTTTGCCAATTTAAGATTTTTCACATGTAAAATTTAATGACACTAATTACATTAATCATGCTGTGTAGCTATCATCAATATTCCATTGCCAAATTTTCCATCGTCATAAACAGAAACTCAATTTTTACTGCTGAAGAGACACAGGTACACTTCTAATCTCTGACTCCAATGATGACTTATAGTTGGAAGTTCAGATGTGAAACTGTCTGAAATTTCCTGAGAGGCACGGATCTCAAGGCACGGAGGCAATGCTAGCTGGTCACTGGTGACGGCACTGTGTTTTCTGTATTCTTGACTCAGTGTATTGATGCACGGAATAAATTTATAGTTAAACATAATAGCACAACATAATAGACCCTTAGGTTTATAAGTCATCTCAAGGATCATCTGGTAAAATTCTTATTCAGCATTCGATTATCTCCTCACAAACAAAAAAAACCCAAACCCTTTGCTGTCGAGTTGATTCTGACTCACTGCGACCTCCCATAGTCTCCTAAACTGCCATCCTATATTCAGGATAGTTTCCAAAATATTCTAAGGTTCTACAGCACAGCATGGAGGCTTCGATGGTGTGGTATCCTCTGGAGATGGGTCTGGAGTGATACTGCTACACATCTCACCTTGCAGGACAAGTCCCATATTTCAGTGCTGTACCCCAAGTCTAATTCTTTTTGGTATAATGACTGTGTATTCCTTCCATCTTTTTTTGATGCTTCCGGCGTCATTCAATATTTTCCCCATAGAATCCTTCACTATTGCAACTCAAGGCTTGAATTTTTTCTTCAGTTCTTTTAGCTTGAGAAATGCCAAGTGTGTTCTTCCCTTTTGGTTTTCTATCTCCAGCTCTTTGCATATGTCATTATAATACTTTACTTCGTCTCCTCCAGCCGCCCTTTGAAATCTTCTGTTCAGTTCTTTTACTTCATCAATTCTTCCTTTTGCTTTAGCTGCTCAACATTCGTGAGCAAGTTTCTGAGTGTCCTCTGACATCCATCTTGGTCTTTTCATTCTTTTCCGTCTTTTCAATGACCTCTTGCTTTCTTCGTGTATGATGTCCTCGATGTCATTCCACAACTTGTCTGGTCTTCAGTCACTAGTGTTCAATGCATCAAATCTATTCTTGAGATGGTCTCTAAATTCAGGTGGGATGCACTCAAGCTCATGTTTTGGCTCTCGTGGACTTCCTTTGATTTTCTTCAGATTCAGCTTGAACTTGCATATGAGCAATTGATGGTCTGTTCCACATTCAGCCCCTAGCCTTGTTCTGACAGATGATATTGAGGTTTTCCATCATCTCTTCCCACAGATGTAGTCAATTTGATTCCTGTGTGTCCCATCTGGTGTGGTCCATGTGTATAGTTGCCATTTATGTTGGTGAAAGAAGGTATTTTCAATGAAGGAGTCAGTCTTGCAAAATTCTATCATTTACTCTGCAGCACTGTTTCTATCACGAAGGCCATATTTTCCAACTACCGATCCTTCTTCTTTGTTTCCAACTTTCACATTCCAATCACCAGTAATTATCAATGCATCCTGATTGCATGTTCAATCAATTTCAGACTGCAGAGCCTGATAAAAATCTTCTATTTCTTCATCTTTGACCAGGTGGAGGAATACACAGAGTCATTATACCAAAAAGAATTAGTGGATGTTCAAGCATTTCAACAGGTACCATATGATCAGGAACCAATGGTACTGAAGGAAGAAGTCTAAGCTGCTCTGAAGGCACTGGTGAAAAACAAGGCTCCAGGAATTAATGGAATATCAATTGAGATGTTTCAACAAATGGATGAGGCGCTGGAGGTGCTTACTCATTTATGCCAAGAAATATTGAAGACAGCTTCCTGGCCAATTGACTGGAAGAGATCCATATTTATTCCTATTCCTGAAAAAGGTGATCCAACCAAATGTGGAAATTACAGAACAATACCACTAATATCACACGCAAGCAAAATTTTGCTGAAGATCATTCAAAAATGGCTGCAGCAGTATATCGAAAGGGAACTGCCAGAAACTCAGGCTGGTTTCAGAAGAGGATGTGGAACCAGGGATATCATTGGATATGGGATATCAGATGGATCCTGGCTGAAAGCAGAGAATACCAGAACGATGTTTACCTGTGTTTTATTGACTATGCAAAGGCATTCGACTATGTGGATCATAACAACTTATGGATAACATTGCAAAGAATGGGATTTCCAGAACACTTAATTGTACTCATGAGGGACCTTTACATAGATCAAAAGGCAGTTGTTCGGACAGAATAAGGGGGTACTGATTAGTTTAAAGTCAGGAAAGATGTGCATCAGGGTTGTATCCTTTCACCATACCTATTCAATCTGCATGTTGAGCAAATAATCTGAGAAGCTGGACTATATGAAGGAGAACAGGGCATCAGGATTGGAGGAAGACTCATTAACAACCTGCGCTATGCAGACGACACAACCTTGCTTGCTGAAAGTAGAAAAAGACTTGAAGCACTTACTAATGAATATCGGAGACCACAGCCTTTAGTATGGCTTGCACCTCAACATAAAGAAAAGAAAAATACTCACAACTGGACCAATGAGCAACAACATGACAAATGGAGAAAAGATTGAAGTCATCAAGGATTTCATTTTACTTGGATCCACGATCAACAGCCATGGAAGCAGCAGTCAAGAAATCAAACAATACATTGCATTGGGTAAATCTGCTGTGAAGGGGCTCTTTAAAGTGTTGAAAAGCAAGGATGTCACCTTGAAGACCAAGGTGTGTCTGACCCAAGCCATGGTATTTTCAGTTGCATCATATGCATGTGAAAGCTGGACAATGAATAAGGAAGACAGAAGAAGAATTGACGCTTTTGAATTTTGGTATTGGTGAAGAATATTGAATATGCCATGGACTGTCAAAAGAATGAACAAATCTGTCTTTGAAGAACAACCAGACTGCTGCTTAGAAGCAAGGATGGTGAGACTGCCTTTTACATACTTTGGACATGTTGTCAGGAGGGATCAATCCCTGAAGAAAGACATCATGCTTGGCAAAGTACAGGGTCAGCGGAAAAGAGGAAGACCCTTAATGACGTGGATTGACACAGTGGCTGCAACAATGAGCTCATGCATAGCAACGATTGTAAGGATGGCTCAGGACCAGGCAGTGTTTCGTTCTGTTGTGCCTAGGGTCGCAATGAGTCGGAACCAATTCAATGGCACCTAACAACAACAACTCCAAGTCTAATTACAATTCATGCATATAGGTCCACCACTTAAACCCAGAATGTCCCTGCATCTTCTCCTAGATTTGGAACCCTGATTTTATACTTGTCTGCTTTCAAAGTTTTCTTCCATTGAACATTGTGATTATATTCTCTGATAAGTTAACATTGCCTGATTACTTAGGGTTTTCAAGAGTGTCATTTCAGTTTCTTTGTTTTGTTTTTGGATTTATTTCTCTAGGCAGCAAGAACCTTCTCTATACTCTGATGGTCTCTTATGCACCTTATCAAATGGCTCCCACCTATTATACTCTCTAGATTAAGGAACTATCATGGTTGGACTTACACTCAACACATTATATTGATAGATGAAACAAATACAAAGTTAAATGTAATAGATATTATCATAGATTCTCAGGTCATTGTAGCATTTCATGAATCATCTGATTAAATCCTTATTTATTACTTGAATCTTTCCGCCCACATCCCTCTAAGAGATCATTCATCCTATATTTAAAATGTTCCTATGAATTCCCTAAAGTTCTGTGATCCAACCCATAATCTTTGTCTCTACAAAAAAGTTTATTTTTGGGTGTCCCAACTTTTTTGGATTCCATATTATAATTCTTTTAGGGCAGCAACTACTTTGTTGCTTTATTTGTTTCTAGGCTTTGCTATGAATAAAGCTTTTGGAAGTAGGTGTTCTGATGCAGAACTTAGAATACAGATTGTTTTTACACAGATTTAATATACCCCAGAGTTTTCAGGTGCATATTTACTATGCAAGCAAGTGTTTAGCATAAGTAGTTTTTCTATTAGCAAACACATTGTAGATCCCCCAATAAGAAATTTCTATTAGTTGCTATATAAAGGAAGCTCAGAGTCACATGATGGTTTGATGATCGTGAACTGCAAGGTAAATCTGGATAAACACACTATTACTCAGGATAAATGTAGCCAGGGAGAGCACAGTTAAAACAAAAAATTGTTGGTACATAGCTTATAAAACTGAAAATAACCTGGAACTTTTAAACCTTAGATGATATTCACATGGAAGGTGAATGAGGTGATACGAAGCATGCTAAAGTTTTTGTTGCATTTAGAATTAGATGCAGATATTGAAAATGTTTAGATACAAATAGAAAAATGAATGAAAATGTGTATTAAGCTGTCATATCATTAAAATGGTGATTACCAAAAGAAAGGAAAAAAAAAAAAAACCCATTGCCAACGAGTTGATTCTGACCCACCAAGACCCAAAAGGACAGAGCAGAACTGCCCCATAGGGTTTCCAAGGAGCAGCTGGTGGATTCGAATTGCTAACTTTTTGGTTAGCAGCCATAGCTCTTAACCACTGTGCCACCAGGGCTCCAAAAATGACGAAGATAGATTGTAAAATGTCTAACTACTGGAGAAAACTAGATTGGCCCTAAATGAGTGAACCTTAATGGAAATTTCATGTTTTTCTTTGCATTGTAATTCCTTCCCCTGTCTTATTAGCAGAATCACCCTCTCCAGTCCTGGTGATCCACTTCCCAAGCAACTATCATTGATCTAACTGTAGGCATATGATCCAAACCAGGCCAATCGGAAGCATTTCCTAAATTGTCTTCTGAGGAAAAGATGTAGATGACTCTTTCTCCCTCTCCTCCTCCTGAAAATTGTAGGTTACAAGAATATGAGTCTAGAGCTATCAGCAACCGAGTTGGCGCTATATGGAGAAGCTTGAGAATGAGGCCAATAAGGAGAGGAAGCTTAGCTTGGTAACAGAAAGATGGAGAGGTTATCCTGACTCTGTCTAAGCCCTGATAACCTGTCAGACATGAAGGTAGCTTCACTCTTACTGTACTGTGTTTCCCTCACTAAAGCCTACACACACATAAAAAAAATCCAAAAACACACACACATACGCATACGTTTTGAGTTGTATATCTATCACTTGGAACAGAATCTTCAACTCAGGAAAAGAACAAATTATGTAAAAATGTCATATGATAAATTAACAACCTAAAATAACTTACCATGTTTAACATATCTGTAAGTGTGCGTTGCTGGCTTAGTGGTATAATTCTCACCGTCCATTTGGGAGACCCTAGTTCAATTCTCAGCTAATGCTCTTCGTGTATGGCTACCACCAGTCTGTCAGTGGAGGCTTGTATGTTGCTATGATGGTGAACAGGTTTCAGCAAAGCTTCCAGATGAGATAGACTAGGAAGAAAGGCCTGGCTTATACTTCCTAAAATCAGCCAGTGAAAATCCTAGGGATCACAAGGGTAAAATCTGCAATTGATCATGGGGATGGCACAGGACAAGGTAGCATTTTGTTCCACATGCATGCGGTCATCATGAGTCAGGGGCCAACTCCACTGAAGCTAACAACAACACAACAACCACATCGGCAGTCAAAAGAAATATGCAAGCTTAAACGTTTCCTAAGAGACAGGTATTGTTGGATTAGGTAAAAAGGTTAAACAGAGAAAACCAGAATAAAACCAAATAAACAAGTCAATTACTATCTAAATGTTATTTTCAAGAGACACACCCCAAACAAAATGGCAAAGAGTCAAAAAAGGAAGGGATGTAAAAATATATCAAGTAAAAATTTATTTTAAAAACTGGCCTAGTGACATTAATATCAGAAAAAAATCAAATTAGATGTGAAGATTATTTGTTTGGACAAAGAGGCCTATTTTATTGACAAAAGTTCCATTTTACTAAGAAGTTATAACAACCAGAAGCCTTTATTCTCCTACCTACATCAGTTCAAAATACGTCAAACAAACCTGATGAAACATATAATAAATAGTAGATAAAGACATAATTGTAATCAGAGATTTTAATACTTCCTCTTAGAAACCATCAGATTAAGCAGGTGTAACCACAATGGGGACAACCATGACTCATGTGAAGTAGTCATAAAGCAACTCTACTTTTGCCTCTCACAGTCCTTTTACATTGGTTCAGTGGATCAATTTCTTTCCCTCTTCTCTTTTCAGGTAAATGGGGCTGTCCCATGATTTACTTTAAGGGAATTTAATTTACCAAACAGTTTCAATTCAACAATTAAAATGTCCAGACCTACAGAATCATCCAACCTTGATTTGAGGCTCCCTTCCAGGCCCTACTGCAGGCAACAGCTAAGGAAGGGAAGCTGGCTGGCTGCTGCTTTTTCCTCCTCTAGTTCTTCAACTCTTTCTCCACTTCTGGTTAATTGACTCGTCCAAGGATGGAGCTGGGATGGGCAGATGAGGAGACCAGGAGAGAGGAAAAGTGAAGAGGTCTTACCTGACTGGTATCATGGTGCTTTCTGGAATTGATAGGTATATAGTAATAATAATTCTTTCATTTAAGGGCACTTTCTTGAGGATCACCATCTGGCAGTATCTTTGACATAGACTACATATCTGTTCTGCACAGTATCTGCCACAGCCTGGAGGTGTTTACTGGATCTTGCCTACCTTGCTTCTGCTGAGGTTCCGTCTTGCAAGAAAGGCCTTTCGGGTGAGAGCTAAGTCAATCCCATGCTGTCTCCTATAAATATCTGGTCCACGGACATTACAAGTATTTTTCCCAACAAACTCTGGAAGAACAGTTTCCTACTAGTCGTCAGGCCTCTACTTTGCTGCTATAGGGGCCAGGTCAGCCTGTACGTTGCATGTTAGCTTCTTAGCCTTGACTCAAATCCTGGTCCACTATGTCTCTAACTGCAGAATACACAGGTTAAACTCTGAGTTTAAAAAACACCAGTTGCCATCAAGTCAATTCTGGCTTATGGTTACCCCATATGTGTCAAAGTAGAACTGTATGCAATAAGGTTTCGATGGCTGATTTTTGGAAGCAGATTGCCAGGACTTTCTTCCTAGGAACATGTGGATGGACTTGAACCTCCAACCTTTCAGTTAGCAGCCAGGTGCATTACCATTTGTACCACCCAGGGACTTAAATTCTGAGTAGTCTCCTCAAATCCATTGCCTCAAATCCCCTCTTTAGTGACATGGTGTTGGCGGTTAGCACACTCCACAGTCTTCTTTCATATGGAGAGAGACAGATTGAAACTCACAGTGGAGTTCACTCCAAAAAAACCCTCTTCAACATTTTTTTTTTTTTTCCAAATTCAACTCTTGACCCTTTATTATCCTAAATGTAACTGGGGGCCTTAAGAGTTGTCTGAAGTTTTACAAATACCTACTTTGATAATTCTGCATTGTGAGTGTGCCACCTCACTTTGAGACTAGTTTTTAGTGTTTCCGAGTCTCAGCCCAAATCCATTTTAATGTCCTATTATGTAAGTGGAAACCCTGGTGGCATAGTGGTTAAGAGCTACCTATGCTAACCAAAAGGTCGGCAGCTTAAATCCACATGGTGCTGCTTGGAAGTTCTATGAGGCAGTTCTACTTTGTCCTGTAGGGTTGCTATGAGTCAGAATTGACTCGATGGCCGTGGGTATGGGGGGTATTATATAAGTAAAAACGGAAAGTACATCAATGACAATGTGTTCTCTCATTATCTCTTTCCTTCCTAATTGGTTCTCAGAGAAACAGTTATGGCATTTATCAGAAAATAAAAGAAGTAAATAACTATATTGAGCCTTTAATTTAAGATGTTAGGAAATAATTCCAAGAGGGACACAACAAGAAAGAACAAACAATCATAAAATTGTCTTCATAATATATATTTTAAAAAGTTAATGTGATTTAAAATGGCAAAAAACGAATTTTATGGAATGTAAAACATTTGCAAGTCTGATTAGCAAGAAAAAAGAGAATTCGCTAATAATCCACATCAGGAAAAAGAAACAGGATAAAATTGCAGATGTTGAAAAGATGGAAAATAATAAGAAAATACTATGTACAGATCTAAACCAGTATATTTTAAAATCTAAATGAAATAACTATTTTCTAGGAAAACACAAGTGACAAAAAAAATGAAGAGCAAGTAAAACACTTTAATCAACCAATAACAAAAACAAAAAAGTGAAAAAAATATTAAAAGCAACACTGCTTTAAATGACAGCTTACAAGCTAAGCAATGCTATCAAATCGCCATATAAGGGTCTTAAGAGTAGCCGAATAATTCTTGTTACTTAAGTTGCTTCAAAGTAAAGAAGAGAAAAATCTTCCTTATTGATCACAAGGCTACCATAACACCAATCAAAACAATACAAGAATATCACATGTACAAAAAAATTGTAACAGCTCAATGTCACACGTGAACGTAAATATAACTTTTTTAAAATCAGAAAATTAGATATTTACTGTAACAACAGACCAATATACCATAACCAAGTATATGCAACCCCAGGGCTGCAAATAGGATTCAAGAATAAGAAATTTCTTTAGTTTATAATAGGCATGGTATTTCAAATAATTGGGAAAAGACTTGCTAGTCAGTAAATGATATAAAACAATTGAATATCCATATAGAAAAAATTAATGTTACAATTCTATAACTCATCATTTACAAAAAGAAGTTTCATATAAATTAAATTTCTACATTAAACAAATTGTTAGAAAAAATACATGAGAATATCTTTATTCCCTTGGGATAACAAATGTCCTAGCAAAATACTACAAACTCAGAGACCATAAAAGAAAGATTATGAAATGTAACTAAATAAATATTGCAATGTTCTGAAAAATGAAAAAGAAAATTAAATAAAGTAAAAAGAGGAGCAAGAGATTGGAATGAAATATTGGTTAGCAAAAAAAAGGCATAAAATATAAAATTTTACTAACAATCCAAAAAAAACAAACCCATTGCTGTTGAGTCGACTCATAGTTTTAAAAATGTGAACAGAGGCGGGGCCAAGATGGCAGACTAGGTAGACGCTACCTCGGATCCCTCTTGCAACAAAGACTCAGAAAAACAAGTGAATCGATCACATACATAACAATCTACGAACCCTGAACAACAAACACAGATTTAGAGACGGAGAACGAACAAGCACGGGGAAGCAGCAACTGTTTTCGGAGCCTGGAGCCAGCGTCCCAGTCAGGTAACCTTGGCGCCGGGCTTAGGTCTGGGCCCAGAGGAGCTGAACACAAAATCTTCTGACGGTGCAAACAAGGGGCATAGCCCTACCCCCCTGAACTGACCCCGGGAGGGGGCCCAGCCGGTCCACGCAGGTGGCGTGGCGACGCGGCTGGTGGAAGAAGTCCCCAGGAGGCAGTGACTGGTTTTGGAGCTGGGGGTGCAGCGTCCCAGCCAGGGAACCTTGGCGCCAGGCTTTTGACTGGGTGCTGTCACGGCGCAAGCACGGGGTGCAGCTCTATTCCCCTGAACTAACCCCGGGAGGGGGCCCAGCCGGTCCGCGGGAGTGGTGTGGCGACGTGGCTGGCGGGACGAGAAGTCCCCGGGAGGCAGCGACTGATTTTGGAGCTGGGAGTGCAGCGTCCCAGCCGGGGAACCTTGGCGCTGGGCTTTGGACTGGCAGCGGAGGATCTGACCACGGCTTCAGCAGGACAGACCCTCGGGGGCAATCTCCACACAGCCAGCACACATAGGCGACACGCCCCTCGGGAATCTCAGATAAAATAGTCATTCCAAGCAAGATGAGTAAATTTGGCTATATTTCGAAGTGCTACTCTCCTATTTCTCTGAACCCTCCCCCACTCTTCCCAGGCGGCTTCACTAACATTGGAATTTCCTGAGCCAGAGGGAGAACAGCTCTGCCTCCGCGGTGGCTTTGCTGCCCCCCCCCCTTTTTTTTTTGGTCTTTTCCTAACCCATTCTTCTGGCCTGAGAGAAGGAACTACAAAAAATCCAGCAACCAAATATCCACCCCTAATTGGACTAAAAACACAGAACCAGCTACAGCCAAGCATATATGATCCAAATCTCGGACTTTCATCGTTACAGGGAACAAGGTGGCAGTTATAATCCAAAGGCAGTTCTGATAGGGATCTGACTGCATTTTTTTTTAGCAGATTTTCTGGAAAAACAAGTTTCCCAGGTCTGATATCTCTGCTTATTCAACAGAGCCCTAACTGACCCACAACAGGGAACTGAGGGCTGAAGCTCCCCCCAGACCACCTAGCCTCTTGCCTTAGGGGTCTAAGGAGGGTGACATCTACCAATCAGTAGAGGTACTTGCATTGGGGGCCTAAGGTACAGCTGCAGTGCCCTCCCACCAAGGTGCTACAGGAATAGAGACACACCTACCTCACTGACACTTGGGGGAAGCCTGTCAGCATCCTGCCCCCCCGGAGGGTGAACCCCAGCTGCTAATAGAATCTGGTGCACACAACTATCATCAGTACTTCTCGAGGTGGATAGGTGTTAGGGTGCAGCACACACTTGATGACCCCAAATCAGATTCTACTCAAGAATAGTGAATAGACTCAGGCATATATATCTGGCAACAGACCAAACCAGCTAGTAATAGGTCATAGGTAAGTCAAGGGACACAACAAACAAGACAGCACAATCTAGTAGCCCATCCACGTATATTGAAAGAAAACAAAACAAGATAAGACTCAGTAAGCAATTATAGAATAAACCACTTATGGCTCGGAGACAGCAGTTGATATCAAACCACATAAAGAAGCAGACCATGACAGCTTCTACAAGCCTCCAAACAAAAGAATCAAAATCTTTCCCAAATGAAGATACAATCCTGGAATTATCAGATACAGAATATAAAAAACTAATTTACAGAATGCTTCAAGACATCAGAAACGAAATAAAGCAAACTGCAGAAAAAGCCAAGGAACACACTGATAAAACAGTTGAAGAACTCAAAAAGATTATTCAAGAACATAGTGGAAAAATTAATAAGTTGCAAGAATCCATAGAGAGACAGCATGTAGAAATCCAAAAGATTAACAATAAAATTACAGAATTAGACAACGCAGTAGGAAGTCAGAGGAGCAGACTCGAGCAATTAGAATGCAGACTGGGAAATCTGGAGGACCAGGAAATTAACACCAACATAGCTGAAAAAAAAATCAGATAAAAGAATTAAAAAAAAATGAAGAAACCCTAAGAATCATGTGGGACTCTATCAAGAAGGATAACTTACGTGTGATTGGAGTCCCAGAACAGGGAGGGAGGACAGAAAACACAGAGAAAATAGTTGAAGATCTGCTGACAGAAAACTTCCCTGACATCATGAAAGACGAAAGGATATCTATCCAAGATGCTCATCGAACCCCATTTAAAATTGATCCAAAAAGAAAAACACCAAGACATATTATCATCAAACTTGCCAAAACCAAAGATAAAGAGAAAATTTTAAAAGCAGCCAGGGAGGAAAAAAAGGTCTCCTTCAAGGGAGAATCAATAAGAATAAGTTCAGACTACTCAGCAGAAACCATGCAGGCAAGAAGGCAATGGGATGACATATACAGAGCACTGAAGGAGAAAAACTGCCCGCCAAGGATCATATATCCAGCAAAACTCTCTCTGAAATATGAAGGCGAAATTAAGATATTTACAGATAAAGACAAGTTTAGAGATTTTGCAAAAACCAAACCAAAGCTACAAGAAATACTAAAGGATATTGTTTGGTCAGAAAACCAATAATATCAGATACCAGCACAACACAAGGTCACAGAACAGAACATCCTGATATCAACTCAAATAGGGAAATCACAAAAACAAATTAAGATTAATTAAAAAAAAATGCTCAAAACAGGGAATCATCGAAGTCAATATGTGAAAGATCACAATAATCAAAAAGAGGGACTAAATACAGGTGGCATAGAACTGCCATATGGAGAGGGATACAAGGCGATATAGAACAATACAAGTTAGGTTTTTACTTAGAAAAATAGGGGTAAATATAAAGGTAACCACAAAGAGGTATAACAACTCCAGAACTCAAGATAAAAGCCAAGAAAAACGTAACGACTCAACAAACATAAAGTCGAACACTACGAAAATGAGGATCTCACAATTTACTAAGAAAAACGTCTCAGCACAAAAAAGTAAGTGGAAAAATGAAATTGTCAACAACACACATAAAAAGGCATCAAAATGACAACACTAAACACTTATTTATCTATAATTACGCTGAATGTAAACGGACTAAATGCACCAATAAAGAGACAGAGAGTCTCGGACTGGATAAAGAAACACGATCCGTCTATATGCTGCCTACAAGAGATACACCTTAGACTTAGAGACACAAAAAAAAAATAAAACTCAAAGGATGGAAAAAAATATATCAAGCAAACAATAAGCAAAAAAGAAGAGGAATAGCAATATTAATTTCTGACAAAATAGACTTTAGACTTAAATCCACCACAAAGGATAAAGAAGGGACACTACATAATGATAAAAGGGACAATTGATCAGGAAGACATAACCATATTAAATATTTATGCACCCAATGACAGGGCTGCAAGATACATAAATCAAATTTTAACAGAACTGAAAAGTGAGATAGACACCTCCACAATTATAGTAGGAGACTTCAACACACCACTTTCGGAGAAGGACAGGACATCCAGTAAGAAGCTCAACAGAGACACGGAAGGTCTGATTACAACAATCAACCAACTTGACCTCATTGACTTATACAGAACTCTCCACCCAACTGCTGCAAAGTATACTTTTTTTTCTAGTGCACATGGAACATTCTCTAGAATAGACCACATATTAGGTCATAAAACAAACCTTTGCAGAATCCAAAACATCAAAATATTACAAAGCATCTTCTCAGACCACAAGGCAATAAAACTAGAAATCAATAACAGAAAAACTAGGGAAAAGAAATCAAATACTTGCAAACTGAACAATACCCTCCTGAAAAAAGACTGGGTTATGAAAGACATCAAGGAGGGAATAAGGAAATTCATAGAATGCAACGAGAATGAAAATACTTCCTATCAAAACCTCTGGGACACAGCAAAAGCAGTGCTCAGAGGCCAATTTATATCGATAAATGCACACACACAAAAAGAAGAAAGAGCCAAAATCAGAGAACTGTCCCTACAACTTGAACAAATAGAAAGTGAGCAACAAAAGAATCCATCAGGCACCAGAAGAAAAGAAATAATAAAAATTAGAGCTGAACTAAATGAATTAGAGAACAGAAAAACAATTGAAAGAATTAACAAAGCCAAAAGCTAGTTCTTTGAAAAAATTAACAAAATTGATAAACCATTGGCTAGACTGACTAAAGAAATACAGGAAAGGAAACAACCCAAATAAGAAACGAAAAGGGCCACATCACAACAGACCCAACTGAAATTAAAAGAATCATATCAGATTATTACGAAAAACTGTATTCTGACAAATCTGCAAACCTAGAAGAAATGGATGAATTCCTGGAAAAACACTACCTACCTAAACTAACACATTCAGAAGTAGAACAACTAAATAGACCCTTAACAAAAAAGAGATTGAAACGGTAATCAAAAACTTCCAACAAAAAAAAGCCCTGGCCAGGACGGCTTCACTGCAGAGTTCTACCAAACTTTCAGAGAAGAGTTAACCCCACTACTACTGAAGGTATTTCAAAGCATAGAAAATGATGGAATACAACCCAACTCATTTTATGAAGCCACCATCTCCCTGATACCAAAACCAGGTAAAGACATTACAAAAAAAGAAAATTATAGACCTATATCCCTCATGAACATAGATGCAAAAATCCTCAACAAAATTCTAGCCAATAGAATTCAACAACATATCAAAAAAATAATTCACCCCGACCAAGTGAGATTTATACCAGGTATGCAAGGCTGGTTTAATATTAGAAAAACCATTAATGTAATCCACCACATAAATAAAACAAAAGACAAAAACCACATGATCTTATCAATTGATACAGAAAAGGCATTTGACAAAGTCCAACACCCATTTATGATAAAAACTCTCACCAAAATGGGAATTGAAGGAAAATTCCTCAACATAATAAAGGGCATCTATGCAAAGCCAACAGCCAACATTACTCTAAATGGAGAGAACCTGAGAACATTTCCCTTGAGAACGGGAACCAGACAAGGATGCCCTTTATCACCGCTCTTATTCAACATTGTGCTAGAAGTCCTAGCCAGAGCAATTAGGCTAGACAAAGAAATAAAGGGCATCCGGATTGGCAAGGAGGAAGTAAAATTATCTCTATTTGCCGATGAGATGATCTTATACACAGAAAACCCTAAGGAATCCTCCAGAAAACTACTGAAACTAATAGTAGAGTTTGGCAGAGTCTCAGGTTATAAGATAAACATACAAAAATCACTTGGATTCCTCTACATCAACAAAAAGAACATCGAAGAGGAAATCACTAAATCAATACCACTCACAGTAGCCCCCAAGAAGATAAAATACTTAGGAATAAATCTTACCGAGGATGTAAAAGACCTATACAAAGAAAACTACAAAGCTCTACTACAAGAAATTAAAAAGGACATACTTAAGTGGAAAAACATACCTTGCTCATGGATAGGAAGACTTAACATAGTAAAAATGTCTATTCTACCAAAAGCCATCTATACATACAATGAACTTCCGGTCCAAATTCCAATGTCATTTTTTAAGGTGATAGAGAAACAAATCACCAACTTCATATGGAAGGGAAAGAAGCCTCGGATAAGCAAAGCATTACTGAAAAAAAAGAAGAAAGTGGGAGGCCTCACTGTACCTGATTTCAGAACCTATTATACAGCCACAGTGGTCAAAACCGCCTGGTGCTGGTACAACAACAGGCACATAGACCAATGGAACAGAATTGAGAACCCAGATATAAATCCATCCACATATGAGCAGCTGATATTTGACAAAGGCCCAGTGTCAGTTAATTGAGGAAAAGATAGTCTTTTTAACAAATGGTGCTGGCATAACTGGATATCCATTTGCAAAAAAATGAAACAGGACCCATACCTCACACCAAGCACAAAAACTAACTCCAAGTGGATCAAAGACCTAAACATAAAGACTAAAACAATAAAGATCATGGAAGAAAAAATAGGGACAACCTTAGGAGCCCTAATACAAGGCATAAACAGAATACAAAACATTACCAAAAATAACGAAGAGAAACCAGATAACTGGGAGCTCCTAAAAATCAAACACCTATGCTCATCTAAAAAAAATAGATAAATAAAAATAAAGACTTCACCAAAAGAGTAAAAAGACCACCTACAGACTGGGAAAGAATTTTCAGCTATGACATCTCCGACCAGCGCCTGATCTCTAAAATCTATATGATTCTGTCAAAACTCAACCACAAAAAGACAAACAACCCAATCAAGAAGTGGGCAAAGGATATGAACACACGCTTCACTAAAGAAGATATTCAGGCAGCTAACAGGTACATGAGAAAATGCTCTCGATCATTAGCCATTAGAGAAATGCAAATTAAAACTACGATGAGATTCCATCTCACTCCAACAAGGCTGGCATTAATCCAAAAAACACAAAATAATAAATGTTGGAGAGGCTGCGGAGAGACTGGAACTCTTATACACTGCTGGTGGGAATGTAAAATGGTACAACCACTTTGGAAATCTATCTGGAGTTATCTTAAACAGTTAAAAATAGAACTACCATACAACCCAGAAATCCCACTCCTCGGAATATACCCTAGAGAAATAAGAGCCTTCACACGAACAGGTATATGCACACCCATGTTTATTGCAGCTCTGTTTACGATAGCAAAAAGCTGGAAGCAACCAAGGTGTCCATCAACGGATGAATGGTTAAATAAATTGTGGTATATTCACACAATGGAATACTACGCATCGATAAAGAACAGTGACGAACCTGTGAAACATTTCATAACATGGAGGAACCTGGAAGGCATTATGCTGAGTGAAATTAGTCAGAGGCAAAAGGACAAATATTGTATAAGACCACTATTATAAGATCTTGAGAAATAGTATAAACTGAGAAGAACACATACTTTTGTGGTTACGAGGTGGGGAGGGAGGGAGGGAGAGGGTTTTTTACTGGTTAATTAGTAGATAAGAACTGCTTTAGGTGAAGGGAATGACAACACTCAATACATGGAAAGTCAGCTCAGTTGGACTGGATCAAAAGCAAAGAAGTTTCTGGGATAAAATGAATGCTTCAAAGGTCAGCAGAGCAAGGGCGGGGGTCTGGGGAACATGGTTTGCGGGGACTTCTAAGTCAATTTGCAAAATAATTCTATTATGAAAACATTCTGCATCCCACTTTGAAATGTGGCGTCTGGGGTCTTAAATGCTAACAAGCGGCCATCTAAGATGCATCAGTTGGTCTCAACCCACCAGGAGCAAAGGAGAATGAAGAACACCAAGGTCACACGACAACTAAGAGCCCAAGAGACAGAAAGGGCCACATGAACCAGAGACCTACATCATCCTGAGACCAGAAGAACTAGTTGGTGCCCGGCCACAATCGATGACTGCCCTGTCAGGGAGCACAACAGAGAACCCCTGAGGGAGCAGGAGATCAGTGGGATGCAGACCCCAAATTCTCCTAAAAAGACCATACTTAATGGTCTGACTGAGACTAGAGGAATCCCGGCGGTCATGGTTCCCAAACCTTCTGTTGGCACAGGACAGGAACCATCCCCGAAGACAACTCATCAGACATGAAAGGGACTGGACAGTGGGTAGGAGAGAGATGCTGATGAAGAGTGAGCTAATGATATCAGGTGGACACTTGAGACTGTGTTGGCATCTCCTGTCTGGAGGGGGGATGGGAGGATGGAGAGAGAGGGAAGCTGGCAAAAGTGTCACGAAAGGAGAGACTGGAAGGGCTGACTCATTAGGGGGAGAACAAGGGGGTGTACAGAGTAAGATGTATATAAACTTATATGTGACAGTCTGACTTGATTTGTAAACGTTCACTTGAAGCTCAATAAAAGTTAATAAAAAAAATGTGAACAATGTAGAAAGAAAAAGACGAACAACTCAATAGAAAACTGGACAAAGAGTATGATAATTCATAAACAGAAATATTAATTACTAATAAATACAAATGAACACACTCAATCTCATGGGTAATCAGGGGAAACATTACAACAACATTGTGCCATTTCCTGCTTAGATGATAGGCAAAACAATGAGATGTGATAACAGTGAGAAATTGCAAGGATCTGGGGAAACTGACACTCTCAGAAGTGAAAGTACAGTGTTCTGGTGTATTATTTGACTGAACCTATTTAAGTTCAAAAAAATGCCTTCCCTTTGACTCAGCAGTTTTACTTCTAGGTATCTTGGCCACAGAATCATTTATATGTGTGCACAAAGAAGGATGTTCAAGGATATTTATTTTGTCATTGCTGGAAATGGCAAAAAAAAAAAAAGGGTCACGACCTATAATGTTTTATCATCAAATAAATGGCTAAAAAGTTTATGCTATTAACTTGTTTACTGAGGTAAAATATATGGAATGCACTTACAACAATGCCTGGAACCGAGTAAGCAATATTTTCTCCTCTGAAAGTTGTAAGCTTTGGGAGCAGTATGTTTGTCTGTTTTATTTATTGTTGTATACCCTGGGCCTAGAACAATGCCTGGCACTGAGCAGACCCTCAAGAAATATTTTTAGAACGACTGGTATATACATACATACCAAATGAAAATCAAACCTGTTGATGTAGAGTCAAATCCAACTCAAAACAACCCTATAGGACAAAGTAGAACTGCCCCACAGGGTTTCTAAGGAGCAGCTGGTGGATTCGAACTGCCAACCTTTTGGTTAGCAGTAGAGCTCTTAACCATTGCGAAACCAGGGCTGTTGGTTGGTCTTGAGCTTAGTAACTTACTTGTCTCAGTTCTGGTACCTTTTGACAGCTCTTTACACAATGTGAGGGAGCGCTTCATACCCTTCTGCCTCTTTCCTACTTGGTCCTTCCTAGTGCTGGTCCCTCTGTTGTCAAGAATTAGGAGCTGTCATGATCCTGGCCGTGTTTGAAAGCCAGTTTAAATCTTAAACAAGGCAATCCCATTCCCATCCCAAACAGAGCACTGGGGGCTTTATTCAGCTAAATTCAGCATCTGGGTTAAATTTAGGTTAAATTAATCATTTAATTTAAGAAGCTTCTTTTAGTGATACAAAAAATACCAAGGATTTTTGTCACATATTGCAATGTATGGATAATTTTTACTTGCCATAATTTGTTTAAGGTTGAGACTAAATCAATTTAACAGCTATTAATAAATTCAGGAATTTGATTTCAAGTATCATGCTCTGCTTTTGTCATTACCTAAGAAGAATTTTCAGAAAACTTTTATTTTTTACTAGGCAAAGATGATAAAATCCATAGAAGCACGAGGTGAGAATGGAAATTTTACAGAAAACAACTAATCAGTAATGACACAAAATGAAGACAATATCATGAATAATTCAGTAATGGCCTAGAGAACTTTTCTTTCCTTTCTTTGAATTATAATATGGTTACTTTGTTGAATAGATCTGTACACTCTGATACTGATTATTATTTTCAGGACAGTCAGTTTCTGAGTCATGTCTTTAACATGTTGTCTATCCCCTCAAAAGAACACTTATATCAGCAAGATTAACCAGCCAAGTTACACTGTACCAGCTATACCTTCTCCTTGAGTAGCTAGAGCTCACCGTCTCATTTCCTCCTGGTTGCTAACCCTGACATTTGATCGTGACTTTGATATTTTGCTTCACCTGGCACTGGTATCGTCTATCCTGGTACTTGAAAACTTGAGAATTTCATTGTCATTTAACTGTCCTTCTGCACACTTGCCTTATTTTAACCATGGTCAAATAATTGGTCAAGCTCACATCATAGGCACTGAACAACAACAAAAGAAACTGCCATAGATTGGGTTAACTGGAAACAGTCTTAGAGAGGGAGTTGCAAAGAATATGAAGGTTTTTGAACAGAGCAGTGGGATACGCTTTTTTTTTTTCCTATGATTTTTCCTTTTTTTTTTTTTTTTTAATTGTGCTTTAGGTGAAAGTTTACAGGGCAAATTAGTTTCTTGCTCAACAAGTTATATATAAATTGTTTTGTAACATTGATTGCAACCCCTGAGATGTGTCAACACTCTCCGTTTCCCCATCCTGGGTTGCCTGTTTCCGTCTATCCATTTTTCCTTTCTCTTCCTGCATCCTCATCATTGCTTTTGGGCAGCAGTTGCCCATTTGGTCTTGTATACATGATTGAGTTAAGAAGTATGTCTCTCATGTGTGTTATTGTTTGTTTTACAGAATTGTCTAATCTTTGGTTGAAGGGTGAATTTCAGGAGTGGCTTCAGTTCTAAGTTAAAAGGGTTTCCGGAGGCCATACTCTCAGGGGTTCCTCCAGTCTCTGTCAGATTTTTTTGTGTGTGTGTGAGTTTAAATTTTTTTCTACATTTTTCTCCTGCTCTGTCCAGGGCCATCTACCGTGATCCCTTTCAGAGTGGCTGGTTGGAGCCAGGCACCATCCAGTTGTTCTGGGCTCAGGCTGGTGGAGGTTGTGGTACTTGTGGTCAATCCACCTCATTGAGGGCCTTCCTCTCTTTAGCTGACCTTCCACTTCATTACGCATGATGTTCTTCTCCAGGGACTGGTCCCTCCTGATAACATGTCCAAAGCACGTGAGACGGAGTCTCACTGTCTTTACTTCTAAGGAGCATTCTGGCAGTACTTCTTCCAAGACAGATTTGTTCATTCTTCTGGCAGTCCATGGTATATTCAATATTCTTTGCCAACACCGTAATTCAAATACATTAATTCTTCTTTGGTCTTCCTTATTCACTGTCCACCTTTCACATGCATAAAAGGTGATTGAAAATACCACGTCTTGGGTCAGGTGCACCTTAGTCCTCAAAGTGACATCTTTGCTTTTTAACACTTAAAAGATTATGGTAACAGGTTTTATTTTATTGTGTAGTTGTCAAAGCAATACTCTAAATATTGAAAATACTGGGTGATATAATAAAAGTTTTACTGAATTTGAATAACCTCATGGGAGTAGGAAGGTGAGAGATCAAAAGAGGCATCCTTTCCTCTGTGGAAAAGAAGCACAGAAATCAACATGTTTCAGTGAATGGGCTCCAAAAAATCTTTGTTGTTTAGAACAACAGACTTTTTATGGAAAAACTTTAGACATCCTTAGATGGAACCTTAGAATGTCTACCAAATTGAAGTTCAAAAAAGTAAAATAAATTTTCCAAAATTACGAAGCTAATTAGACAAAGAGCTGGCATTGGAAAATATCTATTTGTGACTTCTGGGGGAATAATATTACTGTATTATAGAAATACTAACTATATTATCTCAAGTTTTCCTTCTAAGGAAGGCTCTCAAATCAGCCTCTAATAAGACCATCAACCCTCATACCTGGAGACTGAGCAAAGGCTTTAAAAAATTGTCAATGCAATTTTCTGTTTTATATTATAAAATCAGATTAAAATATAGGTTTTTTTTTTATAGGTGCTAAAACAGACTTCTGTATTCCTCTATAATACACACACTGATACAAAGTTTGATCATTTACTTTGTCCTCATTTTTCTTGTAGTAACATGGGTTGACCATACTAATTGTGTTTAAGGAAAGCAATTACTGAAAAATTTCTTTTGACATGCAAATTACGGCCTGTTTCTATAGTGGATGGGAGAAAAAAAAATCTGTGAAATTATAGTGTTCATGCATTTGATATTATCTTAAAAGGTTTTACAAACTGCCTTCCCCTTGATAATAGCATAGAACAGAATATTTGGGGTTAGCTGCTGCTAAAATAAAGTAGTGCAACCATAATATTGGCATTTTGAACCCATTCAGCAGCTCCACAGGAGAAAGATCTAACAATCTGCTTCTGTAAAGATTACAGACAAGGAAACCCTACGTGGGGTCAATATGAGTTAGAACTGACTCAACTATACCCAACAACAACCACCACCACCACTCCCTGGGTGGTGCAACGGTTAAGCACTTGGCTACTAACTGAAAGGCTGGTGGTTCAAACCTACCCAGGAGCAGCTAGGAAGAAAGGCCTGGTGATTTGCTTTTCTCCAGCCTGATTCTGCCATCCAGTGAGTCTGTAATTTCTGTCAGCATTGTGTCATCCCTAGGTCAGGTAGGTAGGCATTCTGGGTCTTCATTCAAGACTCTGATAGAAATTTTCAACATGATAAAATGCAGGGCAGAGAGGATTTATAGCTTTTTGTACCTTGGCATGCAAGTAATAAAGATCAGAGTTCAATGATAAAAGCAATGGTCACTGGAAAAAGTTTCCTCCAAGGAATCACTAACATCAACATTCTCTTCCTCCTTATATCTCCAATAAACACGTACTGAGTAAATGAATCTCAGGTAATACGGTATATATTATACATATGCAAACCTACCTATGTATCATATTATATCTAACAACACTCTGATGAAGAAGATAACATTAGCTTTATACAACAGATTGTTGTGTTGTGTTAGGTGCCATCAAGTCAGTTCCAAACCAGTGACCCTATGTACAACAGAACAAAATGCTGCCGGGTCCTGCGCCATCCTCACAATTGTTGTTGTGCTTGAGCCCATTGTTGCAGTCACTGTGTCAATCCACCTCGTAGAAGGTCTTCCTCTTTTTCACTGCCCTTCTACTTTAGCAACCATGATGTCCTTCTCCAGGAACTTGTCCCTCCTGATAACATGTCCAAAGTGTGTGAGAGGAAGTCTTGCCATCCTTGCTTCTAATGAGTATTCTGGCTGTACTTCTTCCAAGACAAATTTGTTCTTGTGGCAGTCCATGGTATATTCAATATTCTTCCCCAACACCACAATTCAAAGGCATCAATTCTTCTTCCGTCTTCCTTATTCATTGTCCGGCTTTCACATGCCTATGAGGCAACTGAAAACACCATGGCTTGGGTCAGGTGCACTTTAGTCCTTGAAGTGACATCTTTGTTTTCCAACACTTTAAAGAGATCTCTTGCAGCAGATTCGCCCAAAGCAATGCGTCGTTTGATTTCTTGACTGCTGCTTCCATGCATGTTGATTGTGGATCCAAGTAAAATGAAATCCCTGACAACTTCAATATTTTCTCTGTTTATCATAATGTTACTTATTGGTCCAGTTTTGAGGATTTTTTTTTTTTTTTTCTTTATGTTGAGGTGTAATACACACTGAATGCTGTGGTCTTTGATTTTCAACAGTAAGTGCTTCAAGTCCTTTTTGCTTTTAGTAATCAAGGTCTGTCATCTGCATATTGCAGGTTGTTAATAAATCTTCCTCCAGTTCTTCCTCATATAGTACAGCTTCTTGGATTATTTGCTCAGCATACAGACTGGATAAGCACGGTGAAAGGATACAAACCTGGGGCACACCTTTAAACTACATAGTATGCTCTTGTTCTGTTCAAACGACTGCCTCTTGGACTAAGTACAGGCTCCTCATGAGCACAATTAAGCATTCTGGAATTTTCATTCTTTACAATGTTATCCGTAATTTGTTATGATCCACACAGTCGAATGCCTTTGCATAGCCAATAAAACAGAGATAAACCTCTGTCTGGTATTCTCTGCTTTCAGCCAAGATCCAACTGACAACAGCAATGATATTCTTTGTTTCATGTCCTCTTCTAAATCTGGCTTGAATTTCTGGGAGTTCCTTGTTGATGTACTGCTGCAACCACTGTTGAATGATCTTCAACAAAATTTTACTTGTGTGTGATATTAATGATATCATTTGATAATTCCCATATTCTGTTGGATTGCCTTTCTTTGGAATGGGTACAGTTGGTTTGCCAAGTAGCTGTCTTCCAAATTTCTTGGCGTAGACCAGTGAGCACATCCAGCACTGCATCTGCTTGTTGATACATCTCAATTGGTATTTTGTCAGTTCCTGGAGCCTTGTTTTTCGCCAATGCCTTCAGTGCAGCTTGGACCTCTTCCTTCAGTACCATTGGTTCTTGAGCATATGCTATTCCTGAAACGGTTGAACATCGACCAGTTCTTTTTGGTATAGTGACTCTGTGTATTCCCTCCATCTTCTTTTAATGCTTCCTACATAGTTTAATATTTTCCCTGTAGAATTCTTCAATATTGCAAATTTAGCCTCGAAGTTTTCCTTTAGTTCTTCGTCAGCTTGAGAAATGTGGACTGTGTTCTTCTCTTTTGATTTTCTACCTCCAAGTCTTTGCACATGTCATTATAATACTTTACTTTGTCTTCTCGAGCTGCCTTTTGGAATCTTCTGTTTAGCTCTTTTACCTCATCATTTTTTTCTTTCACTTTAGCTACTTTACGTTCAAGAGCAACTTTCAGAGTCTCTTCTAACATCCATTTTGGTCTTTCTTTCTTGTCTTTTCAATGACCTCTTGTTGTCTTCATGTATGATGTCCTTGATGTCATTTCACAACTTGTCTGGTCTTCATTCTTTAGTGTTTAATGCATCAAATCTATTCTTGAGATGGTCTCTAAATTCAGGTGGGATGTACTCAAGGTCTTATTTGGCTCTTGTGGATTGTTCTAATTTTCTTTGACTTCAACTTGAATTTGTATATGAGCAATTGATGGCCTGTTCCACAGGTGGCCCCTGGCCTTGTTCTGACTGATGATATTCAGGTTTTCCATCATCTCTTTTCACAGATATAGTTGATTTGATTTCTGTGTATTCCATCTGGCAAGGTCCACGTGTACAGTCACCATTTATGTTATTGAAAAAAAGGTATTTGCAATGAATAAGTCATTGGTCTTGCAAAATTCTATCATGCAATCTGTGGCATCGTTTCTGTCACCAAGGCCATATTTTCCAACTACTGCTCCTTCTTATCTGTTTCCAGCTGTCATGTTCCAATCACTAGTAATTACCAACGTATCTTGACTGAGTATTTGATCAATTTCGGACTGCAGAAGTTGGTAAAAATCTTCAATTTCTTCATCTTTGGCTTTAGTGGTCAGTGCCTAAATCTGAATAATAATTGTACTAAATGGTCTTCCTTGTAGTCATATAGATATTATCCTATCACTGACAGTGTCGTATTTCAGGACAGGTCTTGAAATTTTCTTTTTGACAATAGATATGATGCAATTCCTCTTTGTCATTCTGGCACAGTAGGCCATGTGATTTTTTGATTCAAAATGGCCAATACCAGTCCTTTTCAGCTCAGTAATGCCTAGAGAATCAATCTTTATGTGGTCCACTTCATTTCTGATGACTTCTAATTTTCCTAGATTCATACTTCATACATTCTTTCCATGTTCTGATTATTAACGGATGTTTGCAGCTGTTTCTTCTCATTTTGAGTTGTGCCATATCAGCAAATGAAGATCCTGAAAGCTTGGCTCTATCCACGTCATTAAGGTCAACTCTACTTTGAGAAGGCAGCTCCTTCCCAGTCGTATTTTGAGTGTCTTCCAATATGACAGGTTCATCCTCTGGCACTGGGTCAGACAATGTTCCACTGCTCTTTGTAAGGTTTTCACTGGGCAATTTTTTTCAGAAGTAGACTGCCAGGTCCTTCTTCCTAGTTTGGAAGCTCCACTGAAACTTGTCCACCAAGGGTATTTGGTATTTGAAATACTGGTGGCAAAGCTTCCAGTATCACAGCAACAAGGAAGTCACCACAGTTCTACAGACTCATAGATATGTGGTGGATATTACAGATTAATTAACTGGATTTTAAAGAACTTGAATAAACCTCCTAATATTACAGTGCTAGTAGATATCACAGCCTAATATCAAGATGGGTCTCCAGTTGGAAATCTATACTATTAGGTACTCCTCTCTGAGCACCTGCCCAAGTCTTCTGCATTTCCCAACTTCTGGACATACTGCTTTTCTCCCCTGCCTTTCACTTAACTCTGTCTGTATTCAACATGGAAAGTTGGCAATGGCAAGATCCAGAATCACCACCATCTTCTAAAATCAGGACTCCAAATCCTACCCTAAAACTTCTGCGATATAAGGGGTCAAGGGATGCATGGTATTTCCCACACATAACTGCTTTTTAAGAAGTTGAACTGAAGAATAGTTTTCTATCGCAAGGAGCCCTAGTGGAACAGTGGTTAAGAGCTAAGGCTGCTAACCAAAAGGTCAGCCATTTGAATTCATCACCTGCTCTTTGGAAACCTTATTGGACAATTCTGCTCTGTCCTGTAGGGTCGCTATGAGTCAGAATAGACTTGATGACAACAGCTTTGGTTGGGTTTGGGTTTTTCTGTAGAAATTATTTAGTGTTGTTAAAAACTAAAATATATTTTTATCTCTGGGAGATGGCTTAATTTTGTTTAATACCAAAGCACGGAGATAGCTTAGAATTTTCTCAGTAATTCACTATTTAGAAGACAATTACATATCATAGTGTTTCATCATTTTAGTTAAATTTTGGCATGTTTTTTCTCAAGGCTTACAGTGTTCCTAGGTGTTGAGTAAGCTGCATCCAAAGTATGGATATGTAAATTGAGTCTTTACGTCTGTAATGGATGATGTGGGGGATAAAATAAAGAATAATAAGACATAGACTCATCCTCAGGTAAAGGAGACAGACATAATCAATGTTATATAATATCAGACAGAATTACATATGAAAATAACAGAAACAAAGCCTAAATACAAGCTAAATAGATGTGCAGTAGCGTATTATGACAAGCATGTAGCCAGGCCAGAACCTAGCCTTTCAAAATGTAATTATTTTTTGACATTATTGCTGATTGAATTATTGCACCCACTTGTGACTATTGTCAACAGCAAAATCTTGAAATGATTTCCCAATTAAGTGCTAAACTGCAAACTTCATTTTGTATTGATGGTTTTATTTAGTCAGCTATTTGAATGGAAGTAAAATTTCCCAAAGAAAACACTGGCTTTCACAGTCATGGATCAGGACACCGTGCTGTGTCCCAAACTTTCATCAACTAGTTTAAACTATAGGACCCTAAAGAAATGAAAAATTACAGTGGAAATTTCCTGGACGTTTTGAAGAAATGCTAACTGCAAACTTGAGCTAATATTTGAAGCAAAGAACATGGACTAAATTTGAATCTTGTTTACCACTTAAAAATTTTTCTTCTCTCATTCAATTGCAAGTAAAACAGTCACTAATATATTGGACCTTCATAAATGTGTGCCAATTTTATGTCTTACTTTACTGAGTGGGGATTGAGACTTACTCAAAATTCCAATAGATCAACAGTCATAATTGATATACGTGTTAACGTAGTATTGTAATTCAAAGTAACATTCAAAAGGGACTCTCTTAAATATTGAATGTCCCAATTATTCTCACTTATTGATCTGTCCAATATTCACAATACATTTGCAAATATGCACTAGTTTATGCATTTATACATAGCTTACATTCCTGGACATATTTTACTATATTATGGGATAAAATTAAGCATCGAAGGGAAAGATAGTTCAGGACTAGAATTCATATTTCTGAGTCTTCAAAGAATATATAAATGCTTCTTAAATATTTAATGACACAGGGACTGTTTCACCACAGTTCTCAACCTCTTCAGAGGAATGAGCACCTGAACGTTTGTAAGAGGAAAGACTACGTGATTGATCACAGACTTCATCTGTTATATGAATAAGCTGACTTGGACTAGAGAGGTGATGTGAGTCTCCCAAGATCATACAGCTATTTCATAGTAGAACTGGAACTAGAACCTCAGCTTCTCTTTCAGTTCAAGACAATAACTATTATTTATTAGAGTTCCACTATATTGTAGGCCCTGTATGAAGCATTTTGTCTATAATATCTCTAATTATAGCTACAATACTTTAAAGCATGTATGTATGCATCATTATTATTACTACTACAATTTGGGAGTCCTGTGGTGCAATGGCTAAGTGCTCGGCTGCTAACCTAAAGGCTGGCAGTTCCAACCCACCCAGTAGCTATGTCGCAGAAATACCTGGTGATCTGCTCTTGTAAGGATTATAGCCAAGAAAATCCTATGTGGCAGTTCTACTGGGTCACATGGGGTCACTATCAGTAGAAATTGACTTGATGGCACCTAACAACACAACAACAATTAACATTTTATAGATGAAGCAACTGAGCCCCAGGGAATTAAAGTAACTTGTCCGAAGTCACATAGATGACACAATTTAGTGTCAGTGTTTCAAACCAGGTCTCTTGAAAGCCTCATGCTTTTATTATTGGTGCAGTGAGCAGGAAAGCAGTATGATAGTTGGTGCCATCTCCCAAAGCAATATCTGGGAAACACTATTCCCCATTTAATGTTTGGGCACCTAGAGATCTTCCTCATATTCACATTACTGCCTACTTCACCATTCCCCATGTCAGGGCAAGAAAATCTACTGCAAACAACAAAAACTTGCATTTCATTTTTCCCTTGTTTAGCTGGCAAATGCTGTTTCTCTAATAAATTTCAAATTCTAAAAGCATCAACAAGTCTTTTGAAATCCATTTTCTATAAATTATTTTTCCTACCAAATAGTCATTTGTAGGTGAAGGACCATGACATTGTACCAAATTAATTGTTTGGAGGTAGATTTTTCTTGTTGGGTGTCTTACCTGTGGCAACCCACACAATTCTCCTTCCTCCTCTTAGTTACTGACCAGATAACTAATTATTGTCATAGCTAATATGTATTGAGTTTTCACTGTAGCTGTCACTGTTCTCACAACTACTTTTTGAGATAGCTATTGTTATCCATGCATTATCGATAAGGGAATTAAAGTACTTTTTTTTTTTTTTAATATTAGGCAGTTTTGTGATGTCCATTATCTTACCTACAGTGCGTCTCAGTAATAAAGAGAATGTTAAGCATTATTTGAGGTTTGGAATTCTCCTTGTAACTCAGCCTTCAATTTAGCTTACAGCAAAAACTTTCATCAGTTTTCATTGCTCATACCCAAAGGAATAGAAACTGATTTTGCAAACAAAATTTTGTTAGGTTTTCATGAGTTTCTTCATAAAATGAGATCCAGTACATTTAGTAGAGAAATACCATTTTACGTGCTATTCATGAGTATCTTTATCAATTTAATGGGATTTGCCTGATGTATGTTCTTTAACATTCTACTTTAATTTTCTTCTTTGTTGTTTTTGTATTTCTTCTTCATGAATCTTTGTTCTTCAAAACATTCTCCCAATTGCCCACATGATTCAAAGTAGTTGTTAAAAACAATAAAAAAAATCAGTCCCATTTGTTTGTTTTGTTTATTCAGCCAAAAAAATACTGATGACCTATAATGCACATGACATGGTCTCAGGCACTGAGAAAGCAATGATGCCAAAAATCTAGGTTGGCTCATGCTTTTTTTAGTACTACATATGGCCAATTCCTATTCACCAGGTAATCTGTATTAACTGAAGTCTACTTTGTCCATCGTACTCTTTGGGCTATGAGAATGATAAAAAATTACAGTGCAGTCATGAAACTTTGGATTTGGGAGAAAGAAATATTTACAGAGGGTTTCGAATGTGCTATAAATATATTTTGAACAGTGGGCCTTGAAGATCCTCTCCCCTAAGTATCCTTATATATTTTAATAGACATGGGAGACCAAGTGGCTCATCAAAGTTCACAGAGCTGGTTAGTATCAGAACAGGATGTTATTTCTACCTCCAGATCCCAATTTCATTGTTCTATTCAAACTCATTGCAAGCCCTTCCCTCAAGTATGCAGTGCAGCTGGCAGGTGGAATTAACTTTTTTGTAGAAATATGTACCTACTCAGGGTCGGGTTGAGAAAACAGACTCTGAAGATTGACAGCCTAGGTTCAAACACCACTTCTGCCACCTGCTTACTGTGCTCAGTTTTTCCCTCTGTAAAATGACATGGTAATAGTAGTATCCGTCTTGAAGGGTTGTTGTGGGTTGTACGAAATAGAATCTTAGCATATTGTAAATGTTAGCTAAAAAGCATGTGATTTTAAAATATACAGAGGTATATGGAATGTGAATAGCCAAGAATTGCTCCATGAACACAGAAGCTACTTATCTCCAAAATACACACGACTGGGCTCAGCAGGAAATCAGAAATAGAACAAATTCTCACGGAATTTCCTAGAATGGGATGAACAGTCAAAAAAAAAAAAAAAGTACTGATTACTCACTATGATGAAAAAAAATAGCCCCTGTCATTTAGGAGCTTACTCTTTAGTAGGAAAGATAGAAGGTAAGTGATTTAATACAGGGTGACAAGGGCATGACAGAGGTAATCCCAGGTCTCTAATCTCAACTTGCTATCTAACTCCGTGGTCGAAGAACCAAATACTGAAACCAGGCCACCTGGCTTAAATCCTGACTTCCTCACTTTAGGTGGTGTCACCCTCAGCAAGTTACTCAACTCATCTTTCCTCCATTGTGGAAACAGCTCCCAAAGACAAGATTTTGCCCAACTGACATTTATTTCTTGTTCATAGAATCAAATCGCCTTTCACTGTTGTGATTCTTTCTTGAGAGGTAAGGATTCACTTAACCAAGACAGATTCCTTGCAGGCCTTCTTCTTGTAAAATTCTGTGGAAATCAGCTACAGCCAACATTGAGTGCGATCAATGCAGGGAGAAGGTGAATGTGGCTAAGGCCACAGGATATGCCATGTTGGGTGGCTGCATCCATAATGTTTGGATTTCCAGCCCCTGATTATGATGGTGGGGATGGGGCTGGTGCTCCCACAGTCATGATTACTGAGGGGGCAGATTATACAACTGGCCAAACACACTTACATGGCTGCCACCACAAGGGTTACACCTCTGGCTTCTGTCACACCAGGGGAAGGGCTGGTGCTTTCCAGCCGTGAATGTTGAGGTGAGGAAATAGGGCTGGAGGAGTGGAATACGTCTGCAAAGAAGCAGACAGTAAACAAATATCCCTCAATCTGTTCCATCTGTTCATCTTATGCATTTTAAGCTTCCATCTCCAAATCTTAACGAAAATGTTTTCCCCCTGTGAGTTCCCACTTGGCAGAGTAATGTAGCCTGCTAGCTATATTGGACAATCTAATGAGGAACATTGTGGAACAGAGTAACAGGAGTTTCCAACCTCTCTCTAAATTACATCTGGTGATTATTCACACCTAAGCCAGCCTCAATCATTGTAGGCTGAGTTTCTTATCTTTACTTCAGTTCCTTTTTTTTTTTTTTGATGTTGCAACTGACCATTGATGCTTTATCAACAGGCAAATCTAACCAGTTTTATCAGAACTAAGCACTTGAGAATAGGAAAATTTCAGCTGAAATTAAACTTCAGAAATGTTCGCACAGGCTGCATTTATTATGAAAGCTTTTAAGTTTTCCTATGATGTTTCATGTTGCTTTTGACAAAGAATTTGTACATATACATATATACAGTGGAGCCCTGGTGGTGCAGTAGTTAAGAGATCTGCCGCAAACCAAAAGTTTGGCAGTTCAAATCCACCAGCTGCTCCTTTGAAACCCTACGGGGCAGTTTTACTCCGTCTTACAGGGTCACTATGAGTCAGAACTGACTCGACAGCAGTGTTTTTTTTTTTTTTTTAAATATATACAGTTTATATATATATATAAAACTGTATATATGTAGGGAGCCCTGGCGGTGCAGTGGTTAAGAGCTCAGCTGCTAACTGAGGGCTCAGCAGTTTAAATCCACCAGCCATTCCATACAGTTCTAATCCGTCCTGTATGATTACTATGAGTAGGAATCAACTAGATGGAACTGGGTTTCGTTTTGTTGTTTTTTAGCACAATTAGTGGCTAAACATATAATTGAGTGCAAATAGTTCTTTTTCTGTTTTACCTGCCCATTAAAAGAAACAACTAAAAACATTCATTTGTACTCAGATGTTGTTTGCTATTTTCTTTTCAGTTAAATACGCAAATTGGCTGTCATCATTGGCAAATTGACTATATGATAATTAGAAGAAAATAGCCTCTTAGTTTATCCAATTTTTTCTAAAGCATGAATGTCTCTTCAACCTTCAAATTCCATTTCCTTCTTCCTGTGTTTTAGACTTTGTGTGATTTTCAGCAACCAGCTTTGTTTATTTTTAATTACTGCCTTTTTTTTTTTTTTAATCTCCAATACTTACGTAGAGCTGTGCTTTAGAACTGGCTTGGCTTTTTCCTAGGTTATTGTTTGTGGAACACCAATGGATAAAATACAGGAGAAATGATCTAAGGAAATAGACTACTATTTTAGAGTAAAATAGGACAGCAATAAGAGACTAAAATTACTTGTTTTAGTAGAAAAATATTTCTTCTTTGGTGCTACTTAGAATATACCCACGATCTTTTAGCTAATGCTAAAACCTGTGACCATTCATCAGTGGCTGAATATCCTCCATGACACTGTAAACTTCCCTTCTGTACCTCTAGCTCTTGTTCTTCTAATGAGAACAAGCCACCAACTTTTGAATGTCTCGTTCCTTGACCCTCTGGTCTTCTCTATTTATATCCCTCACTCCATTTATATCCCTCACTCCCATAGCTTTATTCTCATTCTATATGTGGGTCATCTCTAGCCTTGGCCTTCATTCCAGCTTTACATGTCCAAATGCCTCTAGAATATATTTTTACTTGGACATCTTGAAGTCAAAAAGTCTGCAACTTGATGCATGGTGTTTTATTTTTTATGACTGTATCCATTGGTAAAGAATGACATAAATCTCTGTGATGCCGGCTCAAAAAAAATTAAACATTCTCATTTCACTGACTCCTTTGCAGAAAGAATGTTCACATGCAACTTGTAAGTTGAATCATATAAACTCTCCTTAAAAGAAGTGAGTATATTATTATGCCTTCACACTTTTTTAAAAAAGAAAGATACATTTTTTATTTTTTTTCTTCGTACTACTTTTTCACTGAGACAGCCATTGACCTGAATGTGGAATAACATACCACACGTATACATTTGAGACGTGAAGATTAGAACACAATTCAGAAGGTGTTAGGATAGAGTGTGGATAGAAAAAGGGGAAATATTTTCTGGCTTAGTGCGACGTGGACTCGTAACATCTTTTTCACCAAGAAGGGGATACTTCCACAAACACCTAAATGTTTTTTTATTACAAAACAAAATTTTCTAACTTTTCTATTTCTGCCAGTAGTTCTTTTATGGAATCATTTGAGAGAAAGGGCAAAAAGCCACTCAAACCACTTGGAAAAAAGAATTAGAGTGTAGGAAAGACACCTAAATCTTATATGCCCTCAACATCCATATGGCAACAAGTTCCTCCATCTCTGAATTTGGCTATGATGTTTCTTTGTTGGCTCTTTCCTTCTGCTTGCAGCAGGCTTTTCTCTGCTAGCTTATAGTTTCACACCCGCCTTTGGATTTGGGGTGGCTTTGGTTTGCAATCAGGCTGACTTTGGTCCTAATTTAACATATCCTTGCAACCTGGTGTTCCTCAAAGGAAAAATGGCACTCTTACTCTTGTTTTGAATTTTGAAAAGAATGGATCTGTGAAGTATTCACCTATCTCATCTCAAGGCAGCAAGAATTAGGGCAAGGTGTATACTGCTGCATAACAAAAACCTTTTAGTATGGGCAATTCCAAGAGCGGCAGGGGTGAAATGTACTCAAAGCTACTATAATCGTTCCTTCTTCACTCACAAAATTCAGAATTATGATGTCACCTTTATTCTTTCTGTTATTCTGTTATCCTTCCCAATCAAATATAATACCAATCTTTCACTTTTTTTTTAGGGTAATTCTTTTTTATCTATTTATTTTTCTGCTTCCGCTTGGAATTATCTTTGGTGCTGGCTTTCAGTAACTCATTCTTATATTACTGAAATATGAATTCATTATCCAAACCTGGAAGTTTGGATACTTCTGGTAAGCAGATTATTACAAGTATTCTATGTTCTTTGTCTTCACTTCTTTAACTTTTTTTATTTTTACATATACTTCACAATAGTTAATAAAGGATTTTTTAAAACTATGGTAATAGTTAACAATATTTTTGGATTCATTAACAACATCAGCATTTTTTCACCTAAAATACTAAAACGCCATTGTCATTTGGAAACAGTTTTTCATGTTTGAAAAAGGTTTTTGTTGAAAAGCAATTGGAAAATAAGAAATTTTCTTATAATGTGATATGATTCTATGACACGAAATTTCTCTGACATAATTTAAGCAGAACATTCATATTAGTCTGGTTATATTATGTAAGTTGCAGAAATGTTAAAATGAGGAAGACACAAAAACAAGTTTTTTTCTGAATGAAAAATGATGTTTCAGGGGAATAATATGCAAAAACTTGACATACAAATGTCATGTAAGTGAATGTACAGTTCAAAGTAACAAAATAGCCTTTAAACTGACCTTAAACGCAGGCAAAACCTTCTAGTTAATAACATTCAATTTTCAAAACTGAATTTAGCAACCACTTTGAATTATTGGGAAACTGATGCAATTCTTGAGAATGTTCAAAATAATCTTACTCATATTTTCCCTTCTTTTAATCCCTTCTACTGATTTTTTTTTACTGATGTCTTATTTTTCCCAATAATCTAGCCTTTATCTATATTATGGCTCAAGAGAGTCAAATGGATACTCTCAGAATTAAGTCTTCATACCAAAAAAAAAAAAAAAAAAAAGGAAAACCAAACCCAGTGCCATCGAGTCGATTCCGACTCATAGAGACTCTATAGGACAGAGTAGAACTGCCCCATAGAGTTTCAAGGAGCGCCTCGTGGATTTGAACTGCCAACCCTTTGGTTAGCAGCTATAGCACTTAACCACTACGCCACCAGGGTTTCCTAAGTCTTCATACTGTCAAGTAAACAAGACTTGATTTTGTGTAGGCTGTTACTTTTTATGCTATTTTCATTTTTTTCCATTAATTCTCTTCTTCATTCATCCAGCTATACGCTGACTATGAGGTCATCTAAGCAGACATGATCCCTGCTCTCATGGACTAGTAGCATATTTAAGAGGAGGGATATTAAACAAATAATCTGACAAAAATATGTAGACATAGCACTGTGCTAAGCACTAGCATTGAAACACATGAACATATGCGTACACACATACACATGAGCACACACATGCACACGTACATGGTAACAGAATAGGGAATTGATTTAATCTGAGAGTTCAGGAAAGACTTCCCTGAAGAAGGGCCACTTGAACTGATGTCTGAATAATGAATTGAAGTTGACTAAGCAAAGGGGTGTGAGGAGTGCATTGCAGACTGATTGAAGACAGGGAAGCAGAAGGCTTGACATGTGAAGAAGAATAGCACTTCAGTGCCTGGAAGAAGGAGATGAGGTGAAGAAGGAATGCAGAAGTCAAAAAAGCAAGGGCTTTCTGCCATGTTAATGATGTTGGCCATTACAATAGTAACAATGAAAAGCCTTTGTAAGATTTTTTTGGGGTAGAGGATAATAAGATCTTTTAAAAAGATCTTTCTCCACTTTCTATGGAGAAGGGATTAGCATAAGTGGGAGAGGGGTGGTCTGCCAGCAGACTATTGTTGAAGTCCAGCATCTACAGGCGTGATACTAGCTTAGACCAGAATGTTGATAGTTATGAAGATGGAGAGGACAGTTCAGTGAGACTTAACAGATAAAATCAAAAGCAGGGAGTAAAACAACTTATCTCATGGTTGACTCCTAGGGTTCCACATCACAAACTAGATGGATAATTCTGCCATTTGCTGGGACAGGGGGACTCTGGACAAAAAGAGATTTTGGAAGAAAGATGATGAATTCACCTTTGGACCTGCTGCTTTCAACTTCCTTTGAGGTATCCCTCGTGGACATGGTGAATAGGTGATTGGATGCATGGATAAAGACTTAGAAGAAAGATCCTGGCTGAAGATACTAATTTGGGAGGCACAGATCATCCTAGGTCCTTGAGATGAGAAGTTGACGAAGACAGCACTGAGTGAAAAAAGAGTACGGGACCTAGGAAAGAGCCTTGAAAAATCTAAATATACAACACAGGGAAAGGAGACTAAGAAAGAACCAAACTGACACTGAACTGATTCTTAATAATTACAACATTGAAATATTTCTTGCTTTTATTTTTTTTATTGTTAATATTATTGTTGGATAAATCAATGGCTGCTTAAATCCCTTTCCCCATGACCCCTTGACTATTCTATCAATCCTCCTTGACCCGTTGCTGTCGAGTCAATTCCGACTCATAGCGGCCCTACGGGACAGAGTAGAACTTCCCCATAAAGTTTCCAAGGAGCACCTGGTGGGGATTCGAACTGCTGACTTTTAGGTTAGCAGATGTAGCTCTTAACCACCATGCCAGCAGAGCTTCCACTCCTCCTTTAGAGACCTAGAAGTCCAATGGGTTCATGCTTTCTCCACGGTAAGAGGATTATTTGGTTCCTATGCTGTATGATTTCAGGAATTCCAAAAATGTCTCTGTTCACAAAGATTGTTGTTGAATGAGATTCAAAATCATGGATTCAGCCCTTTGGTAATAGACTTTGCCATCCTTTGCTAAAATGAAAACTTATCAGTATTGTAACTTCCTAAGTGGCAAACATTTATTTATATCTTTAATTGGAATGTACCTATAAAACTCTTTCCTGAAAATGTCTTATAATTGAAAATTATTCCATCTATGCCTTCATTATTAAAGAGGAAAGATTAAAGATCAAATTCAGCATGTGAGACACATACTTATTAATCAATTTTTCTTTGTTAATTTCTCCTTGGGTGTTTGCATTTTAATAGGGAAGGACATTTTCTTTCAAATCAAAAGACTAGGAGCTCTAATGTAAACTATGCCTTGTGGTTATTGTTTTTGGAAGGGGGAGAAGAATCTTCTTAGAACCAGTAAAATTTTATTAGCTGGTACATGTATATTCTTAAGTAAATTTCCACTAAAAAGAAACTGGTAGATTTTCCCTGGTGGTAAATATCCTACATAAAATGCTGGGGACTATCATTCACTTTTTCTTTCTCTTACTATTCCCTAAATAAACCTCTATAATTCCATTTTTATCTTTCTTAAATAGTATTCACTGAGTTGTGACACAGTTATTATATAATTCAAGGACATATCATTAGACAAACTATAATCATGAGGTTTTAAGCCAAAGAAATTAAAAGAATATATATGTTAAAAAAAAACAAGTTTTCCCTGAGCTCTTAGATCCTCTAGACTCACCTTGCTCCTGCTTATCTCACTTATGGATCATTAGGACACTTGGTTATGCAACTGTCCATCCTGAAACTTTCATGACACTTTAGTACCTTGAGTAAGTATCTTGCGTTGTTTTCATCCACATGCCATACTATGACAGAGGAGAAAGGTCAGGCCAGGGAGTATGGTTGGGGAAATTAAATGAAGTGAGCTTTCCTTCAGTGATGTGTGACAGATCACATGGCTGCCTATGATTCTGACTTTGAATGTACAGATACAACACAAAATGGAGTATCTTTCGCACAGTTGATGTTAAAATTATTCATAAAATCTGAAAAATGTATACAGAGTTGTGAAGGCATTTTTCTGAAAAGTGAATCTCATTCTAAATGGATGCAGAGGTGAACCAATATAAGAAATGATAAATTTCACAAGAGTGATAATTTAAACACCGCGGTGTCACCTTTCCCACATACTCTGCAATTGCTTTGGTTCTTTACTTTCATAATAATCTAACGTATGTGTGTTAATTCCATTGGCGTTGTGGCTTTTATTATAAGATAGAAATCCTTTGCAGAGAATAAGGTTGATTCTTATTTATAAGGTTTATTGAGTTTGATGGGACAATGTGAAGAGAAGGGTACAGCTCCGAAAGCTGGGAAAAAAGCTGGAGAGTAAGATAGGAAGCAATTTTGTTAAGGGTTAGAAAAGGAGACTATCACATCTAATGGGTTTGTTCAGGTGATTTCTCTTAAATGATACTAAGCTGTCTAGAACACAAAATGTAGGTCCAACCCTAAGGGATACTGGAAATAATATCAAACTAAGAAATGGGGCCTCAGGGCTCCTGTGTACTTGTTTTACCTTTTACCTTGTGCTCCTATATTCCTGTGCAATATCCATGTGTCTCAGTTATCTAGCACTGCTATAAACAGAAATACCACAAGTTGATAGCTTCAACAAACAAGTTTATTCTCTCAGTCTAGGAGGCTAGAAGTCCGAATTCAGGGTGCGAACTCCAGGGGAAGGCTTTTTCTCTCTGTCAGCTCTGGAGAAAGGTCCTTGCCATCAATCTTCCCCTGGTCTAGGAACATCTCACTGCAGGGACCCGGGTCCAAAGGACACACTATTCTCCTGGCTCTTGTTTCTTGCTGGTATGAGGTCCCCATGTTTCTCTGCTCGCTTCTTTCTTTTTATATCTCAATAAAGAGTGACTTAAGAAAAAATTTAATCTTGTAGATTGAGTCTTGCCTCATTAACATAACTGCTGCTAATCTGACCTCATTAACATTATATAGATAGGATTTACAATACATAGGAAAATCACATCAGATGACAAAATGGTGGACAACTACACAATACTGGGAAACATGGCATAGCCAAATTGACACAGTTCAATCCATGACACCATGGCATCAGGATTAGTTTTCTATTTCTGTGAAACAAATTATTCTCCAATTTAGTGGCTTAACAATAAACATTTATTATCTTGCATAGCTTCTGTGGTTCAGAAATCCCAGAGCTGGTGGTTCTGGCTTGAGGTCTCTCATGAAGTTGCACTCAAGACATCATTTGGGGTTGCAGTCATCTGAAGGCTTGACCAGGGCTAAAGGATCTGCTTTCAAGGAAGCTCATTCACATGGCTACTAAGTTGGTGCTGGATTTTGGCAAAAAGTTCTCAGTTCCTTAGGGCACGGATCCCTCCACTGAGCTGTTGGAGCGTCCTCATGGCAGACGGCCCCCAGAGAGAGCAATCCAAAATAGAGCACCATGAGGGAAGTTGTAATCTCTTTTATGACTTAGCCTTGAAAGTCACATTGCTTCATTTCTGCTGCAATCTATTGTTAACATGTGGGAGTGTGTAAGAACAACTTGGGAGCAGTGTGTGACTTCCTCCAACCCCACGAGGGGGAAGAAGAATCAAGATTAGTGTAAGGCTGACTCCCATGAGGCAGAGGCCAGAAAAGCCTCCTCTCTCCACCATCTTTACTAATTCTAACACCAACTGTCCCTTACCCAGCACTCTCTGTTGGGTTCAATGACTCATTGCAATGGCCACACACAACTCGCAGACCATTCTCAAAATTATGGGGTTTATTAGGGAAGTAACAATTACAATTCAGGCACAGGAACACTCAGGATACAATTCTCCATAAGGACAGCCTCCCTAGCTGTGCACGCAGGCATGCTTTTCCCTGGCCCTCAGTCTCTGCCCAAAGCCACTCAGTTTTCTTTAGCCGTGGGCCAGGAAGCCCACCGTGCTATCTCCAGCTACGGGGTCTTTTCTTCCTTGATGGTGGTGGGCTCCTGCTCTCTGCTCTGGAATTGGCTCCTTTAAGGCAAAACTGAACAATCTCTTTGGTGGGCCACAATTACCCTATCACACAATCATCTGGTTGGGAGTTACAAGACCATGGCTAGAAAGGCCACACACAAAAGTAATTAAATTGCACCACAAAAGGAATTATACAAGGCCATGAATATCAAGAGGCAAGAGCCACTGAGGGGCTACCATGCAGGTTGGCTACTACAACATCACTTCAAAAAGAATTCCTAGAAGTCCATAGAACATTCCTTAAAAAAACACTGGTCTTTGTCAACTCTAAAATGTTAACATCCTTTATTGAGAATAAAGAAGAGATGTTAAGACAATTTTTTTTTTCTTTTTGGACCTTGCTAACTTGTGCTAAGATCAGTTATGAAGGCGGCAAAACATACCTACTTTCTCCTTTTATGCTAACTTCTTCCATCTTCTGGTATTCTTTATATGTTTTTTGTGTGTCCAAAATTTTCTACTGCCAGTAATATTCATCTTTTCTTACCCATGCTTCTATTTGACAACTCCCTCTTTAAATTCCTTCAGAATTAGCAGATCTCAGTTTGCTAAAATGAAGAAAGGTATATGGTTAAATTTATAAATCAAAGTTAGATTTGATTTACCCTTGTAAGAGTATCTGTATGATTACAGAATGTTCACTCTGTTATACTATGGACCTGAGATGTGGAATTTTATGCAAAACTAGAATCAACCGAGAATCTTTTGGATATCGTGATAACTCCACCATCAACTTATGCCAATACTTTCTTTGAAATAAAGACTAGAAAACAAAAAGTATATTACAAACTCCATATTTTAAAAAAAGTAGCAAGAATTGTAGAAGCAAAGAGGATGAGAGACACTGAAATTCCAGCAAGGGAAGACCTTACTGAGGTGAACTGAGGGTCTGCATCTGCTTATCATTTGCTAATTCTGGAAGTGAGTTAAGGCTGGCAATCTGGGCTTGTTAAGCAGAGGGTCATTACTGGGGGACAGAAACCAGAGAACCTGGTAGCAGTCACATCAGGCCGAAGGAGAGAAACAGGAGATTCAAGGGACCTCAACACGGGGCTGGCTTACTCCTTAGGGCATGTGTTGAATTCTAAAGCTGCACCGGGTGAGAGGCAAAATTAAAAAGAGTGGAATTTCCTGTAGTCTTAATGTGCTCGACAGATAAAACTTTTCAGAGAGAGAGACTAAGAAAATAAAAGGCAAGAAATGAAAGCCCTAGAAGGAGAGATGAACTGAGACTGATCAGCTATAAACACTTTTTCCCTAGGGGCACATACCCATTTGGATGTACCTGAAAAATTCCTGAATTTAGTGAAAAGCATCAGCCTATACACCCAAGAAACTTAGATAACCACATAGAAAATGATTCTTATGAAAATCACACCTAGGAACATCATGGTGACACTGTTTGATAACAAAGACAAGAAAATCTCAAATTCACCTAGCGGGAAACACACATATACACACACATACACACACACACTCTCTCTACATAAGTATTTAAAAAAAATCCTTATACATACTCCAGCCCTGCCTTCCTTCAAATTCTCTTTTTGCACACCCTCCCATAGTGCTGGACTGTTTGGAGGGTCAACAAACCCCTTCTAAATTTAATGTATTTGTGTGTGTGTTTTGGTGAATGTATGAGGAGGACTGTGCCAATGAGGCTTAGATGCAGAACTCTGAGGTAAATATGGGCAGTAGGAGGGGTGAGTTAGGATGTTTTTGAGAGAGAAAAGACATGTATGGTAAGATCTGAAGAATGGCATTTATAAACATCACCTCATTACAGTTGTATTTTACTCACCTGGGGGGGTGATTCATAACTTTATTAGAGGCACTCACTTCTTTGAGAATATTAGGTAAACACAGGGCAGAAAGAAAGTTTTGCACAGTTTTTGAGAGTGCATGCCATCATCGAAATAAGGGCGGGTCAGGAACTTTGTAAAATGAGTCTTTCTAGTAAAACTTAGTAAGAGAGAGAATGAGCCTAGAGAAGAAGGTGCTGTGAAAAAGAGGATCCTCCTCCATTCGGAACGATTTTAAGTGACAAGGTAACTACAGAAAACATGTCACTCATAGCACTGACAAGGCAGGCATTCTCTCTGCAGGGTTCAGATGATAAAGAAACTGCCATGGTTCTATGGAAATTAATCTATGCTAAATCAACTGATCTTTAAAATTTGTGACCACTTAAAGGCAATGATGTTGGTATATGTGTGTGTAAGCCTATGCGGGTGAGAAAGCCAACAATGCATAAATGGTGACTTGACATTCATTTAATTTCTTTAAAAAAAGTATAAACAATATTCAAACTTGCTTGAGAGTTTGCATAATGATGAATCAACATTTTGCATTCTACTTTATGAATATTAGTGACACAAATAAAGTTCTGGGAATAAGAACAATGTTCATCTTGAAAGCTGCAGACTGTGATGCCTAGAATAAAGAATGAGTTGATGAGTGAGGCTCCTTATGTCCTTACTTTACCTCTTACTACCATGGAAAGTTCGCTATACTAGCGTACCTGTCAGCTCAAAAACCAGTAAGGTCACGGTGACCCATTTATATTTGGTGTTGTGTCCAGCAGCTGACGTATGTTTTAGTAGTTGTTATCTGGAATATGCTAGTTCTCAGAGGCCAAGTCCAATCTTACAGTTAAAGAATTCTGTAATAATGACTGGAAACACAACTCCTGCTTAAGTATTTGCCTACATATTTATCAACTTAAGCAATGAAATTGGGAACTCATCAGCATCAATGGTTGAAGATAAAGCTCTACAAAAATTTGAGTGTAAGTTTTTTTTTTAATATTTATTTATTTTGATGTTGTTGTCGAGAATATACACAGCAAAACATACACCAGCTCAACATTTTCTACATGTAGCATTTAGTGAGACTGGTTATATTCTTCGAGTTGTGCAACCATTCACACCCTCCTTTTCTGAGTTGTTCCTCCTCTCTTAATATAAATTCACTGTCCACTAAGGTTCCTTTCTAATTTTTCGAGTTGATGTTAACAATTTGATCCTATATAGATAGTTCTTAAAAGAGCATATGCTCAAGGCAGACATGTTTTACTGGTTTAAACTAAACTACTGTTAGGTTTCAAGAAAAATCCGGGGGACATTCTTGATTTAAGGTTTAAAGATTTATCTGAGGGCAATAGTTTCAGCGGTTCATCCAAACTTCATGGCTCCAGGAAGTCTGGAGTCCATGAGTATTTGAAATTCTGTTCTGCAGTTTCCCCCTTTTGATCAGGACTCTTCTACAGAATCTTTAATCAAAATGTTCAGTAATGGTAGCTGGGCACCATCCAGCTCTGAACACATGGCAAAGAAAGCAGTTATTCATGGAGGCAATTAGTCACACATTCCATATCTTTCTCCTGCAATTAGTCACACATTCCATATCTTTCTCCTATTCTTAACTCCTTCCTCTGTTCAGGTGAATAGAGACCAATTGTGCCTTGGGTGGCCGTTTGCAAGCTTTTAAGACCCCAGGCACTAAGTCACAAACGAGGAGGTAGAACAGAAGCATTAAACATGTTATTAGGCCAATTAACTGGTATGTCTCATGAAACCATGACCCTAAACCTCCAAACCAAGAAACCAAATCCCCTGAGGTTTTTGGTTGAACATGAGCAGCCTCAGCAGCTACTCTTTTTTTTTTTTTTGGTCATTGTTGTAAATATCTCTATCACACAACTTTCGCCAATTCAATATTTTATAGGTGTGCAACTTATTGACAGCAATTACAATAATCGGCTGTGCAACTCTACCCTTAATCAATGCAATTTTTCCATCACTGTTGTCCTCCTCCCTTTTGCTGCCCCTGGTAACTACTAATAAACTTTGTTCTCTATACATTTGTCTTTTCTTGTCTTTTTATATAAGTGAGATTATACAATATTTGTCCTTTTGTGACTGACTTATTTCACTTAGAATAATGTCTTCCAGCTCCATCCATATTGTAGCATGTATTAAGGCTTTCTGCTACTGGCTGAGTAGTGAGTTTTAATATGTGTTTCATCTTATGAACCCAAATAATTAGCCAGTGGGGCTCACCTGGTTATAAGATTTCAGTAAAAGGCAATATATGGAAGTGGCGCTAACCTGGAATGAAGTTTTTCTTTTCCAGTCAGTTCCTGGAGAAGGACATAATGCTTGGTAGAGGGTCAGAGAAAAAGAGGAAGACCCTCAATGAGATGGATTGACACAGTGGCTGCAACAATGGGCTTAAGCATAACAAGGATTGTGAGGATGGCACAGGACCGGGCAGTGTTTCGTTCTGTTGTACACAGGGCTGCTATGAGTCAAAACTGACTCAATGGCACCTAACAACAATAACGACAACAACAAATACCCCAAACTGCTGGAAATTCTATTATACTCTTTCCCAGTATGTATCAGAATTGGCTTTTGAACTTGTCATTATAAGGTCTAAAGCAGAGAAAATATCCATCCTGGTGTTAAAACATTTGTGGAAGACTATTATGCAGAAGAGCAAATGTGTTCGTTACAGTTATAATTCAAGCAGGGATGGTGAGAGAGAGGTTAATCAAGTAATTAATTGAATATAAACAGATGTGTAGCATGTCGTCTTTGGAAGTCAAGCAAGAATAATTACAAAACTGAAGAACTAGTCATAATAAATCCTAATTATTTTATATAATTTTGATTTCTTATAAATCTAGAATGCTACAGGCACATCATTGTCTCCTTATTTGAAATAAACCATTAAAAGTAAGGATTGCTGTTGTTGTGTGCTTTTGAGTTGATTCCAACTCATAGCAGCCCCATGTGACAGAGTAGAACTGTCCCATAGGGTTTCCTAAGCTAATCCTTATGGGAGCAGATCACCAGGTCTTTTCTCCCACAGAGCTGCTGGTGGGCTTGAACCACCAATCTTTTGGTTAACAGCCTAGAGCTTAACCACTGAACCACCAAGGCTCCTAAAAAGTAATGGTATAAACATATTTAGTAAAAGAGAAGATATTCATTATATGAGAATGACTCCAAAAAGCATTATATAAGAACACACAAATTGCAATATAATTTATATAAAAATTAATTTTTTAAATCTTTAACGTATCTGGAAGAATATTATCAGCCTGGAAGGATGTTATTCCCCACCAGTTATCTCTAGGTAATATATAAAGGATGATGTGATTTTTACAGAATCGTTGTTGCTTTGTTCTTCCCCTAATTTCTCTTCAATAAGCATATATTATTGGGGTGATTTCAAAACACAATGTTTAGTACAGTACGTCACACAGCATTTCACATTAACTTACTATATTCCAGAGAGCAGTTTTGCAGTAAGACAAATCCAGAGTCATAGTCCCAAAAGTTATGGTTGAGACCAGCTCTGAATCCTTTTCTGATATATTACGAGGCTATTTTAATTTTCATGTTATTGTAATATCTTATAATGAAAAATGCCCAGAAAGAGAGAAAGGCATCTGGCAGACATATATGCTTTCAAAGATATCACTGTTCCTCTATCGTAGTGAACCCATTCTGGTTTCATGCTTCCTTGTTCATCATTTTCATATTCTCTAGAGAAACCTTTCATCACCGGCAGCGCCAACATTTTATGAAGAGGCAGTAATTTTTGTTCCTTGAGGAAAAAGGCCAGGAATTGGATGGAAAAGGGTAGGAAGCAGGGGCTAGGAGCTAAAAGGTGAAATCATGTTAGAATCCTTTTCCTTTTGATCTGTTGAGTTGCACTACATCAACATGAGTCATTTTAGTGATCCACAGGAATGTTCAAGAATACACAGGTCTTTCAATATTATTGTTAAACTGAAATATAAGTAATAAAGGAGGCTATGTCACAACATGGCAGGGAGTATACAAAACTACATGGCATCCTCAGGGTGGGACTACTTTACTGGAAGATTTTAGGAAAATACATTTTAAACCAAAGTAAATGTGGATATATTGTACATTAAAGTGGAATTTGTATAAGAACTTCTAGGTAAAACTTCAAAGAAATTTTGCTTTCCAGGGAAACACTTTAGCCTACTCCAGTAGATGCCTAGTGAACTTTTCAATTTCTACTACAGTGCTATGACAAAAATATTTTAGAATTTAAAAAATCTATTCCATGCATTCTTAATGGGGGTGATATTGCCTCAAGTGGCAAAATTTGGTTTCAGGGGGGTGGAAAAGTTTTAGCTATTATAATGACTTGGGGCTCATCACAGGGCCACAGTACATAAACAGTGGGTTTGTGGCATTAAAATTTCATGGGAACAGTTCGAGAAAAATACCTAAAAAGTCTCCTGGAGGGCATAATAACTTTAAAAGTTTGAGAAACACTAATGTATTCATATCAGAGAATCAACTTTATTTTGATTAGTTAACTTTTTGTTTTTCTGTGGTAATAAGTAGATTTTGCCCTCTATCAATCCCATCCATTTTGTATGCTATTAAAGAGAAATCAGTAGGAATGAACAAAGAAGAAAATGATTGATATTGTTAATTCCATATGTTAGTGAGGAAAGGAACTCATCACATGAGAATTGAACTAAAAATGAAAACTACAGACCATGGAGATTTTATTTTTATTGACCATAAAAGGTTTTATGATGATGATTTCTTATTAGATTTCTTTACTGATTGGAAGTTAAAGAAAAAAAATTAAAATTTTATGAAAAATATTTTGTTATAGATGAGATGCAACAAAGACATAAATATAGAGGTAAATGTACAATCATTGCCCATTGAACAAAGGCATCGATATTTAATCTTTAAAGGAATGAAAATGGCTCCATGCTGATGAATATACTTAATTGGGAAGTGATATCCCAGTCACGGAATTGCTAAAACATTAAATGAAAATAAGCTAGAAAGATGCCAGTATTGGTTTTCAAATCATTCCACCTCTTAATTTACCCCAGCTTTTTAGCATAGATATACAGCTGATGATATTACTTCTTTCCTTTCAGAAAAAAAAAAATATGCCATTTGAAGGACTCTTTAGGATTAATTGCTTAATTCTGCTGGTTTAACATGCACAAGGAGAGTGCCACGACCATTTTGCATATCACAGCCTGATGAACCAAACTGCTTTGACAACCCTTTACAACTTCAGTCACAAGGGGTTTAGACATAGGTTGCTTTCCAAATCTTATCTTGAGAAATAATTTCTCTTCTGATGAGATGATTTATTAGCCTGAAGTCTTTTACTTATTGGCCTCCATGCTTTGTCTGTGCCCCTCCTTCAATTTAGTAGTGGGCAATGTGAAATTTTTGGTGAGAAGGCAATGCTCCTAATTTGGTCTTTGTCCTCTGGCTGACTCCAGTATCTAGCATAGGGTTCTTATGGGATGTGCTTAAAAATAAGGCTCAGGGCCCAAAATCTGAGTCATACTTAGGCTGTTGCTTCACAGAAACAGTTGGTTTCTACTACCCATGAGGGCCAAAAGTAAAGGATTCAGTCAACTTAGATTTCATGTTTCAGAGAACACTTCACTTATTAGAACTGCTTTCTTTTCCTTCTCCGACAATAGACTAGCTAGCTTTATTCAGAGTTTGCCTTTCTCTTAAAGGATGCTGTTGAAAATGGCTAGAAGCAGATACCTGCTAATTTTTCCAACAAGCCTGGGTGATCTGTGTCTGCCAGAATAATCACAGCAATCACTTGACCATATATTCCACCTGGAATAGCAAGGGTCACCTGTTCTCTAGTCTGTAGTATATGTATTCTTGATATCTTCTGCCTGAAAAAGCAGTGTATGCAAGTTGCATTTTAAGTCATACTATAGGATCACTGTAAGTTGGAACCAACTCAACAGCAATGGGTTTGTTTTTTGGGTTTTTCGGACACATGTATGATTGGTTGGGAAATTACAGATTTCTTTTCCAAAACACAACCAAATGTGAACTCAGTATAACAGTACAAGTTAAAAATACCTGAGCTGACACTTGGACTTAGAAAAATGTGGCTGGTTCTAGGTTACTCAAGAGCTAAAACAATCATTGTCTGTGTTTTTGTTGTATAATAAATCTGATATTTGACGACTGGCAGAATGAAGTTACTTTTTATGGGCCTTAGTTTCACTACATGGAGTCTGCTTCAGCTGCATGGAAAGTGCCTTGCTCAATGTTAAAGATCCAGCAACTGATGCAAGGGGAGGTACATAGCAAACCAGGTGTCTTTGAGTTGACTCTGATTCATGGCGACCCCACGTGTGTCAGAGCACAATTGTGCTCCATAGGTTTTTCGGTCGCTGATTTTCAGAAGTAGATAGCCGAGATTTTCTTCCAAGGTTCCTCTGGGTAGACTTGAACCTCCAACCTTTAGGTTAGCAACCAAGCGTGTTAACCATTTGTATACCACACAGGTACTTCCGGTGCCTAGTACAGGTATGATAAACGTATGTTCCATTAAATGCGGTGCAATGATTCCATGATTTCAAATATTTTAATAAACGGTTAGACAAGCTAATTTTGTTGGTCAAATCAGATCTTCCAATTTAAAACTAACCCTTTCTGTTTATAGCATTAAATGTTTTTATGCTTTTTTATTTTCCTATTAAATTGACACATTTTAAGAGCTATGTCTTTAACTCTTCCTTTATCCTGTTTTTCCTTGCTCCTCTTGCCAATAAATATCTTTTGCGTCCTCATTCTGAGAACATAAGCACATCCAAAGCTCTTTTTAAAGAATCAATTATGTAGTTTTAATTTATATCAAAATAATATGTAAATATGGTAAAAAAAGAATAGTAAGAAGACTTTATGATGAAAACTCCCTGTCTCTTGCCCTATCCTTTCCACCTTCATCTTGAGTCCCAAGGGGAAAACTCTTTTAACTGTTTATGTTTTGATTTTCTAATGGTTACCTCCAAAGCAAGGAATTTCATCCAATAACTAAATAAGAAAGCATCTTTTGGTAAAATATTCCCATTTTTCCCCATTAAGCTTCCCAGCACCTAGAAGAGCACCTGGTAGTTAGCAGATCCTCCATAAAGTTTGTTGAATTATACTGAAGTTAATTTTAAAAGAAGAAAAAGAATGTGACAAGATTAACAAAAGATGAATGTGATATTTCTCCCCAAAGTAACATCAATTCCTTTAGGACAGAGATGGCCTAGTACATCAGAGGAAAAAGGAATGAACAAACCCCAATAAAGGTAGGTTATTGCTCAACTCTATGTCTCAGCCAGCACTTCTAACTAGTTCGATTGAATTTGAACTCCTGCTGAGAATTTGCATTTCTAACAAGTTCCTAGGCCAAGCTAATGCCGCTGGTTAGGGACCAACGCTGAGGACCACTAGCGGAGCAGTGATTCGCAAAATTTATTTTATGTAAGAATCACCTGGGGATCTTATTAAAATGTGGATTCTGATTCAGTATATCTGGGGGTGGAAATGCAAATACTCAGCAGAGGTTCAAACTAGAATGAACAAGTTCAAAGCCCTGGTCTCAGCACATTTTAATGGGAGGCAATTCCTTCCCTCCCACAAGTGTAATTATAGGACAGGCAGTAGGCATTCCCACATTATTGTATGCAACACAGCTGAACTGAAAGATAACCGCAGCTGGGCAGTTAAGATAAGGTAATGACCACACTGTTGAGCAGGCAGTAAACATTTCCCATCATGCTTAAAACTCTAAAATTAAAAATAAAATAAAAACTATCTGCTCTGACCTATTGATTATATATACATAAAAAATCAATAAAAATGTGGCAGCCTGCTTCTGTAAAGATTACAGCCTTGGAAACTCTATGGGACACTTTTCCTCTGTCCCATAGGGTCACTGCAACTCAGAATCGACTCAATGGCAAAGGGTCTTTTGGGGTTTTCATCTTTTTTATGATTATGTTTGAATTTGCATTTAAGGCATCTGGTTGCTGTTTGGGGCAAGGACTATGCCTTTTATTGATTTGTGATTAAATTTCTTACACATCTTTTACTCTGGTCCCTTAACCAGCATTTTGAATTGTATATCATCATTCATGATTCTGAAATATGACATTCTATGACAAAAAATCAGCTTTTACTCTTTTTTAACTTTCCAATGTGCTCTCTCCCAAGTAGCTTCAGTTGTATATGTATAGCCTCAAATCTATTCATTAATTCTATTAAAGGAAAATATAATTTAGCAATAAAATCATGTCCAAGCTCATGTTTTTGAATGGTCTTAGAGTAGGTGAAACCTGAGCATTTTTTACAGTTTTGTTCTAATTGAGCTAGAAATTTGCTGGTCCTTAAGAATCACTTCTTGGGTGAACTCTTACCTGATCCCCACAAAAAGAGTCAGTTGCTCCTTTTTCTAGCACCTATAGTGATGATTATACTACTTTAGCTTTGCTAATTTTACACTGAAGGAGCACTGGTGACTTAGTGGGTAAGTGCTGGGCTGCTAACACTCAGGTTGGTGGTTCAAACCCACCAGCCACTCTGAGGCAGAAAAATGTGGCAGCCTGCTTCTGTAAAGATTACAGCCTTGGAAACTCTATGGGACACTTTTCCTCTGTCCCATAGGGTCACTGCAACTCAGAATCGACTCAATGGCAAAGGGTCTTTTGGGGTTTTCATCTTTTTTATGATTATGTTTGAATTTGCATTTAAGGCATCTGGTTGCTGTTTGGGGCAAGGACTATGCCTTAGTTATAGCCCCATCTCTGGTGCCTAGGACAAGGTCTGACACATGGTAAGCATTCATCAATGCTTATTGAATGAATGAAAACTGGTGTTAGACCTCAATTTAGATGCTTAGGAGGACGAATAGTGTAGGGTTGCTAGGAGTTGGAATAGGTTCAATGACAATGGGCTAGGTTTGGTTTGGCTTTAGTTTTACATTGTCTTGTAATTTATTTTTCTCTCCACCCCATGGGGATTTTCACATAAATTTAGCATTTATTGAGACTCTAGCTACTCCAAGTGTTACATTCCATGTTGTATAAACAGAAATGTATTCAGAACATAAAGAAGCTCCATAATTGTTTGAGTAAATCAGTTAACAGATGAAGGGGAATCACACATATAAGAAAAGCTTTCAATTTGCAGGTAGAACAGAGAGGAAGATGAGATGGGGATGTACAAGATGAAGCCACTGCAAAAGATGAGAACAATATTTTACATCATTGGCTTGTAGAAAATAACATCAGCATTCCTACCCCATCATGTATAACTGATTCACTTGTATCCTATATTTGAAAGCCTAGTATCATATATTGCCTCCCACTAAGTGCTGAAAGTGGGTTTGGCATTGCACACAGAATCTGCGGCAGGGCCTCTGTCCTGGCTGTGTATCAGGTGACATCACCCTCTGCTATGCCAGGCAGATCTTGCATTTGAAAAGATCCCTATCAATGGCTAGTGCTGATAACAATACAGCATATTAAACACACTTGCCTACTGGAGTGAGCTGTTGCTTTAACTCTAAATAAGTCACAGATCCTTCCTGGATTTTGTAGAGTTTGGTCTTCATGATTCATTGTGTAGATCTCAGTATATAGGCTGTTGCACAAAGAAGACAGGGTAGCTCACAAAGAAGTAATGTGGAGTAGAATATGCATATATTCTATCTAGTATATAACAAGTACACTAAAGAGCACACGGCTTGGAGTTTAGGAAATGCGCATTGTAGTCCTTTTTCCTTACCAACAGTCAGCGTGACTTTGAGAAATTCACCCAACTTGGTTGGACCTCAGAGTCTTCACTTGTATGGCAGTGGGACAGGGTATTCTTTAAATATTCTTAAAGTTCTACAAAACCATACTTTTATAAACACTGAGTTTATACAATTCTTTTTCTTAACACTGGAAACCAGCATTTATAACATTTCTCCAGTGAAATCTTTAGTATCTAGACGATTGTAGCCAACTAGAATTAGTGTTGAAGCAGCAAATAGCAATGTTGATTGAAAATTATATTCTTCTAATTATGGAGATGGAAAGATTCTGATTTGCCTTGAGATTGTTATGGAGAAGTGGCAAATTAATCTTGATTAGGGCCTTCACTTGGTTATTACTCCTTTGAACTTCTACACCCTGGGTTTTTAGGTATACACACAGTCTAGAAAGAAACCATGGCTGGAACTGGCCAAGGTTTTTAGTCCTTAAGTCAGTGCGTCTGTCTCTGAGAGAAATGGAGGAGTCACAGAATGGGTCCTTCAGTCCTCCTCACAGGTGCTGCAGACCTACCTGCCACTTGTCTTTCAATTTATCCATAACTATGTTCTTGTTTGGATGGCTCATTTGTTTAAATTTATTTACTTTGACCACAGCAAACGAAACCGGTTGCTGTCAAGACGATTCCGACTCACGGTGACCTCTGTATTTGAGAGTAAAATTGTGCTCCAGAAGATTTCCAAGAAGCAGATCGCCAGACCTTGCTTCTGAGGTGCCTCTCAGGTGTGGCATAAACTCTCCAGGTTCCAGTAGGCCCTACCACTGTTATCTCCTATGGGCCTGCTTCACTCATTCACATTTCTCACTATAACCTTTTAAGGTTGTGGGATTCAAGAAAGCCTAAATGGCTCGTTGCTAATTGGCTTTTAATTTGAGTTGGATTTTGTTTGGCAGTAATCATTCCCCAACGTGACAGTTAACAAATCTTCTGGAGTGAAACTATAGTAATTTAAACCACGATAGCACAAACATTGTGTGGACATGAAGACTTGAAAAGTGAAGTTCTAGAAATACAGAGTTAAAACTAGAATGCTACAGAAATGCAATTTGTGGCCACCAAAAATACACTTTCTAGACAATCAACTACAAAATAAAACCAACCTCTTGGCAAGAGTGTCCTGCTGAAAATCTCATTACTAAACATTGTCTATATCACAATGAGAGGAAAGAGGGTAGAAACTAAGGAGAGTTCTACTCTGCAAGGTAAGTGTGCCAGAGAAAACCTCTCTGCCTTCTTAATATAATCTGGAGATTGTTTCAGATTCTAAAATCTAAAAACATTTAACTTCAGCATAGCTGGGCCAGAGTTGCCAGCACAAGCTATCCATATCAAAAACACGGATTTTCTATTTAGCGTAGGAAAAATATCTCCTTGATTTGGTGGAATCTCACATGTTAACAGTTTTATTTTTCAATTCATTTATTTCCAATTTTCATATCACACCCAAGCATGTGAAGACTTAGGCTTTGGAAAGTAGAAGAACTTATAGGAAAAAAGGCATATTTATGAACTGTCTAATCCTCTCTAACCATGCTCCCAAAAATGGATTTTAGAGTTACCATGCAATTATAAGTGGAGTCTAAGTCAGAGCAGGAATGAAAAATGCCTGCAAGGAGATGCTCCATTGGGCATATTCTCCAGGAGGTTTTTAAAAAAGCACAACTTCAATTTCTGGAGCATTTTCAAAAGCAATATTGCAGTCTGGATTTTTCTCTGGATTACTGTGGTCTTTCACCTCATATTTTACATGCTGTCAACTGAAAGACCACCCACCCATCCCAAACTGATAAACCAAAGGCTATAAAAACCGATAGCAAAAGCAAAAAAAGCAACTCAAAATTTCAGAGAATATGCAACTCAAACAAGCCACTGGCTGTTTGTGGGATATCTACAACAAAGAAAATATGTTCATGGCATGCTATAAAGTGGCCAGCCAGTTCAATGTTATTGTGAATCCTAAGAAAACACTGCTGTGCTTGCTCACAGTCGAAGAAAAAATAAGCAACTGGAGGATGTTCTAAATATATTGACATCTTTCTGCATCCCGTTAGCTTCCAGGGGATTTACTGGAGATTCATATTAACGAGAAATGAATTAGTGGCCTTGTTTGGGTTCCAAACTTTGATGTTTTTCTTAACACTATGTCATGGATTGAATTGTGTCCCCCAAAAATATGTGTATCGATTTGACAAGGCCATGATTCTCAGTATTGTGTGATTGTCCACCATCTTATCAACTGATGTGATTTTCCTATATGTTATAAATCCTACCTCTGTGATGTTAATGAGGTGGGATAGGCGGCAGTTATGTAAATGAGGCAGGACTCAATCCACAAGATTGGGTTGTGTCTTGAGCCAATCTCTTTTGAGATATGAAAGAGAGACGTGAACAGAGAGATGGGGGATCTCATGCCACCAAGAAAACAGTGCTGGGAGCAGAGTGTGTCCTTTGGACCCAGGGATCCTGCACAGAGAATCTCCTAGTCCAGGATAAGATTGAGAGAATAAACTTGTTTGTTAAAGCCATCCACTTGTGGTATTTCTGTGATAGCAGTACTAGATGATTGTCTTAGTTATCTAGTGCTGTTATCACAGAAATACCACAAGTGGATGATGGCTTCAACAAAGAGAAATTTATTCTCTCACAAGTCTAGTAGGCTACAAGTCCAAAATCTGGACCTCATCTCCAAGGGAAAGCTTTCTCTCTGTCAGCTCTGAAGGAAAGTCCTCGTCATCAATCTTCCCCTGGTTGAAGAGCTTCTCAGGCACAGGGAACCCAGGTCAAAGGACGCACTATGCTCCCAGTGCTACTTTCTTGGTCATAAGAGGTCTTCACGCCTTTCTGCTCACTTCTCTCTTTTACATCTCAAAAGAAATTGGCTTAAGACACTATCTGATATCGTAGATCTCATCAATATAACTGCCACTAATCCATCTTATTAACATCATAGTGATAGGATTTACAACACATAGGGAAATCACATCAGATGACAAAATTATAGACAATCATACAACACTGGGAATCACGGTCTAGCCCATACTTTGGACATGTTATCAGAAAGAATCAGTCCCTGGAGAAGGACATCATGGTTGGTAGAGGGTCATCGAAACAGAGGAAGACCCTCGACAAGCTGGACTGACACAGTGGCTACAACAATGGGCTCGTGAGGATGGCACGGGACCAGGCATGTTTCGTTTTTGTTGTATACAGGGTCGCTATGAGTCGACACCGACTCAAAAGCACCTAACAACGACAACCTTGGAAACCCTACAGGGCAGTTCTACTCTGTTCTACAGGGGTGCTATATGAGTCAGAATAGACTGGAGGCCAGTGGTTATGGCAAGTAAACAAATTATATAAGGCCAGGAGGAATGAAATGAAGGCCATAAATAAAGACGGCATGCTGAGCTCATGGGCAATCGATATACAAAAAAATACTGTGGAAAATTTTATGCTAGATGTAGCTGCCTGTCTCAGAACCAAAAGCACTGAGAACTGAATGAAATCTTGTTTCTAACCCTACAATCCATTATAATATTTCCTGCCACCATCTCAGTTCTTGGGCTGTTTTGCCTGTCATCTCTCATTCAATCCCTTATATTACTTTCTATTTATGAGCTTTAAGTAACAAACTCTCAATGCCATTTCTTTGAGCTCCATGGAAACTACTTTCTGGCATTAGAAGGATTTATTGGGACATGTAAGAAAAACACCACTAATATCATTCGATATAGTCATCTTTTCACTCCTCTGTATACAACTGTCTACTTCAGCATTATAAATGTAGTTGCTACTATTATATTCTGAAGAAATAAGCTGTGGTATTAATACATTCTTAGAATATTAATTTCTTTTCAAGAGCAAGCCAAATGCATAGGGATAAATTTGTCTAATGCTTTTGTAGTTCTTTATTTTGTTAAAAAAGCTGTTTATGCTTTTTGAAAGATGCAAATGATGCATTTAATTTTTAGTTTATTCCTCCACTTGAAATGTTGCTCACTAACACTTGCATAAAGATAAATTCATATCATTTTTAGTTTTTATTTCTCTCTAAATCTTTTTCCCCACTCAGTTATAATCTTAACATTTGTGGACTCACCATCAGATGCTGTGAAATCTATTATGAATTTCAGGAACTAATAGTTTTATCAAAAACTACAGATTTCTTAGAAGTTGATAAACTTAAGACTACAAACTTCTATGCATAAAAACAACTTAGTAATTAAAATTTAAATTGGTGAGGAGGGAATAAACAACCATGCATTACATCAGTAAACCAATTTTAACAGACTCTATATCACCACAACAAAGCATTCTTGAAATATACCGAAATACTATAATTTTGTCCATGGTACAAGTGCTATGATGTGGGCAAAAGGACCCTGGGGACTCAGGAAACCTGTGAAGCCCTCACAGCTCCACCTCCTCATACCAGAGGCTATGTAGTGTGCTGGTTCAGAAAGTGGCTCAGGATCCAGAGTAGCTGCCCCATCACTTACAAGCTGTGAACCCTGACCGAGGCACTTAGTCCATTAATCTCACTGTGGCTCAATTCTCTCAGGTGTAAAATGGAGGTAATAATAGTCCACCTTCTCATAGTGTTCATGGTGAGGATTACATGGAGATTGTATAAATGTACATCTCAGACAAAGCAGTAAGTGCTTGGAACATGCTGAATATTCAGTACTAGTAACTGTTTCTTATTAGCAATTTGTTTTTTTTAACAGCTTTACTAAGATGTAATTTGCATACCATATAATTCATTTAAAATACACAATTCAATAGTTTTTAGTATATTCACAGAGTTGTGCAATCATCACCACAATTTTAAAACATTTTTATCACCCTAAAAAGAAACCCTGTACACTTTAGGAGTCACTTCCCATTTCCCTCAGCCCTCCCCCAGTCATAGGCAAACATTAATCTCAGTCTCCGGAGATTTGTCTATTCTGGACTTTGGGTATAAATGCAGTCATATAATAGTTGGTCTTTTCTGACTAGCTTCTTTGATTGAGCATAATGGTTTCAAGGTTTTTGAATGTTGTAGCATTTATCAGTACTTTTAATTTCTTTAAGTTGCCAAATACTACTCCATTGTATGGATATACAACATTTTATTTATCATTGACCAGTTGATGGGATGTCTCCACTTTTTGGCTCTTACAAATAATGTGGCTACGAACATTCACGTACCAGTATTTGTCTGAATGAACACCTGTGCTCAATTATGTTGGGTATATACCTAGGAGTGGAATTGCTAGATCATATGCTTATTCTATGTTTAATCTTTTGAGAAACCGCAGACTGCTTTCCAAAGGGATTGCACCGTTTTTGTATTCCCACCAACACCGTATGAGGGCTTCGGTTTCTCCACATCCTTGCCAATATTTGTTTTCATGTATCTTTCTCATTATAGCCATCTTCTTGTTATTCTTATTAGCTGATACCTAGTCGATTCCTACTCATGGGGACAGTGGCATCACTAGGGTTAGTGTTACCCACCGCGGTAACTCATGGTGTCACCCCTCCTTCCCCATGGATCTCTTCTCACACCAGGCCATATAGCATCTTTTGTAATGTTCATTATCAATTTAAATCATAGAATAAAATGTGATCAATAGAGTTGTAAATTGTTTAAATGTAATATTTCTAAGATTATACTAACTACAAAATTACAGCTCCGGTGGCACAGTGGGTAAGAGCTACGGCTGCTAACCAAGAAAGTCGAATCCACCAGCTGCTCCTTGGAAATGTTATGAGGCAGTTCTACTTTGTCCTATAGGGTTGCTATGAGTTGGAATTGACTTGACGGCAATGGGTTTGGTTTTTTGGTTTTAACAACAAAATTGTTTTGTGAAATCTTTCTACACTGGATTACAGCGTTATTCATCACAACATTATTAATAACTGAGCAGAAGGCTTTCTTTCTTTTCCTTTAAGTACTACTTCATTCTCAAAAAAGTTATTGGTATAGGTTGACATATACTAATTATCACAATATTGTAGCTAAAACACTAGAAAATTTGACAAAATCAGCAACTATAAAAACACTGGCAGCAATGAAAACAATAGCACATGCTTGTAGCACACACAGATGAAAACACGTGTTTCTAAGTGTCAATGCAATTGAGTAATAATGACAACTCTGACCGGAGCACTTTGGAAGGTTCAAAAAGTAAATTAGCATAGAGTTTTGGCCTTGTAGGTATATTGATACATGTAAGATGGGCTTATGATAAATGTTCTTGTTATAACTAACTACAGGAATACTTTTTTTTTTTAATTAATTTTTATTGTGCTTTAAGTAAAAGTTTACAAATCAGGTCAGTCTCTCATACAAAAATTTACATACACCTTGCTATACACTCCTAATTGCTCTCCCTCTGATGAGACAGCACAGTACTTCCCTCCACTCTCTCTCCTCATGTACATTCCAGTAGGTTCTGGCCACCTCTGCCCTCTCATCTCCCCTCCAGGCAGGAGGTGCCAACATAGTCTCATATGTCGACTTGATCCAAGAAGCTTGTTCTTCACCAGTCTCATTTTCCATCCCCTATTTTTTTTTTTATTCCAGTCCAATCCCTGTCTGAAGAGTTGGCTTTGGGAATGGTTCTTGTCTTGGGCTAATAAAAGGTGTGGGGTCCATGGTCTCCGGGGTTCCTCCAGTTCCAGTCTGACCATTAAGTCTGGTCTTTTTACGAGAATTTGGGGTCTGCATCCCACTGCTCTCCTGCTCCCTCAGGGTTTCTCTGTTGAGTTCTACAGGAATATTTTTACAAAAAATAATAAATTTCTGCTGAAACAGTGCACAAAAATTTTACAGACAGCATTTTGGTGTCACCCCCTTTGACAGTATCACCCAGTGCAGTCTGCACCCCCTGCGTCCCTCTAGTGACGCCATGGCATGGCGACTTCATGTGTGCATAGGGTTTTCAAGGCTGTGATGTTTCAGAAGCACATCACCAGGCTTGTTTTTTGAGGTGACTCTGGCTGAGTTAGAACTGCCAGCCTTAGTAGAGCGCTTAATCATTTGTTCCACCCAGAGACTCCATCTTAGGAGGTGCGAAGTGTTATCTCATTGTAGTTTCGGTTTGCATTTACTTGATGGCAAATGATACCGACCAATTTCATGTGCTTATTGGCCATTTGCATATATTCTTTGGAGAAATGCCTATTCAAGCTCTTTCCCCATTTGTTAATTGGGTTATTTGCCTTTTTATAATTGAGTTTAAAAGTTCTTTATATATTCTAGATACAAGACCTTTATCAGATATGTGATTTACAAATATTTTCTCCTATTTTGTGGGTTGCCTTCTCACTTTCTTTATGGTGTCTTTGAAACACAAAAGTTTTTTTTTTTTTTTTTTTGGATGAAGTCTCAATTATCTATTTTCTCTTTTGTTGCTTGTGCTTTTGGCGTGATATCCTAGAAAATGTTGATAATCCAAACTCAGGAAGATTTACGGCTATGCTTTTATCTACAAATTTTATTGTTTTAGTGTTTTCATTTAGGTCTTTCATCCACTCTGAGTTAATTTTTATATATGATGCGAGGTAAGAGACAAACTCCATTCCTTTGTGTGTAGCTATCCAGTTGTTCCAGCACCATTTGTTGAAAAGACTGTTCTCCCAATGAGATGTCTTGGCACCCTTATTAAAAATCAATTTACTGTAAATGTGAACATTTATTTTTGGAATCTCATTTCTATTTCACTGATCTATATGTCTATCCTTACGCCAGTACCACACAGCTATGAACTTGTAGTTACCATAGGAAATTTTGAAATTAGGAAGTGTGAGTTCTCCAACTTTCTTCTTTTCCAAGATTATTTTGGAAATTCTGAATACATTAACCTTACAAATGAATTCTGTAGTCAGCTAGTCATTTTCTACAAAGAAGCCAGCTGGTATTCTGATAGAGTTTGAATTGTATCTGTAGACCAGTTTGTAGAGTATTGACATTTTAACAACATTAAATGTTCCAAACTAGGATCGCAGGAAGTCTTTCCATTTACTTAGTTTTTCTTTATTTCAACATTGTTATGTAGTTTTCAGTGTCAGCTTGTACTTCTTGTCAAATTTATTGCTTTTTTATTTTTATACTATTGCAAAAAGAATTGTTTTCACAGTTTCATTTTCAAATTGTTCATTGCAAGTGTATAGAAAAACAATAGATTTTTGTATATTGATCTTGTATCCCAAAAGCTTGCTGAACTTGTTTATCAGTTCTGATGGTTTTTCAATGGATCTCTCAGGATTTTCTATATATGAGATCATATCATCTGCAAATAAAGACACTTTTACTTCTTTATTTCCAATATGGATGCCTTTTATTTCATTTTCTTGTCTAATGTGTTGGCTGGAATCTCCAGTACAATGTTGAAGAGAAATGGTGAGACACTTATTTTTTTCCTTCTATTAGGGTAAAAAATATTTAGTGTTTCTGTTTATGGTGTTAGCTGTGAGTTTTTTTGTAGATGCTCTCTATCAAGTTGAAGAGTTTCCCTTCTCCCTACTTTGTTAAGTGTTTTTTCATCATTAAAGATGATGATCAAATTGGTTTTTCTGCATCTACGGAGAAGATCATGTGATTTATGTCTTTTGTTCTATTAATATGACAAATTACATTCACTGTTTTTAGGGTTTTAAACCCTTTTTTCTTTCCTGGGATTAATCCCACTTGGTTGTGGTGTATAACCCTTTTTTATACTGCTGGATTCAATTTGCTAGAATCTGTTGAAGGTTTTTATGTCTATATTCATAGAGATATTGATTTATAGATTTCTTTTTTGTGTGATGTCTTTGGTGTTGCTGTGAGAGCAATGCTGGTCTCATAGAAAGAACTGGAAAGTGTTCCCTTCTTTTTGTGGAAGTTTGTAAAGAGTTGGTATTCATTTTTATTTAAGTGTTTTGTAAAATTTACCAGTGAAGTCATCTGTTCCTGGACTTTTGTCTGTGGGTAGATTTTTGGTTACTAATTCAATAACTTTTTTTGATATAGGATTATTCAAATTTTCAATTTCTCACTCAGTAACCTTTGGAAGTTTGCATTCTAACAATTTGCCCAATTCATCCAGGTCACCTAATTTGTTGGCATAAATTTTTCATAGTATTCCCTTATAATCCTTTTTTATTTCTCCAAGGTCAGTAGGAATGTTCCCCTTTCATTACTCATTAGCATAAATTAGTAAATTTGAGTCTAGCTAAAAGGCTGCCAGTTGTCAATTTGGTTGATCTTTTCAACGAAATTGCTGTTCCTTTCTACTCTTTTTAAACCACAGGCTTACATTCTTCTAATTTTTTTTTTCACAGCTTTTAATATCTTCCTTTTAAAATCATTTCAGTAATGAATAATTTGCCACAAATTCAATGTTTTCTTCAAGAAACATCTCCAAAATTCCTTGCATTCATGTCACTTAGGTACATTGTTTTTCCTTCAGCATATTCTTAACATCAAACATGCAATTTAAACATATCAGCTTTCGAACGATATGCTTTTGCTTCGTTTTCCCTACATTCCCCTGATCAAAATATAATTTGGTCACTCACTTAACACATTTATTAAACACCAACTCTGTGCCAGACCTGGCCTTTGTATGCATGAGTGAACACAACAGATACCATTTGTGCATTCAGAGAGCTTGCAGTCTAACAAGAAGAAGACAGAAAATAAAAAATCAACATGATAAATAAGTGGAACTTCTAGGATATTAGGAGGTAATATATGCAACGGGAAAAGAAAAGGGTATTTGGAGTGCTTGTAATAGTTACATAAGGGGCAGTTTTCAGTATTAAATGGCAGGTTGTGGTCAGACTAGGCCTCTCTGAGAAGGTGTGATTTGAGCAAAGACATGAAGTCACCCTGGAGAAGGTGTTCAAGGCAAGGGGGATCAGGTGAAGCAAAGGCCTAATGCGGAAACACTGAGAATTGTAAGAGGGGCTGAAGCAAACAAAGGAGAGAGGTCAAAGTCAGAAGAAAGCAGAATGGGGGGCAGGGGACAGATAATTAAAAAAATTTGGGCTTCTACTCTATGATGAAGCAGTGGTTCAAATTCTTATTCCTTAGAAGGTTTGGTAAGGATAATGAACTAATATATTTAAAAGTTCTTAGGAGTATACCTGGCCCATGGTAAATAAATGTGCAATAAACGTTAAAAAAAAAAAAAAATTTTTTTTTTTCCTATGGTGTTTGATTCTTGATCTTCTTATTCTTACTTCCCCAATCATCAGTTTTCCATCTTTTTTTTTTTTTCCTTTTGGATTTGCAAACCTCCTTCATTTCTCAACGTAAGTTTTTTTTTTTTTTTTCTGTAATTTTGCATGCTAAGTAACTTTCTCGCTTGTATCCTATTTTATTTTGGTTTAAATGAGCCTTTCCAAAAATCCTTTCATCACACGATCGTCCTTTCAAACTTGTTAGAGTTTTTCTTTTCTGAGGATCACCATAACGCAAAATTAGAACATAGTAACTATGGAGCCCACATGAGTGATGGCTAGCTTTTCATATTGCTGAGTCTTTTTCTCTTTCTTGGTCCCCATTTGTATTTTTAATGATCTTTCTTATTTTAGAAATGTTTTATATTTACAGAAAAGTTGTGAAGGTAGTGCACAGCACTATCTTCCATATATCCCATACCTAGTTTCCCCTATTATTAACTTCTTACCTTACAAAGGCACATTGTTGTAACTAACGAACCAATATTAACACATTATTATTAGCTAAAGTCCAGAGTTTATTCAGGTTTCCTTAGTTTTTACCTACCGGCCTTCTCTTCCAAGGTCTTATGTAAAATATATAAATTAAACCCATTATCGTTCGATTCTGACTCATAGTGATCCTATAGCACACAATAGAACTGCCCCATAGGGTTTTCAAGGAGCAGCTGGTAGATTTGAACTGCCTACCTTTTGGGGCTCACTGGGGCTCCATAAGATACCATATTATACTTACTCTTCTTGTCTCCTTATCTCCTTAGGCTCCTCTTGGCTGTGATAGTTCTCAGACTTTCCTTATTTGGGATAATCTTGACATTTTGAGAAATACAGGTATTTTGTAGGCTGTTCATAGCTGGGATTATCTGTGTTTTTTTTTCTCATGTTTAGACTGGGGATTTTGTTTTTTGGGAGAAGGTCCATGGAGGCAGTGCCATTTTCAGAACATCATATCAATGATACATGATATCAACATGACTTACCACCATTGATGTTGACCTGATCAGGTGGCTGATCAGGTTTCTCCAATGTAAAGTCATTCTTTTTTCTCTCCTTTCTATACTGCCCTGTTTAGAAGGACGTCCTTATTGCAGCCCACACTTAAGGAATCAAAAGTTAGGCTCTACCTCATTGTGGGCAGAGTATCTACATAAATTACTGAAATTCTATTGCATGAAAGATTTGACAATTCTTCCTCCATTTATTCACTTATTCAATCATTCATTTATACCAATATAGACTTACTAATTAGAACGTTAGACCTCCTGATACAGAGACACATTATACCAATAAGATCATCCCCAAAATGGAATCGTACCCCTGTCCTATTTCTTTCTCTTTTTCAAGTACGAGAAACTTACCCCAATATCAATGCTATTTTGGATGAATGAGACACTTTTCTCCCCAGACATATCTAAGAGGGCAAAGAAAAAAAAAAAAATCCCTTTTCACTATCCCCTTTAAAAGCCTATCTCTCAATATTTTTCCTCTCAAATACTGAATGCTTAACAACTGTGCTAAATATTTCTCTTTCAGGGAATCTTTATAAAACCAACAAAGCTATGAATGGATTCAATTCTAAAGACAGCAATAATAACAGAAAAACAAAATTATACAAATAAATTACCTGGCAAATGGTAGTATGACAGAAGGAAATGCCCCTGGACCCAAAGAGAATAGCAACAAGGGTCTGGAAATAGCAACAATTTTCATTCTTGTAAGGAATAAACTACACTAGCAAATAAAGGAGTCTCTGCAGTGACTAGGAGCACATTTTTCAGTGATAACATCAGAGCTGGGAGACAAGAATACAGAAATTCAGGGAAGAAAAAAGAGATCAGTGGCCAAGATAAACTGCTGCTATATATAGCAACAGGACTAAAGGAGTTACTACTTGTATTCAAAAACCAGTTAGATAATATGCCAAGGGAAAAAAAATGAAAACTTCAAATAACAGAATGACTTAAAATTATGCTGTATATGTTCCCTTCCATTTGCCTTAGAAAATTTATTTTCATTTCTTCATTTTGGGGAAAAAAATTTTCAGTGACACAGTCGTTTACAATTCTAAGGTAAGAAAACTCAAAGATGGATTCATTCCTCGTCCCAAATTACAATCAAAGCTAACTCATCTTCCCAGGTGTTTGCTTATGGACTATACATATAACTCAGTATAAATCAGGGTAGTTTTCCCACCATCAGAAATGTGTCTCCAGGACATTTCTTTGAGTTTTAAATAGAACAGTATTAAAAAAAAAAAAAAAGGCAAAACAAAATTTAAGGTTATTTTAAAAAATAAATCTCCATTTTTGGCTTTTCAAACTTCAGCTGAAAGGCTTACTTAAGGCAGATGGCAGTTTATTAAGTGTGATGGCCTCTTTCTCATTTTCAGTTTGTTGGGTTTCCATGTGTACATCTAAGATGAAATCAGTGGTTTCATGAGGGTCATTAATATTTGCATTTAATGACTTCTCTCTCTTTAAATATAAAATTGATCTTTTCCAAATGACTTGCAATTAGAAGCTAGATGACTATCCTTGTAAAATTACAGAGCCTTCGGGAGGCCAGCCTGATGCCCAAACCAATAAGATGCAGCGGCTCTGGGTTGTGGTAGAGTTGTCCCTTGACCTTTGACATTCAGCATATTCAAAATGGATGCGACTGAAAACTGAGGGGAAAAAATACTTAAAATAATCTCAAAATATCTGGTTTAACTGTAAAGTTAGTTATTGCAATGGCTTTTCCTACCTTTTATGCTGGTAAGCATTAGAATAGTTGATGTAAGCCACGTTTGAGCACAGGAGACCAATGAGAAATGATTCAAGATCTTGTACAATGTATCAGATGTCATATTGTAACTTATCCTCACAACTATAGTAAATTTAATTAGTCCCATTTTACAGATAAGGAAACTGGCTCCTATTAGTTAAATAATTTACCCTGAAATATACATATCTGCATTCACTTTCCACTATATGCCCCACTCAGGAGTTTCACTGCACACTTTTGGCAAACAGAAAACATTTTCACAGTTGGCATTTAGTAGATATCATCTTACTTTTCACTACTACTTTTAAAGTGATTGCCTCTCTTTGTTAGCTCATAATAAAGCAGTCAATATCTATGGCAAGTAAAGGAATTAAGGATGATTACATTAGTAACACAAAGCAACAAACTTGGCAGAATGCCATCTTTAAGTTTTTATGTACTTTGTATTATAACCATATTTTAGGAAGTCATAAATTCAAACTTTATTAAAGAAGCACCATGACACTGCTAAGCTACTGAGTTTTAGCAAAAAAGAAAACAAAATTGGTACCTAAGCAATTTCAAAAAATCATTGATCCTTTTGAAAAGTTGTTTATTGTTTTTGTTTTGTTTAAAGCTGTTTCAAATTTCCATGAGCTTTTGAATCAAGGCATGAGCCAGAAGTAGGACTACCTTACATTTGGGTAACTCACCTGCGTGTTGACAATAAACTCTTTTGTGAAGAGAAAGATTTTCCTTATATTTGGACTGAAATGTTGAACTGTTACATAATAAATGGGTTCTTCTTAATAAGGATATCTATAGTAACTGCCCAATGAACAACATCATGGCTGAGTGGACTGAATATCCCTGCCCTTGCAAAATGACAGCAAAGATAATCAAAACTATAAAGAACAGGAGTGAGAGGGAAATTTGGTTTTCAGCGTGACTCAGGGCAGGACAGCCTGGCAGGGCCTGGCAGAGTAAATGATTCCTTGGCATCTGACCATCCAACAGTGGAGAAGGAGGAGACCTGGCATTAAGGAGAAGGAGGACAGAACAGAAGGGCTCCTGGGGAATCCAAATGAAGGAAAACCCCTGCCAAAGAGTATTAAAAATGATTCCTAAGCTTTTCAACCACAGAATGAGAACTGCATGAAATTTTTAAGAGGACCAGGTAATTTTAAAATTTCCAGAGCCAGTGTGAAAAACTATTTGTTAAAATTAAGATATTACTTCTAATCCTAAAAATAGGACCAACTCAGAAAAATACCAAAGGTGTGGAGAGCACTGATGAAAGCAACCCCTTTTGGTGTTACCTAAATTTCTCTAATGTTTTCTCAGAAATTGCGGTCAAATTTGTCCTTCCTTCTAGTTCTCAAGGGCATCACAATTTTGATAGTCTAATCTCAGAGACCCACACACACAGGCTTATATAAATCCCTTTCATGGACCATGGGATATATATGCCTGTGTTACATTTTCCACCCCTGGAGGTTTATTGGCCAGCATTTGAGCCACTTTAGTACATTCTGGTATCATAAGTGGATACTGGTGAAACTGCCTAAAGAAGAAGGAAGTTGGTCTGAGCCACATTTGAGTGTTCAGTGCCATTCATATGGGGGATGCTTTCTGGAGGAGTGATTGTGTGAAACTTTTGTGTTTTTTGGCTCCTGTACAGTGGGATAAGGTTTGCAAGTATGTTTACTCTTTCCTTTGTGTTATAGGGAAGGTATGGTTACCAGCATTCAGAAATATTCAAGTAAGCAAGTTATTTTGGGGATGAAAACAGTTTGTGATGTACTTCCTGCACCATGGAACCGTTATGTCCCTCCTGTGTGGTATGTTTCATGGAACATGGTACTTAATTTGGCCCATTCTAAATGAAACTGAAACAATTACATGCAGCAAGTGCAATGTTTATTCAGTATTTTGTGTGTATTTTTGGAAAGTTGAGTAAGATATTTTATGTCTCAAGTGTAACCAGGAAGTGTGAGGTGCCATGAGACCGATATGTCTAGCATGTGTGATGTCCTTCATGGAACATGGGACTGATATGTCCCGCTTGCAATTGGCACCCCATTTTTTCCAATAATAAACTACCAACAAGCAGTGATTCAGCATTCATGCTATTAGCGGAAAAAATATGGCATCACCAAAAAATTGCAAAAAAAAAAAAAAATTCGTGAAAGGGATAAAAAGCAGTGGAGATGGGAACCTTACCAATTACATACATGTTACCTAACAACACTCTTCTGAGATACCCCTGGTGAAACGTCATTCACTTTGAGACTCAATCAATAGGAGCACAACTTTAGGAATTAAACTGCAAGTCATTTACTTTCTTTGCCTCTACTTTGTCATCAGTAAAATGAGAGATCATTGTAATTCTTAACATATAAGATTGTGGGGAAGATTGAAAGAAATACAGGTACAGGGTTTGGTATAGTGCTTAACATATAATTAACACTCACTTTATGTAGGCTGTAATTATTGTTGATTATTATCTGATTACCCCTTCTCCTCTGTGTCCAAAGGAAGTACTAAATTCGGTGGTAAAACTATAAGGCTTTGGAGTCATAGAGATCTGGGCTTAATTTACAGCTCCATCACCTAATAATTTCAATGACCATGGCAAATGACTTTACCTCTTGAGTAAAGCTTCCTCATGAACAAAAGGATGATTATGGATAACCTATTACACAGGGTTATCAAAATGATTGCATTTGCTGATGTACTTAAGGCATTTAGCATTAAACCCACTGCTGATGATTCACAGTGATCCCATGTATTAGAGTAGAACTGCTCTAGGGTTTTTTTTTTTTTTTGGCCATAATCTTTACAGAAGCAGATATCCAGGCCTTTCTTTCATAGCACCACTGGGTGGGTTCACACTGCCAACATTTAAGTTTTAGTAGAGTACAATTCGGTTGTGCCACCCAGGGACCCAGTAAGAAGTAAAACTGGTAGCAATTACTGTGACATATATCTATCCCAGGCACATCAACGCCTTTCTTGCCTACTTTAAAACACTTGAAAGAAAGCAGTAACTCACTGCATGGAAAGTTCCTTGATCCTTCAGGCACTTATTATACTTTTTCTACTGAAAAAAAGGTGAACTTTTAAAATACTGTAGCTCTGAAACCCTCATATATTCCTCTGCTTTTGCTCATATTCACTTCTTATAAACTGAGAACCAAAAAAAAGTTGAAAAATTCTAGGCATAATTGCAATGCAATGTTATTTTTTTTCGTTAGCGAATAGACGCCCCTTCACTGACTCCTACCTGTGTTCTCAGTAATCTCATTCTCTCTCTTCCTATCCTTCATCAAACTCTGTTATCAGAGCTCCTTTCATTGCCACCTTGAAGTAAAATCTGATAAAACTACAAATACTGAACATCTCAAAGATATATATGCATTCAAACTGGGATAAAAATCTAAAGTCTAAGAAAAGAAAGTAACTCTATTTCAACAAAGATATGGAATTTAACTATATAGTTGCAAGTGAGGAGTCACCAGGAAATTCTCGTGGTTCCCAAAAATTCTACCTATGATAAAAGTTAAACTCGTCCAAGAGAGCATGATAATAGGATCAGGAATGGGGAATAGGGAGAGTATAAATGGTCAGAGAAGATGCCAAATAGCTCTATGTCTTGCCTAATTATCTCTCTGCCAGTCTCCACTTGCTTCTCATGCAGCCTGGGTCCTAGATTTGAATCTTATCTTGATCACTCATTAGCTATATATAGGCAAGTCAAATAAATCATCTAATCCTGTTTCCTGACCTGTGAAAGGTTTATTTCTAATGTTTATTATGTCAAATTACCAAATATATATGAAAGCACTTTTCAAATGCCAGTCTAGTAAATACTAACCAGTTGCCATCAAGTCATCTCTGACTCACGGCAACCCCATGTGTGTCAGAGTCAGAGTAGCACCATGCTCCACAAGGTTTTCAGTGGCTGATTTTTTCAAAGTAGACTGCCAGACCTTTCTTCCAAGGTGCTTCTGGGTAGACTTGAACTTTCAACCTTTCAGTTAGCAGCTGAGCGCCTTAAATGTTAGCACCACCCAGGGACAATGCTTTTCCAACCTGACTTAAGTGGAACTTCAATGTCTACCTACTGTAATAGAAAATTTAAAAAGCACTGTATGAGCATAATTACAGACTTAAATCAACTGAAACATTATTAAAAATTGGGTATAATACCTTATATGAAAATATTTTAACATGTCACTGTGAAGAAGTTTGACCTGCTCTTCTTTTTTTAAATTTATGTTGTAATATTTTCAGTCATTCAAAAGTTAAATTTTATTTTACCTTTCTCCTTGTCCAGAAAACCCTATAGGAGTTCTTATGGCCCTAGCATAGAGCCGGAGCTCCTTAAACCTGCAATGGAGCTTCATCAGATGGAGGTTTACAGAAGCAGAGGCTCTTCTGTATTTAACTTCCTCTGGACTGGCAAGACCCTTGTTTGTCAAATGAGTTTTTTCATCAGACTTTCACTGAAGAAGCATTATGCTACCCTAGGCCTATGTCTTAGTGGGGACAAATAAGCAGATTCTTGAATCGTCTTCAATATACACATTTCATCAAAAGGGTGATGGCTTTCTTGACGTCTTACAGGATTTTGTCTTCTAAAGGATGTTTAATTTTATATTTTACACAAAAGACAATTTTGCATGGAAACCTTTGATTAAAGCATTACAGTGATAAGAAAGTTTTTGGATTCAAGTGTAATGGGATTTCCTACCCCTCCTCTTCCTGTTATAAATAACCCATTGGTTATTTAAACAGAGCACACTTATGTAATTCAGAGCTGGTGTAAGACTGTGAGGCTAGACACTTTGTATTGGCAGAGATGTTAAATTACTCAGTATGTTTCTTATTTATTCTTATTAACAGATGAGGGAAATGATGCTCATGAAAGCTAAGAAGATAAGGAACTTTCTGTGGCCTCTCTCCCTTTTGATCACATCCCCTCCTTTTCAGATGTTGTCATCAAAATCTCTGGGTGTCCAGGTATTCTCAGAAGGTGCACCACACTCAGGCCCTTTCCCTTCTTGGTCCACATAAAGAGTTATCTGTCCAGTACTGCCTTGACACTTTCACTACGAAGAACTAATGACTGATGTTGCACTGACATACCATCACAGCTTCAGATAGCATGTTCAGTGTCGAACTTTAAGGACTGATGGCCCGAATATGACCTTAACTTATTTAAAATGTTAAATCTCAAATACCATTCTCTATTTTTTATTTCCCCTAGCTACACATGCAAATGTCTGCATTCACACTAAGTTAATATGAAAAAGATTTAAACGCGGAAAAAGATTCTGAACCTACTCAGTTTTTAATGTTTAATGAAATGCATGCCAGGCAAAAGAGATGGTTTAAATAAGATCCAGAGTCTTATAACAATAGCAAATAGAGACATTTAAACCCAAATCAGTGAAAATGCATGTTCTTATTCATACATGATTTTTAAAAATTTCTTTGTCAGGGAAGCATAAATAAAACCTAAAGTAAGAATCAAAGCACTGAATTAATTAAAAGAGATGTCATTTAGGTTGTAAGCAGCGAGGTGTATTCAAACAAGAACAGGAAGATCTCAAACTGAATGAAAAAGACAATCAATAGATGTCAACATCAAGATGAAAAAGATATTAGGATTCTCTAGCAAAGATTTTAAAACAGCCATGAAAAAAATAAGCAATTACAAATATGGCTGAGACAAATGAAAAAAAAAAAAGTCAGCAAAGAAATAGAAAGTCTCAGTAAAGATAGAAGATATAAAGAATAATCAAATGGAAACAGGAACTAATGGAAATGAAAACAACAATAATAACAATAAAAACAATAAAACTCAGTAGATGGCCTCAACAGCAAAATGGAAGACAAATCCACAATTACAGTTGGAGACCTCAATATTTCTTTCTCAACAATTGACAAAACAACTACAGAAAATCAGCAATGATATAGAAGAACACATTACCATTATTAAGCAATAATATATAATTGATATTTTGAAACACTCCATCCAAAAATGGCATAACATATTCTTTTCAAGTGTGTATAAACCATATAACAAGATAGACCATATTTTGGGTCATAAAACAAATCTCAACACATTTTAAATAACTGAAACCATACAGAGTTTGTTCTCTGACCACAATGGGATCAAACTAAAAGGATAACAAGAATATCCTGAAATATTTGGAAACTAAAAAACACATTTCTAAACAAATAATCCATAGATTAAAGAAGAAGTTTCAGAGAAGTTAGGAAAAACACTTTAAAAATGAATGAAAGTACAACATATCAAAATTTGTGAGACACTACTGAAGCAGTACTGCAAGGGGCTTTTATAGCACAAAATACATATACTTGGAAAAGGAAAATTTTCAAGTCAATAATCTAAGCTCTCAACTGAAAACTTAGAAAAAGAAATGCAAAATAAACACAAAGCAAGTAAAATGAAGAAAATTAAAAAAAAATAAGAGCAAAAGTCTATGAAATTGAAAAGAAAAGAAAACAATGAAAAAGACAGCTGGTTCTTTGAAAAGGTCAACAAAGTTGACAAACCTTCAGCAAGATTCACAAATTAAAAATAAAAGAAAACATAGGTCATCAATATCAGGAATAGAATAGAGGATATAATTACACACTTTACGAACATCAAAAGACATAAATTTGACAACTGAACAAAATAGACCACTATCTAGAAAAATAAATCTTCACAACTCACCAACATGAAATAGATACTTTGAATAGTTCTATAACTATTAAAGCAAATTGAATTTATAATTTAAAAATTGACACACACACACAAAAGAAATCTCCAGACCACTATGGTTTCAATACACAATCCTTCCAAACATTTAAAGAAGAGTTAAGACCAGGGTAGGAAAGACTTACAAATTTATTCAATGATGATAGCATCACCCCAATAACAAAATTAGACAAAGACGGTACAAGAAAACTATAAGCTGATATCCCTCATAATATTCGCAAATAGAATTTGGCAATATATAAAAAGAATTACACACTATGATCAACTGGGGCTTATTTTAGTGATAAAAGGTTGATTCAAAATTCAAAAATCAGTCAATGTAATCTATTTTAACAGGGTTAGGAAGAAAAATCACGTGATATTATCAGTCAATGCAGAAAAAAATTTGAGAAAATTCAACACCCATTTCTGATTCAAAAGAAAAATCTCAGAAAAAGAAGACTAGAGAGGAACTTCCTCAGTTTGATAAGATGTACAGCTAACATTACATTTAATAGTGAAAAAAGTGAATACTTTCCCCCTAAAACTAGAAACAGGGCAAGGATGCTTGTTCTCACCACCCTTACCCGCATAGTGTTAGATGTTCTAGCCAGTGCATAAAGAAAGGGGAATAAAAAGCATACAGAATGAAAAGGAACAAATAAAACTGTCTCTATTTGCAGATGACACTAATGTCTCCATAAAAGAGTTTTCAGGAATCTACAAAACAAACAAAATCAAAAACCAAAAACTTCTATGACTGATAAGTGAATTAGGCAAGTTACATAATTCGAGAAAAACAATAATCAACTACATTTCTACCAACTTGGACACCAAATTTAAAAATACAATGCTATTTACAATCTCTCAATAAATGAATTTCTTAGGTATAAATCTAACACTCGTACATAGGGCCTGTATGCTCAAACCTACTCAGTGCTGTTGAATGAAATCAAAGATCTAAATAAATGGAGAGGCATACTGTTTTCATGGATTGGAAGATTCAACATACTAAAAACGTCAGTTCTCTCCAACTTGATATGTGCTTAATACAATTCCTATCAAAATCCCAGGAACACATTTATTTGTAGATACAGACAAGATTACTACAAAATTTATATGAAAAGTCAAAAGATCAAAAATAGCTAACACAATAAGGAAAAAGTAAACTCAAGTGGAAAGAATTAGTCTAACCAATTTCAATACTTAATATATAGCTACAGCAATCAAGATTATGGGTTATTAATGGAGAGAAAGGCACATAGGTCAATGGAATAGGACAGAGAAGTTAGAATCAGACCCATCTAATTTTTGACAAAGGTTCCAAACCAATTTGACAGAGGAAAAACTGTCTTTCGATGAACGCTGCCAGAATAATTGGACATTATAGGCAAAATTTTAAAAAAGTAATAAATGAACCTCAACCTAAGCCCAACCTAAGTCTCAGCACTTTACACAGAACTTACGTTGAAATGAATCACAGACTTAAATGTAAAACATAAAACTAAACAGCTTTTAGAAAAAATATGGTAAAAAAAAACTTTGGGATATACAGCTGGGCAATGAGTTTCTAGAATTGACACCAAATTATGATCCATAAAAAGAAAATACGTACATTAGACTTTATTAAAATTTGCTCTATGAAATGCCTGTTAAGAGGATGAAAAGACAAGCTACATAGTAGGAGAAAATATCTGCAAACCACCAACTGACAGACTAGTATCTAAAGCGTATAAAGGACTCTCAAAGTTCAAGGGTTTTTCAAGAGCTAAAACAAAAACAAAAAAATCCAATTAGAAAATGGGAAAAAGTCATGAACAGACATTGTTCTGAACAGGATACACAGATAGCAAATAAACACATGACAAGATGTTGAACATCATTAGCTATTAGGAAAGTGCAAATTAAAACCTTAATGTGGTATCACTACACATCTATCAGAATGGGTAAAAGAAGAAAAAAAAATAGTGAGTGATAACACCAAATGCTGGAGAGAATGCAGAGAAATTAAATCATTCAGAGGTGCTGGGGTGAATGTAAAATGGTTCTGCCACTCTGGAAAACAGTTTGGCAGCTCCTTAAAAACTGAACATGCAACCACCATATGACCCAGCAATGGTATTCCTGGGAATTTACCCAGAAAAATAAAGACTTAAAAAAAAACTTAGGTCCACACAAAAGCCTATATATGAATGTTTATAGCAGCTTTTTATGTGTAGCCCCAAACTGGAAGCAACTCAAATGTCCTTCAACAGACAAATGAAACAAAATGTGGTAAGTCCATACCAAGATTACTACTTAGCAATAAAAAGGAATAAACTATTGATACACACAACAACCTGGGTACATCTTCAGAGTATTATGCTGAGTGAAAAAGGCTAATTACAAAAGATTGCATACTCTCATGATTCCATTTATTTAACATTCTTGAAATAACAAAATTATAGAAATAGAGAACACGTTAGTGATTGCAGGAAGTTAAGGAGGGGGAGGTGTATCAGAGTGGCTAGAAAAGGGCAACATAAATGTTTCCTCTGATGATGTAAATATCTTGTATCTTGACAGTATCAATGTCAATATCCTCATTGTGATATTGTGTTACCGCTGGGAAAACTGGGTAAAGAGTACATATGATTTCTCTGTATTATTTCTTACAACTGCACGTGGATCGACAAATATCTAAAAAAGCTCTATGCCTTATATAAATTCCTTCTAAAGTTTCCAACTGCCTAGAAGGGAAAATTCAGTGTTCTGTATATTGTCTTCTGAAGAAATCAAAGCCATATGCATAAATGATGATAGATTGTATGCTTTCATCTGGGAACTCATATATGTGAACTTATGGGTCTGAGTGAAATAGTTAATGACTAAACGGTCAATAAGCCTTAGAATACTCTAGTCTCCTGAATCCTGCCTATTCATTTCTATGCGTTGCCTATATTAAAATTATTAACAATCACATCTTAAATGTCAGGAAATTGAAATAATATGTTCGAGATTGGCCCCTAGTTCTCCAAGCATGGGTCATAGAGCCCTGGAGGTCCCTAAGACCATTTCAGGGGATCCATGAGGTCAACACTATTTTCAAAAATATTATGTGACATTTCACTATGGTGACGTTTTGCACAGATGGTGGAAAAAAATTGCTGGCATTTTAGCAAGAATCAAAACAGTGGCACTGAAGTGTCATAGTAGTTATTATATACGTGACTGCCTTCTACTCAGACTAAAAATAAGCACCAGCTGCACTTAAGAATGCGCTTGAAAAGCAGAAAAAATTATTGATTTTATGAAATTTCAACCCTTGAGTAGATGCTGTTTTCAGTATTCCATTTGGTGAAATGGGAAGTATGCATAAAGCACTTCTGATGCATGCCAAAGTATGATGTTTGTCTCTAGAAAAGGCACTTGAGTGATTGCTTGCAGTCTGAGTTGAGCAAGCTGCTTTTATCACGGAACAACACTTTTACTTGTAAGAACAGCTGAGAGACAAACTGGTTATTCAGATTTGTGTACTTGTCAGACATTTTCATGAAAATAAACAAGATGAATTTGTCATTTCAAGGAAAACAACTGACAGTATTTGTTGCTAATGATACAATTTGTCATTTAAAGTGAAATTTAGAATTTTGGAACACTTGAATCTGCTACTGTGAGTTTGGTAGCTTTTTAATACTTAAAACTTTTGATGAGAGTGTGGTGATATTAACAAATGTGATTTTTAATATTATATAATGAAATGTGTCAACACTTGGAAGATATGCATAACTCAGTGAGCCAATATTTTCCAAATGAACACTGAGTGGTATAACAAAATTAGGCATCAGTAAAAAAAAAAAAAAGAACAAAAATATCCAAAGTATATGATAGGCCAATGGATTTGAAAGTTGTTGCTGTTCGGTGCCCTCGAATCAGTTCCTACTCATAGCAGCCCTGCACAAAACAGAATGAAACATGGTCCTGCGCCATCCTCACAATCATTGTTACGCTTGAGCCCACTGCTGTAGCCATGTGTCTATCCATTCCATTGAGGGTCATCCTAATTTTTGCTGACCTTCTACTCTACAAAGCATGATGTCCTTCTCCAGGGACTGGTCATTTCTGATAACATGTCCAAAGTATGAGGGGTGAAGTCTCCCCATCTGTCTTAGTTATCTAGTGCTGCTCTAAAAGAAATACCACAAATGGATGGTTTCAACAAACAGAAGTTTATTCTTTCACAATTTAGAATTCCAAATTTAGGGCACTGGCTCCAGGGGAAGGCACTCTCTCCCTGTTGGCTCTGGAAGAAGGTCCTTGTCATTAAGGTTCCTCTGGACTATCAGTTTCTCAGCACAGGGACCCCAAGTCAAAAGGACACACTCAATCTTGCCTCTTGTTTCTTGGTGGTATGAGATTCCCATGTCTCTCTGCTTGCTTCTCTCTAGCTCAAAAGAGATTGCCTCAAGGCATAATACAATCTTGTAGATTGAGTCCTGCTTCATTAAATAACTTCCACTAATCCCATTTCACCAACATCATATAGATAGAATTTACAACACACAGGAAAATCACATTAGATGACAAAATGGTGGGCAATCACACAGTACTGGGAATCATGGCATAGCCAAGTTAACAGATATTTTGGGGGGAGGGCACAATTTAATCCATAATACTATCCTTGCTTCTTTGGAGCATTCTGGCTATACTTCTTCCAAGACAGATTTGTTCTGGCAGTCCCTGGTTCAATGTTCTTTGCCAACACCATAATTCAATTCTTCAGTCTTCCTTATCCACTGTCCAGCTTTAATATACATATGAGGCGATTGAAAACACCATGTCTTGGTCAGGCACACACTAGTCCTTAAAATGACATCTTTGCTCTTTAACACTTTAAAGAGGCATTTTGCATCAATGTGCCCAATGCAATGTGTCCTTTGATTTCTTGACTGCTGCTTCCATGGATGTTGATTGTGGATACAAGCAAAATGAAATCCTTTACAACTTCAATATTTTCTCTGTTTATCATGATGTTGCTCATTGAATTTAAAGGTAAGAGCAAAAAAGTTAATAGATTTCAGGTTAAAACTAATCCTTGAGAAACTATGACCTCTCTAGTTTTGGCGTGATATTGAAGAATGTTATTGTTAGGTGCCGTCAAGTGTGTTCTGATTCACGGCGACTCTATGTACAACAGAAAAAACACTGCCTGGTCATGTGCCATCCTTAAAATCATTGTTATGCTTGAGCTCATTGTTGCAGCCACTGTGTCAATCCACCTCACTGAGGGTCTGGTATGGTGAAAGGATACAACCCTGACTCACACCTCTCCTGATTATAAACCACACAGTATCCCCTTGTTCTGTAAAACGACTGCCTCTGTGTCTACATAAAGGTTCTGGATGAGCACAATTAAGTGTTCTGGAATTCCCATTTATCCAAACCAGTTATTCATAATTTGTTATGATCATACAGCCAAATGCTTTTACACAGTCAATAAAACTCAGACAAATACTTTCTGCTATTTTTTGCTCTTAGTCAAGATCCATGAGACATTAGCAATGATATCCCTTGTTTCAAGTCCTCTTCTGAATTCTGCCTGAATTTCTGACAGTTCCCTGTTGACGTATCGCTGCAACTGCTTTTGATAATTCTGTTGGATCAAATACAGATCTCTTTCAGTTGATTGGTCAGGTAGCTGTCTTCCAAATTTCTTGGCATAGATGAGTGAGTGACTCCAACACTGCATCCATTTGTTGAAACATCTCAATTGATATTCCTTTAATTCCTGGAGTCTTGTTTTTCAGAAATGCCTTTGGTGCACATTGGGCTTCTTCCTTCAACACGATGGGTTATTTTTTTTTTTAATTGTGCTTTAAGTGAAAGTTTAAAAATCAAGTCAGCCTCTCATACAAAAACTTATACATACCTTGCTATGTAACCCTAGCTGCTCTCCCCCTAATGTGACAGCACATTCCTCCACCCCACCTGTGTCCATTCAGTCAGCTCCTGTCCCCCTCTGCCTTCTCATCTCCCCTCCAGACAGGAGCTGCCCACACAGTCTCATGTGTCTACTTGAGCCAAGAAACTCACTCCTCACCAGTATCATTTTCAGTCTTATAGTCCAGTCCAATGGGTCTGTCAGTTTGTCATACTTTGGGGGCTTGTGTGTTGCTATGATGCTGGAAGCTATGCCACCGGTATTCAGATACCAGCAGGGTCACCCATGAAGGACAGGTTTCAGCTGAGCTTCCAGACCAAGACAGACTAGGAAGACTAGTACCCGGCAGTCTACTTCTGAAAAGCATTAGCCAGTGAAAACCTTATGAATAGCAGCAGAACATTTTCTGATATAGTGCTGGAAGATGAGCCCCCAGGTTGGAAGGCACTCAAAAGATGACTGGGGAAGAGCTGCCTCCTCAAAGTAGAGCTGACCTTAATGACACGGTTGGAGTAAAGCTTTCAGGACCTTCATTTGCTAATGTGGCACAACTCAAAATGAGAAGAAACAGCTGCAAACATCCATTAATAATCGGAACCTAGAATGTACAAAGTATGAATCTAGGAAAATTGGAAATTGTCAAAAATGAAATGGAATGCATAAACATCGATATCCTAGGCATTACTGAGCTGAAATGGACTAGCATTAGCCATTTTGAATCAGACAATCATACAGTCTACTATGCTGGGAATGACAACTCAAAGAGGAATGGTATTGCATTCATCATCAAAAAGAATGTTTCAAGATCTATCCTGAAGTACAATGCTGTTAGTGATAGGATGATATCCACACGCCTACAAGGAAGACCAGTTAATATGAATATTATTCAAATTTACGCACCAACCACTAGGGCCAAAGATGAAGAAATAGAAGATTTTTATCAGCTGTTGCAGTCTGAAATTGATCGAACATGAAATCAAGATGCATTGATAATTACTGGTGATTGCAATGCGAAAGTTGGAAACAAAGAAGAAGGATCAGTAGTTGGTGATAGAAACAATGCTGGAGATCGAATGACAGAATTTTGCAAGACCAACGATTTCTTCATTACAAATACCTTCTTTCACCAACAGAAAAGGCTACTATACACATGGACCTCACCAGATGGAACACACAAAAATCAAATTGACTACATCTGTGGAAAGAGACGATGGAAAAGCTCAATATCATCACTCAAAACAAGGCCAGGGGCCAACTGTGGAACAGACCATCAATTGCTCATATGCAAGTTCAAGCTGAAACTGAAGAAAATCAGAGCAAGTCCACGAGAGCCAAAATATGACCTTGAGTATATCCCACCTGATTTAGAGACCATCTCAAGAATAGATTTGATGCATTGAACACTAGTGACCGAAGACCAGATAAGTTGTGGAATGACATCAAGGACATCATCCATGAAGAAAGCAAGAGGTCACTGAAAAGACAGGAAAGAAAGAAAACACCAAGATGGATGTCAGAGGAGACTCTGAAACTTGCTCTTGAGCATCGAGCAGCTAAAGCAAAAGGAAGAATTGATGAAGTAAAAGAACTGAACTGAAGATTTCAAAGGACCTCTCAAGAAGACAAAGTAAAGTATTATAACGACAAGTGCAAAAAGCTGGAGATGGAAAACCAAAAGGGAAGAACACGCTCAGCAATTCTCAAGCTGAAAGAATTGAAGAAAAAATTCAAGCCTCGAGTTGCAATAGTGAAGGATTCCATGGGGAAAATATTAAACGATGCAGGAAGCATCAAAAGAAGATGGAAGGAATACACAGAGTCATTATACCAAAAGGAATTAGTCGATTTTCAACCATTTCAAGGAGTGGCATATGATCAGGAACTGATGGTACTGAAGGAAGAAGTCCAAGCCTCTCTGAAGGCGTTGCCAAAAAACAAAGCTCCAGGAACTGATGGAATATCAATTGAGATGTTTCCACAAACAGATGCAGCACTGGAGGTGCTCACTTGTCTAAGCCAAGAAATATGGAAGACAGCTTCCTGGCCAACTGACTGGAAGGGATCCATATTTATGCCTATTCCCAAGAAAGGTGATCCAACTGAATGTGGAAATTATAGAACAATATCATTATATCACATGCAAGCAAAATTTTGCTGAAGATCATTCAAAAACGGCTGCAGCAGTATATCGACAGAGAACTGCCAGAAATTCAGGCCGGTTTCAGAAGACGATGTGGAACCAGGGATATCATTGCTGATGTTAGATGGGTCCAGACAGAAAGCAGAGAATACCAGAAGGATGTTTTTACTTGTGTTTTATTGACTATTCAAAGGCATTCGACTGTGTGGATCATAACAAACTATGGATAACACTGCGAAGAATGGGAATTCCAGAACACTTAATTGTGCTCATGATGAACCTTTACATAGATCAAGAGGCAGTTGTTCGGACAGAACAAGGGGATAGTGATTGGTTTAAAGTCAGGAAAGGTGTGCGTCAGGGTTGTATTCTTTCACCATACCTGTTTAATCTGTATGCTGAACAAATAATATGAGAAGCTGGACTATATGAAGAAGAACAGGGCATCAGGATTGGAGGAAGGCTCATTAACAACCTGCATTATGCAGATGACACAACCTTGCTTGTTGAAAGTGAAGAGGACTTGAAGCACTTACTAATGAAGATCAAAGACTACAGCCTTCAGTATGGATTACACCTCAACATAAAGAATACAAAAATCCTCACAACTGGACCAATGAGCAACATCATGATAAACAGAGAAAAGATTGAAGTTGTCAAGGGTTTTATTTTACTTGGACCCACAATCAACAGCCATGGAACAGCAGTTAAGAAATCAAAAGACGCATTGCATTGGGTAAATCTGGTGCAAAGGGCCTCTTCAAAATATTAAAGAGCAAAGATGTCACTCTGAAGACTAAGGTGCGCCTGAACCAAGGCATGGCTTTTTCAATCACATCATATGCATGTGAAAGCTGGACAATGAATAAGGAAGACCGAAGAAGAGTTGACACCTTTGAATTGTGGTGTTGGCGAAGAATATTGAATATACCATGGACTACCAAAAGAACGAACAAATCTGTCTCGGAAGAAGCGCGGCCAGGGTGCTCCTTAGAGGCAAGGATGGCGAGACCGTTGTGTCTTACATACTTTGGACATGTTATCAGGAGAGATCAGTCCCTGGAGAAGGACATCATTCTTGGCAGAGTACAGGGTCAGCAGAAAAGAGGAAGACCCTCAATGAGGTGGATTGACACAGTGGCTGCAACAATGAGCTCAAGCATTAGAACGATTGTAAGGATGGCACAGGACCATGCAGCATTTCGTTCTGTTGTGCATAGGGTTGCTATGAGTCGGAACCAACTCGACGGCACCTAACAACAACAACAACAGTCCAGTCCAATCCCTGTCTGAAGAGTTGGTTTTGGGAATGGTTGTAGTCTTGGGCTGGGGACCGTGACCTCTGGGGTCCCTCCAGTCTTGGTCAGACCATTAAGTCTGGTCTTTTTACAAGAATTCTCTCACTCCATCAGGGATTCTCTGTTGTGTTCCCTGTCAGGGCAGTCATTGGTGGTAGCCGGGCACCAGCTAGTACTTCTGGTCTCAGGCTGATGGCATCTCTGGTTTATGTGGCTCTTTCTGTCTCTCGGGCTCATAATTACCTTGTCTTTGGTTGTTCTTCATGCTCCTTTGCTCCAGGTAGGTTGACACCAATTGATGCTTCTTAGATGGTCCCTTGCTAGCATTTAAGACACCAGACGTCACTCACCAAAGTGAGATGCAGAATGTTTTCTTAATACATTTTGTAATGCCAATTGACCTAGATGTCTCCTGAAATCATGGTTCCCAGACCTCTGTCCCTGCTACTCTGGCCTTTGAAAGATTTGGTTGTATACAAGAAACTTTGCTTTTTGTTTAGTCCAGTTGTACTGACCTCCTCTGTACTGTGTGTTGTCTTTCACTTCACCTAAAATAGTTCTTGTCTACTATCTAATTAGTGAAAACCCCTCTCCCTCCCTCACTTCCCACCTTACAATAGTGGTCTCATACAATATTTGTCCTTTTGCAACTGACTAATTTCACTCAGCATAATGCCTTCCAGATTCTTCCATGCTATGTTTCAAGGATTCATTGTTGTTCTTAATTGTTGCATAGTATTCCATTATGTGAATATACCATATTTATCCACTCGTCCATTGATGGGCACCTTAGTTGCTTCCATCTTTTTGCTATTATAAACAGTGCTGCAATGAACATAGGTGTGCATAGATCTGTTTGTGTGAGGGCTCTTATTTCTCTAGAATATATTCCAAGGAGTAGGATTGCTGGAGAGTATGGTAGTTCTATTTCTAGCTTTTTAAGGAAGCATCAATTGATTTCCAAAGTGGTTGTACCATTTTATATTCCCACCAGCAGTGTACTAGGGTTCTAGTCTCTCCACAACCTCTCCAACATGTATTATTTTGTGTTTTTTGAATTAATGCCAGGCTTGTTGGGATGAGATGGTACCTCATTATAGTTTTGACTTTCATTTCTCTAATGGCTAATGATCATGAGCATTTCCTCATGTATTGGTTATCCACCTGAACAGCTTCTTTGGTGAAGTGCCTGTTCATATCCTTTGCCTTTTTTTTAACTGGGCTGTTTTTCTTTTTGTTCCTGCGTTTGTGCAATATCATGTAGCTTTTAGAGATCAGATGCTGATTGGAAATGCCATAGCTGAAAGCTTTTTCCCAGTCTGTAGTTAGTCTTTTTACTCTTTTGGTGAAGTCTTTGGATGATTGTAAGTGTTTGATTTTTGGGAGCTCCCAGTTATTTAGTTTCTCTTCTGGTGTTTGTGTATTGTTAGTAATGTTTTGTATACTGTTTATGCCATGTGTTAGGGCTCCTAGCATTGTCCCTGTTTTTTCTTCCATGATCTTTATCGTTTTAGTCTTTATGTTTAGGTCTTTAATCCATTTTGAGTTAGTTTTTTTTTTGCATGGTGTGAAGTATGGGTCTTCTTTCATTTTCTTGGAGATGGATATCCAGTTATGTCAGCACCATTTGTTAAAGAGACTGTCTTCTCTCCATTTAACAGACTTTGGGCCTTTGTCAAATACCAGCTACTCATATGTGGATAGATTTATGTCTGGATTCTCGATTCTGTTCCATTGGTCTACGTATTTGTTGTTGTATCAGTACCAGGCTGTTTTGACTACTGTGGCAGTATGATAGGTTCTAAAATCAGGTAGTGTGAGGCCTCCCACTTTGTTCTTCTTTTACAGTAATGCTTTACTTTTCCGAGACCTCTTCCCCTTCCATATGAAGTTGGTGATTTGTTTCCCCATCTCATTAAAAAATGTCGTTGGAATTTGGATGGGATTGCATTGTATCTACAGATCACTTTGGGTAGAATAGACATTTTCACAATGTCAAGTCTTCCTATTCATGAGTAAGGTATATTTTTCCACTTATATAGGTCTCCTTTGGTTTCTTGCAGTAGTGTCTTGTAGTTTTCTTTGTATAGTTCTTTTATGTCTTTGATTAGATTTACTCTTGAGCATTTTATCTTCTTGGGGACTATTGTAAATGGCATTTATTTTGTGATTTCCTCTTTGAAGTTCTCTTTGTTGGTGTAGAGGAATCCAACTGATTTTTTATGTTTATCTTGTATCCTGATACTCGGCTGAAATATTAGTTTCGGTAGTTATCTTGTCTATGCTTTAGAATTTTCTGTGTATAAGATCATGTCACCTGCAAATAGAGATACTTTTTACTTCTTCCTTACCAATTTGGATGCACCTTATGTCTTTATCTGTTTGTCAAATGCCTGTTCTGCATCAATTGATAGGATCATGTGGTTCTTGTCTATTGTTTTATTTATGTGATGGATTATTTTGTTTTTCTAATGTTAAACCATCCCTGCATACATGGTATGACTCCCACTTGATCATGGTTATTTTTTTCATGTGTCGTTGAAATCTATTGGCTAGAATTTTGTTGACAATTTTTGTGTCTAAGTTAATGAGGGATATAGGTCTGCCATTTTCTTTTTTTGTGGTGTCTTTACCTGGTTTTGGTATCAGGGATATGCAGGCTTCATAGAATGAGTTTGGGAGTATTCCATCCTTTTCTATGCTCTGAAATACCTTTAGTAGTAGTGGTATTAACTGCTCTCTGAAAGCTTGGTAGAATTCTCCAGTGAAGCTGTCAGGGCCAGGGTTTTTTTTTTTTTTCATTGTTGTTGTTGAAAGTTTATCAATTACCTTTTCAATCTCTTCTTTTATTATGGGTTTATTTAGTTGTTCTACCTCTGTTCATATTAGTTTAGGTAGGCAGTGTGTTTCTAGAAATTTTTCCATTTCTCTAGGTTTTCAAATTTGTTGGAATATAATTTTTCCTAGTAATCTGATATGATCATTTTAATTTCAATTGGGTCTGTTGTGATAGCACCCATCTCATTTCTTATTCAGGTTATTTGCTTCCTCTCCTGTTTTTCTTTTGTCTGTTTGGCCAATGGCTTATCGATTTTGTTGATCTTTTCAAAGAATAAGCTTTTGGTCTTGTTAACACCTTCATTTCTTTTTTTCTCTTTCATTTAATTCTGCTCTAATTTTTAATATTTGCTTTCTTCTGGTGCCTGATGGTCTCTTTTGTTGTTCTCTATTTGTTCAAGTTATAGGGATAATTCTTTGATTTTGTGTGCATTTATTGATACAAATTGACCTCTGAGCACTACTTTAGCTGTGTCCCAAAGGTTCTGATAGGAAGTGTTTTCATTCTTATTGTATTCTATGAATTTCTTTATTCCATCCTTAATTTCTTCTATAATCTAGTCGTTTTTGAGCAAAGTGTTGTTCAGCTTCCATGTGTTTGATTTCTTTTCCCTGATTCTTCTGTTATTGATTTCTATTTTTATGGCTTTATAGTCAGATGAGATGCTTTGTAAAATTTCAATGTTTTGGATTCTGTTAAGGCTTGCTTTATGACCTAATATGTGGTTTATTCTGGAGAATGTTCGACGTGCGTTGGAAAAGAGGTATACCTGGCTGCTGTTGGGTGGAGTGTTCTGTATATGTCTCTGGTTTCAAGTTGGTTGACTGTGGCATTTATATCTTCTGCATCTTTATTGAGCTTTCTAGATGTTCTGTCTTTCACAGAAAGTGATGTGTTGAAATCTCCTATTATTACTGTGGAGCTGTCTATCTCCCTCTTCAACCGTCGTTAGAGTTTGTTTAATGTATCTTGAAGCCTTGTCGCTGGGTGTGTAAATATTTTTTATGGTTATATGTTTTTGGGTTATCCTCCTGGTATATAAAAAAAAAGTGACTGTTTAATCATTATACAGTGTCCTTCGTTATCCTTTATGGTGGATTTTAAAGTCTATTTTGTTGGAAATTAAGATTGCCACTCCTGCTCATTTTTTGATTGTTGTTTGGCTTGATACATTTTTTCTGCCCTTTGAGTTTTTGTTTGTTTGTATCTTTAAGTCTAAAGTGTGCCTCTTGTAGGTAGCATATAGACAGATCATTTTTTTTATCCATTCTGCCACTCTCTCTTTATTAGTGCATTTAGTCCATTTACATTCAGCGTAATTATGGTTAGGTATTATCAGTTTAGTTCTGCCAATTTGATGCCTTTTTTGTGTGTGTTGTTGACAGTTTATTTTTTCCACTTAATTTTTTGTGCTGAGTAGCTTTTCTTCATACATTGTCTTTTCCTCTGTTTCATTGTTGTCAATTTAGTTTTTGCCGAGTCTTTGTTTTTCTTGTATTTTATTTTGATGTGTAGGATTGTTAGTCTCCTTTGCAGTTACCTTAATATTTACCCCTATTTTTCTAAGTTTAAACAAAACTTTTATCTCTTTATATTGTCTTGACTTCCTGTATATCTGAAAGATCTATGACTACATATTTTAGTCCCTCTTTATTGATTTAATGTTGTCATCTTTTACATAATGACATCACTATTTCCCTGTTTTGAGCATTTTTTGTCTTGATTTATTTTTGTGATTTTCCTGTCTGGGTTGATATCTGGTTACTCTGTCTTATGTTCTACCTTTGGGTTTTGATCTGATGTTACTGATTTCCTAACCAGAGGACCCTCTTTAGTATTTCTTGTAGTTTTGAGTTGGTTTTTGCAAACTCGCTAAACTTTTGTTTATCTGGAAATGTCCTAATTCTGCCTTCATATTTGAGAGACAGTTTTGCGGATATATGTTTCTTGTCTGGCAATTTTTTTTTTCCTTCGAGGTTTTATGTATGTCATCTTATTGCCTTCTTGACTGCATGATTTCTGCTAAGTAGTCCGAGCTTATTCTTATTGATTCTCCTTTGTAAGTGACTTTTGGTTTATCCCTAGCTGCTCTTAAAATTCTCTCTTTATCTTTGGTTTTGGCAAGTTTGATTATAATATGTCTTGGAGACTTTCTTTTGGGATCTACCTTTGTGGGGTTCGATGTGCATCCTGGATAGATATCTTCTTATCTTTCATGATGTCAAGGAAGTTTTCTGCAAGCAAATCTTCAATAATCCTCTGTATATTTTCTGTTCTCTCTCCCTGTTATAGTACTCCAATCACTTGTAGGTTATTTCTCTTGACAGAGTCTCACGTGATTCTTAGGGTTCCTTCATTTTTTTTAATTCTTTTGATTTTTCTTCAAACATATTGGTGTCAAGTGTTTTATTTTCCATCTCACTAATTGTCTTCCATTTCCTCAATTTTGTTCCTCTGACTTTCTATTGAGTTTTATAATTCTGAAAATTTATTGTTAATCATCTGAATTTCTGATTACTGTCTCTCTATGGATTCTTGCAGCCTACTTAATTTGTCATTAAGCTCTTGAATAACCTTCTTAATTTCCTCCACTGCTTTATCTATGTGTTCCTTGGCTTGTTCTGCTTTTTGCCTGATCTTCTTCCTGATCTCTTGAAGAATTGTGTATATTAATCTTTTGTATTCTACCTGGTAATTCAGGAATATATCTTCATCTGGAAGATTCCTTGATTCTTTTTGGGGGGAGCTTGTTGAGGTGATTATGGTCTGCTACTTTACATGATTTGCTATTGACTGTTGTCTCTGAGCCATCTCTAAGTTATTGTATCAATTTATTTTATGTTTGCTTACTGTTTTGTAGCTTCTTGCTTTGCTTTGTTTTGATATGCCCAAATAGGCTGCTTGAGTGAGTTAGCTTGATTATTTGTATCTTTGAAGCTCTAATGTTCTGTCACCATATGGCTAGATGTGTTACCAGGCATATGAGCCCAGGAGTCCATTCACTTTTCTTGTGTGGATTCAGCTCAATTGTCCAGGTAGTTGGCCACCAAGTGAGTGGTGCAGGCTCTCACCTAAAGTCTTAGAGGAGAAGGGGTTATTGGTGTAGGCACAGCTACCTGGCTGCAGCAGGGAGTCATGCTCTGAGCAAGGCAGGGGCCTGACAATCGTCCCCCAAATTTCTGTGAGGAAAGTGCACACCTGTTCCCTAGAGCACACAGGTGGGTGGACTCCACAGCCAGACCATGGGCACCCATGCTTTTGGCTGTAAGGACTGGGTGGTACCAACTATCCTTGGACACCTGTTGCAGGTGGCTAGGCGGCATGGGTGGAGCCACCAGTTCTCAGGCCCCTGATGTGGGTAGGCGAGGACCCCGCTTAATATGCAGAGTGGTGTCAGTCATCAAAAACTCGCCTCTCCACCACATAGCTGTAACAGTTAAGTCAGGCTTCAGGCACATACACCATTACACTGTGCCAGTGAGGGCCTAAGCTATTGAAATGGACCCACACAGGTCCATGCAGGGGTGAAAAACATTCAAAGTCCATGCACTGCTAGTGCCTATGCCTAGTCAAAGGTGCCATTTCTGCCCTGAGTTCCCAGCTTAGGGGAGCTGGCAGATTATTTTTTCCCCATTTGTTAATTTGTTCCTACTCCAAGGCTGGGAGAATGGCTCAGGATGTGCAGAACCAGGGAAAGTGACTGCCACTGAAGCCAGCTTGGGAGCTGGAGTAGACGGATGAGGGATTGGATAAATGGGATACAGTTCTTTCAAAAGGAGTGCTTTTTGATCCATGCAGTAAATTAGACACAAGTATTTTTGCTAAGAGTGCTGTTCTTCACTGATTCTGGAAGTGTGAGTAGAATCTGTGCAGCTCTCTCCCTACCACTGAGGAAACCATGTCCCAAACGCTACCACCAGCCCCACTGTGCTTGTGCCAGGGGATAGGGCATGCAGGGCAACAGCTTCCGCCAAGTCAGGTCCAGCAACTCCCCGCTGCTTCTGAACCATCTCTCCTCCCCTCCCCCCCGCCACTCAGTCTGATTTCTGAACTTTGCCTTTGATGTTCAGGGCTCTTAGCTTGTGACATATATAATTGATTCACTTGTTTTCTCAGGTCTTTCCTGTAAAAGGAACCACTGGAAGTTTCTGACTACTCTGCCATCTTGGCCCTGCCTACCATTTGTTCTTGAGCATATGCTACCCACTGAAATGGCTCAATATCTACCAATTCTTTCTGGTACAGTGACTCTCTTTATTGTATTCCTTCCATCTTCTTTTGATGCTTCCTACATTGTTCAATATATTGGCCACAGAATCCTTCAATATTGCAATTTGAGGCTTGAATTTTTTCTTCAGTTCTTTCAGCTTGAGAAGTGCTGAGTGTGTTCTCCCCTTTTGGTTTCTAACTCCACATCTTTGCATGTTTCAGTATAGTGATTAACTTTGTCTTCTCCAGCCACCCTTTGAAATCTTCTGTTCAGTTCTTTTATTTCATCATTTCTTCAACTAGCTTTAGCTGCTTTATGTTCAAGAACAAGTTTCAGAGTCTCTTCTGACATCCATTTTGGTCTTTTATTTTCGTTCATGTCTTTTTACTGACATCTTGCTTTCTTCATATATGATGTCCTTGATGTCATCCCACAAATCGTCTGGTTTCAAGTCGTTAAAGTACGAAGTATGAGTCCAGGAAAATTTGAAATTGTCAAAAATGAAATAGAATGCATAAACATCGATATCCCAGGCATTAGCAAGCTGAAATGGACTGGTACTGGCCATTTTGAATTGGACAATCATATAGTCTACCATGCTAGGACTGACAACGTGAAGAGGAATGGTGCGGCATTCATTGTCAAAAAGAATGTTTCAAGATCTATCCTGAAGTACAATGCTGTCAGTGATAGGATAATATCCATAGGTCTACAAGGAAGACCAGTTAATACGACTATTATTCAAATTTATGCACCACTACAGCCAAAGATGAAGAGAAGATTTTTATCAGCTGTTGCAGTCTGAAATTGATCAAACATGTGATCAAGATGCATTGATAATTACTGGTGATTGGAACGTGACAGTTGGAAACAAAGAAGGATCAGTAGTTGGAAAATACGGCCTTGGTGATAAACAATGCCGGAGATCAAATGATAGAATTTTGCAAGACAAATGACTTCTTCATTGCAAATACCTTCTTTCACCAACATAAACACAACTGTACACATGGTCCTCACGAGATGGAGCACACAGAAATCAAATTGACTACACCTGTGGAAAGAGATGATGGAAAAGCTCAATATCATTCAGTCAGAACAAGGCCAGGGGCTGGCTGTTGAACAGATCATCAATTGTGCCTATGCAAGTTCAAGCTGAAACTGAAGAAAATCAGAGCAAGCCCACGAGAGCCAAAATATGACCTTGGGTATATTCCACCTGAATTTAGAAACCATCTAAAGAATAGATTTGACGTATTGAACACTAGTGACTGAATACCAGGCGTGTTGTGGAATGACATCAAGGATATCATACATGAAGAAAGCAAGAGGTCACTGAAAAGACAGGAAAGAAAGAAAAGACCAAGATGGATGTCAGAGGAGACTCTGAAACTTGCTCTTGAACATTGAGCAGTTAAAGCAAAAGAAAGAATTGATCAAGTAAAAGAACTGAACTGAAGATTTCAAAGGGCGGCTCGAGAAAACAAAGTAAAGTATTATAATGACATCTGCAAGGAGCTGGAAATGGTAAACCAAAACGGAAGAACACGCTTGGCAATTCTCAAGCTGAAAGAACTGAAGAAAAAATTCAAGCCTCGAGTTACAATAGCGAAGGATCCTATGGGGAAAATATAAAACGATGCAGGAAGCATCAAAAGAAAATGGAAGGAATACACAGAGTCATTATATCAAAAAGAATTAGTCGATGTTCAACCATTTCAAGAAGTGGTATATGATCAGGAACCAATGGTACTGAAGGAAGAAGTCCAAGCTGCTTTGAAGACATTGGCGAAAAACAAGGCTCCAGGAATCGATGGATTATCAATTGAGATGTTTCAACAAACAAATGCAGCGCTGGAGGTGCTCACTCATTTATGCCAAGAAATATGGAAGACAGCTTCCTGGCCAACTGACTGGAAGAGATCCATATATATGCCTATTCCTAAGAAAGGTGATCCAACCGAATGTGGAAATTATAGAACAATATTAATATCACACGCAAGCAAAATTTTGCTGAAGATCATTCAAAAATGGCTGCAGCAGTGTATCGACAGGCAACTGCCAGAAATTCAGGCCAGTTTCAGAAGAGGATGTGGAACCAGGGATATCATTGCTGATGTCAGATGGATCCTGGCTGAAAGCAGAGAATACCAGAAGGATGTTTACCTGTGTTTTATTGACTATACAAAAGCATTTAACTGTGTGGATCATAACAAATTATGGATAACATTGCGAAGAGTAGGAGTTCCAGAGCACTTAATTGTGCTCATAAGGAACCTTTACATAGATCAAGAGGCAGTTGTTTGGACAGAACAAGGGGATACTGATTGGTTTAAAGTCAGGAAAGGTGTGAGCCAGGGTTGTATTCTTTTACCATACCTATTTAATCTGTATGCTGAACAGATAATCTGAGAAGCTAGACTATGTGAAGAAGAAAAGGGCATCAGGATTGGAGGAAGACTCACTAACAGCCTGCATTATGCAGATGACATACCCTTGCTTGCTGAAAGCAAAGAGGACTTGAAGCACTTACTAATGAAGATCAAAGACTACAGCCTTCAGTATGGATTACACCTCAACATAAAGAAAACAAAAATCCTCAGAACTGGGCCAATAAGCAACATCATGATAAATGGAGAAAAGATTGAAGTTGTCCAGGATTTCATTTTACTTGGATCCACAATCAACAGCCATGGAAGCAGAAGTCAAGAAATCTGCTGCAAAGGACCTCTTTAAAGTATTGAAGAGCAAAGATATCACCTTGAAGACTAAGGTGCGCCTGAACCAAGCCATGGCATTTTCGATCACATCATATGCATACGAAAGCTGGACAATGAACAAGGAAGAAACGAAGAAGAGTTGACACCTTTGAATTGTGGTGTTGGCGAAGAATATTGAATATACCATGGACTGCCAAAAGAATGAACAAATCTGTCTTGGAAGAAGTGTGGCCAGGGTGCTCCTTAGAGGCAAGGATGGCGAGACTGTTGTGTCTTACATACTTTGGACATATTGTCAGAAGGGATCAGTCCCTGGAGAAGGACATCATGCTTGGCAGAGAACAGGGTCAGTGGAAAAGAGGAAGATCCTCAACAAGGTGGACTGACACAGTGGCTGCAACAATGAGCTCAAGCATAACAATGATTGTAAGGATGGCTAGGACCGTGCAGTGTTTGGTTCTGTTGTGCATAGGGTTGCTGTGAGTCGGAACCAATTCAAAGGCACCTAACAACAACAACGTTCAGTGAGTTGTCTCCAAATTAGGGTAAGATATACTAAAGGTCTTATTTTGGCTCTCGTGGACTTGTTCTAATTTTGTTCGGCTTGAACTTGCATAAGAGCAATTGATGGTTTGTTCCAGGATTGGCCCCTGACTTGTTCTGCTTGATGATATTGAGCTTTTCTGTTGTCTCTTTCCACAGATGTAGTCAATGTGATTTCTGTGTTTTCTATCCAGCAAGGTCCACATGTATAGTCATAGTTTATGCTATTGAGAAAAGGTATTTGCAGTGAAGAAGTTGGTCTTTCAAAATTCTATCATGTGAACTCTGGCATTGTTTCTATCATAAAAGCCATATTTTCCAACTACCGATCCTGGTTCTTTGTTTCTAACTTTCACATTTCATTCACCGGTGATTTTCAATGCATCTTGATTGCATGTTTGGTCAATTTCAGGCTGTAGCCGTTGGTAAAAACCTTCAACTTTTTCATCTCTCGCATTAGTGATTGGTGAATAAATTTGAATAACAGTTACATTAACTGGTCTTCCTTGTAAAAAAAAAAAAAGGGTGTATGGATATTAGCCTATCATTGACAGTGTTGCATTTCAGGGCAGATGTTGAAATATTCTTTTTGACAATGAATATGATGCCATTCCTCTTTAATTTGTCATTCCTGGCATAGTGGACCATATGATTGTCTGATTCAAAATGGCCAATGCCAAGGATATCGATCTTTTATTTTCCATTTCATTTTTAACAACTTACAATTTTCCTAGATTTATACTTCTTACATTCCACATTCTGCTTATGAATGAATGTTTGCAGCTCTTTCTTCTTATTTTGAGTCATGCCACATCAGCAGATAAAGGACCCAAAAGCTTGACTCCATACATGTCATAAGCAAAACTCTACTTTTGAGTAGGAAGCTATTCCTCTGTCATATTTTGAGGGCCTTCCAACCTGAGTGGCTTGACTTTTAGCACTATATCAGACCATGTTCCGCTGGTATTCACAAGCTTTTCAGTGGCCAATTTTTTCAGAAGTAGATTGCCAGGTCCTTCTTCCTAGTCTGTCTTAGTCTCGAAGCTCTACTAAAACCTGTTCCCCATGGGTGACCCTGCTGATATTTGAAATATCTGTTGCATAACATCCAGCATCACAGCAAAATACAAGTCGCCACAGTAGGACAAACTGATAGACGAAGGCTGGCCTAATAATATAACCACATTTTTACATGCAACAAAATTACAAATAATACTTTAAACTCATCCGATAATGTTATAAATTGAATTGTGTCTCCCAAAAATATGTGTTGTAAATCCTAACCTCTGCCTATGGTCATAATACTATTTATGAATGGGATGTGTTTGTTATGTTAATGAGGCAGGATTAGGTCATGACAATGAGGGATAGGTTATGTTAATTAATTTTATGAGGCAGGATTTGGGTGTATCTTGACTCAATTTCTTTTGAGATATTAAAGATATTAATTAATATTAAAGAAAGAGAACCAGAGATGGGGGAAGAGATGCCAAGCCACATGAAGATCTCTTAGAAGCAGAAGCACAAAGGGATAAGGACTTTCCTCCAGAGCCAACAGAAAGAGAAAGACTTCCACTATAGCAGGTACCCTGAATTCTGACTTCTAGCCTACTAAACTGCGAGAAAACAAATTTCTGTTTATTAAAGCCATCCGTCTGTGGTATTTATGTTATAGCAGCACTAGATAACTAAGACAATCTATGTTCAATATCCAATACATTCATTTGATGGTCTCAAAAATGCATTAGTTCTTGCTAACATGAGCTATGAGCAAGTCCATACTTTCTGTATCAATTATATACCCATTAATCCGTAGAGGTATCCCTCCCCTTTCTAAAATGCCAGTTATTTACTGAAAAAGTAATCAACTGTAATATAATATTTAGCTCATTATATATTTGGCTGAGGGCAACTTTATTGTATTACTTAATGTGTTTTGTTCCTCTACCCCATTTATCTCCTCGGTAGATAGAGAGAGTTGATTAAATTTAGGTTCAATTTCTCTGGGAGTGCAAGCAGGAATAATGGGTAAGAGAAGCCGTATTTTTATTATTGTATCACACCTGGAGTATTACTTTTAGTAATATAAAGATTCAGCCATGGGTTCTGGTGCTGTAAGCCTGATAACTTCAATTAAATTGCCCTAGCAATTTTTACTTTAATGGCTTTGGCAGCCATTGATGATCATTGCTTGTGTATAGAATTTCCTTAGGATTTTCAAAATGGTGATTTTTATGACTCTATCATTTTTTTTTTTTTTCATTACTTCTGCTCTTAGTAGCTCTAATTCTTCTATAAAGAAGACATTCCCTCTTCAACTATTTGGTTATAGTCCCAACAGCAAAATACATAGATGATTTTTCCCATTTATTTACCAATGTTTAGAATAATGAGTTGGTATCCTAGTAACTTCCAAGAGTGATCAGTAAGTGACTTTTAAAATAGCATTATGATTTTGATGTATTTTGTGCATTTCAATCCATTGATTTCGTTATTTTCTTGATACTCAAATTGTGCTATCTTTGGCCACTGGTAGCCCTTTCCTGCCAGCTCACAAATACTTTGCCACTCTTCCGTGATTTGCTCATTTTACTTAACACTTTGGTCTAGAGATGTCTCCACAAATAACTTTAATAATTGCACTGCTTTCTGGTGTATCAAGATGTTCCCAGAAATCTAATACATTTCCTTCCCCAGTCCTGAATTAGCCATTTCTACAAGGTGCTGGTATATTTTGGGGGGAAATGATAATATTAAAGGCTGCAATCTAGGTATCAGGGGTTCGTATTGACCCTGAATTGTTGTTCCTGCTTGGGTTTTTAGAGTGAACAGAGTTGTAGAATATAAACTTTTTTTTTAAGTCATGAAATTATAATTAAAATTTAACAAGCTTTGTACTTATTTGATTTTATATTTTTATCTTCTTCTCACACTGAAAAACTTGACTTACAAGAACATTAATATGAATAATCATTTGTTTTATACTTCGACATATGCAGATGTATACACACATGTTAATACTTCAGTGCTCTAACTAACAATAAAATTACTGACTGTGGGTTTTCTTTTTGACATGAGGATATACCCTAATGTACTGATAGGTCAAGGTACAATGCTTATTCAAATGACAGAAGTAAGAAGATGGGCTTTGAAGAAGAGATTTACAGTTAAATAAGAATTCCAATAGTCTTGAAATTGTAAGAAAAAAAATTTCTTAGTTGTAAAACTTATTGACAGCAATTACTTTAATTGGTTGTGTAACCCTACCCTTGATCAATGCAATTTTTCCATCACTGTACACCAAAAGTCGGTACTCCATAAGCAATAACACCTCCCACCTCCCTTCTCCCCTGTAACTTTGGTCTCTATACATTTCTTGTTCTTGTATTTTTATATAAGTGAGGTCATACAGTATTTGTTCTTTTGTGATTGACTTATTTCATTCAGCATAAGGTCTTCATGCTCCATCCATATTGTAGCATGTAACAAGGCTTTATTTCTCTTTTTGGCTGAGTAGTATTCCTTTGTACATATCATCATATTTTGTTTATCCATTCATTTGTTGATGGGCAGTTAGGTTGGTTCCACCTTTTGGCTATTGTTTATAGTGTTACAATGAACACTGGTGTACAAGTACTTGTTTGAGCCTCTGATTTCAAGTCTTTTGGGTATATAACTAGGAGTGGAATTGCTGGGTCATATGGTAGTTCTATTTTTAGTTTTTTGACAAACCATCACGTTATTTGCCACAACGGCTAAACCATTTAGTATTTTACATTCCCACCAGCCAATTATTGTAATTAATGTAATTGCTGTCAATAAGTTGCACACCTGTAAAAAGTTGAATTGGCAAAATTGTGTGATAAATATGTTTACAACAATGAAAATGAGTAGCTGCTGAGGCTGCTTTTGTACATTTTCTACCTCACTGGATTTGGTTTTTGGTTTCAAGGTTTAGGGTGATGGTTTCATTCCCAGTTAATTGGCCCAATAACAAGTTTAGTGATTCTGTTCTACCTGCTAGTTCATTGCTTAGTGTCTGGGATCTTAAAAGCTTGCAAGAAGCCATCTAAGGCACAACAATTAGTCTCTATTCGCCTGGAGCAACAGAGAAAAAAGGAGAGTAAGGAATAGAAAAAAGAAATGGAATGTATTGCTAATTGCCTCCATGAAAAACTGCCTCCTTTGCCATGACAAGAGCTGGATGGTGCATAGCTACCATTAATGAACATTTTGATCAAAGAGTCTATAGAAGAATCATGATCAGAAAGTGGGAAATGTAAAACAGAATTACAAATTCTCATGGAATCCATATTTTCTGGAGCCATGTAGGCTGGAAGAACCCCTGACACTATTGCCCTGAGATGGATCTTTTAACCTTTAGCCAAAAATATCCTCTGAAGTCTTCTTAAAACCTAAGAATAGTTATCTTACCTAGTAAAGAATTTCTTCCTTGAGCACTGCGTTCTTTATTATCTGTGTGGGATCAAATTAACAACAGCAACTCAAAAGATTGGACGGAAAACTTTGGGGGCCATGAGTTAATGTTAATGAGGGAGGAAAAACTCAGAAAAGGAGAATGAGAATGGTTGCACAACTGGAAGAATGTTACCAGTGTCACTGACTTGTACATGTAGAAGCTGTTGAATTGGTATATACTCTGCTGTGTATATTCTCAAAAGCAAAAACAAAAAAAATAAAGTAAATTATAAAAAAGAGAGAAAAAATCTGCACTTACAGTACTCCCTAAACCTACTCTACCAGTTCTGTATTGACCCATTCCACAGGTGGAGTTCTGCTGTAGATTCCTATCTAGGACTCAATTTTTCTACTGATACCTAGAATGCTTGATAAGAACCCACATTCCCAGAGCAGGGAGAGAGAAACCTATCTCCCCCTACCCTGCTCCAAGGGTTAACTTTTTTCTATAAAAGGGAACATAGGCTTTGTGGGCTATACCATCTGTTACAATACTCAACTCTGTTGTAGTAGAAAAGCAGCCATAGTCAATATGTACACAAATGAGCAGGATCATGTTCCAAAAAAACTTTATTTACAAAAGCAAATGGCAGCAAAATTCACTGCCTAGAAGTACCTTTGCCTCATAGCAAATGGAGCCCCAGGAGCCTGTTTTATCTGACGTTGCGGTAAAGCCAATTTAGAGAGTTCAAATGGATGGCTCATGTTCCAGGACTTGAACTAAGAGAAGAGAGGAAGCCGTGCTCCTACCCCTCTGACCTATGCCTAATACCCTCAGGAAAGCCTCTTTGGCCAGCTCTCACTCTCCTGCTGAAATGCTTTCTTGGAAGAGCCAGTTTCCTTACTGTACCTTCATCCAGTCCCCTGGCTTGATACTCCTTCAACCACAATTTTCTCCTTAACCCACGTGACTTAGGCCTTCATCTCACTAGAAACAGACTTTTTGAGGAAAAAGAGTGCATTCAACTAGACAGCTGGAAGAGTCAGTTGCTCTTTGTCTTTCATTTCATTCTTCTCAAGACCTGGCTTACTTCCTTATTCAGCAGTTATAAACACTACATGGAAAGGTTAGCTCCTGTGGGTGTGCCATTAAGCAAATCATTTCTTTTATAAGGATCAGCACAAAGCTGATCCTATGAGGTGGAGGTTAAAGATGTTCCAAATGTCTTAACTTTTCCAAGCTGCTGTACCACTCCATCATCTCACCCCTCACCTCAGTACTCTCCCTCCCGTCTTTGGGTTCTGTAGTTCAGTGCAACATCTCACAGAACTCAAGAACCATATAAAGGAAACGGCTTACATGGTTGTGGAGGCTGAAAGTTCCAAATTCATGGGTCAGGCATTGACTTCTCCCTGGCTCACTGTCTCTGCCCAAAGGCACTCACCTTTCTCACTCAGCCAGGAAGCCTACTGCGCCTTTCCTGCTGTGGGTCCCTGCTGCAGGTATCTCCTTCTTTGGTGGTGGTAGGCTCTCTTTTCTGCTCTGGTACTGGTTCTCTTTTAAGGCAAAACTGACCAATCCCCTTGGTAGGCCACAATTACCGTATCATACTATCACCTGGGTGGGATTTACAGGCCCAAGGCTAGAAAGGGCACACACAAAAGTAATTAATCCACTGCAGACGCTGATTACCTCTTGTTGTTCGTTGTGTGCCATGAAGTCTATTGTGACTCAGAGTGACCCTATAGGACAGTGTAGAATTGGCCCTTAGGGCTTTTTAGGCTATAATCTTAACAGAGCAAATCACCTGGTTTTGTCTCCCATGTTGCTGCTGGGTTTGAACTGCCAACCTTTAGGTTAGCAACCAAGCACTTAACCATCGTACCACCAGGGCTCCTTTGAGGGCCTTTTAGGTATAAATTCTATGACTCTGTCCTCAAGTTCACTGATTCTTTCCTCTGTCATCTCCACTCTATTACTACACCTATCCAACAAAATTCTTTTCTCATTATTTTATTTTCAGTCCTATAATTTCCATTTACTTCTTTTCTATAACTTCTATTTCTTTGTTAAGATCTATTTTTTCATTTGATTCAAGAGTTTGTAATTGCATGTTGAAGCATTTTTATGATGGCTGCTTTAAAATTCCTGTCAGATAATTTCAACATCTGATTCGATTTGGTGTTGGCATCTGTTGATTGTCTTTTTTCATTCATGTTGTGATATTCTTGGCTCTTGGTTTGATGAGTGATTTTCAGTTGTATCCTGGACATTGTATCTATTATGTTAGAAGACTCTGGGTCCTACTGGAATGTTTTATGTTAGAAGGAACTCACCCTGTTTGACTTCAGCATGCAGGTACTTGCCTACTTCTGTGGCAGCTTAATTTTCGTAGTCTTTGAGGTATTATATTGGTATGACTGATTTGTCTGGTGTTGTGAGGTCTCGCACTGTTTTCTGCTGGTTCTGCCTGAAGATGTGGAAAGGAGTTTCCACAGGCCAGACAGCCTGGTGTCCCTTGGTGAGGGAAGGGAGTCTGAGGTCAAAGTGGATAAAGGGTCTTGCCATGCCAGCTATTTGTTATGGTGGGATACTCCCGGCTGGTGCCCCAAGCTACTGGGGCTTAAGTGTTAATTTTCAATAAGGGAATTTGGATCTACCCATGGTGAATATCTGATCTGAAAGATCTCCTAATAGCTGGGTCCACAAAAGACTGTCTAGTCTGTGAAGATATGATCAGAGAAACTCTGCTCAGAGCCTCAGAGAATCCTCCCATCCCCACCATTACAACTTATTTGAGTCTCCTCTGGCCACTGGAAAGAAAAATATTTTTAAAAAATAAACTGATACATCGAAAAAACCAAAACCCATTGCCTTTGAGTCTATTCCTATTCAGAGTGATCCTATAGACAGAGTAGAACTGCACCATAGGGTTTTCAAGGCTGTAAACCTTTTCTGAAGCAGACTGTCACATCTTTCTCCCATGGAGTGGCTGGTGGGTTCAAACTGCTGACCTTTTGGTTAGCAGCCAAATGTTTAACCACTGTGCCACCACGGCTCCTTGATACAGCCAAGCCAGTACCATATATATATACTGCATCTAAATCTATATGACTTCAGTACAGCGTTAATTAAAAAAAATGCTAATAATAAATTTAAAAAATGGACCTAGTTCTTGTGACATTCCCAAAGCCCTAAGAAAATAATGTAATACACTTATCCAAGAAGACATTCACAAACCAGGCTTTGTTTATATTTTATAGAATAAAAAAGTGAAAGAGTCATAAATCAAAACACAAATTGTATTAGGAAATAAATGTAAGCAGCTGCTATAAAGAGTAAAACTGGCATTCTGAAATGAAATAAAATAGAACAATCTGAAAGGCATTACACAATTAGTACATATTTATAATAATAAATGAGGTCAAAAAAGAAGAGAAACCATGACAGGTAAAGAGAGTGCTATGAAAGAAAAGTATCATTTGAGGGACGAGGAACACCATCCATATTATGTTTTAAAAAATCTTCCATCCAAATGACACATGCCTAGAATTCCACTTTCAAAAGGCACAAAGAGAAAGATTGTGAACTAATGAAGGTAACTATAAGCATGGCTCTAAACTCAGGTGTCCAGTAATTCATTATACCCATGTTAAACAGATTCTGGTACAAATGGTTTGCACTTGACTACTAACCTAAAAGTTGGTGCTTCAAACCCACCCAACAGCAACACAGAAGAAAGGCCCGGCAATGTGCTTCCATAAAGGTTTTCGCCGTTGTTGGGTGTCCTTGAGTCAATTTCGACTCGTAGCAACCCCATGCGATGGAGTAGAACTGCCCCATAGGGTCTTCTAGGCTATAATCTTTATGGGAGCAAATCACCAGGCTTTCAGATTACAACCAAAAAAACCCTGTAGAGCAGTCCTACATTCTGTAACACATGGAGTCACCATGACTCAGAATTGATTCGACAACAACAGGTTCGTTTTTTTTGGTTTTTGTTTTGCTTTATTTAAAAAGTAAAACACACACACACACAAAAACCCATTTTTTAGACTGTAAATAAGAAGAGTCACAATTGACAAGAAGAAAGCAACTGTGTTGCCTTCTACCTGAAGCTTTTTATTTCAAATTATGTTAAATGACCCATAAGACTGATTAAATTGAAACTTTAATGGGTTGCCTTTATGTTTGAGCATCTTAGTTTTTATGGCTTCTAATTTTAGTTCAGTTTATCTGAACTCTTCTGTGTGCCAGAAAAAGTCAATTTGTATGTTTGTGAGGCTGCAGTGACTTCATCAGTTTTAGAAATTGGACTCAGATCACTCAAAGCTGGAAGAAGTTTCCTCTTATAAAGACTCTAGAGGCAAAGCTCATATGTCAAGAGGGAATAAATCAATAGGATTTCAGAGCCGAGGCCCTATAATTTTTTTCAACCTAAAATGTAAGCCCTGGTGATGTAGCGGTTAAGTGCTACGGCTGCTAACCAAAGGGTCGGCAGTTCGATTCTGCCAGGTGCTCCTTGGAAACTCTATAGGGCAGTCCTAATCTGTCTTATAGGGTCACTATGAGTTGGAATCGACTCGATGGCACTGGATTTTTTTTTTTTTTGGTTTAAAGTGAAAGCCCCAGGGTCAAGTGCGTTTATTTAATCATTATGTGTAATATACACTATTATTTTCTTTTGGCTGTTATGCAAATATTGTGGTGCAGTTAATTCCTTAATATGGCCCTTCTAGCCATAGTCTTTGGGACTCCCATACAATGATTGGGTGGGACTATGCAAAAAAGGTGCTTGTGGCCCACCATGGGGATTGGACAGCTTACTGCTAATGCAAACAAGGTGTATGCAACCTGTGATGGTTAAAGTTATGTGTCGACTTGGCTGGGCCATGATTTTCAGTGGTTTGGCAGTTATGTAATGATGTAATTTCACAGTTATTTAATGATGGAGTCACCCTCCATTTTGTGATCTTATGTAATTATCCTCCATTTTGTGATGTGTTGTAAATCTTAGCCTCTATGCCTGTGGTTATGGTCTCATTTGGCAGTAAGTAGTCTGTTATGATAATGAGGCAGGATTAGGATGGGATATATCTTGAGTCATTGTCTTACGCCAATCACTACCCTTACCACCCTTATTCAAGTCACACCCTTATTTGAGTCACACCTTTTATCTTACAAGAGATAAAACTAGAGAGAACTGAGTGAGTGAGGAGAGGCTACTACCACCAAGAAGAAGATATCCATTGGACTTAGGATCCCTGCACTGAGAACCCACTAGACTCAAGAGGTAGTGAGAGAGTTGAACACTGGAGACAGCACAAAATAGTGAGAAGCAGCAACAGAGAAATGGTGGCAGCGGAATCAGGAGACATGCATGAGACAGCACAGCAGGCTTCCTGGCCCACAGAGCTGAGCCTGTTGGAGGGAGAGAACTGACCTCCTTCAGGCCATGGCTTACTGGTGGAGTGGCATGCCCCTGGCACTTGTTGGAAGAGTTAGGCTTGCCAACCCATGGAGCAAGAAAGCTGAGTGCCTTTGGGCCAATGCTTGGTGGCAGAGTGAGGTGCCTCTGAGCACTTATTGGCAGGGCTAAAGAGCTTTGTAATACTTGCCTGAGCAGGGCAGAGGCTAGGCCAAAGGGCCAAGGGGCTGAGGGGCCAAGAGGCCAAGATTTGAGAGGCCAAGGGCCAGGGAGAGGCCTTCCTGTGAGCATTGCTGAGAAGAGACCATCCAGATCAAAGAACTGTAACCTGAGTCGTGCCTGATCCTACATTGTAACCTACTAGTTCCCTAATAAACCCCATAGCTTTGAGCATACTGTCTGTGAGTTCTGTTTGGCCATTGCAACGAATTATCAAACTCAGCAGAGAAGCAGAGAGTGCTGTGGGAGGGGTGGTGGTTGGTGTCAGAATTGGTTCAAAGACTGTGGAGAGAGGAGGCATGTCTGACCTCTGCCTCATAGAAATCAGCCTTGGCTGTCGATGCTCATGATTCTCTCTTCCTACTGTGAAGCTAGATGAGGAGGTCAAATGCCTCCAAGCCACCATTTTTACAAATATTTAGAGGTTATTATAAAGGACTGTGGAAACCCTGGTGGCAGAGTGGTTAAGTGCTACGGCTGCTAACCAAGAGGTTGGCAGTTCGAATCCGCTAGATGCTCCTTGGAAAGTCTATCAGGCAGTTCTACTCTGTCCTATAGGGTTGCTATGAGTCGGAATCGACTCGACGGCAGTGGGTTTGGTTTGGGTATAAAGGACTGCACAAGGAGAGACTTGTATTTCTTCTATGAAATAGTTGAGTGTTAATTCACTTTCTTATTGCCTTTTGTTTTTATTTTCATGTGGAAAAGTATTAGAAGTTTCCCAGGCTCATTTTCCCCCACCTGTCATCAGATAGCATGCATTAATAATCTGGTAAGAGAATGTTTTACAAGAGGCTTAACTGAAATTCCTTCAGTTTATTGTATGCCTTTTATCAGCGTTAGTCCCATGGACAACTTAAAGCAACTGAAGTTTTTATTTGAAGCATTATACTTTTCTTTCCTTGCCCCCTTTGTTTATTTTCTTTCCATACATGCCCCTATTTCTAAAGCTATATTCTGATATTAGCCCCATCTTCCCCAGTCATGGGTCTTACTCAATAACAATGGCTCCTCCCCTATCAAAACTCTCATTCCTAAGTGTCTTGTGTTCTTATCATTATAACATATGAAGTCTTCTTTTTATAACCAAATCTATGTCACAAACTCCTTTCTTAATAACTGTAATTTTTATACCCAATGAGTCAGAAATTATATAGTGCTAAGAATCAACTCGATGGCACCTAACAACAAGAAGTTAATAAGGAACCCTGGTGGCACGGGGGTTAAGCACTGGGCTGCTAACCAAAAGGTTGGTGGTTCTACCCCACCCAGTAGCCCTGTGGGAGAAAGACCTGGCAATCTACTTCCGCAAAGATTATAGCTAAGGAAACCCTATGGCGTAGTTCTACTCTGTCACAGGGGGTCTCTGTGAGTCGAAAATTGACTTGACAGGACCTAACAAGAAGAAGCTAATATACATTCCACGATACTTTAGGAGAAGTTGGTATTTTGTTACCCTCAATGAGATCTACATACATGATGGGATAGTAGAGCACTGGAGTATAGCGCATTTATTTAGTCTATGCACAATGACTGCTGCACACTTGCATTTGTGAAAACTTTGCAATAATTGACTTATCGATTAAGATGATTAAGAATCAAAGCCTACACCTTTTTCAGGGGTAATTGCTTCAGTTGTTTATTTTCATTTCTTGCTCTGATATTATCCTCTTAGGGATTAGAATAATACACATTTAAAAGATTTGTTGAATGAATTCATGGCCCCATACCTTTCCTGCACAGGGGCAGGTAAAGCCTTTCTTATGTAAAATGCTTTCTGCTGATGTGTAAACTGGCTAACGTGCTATGCTTTCCAGGTAACAAAGTACCCAAACCCAGTTAAAGGGCGGGGCTATTTATTCATTTACTTGTTTATTTATTTTTAGTTTAGTCGTAGGAGGCCATTGAAGAGTGAAATTTATTTTGTGACTATAAAACGCTAGAGTAGGCTGATAGACAAATATTGTGTCACCTTTTACTGCTATTGGGATTTATACATGCAATAACTTTCTTCAGGGGTTTTGCAGAAAGACAGGTTACTGGTGGCACGTTTGTGGTTTCCTTCAGGCTGATAAAATCTTTTCCAGACAATCTGGCACTCCCGAATGAGGACAAATAATTTGCCCATCACAGGAACTCTGGGCAGGCCCCAGAAGTACTACAATATGGACTTGACCTTAAAAGGGCAAAAATTCAAGACTCAGAAAGAATATAAAATTAAGATAAATATTGTTGAGATTCTTCAGAGTATATATAGACTTAGAGAGAATATAAAATTAAGATAAATATTGTTGAGATTCTTCAGGGTATATAGAGATCAGTACATTTGTTCTTAAATGCAGTTATCAAGTAACTGGTGATTTAAGAGGTTAGAATTTCCAAATAATGTTGCAAGTTACCTTTGGCCATCTGGAGGTAAGTGATGAAAGATAAGTGATAAACCTTGTGTTCACTTGATCTTTGGTCTTTATGAAGTAATTTGATTTATAACCTTTCCAAAAACGATCACCCCAAGAAAATACAGCAATCCACAAGCCAAATTTAAGCCAGAAGGCACTTTACAAGGTTCTTGTGTTTTACAAGTCAAAGGTCCTTAAAAAACAAGCTAACAATTACCTGCCCGTATATTCTGGTTTCCATAATACCTGGTAATGACTTTTTAGGCACTCCCCAGTCTATCACTTATATTCCTTTTTGAGTATGTTTTTGAGCTTACTTGTATCTGAGGAGAACTTACTGAGTTTTATTAGAAAGTAATGCTATCTGGGTGAAGAGTGGAATAGTGTTTGCTCTTCTTTTTCTGGGTCGAACTAAGTAAACATTTTTTCAAAAAATCAAAGTTTGAATAAATGGATAGATGATAGACAGATAGAGATATACTGTATTTTTATGCAAACAACGTGTGCCTTCTACATTTGTTTGCCAACCATACTCCCCGAAAGGTATTTTCATAAGCTCTGCTATGTCCATTTTTTTTTACATGTTTCTGTAAAATATTTTGCAGAACATCCTTATGAAAATACCTGGGGTGGAGGGGGGTGTGGCTGGTAAACAAACATAGAAGACTTTCATTATTTGCACAAAAATATGGTAGGTATTGGTGTTGGTTGGTGTTCAATCTTTTCTGACTCATGGAAATCCCATGTGTGCAGAGTACAACTGCTCCATAGGGTTTTCTAGGCTGTGACTTTTCAGAAGCACTGTCAGGCCTGTCCTCCAAGGAGTCGCTGGGTGGATTAGAATCACCAACCTTTTGATTACTAGTCAAGCGCGTAAATGTTTATACCACCCAGAGACTATATACGTATGTGTGTTTTTTTCTAAAATATTTTATGAAATATTAGGCATATTTTATCTTCGATGGCTTCCTTTTGTTTGTGCATAAGTGTTTTGCTAAGCTACTTCTCTGTTGAAAAATAATGAAACTATTGCAGAAGTACTATTAGTTAAAGCAATCATGATTGGTGATTGCTTATTAAATAGGAAAATTTAGTTAAAATGTGGAATTATAAACTCATAATACATATCTTTAAGTACAAACATTAATAAACACAAACCATATAAATTAACTATGCAAGTGCAAGGAGTCCTCTTTGCTTTGCATAATTCTGATATATAAAAAAAAACCACCATATAAATAAATAATACCCAAACAGCATGGTTCGAATTTCAGTTACCATGGTATATACTAATTTTGAGTAACTACAAACTATGACCTATTAGGTCTTTAATCTACAAATCACTAAATAAATAATATGTACATCATGATCAGAGATCAATCACATCATTTCTTTCAAAATCTGTCAGTGATTGGTCACTGAGCATCTGTTGTTCAGTTCACCCACAGACGGCACACCACGTAATTGTGTTGCCTCCTTATCTCCCAGTGATAGATGCATGTGGCATTTAAAAACATGGCTAATTAAAAGATAGAATTGGTCAGCAAAGATGAAAGTTCACCAAAGAAACAAAAAGTGACAACACTGGAAGTAGAATTTAATTCAACTATAATTGGAGTTAAGAAATAGCTGACTGTGTGAATGCTGGCACAGCTTCCATTCAAGGTTCTCTGGATATGCAGCCCAGGGAACTTAGTGAAGGCAAACTTATTGACAGAAATGAGGGAAGTAATTACAATAAAACAGATGAGGATGTCACAGATGCCAGCAAAAAAAACTTTACATTAAAGGATCTCTCAGAGATATTTCACAAAATTGAAAGCACAAAGGATAAAATGTTGGAAGCTGATGCACACTTAGAAGGGAATATGACAATTCATTCTCTTTCTCTCCCCAATGCCCTATCAATTTTTTATGAATCTCTGAAAGAAAGTTGCATACGACATGTCACTTTCCCCCTAAATATTTTAGTACGTATTTCCTAAGAACAAGGACATGCTTTCACATAATGACAATTCAGCTATCAAACTCAGGAAATGTGTCACTGACTTAATAGTACAATCCACATTCCACAATACATTATCTGCAATCCACATTTTGCAATTTCAATTTTGCCAATGGATATAGCAATGTTTTTTTATAAAAATACATTTTTCTTTGTCCAGAGTATAATCCACAATAATTCATTACATCTAATTTTTGTATGCTTTTCTTTAGTCTCTATTTATCTGAATCAGTTCCACTGCCCTACTTTGAAAAGTACAGATCAGTTATTTTGTAGAACATTCTCCAGTTTGAGTTCGTCTAAAGTTTCTTAATGACTAGATTCTTAGTAGCACAGTGGTTAAGCGTTTGCCTGCTACACGAAAGGTCAGCAGTTCAAATCCCCTAGTGCTCCTTGGAAATCCTAGGGGGCAGTTCTACTCTACCTTAGAGGGCTGCTGTGAGTTGGAACCAACTTGTCGGCAGTGAGTTGGTTTGGGTTAGACTTAGGTTATGCATTTTTGATAGGAAAGCTACATAAATTATGCTGTGTCTTTCTTAATCCAGGATACATGATGCATATGAAGTTGGTTTATCCCATTATTACTTTAATGTGGTGGCCATCTGTTACCCTCTGTAAAGTTACCATTCTTTCTTTGTAATTAATGAGCATTTTAGTAGGAAGATTCTTTGAGATTGGGTAGATATATTCTTCCTCATCACATTTTCACACACAAGTTTTAGCATTTTTTAAGTTGCCCTGCTGCCTCCAAGTTGTTGTTTATTTTTTTTAAATAACATACTTGTATTAAGATTTTTCAAAGAATTCAACTGAGTTTTAACAGAAACAACTCTCATTTGACAAATTGCGTTATTAAAATAAGAAGTACCTTTAGCCTTAAATAGAAAGACTATAAAATACCACTGATTCTTGACCTGCACACAACTCAATATTGAAAGGAAAAGTGAAAGACAAAACTGAATTCTTAGGCAAATAACACACATCTTCTACATTTGATTGCGTGCTTAGGAAAATACTTCGTGAGGGGAAGGCATGGTCGGCAAGCAAACATACGAGGCATGTTATTTGCATAAAAGTGTGGTACAAACAACTAGACAATTAGTTTTGAACATTTAGTGTATAGTAGATATCATTCAGAAAATTTTACAGAGAAAAATGGGAGTACTGGTTAATCCCACAAATTGGTTCATTAGAGGCTATAAAGATAGGGCCTATATTTTCCAGTAAAATTTCAATTTGAATGTAGTCTTAACTTAATTGCCTTGATTTTTTTTTTATAATAAATAATACAGTAAGAGGTGGGGCCAAGATGGTGGAATAGACATACACTTCTGGCAAACCCTCTTCCAACAAAGACTTCCCCGAAAAAAATAAGTGAAATGAATATATTTATGTTTTTTAGGAGCCCTGAACATCAAAGGCAAAGTTAGAAAATGAACTGAATGGCAGGAGGAGGAAGAGATGGGTCAGAAGTGGAGAGGAGTTACCGGACCGCAAAGCCAGGAGCCCTCAGGCACCATTCCAAGAAGTGGCTGTGGTGGGCTGATACTAGTGCTTGGCTGCAGTTTCCTCAGGGGGGAGCAGCCTGCCACACAAGCCTACTCACACCTCTGGAACCAGAGAAGAATGGCACTTTTGGCAAAATATACTTGTGTATATTTTACTGCATCACACCCTCAAGCCAGCTTCAGAGGCTGATTTCCCTGAGCATGAGATAGGCCCTGTTGAGCACCTAGAGCCATCCTCCCAGCCTTGGAAAAGGAATAAATTAGCAATTGGGGGGAAAGATAATTTGCCAGCTCCACTAACCTGGGGAGCTCAGGACAGAAGCAACTCCTGTCCAGGCATAAACAGTCCATGGACTTTGAGTACCTTTCCACCCCACATGGACCTGTGAGGGCCTATTTCAGGAGAATAGGCCCTTGTTGGCAGACCAAACTCTATCAGCTGTGCAGCGGAGAGGTGGGTGTTTGATGTTTGACACTGCTTTGCCTATTAACCAGGGCCCTCACCTACCCACATCAGGGGCTTAAGGACTGGTGGCTCCACTCAGGTCACCAAGCCACCCATGAGAGGGGTCCAAGGATAAATGGTACCTCCCAGTCCATACAACCAAAAACACTGGGTGACCATGGTCTGTCTGAAGAACTCACCCACCTGTATGTTCTAGTGAAGTGGGGCACACTTTCCTCAGAGACACTTGGGTGACAATTCTCAGACCCCTACCTTCTTCGGTCTGTGACCCCCGGCTTCAACCAGATACTGGTACCTACACCAATCACCCCTGCTCCTCTAAGACTGTAGGACAGAGCCCATCCATACCACACACTTGATGATTAGCTACCTGGACACCTGAGCTGAATTCATACAAGAAAAGTGAATGGACTTCTAGACTGATTTACCAGATAACAGCTCTAGCCATCTGGGGACAGGATGTTAGAGCTCCAAAGGTGAAAATAATCAAGCTAGCTCACTCAAGCAACCCATTTGGGCATATCAAAACAAAAAAAGCAAAGAGCTATGATACAGTAAGCAAACATAAAATAAACTAATACAATAACTTATAGATGGCTTGGAGACAACAGTCAGTATCAAGTCACATAAAGAAACAGACCATGATCGCCTCAACAAGCTCTCAAAACAAAGAATCCAGGGATCTTCTGATGAAAGTGCCTTCCTGGAATTATCAGATGCAGAATACAAAAGATTAATATACAGAACCCTTCAAAACATTAGTAAGGAAATCAGACAACATGAAGAACAAGCCAAGGAACACACATATAAAGCAGTTGAAGAAATAAAAATGTTATTCAGGAACATAACGACAAATTTAAAAAGCTGGAAAAATCCATAGAGAGACAGCAATCAGAAACTCAGAAACTCAGAAGGTTACAATAGAATTCAGAATTAGACAACTCGATAGACAGTCAGAGGAGCAGAACTGAGAAAGTGGAAGGCAGAATTGGTGAATTGAAGATAAAGCACTTGGCACCAATATATTTGAAGAAAAATCAGAAAAAAGAATTAAAAAAAAACAAAAACAAAGAAACCTTAAGAATCATGTGGGACTCTATCAAGAGAAATAACCTACGAGTGATTGGAGTACCAGAACAGGGAGGGATAACAGAAAATACAGAAAGAATTGTTGATTTGTTGGCAGAAAACTTCCCTGATGTCATGAAAGATGAGAAGATATCTATCCAAGATACTCATCAAGCTCCACATAAGGGAGATTTTAAAAGAAAGTCATGAAGACATATTATAATCAAATTTGCCAAAACCAAAGATAAAGAGAGAATTTTAAGAGCAGCTGGAGATAAACAAAAAGTCACCTACAAAGGAGAGTCTATAAGAATAAGCTTGGACTACTTGGCAGAAACCATGCAGGCAAGAAGGCAATGAGATGACTTACATAAAAAATTGAATGAAAAAAACTGCCAGCCAAGAATCATATATCCAGCAAAACTGTGTCTCAAATATGAAGGTGAAATTAGGACATTTCCAGATAAACAGAAGTTTAGGGAATTTGTAAAAACCAAACCAAAACTACAAGAACTACTAAAGGGAGTTTTTTGGTTAGAAAATCAATAATATCAGGTATCAACCCAAGACTAGAACACTGGGCAGAACAACCAGAAGTCAACCCAGACAGGGAAATCACAAAAATAAAATCAAAATAAAAAAATGCTCAAAACAGGAAAACAGCGATTTCATTGTGTAAAACAAGGCAACATCAAAAACAGTAAAGAGGGACTAAGAAACGTAGTTGTAGATCTTTCATATGGAAAGGAAGACAAGGTGATACAAAGAAGTAAAATTTAGGTTTAAATTTAGAAAAATAGGGGTAAATATTAAGGTAACCACAAAGGAGACAAACTATCCTATACATCAAAATAAAATACAAGACAAAGATAGAAACTCAGCTGAAAGAAAAACCAACAACAACAACTATAAGGAAAGGACAATATATAAAAGATAAACTACTCAGCACATAAAATCAAGTGGGAAAAAGAAACTGTCAACACACACAAAAAAAGACATCAAAATGATAGCACTAAATTCGTACCTATCCATACTTATGCCGAATGTAAACGAACTAAATGCACCAATAAAGAGACAAAGTAGCCGAATGGATTAAAAAACATGATCCATCTATATGCTGCCTACAAGAGACACACCTTAGACTCAGAGACATAAACAGACTAAAACTCAAAGGATGGAAAAAAATATATCAAGCAAACAACAATCAAAAAAGAGCAGGAGTGGCAATATTTATTTCTGACAAAATAGAATTTAAAGTTAAATCCATCATAAAGGGTAAGGAAGGACACGATATAATGATTAAAGGGAAAATCTACCAGGAGGATATAACCATATTAAATATTTATGCACCCAATGACAGGGCTGCAAGATACATGAAACAAACTCTATCAGCATTGAAAAATGAGATAGACATCTCGACAGTAATAGTAGAAGACTTCAACACACCACTTTGGGTGAAGGGCAGGACATCCAGAAAGAAGCTCAATAAAGGCATGGAAGATCTGAATGCCACAATAAATCAACTTGACCTCATAGATATATACAGAACACTCTACCCAATAGCAGCCAACTATACTTTCTTTTCTACTGCACATGGAAAATTCTCTAGAACAGACCCCATATTAGGTCATAAAGCAAGCCTTAGCAGAATCCAAAACACTGAAATATTACAAAGCATCTTCTCTGACCATAAAGCCATAAAAGTAGAAATCAATAACAGACAAAGCAGGGAAAAGAAATCAAACACTTGGAAACTGAACAAACCCTGCTCAAAAAAGACTGGATTATAGCAGACCTGAAGGATGGAAAAAGTAAATTCACAGAATCCAATAAGAATGAAAACACTTCTTATCAGAACCTTTGGGATAAAGCGAAAGCAGTGCTCGGAAGTCAAATATATCAATAAACACACACATACAAGAAGAAGAAAGGGCCAAAATCAAGGACTTATTCCTATGATTTGACCAAATAGAAAAAGAGCAACAAAAGAAACCCTCAGGTAGCAGAAGGAAGCAAATGAGAAAAATTGGAGCAGAATTAAATGAAATAGAAAACAGAAAAAAAAAAAAAAAATTAAAGCGTTAACAAGACCAAAAGCTGGTTCTTTGAAAAAACTAACAAAATTGATAAACCATTGGCCAGACTGACAAAAGAAAAACAGGAGAGGAAACAAACAACCCGAATAAGAAATGAGATGGGTGATATTACAACAGACCCAACTGAAATTAAAAGAACCATATCAGTTTACTATGAAAATTGTAGTCTAACAAATTTGAAAACCTAGAAGAAATGGATGAATTCCTAGAAACACACAACCTATCTAAACTAACACAAACAGAGGTAGAACAACTAAATAGACCCATAACAAAAGAAGAGATTGAAAAGGTAATCGAAAAAACCCCAACAACAACAACAACAAAAAAGCCCTGGCCCGGATGTCTCTGCTACAGAGTACTATCAAACTTTCAGAGAAGAGTTAACACCACTACTACTAAAGGTATTTCAGAGCACAGAAAAGGACAGAATACTCCTACTCCCTAACTCATTATATGAAGGCAGCATATCCGTGATACCAAAACCAGGTAAAAAAAAAAAAAAAGACACCACAAAAAAAGAAAATGACAGACCTATATCCCTCATGAACTTAGATGCAAATATCCTCAACAAAATTCTAGCCAATAGAATTCAACAACATATCAAAAAAGTAATTCACCATGACCAAGTGAGATTCATACCAGGTATGCAGGGATGCTTCAACATTAGAAAAACAATTAATATAATCTTTTTTATCATATAAATTTTTTTATCATATAAATAAAACAAAAGACAAGAATTACGTGATTTGATCAATTGATGCAGAAAAGGTATTTGACAAAGTTCAATACCCATTCAGGGTAAAAACTCCCAGCAAAATAAGAATAGAAGGAAAATTCCTCAATGTAATAAAGGGCATTTATACAAAGCCAATAGCCAACATCATCCTCAATGGAGAGAGTCTGAAAGCATTCCTCTTGAGATCGGGAACCAGGCAAGGATGCCCTTTATCACCACTCTTATTCAATATTGTTCTGGAGGTCCTAGCCGGAGCAATTAGGCTAGGTAAAGATATAAAGGGCATCCAGACTGGCAAGGAAGACGTCAAAGTATCTCTATTTGCAGATGACATGATCTTATACACAGAAAACCCTAAAGTATCCTCAAGAAAACTACTGAAATAGAAGAGTTCAGCAGAGAATCAGGATACAAGATAAACATACAAAAATCAGTTGGACTCCTCTACACATACAAAAAGAATATCAAAGAGGAAATCACCAAATAAATACCATTTACAGTCACCCTCAAGAAGATAAAATACTTAGGAATAAATCTTACCAGAGATGTAAAAGGCTTATACAAAGAAACTACAAGACACTTCTGGAAGAAACCAAAAGAGACCTATGTAAGTGGAAAAACATACCTTGCTCATGGCTAGGAAGGGTTAACATTGTAAAAATGTCTATTCTACCAAAAGTGGTCTATAGATTTTGTGCAATTCTGATCCAAATTCCAACGACATTCCTTAATGAGATGGAGAAGCAAATCACCAACCTCATATGGAAGGGGGAGAGGTCTCGGATAAGTAAAGCATTACTGTAAAAGAAGAACAAAGTGGGAGGCCTCACTCTACCTGATTTTAGAACCTATTATACCACCACAGAAGTCAAAACAGGCTGGTACTGGTACAACAACAGATCCACAGACCAATGGAACAGAATTGAGAATCCAGACTTAAATCCAGTCGCATAGGAGCAGTTGATATTTGACAAAAGCCCTAAATCAGTTAAATGGGGAAAAGAGCCTTTTTAACAAATGCTGCTGGCGTAACTTGTATTCATCCACAAAAGAAATAAAACAAGACCCATACCTCACTCCATGCACAAAAACTAACCCAAAATGATCAAAGACTTAAATATAAAATCTAAAACAATAAAGATAATGGGAGAAAAAATAGGGACAATGTTAGGAGCTCTAATACATGGCATAACAGTATACAAGACATTACTAACAATGCAGAAGAGAAGCTAGACGACTGGGAGCTCCTAAAAATCAAACACCTATGCTCATCCAAAGACGTCACCAAAAGAGTAAAAAGATTATCTACAGACTGGGAAGAAGTTTTTAGCTATGATATTTCCTATCAGCACCTGATCTCTAAAATCTACATGATACTGGAAAAACAACTACAAAAAGACAACCCAATAAAAGATGGGCAAAGTATGAACACACACTTCTCTAAAGAAGACATTCAGGTAGCTAACAGATACATGAGAAAACGCTCTCGATCATTAGCCTTTAGAGAAATGCAAATGAAAACTACAATCAGATTCCATCTCACTCCAACAAGGCTGGCATTAACCCAAAAAACACAAAATAATAAATGTTGGAGAAGTTGTGGAGAGACTGGAACACTTATATACTGTTTGTTGGAATGTAAAATGGTACATCTACTTTGGAAATGGATTTGGTACTTCCTTAAAAAGCTAGAAATAGAACTAGCATATGATCCAGCAATCCTACTCCTTAGAATATATCCTAGAGAAATAATAGCCTTTATACGAACAGATATATGCACACCCATGTTCACTGCAGCACTGTTTACGATAGCAAAAAGATGGAAGCAACCAAGGTGCCCATCAACGGATGAATGGATAAATAAATTATGGCATATTCCCACAATGGAATACTATGCATCGATAAAGAACATTGATGAATCCATGAAATATTTCATAACATGGAGGAATCTGGAAGGCATTATGCTGAGTGAAATTAGTCAGTTGCAAAAGGACAAATATTGTATAAGACCACTATTATAAGAACTCGAGAAATAGTTTAAACAGAGAAGAAAATATTCTTTGATGGTTACGAGGAGAGGGGAGGGAGAGAAGGAGGTAGAGTGGTATTCACTAATTAGATGATAGCTAAGAACTACTTTAGGTGAAGGGAAAGAAAACACACAATACAGGAGAGGTCAGCACAACTGGACTAAACCAAAAGCAGTTTCCTGAATAAACCGAATGCTTCGAAGGCCAGCGTAGCAGGGGCAGGGGTCTGGGGACCATGGTTTCAGGAAACATCTATGTCAATTGGCTTAATAAAATCTACTAAGAAAACATTCTGCATCCCACTTTGGAGAGTGGCATCTGGGGTCTTAAACGCTAGCAAGCAGCCATCCGAGATGCATCAATTGGTCTCAACTCCCCTGGATCAAAGGAGAATGAAGAACATCAACGACACAAGCTAATTACGAGCCCAAAACACAGAAAGGGCTACATAAACCAGAGACTACATCAGCCTGAGACCAGAAGAACTAGATGGTGCCCGGCTACAACCGATGACTGCCCTGACAGGGAACACAACAGAGAACCTCTGAGGGAGCAGGAGAACAGTGGGATGCAGACCCCAAGTTCTCATAAAAAGACCAGACTTAATGGTCTGACCCAGACTAGAAAGACCCTAGTGGTCATGGCCCCCAGACCTTCTGTTAGCCCAGGACAGGAACCATTCCAGAAGCCAACTCTTCTGACAGGGATTGGACTGAATAATGGGGAAAGAAAAAGATGCTCGTGAAGAATGGGCTTCTTGGATTGAGTAGGCACTTGAGACTATGTTGGCATTTCCTATCTGGAGGGGAGATGAGAGGGCAGAGGGGATCAGAAGCTGGAGGAATGGACAGGAAAAGAGAGAGTTGAGGGAAGGCGTTGGGTGTCTTATTAGGGAGAGAGCAATTAGGAGTGTATAACCCAGTGCCGTCAATAGCAAGGTATATATAAATTTTTGTATGAGAGACTGGCTTGATTTGTAAATCATCTCTTAGAGCACAATAAAAACCAAGAAAACAATAATACAGTAAAACCTCCAAAATCTGGAATCTGTGTAAAGCAGAAACCTGTCAGGGAATGAAAACTCAAATACCTTCAGCTAAAACGAGTGATAGAAAAGGCTGTACCCAGTCAAAGGCAGAAAATTTGAGAGACTGGGAAAAACAAGGTAGTCCCATTGACTTTCAGCTCTCACAAGTTTCACTGTATTTTCATTTACTCTAAATCATGGGGCAGGACTTCCAGAATGATAAATTAAGAAGCTCAGCAGTCTTTCTTCCCAGAAAAACAATTTAATTGATGAAAATTATGTGGAAGAATCATTTAAAATCTCTAGAAATTGTCTTAAGGGCGTACAAAAATGGAGAAGCATATATTCAAGAAAATCTACTACCTCTCAGCAGGAACAGAGTCTGTGGCATTTGAGCCACAATTCACCACATTAGCAGCACCCATCCTTTGAGCTCCATGTTATGGATGCTTTCTTCCAGGCATGTGCAACTGAGAGACCAAGGCTCCCTCTCCTGCTAGCTCCCATTCTAGGACTAAGGTTTTATCCTGGGATGGACAGGCTTCTAGTAGTTCTCATTTCTCTTCTTCTACCTTCATGTTGCAGAAGCTCTATTCTAGGCAGGTGCAGCTGAGAGGATCAGGCATTCATTCCTGTACCAATCTTCCACTTCTAGGGTGAGGGCTGTAACCCAGGTGTGGTAGTCCAAGAATACTGGACTCGTTGTTACAGGTACCCCTGCCTCAGTTTACTCATAGGGTGGAAGTTCCATGTAAAGGTTCCCTGAACCTTGTTCCCAGTTATAGAGTGGAAATGTCGCTTTAAGTAAAGTGGGCCCATGCCCCCAACTATAGTGCAGTGGTGCAGGGGTTCTGCCCAGTGGGAAAGGCAGGCCATAAAAACAAAGAGCTCTGCAGTGGTGCCTTCAAAGAGCTCTGCCATCTGAAACAGAGACTGTAGCACTCTATGCCTAAGAGCATTTTCAAAAATAATACAGATACTGGTAGAGAACAATTAAGAGAATTATGGTAGCTCCATGATACAAGGAAAACAGCATAGCAGCCGTAAGTTTAATAGAACCAGAAAAAGAGAAGAGCCCTCTTGCGATCACAGTTAATTCCAGGGTTGGGAAAGCTGTGCACATGTACTTTGACAAACACACTCAGGAGTAATCAGACCTGTACGTGGGGCAGATTAAACCATTCTCTAAGTCACATCTGGACCCATCAACAGAGGGGAGCCTCTGTGTGTGTTGGGGTGGGGGACATCAGCTAGCTAAAAGATAAAAACCAGTGGTGTGTGTGTGAGGCACATTGTTGTTTTGTTCTGTGGAATCGATACTGACTCAAAGTGATCCTTAGGACAGAGTAGAACTGCTCCATAGGGTTTCTTAGGCTACAATCTTTATGGGAGCAGATCACCAGGTAGGTTAGAACTGCTGCAGTCAAGCACTTAACCATTGCACTACCAGAGCTCCTTAGAGGCTACACAGTGCTGGGCCAATAGACTTCACAGAAGTAGTTCAGCCCATTCACTTAACAAATAAACAAGCAAATGATCACCAAAAAATCACCCCGACAACAACTCAAGGAGGAATCACATCAAAGATTATTACAATATATACATAAATTATCCAGTTGTCAACAACAACAAAAATTAGACATTAACATGCCAGTAATTTAGAAACAATGAGAAACAAGAAAATATGGCCCATAAAAGCAAAGAGATTCAACTAGTAAATTAAAAAACTACCCACAAAGATAAGCCAAGGTCCAGATGGCTTCAGCAGTGAATTTTACCAAACATTTAAATAAGAAATAATACTAATCCTTCACAAACCTCCCTAAAAGTAGAAGAGACACTTCCCAACTCATTCTATGAGGTCAATATTATTACCCTGACATCAAATCCAGACAATGATAGCACCAAAAAAAAAAAAAAAAAAAAACTACTGACAAATATCCCTTATGAATATAAATGTAAAAACCCTGAACAAAATACTAGCAAGGCATATACAGCAATAGAAAAAAAGAGTTATACACCATGACCAAGCAGGTAATGTTAAGGTTGATTGAACATGCAAAAATTAATTAATATACTGTATTAATAGAACAAAGGAGAAAAATTATATAGAATAAAGGAGAAAAATTATATGATAAACCCAATATATTTTATATTTGACAAAATCCACTACTATGTCCTCATAAAAATGCCCAAAAAGCTAGAACTAGAAGGAAACTTTCTTAACATGATAAAGAGAATCTATGAAAAACCCTTAGCTAACACTGCATTTAATGGCAAAAGACTGACATACTTTTTCGATAATCAGGAAATAGAGAAGGATGCCATTCTCACTACTTCTTTTGAACATTTAATGGAGATTGTAGCTAGGGCAATTAAAACCCAAACCAAACCCACGGCTGCTGAGTTGATTCCCACTCACAGCAACCCTATAGGACAGAATAGAACTGCCCCATAGGGCTTCCAAGCAGTGCCTGGTGGATTCCATCTGTTGACCTTTTGGTTAGCAGCCATACCTTTCAACCACTACACCACCAGGGTTTCTGGGGCAATTAGGCAAGATAAAAAAATAAGGCATTCAGACTGGAATTGAAGAAATAAAATATCTCTATTTGAAGATGGCATGATCTTATATATAAAAAATTCTAAGGAAGCCACAGAATATTAAAACTAATAAATGAGTTCAGTAGGGTTGCAGAATATAAGACTAGTATATCAAAATCTATACACTAGTCATTAACAATCTGCAAATTAACAATTCTATTTACAATACTACCAAAAAGAATAAAATAGGTAAGTTTTAACTGATAAAGTGAAAGATTTGTACTCTGAAAACTACATACATTGTTGAAAAAATTAAAGAAGAGCTGAATAAATGGAAAGACATCTCATGCTCAAATTGGAAGACCTAATATTGTTAAAATGGCACTATTCCTCTAATTTGATGTATAGATCAATGTAATCTTTATTAATTTCCTCCCTGGCATCTTGTAGAAATTGACAGGCTGATGCTAAAATTTGTATAAAAGTGCAAAGGACCAGAAGAGCAAAAACAATCTCGAAAAAGAAGAACAAAATGGAAGACTCACACTTACTTATTTCTAAAATTACTACAAAACTTATAATAATCAAGACAGTATGATACTAGTACAAGAATAGGCTTAAAGATCGCTGATATAGAATTGAAAGTCCAGAAATAAGGCCTTACATTTATAGTGAAATGATTTTTGGTAAGGATGCTAAGTAAAGAATAGTCTTTGTGAAATGGTATCGGGACAACTGGACATCCCTTCTCTCCGTCATTTACAGGTTGTGAAATGGTACTGGGACAACTGAACATCCCTCCTCTCCGTCATTTACAGGTTGTGAACCCTGAGAAGTCACTTAATCTCTCTGTGGCTCAGCTTCCTCATTTGTAAAATGGAGGTAATAGTAGTCAATTTTCTCATAGTGCTCACTCAGGATAGGTGCACAGTGACTATACAAGCTAACCAAAAACAAGCAAACAAATAAAAATAAATAAACTCATTGCCATTGAATCAATTTCAACTTATAGAGACCCTATAGGACAGAGTAGAACTGACACATAGGGTTTCCGAGGAGTGGCTGGTGGATTCAAACTGCCAGCATCTTGGTTAGCATCCGAGCTCTTAACCACTGTGCCACCAGGGCTCCACACAAGGTAAAGTAGGCAGTAAAAAAGACTACATATTGTATGATTCCATTTACATGAAATGTCCAGAATAGGCACATCCATAGAAATAGAAAGTAGATTAGTGCTTCCTTACGGCTGGGTGCAGGATGGTGTGGAATGGGGTATGGGAGAAAGGAGAGTGCCACTGTATGGTTACAGGATTCTCCTAGGGGAGATGGAAATGTTTTAAAGACATATTGTAGTAATGGTTGCATAATCCAGTGAATATATTGAAAGACACTGAATTGCACACTTTGAATGGGTACATTGTATAATACTTGAATTATATCTCAATAGCACAGTTCAAGAATTCAACTGTTAATTAAAAAAACAATTACTAACACTATTAAACATTCATTATGTGCCAGGTACTCACTATTCTAGTTGAGAGATATATTTACATAATCTCCATGTAATCCTCACCGCAAACACTATGAGGAAGTTAATTATTATCCCCGTTTTCATTATGAGCCTGCAAGTGATGACTACAGCCTTCAGGATGGATCACACCTCAACATAAAGAAAACAAAAATACTCACAACTGGATCAATAAGCACAATCATGATAAATGGGGAAAAGATTGAAGTTATCAAGAATTCCATTTCACGTGGACCCACCATCAACACCCACGGGAGCAGAAGTCACAAAATCAAATGACATATTGCATTGAGCAAATATGCTGCAAAAGACCTCTTTAAAGTATTAAAAAGCAAAGACTGTACTTTGAGGACTAAAGTGCACCATGACATTTTCAATCATCTCATATGCCTGCGAAAGTTCAAAAATGAATAAGGAAGGCTGTAGAAGAATTGATGCATTTGAATTATGGTGTTGGCAAATATGGACTATACTGTGGACTGCAAAAAGAACTAACACGCCTGTCTTGGAAGAAGTACAGGCAGAATGCTCCTTAATAGTGAGGACGAAAAGATTTTGTCTCACTTGCTTTGGACATGCTATCAGGAGGAACCAGTCCATGGAGAAGGACAGCATGCTTGGTAATGAGTCAGCAAAAAAGAGGAAGACCCTCAACAAGATGGACCGACACAGTGGCTGCAACAAAGGGTTCCACCACAGCAATGACTGTGAGGATGGTGCAGCACCAGCTAGTGTTTTGTTCTGTTATACATACAAAGTCATCACGAGTCAGAACTGACTTGACAGCACCTAACAACAATAACAACAACAACAAGTACTGGGGGACGATGGAAGTTGTGAACTCAGATACTCCGGATTCTTGAGCCACCTTCTGAACCAGCACGCTACACAATCTCTAGTACAATGAAACTGGGAGGGGTCCCAGGTTTCCTGAGTCCCCAGGGTCCTTTCTCCCATATCGGGGCACTTGTGCAGTGGACAAAATTCTAATATTTTGATTTATTTTTTATATGTTTTAGTAATACATGTGGTGGTGATATAACATTCTCGTAAAACTGGTTTACTGCTGTGATACATAAATAGCAGAGAAGGTGGGGGAAAAGCAGGCTCGTAGACTCAGAGGACGTTTTAGACATCTGGAAGAGGATAAAATTAATTCGACTGAAGCTTTTTGTTGTAAGTAAAAAATCTGTGCTATATTTTGGTTGAGAACAATTTTTAATTGAATTAAATTACCATTCTTGGCCTCTGAGGCAAGAGGAAACAACACAGCCTGCCCTCTGCCTTCAGCAGTTTTCTGTGCACAAACTTGAAAAACAAGGGGAAAGGAATTTTTGTAATTGAGGTGAGGAGACCCTGGCCTCAGTGACCCTAACATTGCAGCAATGAGGAAAATGACTTAAAAGTATTTTTTGAAAATGCTGATTTGCAATGTAGAGCTAATGAAGAGGAGCTAAATTGTTCCCACATGTTCTATAAAACAGTCATCCATAGCCCTAGCATTCTCCCTAATTGTGTATACTTGGAAGCTAGTCATTGCTATTTTTATCCACTATGCATTTTTCCCCTCTTCATTGTGATTCACTGTACGCTTTCCTCGGAGCAAATATAATTTGAGATTGAAATAGCCCCATTGGGAATGCTAACATTAAGCATGAGCTAGTTTTTGATACAGACTATATGTTATAATTTAAGTGGAGTAACAGTTTTATAATCTTCACAGGCTTAGTTAGGCAGAGAACTGAGCAGGACGGTCACGCAGGTAGAGAAAAGTCTTGTGATTCAGTAAGGCTGGGAGTAGACTCCAGATGGAGGCTCCTAAATGTGTCCATATTGGCTGGAGACAAAGCATTCATTCATTGTTCATTAAACATGCCCTGCACATTTTAAGGTGCTTCTTCACTTCGTCCCAGTTTCTATGTCCTATTATAAAGACTTCAGCTTAAGCATCAATTTCTTTTATGAAGCATATCCTTATTGTCCCTGTTAGAGTGATGTCTGTCTACCCTCCAACTCAAAGAACATTTATTATTTGCCTCCCTCATCATTTGGTCCTTGGTAAAGGCTACCTAGTATTGGTGCTACTCTTTAATATATCCTGTATGTTCATTAGGTTTCTTTAGTGTGATTCTTAAAAATAGTATTTTATTGTATTTTTGGTGGAAGTGTACACAGCAAAACATGTTACCATTCAGTAATGCCTACACATACTGCTCAGTGACATTGGCTACATTTTTCACGTTGTAACGACATTCTCATTTCCTTTCTAGATATTCAGTTCACATTGACCTAGTCTCATACCCTCCCATCTGTGTCTTAGAGTACAGTAGCTCCTCCCACCCAATCTGTGGGGGAATACATTCCAAGATCTCCAGTGGATGCCTGAAACTGTGGATAGTACCAAACCTTATATATACTATTTTTTTCCTATACATACATACTTATGCTAAAGTTTAATTTATAAATTAGGCACAGTAAGTGGTGAAGCGGTTAAAGTCCTCAACTGCTATCGGAAAGATTGGAGGTTCGAAACCACCAGTACCTCTGCAGGAGAAAGATGTGGCAGTCTGTTTTCAGAGAGATTTAAAGCCTTGGAAACTCTATGGGGTCAATATGAGTTAGAATGGATTCAAAGCAGTGGGTAAGAGATTAACAACAATAATAAAATAGAACAATTATAACAATATACTGTGATAAAATTTATGTGAATGTGGTCTCTCTCTCAAAACATCTTGTAAGTAGAGAACCTTCACCTTTTCATTTATAGGAAGCACTTTACAGTTTCTTTTTGGCATATCTGAATTGCCAGCATCGCTACTCTTGCACTTTGGGGCCATTATTAAGTAAAATAAGGGTTACTTGAACACAAATACTGCAATACCACAACAGTTATCTGATAACCCAGATGGCTACTAAGTGACTAACAGGTGGGTAGCCTGTACAGATAGGCTGGACAAAGGGATAATTCACGTCCTGGGTGGGACGGAGTGGGATGCTGTGAGATTTCATCACACTACTCAGAATGGTGTGCAATTTAAAACGTATAATTTGTTTTTCCATTTAATATTTTCGGAGTGCGGTTGATCACAGGTAACTGAACAATGGAAAACAAAACTGTGGATAAGGGAGGACTAACGTATTTCCTGAGCATTTGGTATCATATATGGTAGACGATTTTTTGAAAGTACACAGTACTCAAGGGTGATATTCATTACTTTACAAGCTAACCTGATATTTAGCTAAAATGTTACTTGAGGGGATAGTTTAGGCTCAAGGAATAACAAATATCTCAGAGTAATTGTCTTCGGGATTCCCCCTGTCTCAGGAAATCCGGTAAGCCCAAATTTTTTTCTTTTTTTTTTGATTAATACAGACATTTTATGTTGTCGTGTTGTTGCGTGCTGTAGAGTTGATTCCAACTCCTAGTGACCTGATAGGACAGAGTAGAACTGTCCATATGGTTTCCTATGATGTAATATTTATGGGAGCAGATCTCCAGGTCTTTTCTCCTGCAGACTGACTAGTGGATTTGAACTTCTGTCTAACCTTTCGGTTAGCAGCCTAGCTCTTAATCACTGCATCACCAAGGCTCTCTCTCTATGTATTCTATTAGACAATGAACTTATTAAAGACATATTTTAAGCAGCCAAAATCTCTAATGAGTAGGACAAATACATATGGTGAAATACTGTGCACTGAGAGACAGTGCTGCTGTAGAACAATATTAACAATATTAATAACATCCAAAAATTAATCTTCATGCTGTAAAGTCTAAATCCAAGTTCCAATAAGAGCAGAAATATCTATCTAACCTACCTACCTACCCACATACCTACATATCTATTTATATCTAGATAATTTTATCTCTGTCTCTATCATCTTTAGCATTCCTAACCCTATCAAGACAGATAGGGACCGGGGAGGATCTATATGGCTAGTGTGATTGTATAAAACATTAGTTTGTTCTTTGTATTGTTGAATGAAATTATGAAACAATCCTGAAATGGACAAAAAATGATTACTGGGTATCCTGTCTAGCACACATTTTCTGATTATCTCTGTCTTTCATTATCTTTGAGCTATTTTACAGCTCTGTTCATTGTTGTAAACTGATATAATGAAAATGGTACTTGTCCATTAAAGGTCAAATAAACTCTGGAAGAGATGCAACTTATTATTTTTCTGCGATTTTATATTTCTTTGTAAATTACTTTTCTGATTGCATATAAGTGTGTGTTTTTTGAATTCTCCTTTGACTGGTCACAATATTGTACAAGTCCACTCATTATTATCATTTTTTTTATCGTGCTTTAAGTGAAAGTTTACAAATCAGTCAGTCTCTCATACAAAAATTTATATGCACCTTGCTACGTAAGCCTAATCGCTCTCCCCATAATGAGACAACACATTCCTTCTCTCCACCCTGTATTCCTCATGTCCATTCAGCTGGCTTCTGAGCCCCTCTGCCTTCTCATCTCCCCTCCAGACAGGAGCTGCCCACATAGTCTCATGTGTCTACTTGAGCCAAGAAGCTCGCTCCTCACCTGTATCATTTTCTATCCTATAGCCCAGTCCAAACCCTGCCTGAAGAGTTGGCTTTGGGAATGGCTCCAATCTTGGGCTAACAGAAGGTCTGGAGATCATGACCTCCGAAGTCCGTCTAGTCTCAATCAGACCATCCAGTCTGGTCTTTTTACGAGAATTTGAGGTCGGCATCCCACTGTTCTCCTGCTCCATCAGAGATTCTGTGTTGTGTTCCCTCTCAGGGCAGTCATCCGTTGTAGCCAGGCCCAGTCTAGTTCTTCTGGTCTCAGGCTGATGTAGTCTCTGATTTATGCAGCCCTTTCTGTCTCTTGGGCTCATAATTACCTTGTGTCTTTGGTTATTCTTCATTCTCCTTTGCTTCAGGTGGGTTGAGACCAATCGATGCATCTTAGATGGCTGCTTGCTAGCATTTAAGAACTCCAAACGGGGCATCAGGATTGGAGGAAGACTCGTTAACAACCTGCGTTATGCAGATGACACAACCTTGCTTGCTGAAAGTGAAGAGGACTTGAAGCATTTATTAATGAAGATCAAAGACCACAGCCTTCAATATGGATTGCACCTCAACAGAAAGAAAACAAAAATTCTCACAACTGGACCAGTGAGCAACATCATGATGAATGGAGAAAAGATTGAAGTTGTCAAGGATTTCATTTTACTTGGATCCACAATCAACAGCCACGGAAGCAGCAGTCAAGAAATCAAAAGATGCACTGCATTGGGTAAATCTGCTGCAAAGGACCTCTTTAAAGTGTTGAAGAGCAAAGATGTCACCCTGAAGACCTAAGGTGCGCCCGATCCAAGCCATGGTATTTTCAGTTGCATCATATGTGTGTAAAAGCTGGACAATGAATAAGGAAGACAAAAGAAGAACTGAAGCCTTTGAATTGTAGTGTTGGCGAAGAATATTGAATATACCATGGACTGCCAAAAGAACAAACAAATCTGTCTTAGAAGAAGTACAACCGGAATGGTCCTTAGAAGCAAGGATGGCGAGACTGTGTCTTACATACTTTGGACATGCTGTCAGGAGGGATGAGTCCCTGGAGAAGGACATCATGCTTGGCAGAGTACAGGGTCAGTGGAAAAGAGGAAGACCCTCAACGAAGTGGATTGACACAGTGGCTGCAACAATGAACTCAAGCATAACAACGATTATAAGGATGGCTCAGGACCAGGCAGTGTTTCGTTCTGTTGTGCAGAGGGTCGCTATGAGTTGGAACTGACTCGACAGCACCTAACAACAACAACAGGCTGATGTAGTCTCTGGTTTATGTGGTCCTTTCTACCTCTTAGGCTCATTATTACATCGTGTCTTTGGTGTTCTTCATTCTTCCTTGCTCCAGGTGGGTTGAGACCAATTGATGCATCTTAGATGGCTGCTTGCTAGGGTTTAAGACCCCAGACACCACTCCCCAAAGGGGGATGCAGAATGTTTTCTTAATAGATTTTATTATGCCAATTGACTTAGATGTCTCCTGAAACCATGGTCCCCAAACCCCTGCCCCTGCTATGCTGGCCTTTGAAGCGTTCAGCTTATTCAGGAAACTTTTTTGCTTTTGCTTTAGTCCAGTTTTGTTGACCTCTCCTGTATTGTCTATTGTCTTTCCCTTCACCTAAAATAAAACTTATCTACTATCTAGTTAGTGAATACCCCTCTCCCTCCTTCCCTCCCTCCCCCCTCGTGACCATTAAAGAATATTTTCTTCTCTGTTTAAACTATTTCTTCAGTTCTTATAATAGTGGTCTTATACAATATTTGTCCTCTTGCAACTGACTAATTTCACTCAGCATAATGCCTTCCAGGTTCCTCCATGTTATGAAATGTTTCATGGATTCATCAATGTTCTTTATCGATGCCCAGTATTCCATTGTGTGAGTGTACCATAATTTATTTATCCATTCATCCGTTGATGGGCACCTTGGTTGCTTCCATCTTTTTGCTATTGTAAACAGTGCTGCAATGAACATATATCTGTTTGTGTAAAGGCTCTTATTTCTCTAGGATATAGTCCAAGGAGTGGGATTGCTGGATCATATGGTAGTTCTATTTCTAGTTTTTTAAGGAAGTGTCAAATCCATTTCCAAAGTGGTTGTACCATTTTACATTGCCACTAGCAGTGTGTAAGTGTTCCAGTCTCTCCACAACCTCTCCAACATTTATTATTTTGTGTCTTTTGGATTAATGCCACCCTTGCTGGAGTGAGATGAAATCTCACTGTAGTTTTGATTTGCATTTGTCTAATGGGTAATGATCATGAGCATTTCCTCATGTATCTGTTAGCAGCCTGAATGTCTTCTTTAGTGAAGTGCCTGTTCATATACTTTGCCCATTTTTTAATTGGGTTTTTTGTCTATTTGTGGTTGAGTTTTAGCAGAATCATGGAGATTTTAGAGATCAGGCGCTGATAGGAAATGTCATAGCTAAAAACTTTTTCCAGGTCTGTAGGTAGTCTTTTTACCCTTTTGGTGAAGTCTTTGGATGAGCATAGGTGTTTGATTTTTAGGAGCTCTCAGTCATCTGGTTTCTCTGCTGCATTTTTAGTAATATTTTGTATACTGTTTATGCCATGTATTAGGGCTCCTAACCTTGTCCCTATTTTTTCTTCTGTGATCTTTATTGTTTTAGATTTCATATTTAGGTCTTTGATCCATTCTGAGTTAGTTTTTGTGTATGGTGTGAGGTATGAGTCTTGTTTCACTTTTTTTTTTTGTGGATGAATACCAGTTATGCCAGTGCCATTTGTTAAAAAGACGGTCTTTTCCCCAATTAACTGACTTTGGGCCTTTGTCAAATCTCAGCTGCTCATATGTGGATGGACTTATGTCTGGATTCTCAATTCTGTTCCATTCGTCTGGGAACTGTTGTTGTACCAGTACCAGGCTGTGTGGACAACTGTGGAGGTATAGTAGGTTCAAAAATAATGTAGAGTGAGGTCTCTCACTTTGTGCTTTTTCAATAATGCTTTACTTATCCAAGGTCTCTTGCCCTTCCATACGAAGCTGGTGATTTGTTTCTCCATATCATTATAAAATGTTGTTGGAATTTGTATTAGAATTGCATTATATCTATAGATGGCTTTTGGTGGAATAGACATTTTTACAATGTTGTCTTCCTATCCGTGAGCAAGGTATGTTTTTCCACTTACCTAGGTCTCTTTTGGTTCCTTGCAGTAGTGTCTTTTAGTTTCTTTGTATAGGTCTTTTATGTCTCTGGTAAGATTTATTCCTAAGAATTTTATATCTTCTTGGGGGCTACTGTAAATTGTATTGATTTGGTGATTTCTTCTTCGATGTTCTTTTTTTTGGTGTAGAGGAATCCAACTGATTTTTGTATGTTTATCTTGTATCCCGATACTCTGCTGAACTCTTGTATTAGTTTCAGTAGATTTTTTTGAGGATTCTTTAGGGTTTTCTGTATAGAAGATCATGTCATCTGCAAACAGACATACTTTTATTTCTTTCTTACCAATCTGGATGCCTTTTATTTCTTTATCTAGCTTAATTGCTCTGGTTAGGACCTCCAGCACGATGTTGAATAAGAATGGTGATAAGTGGCATCCTTGTCTGGTACCCGTTCTCAAGGGGAATGCTTTCAGGCTCTCTCCATTTAGGATGATGCTGGCTATTGGCTTTGTATAAATGTTTATTATGTTGAGGAATTTTCCTTCTATTCCTATGTTGCTGAGAGGTTTTATTGTGAATGGGTGTTATACTTTGTCAAATGCCTTTTCTGCATCAGTTGATAAAATCATATGGTTCTTGTCTTTGGTTTTATTTATATGGTGGATTACATTAATTCTTTTTCTAATGTTGAACCATCCCTGCATACCTCATATGAATCCCACTTGGTCACGTTGAATTATCTTCTTGGTATGTTGTTGAACTCTACTGGTGAGAATTTTGTTGAGTATTTTTGCATCTAAGTTCATGAGGGATATAGGTCTGTAATTTTCTATTTTTGTGGTGTCTTTAGCCGGTTTTGGTATCAGGGATATGCTGGCTTCATAGAATGAGTTTGGGAGTATTCTGTCCTTGTCTATGTTCTGAAATACCTTTAGTGCTAGTGATGTCAAGTCTTCTATGAAAGTCTGGTAGAACTCTCCAGTGAAGCCATCAGAGCCAGGGTTTTTTTTTTGTTGTTGTTGTTGTTGTTGGGATTTTTTTCAGTACATTTTCAATCTCTTTTTTTGTTATGGGTCTATTTTGTTGTTCTACCTCTGTTTGTGTTAGTTTAGGGAGGTAGTGTGTTCCTAGGAATTCATCCATTTCTTCTAGGTTTTCAAATTTGTTAGAGTATGATTTTTCAGAGCAGTTATCCGATATGATTCTTTTAATTTCACTTGGGTTTGTTGTAGTATCGCCCATCTCATTTCTTATTCAGGTTGTTTCCTGTTTTTCTTTTGTCAGTCTGGCCAGTGGTTTATCAATTTTGGTCTTGTTAACACTTTCAATTGTTTTTCTGTTCTCTAATTCATTTAATTCTGCTCTAATCTTTATTATTTGTTTTCTTCTGTTGCCTGACAGTTTCTTTTGTTGCTCTGTTTCCATTTGTTCAAGTTGTAGGGACAGTTCTTTGATTTTGGCCTTTTCTTTTTGTATGTGTGCATTTATTGTTAGAAATTGACCTCTGAGCACTGCTTTCACTGTGTCCCAAAGGTTCTGATAGGGAGTGTTTTACTTCTCATTGGATTCTATGAATTTCTTTATTCCATCCTTAATGTCTTCTATAACCCAGTCTTTTTTGAGCAGGATATTATTCAGTTTCCAAGTACTTGATTTCTTTTCCCTGGTTTTTCTGCTCTTGATTTCTACTTTTATGGCCTTATGGCCTGAGAAGACGCTTTGTAATATTTCGATGTTTTGGATTCTGCAAAGGCTTGTTTTATGACCTAAATATATGGTCTATTCTAGAGAATGTTCCATGTGTACTAGAAAAGAAAGTATACTTGGTTCCTGTTGGGTGGAGTGTTCTGTATATGTCTATGAGGTCAAGTTGTTTGATTGTGGCATTTAGATCTTCCATGTCATTATTGAGCTTCTTACTGAATGTCCTGTCCTTCACCAAAAGTGGTGTGCTGAAGTCTCCTACTATAATTGTAGAGTTGTGCATCTCACTTTTCAATGCTGTTAATATTTTGTTTTATGTATCTTGCAGCCCTGTCATTGGGTGCATAAATATTTAATATGGTTATATCTTCCTGGTAAATTGTCCCTTTAATCATTATATAGTGTCCTTCCTTATTCTTTGTGGTGGATTTAACTTTAAAGTCTATTTTGTCAGAAATTAATACTGCCACTCCTGCTCGTTTTTGATTGTTGTTTGCTTGATATATTTTTTTCCATCCTTTGAGTTTTAGTTTGTTTGTGTCTCTAAGTCTAAGGTGTGTCTCTTGTAGGCAGCATAGAGACAGATCTTGTTTTTTAATCCATTCTGCAGCTCTCTGTCTCTTTATTGGTGCATTTAGTCCATTTACTTTCAGCGTAATTATGGATAGGTATGAATTTAGTGCTGTCATTTTGATGCCTTTTTTGTGTGTTGTTGACAATTTCATTTTTCCACTTACTTTTTTGTGCTGAGAAGTTTTTCTTTGTAAATTTTGTGTTCCTCTTTTTCATTGTACTTTAATTTTTTTTTGATGAGTCTTTATGTTTATCGTAGTTTTTATTTTGAAGTGTGGGATTGTTTGTCTTCTTTGTGGTTACCTCAATATTCACCCATATTTTCCTAAGTATAAACCTAAGTTGTATTTCCCTATATCGCCTTGATTTCTTCTCCATATGGAAGGTCTATGCCTCCTGTATTTAGTCCCTGTTTATTGATTATTGTCACCTTTTACATAATGACATCAGTGATCGCCTGTTTTGAGTTTTTTTAAATTAATCTTATTTTATTTTTGTGATTTCCTTTTCTGATATCAAGATGGTCTGTTCTGTGTCCTTGTGTTGTGTTGATATCTGATATTATTGATTTTCTAACCAAAGAATTTCCTTTAGTAATTCTTGTAGCTTTGGTTTGGTTTTTGTAAATTCTCTAAGCTTGTGTTTATCTGTACGTGACTGAATTTTGCCTTCATATTTGAGAGAGAGTTTTGCTGAATATATGATTCTTGGTTGGCAGTTTTTCTCCTTCAATGCTCTATATATGTCATCCCATTGCCTTCTTGCCTGCATGGTTTCTGCTGAGTAGTCTGAACTTATTGTTTCTTCTTTGTAGGTGACTTTTCGTTTATCCCTGGCTGCTTTTAAAATTTTCTCTTTATCTTTGGTTTTGGCAAGTTTGATGATAAAATGTCTTGGTGATTTCTTTTGGGATATACCTTGTATGGGTTTCGATGAGCATCTTGGATAGATACCCTTTCATCTTTCATGATGTCAGGGAAGTTTTCTGCCAAGAAATCTTCAACAATTCTCTCTCTATTTTCTGTTATCCCTCCCTGTTCTGGAATTCCAATCACATGCAAGCTATTCTTCTTGATAGAGTCCCATATGATTCTTAGGGTTTCTTTCTTTTTTTTTTTTTATCTGATTTTTCTTCAAATGTATTGGTGCCAATTGTCTTATTCTCCATCTCCCCAATTCTGCATTCCAATTCCTCAGTTCTGCTCCTCTGACTTCCTATTGAGTTGTCTAATTCTGTAATTTTATTGTTAATCTTTTGAATTTCTGAATTCTGTCTCTCTATGGATTCTTGGAGGTTATTAAATTTTTCATTATGTTCTTGAATAACTTTTTTAATTTCTTCAACTGCTGTATCTGTGTGTTCCTTGACTTTTTTTATACGTTGCCTGATTTCATTTTTAAGGTCATCCCTGATGTCTTGAAGCATTCTGTATATTAATCTTTTGTATTCTACATCTGGCAATTCCGGGAATATTTCTTCATCTGGGAGAGATCTTGATTCTCTGTTTTGGGGGGTTGTAGAAGCAATCATGGTCTGCTTCTTTATGTAATTTGGCATCGACTGCCGTCTCCAAGCCACCTGTAAGTTACTGTAATAATTTATTTTATATTTGCTTACTGAGTTCTATTTTCTTGCTTTGTTTTGTTTCAATATACCCAGGTAGGATGCTAGGGTGTGCTAACTTGATTATTGGAGACTTTGAAGCACTAATGTCCTGTTACCAGATGGTTAGAGCTGTTACCAGGTATATGAGCCTATGAGTCCATTCACTATTCTTGAATAGAATCAGCTCAGGTGTCCTGATGGTCAGTCACCTAGTGTGTGGTGTAGGCTCTCACCTACTATCTTAGAGGAGTAGTGGTGATGGTTCTATGCACTGGTTTCTGGTAGTGGCAGAGGGTCACAGTCTGAGAAGGGCAGGGTGCTGACAGCCTTCCCTCAAGTGCCAGTGAGGAAGGAGCATCTCTGTTCTCTGGAGCTTTGTTGGTTGGGTCTGTAGCTGTAACTTAGGCACCCAGTGCTTATACATGTGAAGACTGGTAGGCACCACTATCCTCAGACCCCTTCGCAGGTGGCTAAGTGGTGTGGGTGGAGCCTCAGGCCTCAGGTCCCTGCTGTGGGTAGAAGAGGTGAGGTTTCTGTTTAATAGGTAGAATGGTGTCAGATCTCCAAAACCTGACTCTCCATCACTCAGTTGAAACAATTATAGTCAGACCTCTAGCAGATTTTCCTTTGCATTAAAATAGCCACCTGGTTCCATGTAGGGATGAAAGCCAAAATCTGTGGATCTCTTTTGCCTGGACTGGAGCTGCTTCTGCTCTGATCTTCCAGTTTAGGGGAGTTGGGAAAGTATTTTTCCCGTTTGTTAATTTTCTACTTCTCCCAGGCCAGGAGGATGGGTCAGAAAAAGCACAGCACTTCTATCTCAGGTCCAGGGAATTCAAATGTTAATGAAGTCAGCTGGGTTAGGGAGGGGAGGGATTAGATAGATAGGAGAAGGTAATGAAGTAAAATAGACAAAATCACTTATCCTGTGTCGAGAGTGCTGTTTTATCTCAAATTCCAGAGGCGTGGGTAGCCTGTGTGAGCTGGCTGGGTCTCTGCCAAGATTGCCCCAGGGAGCTAGCGCTGCGTACCATGCTTGCTATGTCTCAGGAAACTACCATCACCCCCACTGCATTCACACCAAAGAACGGCACCAAGGAATCAGAGATGAGGTGCTGCACGGGCTCAGCAACTAGTTACTGCTTCTGCGTGGTCTCTCGCTCCCATCACTCGGGTCGGTGTTCAGCCTATGTGTGCTGGCTGGGCCCCTGCCTGGATTGCCCCAGAGGGTTAGGGCTGCGTCCCGTGCTTGCTGTGTCTCAGGAAACCACCATCAGACCCACTGCATTTGCACCAAAGAACCACACCAAGGAATTGGAGCTGAGGTGGTGCACAGGCTCGGCAACTAGTCGCTGCTTCTGCGTGATCTCTCGCTTTTCTTTCACTTAGGTCTATTCCTTAGTTCTGTGTTTGATGGTCAGGGTTCGTAGATTGTCATATACGTATTCGATTCACTTTTTTGGGGGGGTCTTTTTGTTGTTGTTGTTGTAAGAGGTTCAGCAGAAGCTTCTGCTTAGTCAGCCATCTTGGCCCCGCCTCTGATCTTTTTACTGTTGTGGTGAGGTGTCTGGATGAGCATAGGTGTTTGATTTTTAGGAGCTCCCAGTTACCTAGTTTCTCTTCTGGTGTTTGTGCACTGTTAGTAATGTTTTGTATACTGTTTATGCCATGTATTAGGGCTCCTAGCATTGTCCCTATTTTTTCTTCCATTATCTTTATCATTTTAGATTTTATATTTAGGTCTTTGATCTATTTTGAGTTAGTTTTTGTGCATAGTGTGAGGTATGGGTCTTGTTTCATTTTTTTGCAGATTGATATCCATTTATGCAGCACCATTTATTAAAGAGACTATCTTTTCCCCATTTAACAGACTGTGGGCCTTTGGCAAATATCAGCTGCTCATATGTGGATAGATTTATGTCTGGATTCTCAATTCTGTCCCATCGGTCTATGTATTTGTTGTTGTACCAGTATCAGACTATTCTGACTACTGTGGTGGTATAATAGTTCTAAAATTAGGTAGTGTGAGGGCTCCCACTTTGTTCTTCTTTTTCAGTAATGCTTTATTTATCTGGGGCCTCTTTCCCTTCCATATGAAGTTGGTGATTTCTTTCTCCATCTCATTAAAAAATGCCCTTGGCATTTGAATTGGAATTGCCTTGCATCTCTAGATTGCTTTCGGTAGAATAAACATTTTTACAATGTAGAGTCTTCCTATCCATGAGCAAGGTATGTTTTTCCACTTATGTAGGTCTCTTTTGGCTTCTTGCAGTAGTATCTTATAGTTTTCTTTGTATAGGTCTTTTGAGTCTCTGGTTAGATTTATTCCTAAGTATTTTATCTTCTTGGGGGCTACTGTAAATTGTATTGATTTGGTGATTTCCTCTTTGAAATTCTTTTTGTTGGTATAAAGGAATCCAACTGATTTTTGTATGTTTATCTTATATGTGATACTCTACTGAACTCTTCTATTAGTTTCAGTAGTTTTCTAGATTCTTTAGGGTCTTCTGTGTATAACATCATGTCATCTGCAAATAGAGATATTTTTATTTCTTCCTTACCAGTCTGGATGCCCTTTATTTCTTTACCTAGCCTAACTCATCTGGCTAAGAGTCTACTCACTACTTAATTAATTAAATAAAAACTTTGAATGTGTTCATTTTATATTTTTATGAGTCATGTTCTTAACTCATTAAAAATTATCTTTTAATGGAATTTTCTCATAATTTGTTAAAATTCTTATAATGGACTTGTATTATTTTGTACTACTGACATATTCCTTTTCAAAAGATTCTTTTAATTTCATTAGGTTTTAGAAGTCACTGTAGTTTCAAAATCATATAAATATGCATTTAAACCATATTGTAGCTAAGCTTTAATATTAATATCTTTGATTAAGTCCAGGTTTCTAGAAGTGAGTGGCAATATATTTTTGAAAAAATGGTGCCATAGAGACAAAATAGAAATATGGCCCCCCTCTCCTGGAAGGAAGGAGTAATCCCAAGCAAATTCTGAAAAATGCAAAGTTTGTTTTTGCAAACTCCATTTTCCTTTTCTCATTTCTTTTCCTCATTCTTGGTAATATCTCTTATCAGACACCAGGGCACTTGTTTTGAAATTCTGACTTATTTTTGTGTTGCTTCAGTTTCAGATGGTCTCTTAATTCAGTTAAGGCCTATTTAAAGAGCAACATTAAAACACCATACAATCCCCACCTGTAGCAAAGGATAGTGAAGGAAACCAAAGACTCAAGGAAGCAATTAGCCCAAAAGAATAATGGCCCACACAAACCATAGCCTCCTCTAGCCTGAGACCAGGAAAACTAGATGGTGTCCAGCTACCACTACTGACCTTTCTGACCAGGGGCACAATAGAAGGTCCTGGTTAGAATAGGAGAAATATGTAGAAGAAAATCAAAATTCATAAGAAAGACCAGGCTTACTGGACTGATACAGGCTGTAGGAACTTTCAAGACGAGTGCCCTAAGATACCCTGTTTAATCTCGAACTAAGCCACTCCTGGTGGTCACCTTTCAGCCAAATAATAGACAGATCTATAAAATAAACAATAACATCCATGAGGAATGTGCAACTTAGAACAATAAACTATACAAGAGCAAACTGGCAACACTTACCCAAAAGCAAAGACAAGAAGGCAAAGATGGGCAGAGAAACTGTACAGATTGGAATGCACAAGGCAGGGTAGTTAATGAGGACAATGTTGACACATTGCGGGGATAGCCACCGATGTCACACACACACAAATATATGAATTATTGAGTGGGAAACTAACATGGTGTGCAAACTTTCACCTAAAACACAATAAAATGTTCAAAAAAAAGATATACTACTAAGACCTAAACACTTGCTTCAGGTATTTTTAATTCCACTTAAATTCTTTCAGATGTATCAAACATTCTTTAGGCAAAAAAAAAAAAAAAAAAAAAAAAAAATAGCATGTGCCCTCTTGCTAACCTGTGTCCCTTTCAGGTATTCCCCTAACTCACCTGATTAGATCATTGTACACTAATAAGAATGTTACTTTGCCTCCACAAGAATTTGTATATTAAAAAGAAGACCTTTGCTAATGAGAAAAATTTCTCTTGGCAATATTTCAGCTTTTAGAGAGGTATAAAGTTGGAGTTTCAAGTTCACCCAGAGGTGCCTCTGAATCAAGGCCTGGCAATCTACTTCTGAAAAATGGTTTTCAGAAGCCACTGAAAACTCTATGGAGTACAGTTCTATTCTGATACACATGGGGTATCCATGAGTCAGAATTAAATCAAAGACAAGTGTTTTTTGTTTGTTTTATTTTATTTTCCTCCTTCTTTACAGTCCCGCTCAACCTGAGAGAATTCTCCTCTGTCAGTTGCTCTAAACTGTGCTGTATTTAACCAAAATAATTCTTGACCATTCCTTGCTTGGATGAATGGAGGACTATTCACCTAAACTCTTGGTTTGGCTTGATAAAAACTGTCAAAGGATTAAAACCTGTAAAATGAACAAGACAAGAAATGTCGTTAAGTTTTAAGCCTGTTAAGGGAAAACTTACGTATGAGTATATTTATGAGATATATATTTCTGAAAGCTTTTCTCTAGCTTTGTTTGCATCAGGGTAATTTAGGCTATGCACTGGAAACAAAATAACCCTTAATGCCCAGGGCTTTAACATAAGAAAAGAGATGAAGGTCAAGAGTAAATTTAGAAAATGGTGTTTTAACGGGAAATGATAAAACAAATGACAAAAGAAACTATGCATAAACACTGTATTCTCGCTGGTAAATTTTTCTCAGAGAGGATTATGTTGGGAGGTACACACTAACAATTCTCAACCTGCTTTACATATGTATTGAGGCTGAACAAAAAAATAAATGGATGGTGGATGCTAAGAGACAGACTTCTCACTGTAGGAGAAGAAAATTACAGATAAACAAGAAGAGGTAGAATTAATCCTGTGGTACTAAATTAGAGTTATAGACATCAGTATGGCCTCAGGTTTAGCTTAATAAACATATATACTTATAGATGTTGTTGTTGTTGCATGCCATTGGGCTGATTCTTACTCACAGTGACCCTGTAGTACAGAATAGAACTGCCCCATAGGGTTTCCTAGGCTTTTTTTCCTTCTATTTTCTTTTAATTTTACCATTGCTATTTTCCCCCATGTTCTATTATTTGATATTATTTTCTGTCTTACTTGCTTTCTTATGATTTTATTTAAATCATTCTTTAAACATAACTTTATCCATTTGTCTCAACTTTTGAAATGCGGTTGTTTAACCTTCTGTTTCCTGTGGCTGCCATAACAAAACACCACAAAATTGGTGGCTCTAAACAACAGAAATGTATTGTCTCACAGCTCTGAAAAGCCAGAAGTCCAAATTGAGGGTATCCGTAGGACCATGGTATCTCTGTCTATTCCAGGGGAAGATCTTTCCTTGTTTCTTCCAGCTTCTGGTATCCCCGGGCATTTCTAGGTGCTCCTTTGCCTTTCGCTGCATCTTCACATGGCCTGTATCATCCCACTGTGTGACTCTGTCTCCCTGACTATTCTTTCTACTCTTTTACATGACACCACTCGGAAGGGATTTATGATACACCTACTCCTATATGACCTCCTTTACTTAGCTGATAACATATTCAAAGACCCTAACTCCAAACAAGCTTACATTCATAGGCATAGGCCCAGCATTTCAACATTTTTGTTTTTTGCTATGAGTTGGAAAAAAGGACAAAAGAGCCTGAGTGGTGCAATGGTTAAGTGCTTGGCTGCTAACAGAAAGGTCAGTGGTTTGAACTCACCAGCCACTCCACGGGAGAAGGATGTGGCAGCTGGCTCCTGTACAGATTACACCCTTGGAAACCTTATGGGGCAGTTCTACTCTGTCTCGTACAGTCATTATGAGTTGGAATCAACTTGAAGGCAGTGGGTTTGGTTTGTGTTTTGGTATGAGTCAGACTCAACTAAACAGCATACAACAACAATCTGCAATTCAAGTCAAAACACCTTCACTGAGTTCTTTGTGTTTTCTAATTATTTTTTATGAATGTTCTCTATAACTAAATTGTATTCGTGTGTTTTCATTGTTTTATTTTGTTTTTTTAAGTTTCCAGAGACATATCATTTTTTTTTACTATTTTATTATTGATTTGTAAATTCAATGAGAACTTATTCAATACATTATTTTCTTCGAAATTCTTGAAGATTTGCTTCGTGGCCTGTTAATTTTTGTGAATAGGCCATCCGTACTTGAAAACAATACGTAGGCTCCTTAGGCTACTAGTTGCCATCCTGGTCAATTCTGACTCATGTGTTACATCCACTCCATGTGATACTGAGTAGAAATGCTTCAGAGGGTTTTATAAGACAAAAAACTAGATTTGGTCTTTTGTCTCTAGTTTAGGAAAATAAGCAATCAAAATGCCTTTGTTTTTCAAAATAGCCAGGCAAATAGAGGCTACACAGTCCCTACATCTGGTGAATTAATTTCAGGAAGGGGGGGCATTATGTAGTTATGCATATTCATTGACTGGATTGATCATAACTATGCATTAAGGCCCCACTCATGCATATTCATTGAGGTTCCAATGATGAAGGGATCCTGGGCCTTGGAGCTCTCTCTGGGCTTCTTGAATTTGGTGAGAGCACCCATGAGCTGGAGAAGGTGACAAGTCCCTGGGGACAATGTAAGCCTCATACAGCGAACTCTGCCAGACCTTGCTTGATGTGTCTTTTCCTTTGTATCCTTTTTGGTTATAATACATAGATAACTATAAGTATAAGTAAAAGTCTCCATGAATTTTGTGAGCCATTACTGATAATTAATGAACTCACAAGGGGCAATGGGATTCTCACTTAGCTTAAGGTGGCTAATTCAGAGAAGGGCTGCACTGGCAGTCCTAAAGACAGGGTCCTAACTCATAAGAAACCAGCTTTGGGTGGCTGGTGACAGAAAAAGAGTACACGGGCAGTCGATGAAGAAGGACAGTCCTTCTAGCTTGTGATCTAGCCCCAGGGTGCTAGAAGGAGAGAGAAGGGCTGGCTAGTCTGAAGTGCAGGGACTTGGACAGACTCCTGAGCCTACGTCTGGTACCCAGTGGCCCGACTCCACCTGGCCAGGGATATTTTGACTAATTCTAGGTGGGTGAGGGTGAGAGAGGCTGTGCCACAGAAGAAGTCTCTGGCAACAAGGATCTTGGAGCTGTGGAAAGGAGAAGCATGGATCCATTTCCTTGCTACGCAGGAAGAGAAAAAGGTGGGATCTGCTCACCTTGACCCTTATATAGTGCAGTTAGAGACAGTATCCCAAGTTTTCTTGACTGTAATCATTATGAATGCAGATTGCCAGGCCTATCTTCCATGCTGCTACTAGGTGTGTAACTTAGCAGCCCTGGTAGTGAAATGGTTAAGCTCTCGGTTGCTAACAGAAAGGTCGGTTGCTTAAACTCACCAAATACTCTGTGGGAGAAATGACCTAGCAATCTGCTCCCATGAAGATGACAGCCTAGCAAAACCTATGGGGGCAGTTCTACTCTGTCATACAGGGTCCCTGAGAGTTGGAATAAACTAGATGGCATACAACAACTGCAACATATATTTCCCTAAATACCAATTTGAAAAATTTTATTAAATGTTTTATTAAAATATTACGTGGCTTCTTAATTTTTGTAAGTTATATTCTTTTTTTTTGAATAAGGTATATTAAAATTTGTAAATATAATTGTTGATTCATGTATATTTTCCCCATAATACTATTAGTTATTAGTGTTAAATATTTAGATACTATATTATGAGGGGGTTTATTTATTTATAACAATACATTAATTAATTCATTAAATATCTATATAGTGCTTACTATTCTTCTGATACTCTAAGTTAACTCATTGAATCCTTTTAAAAACCCTATGAACTAAGTACTATTTTTAGACTTAATAATCCATCTTTCTTGCACTTATCAATAATTTTCATAATCCAAGGGCCTAGCACAGGGATTTTGTATTGTTGAATCTTTTCATGTCTAGGCTACCACAAAAGAGCAAATAAACAGCTGGTATTGTAATAGAAAGCAAGAGAAATAAAAATATTATTATAGGTGAGGGGTGCCATATGCACTGTGCATTTCATCACCACGGGGCGGCAGCTTAATTGTTCTCTTAATGTCCTCTGCTCAGGCTAGGTATTGGCAGACATATGGTGCACTTCCATTAAAACTAAAATTAAAAAATAAAACAATTTCTAAAGTATTTCAGAATTCTCACGGAAACTTTTTATATCTTGGCCAATCGCACCCTCAGCATTCTATTTATTTACACTCTCCTAAACCAAAGTAATCAGAAAACAGGCATCACAGATCAAAGTGCCACCTCTTTGTTATATCTCAGAGCAGCCATTTTGTAAACTGCCTTATTTCCGATGACTTCAGCTAAGATTGCCAGGATGAACAAAACTTTCTAAGTATTATTAACAGAGATCATTGTCTTCCAAAGATTGTTTCTGAAAATGTTATTCTATCAAAACAAAGGTTAATTTTCCCAACACATTAAAACTAAGTATAATCACTGAATGCTTTTATTATAATTCCATGAGGTAAATGAAATGAGTTCCAGAAAGTCATATTGAATGACATAATTTCTTGCTTCATATGGAAGAATGTGCTCACTGAAAATCAAGTCTTAACAAACAGAATAATTTTCTTCAAGTTATAGGATGGTTTTCCAGAATATAATGTATGGAAAAGGCTAAACGTTGTCATTATTATTGCTTTTAATTAATTTATATTGATCAACATTAGTTTAGTGGTTCTGCACATATGAATAGGGATTTTGGGGAAAATGGGTTAAAGTCCAGTTCCATGGTGAGCTACTCTCATATCATTTGACAAGTAGTTTCTAAACTTAAAGATCAATTTTTTAACCTATAAAATGGGATAATAATTGAACACTAATATATTTTAGAGTTACTGCAGTCAATAACGTCAATAACAGGTGTGTAATACATATCTATGAATGTGCTTATGTTTATGAGGTACCAAGATAAATTTTTAAGAAAATAATTGGTGACATAATGAGTTCATGTATGTGAGCATGCTTTCCAAACTATAAACATACACATATATTACTTGTGAATGTTTTTATGATGGGGATATCCACAATACTAGTTCAGTAACAGGAATCTCTGGGTGGCACATATGGTTAAGTGCTGAACCACTAACCCAAAGTTTCAAACCCACCCAGATGTGCCTCGGAAGTAAGGCCAGGTGACTGCTTCCAGAAGTCCATACCCTTGAAAACCCTATGGCGTGCAGTTCTACTCTGCACATACAGGGTCACCATGAGTCAGAAGTGACTAGATGGCAGCTAACAACAATAGTTCAGTAATAATTTTAATGGAGTTCTTGCTGTAACTTTTCAGTTATGTTATAAGCTGGTTGTCCTGAGCTCTGGGATGCAGAAAAGATTTTGTCCCTGAAATACAACATCTCCTGTTGAGAAGGAATCTTGATGGCTTAATATCTCCTTCAAAAGGAAGGGGAAATTTGGGAAAGAAAAGAATACAGAAAGAACAATCAACAATTAGTCTCTCAATTATTTAATCTTGCTACACTCTCAACATACGTATAAGGCAAGCTTAGAATTCCTTTTGTTATAATGAAGTCTAATAATACCTTTATAATATGCCCCTTTATCATAGTCCTTTTCTATTTGCATTCCAGATGAACTATATTTATTATGAAGTTCAAGTAAACCAAGCCTCTGCCATTTTTACCAATCTATGTAGTACTGTTGTTGTGTACAGTCGAGTCCATTCCGACTCATATGACCCTACATGACAGAGCAGAACTGCCTATAGGTTTTCTTAGGCTGTTACCTATGGGAGCAGATCTCCAGGTCTTTTAACCCACAGAGATGCTGGTGGGTTTGAACCGCAGGCCTTTAGATTAGCAGCTGAGAGCATTTAACACTTTTAGGGGAGGCAGGTCAACACACAGTTCTTAGTAACACAAAAGTCAACTCAGGAGCCATTTAGGCCTCAATCATTGAATAAATCTCCGTTTAGGTGTCAGTTGTTATCAACCTTAACCACTGCCCAACATGGGTCTGTTTCTGCAGCATCTAGGTTAAAAAATCCTAGCTACTTCAGTGTCGGTTCCTTGACTGATCTGTAGAAAAGTATAAGTGCAGAAATATGGACACATAAAAGGCAAGTGCTGTAATATATCTGGGAGAGTTACTGGGGTGCTGAGAGCTTTTCTGGATGAATCTGGAAGCTCGGCTAGAGTTAATATGTGATTTATCTTTCAAAATTCCTCCAAGTCATGATGTAAAGAAAGGTGGATCTTAGTTGCTCTTCAGACACTGTTGCTCAGTTGCCAAAAGTAACTTTCATCTAAGCAATTCATCCCAACTGTGTAGTTACATCTGGTGGGCAACCTCTTCTTCTGGGTTCAGGCTAAGGTAGAGGACTGAGGACGAGTGAGCTTATGCAGTGCATTTACCTCTGAAAGAGAATGTGGTTTTGATGGGAGAGATGATAGCATGGAAGTGGAGAGGTGGGAAGACCAAACTTCATTCAAAGAGGGTGGTAATATAATAGCATTATATGGATGGCCATAGGGAAATCTAGTTTTTTTTTTTTTTTTTTTAATTATACTTGTCCTTCCTTCTTTCCTTCCTTCCCGCTATCCTTTCTTCCTTCCTCCCCTTCTTTCTTGGGTGTGTTTTCTTTTCTGAGCATTCTTTCTGTCCACTACAAGGTGGTAATCTGAAATCTGTGGCTAGCTTGGGTTACTGTCTTCTGAGGCATTTACTTACTGACTATTCAATTAATCTATTATAATTATACCTTCACTGCTGGACAAAGAATTTTTGTAATAATGTCAGTTCTGCTGTAATGCAACACATATCCTGCTAAAAAAGTCTCCGTATTATGAAAATTCACATAAGAAAAACTACAGAGATTATGGGAAAAATGGGGCACAGCACTCAAAAGTTTTGTCAGTGACACAGTAAAAAAAAAAGATTGGAGCCTAATTAAAATGGTAGCACAGTTTTACACATGCTAAATGGCTAAGAAATACATAAACAGTACAAGAAATATGACATTTTGTCATAAAAAAAGCTTAGATTCACTTGCAGAAGTGATCATCAAAAGGTTACTGCTTGTGTTTTATTGTGAAGTGATAGAAGAAGGATTCTCTAAAGTCAGTTGGAAAGTTTTGTTGCAGCTTATCATGGATAAAATCATGCATAACCAAATGCAAAATTTACATTGTGCTCAAACCGTTTCTTAATATATTACTTACGCTGGAACAAATTCAGGTTTTCAAAACAAGCATTATAGCAGAACTGACTGTACGATGTTTGTGGCCTATAAACCCAACCCATTATCGCTGTCGAGTTGATTCCTACTCATACGTGATTGAATTTTGGTTCAGGCTGAACTTGTAAGATTCCTTCTGAAATATTCACTGGAGCTAACTTCAGCAGTTGATGTTTGTTTGAATCCTGGTTGAGAACCATACTTCGTCTCTTCAGTTTATGCTTAAGAATATTTCAGTCATGAGTGTATCTACTAATACTCTGCATTTTCCTTTCTGTTTCTGTTCACTATGGCTTGCGGTGCAAACAGTCAAGTGCTCAACTACTAGCAAAAAGTCTGGCAGTTCAAACCCATCCAGAGGCACCCTGGAAGACAGGCCTGGCGATCTGCTTCCAAAAGGTGGTTGTTGTTGCTAGGTGCCATCCAGACAGTTCTGACTCACAGCACCCTATACACAACAGAACCAAACACTGCCCGGTCCTGCGCCATCCTCACAAGTGTTACGCTTGAGCCTAATGTTGCAGCCAGTGTGTCAATTCATCTTGTTGAGGATCTTCCTCTTTTTCGCTGACTCTCTACCAAGCATGATAGTCTTCTCCAGGGACTGATCCCTCCTGATAACATGTCCAAAGTATGTGAGACAAAGTCTTGCCACCCTTGCTTCTAAGGAACATTCTGGCTGTGCTTCTCCCAAGACAGATTTGGGAGTCCATGGCAGTCAGGAGAAGGCACAGCAACACTCCCACCTTAGCTCAGCTTAGGTGTGTGCTGTGAACACCTTCCACTCCGCAGTGGCTGTAGGTCCATTGGCTTCTTTCCATGGCACAATTTTGGAGTAAGTTGTTCTTCAGTTGTTGTATCTTTAATCATTTGTTCCACTCAACTGATTTGTGGACTTCAGGACTAAAGTATATCCACCAGAGTTTGTTCACTGGCTCATTGGCTTCATTACTGAAGATATATCAGTCTTGTAAAGGATCCTAAAACTCAGCCCTGCCAAATGCTTATCTAGTTTACATGTAAATATTTTCCCTAATGGGGAACTCATTACTTGTTAAGGAAGCTCAGTCGACATTCAGAGAACTTTTAAATAAGATTCTCCTTAATATGGTATTCAAATGTATTTATTTCGGTACTCAACAATTCCAATTCTAGCCCTCTAAGACTCCCAGAATAACACAAATTTTTGATTTCAAGAAAATATATGTTACTTTCTACCCAATACTAGTTCTTTCCTCATGTTCAGTTCCCAAAACTGATTCTCAGCAAATGCAGGTATGAATCCTTTTTATTTCAAAACTGAAGATTGTCTATTTCTTTTTTAGAGCACAGACCTAGTGGTGCAGTGGTTGAAGCCCTTGACTGCTAACCAAAAGGTCAGAGATTCAAACCCACCAGCTACTAATGTAGGAGAAAGATGTGGCAGTCTGCATCCATAAGGATTACAGCCTTGGAAATCTAGTGGGGCAGTTCTACTCTGTTCTACAGAGTCGCTATCAGTGGGAATCGATTCCACAGCACACGTGAACAATCCACAACATCCATAGTTGTATGTGAAGGCTGTCTTTTTTGCTTTGTTGTTATCTTCCACAATACATAGGACAGTGTAAAGCAGTAAGTGGATACTTAAAATACTGATTGCTGGTGCTAGATCTTCTATAAAATGGATTTTGGGAATTACCCTCATTGGAGCCTCCTTTTTTTTTTTTTTTTGGACAAAAATATTTACGGATGATTTGCAAAGAAAAAAAAAATCTCATACGAGTTTCAGGAAATTTCCATCCCTTGCTTTTAGGTACTTCTGCATATTTTGTATGCAATTTTAATTTTCCTTGCAACTTTCTTTTCCATTTTCATTTTCCTATCAAATATCTAAACTTAAAAGCCTACTGAATCTTAAAACTGGTAAAATTATCAAATACCCCTTGATTTTTATCATTTGATTATACAGGCTATGAAGATCTCCCACTCTGGTTCTGCCACATTTAGAGAAGCTACAGACACACATATCCAAAAACACCCCATTGATGCCCCAAGTCAAATTTCTAGAGTCTGTGTCAACCTAGAATATAACGCAGTTCCAATGAGCAATCAATTTCCTCACAAAAGCATCAACTGTATGTCTCATAACATTTTCTATCAGGTAATTTTGCCCAACCTCACACCGCCAGCCATTCACAAAACCCAAATACATTCAGATTTCTCTGACGTTTTGTTTGTTTTCCTACTACATCTATTGCTGGCAAAGAAAGAGACATTCTTCAGGCATTATCTGCATAGTAGCAAAAGAAGAAACCACTGGGGAAATCTGTATGTAGGAAAAATACCAGACTGTTAGAGAAAGATCACAATGGAAAATCTCCAACCCTGAGGACAATAGGAAGGGAGAAGGAATACTCAAATTTTTGAGTAGAAAACTGTGAGTAGACAGCACTGAACAATATTTACTTAAATCCCTATTCACTCAGATAAAAATTAAGGAAAAATTTTTGTCTGAAAGTATTACAAAAAAAGGATGATCATCATAAAAACAGAGAAATTTCCCCTCATCATGAAGCATTCATGAAGCAAAGTTCATTTCTCTTACAAAATTTTAAACATAATTCCTACGGGGGAGACAATCATGAGACTATGCTTTCAAGTGAATATGCTAAATTGCTTGTAACAGCTTAAAACAAAATAAGATTAAGTGAGACAACACAGGCTGTTTTGTGGGTGTAAATGTTTCATAAATATGTGGAATTAAGATTACATAAGCATGGAAGAAGGACCTTGTATGGCATCTGCAAGTCTCCCATTCTACTTACTTTGGCTACTTTGGCATTTAAAAAACCACCATAATTTCTTCAACATGGGGGGCATTTCAACACACACACACACACACACACACACACACACTTTTCAGAGTTCTTAATTTTTTCTTTTTAAAGCAATTATCAACTTTCAAACTTTAAGTTTGTAACCGGTTTTCCTGGTTGTCTATAACGTTTGTGTTGTCTAGATGGAGTCTGCATTCCAAGGACACTGCCAAGCTTGCTGGGCAGGTGCTGATTTTGACTCTCTTTAGATGTCAAAATTGATTGAAAGGGGAGCTTTTGGATGAGGTTGCCAGAAAATAACTTACTCGTTGTTATAAAAAAGGAACTCTATATCCTAAATATTTCCTGTCACATAAAATCTAACATGATATCAAGTATCATCATATATTAGACAAGAATTAAAGCCACAGATGGCTTATTATAGGCTTTATTATTTGTTTTATATTTTTGTTCCAGTATAATGCTTCATTATTATCTAGTTATTCTAGAATATTGTCAAGACAGCAAAGGAACACTTTATTTTATGTCAACTGCCTCCCACCAAAGTATGTAAAATAAATCATTCATCACCAATAATTACTAAAACATAGGAAGAATAAACAAAAACTATAAATAATATATGCTTGCTTATCAGGGTGCCAGATCTCAATAAAATTATGAATAAATTTTTATAATTGTTAGATTTACACAAAGAATTGCTAGGATTTTTTGTGCGTCTATGATAAAGGAACTGGAACACTAACTGAAATATGGGACCACTTACCTTACTCACATTCTTATTAAAAACACTAATATATGACCTAGAATCCACAATACTGCTCATCAAAAGTATTTTGTTGAATTGTATGAAATTGCTGATAGTTATTTCTTCATACAGTTATGTGAGAATGTAAAATGGCACAGACACTTTGAAAAACAGTCGGTCAGTTTCTCAAATGTTTAAACAGAAAGTTGCCATATGACTCAGCAATTCCACCCCTAAGTATATATTTAAGATAATTGTAAACCTGTTTACACAAAAACTTGTACACAAATGTGCACAGCAGCATTATTCATAACAATACAAATGTGAATACAACCCAAATGACTATCAACTGATGAACGAATAAACAAAACGTGGTACTGCAATACAATGGAATATTACTTGGCCATATAAAGAAAAAGTACTGATATGTGCTACAACGTGGATGAAACTTGAAAATATTGTTGTCACTGTTAGGTGCCCTCAAGCCAGTTCTGATTCCTAGCGACCCTATACGTACAAAAGGACAAAACAGTGCTGGGCCTTGTGCCATCCTCACAATCCTTGCTATGTTTGAGCCCATTGTTGAAGTCACTGTATCAATCCACCTCGTTGAGCGTCTTCCTCTTTTTCACCAAGCATGATGTCCTTCTCCAGGGACTGGCCCCTTCTGATAATGTGCCCAAACTATGTGAAATGGAGTCTTGCCATCCTTATTTCCAAGGAGCACTCTGGCTGTAATTCTTCCAAGGTAGACTTGTTCGTTTGTCTGGTAGTCCATGGTATATTTAATATTCTTTGTCAACACCATAATTCAAATGTGTTCATTCTTCTACGGTCTTCCTTATTCATTGTCCAGCTTTCACATGCATAGGAGGCAACTAAAAATATCATGGCTTGGGTCAAGCGTACTTTAGTCCTCAAAGTGAAATCTTTGCTTTTTTAACACTTTAAAGAGATCTTTTGCAGCAGATTTGCTCAATGCAATACGTTGTTTAATTTCTTGACTGCTGCTTCCGTGGGTGTTGATTGTGGATCCAAGTACAACGAAATCCTTGACAACCTCAATCTTTTCTGTTTATCATGATGTTGCATATTGGTAGAGTTGTGAGAATTTTTGTTTTCTTGATGTTGAGGTGTAATCCATAGTGAAGGCTGTGGTCTTTGATCTTGTACGTGTTTCAAGTCCTCTTTACTTTCAGCATGCAAGGTTGTGTCATCTACATATTGTAGGTTGTTAATGAGTCTTCTTCCAATCTTGATGCTGAGCTCTTCTTCATATAGTCCAGCTTCTCTGATTATTTGCTCAGCATACAAACTGAATAAGTATGGTGAAAAGATACAATCCTGGCGCACACCTTTCCTGACTTTAAACTATGCAGTATCCCCTGGTTCTGTTCAAATGACTGCCTCTTGGTCTTTGTACAAGTTCCTCATGAGTACAATTAAGTGTCCTGGAATTCCCATTCTTTGCAATGTTATCCATAATTTGTTATAATGCACACAGTTGAATGCCTTTGCATAGTCAATAAAACACAGGTAAACATCCTTCTGGTATTCTTTGCTTTCAGCCGAGATCCATTTGACAACAGTAATGATATCCCTCATTCTATGTCCTCTTCTAAATCCAGCTTGAACCTCTGGCAGTTCCCTGTTGATGTACTGCTACAACAGTTTTTGAATTACCTTCAGCAAATTTTACTTGCATGCGATATTAATGAAATCAAAAACATGCCGAATGAAAGATGCCAGATATCAAAGGCCACGTGTGATATTTAAGATGGTGTGTCGACTTGGCTGGACCATGATTCTCAGTGTTTGGCAGATGTATAATGCTGTGATCACTTCCCTGTTGTGATCTGGTATGTGATCACCCCCATGATGGGATCTGCTATGAGTAGCCAATCAGTTGAAAGGGACTTTCCTTGGGCGTGTGGTCTGCATCAAATATAAGTGAATATTCTGGCAAGGCTTGGGGGCTTTTCGCTAATGCTGGATTCTGTAGCGAGCTCTTTGTCTGACCTCCGGTTCTTGGGACTTGAGCTAGCAGCTTACCTGAGGTCTTGCCTGTCGATCTTGGGATTCATCGATCTTCAGAGCCTGTGAGCAAGAGCCCTGCTCTCTGACCTGCCAGTCTTGGGTTTACCAGTCCCTATGGCTACATGAATCAGGAGAAGCCTCTATCCTGACCCACGGACTTGGAACATTTCCAGCCCATACAACTGCATGAGCCATTCTCTTGATATAAAACTCTCTCTATATATATCTATATGCTTTACTGGTTTTGCCTCTCCAGAGAACCCAGGCTAAGACAACATGTATTTTATGATTCCATTTCTAAGAAAAGTCCAGAATAGGCACATCCACAGAGACAGAAAATGAATTAGTGGTTGTCATGGTCTAGAGGTAGGTGGAGTTGGGAATGACTAGTTACAAGTATGAAGTTTCTTTTTGGGATTATGAAAACAGTCTAAAATTAAGAGGTGAGAGTGGCTGCATAAATCTGGGAATATACAAAAAAATACTGAATAGTATACTTTAAGAGGGTGAATTTTATGGCATGTGAAGTATATCTCTATAAAGTATTTATAAAAAGTCCAACCACTCATCATCATTTATCAACTAACATTTTGTTATTTTTTTATAAATAAATTTTATTATTTTTTATTATTTTTGTTGATAGGCCAGCTCTCAGTCTGGCTTTGATGATTATGTGTCTTTTTCTCTGGCTGAATTGACTATTTTTGATTTCCAAAATTTTTACAATTACAAGCATAGGGTCCCCCACCCCCACTTTTTTTTTAACCATGCTTGGGGCTACAAAAAGAGCCCTGGTGGCACGGTGGTTAAAGCATTCGGCTGCCAACCCAAAGGTCTGCAGTTCAAATCCACCAGGCATTCTGGAGGAGAAAGATGTAGTAATCTGCTTCCATAAAGATTTACAGCCTTGGAAACCCTGTGGGGCAGTTCTACTCTGTCCTATAGGGTTGCTATTAGTTGGAATCGACTTGACAGCAGTGCTGTTACAAAGGTCCCTGGGTGGTCCAAATGGTTTGGCAGTTCAAACCCACCCAGTGGCACCATGGAAGAAAGGCCTGGCAATCTTTTTTGTAAAAATCACAGTCAAGAAAACTCTACGAAACAGTTCTACTGTGTCACAATTCTTTAGTGTTACTTTTTCATATTTATATGTTTATATGTACATCCACTGCTGTTGAGTCCATTCTGACTCATAGCGACCCTATAGGACAGAGTAGAACTGCACCATAGAGTTTCTCCAAGGAGTGCCTGGTGGATTCGATCTGCTGACCTTCTGGTTAGCAGCCATCATACTTAACCATTATGCCAGCAGGGTCTCCTTATATGTGTGTGTGTATATATATATATATATGTATGTTTATATATATGTATGTACATACATGGTTTTGTATATATATTGTTATTATATTATCAATGTAATATTTGTAGGTTGCTGTCACTTTTTTATTTACTGTATTATTTCATTCTCCTTTCTTGACCAGTTGCACCAGTGTCTTATCAATTTTATTAGCCTTTTCTGGGAACCAACTTTTGGCTATTACATATGAATCTAATAGATTGTTTTCTGTTACTTTATTTACACACTAATCTTTGATTTTTTATTTATTCTACTTTCTTTGGGTTTAATTCGATGTTTTCATTTTGAATGCTTTTTTCTCATTAATGGTTATACCCATCAACATAGGCTATCTCAAGCTATGGTAACGAGCAATACAAAATATGAGTTGCTTAAAATAATACAGTTGCATTTCTCACTCACAATTCATGTCTACCAAAGGTCAGTTTGGGGCTCTCCCCTTCAAATGTCATTGTCCACACTGTATACCTTCAGTATAAGGGCCAGTTTATCTTAATTGTAAATTTTAACTTTTCCTAAAGGTATTTACCTTTTTACCAAGTTCAGAGCCTCAAGCAAAATCTATGAATGCTTAACTGGGGAAAATCAAACATCAGAGAGAGCTTTGGGTAAAGAGTGTAGAAATTTCCTGAAATACCTAAAATATGTCTTCTGATTAGGGAATGGTATAGGCTTAGTTATCTAGTGCTGCTATAACAGAAATACCACAAGGAGATGGCTTCAACAAACAGAAGTTTATTCCCTCACAGTCTAGTAGGCTAGAAGTCCAAATTCAGGGTGTCATCTCTAGAGGAATGTTTTCTCTCTCTGTCGGCTCTGGAGGAAGTTCCTTGTCATCAATCTTCCCCTGGTTTAGGAGCTTCTTAGAGCAGGGACTCCAGGTCTAAAGGACGTGCTGTGCTCCTGGCACTACTTTCTTGGTGGTATGAGGTCCCTGTCTCTCTGCTTCTTCTCTCTTTTATATGCCAGAAGAGATTGACTCAAGACATAACCTAATCTTATAGGTTGAGTCCTGCCTCATTAACATCATAGAGTTTGGATTTACAACACATAGGAAAACCATATCAGATGACAAAATGGTAGACAATCACACAATACTGGGAATCATGGCCTAGCCAAGTTGACACACTTTTTTGGGGCACATAATTCAATCCACAACAGTATGTATAACATGTACAAGTTAATTTGTCTTTTGGATTTAGTTTTATGAAGAACATTAAGTGGCAGTTCCTCTGAGTGTGGGGGTGTGTGTGTGTGTGTTTAATGTTTTTTTCTATGCATATATTATGCCAGAGACTTAGCAGTAGATTTCTGCTCCCTAGAAAATGCCAGCAATGCTCTGTATGATTTACAAGCAGAGTATTCCAGAAATGGTAAAACTACTAGACAGCATTTTTCAGGACCACAGTGTGACTCCCCAGGGCAAGCTTTCAGAGGCTTGTGAGCCTGACAACTCATCTGTGAGGGGATTCTATTTTACAGAATCTTGGTACAACCAAAATGCCTGAAGGGCCATGGCCTATATAAGATGTAATTTTTAGGTTATAAATTAGTTTTAACAAAGCATTTAAGATTGCTGAATCTAGTGTTCTCTACATATTGCAAAATTAATGCTTTGGGGTTTTCTTTTAAGCTTGGATAAAACTGGGAATAGTTTGGGTTTTCTTCAGTGCAGAACATCATCCTAAAAATTGCTTTCTATTCCAACTTGGCTGGAGGGAGAAACTGAAGCTGAGGGGTATGTCTCAGTCCAGTAGGCAGTTTAGAGTCTGCTGTGGCATACCATTCATCTCTTAGCTTGTACACATTATGTGAGTTACTCAGAAACTTTTTATAGGTGTGGCTGTGATATATAAGCCCCATTGTACTTTGTGTGCCTGAACATTTTCTAAGGAGCTGAGACTGAAAATCACTCACCCCTTTGCTATCTGTCCACAGAGACTTTATCAGAGCCAAGGTATGACATGAGTGTTCAGAATAAAATACATGTTATTTGGGGTATGGAAGAAAGTCTCTCATCAATTTTTTAATCTGTCTCACAGTTGTTCTGTGTGCCAGGTGCCATCTTAATTTTATTAGGGGATGGAGCCAATCTTGGGTCTGAATGTTTTTTTGTTACGTATTTAAAAATAACTCAAGTAGGATGTTACTGGCTGGTGTTTTCAAGTCTTTGAGGGTAGTGGCCCATCTTATTAATTATTAGATTTAACTCAAGCTGCACTACTGATTGTTTACTGAACTATTTGGGCCAAAGAATACTGCAAAAATTTCATTCAGTGTACCTCACTGGTCAAATTGAAGAGTCAAACACTGGACAAAGTGTTTTAGCATCATAGGGTGGGATCAAACTCATTCATCCCTGTGTGTATTTTTCAACCAAACAAATCTACATTTCCAAACTTCTGTCCATTCTTTGACCAAAACAGGACATTTCTAGCCAGATGACTCTACTTTGCTGACGGGGTTCTTCTTCTATCATGGCTGATACAATTTCCTGTGAACTGAGGAAGTTTATGGTTCTTCTTAGAAATCATTTAGTTTACATACTTGTGATGAAAATACTTCCAAATCAGAATAGATGAGATATGATTGGTTAATGAATCTTAATAATTACGTATAGAAGGACCGCTTAGTACCTTTGAAAGCTCGTCTTCAAAATGTTGTTGTCATTAGGTGCTGTCCAATCATCCTGACTCACAGTGACCCTATGTACAACAGGGCAAAATACTGCCCGGTCCTGTACCTTCCTCATGATTGTTGTTATGCTTGAGCCCATTGTTGCAGCCATTGTGTCAATCTCTCTCATTGAGGCTTTTCCTCTTTTTCACTGACCCTCTGCTTTACCAGATATGATGTCCTTTTCCAGGGACTGATTCCTCCTGATAATAAGTCCAAAGTGTGTGAGACATAGTCTCACCATCCTTGCTTCTAAGGAGCATTCTGCCTATACTTCCAAGACAGATTTGTTCACCGTTTTGGCAGTTCATGGTATATTCAATATTCTTTGCCAGCACCACAATTCAAAGGCGTCAATTCTTTTTCATTCTTCCTTATTCACTGTCCAGCTTTTGCATGCATATGAGGTAATTGAAAGTACCATGGTTTGGGTCAGGGGCACTGTAGTCTTCAGGGTGACATCTTTGCTTTTCAACACTTTAAAGAGGTCTTTTACCGCAGATTTGTCCAATACAATTTGTTGTTTGATCTCTTGACTGTTGTTTCCATGGACATTGACTGTGGATCCAAGTAAAATGAAATCCTTGGCAGCTTCAATATTTTCTCTGTTTATCATGATATTGCTTACTGGTCCACTTGTGAGGATTTTTGCTTTCTTATGATGAGATGTAATCCATATTGAAGGTTGTGGTCTTTGATCTTCATCAATAAGTGCTTCAAGTCCTCTTCATTTTCAGCAAGCGAGGTTGTGTCATCTGCATAACTCAGGTTGTTAATGAGTCTTCCTGCAATCTTGATGCAGCATTCTTCTTCATATAGTCCAGCTTCTTGGATTATTCGCTCAGCATACAAATTGAATAAGTATGGTGAAAGGATGCACATTTTTCCTGACTTTAAACCATGCAGTATCCTCTTGTTCTGTTTGAATTACTGCCTCTTGATCTATGTACAAGTTCCTCTTGAGCACATTTAAGTGTTCTGGAATTCCCATTCTTCGCAATGCTATCCATAATTTGTTATGAACCACACAGCTGAATGCCTTTGCATAGTCAATAAAACACAGATAAACATCTTTCTGGTACCCTCTGCTTTCAGCCAGGATCCATCTGACATCAGCAGTGATATCCCTGGTTCCACATCCTCTTCTGAATCCTGACTGAATTTCTGACAGTTCTCTGTTGCTGTACTGCTACAGGCTCTTTTGAATGATCCTTAGCAAAATTTTACCTGCTTTTGATATTAATGATATTGTTTGATAATTCCACATTCATTTGGATTGCCTTTTTTTGGACTAGGTATAAATATGGATCTCTTCCAGTTGGTTGGCCCGGTAGCTGTATTCCAAATTTCTTGGCAAAGACAAGTGACTGCTTCATCTTCAGAATACCACCCACCACTGCCGTCGAGTCGATTCCGACTTCAGAATGGTCACTATCAATTCCTTCTCTTCCTGTAGTGACATATTCCTCTTAAGAGGTGAAACTTACTCCTCTTTCCCCTTGAATCTCTGCTGGTCTTAGTGACTTGTTTAACCCATAGGATATGGGAAAGTGACATTCCACAACTTCTGAAGCTAGGTTATAAAAAGCTTTGCTTTACTCCTTGACCTCTTGGACTATTTCCTCTTGAAATGCTTAAACTGGGAAAAGTCAGTGCTATGTAAGAGTCTGTCCACACTGAGACTATGATGTTGTGAGACACTCAAGCCATGTGGAAAGTCCATGTAGAACGAGCAATCACATGGAGTGAGAGAAAGGGCAAGGAGCAGACATGTGTGTTAAGAAGCCACCTTGCAAGTGTATCCTCCAGCTTCAGTCTCTCCAGCTGATATCAAATGGATCAGAACTAAACTGTCTAGTTAAACCTTTTTCAAATTTCTGACCCTCAAAATTCTGAGAAAAATAGAAGAGCTGTTTTAAGTCACTAAATTTTGGTGTTATACACCAATAGATAACTGGAACAGCATCTAAGTTTCAAATTTAGTTTTAGGGTGTACAGTCACCACCACCTTCTTCTGTACAATGCTTTCTGCTCTTTTCCTCATATCCACTCTGCCAGAAGTTTCTAAGCAGGAGATGAGCACAAGTTTGGTGTAAGTGGTGTAACACAATTAGTTTTCTTATGCAGATGACATAACTTTGCTTGCTGAAAGTGAAGAGGACTTGAAACACTTACTGATGAGTATCAAAGACTACAGCCTTCAGTATGGATTATATTCAGTGTTAAAAAAACAAAAATCCTCACAGCTGGACCAATAAGCAACATCATGATAAACAGATAAAAAATTGAAGTTGTCAAGGATTTCATTTTACTTGGATCCACAATCAACACCAATGAAAGCAGCAGTCAAGAAATCAAATGATGCACTGCATTTGGCAAATCCGTGGCAAAATGCCTCTTTAAAGTGTTGAAAAGCAAAGATTTTGTTACGTTAAAGACTAAGGTGCACCTGACCCAAGCCATGGTGTTTTCAATCACATATGCATGACAAAGCTGGACAATGCATAAGGCAGACCGAAGAAGTGACACCTTTGAATTGTGGTGTAGGCAAAGAATATTAAATATACCATGGACCGTCAAAAGAATCAACAAACCTGTTTTGGAAGAAGTACAGCCAGAATGCTCCTTAGAAAGAAGGATGGAGAGACTATGTCTCACATACTTTGTACATGTTATCAGGAAGGATCAGTCCGTGGAGAAGGACGTTATGTTTGGCAAAGTAGAAGGTCACCAAATAAGAGGAAAACCCTCAACGAGATGGATTGACACAGTAGCTGCAACAATGGGCTCAAGCATATCAATGATCACAGGGATGGCACAGGACCAAGCAATATTTTGTTCTGTTGTACATAAGGTCGTTATGAGTAGGAACTGACTCAAGAGCACCTAACAATTTATATGAGGCAAAATGCATCCGTTTTTGGTGTATATTTTGATATTTTGAGAAATTTATACAGCCAGGTAACCACTGCCACTACAAGAAACAGAATATTTTCATTACCCAAAGAAGTTCCTTTTTGCCTCTTCACAGTCCATCTCTTCTCTCCATCTTCAGCCCCAGATAATCACTGATCTGCCATTTTAGATTACTTGTATCTTTCTAGAGGTCTAGAGTTTCCTATAAATGAGCCATGCAGTATTTACTTTTCTATGTCTGACTTTCTTTCAACATAATGTTTTTCAGATTCATCCATTTGCAGAAGTAATGTGTTTTTTCATTCACATGTTGATGGCTATTTGGGACATTCCCAGATTTTGGCTATTAGGGATAAAGAAGCTATAAACAGTTGTGAACAAGTCTTGTGTAGCCATATATTTTCATTTCTCTTTGGCAAATCATTAGGAACGGAATTGCTGAGTCATATGGTGGATGTGTGTTAACATTTATAAGAAACTACTAAACTGTTTTCCAAAATGGTTGTATCATTTTACATTCTCACAATGTATGTGCATAACCAGTTGCCAAAAATGGCACTGTCAGTCTTTTGACTTTTTAGCCATTCTATTAAGCTTGCAGTGGCATCTCATTAATGTTTTAATTTCCATTTCCCAGATGACTAATGATACTGAGCATCTTTCCATATCTTAACTGGCAATTTGTATATCTTCTTTTTTGAAATGTTTACTCAAATATTTTGCCCAATTTGAAATTAGGTTGTTTTTCTCATTACTGCATTTTAGGGTCCCAAAAATGGCTAAGGGCTTGACTACTTGCTGAAAGGCTGATGGTTCAAATCCAACAAAAGGCGTCCGGAAGACAAGCCTGGCGATCTGCATCTGAAAGGTCACAGTCCTGAGATCCCAAGGAGCAGTTCTACTCTTCACAAGTGGGGTTGCCAGGATGCATCTTTTGTCTAATAATAGCGGTTTTTAAGTCTAATAATATGATAAATTATATAGTTTCATATTCAAATGTTACAGCAACCTAACACTCCTGCTTTAAAACAAATTTGGGCATGATGTATCATCTTTCCTAATATTTTGTTAAGTAATTTATTTCTATCTTTACAGGTATATTAGTTTCCAGTTTTATTTCCTTCATATGTCTTTGTTGGATTTTGATACCAAGTAATGCTGGCCTCATAAAATAAACTGTAAAATATCCTCTCCTCCTCTGTTTTCTGAAAATCTTGTGTAAGGATGGTATTATTTCTTCCTTAAACAATTCATGAAATTTAACTGTGAAGGTATCTGGGTTTGATTTTCTTTGTGATGAGTTTTATAAACTACAAATTCATTTGCTTTTAATATAGATGCCTAACTATACTCACAGATGTTTTGCTGAAAATTTTTATTCTTTTTTTTTTTTTTTTTTTTAAATATATTTACACTGGGTATAGGATGTAAAGCTCTAATCAAATATTTCAGCACTTTAAAATTTTTTCTGATGAGAAATACACAGTTACTTTCGTCTTTGTTTTGTTTATATGATTTGTGTTTTTTCCCTAGTTGCTGTCAAGATATTCACTTTATCATTAATTTTTAAGAAATTTATTTTGATGTGTTTTTTAATGTGTTTGTTCTCCTGCTAGGTGTTAGTTGAGTTAGCTTTATAGTTTTATTCAAAATTGGGGAGATTTTGGTTTCTATTTCTTCTTTTGTTCCACTGACCCTCCCTCCCCCTCACTCCACTCACAGAACTCTGATTCACATTTTATTCTATAGATCACTGATGCTGTGCAGATTTTATTTTATTCTCTTTGTTTTTCATCTTAGATAGATTCTGTTGCTAAACCTTTAAGTGAAATGATGTTTTCTTGTGTAGTGTCTAATCAGTTGTTAATCCAACCCAGTTAAAATTTTCAGTTATTTTATTTTTCGTTTCTAAAAGTTCTATTTGGTTCTTTTATTAAATTTTCTCTTCCCCTCTTTATTATGTTCATCTTACAACAAATTGTTACTGTAATAGCTATTTAATGCACTTGTCCGCTACTTACAAAATCTATGTTATTTAAAGGTCTGCTTTTATTGATAATTTCTCTCCAGTTTTTTGGTTACATTCTTCTTCTTAACATACGTAATTTTTTTTTTTTTAATTTTATACTGTCTTAGTTATCTAGTACTGCTGTACCATAAATACCACAGGTGGAAGGCTTTAACATAGAGAAATTTATTCTCTCACATTTTAGGAGGCTAGAAGTCCAAAATTCAGGGTGCTAGCTCTAAAGGAAGGCTTTCTTTGTTGGTTTTGGGGAAAGGTCCTTGTCCTCAATCTTCCCTGGTCAAGGAGCTTTTCAGTGCAGGAACCCCAGGTCTGCTATTCTCCTGGCTCTTGTTGCTTGGTAGTATGAGGTCCTCATGCCCCTCTGCTTGTTTCTTTCCTTTGTCTCAAAAGAGACTGATTTAAGACACAACCTAATCTTGGAGATTGAGTACTGCCTCATCAACATAACTGCCACTAATCTTGCCTTATCAACATCACAGAGCCAGGATTTACAACATACAGGAAAATCACACCAGATTACAAAATTGTGGACAATCACATAATACTGGGAAACATGGCTTAGCCAAGTTGACACGTATTTTGGGAGGACACAAATCAATCCATAACATATACTAAACATTATAGATTACATATTGGTAAGGGTTTGGCTTTCCCCCACCACCGTTTCTTTAAACAATGTTGAGTTACTTGCATATCAGTTTGATCCCTTAAAGTATTTTTTAAAGCTTTGCTAGGACAGGTCTATAGAGGCCTTCGCTCCAGCCATAGTTTGCCCAGTCACTAAGGTATTGTTCCTTATGGGAACAGTGCACTTTCCTGAATATAATGAAGGATTATCATTGACTCTCCACTCTAACTAGTTGGACATATTTTCCTAGAGCTTTCCCTCTGTGAGCTCTAGGAATAGCTGGCCTCATGGGGTTTCATCTTATGCTTGCATAGCTGAGTACTAGGCACAGATACAAAAGACCTCTTATTCTGATTTATGGACCTCCTTTTTACCCATAGTTTCCTCTTTTCCAGAACTCTGTTCCATAACTCCAGTTGCTTCTGCCTCCCCTATTTGCATTCCTCATCTCTGTGACGTTAAGGGGTTCCTTATGAGTTTGATATCTATCAGCATATGTTCTTAAAATTGACGCTAGTCAGCAATCTAGAGCCATTATACCGCTCTCCTCACCTGTTTCCCTCCTCTTAGGGATCATGATTCTGGGCTGCCTTTTGTCAATGTCTGAAGGCAGTCTCCTTTAATACATGTTTTCCATGTATTTACAAAAGAAGCATAAAGCCAGTCCTTATTAAAACAGCATGGTTAGTGGCTGAAGTTAGAGCTTGTTTTCACACCCCAGCAGCATTGAGAACTATAATTACACATTTTTTGTTTTTTTTTAACCATGGAAAGAGAAACAGAAATTTGCTGTAGAAGTCAAGGTTCTGCTACATACTTATTTTCTGGACAGCGAGTTCACTTAATTGTTAGCCCTTTTAATGGAGAAAAATAGTTACAGGCAGCAGGATATAACCCAACAACGCATAATTCAGTGTTGGCCTTGAGATAAAACCAAACCAAACTCGTTGTCGTCCAGTTGATTCGAACTCATAGCGACCCTATAAGGCAGAGTAGAACTGCGCCATAGGGTTTCCGAGGAGTGGCTGGGAGATTTGAACTGCCGACCTCTTGGTTACCAGCCATAGCTACAGCAGCCTTGAGGTAGTAAGAAAAAAAGGAAAATGCTCTATGCAAATCTGTTTTCAAAAGTGCTTGAGAAGCCTTTTTCAAATGTATTAAAAATAAGAAACAGACTTTAGAAAACTTTCAAACATTATCCTAGCAGAAACAGCAGTGTATAGTTATTCTTGTTCTCTGTTTGTATATAGTCACAGAACTAAAATACAGGAATTAGAAAATCTAAAATGAAAAAGAGAAATTTCCAACTTATAACATCTCTAAATGTGGCTAAAAATTCCAAAGAAAGTTGGAGTATAAACCAGCTAGCACTGAAAACTAACTTTTGGCCAGCAAGGTAAAATAAAATTGTGTGGTTATGTCAAAAGTAAAGGAAGATATTAAAAAAGAGAAACTTGAGAGTTTACAATAAATAGCAAATGTTTGAGGGGATATAAATGCCACACTGCCTTGGATTATAAAAAACACTCAAAATATTGATAATTTATAATAATCTTTAGTCCCTTCCAACATCCATCCCGTAACTGTTCATTTGTGACCATTATCAGAGGAAACTCCTTTCTTCTCTCTGATAAAAACCCTGTAAGTTTTATATGTGAAGATCTACTTTGGACATGGAGCTTTCAGATAAAATGTATCATGAAATATTTTCAGAAGTCCCTTAAATGTCTATAAATGATCAGATTATAAGCAATCTAAAGCCAAAAAAAAACCAAGCCCGTTGCGATCAAGTGGACTCTGACTCGTAGGGGCCCTATAGGACGGAGTAGAACTTCCCCGTATGGTTTCCAAGGAGTGCCTGGTGGACATGAACTGCCAACCTTTTGGTTAGCAGCCATAGCTCTTAACCACTATGCCACTAAGGTTTCCATAACCAATTTAGACATTAAAAAACCTACACTATGTATGATTCAAGAATTAACTCTTTATCAAAGAATTACAACAAATGGAAACTTCACAATAATAATTGAAGAACAGAATAACTGGAGAAGAGCCATAACAATGTACATTGAATCTTCTCAGAATATCATAAACATTTTTTACATATACGCAAAGATTAGTTCATGCTTTACTCATGTGAAATCAACACTGTAGCACACATAAGAGTTCAGATTGCTGCTTCCCAGAATATCATAAACCTCTCTTGTTATGTATATGAAAGTATTAGGTTATGCATTGTCTATTATAGCCTATTTCTTGCATCAACAGCCCAGGATTAGTCATTCCCCTTGCCTTCAGAGCAATTGCAGCCTTAGACAAAATAATCCAAGTCATCTTCAAATAATCGGATCATCTCACACGTAGCATAATATGCATTGAAATTTACACTGGAATATACTGTTTCTTTTGTCTGATTACCATACCCTTACCTGAAGAAGTACAGCTCATGGCTGTGCTTTTGTAGTTTGAGAAGTGTCCACACCCAGGACAAACTTTTTGGACACTTCAGTGCCAATATTTAAGTTTTTTTTTTATCTTAGCTTCCATTATTCATGATTGTTATGGATTGAATTAATTCCTCCAAAAATATGTGTTGTAAATCCAAATTTCTATACCTATGACTATAATCCCATTTGGGAATGAGTTATCTTTGTTAGTTAATGAGGCAGGATTAGTGTAGGGTGTATCTTGAGTCAGTCCCTTTTGAGATATAAGAGAGATTAAACAAGTGAACTGGGGAAAGACACATGCCAAGCCACATGAAGATCGCCCAGGGGCAGAAGCTCGGAGACAAGGACTTTCCTCCAGAGCCGACAGAGAAAGAAAGCCTTCCCCTAGAGCCAAGCACCATAAGTTCGGACTTCCAGCCTCATAAACTTTGAGAAAATAAATTTCTTTTTGTTAAAGCCAGCCGGTTGTGCCACTTCTGTTATAGCAAAAAAAAAAAAAAAAAAAAAACTGCTGCCATCGAGTCAATTCCAACTCACAGCGACCCTATAGGACAGAGTAGAACTGCCTCATAGAGTTTCCAAGGAGCACCTGGCAGATTTGAACTGCTGATCTTTTGGTTAGCAGCCGTAGCACTTAACCACTACGCCACCGGGGTTTCCTCTGTTATAGCAGCACTAGATAACTAAGACAGTGACTAAAAAAAACCCAAAAAACCAAACCCAGTGCCGTCAAGTCAATTCCAACTCATACTGACCCTGTAGGACAGAGCAGAACAGCCCCATAGAGTTTCCAAGGAGCGCCTGGCAGATTCGAACTGCCGACCCTTTGGTTAGCAGCCGTAGCACTTAACCACTATGCCACCAGGGTTTCCAAGACAGTGACTACACAGTCCTTATTCAAGCGCCTCTCATAAAACAGAAAGACAAATCCAGGAAGCAATTCAAGGATTCCATCTCATTTGCACAAAATTTGCCTTCTAACTGAAGAAAAAAAAAAAACAAATGGGAATTATCAGGTAGCAAGATCCATGAGGATATGATCTAAAAAAGCTATGCTGGCTGTTTGAAGACATCAGCTGAGGTCAAATGGACACCTGGTAAAATACTCCATGAGGTAACGCATCACAATAGCAACAGTTTAGCCATGGTTTGAAACATCAATAAAGAATTTTTCTTTGCATGGATTTTGTACTGTTTCCTCATTCTGTGGGTTATTAGAGGAAGACAAAAAAATAAAATAAAATAAATAAAATAAGAAGGTAGAATTCACAATATCCAGTATATAATAAAAAAACATCCCAAGGCATGTGGAGAAACAGAAAAGTGCACCCCATACCCTTTGTGTAGATTCACATTTCTGCCTGGTGTTATTTTCCTTCTACCTGAAGGAAATTCTTTTACATTTCTTGCAGTTCAGGTCTGCTTATTGGCTTTAAACTTTGTTATTCAGGACCAGGGCAGCATTTAGACTATGGCTAATTGTTCCTCACAATTGAGGCAAAAGTTTTCTCAGTACTCTACCTGATACCTTCTGAATTACTAGGATTTCCACTCAGGTTGGTAAAAACAGAAGTTTTTTTTTTTCAGCTCTGCGCTGACCCCAAGGATTGTTCCCGCTAATCTTTCCATGTTTTTTTTTTTTTTTCCCAGTCTCAGGCTGTTTTCTCATGTGCATGTTCTAATTAATGTTCAGCTGATGATTCCAGGTGGACCCTCTCAGATCTCTGAAATTCTCCCTCTGTGCAGCTTCGTCTCTCTGGTACTCGACACTACAAACCCTTCAACCTTGGCGTTCCCACTTTACCCATTATGTCCCCTCAATACAGAACACCATGGGCTCTAACTGGTTTTATTCTCTTCATACTGGGATGCAGAAACACTCTCCAGGCAGTGAACTGGCACAACTACAGGGCTCACCCTGCTATCTCTCAGTTATTGCTGTCTGTCACTCTTGTGATATCCAATATCTTGAAAACATTTGTTTCATGTATTTTGTCTTTCCGTTTTTTAATGTTTGGGACAGGAGGGTAAATCTGGTCCCTGTTATTCCACCTTGGTCAGATGGTCAGAAGTGGAAGTCTTGAAAGGAGATTTTTGATTTGCCTAAACTTTAATATATGTAGTTTTCTTCAGTGAACAAGTAGACATTCTTGATGAAACATAAATTCATATTAGTATTCTTTCTATCTCTGATATGCATTTACTTACATAAATCCCACTGGGTATGAGGCACTTAGACAGCAGATGGTTCCATTCAAATCAATTAAATTGAATGATACGTGCCATGAATAGTTGGGACTATCAATGTATGTGTTCAGAAAACACTGTTATTTTTGCAAATATGGTCATCCTTATGATAGTTTTTGATGTTGTCAGGAGGGATCAGTCCATGGAGAAGGACATCATGCTTGGCAGAGTACAGGGTCAGCGGAAAAGAGGAAGACCCTCAACGAGGTGGATTGACACAGTGGCTGCAACGATGGGCTCAAGCATAACAACGATTGTAAGGATGGTGCAGGACCGGGCAGTGTTTCGTTCTGTTGTGCATAGGGTCGCTATGAGTCGGAACAAACTCGACGGCACCTAACAACAACAACAACATGATAGTTTTTGAGAAAGCTTACCTCAGGATCATCTTCCATATTACCAAAGTTATGAATCTAGCATTCTTATATATGAACTGGCCAGAAGAGTCAAATGTTATTCTTATTTAATATTTATCTTATTAAATATTTATTACTAGCATCTTTGAAGGCAAAGAAAAATTTTTTTCACAAGCAAATAATACTGTGTTCCTTAATTATGCTTTAACCTTTACTCATATTTTTTCTAGAATGTACCAAAAGAAACAATGAGGTAGACACAACTTTAATCTCTGAGTAATGAAACAAATTGGAAGGATCCATTAAACGGCATATTTTTATACCTGATTTCCACTACGAGATAGAAAACTCCTCCTCAAGGCAGAGAAACTACAGTAAACCAAAGGTTATGAATATGTCTTTTATTTAAAGTATAAATTTAACATAAAAAAACATAGTTTTTATTAATTTATTTTATTATCTTGGCAATTCATTCATATGCTTATAATTCTAAGAGATTCTTCTACTTATTTAGACATAGAAATCAGATTAAGTCTTTTGAATTCCAGAACTTAAGCCAAGTCAATCCTATCTCCAGATCTCTCTTATGATTTCTATACAAATAACTCAAAGGCAATCAAAAACAGTACTTTGAGAACTGAATTAATCACCCCAAACATGTTTCTCTTCCAATGTTTTCCAACTCTGAGAAGGGTACTATCATCTACTAAGGTGCTGAAACATGAATTTGGGTGATGGTCTTGATCCATACTTTCTACTCACCTCTTATACCCAATAATCATCAAGTTCTTCAATTCTATTTCAGAGCTAGCTCTGAATTTCATATACTTATATTTTCTTCGGGAGCCCTGGTGGCACAGTGAATGGTCAAGTCCTCAGCTACTAACTGAACAGTTGGAGGTTCGAACTCACCAGCCACTCCATAGGAGAAAAGACCTGGTGATCTGATCTTGTAACTATTACAGTTGAAGAAACCCTATGGGGCAGTTCTACTCTGTCGTACAGGGTCGCTATGAGTCAGAATACACTCTATGGCATACAAAAACAATAATATCTTTCTCTACTTTCACTGCTCTAATCCAGTCAACTGGTCTCCCACATTAACACTAGCTTTGCTGCAATCCATTTTTCTCATTCAGTAATAAAAATTTGATCATGTCATTCACCATATTAAAATCAAAACAAAACAAACTTTTGACTTCTGTTCATCTAAAACACAAATCCCAAGCTTTTTCATGTGGTCTAGAAAGTCTTTTACATTTATTTATTTATTCATTTATTTGTTTAAAAAATATTTATTGAGAATCTACCAAAACCAAATCATTGCAACCCTACAGAACAGAGCAAAACTGCTCCATAGTGTTTCCAAGGAGCGGCTGGTGGATTTGAACTGCTGACCATTTTGGCTAGCAACAGTGGCTCTTAATCACTTCACCACCAGGGCTTCATGGAGAACCTAATATGTGCTAAATAATACTCTAATCAATGATTCTATTTCCAGTGATAGTAGACTGTTTTTCAGAAAATAAAGCAAAGTACAAACAAAAACACTCCACTGAGAACAATCAAAATGTGGGTAAAATATCTTTAAAAAATGATCTTATAGAAACTGACAAGTAGGAATTACTAGGCTAAATATTAAATGAAAGCTAAAGCTCAGGGATGTAAGCTGAGCACCTTAAATCAATTTTGCCCAGACAGTACTCCACTATGTGGAGGAAACCATGGAACCAAGTTATATGTTTGGGAAAGCAAACTGCTCTGAATCTGGTTCTTTCTGCCATATGTTCTCTGACAAATCATTTCACCTGCTTTCTAGGAATTCCACTTGAATTCTGGTCTTTGTGTGACATCCTTTCTTATTTATTCATTTAGCACTGCTTTGGTTTAATTTTTTTACATTTCTTTTCTGTCACTCTACCAAAATATTAAAAAGGAACGGGAAAAGCTGAGTGTATTTAATCAACCGTACTGATCTGGAAGCGTTCTCATTTGAATCAGGGCTTTGTTGAGAATTTATTTTATTCCATACATTAGCATTATCTGGAAAATTAAAAATATTACTAGACCCAAACCCGGATAAATTAAATCAAAACTTCTGGGGTTGGGAACTGGGTAACCTCAGCATTTTAAAAACTCCTCAGGTGTTTTTAACAAACAGCCAAGTCTGTCAGATACTGGTATACCTCTTCCTCTAATAAGTTACAAACTTCTTGTGGGCAGAAATTTAACATTGATTATTTATGTAGCTCATTCTTTGTCTATAGGCAAATAAAGGCTTACTTAATTGAATTAGTAGTGCTCTGAAAAGTTCAGAGTGTAGAAATTAAGGACAATTGTTCATTTTTATTTTCTCAAGCTTCTAGGAATTAAAAAGAAGTTCCCAAAAATATACTTGTCTGGGTTTTCTTAACTAAAATGTATGATTCATGTGATATTATGAAAAACATAGTGTGTGTTTTTCATGGTCTGTTAAGTGCACCAGTACACACTTGCACACACAGCTGACAACCACACCAATGTGCCTCCTCTACTCATTTTGATAAGTTAAATAATTTAATATTTTCATTTGAGATGTGAATTTTTTTCAGTCATCAGGTTAAAAATTTTCATGATCACAAAGTTCCTAGGATTATGTTCGATGGTTTTTCCAGGGAGTCCTTTCTCTCTCATTTTGCTTCGTATGCCAATAAATTGGTTTTGTTCATCTGGGATGGTGTAGCACAGTCTAATGAATAAACTGATTACCCAGCACAAAATCTAAGCCTGGGAACTATGAATCACCCCACTATAAATATGCTGGAACCTTCTGGAGAGATTCAGACACATAATAGGATGGAGTTTTTTTCTGTAAGATGCTGCTGGATTCTAAGGATAAGTCAATACCTAGGTTCAGAGCTTCATTTATATTTTTAATCCGAGAAAAGCAATGTGTCAAATGTAATGCTGAGTGAAATTAATAATAGATGCAAGATTATTCATGCACTTTCACACTCAAGTGTTGTGTGTACTTTGAAGATCTTTTCGATCATCCAGATCAGATAATTTTCTTCTAATTATGCCAGATTTGATTCAGAATCTTATTAAACTGACCTGCATTCACATCTATGCTTTGATGGATAAGCCCTGCAGAGAGAACAACTCCTTTGGAGCTTGCTCCTGGGAGAGACAGGGCATGCTCATAATAATTGTGGCAACAGTTATTACATACATTGTATCGTAATTTTTTATAGTCTTTTCACAGCAAAAATGTGAACCAGAAAATTATGTCTTAACCATTGGAGCTCCCTATTATAAACATACACTAACCTTTCTTAGCCACTCATCTTCTCTTTTCCAGGTAACCAAACTGAACAGATTCTCCTGAGCTGGGTCCCATCCAAAACCTGCTCAGTCAGATTGTCTTGGGAGAGACTCTTGTACATTACATACTTTGTTTAAAAGCTGCGTTAGGTTATTTTGATAATTAGCGGACTTGGGAACCTAGAGTTACTTTTTGTCCTCATACTTTAAACTTCTCAAAACTATATCCTAGTCAGGTACCCCTTTTGCCTCAGATAAAAGATAATCTGGGGCTTCTTCTGAGAGAGAAATTGATTAAAAAAAAAAAGACTCCTCTACACAGAGCATTATATTAGAACACACCATCTACTTTTGTTTCTGTGAACTTCTTAAATGAAGGAAATTTGTTAATCCCTCTATGCAGATAAAGAAAACTGAAATTCAATCTTACTGGCATGACCAACTAACTAGTTGTAGCTTGAAGTTTTTACTAATCTTTATTTTAGTAACACTCAAAGCAAGCTTAGCAACTCTTATAAACAGGTTTTTCAGTTATTTTAGTGCTGTATTCTTTATCAATATTAGAAATTAAAATGTTAATGAAGTAAACATCTGGTAATTATGAAAAAGCAAGTGGCTAAATCAAGAGATTTTATACTTTGGAAATACTTTTACATTTGTTAACTCCTATTTCTATGAATAATCCAACATAGTTTACATATATGGAACGTTATTTATTTCATCCTAAGATGTATGCCCACATTTTAAATTAAAAACACTTATGTTGCATAATTATTTCTTTCATCAAGTATTCTTGTTTTGTTGGTGACAAGATATTTAATTCAGAATGACTGTCTGTACCCACAATCTTCAAAACATTTTGATTAAATCTATTATTATGCCTTCCTCCAACAGCATATCATAACCACGTGTCCAATTCATGTTTTCCATTATTTTGTTTCAAAATATTCAGTTTGTCTACATATTGTGAACATTCCTAATGTTTCCAAGTATCTAGATATTTGGTACTATATGGCCAAACTTCCAATTAACTTAATTGAATATTGACACACAGCTAATGAGAATCTGATATAGCAGATGCTTATCTGACATAGAAGATGCTTTCCAAAACCAAAACTTTGTTATTATTTAAGTCATGAAATAGTCTCAAGAGATATGCAGAAATTTTTATTGTTATTTGCATAGTAATTTATTAAGGTGTAGACAGTAATTTATTTTTATGTAGGCATTTTGATATATACTGTGGAAATCTCAATATTTTACAGTCTTTGGAAGGACTTAATTGATTCAATACTTAAGCCACTGTTGAGTGTCTCTGATATTCTAAGATCTATGTTAAAACCCTAGACATAAAATAGTAATAGTAATAGTAATGGAAGGAATACACAGAGTCACTATACCAAAAAGAATTGGTCAACCATTGCAGAAGGTAGCATACGATCAAGAACCAATGGTATTGAAGGAAGCAGTCCAAGCTGCACTGAAGGCACTAGCAAAAAACAAGTCTCCAGGAATTGACAGAATATCAACTGAGATGTTTAAACAAATGGATACAGCACTGGAAGTGCTCGCTCATCTATGCCAAGAAATTTGGAAGACAGCTACCTGACCAACCAACAGGAAGAGATCCATATTTGTGCCCATTCCAAAGAAAGCATGGAAATTATTGGACAATATCATTAATGTCACATGTAAGTAAAATTTTGCTGAAGATCATTCAAAAGTGGTTGCAGCAGTATACTGACAGGAAAATGCTAGAAATTCAAGCTGGATTCAGAAGAGGATGTGGAATGAGGGATATCATTGCTGATGTTACATGAATCTTGGCTGAAAGCAAAAAATTCCAGAAAGATGTTTGCCTGTGTTTTATTGACTATGTAAAGGCATTCGACTGTATGGATCATAACCAATTATAGATAACATTGCAAAGAATGGGAATTCCAGAACACTTAATTGTGCTCATGGGGAAGGTGGACGTAGATCAAGAGACAGTCATTCAGACAGAGCAAGGGGATATTGCATGGTTTAAAATCAAGAAAGGTGTACATCAGAGATGCATCCTCTCACCATACTCATTTAATCTGTATGCTGAGCAAATACTCTGAGAAGCTGGATTATATGAAGAAGAACGTGGCATCAGGATTGGTGGAAGACTCAATTAGCAACCTGTGTTACGCATATGACACAACCTTTCTTGCTGAAAGTGAAAAGGACTTGAAACATTGATGAAGATTAAAGACTACAGCTTTTAGTATGGATTACACCTCAACAAAAAGGAAACAAAAATCCTCGCAACTGGACCAATAAGCAACATCATGATAAATGGAGAAAAGACTGAAGTTGTCAAGGATTTCATTTTACTTGGGTCCGCAATCAATGCCCATGGAAGCGGCAGTCAAAAAATCAAATAACACATTGCATTGGGCAAATCTACTGTAAAAGACCTCTTTCAAGGTTAAAAATAGAAGATGTCGTTTAGAGGACTAAGGTGAGCCTGACTCAAGCCACGATATTTTCGATGGCCTCGTATGCTTGTGAAAGATGGGCAATGAATAAGAAAGACTGAAGAATTGATATCTTTGAATGATGATGTCGGCATAAAATACTGAACACACCATGGACTGTCAGAAGAACGAACAAGTCTGTCTTTAAAGAGATACAGCCAGAATGCTCCTTGGAAGCGAGGATGGTGAAGCTTAGCCTCACATACTCTGGACATGTTATCAGGAGGTACCAGTCTGTGGAGAAGGGCATCATGCTTAGTAGAGGGTCAGCGAAAAAGAAGAAGACCCTTGATGAGACGGATTGACACAGTGACTGCAACAATGGGTTCAAACATAACAACAATTGTGAGGATGGCACAGGAATAGGCAGTGTTTTGTTCTGTTGTACACAGGGTCATTATGAGTACCTAACAAAAACAAAAAGAACAACACCAGCAATTCTTCTTTAAAATCTTCTCAATCCAATTGGAAAAAATATACAGGAAGAAAGTAATAATGTAATAAATGTTTAGGATTTTAAGTCATGGTCTTCTTGATAAAAGTCTTCTATTTGTGAACTCAAGTCCCTTTTAGTTGTTTCTTAAGGAAGGAAGCTATTCATAAAGTTGAAGTAGATATTTGTCTTTCTTTGTGGTAGCCCACCTTTTGAACACTGATGAGTCTTGGTGAGAGTCAAAGATGCCACTGGTATAAAGGTTGAAAATGTTTGATGCTTGCTTTCCTGGTTCCCTTTGCAGATGCGATATTGGCGTAGACCTAAGGCTCTGCCAATCAGATGCATTTACCAGATTTGACTCAGCAGTTCACACTCAAGGCAAGGGGAAAACTGAGTCATGGGGTCACTCGTGGTTGTGGTGCTTGTGGCAGCATCCTGTTCCACATGCTAGTGGCAAGTGGAAGCATTCATTTACAGTGCTCTCTTCTTGGAACAAGTTCTGTGGCATCATTTTGAGCACCGTTATTATCTGAATAGCCCCTGATATGGTCCACCTTTCTGGGTAATTTTATGAACCTAATGGTCTTAAAAAAAAAAAAAAATTCCTCTCCTACTTAAACCAGCTAGAATTGATTTCTCTTGCTTGCAGCTGAGAACCTAGACTGGTACTGTGGGCTTTATTTTACTAGTGAGACAGAAACAAAATGTTAATGATGTGAAGGTGCTATAACTCTTTTATGTCCCTGAAATGGTTGCTTGATGGGAAAAGTATATGATGCAATTCTGCAGAGGAGATAAATAATTTTCAGAAGCATAAAGGAAGCAAATTGCAAGCGGGGCACCATGAGTGGTAGTGTGCTGGAATTTAGTAATGAGGAGGGCAACCCTTCCAGAAGAGAAAAAACAACACAGCCAGCTGTTTAAAATTTATGGCACAATATATTCTAGGCTTTTATATATTTAGTTACTGACATGTCTGTGTTTTGATTTGCCTGAAGTTAATTGTTTCATAAAAATTTGTCATTGTACCAGATTGTTCTGAGGTTAATAGTTTAAGAGCCATCATCAATGTACAACAAAAGATAGTTTAGTGAAAACAACATGTGACAGTAATAACACTGCAATGTCTGAAAATAAAGCAAAATTATCTTTGACAGGATTGTTCTTTGTCTTTCAGAGATAATAATAATTTATATTTTCAATACATAATTTAGTGTTCAAAGCATTGTCAATATATTATCCTGTTTGAGGCTCATTTCATTGAAAACAAAACTTTTAACTTTATTTTAACCGTTTTCACAGAAATCCATTGCAGACTAAATACAAATTTCTTAACAGGAAAATACTGGATGTAATGTAAACTTTAACTATGACTTTGCATTATTAACTGTGACTGTAGATGATGAAATAGTTTCAGAAAAATTCATTTCAATTCAACTTAAAGTGCACCTGTTTTGTGCCAAGCATTATGCAAGGTATAAGGATACAAAAATAAGAAAGACATGGCTCTTGCCTTCAAGGAGCAATAGGCTGGCAAGAGGCACTAGTAGTATTAAAATTCAACAAGTACAATGAAGAGTCTTAGTACTGAGTGCACTAATTATACTCTCTCAGCTATTTCAGGATTATTGTGAAGACCTAGTTTGAAATTGCAAGGTTCAGTGCAAAGTATAGTTAGCATTATAATTGCAAAGCTGCTGCTACTGATACATAAAATAAGCACACAGATAAAAGTACATAGAACCTTGTGGTGAAGTAGAAACAGCAAGGGTCTCAGAAAGAGAAAAACTTGGGTTCGCTTCTGCAATATGCTAGATAAATGAATGTGGGCATGCATCCTAACTTTTCTGAGTTTCTGTTTCCTTGTAGGCAAAACCAGGATAGTATCTACCTTGACAGGTTTCACTGAGAGTCAGATATAATATTAACTAATCACCTAGTGTAGAAACTCAATTATTTTATAAGGGAGTGTTATGGATTGAATTGTGTCCCCCCAAAATGTGTGTCAACTTGGCTAGGCCATGATTCCCAGTATTGTGTGATTGTCCACCATTTTATCATCTGATGTGATTTTCATATGTGTTGTAAATCCTACCTTTATGATGTGAATGAGGCAGGATTAGAGGCAGTTATGTTAATGAGCCAGAATTCAATCTACAAGATCAGGCGGAGTCCTTATCCACTCTCTTTTGAGAAATAAAAGAGAGAAAGTGAGCAGAGAGACATGGGGACCTCATACCACCAAGCAACAAGAGCCAAGAGAATAGCACATCCTTTGGACCTGGGGTCCCTGCACTGAGAAGGGACTCGGCCAGGGAAGATTGATGACAAGGATCTTTTCTCAGAGCAGAAAGACAAAGAAAGCCTTCCCCTGAATTTAGACTTCTAGTCTCCTAGACTGTGAGAGGCATTCACTTCTGATATTTCTGTTATGGCAACACAAAATAACTAAGACTGAATTTGGTACCAAGAGTAGGGTGCTGCTCTAACAAATACCTAAAATGTGGAAGCAGTTTTGAAAGTGTGAATGGAAGAGTTTTAAGACTACTTTGAAGAGACTGTTGGTGGAATTTTAGACCTCAAAGACAATTCTGGTGAGGACTCAGAAGGACATGAGGAGAACTGTTAAATTGGAGATGACAAAGACAGCAAGAAGCTGCAGCAAAGAAAGCACCACGGTAGAAAACCAGCAGCAGCAGAGAAGCAGCAGCAGCAGAACCAGGAGACCAGAGTGAGACACTGCTGGAGCTAACCCATGGAGTGAGAGAGCTGAGTTTCTTTGTGTAAGAGGCTTCCTGGCAGGGTAGGGTACCTCCAAGCACTTGTCAGTGGAGTTAGGCTTGCCAATCCATGGAGCAAGAGAGCTGAGTGCCTTCTGGCTAAAGTTTAATGGTGGAGTTAGGTGCCTCCAGGCACTTACTGGTGGAGCTACAGAGCTTTGGAATACTTGCTCCAGCAGGGCAGATGTGGGTGGTGAGGCCGAGGAACCAAGAGGCCAAAGAACCAGGAAGCAGAAGCTGAAATGACAAGAACACAGGAAGCAGACCTGCCTCAGTCTCAAAGGATGGAGTCACCACTCAGATGGGCTAGGAGAATGGGGTTACCCAAAGCTGAAGGAGCAGAGTTGCCATTCCAGCGGGCCTGGAAGATGGAACTGAAGCCCAGGGCTGAGAGGTTTCCACCCAGAATCCACAGAGTGTGGCCAATACCTTAAGTCTGGAGGGCAAGGCGATTGTCTAAATGGTCTCAGAGAACAGAGGATAATTTCCAAGCCTTGAGGGCTAACGTAATGTGTTCCGCTGACTTGCTTGGTGCCTGTGAGGCAAACAGCCTCAGAGCCCAACCATTTTAAGAGACACCTGCTCTGGTTTATCCTCCTACACTGAGCAGAATAGGCTGCATATTCTTCTGAAATTGTCCTTGACAAGATAACCACAGAACAGCCATAGTGAGCCTCAACCAGTTTTAGCAGGTTTTCTATACCATCTTAACACTTTAAGTGACTTATCAGCTCATTAAGAGAATAATACACACAAATACCCTGCCCCTCGATGGAGACTTAACATGCTAATGAAGGAAAAGAAAACTCTTCCTCTATCCTGGAGACTCGAAACCTTGCCCAGAGAAAATGCATAGTCATCCCCAAGCCCTGAGCGCCTGTGTGAAGGTCAATCTTGAATATTCATGATGAATTTACTCTCTATAAAAGCCAACCTCCCCAAGCTGCCTGCGAGCAGTTTTGGAGGCAATGGCTCCAATTGCTCCTTTCCTTGCACAATGAAATAAAGGTACCTTTCTTCTCTCCCACCTCAGCCTCTTTTTTACCGGCTGTAGCAAGCCATGCCCAGCAGAACCAGGGCTTCTACCTGGCAACACATGTTATCCCTTCTTTCCCTCCAGTTTCTTCCATTTGTAATGTCTAGCTTGTGCCTGTTTCACCATTGTACTTTGGAAGCAGATAATTCTAGATTTCACAGATGAAGAAGAATTTTTGGATTTTGGATGTGGAGTTGATTTAAAACTTTTGCTATGATATGGTTGGGTGAATGTGTTTTACACATGGCAAGAACATGGCAAGGACAGGAATTTTAGGGGGTCAAAGGGTAGAATGTCATGGATTGAACTGTGTACCCCAAAACTGTGTGTCAACTTGGCTAGGCCATGATTCCCAGTATTGTGTGATTGCCTACTATTTTGTCATCTGATGTGATTTTCCTATGTGTTGTAAATCCCACCTCTATGATGTTGAGGCCCAGTGGCACAGTGGTTAAGAGCTATAGCTGCTAACCAAAGGGTTGGCAGTTCAAATTCACCAGGTGCACCTTGGAAACCCTATGGGCCAGTTCTACTCTGTCCTGTAGGGTTGACTCCATGGCAACTTCTTTTTTTTTAATGATTTTAATGAGGCAGGATTGGAGACAGTTATGTTAATTAAACAGGACTCAACCTACAAGATTAGGATGTGTCTTTAGCCAATCTCTTTTGAGATATAAAAGACAGAAAGTGAGCAAAGAGACATGAGGACCTCATACCACCAAGAAAGTAATGCCAGGAGCAGAGTGCATCCTTCGGACCCAGGGTTCCTGCACTGAGAAGTTCCAAGTCCAGGGGATGATTGATGACAAAGACCTTCCTCCAGAGCCGATGGAAAGAGAAAGACTTCCCCTGAAGCTGACCTGAATTTGGACTTCTAGCCTACTAGACTATGACAGAATAAATTTCTCTTCGTTAAAGCCATGCACTTGTGGTATTTCTGTTACAGCAACACTAGATGGCTAAGACAGAGAGTCACCTAAGCTTATAGTCCTGTGAGATAATCGGGCTTATCACAGTGCCTGAAATATAATTAGTACTCAATACATATTTGTCAAATGACAGATATATGAATATATTTGAGTCTATCTCAATAGGTAGGTAGGGCAGGTATTGTTATTTCAGGTGCTATTATTGTCCATACCAAAATAATATTTACTTTAGTAAACAGAAAACACATTTACATATCAGTTAATTTGAAACTAGGAAAACTGATGTAATTCTGAAAAGAAAAACAAACAAAACTCTGAATTATTTAAGTAAGTTAAATGCTCTGGATTCTTTCCCATTTTCACACAATTAATAACCAAAAAAATGCAAAATTTTAATTGGAAAAGATAACAGCTATTGGCCTGTGGCACAGACTATTACTGTGGATTAAGAAAAAAAAAAAAAAAAAAAAAACTAAAAGCAAGTTAGTAAATACTTTTTTATGCAAAAATTTTATTTAATTATAGAGATTAAGTCTCTGAATGGTTATGTGTGAATTTACACTAGATAAGCAGTTTCCTTGGAGTGGACATCTGCAGTTCATTCATTATTTTATTACACACCTGTGAATTTAAAACACAACTTAAAAATGTACTCAAATGGCCTTTTTGCATGGAAACTTCAAATATAAATGCCTTTTGTTTTTTTTGAATTGTCATGTTCAAAGAGTAAGAAAGTGTGTAAAGACTTGACGCTCTAGACATCTCTCTACTTAAGAGTGAGGTCACTTCACATATAGCCAAGCTCCAACATGCTGCTGTATCCTCAGCTTTGCTACAATGTGAGTCATTTTTAATAGGCAAAGGAGACAGACACGTATAGTAATGACAATGAAGCAGACAGTGGGATGTTCAGATATCTAAAAGGTAATGAATACAAAGAATAAGGTGAAAATTACTAAAATCAGGTACCACATTGCCTGAATAAAATTTCAAGGCAAATCAGAGCAGCTGGTGGGTTCGAACTCCAACCTTTCAGTTAGCAGCCAAGCACTTAACCACCGTACTACCAGGGCTCCTTCTTTAATAAAAGAGGTGGGTAAAAGCCACTCTTGAAACTCTATGGAAATGCCTTTGTCAGGCAGGAAACTCCCTGCTAGAAAGATAGCATGACAGCATGCTGAAGGTCCACACTGGAGGCAGTGGGCAATGACATGCAGATGTCGTCAGACACAACTTCCCTCCCAGCCTGTCACCTAGCCCCATCTTGATTATTTGTATTATTCACCACTTGCAGATATTTTCTTGTTTGTTCACTTATTCATTTACTATGTATTATTTATTGTGCTCCGTGTAACACAAGCTCCATAAAGTCATGAATCTTGATGTTCGCGCAACTCTACAATGCTGTAGATTTTTGGGTTACAACCTTGGAAGTAAAACAAGCTAACATAATAATCATAATAACCTGAAGCAGCATCTTATTTATCTTTTTTTTAATGCTTCACACATAAACCAAAAAACTCATTGCCGTCAAGTCGATTTCAACTCATAGCGACCCTATAGGACAGAGTAGAACTGCCCCCATAGGGTTTCCAAGGAGTGCCTGGTGGATTCCAGCTGCTGACCTTTTGGTTAGCAGCCATAGTTCTTAATCACTATGCCACCAGGGTTTCCACTTTACACGCAGCACTCAAAAATACTGAAATAATAAATGAAATAGAATTAATCACTTGATTACACATAGACACCATTTATAATACCGGTTTTCAAGGAAATAAACTGTAAGTGATTTTGAACTCTAGAAACACACCTCCTTGGCTATTACCATGTCACAGTACCTTCCCAGCTGCAGTAGCGGTTGCTCTCAGATTAGTGAGAGATGGGGCAGGAACTTGCTTCGTGTGAGAGGGCCTTGTTACTCAAAGTGTGGTCTGCATCACCTAGGAGCTTACTGGAAAAGCAGAATCTAAGCCTTACCCCAGGAATTCTGAATTAAAATCTGTGTTTTTATCAAAATCTTCATGTGATCTGTATGCACATTACAATTTGAAAAACACTGCATTAGGGTAAGTGGGTCAACTACTGCATTATCCCTGGGCTTCAGTAATATCTTTACCATCTATATCTGTACAAATAGAGGGCTTCTATGTAAGCTGTCCCTGGATGGTGCAAAGGAGTCCTGGTGGTGCAGTGGTTACAGTGCTTGGCTGCTAACCAAAACGTCAGCAGTTCGAATCCATTAGCCACTCCCTGAGAGAAAGATGTCGCAGGCTGCTTCTATAAAGACTGAATGGAGGTGGAGCCAAGATGGCAGAAAGACAGACACTTCTGCCGAGCACTCTTTACAACAAAGACCAGAAAAAACAAGTGAAACGAGTATATCTGTGACAGGCTGGGAGCCCTGAGCATCAAAGGCAAGCTTAGACAAGGAACTGAGGGGCAAGGGGAGGAAGAGACCATTCAGAAGTGGAGAGGAGTTACTAGACCTGAATAGCAGGGAGCCCTCAGGCACCATTCCTGGAGCGGTGGCAGTGGGCTGGTACTAGTGTTCAGCTGCAGTTTCCTCAGGGACAAGCAGCCAGCCACACAGCCCACTCACACCTCCAAAACAGGAGGAGAACAGCACACTCTCAGCAAAAGCTAAGTACTTGTGTATATTTTACTGCACCCCCCACCCCCAAGCCGGCTTCAGCGGCTGAATCCCTGGGTCTGAGATAGACCCTGATGAACACCTAGAGCCATCCTCCGAGCCTTGGGGAAGAAAAAAATTTGCAACTGGGGGGAAAGATAATTTGCTAGCTCCATAAACCGGGGGAGCTCAGGACAGAAGCAGCTCCTGTCCAGGCATAAACCGTCCATGGACCTTGGGCACCTTTCCCTTCTGCATGGACCTGTGTGGGCCTATTTCGGGAGAATAGGCCCTTGTTGGCAAACTCCAACCATTTCAGCTGTACGGTGGAGAGGTGGGTGTTTGGTGTTTGACATTCCTTTGCCTATTAAACAAGGTCCTCACCTACCCACATCAGAGACCTAAGGACTGGTAGCCCCACTCACATCACCCAGCCACCCATGGCAGGGGTCCAAAGATAACTGGTACCTCCCAGTCCTTATAACTAAAACTTTGGGTGCCCATAGTCCTTCTGCAGAACCCACCCACCAGCACGCTCTAGGGAACAGACACACGTTTTCCTCAGAGACACTTGGGGGTCGGGTCTCAGCCCCCTGCCTTGTTCAGAGCATGACCCCCTGCTGCAATCAGATACCAGTATATACGCCAGTCATCCCTGCCCCTCTAAGACTGTAGGAGAGAGCCTGCACCACATACTTGATATCAGCTACCTGGAAACCTGAGCTGAATTCATACCAGAAAACCGAATGGACTCCTAGACTGACATACTTGATAACAGCTCTTGCCAGCTGGGGACAGGACACCAGAGCTCCAAAAGCAAAAATAATCAAGCCAGCTCACTCAAGCAACTCACAGGGATATACCAAAACAAAACAAAGCAAGCAGCTACGACACAGTAAGCAAGCAAAAACTAATACAATAACTTATAGAGGGCTCGGAGACAACAGTCAGTATCAAGTCACATAAAGAAACAGACCATGATCACCTCAACAGACTCTCAAAGAATCCAGGGATCTTCTAGATGAAAGTGCATTCCTAGAATTACCAGATGCAGAATACAAAACTTTAATATACAGAACTCTTCAAGACATCAGGAAGGAAATGAGGCAATATGCATAACAAGCTAAGAAACACACAGATAAAGCAACTGAAGAAATTAGGAAGATTATTCAGGAACATAATGAAAAGTTTAATAAGCTGGAAAAATCCATAGACAGAGAGCAATCAGAAATTCAGAAGATTAACAATGAAATTACAGAATTAGACAACTCAATAGAAAGTCAGAGGAGCAGAATTGAGCAAGTAGAAGCTAGAATTTCTGAACTAGAAGATAAATCACTTGGCACTAACATATTTGAAGAAAAATCAGATAAAAGAACAAAAAAAAAATGAAGAAACCTTAACAATCATGTGAGACTCTATCAAGAGAAATAACCTACAAGTGATTGGAGTACAAGAACAGGGAGGGATAACAGAAAATACAGAGAAAATTGTTGAAGATTTTTTGGCAGAAAACTTCCCTGATATTGTGAAAGATAAGAAGATATCTATCCAAGATGCTCATCGAACTCCACATAAAGTGATGTTAAAAGAAAGCCACCAAGACATATTATAATCAAGCTTGCCAAAACCAAAGATAAAGAGAGAATTATAAGAGCAGCAAGGGATAAAAGAAAAGTCACCTACAAAGAAGAGCCAATAAGGATAAACTCGGACTACTCGGCAGAAACCATGCAGGCAAAAAGGCAATGGGATGACATATTTAAAAAGTTGAAGGAAAAATATTGTCGGCCAAGAATCATATCCATCAAAACTGTCTCTTAAATATGAAGGTGAAATTAAGATACTTCCAGATAAACAGAATTTTAGGGAATTCATAAAAACCAAACCAAAACTACAAAAAAATACTAAAGGGAGTTCTTTCATTAGAAAATCAGTAATATAAGGCATCAACCCAAGACTAGAACACTGGGTAGAGCAACCAGAAGTAAACCCAAACAGGAAAAAAAAAAAAAAAAAACCCAACACAGGGTAAGGGCGATGTTACTATATAAAAGAAGACAACGTTAAAATAATAAAGAGGGACTAAGAAATGTAATCATACACCTTCCATATGGAGAGGAAGATAGGGTGATATGAAGAAATAAAATTTAGTTTTAAATTTAGAAAAATAGGGGTAAATAATAAGGTAACCACAAAGGAGACAAACTATCCTACTCATCAAAATAAATACAAGGGAAAAATACAGACTCAGCAGAAACAAAATCAACAACAACAAATATGAGGAAAGGACAATATATAAAGAAAATTTACTCAGCACATAAAATCAAGTGGGAAAAAGAAACTGTCAACACACAAAAAAAGACATCAAAATGATAGCACTAAATTCATACCTACCCATAATTACCCTGAATGTAAATGGACTAAATGCACCAATAAAGAGACAGAGAGTGGCGGAATGGATTAAAAAACAAGATCCATCTATATGCTGCCTACAAGAGATACACCTTAGACTTAGAGACACAAACAAACTAAAACCCAAAGGATGGAAAAAAATATATCAAGTAAACAACAATCAAAAAAGACTGGGACTGGCAATATTAATTTCTGACAAAATAGACTTGAAAGCTAAATACATCAGAAAGGATAAGGGAGAACACTATATAGTGATTAAAGGGACAATACACCAAGAAGATATAACCATATTAAATATTTATGCACCCAATGACAGGGCTGCAAGATACATAAAACAAACTCTATCAGCATTGAAAAGTGAGACAGACAGCTCCACAATAATAGTAGGAGACTTCAACACACCACTCTGGGTGAAGGACAGAACATCCAGAAAGAAGCTCAATAAAGACACAGAAGATCTAAAGGCCACAATCAACCAACTTGACCTCGTAGATTTAACAGAACACTCCACCCAACAGCAACGAACTATACTTTCTTTTCTAGTGCACATGGAACATTCTCTAGAATAGACCATATATTAGGTCATAAAGCAAGCCTTAGCAGAATCCAAAACATTGAAATATTACAAAGCATCTTCTCTGACCATAAGGCCATAAAAGTGGAAATCAATAACAGGAAAGAAATCAAACACTTGGAAACTGAACAATACCCTGCTCAAAGAAGACTGGATTATAGAAGACATTAAGGATGGAATAAAGAAATTCAGGGAATCCAATGAGAATGAAAACACTTCCTATCAGAACCTTTGGGACACAGCTAAAGCAGTGCTCAGAGGCCAATTTATATCAATAAATGTACACATCCAAAAAGAAGAAAAGGCCCAAATCAAAGAATTATCCCTACAACTTGAACAAATAGAAAGAGAACAACAAAAAAAAACCCCACAGGAACCAGAAGAAAACAAATAATAAAAATTAGAGCTGAACTAAATGATATAGAAAACAGAAAAACAATTGAAAGAATTAACAAGAACAAAGCTGGTTTTTTGAAAAAATCAACAAAATTGATAAACCACTGGCCAAAATGACAAAAGAAAAACAGGAGAGGAAGAAAATAACCCAAATAAGAAATGAGATGGGTGACATTAAAACAGACCCAACTGAAATTAAAAGAATCATATCAGATTACTATGAAAAATTACACTCAAACAAATTTGAATACCTAGAAGAAATGGATGAATTCCTAGAAAAACACTATCTACCTAAACTAACACAAACAGAGATAGAACAACTAAATAGACCTGTAACAAAAAAAGAGATTGAAAAGGTACTCAAAAAACTCCCAACAAAAAAAATGCCCTGGTCCGGACGGCTTCACTGCAGAGTTCTACCAAACTTTCAGAGAAGAGTTAACACCACTACTATTAAAGGTATATCAGAGCATAGAAAAGGACGGAATACTACCATACTCATTCTATGAAGCCAGCATATCCCTGATACCAAAACCAGGTAAAGACACCACGAGAAAAGAAAATTATAGACCTATATCCCTCATGAACTTAGATGCAAAAATCCTCAACAAAATTCTAGCCAATAGAATTCAACAACATATCAAAAAAATAATTCACCATGACCAAGTGGGATTCATACCAGGTATGCTTATGCAGGGATAGTTCAACATTAGAAAAATAATTATTGTAATCCACCACATAAATAAGAGACAAGAATTACATGATTTTATCAATCGATGCAGAAAAGGCATTTGACGAAGTTCAACACTCTTTCATGATAAAAACTCTCAGCAAAATAGGAATAGAAGGAAAATTCCTCAACATAATAAAGGGCATTTACACAAAGCCAACAGCCAACATCACCCTAAATGGAGAGGGCCTGAAAACATGTTCATTGAGATCGCGAACCAGAAAAGGATGCCCTTTATCACCATTCTTATTCAACATTGTGCTGGAAGTCCTAGCCAGAGCAATCAGGCTAGATAAAGAAATGAAGGGCATCCAGATTGGCAAGGAAGAACTAAAAGTATCTCTATTTGTGGATGACATGATCTTATACACAGAAACCCCTAAGGAATCTTCCAGAAAACCACTGAAACTAATATAAGAGTTCAGCAGAGTACTGGGATACAAGATAACCATACAAAAATCAGTTGGATTCCTCTACACCAACAAAAACAACATCGAAGAGGAAATCACCAAATCAATGACATTTACAGTAGCCCCGAAGAAGATAAAATAGTTAGGAATAAATCTTACCAGAGATGTAAAAAACTTATACTAAGAAAACTACAGTACACTTCTGCAAGAAACCAAAAGAGACTTACATAAGTGGAAGAACATACCTTGCTCATGGGTAGGAAGACTTAACATTATAAAAATGTCTATTCTACCAAAAGCGATCTATACATTTAATGCAATTCCGATCCAAATCCCAAGGAGATTCTTTAATGAGATGGGGAAACAAATCACAAATTTCATATGGAAGGGAAAGAGGCCCCGGATAAATAAGGCATTACTGAGAAAGAAGAACAAATTTGGAGGCCTTTACTTTACCTGATTTTAGAACCTATTATACCGCCACAGCAGTCAAAACAGCCTGGTACTGGTACAACAACAGATACATGGACCAATGGAACAGAATTGAGAATCCAGACATAAATCCATCCACATATGAGCAGCTGATATTTGACACAGGCCCCAAAACAGTTAAAAGGGGAAAAGATAGTCTTTTTAATAAATGGTGCTGGCATAACTGGATATCCATCTGCAAAAAAATAAAACAAGACCCATACCTCACTCCATGCACAAAAACTAACTCAAAATGGATCAAAGACCTAAATATAAAATCTAAAACACTAAAGATCATGGAAGAAAAAATAGGGACAACGTTAGGAGCTCTAATACATGGTATAAACAGTATACAAAACATTATAAAGAATGTAGAAGGAAAACTAGATAACTGGGAGCTCCTAAAAATCAAACACCTATGCTCATCCAGGAAACCCTGGTGGCATAGTGGTTAAGTCCTTTGGCTGCTAATCAAAGGGTCAGCAGTTCGAATCCACCAGGCGCTCCTTGGAATCTCTATGCGGCAGTTCTACTCTGTCCTATAGGGTCGCTACAAGTCGGAAACGACTCGAGGGCACTGAGTTTTTTAGAGTTTATGCTCATCCAAAGACTTCACCAAAAGAGTAAAAAGACTACCTACAGACTGGGAAAAAGTTTAGCTATGACATTTCTGATCGGCACCTGATCTCTAAAATCTACATGATATTGCAAAAACTCAACTGGAAAAAGACAAATAACCCAAATAAAAAATGGGCAAAAGATATGAATAGACGCTTCACTAAAGAAGACATTCAGGTAGCTAACAGATACATGAGGAAATGCTCTCGATCATTAGCCATTAGAGAAATGCAGATCAAAACTACAATGAGATTTCATCTCACTCCAACGAGGCTGGCATTAATCCAAAAAACACAAAATAACAAATGTTGGAGAGGCTGTGGAGAGACTGGAACACTTCTATACTGCTGGTGGGAATGTAAAATGGTACAACCACTTTGGAAATTGATTTGGTTCTTCCTTAAAAAGCTAGAAATAGAACTATCACACAATCCAGCAATCCCACTCCTTGGAATATATCCTAGAGAAATAAAAGCCCTTATATGAACAGATGCATGCACACCCATGTTCACTGCAGCACTCTCTACAATAGCAAAAAGATGGAAGCAACCAAGGTGCCCATCAACAGATGAATGGGTAAATAAATTATGGTATATTCACACAATGGAATACTACACATCAATAAAGAACAGTGAGGAATCTGTGAAACATTTCATAACGTGGAGGAACCTGGAAGGCATTATGCTGAGTGAAATTAGTCAGTTGCAAAAGGACAAATATTGTATAAGACCACTATTATAAGAACTTGAGAAATAGTTTAAACTGAAAAGAAAACATTCTTTTGTGGTTATGAGTGGGGGAGGGAGGGGGAGTGGGAGAGGGGTATTCACTAATTAGATAGTAGATAAGAACTACTTTAGGTGAAGGGAAAGACAGTACACAATACAGGCGAGGTCAGCACATTTGGACTAAACCAAAAGCAAAGAGGTTTCCTGAATAAACTGAATTCTTTGAAGGCTAGCGTAGCAGGGGCAGGGGTCCGGGGACCATGGTTTCAGGGACATGTAAGTCAATTGGCATAATCAAATCTATTAAGAAAACATTCTGCATCCCACTTTGAAGAGTGGCGTCTGGGGTCTTAAATGCTAGCAAGCGGCCATCTAAGATGCATCGATTGGTCTCAACCCACCTGAATCAAAGGAGAATGAAGAACACCAAGGACACAAGGCGATTACAAGCCCAAGAGACAGAAAGGGCCACATGAACCAGCAACTACATCATCCTGAGACCAGAAGAACTAGATGGTGCCCGGCTACAATCGATGACTGCCTTGATAGGGAACAAAACAGAGAATCCCTGAGGGAGCAGGAGAGCAGTGGGATGCAGACCCCAAGTTCTCATAAAAAGACCAGACTTAATGTTCTGACTGAGACTAGAAGGACCCCAGTGGTCATGGCCCCCAGACCTTCTATTGGCCCAGGACAGGAACTATTCCCGAAGCCAACTCTTCAGACATGGATTGGACACGACAATGGGTTGGAGAGGGATGCTGGTGAGGAGAGAGCTTCTTGGATCAGGTGGACACTTGAGACTATGTTGGCATCTCTCGCCTGGAGGGGAGATGAGAGGGTGGGGGGCGGTCAGAAGCTGGCGAAATGAACATAAAAAGAGAGAGTGGAGGGAGAGAGCGGGCTGTCTCATTAGCGGGAGAGTAATTGGGAGTGTGTAGCAAGGTGTATATGGGTTTTTTTGTGAGAGACTGACTTGATTTGTAAACTTTCACTTAAAGCACAATAAAAATTATTAAAAAAAAAAAAAAGACTGAATGGAAATCCTATGGGGCAGTTCTACTCTGTCCTATTGATTTGCTCTGAGTAGGAATCAACTTGATGTCGGTGGGTTTGGTTTTGAGTTGTGGATTGTGTAAATGGTTAAGAGCTTGGCTACTAACCAAAAGGTTGGTAGTTTGAACTCCTTCAAGGGTGCCTCGGAGGAAAGGTCTGGTGATGTGCTTCCAAAAGGTCACAACCTTGAAAACCCTATGAAGTACAGTTCTACTCTGCACACGTGGGGTCACCATACATCGGACTCATCAGCAAAGGGTTTGTTTTGGGTTTTCTATACAACTGTATGTTTGCAGACAATAAAAATAAGGTTCAAGTCAATTACTCTTCAGGGGTATAACCCCGTTCTAAATCCTATTTGTTTATTTATCGGTTTCCAGAAAACATACTTGATGTTTATACAATGTCAGTGTTTAAACAACTAAATTTTCTGTTTCAATAAAGCATGATAAACAGCTGCTGCCTTTCATTTCTGCCTCCATTAAGGGAGAGTTAGAAATATTCACCGGAAACTCATCACTTCTATATTTCTTGCCAAGAAATGCCCTTTCTTATTCAGAAGTTGGCACAACTTCCAAGTTCAGAGAGGCACTGGATTTTACATCTAGAAACATCTGCTTTAATTTGCATTGATATTTCGATTCTCGGCACTTCCCTCCGCACTTCTAAAGCACTTTGAGTCTGGGTCACAAAATTAACATTGCATCATAGACTGCTTTGCACTGTAGAATGTTGTTTCACAATTAAACTGTAATGATGTCAAAACAGTAATATAGAAAATGTGTGCTGTAGAAATTCAAAGAAGAAAGAAATTTGGATTGCTTGGGTGGTTACATAAGCTACCTGGAGGAGGTATTAGGCCTGGTACTGAAAGATGAAGAGGGATCAGATAGTGGAGAGAAAAGCCACAGAATTTCAGTGAGGGTTACGACAGTGGCAAAGGTATGGACATAGAATGAACAAAGGAAATTCCAAGAGTTGATGAGGAAACCCATTCATGAAATGCGGTGGTAGAACTCACAGTTAAAAATGTTGATCAAGGCAGATTGATGTTGAATTTCAAGTTGAGTTGAATATTCCCTGTAGTGAATGGAGAGGTTTTGTGTAAGTAACAAAATGGGAAAAAAAATGTTTTAGGAAGGAAATTTCATCAAGCAGAAGTATTCAGCATGCAACTCTAGTACTAATGTCGGTATTGTAATGCTAGTTCTTAATAAATAATGGCTGAATACCAAATGAATGAGTACAGTGTACAGGGATTCAAGAAATTTGTGGGAAAGAAACTTAGTTTCTGAAAAGTCAGTTTACTCTTCTGCAATTTGGTTATGTGTTTCACAATTGTCAGAAGGGTGAAAGCAAATGACAAAGTTATCAAAAGAGGCAAGCAATTCCTATAATGTATATACAGAATATACACACTTGTCTGAACTTGGCTGTAAGTTGGACTCCATAGCATTTTTCCCTCTAGATATGTCTCTGAACTTCAGGCCCTTTCAAAATTGCCTCTCAGGTTTTTTTGAATGATGATCACTAGGTCATTGGAAAAATCCCCTTTGTCATTATGGATTCTCAACATTCTACCCTGGGGGCTCTTCATGACCGTTCTAGAGATTGGCAAGACACCTACCTGCTCACAAGGTTCAAGTATCTGTTTATAGTCTCAGAACATTCTTCACTGATAACTACAAGGTTGGATCAAAGATCAGTTTCCCAAAGTTAGTTTCTCAGTGTATCGTCCCTCTTGCCTCCCTGAACCCAGTCAAGCCCAGGCTTCAGGACTGCCTGAGGTATTTTCCAACAGTCACAGTGATCGATCCTCTGCAGATATTGGCAGCACTGCTACAGAACCACTGTGTTAAAACTCCCAATGAAAGCATTCATTTCTAGAATGGTCATGGTGACAGCCACTTCCCGCAGTAGCATGATCTTACAGGATCCCTACTTCACAGATGGTGTGGACTTCTCACTAAAAAGAATAGAATGTTGACTTGTGGGCTGCTAGCTGTGAAATAGTGGTAGGTCTCTGTGATAAACTCTGGAGAGAATAAAAGGGCTATTTTCCTTTGGAGGGGTTTGTCCTTCTTATCAGAGGAAGAAGAAGGGAAAATCCATGTAATCCAAGATTTTTCTTCACTTCCACATTGACGTCATGGTAAACTAACAGGAGAAGAGATGATAGAGCAGAATGCAGATACTCCATTACATTATGTCCAAATTGAACCATCCAGAATACAGGCTGGTAAGTTGAAACTGAAACCTAGTGTCACAAACTAATTTCCATTTCTTAAATGTTCTGAATCATTAAATGTTGAACTATTGAAAAAGCAATAGTTGTAATCTATTAACAACTCAATGACCATAAACTGTTTTGAGCACCTACAATACATTCAAAATAGTCCAGTGAGCTCACTTTCCTTTATGCTCCCAATGATACTATAAGCTTCTTCAGTGTGGGGATTACACCCAATAATGGCATGATTTCCCACAGGAAGCACACAAAACACATATGTTAATTTATAATGATGGGTGAGGTCTGAATCTATTACTCCAGGTGTGATAGGGACACTGGGCTTTCTCTCTCTGCTGAAATGTATTCTCCATTAGCCCACTCTGAAAAGAGCTGAATCTTAAAATGAGAAATGAACAAAGACTCTTAGACTGGAAAACGATCTCAGAGGCTCCCTGTTTAATGCATGGGTCCCCTAATTATCCAAATTTGTATCTTCTGTCTTGTGATGTTACTTCCACAAGCCTGATTCATGCTCAGCTGAAATATGAAGTGGTCTATGTAATAGGATCTGAGCGGCTCTGAAAGTTGCCTCATCAGGATACAGATGTGTTCCAGCTGATTGACAGCTTTTAATTTCTGGAAGCAAAACAAGTAGCTTAATGACATGAGAGGAAAGAGAATGAACCTGTTACCACCTACTGGTCCCTAGAATTACTAGATCTCATCTATAAATCGAGGAATTGGGCTATGAGACTATTAGATCCTATCCTCATTGCACATTAGAATCACCTGGGGGACTTAAAACATGTAATAATATTTGTTCCCTGCCCACCCCCAGAGATTTTAATTTAAATGGTTGGGGATGGCTCCTGGGTATTTGTTAATTTTAAAGTTCCTTGAATGGTTCCAATGTGCAATCCAAGTTGAGAACCAGTGACGCAGAGATCCCCAAGGTGTTCTCCAGTTCTAACATTCTGAGGTTCTAGAAGACCATAGGTCTGGTAAATTTCCAATGGCTGGAGATTAAAGAAGGTCTGAAGTATGAGTCACTGCAGCCATGCTATCCAATGTAAAAATTCACTCTCTGTAGCTCTAGGGAACTTACGACTTTTCCGGTGAGCTTGAATAGCCTCCCAATAAAAGAAGTCATGCTGTTTATTCATTTCAAATTTCACCATGAATGTAGGTCCCTGAGTCTGTCTTCCATATTATAATAACTGGAAAGATTATGCAGATAAGGATTATTTCTCTAAAGTTGGATGAAATTAGCTTCTATCTACAATACTTCTCCTGTGAGAAGATTGAGGAATATTGGTTGGTGGAAAATTCTATACAGACAACTCTTTTATAGCATCTATAAATCCTTAGGAAAACAAGTGATAAAATAATTTTAGTGGGTTATTGTCATATGAAGATATTAGCCAGAACTTATAAAACCATTGTGGGCCATGAGAGATGGTGGAATATTGGTTGGTGGAAAATTCTATACAGACAACTCTTTTATAGCATCTATAAATCCTTAGGAAAACACTACAAGTGATAAAATAATTTTAGTGGGTTATTGTCATATGAAGATATTAGCCAGAACTTGTAAAACCATTGTGGGCCATGAGAGATGGTTATAAATGTGTTTTGCTGTAAACTGCTGAGGAAATATAGAAGCATTATTATTTTGGTTACTGTTTATTGGAAACATTTTTGGGAACTGGAAATTTAATCAGCTGGCTGACTGGATTTAAAAGTGACTGGCGAGAACAATCTTTCACCAACTGCAATTTCAAAAAGCTCTAGTTTGACCTACAAGATTACCCTGAGGATTTGTCCCTGATTGAATTTGTAGGACTAAGGCTGACAGATTCTTACCATTATGATATCCATATTTTACTGTAGTTAATTTTTCCTCACGGCCACTTGTCTGCCAGTTTGTCATACTGTGGTGGCTTGCGTGATGCTGGAAGGTACGCCAGGGTCACCTGTGGTGTAACTGTCACCTATTATTTTAACTAAACCTTGTTACAACCCAGAACTAATTATTATTATGATTTATGCTATTGATTTATCTTTATATTTACGAATATGATTATTCTCTTTGTTCACCAGACTCACTTCCATTTCATATATTCTTTCTGGAATCTTTTTTATTTTTTTCTTCTTCTTTTATCAGATCATTTAGAAGCTCCTTTAACTCATTAAAAGAAGGCCCAGTTTTTATTTATTCAAAAATATCTTTACTTGCTTTCATTCTTGAAAATATTTTACTCTCTGCTTGTTTCCAGAGAGATAATTTATTTGTCATTCTAATTGTCATGACCTTTTTCTTTTCATTTTTTTTATAAACAGCAGTTTTAAGGATCTTCCCTTTGTCTTTATGCTTTGCAGTATCACCAGGCTTTGTTTACATATAATTCAGAGTTGGCTCGATTGCGACGGGTTTGGTTTGGTTTAGATAAGGATTTATTTTATCTTATTTGTATTCTTTAGCTTTCTCAAATGTTATCATTCATCATTTTACTCAATACTAGAAAATTCTTTAGCATTACTTCTCTAAATATTACCTCATGATAATTTTCTTTATTATTTCTTCCTGTAATCTACTTAAAACATATTTGGATATCTCACTTTATTCTCCATGTCTCCTAAATTTTCTCTCATATTTCTCATTTTTTTACTCTATGCTGCAGTCTATGTGACTTCTTAGATCCTTCTCTTCATTCATGAAGTCTCTTAAGTCCTGTCATAGTGCCATTTAACACCTCATTGATTTGTAAAGTTTAATTATTATGTTATTCTTTTCTAGAAATTCCTTTTTCTTCTTTATTAAATACTCCTAGCTAATTTGGGTAATCTTTTTATCCTGATATATTTTTGTTGTTGTTGATACTGGGTGCCCTCAAGTCTGTTCCCACTCATAGGGACCCTAGGCACAATAGAATAAAACACTGCCTGCTCCTGTGCCACAATCGTTATTATGTTTGAGGCCATTGTCTCTTTTTCCCTCACCCTATACTTTACCAAGTGTATGTCCTTCTCCAGGGACTTGTCTCTCCTGATAACATGCCCAAAGTACATGAGATGAAGTCTTGCCATTCCCATTTCCGAGGAGAACTCTGACTGTATTTCTCCCAAGACAGACTTGTTTATTCTTCTGGCAGTCCATGGTATATTCAATATTCTCAGCCAACACCATAATTCAAAGGCATCAATTATTTGTTCTGCCTTATTCATTGCCCAGCTTTTGCATGCATATGAGGTGGCGACTGAAATTACCATGGCTTTGGTCAGGCAAATCTTGGTTCTCAAAGTGACATCTTTGCTTATTAACACTTTAAAGAAGTCTTTTGCAGCTGATTTGCCCAATGCAATATGATGTTTGATTTCCTGAGTGCTGCTTCCATAGGCATTGACTGTGGATACAAGTAAAATGAAATCACTGACATCAGTCTTATCTCCATTTGTCACAATGTTGCTTATTGGTCCAGTTGTGAAGATCTTTGCTTTCTTTATGTTAACCTGTAATCAATACTGAGGGCTGTAGCCTTTGATCTTTATCAGTGTTTCAAGTCGTCCTTGCTGTCAGCAAGCAAGGTTGTGTCACCTGCATATCACAGGTTGTTAATGAGTCCTTCCACCAACTTTGAGCCACATTCTTCTTCATATACTCCAGCTTCTCAGATTATTTGCTCAGCATACAGACTGAATAAGTGTGACGAAAGGATGCATCCCTGAAGAACACCTTTCTTGATTTTAAACCATGCAGTATTCCCTTGCTCTGTTTGAACTACTGCCTCTTGTCTATATACAGGTTCTACATGAGCAGAATTAAGCATCCTGGAAATCCCATTCTTTGCAATGTTATCCATAATTTGTTATGATCTACACAGTCAAATGCCTTTCTCATAGTCAGACATATTTTTAGATCTCTATTTTTTTCTTTAAATTTATTAGACTTATCACTTAGTGTTCTTTGTAGGTATCTTTACTGAGTAATTCTGGTGTTAGTATCTTGTTTCCTTACGTGTTTGACATGATTTTTGATTGAGAGCTCATATTTGTTGACTTTCTGCATTGGGTATGTGTATTTCTAAGGATAATTTTGGCTTGCTTTTTCAAGGTATCCAGATAAAAATAGATCCACATCCAATTTACATTGTAATTATTGGCTAAAATATTTTGAAACCAACATCTATAGTAGATTCAGATCACAAAGTCATCTGAGCCAACCTTTGCCTTCATATTCTCAATGAGGTCTTGTTTATAAAAAGACCATACTTAACTCCGGAGCCAAGTCAAGCTGGATAATTTGCTAATTTCAGTGTTTTCTCCAGGGGTTCTTGTTTTCTGTCATTGCTATTGTGTGTGTTTAGTTCAACTCCTTGCTCTGGAAGCTCTAGGTGAGGTGGGCTCTATGCATGTGCCAGATTCACTTCCACTTTCAATGCAAGCTTAAATTCGGGATTCTCGCTCCCTGACTGCATTGAATTTCAAATAATTTCCTTTAAATTCTTGCAAGCTCATTCAATTATTTAAGAGAATGCTTTTAATTATTTTATCCATCTTTGTTAGATTGTTATATAGAAGGAGGATTTTTTGATTTATATTGGACCTAATACTGGAAAAACAAGACTCGTATTAACCCTTAAAAAATTATTCTATCCTCAGAAAAAAACAAAAACCAAACCCATTGCTGTCGAGTCAATTCTGACTCATGGTGGCCCTGCCCCTAGGGTTTCCAATGAGTGGCTGGTGTATTCGAACTGCTGACGTTTTGGTTAGCAGATGAGCTCTTACACACTATGCCATCAGGGCTCCATTAAAAAAATAATTAAAAATATTGTCAAAAAAAAAAAAAAGGCTCACATAAAATTTCATGTCTTTCAGGATTCCTAGATTATATAAGAAAGATGACACAATGGTTTTAGATATGATTAGGTTACACTCAATAATATCACTGGCATTATGTTGTTGTTGTTGCTAATTGCCACAGAGTAGGCTCTGACTCCTGGAGACCCCATGTACCACAGAAAACACTGGTCTTGTACCATCTTCATGATCACTGGTATGCTTGAGTCCATTGTCGAGGTCTACGTTTCACATACTTTTGACTTGTTAACAGGAGGGATCAGTCCCTGGAGAAGGACATCATGCTTGGTAGAGGGTCAGCGAAAAAGAGGAAGACCCTCAACAAGATGGATTGACACAATGGTGGCAACAATGGGCTCAAGCATAACAATGATTATGAGGATGGTGCAGAATGGGGCAGTGTTTTGTTCTGTTGTACATATGGTCACTATGAGTCTGAACCGACTCAATGGCACTTAACAACAACAAGTATTTTGAGTGCCTTCCAACATATGGGACTCATCTTCCAGCACTAGATAGGACGATATTCTGCTGTGATCATAGGATTTTCATTAGCTTATCTTTGAAAGTAGATCCCAGGCCTTTTTTCCTAGTCTGTCATAGCCTTGAAGCTCTACTGAAACCTTTCTACTATATGTCACCCTGATGCTATTTGAAATACTGGTGGCACAGGTTCCATTACCATAGCAACATGCAAGCCACCACAGTACAACTGACAGGTGGTGGAATGTTATTATAGTGCTGAGTCATCTAAATGCTTAGGCTCTGAAGCCAGGCTGCCTGAGTTCAAATTCTAGCTCTTTAACTTAGTAGCCCTGTGAATGCTGGTGAACTCCTTAATGTCTCTGGGCCCATTTCCTCTCTTTAAAAGAGGAATACATCAGTTATTACCCTATATGGTTGCCCTGAGGAGTAAGTATGTTAACACATGTAAATCTCTTAGAGAAATGCCTGACACATGGCAAGGCTAAAAAAAATCTAGCTATTATTATCATGATAGGTATTAGTGATTCCAACTAGTAAATTGCAAATTAATCATATAATTCACTGGATAAAAATAGTGGATGATAGGCAGTATCATTTAAAAATTGGGTTGATATATTTCATTCCTCATTTAAAATGAATTGCAAAGCTTCCAACAAATGAACCAAAGACAGATTTAAGATTTTTTATAGGACTTGAGTTAAAGTGCTCATTTTAAATATGCCTTTAAGCAAGCATATGAGAAACTGACTTTAAAAATTGATATAAATTATAAATTTCAGTTAAATGAGGTCCAGTACATATGAACCCAATTTTAAATGGTATTGCTTTATATTAGCTTTATTTAGCATTCAAAGTGGATTTGATAACCATCCTGGAAAAACCCAGTTTCTAACAAATTACTGCTGCTATTATAATGTATTTTGTGTTTAAATTTATTCATCTCCTTTTTACCATTTTAAGATTTTACAGGCAAAGAAAAGGTCTTCTCTTTAGTATTTTGAAAATAGATTATTTTCAGCTATGTGTTGTTAAAATTATATCCAATATTTTCCCAACCTGCAGAAGAGATAAAGCCTGAATTAATGTAAGTCCATGTAAAAATGTGCACGGTAGGTTTGTTGAGGAGGAATCTAAATTTCTTCCCCTTTCCCTCTGGAGAAATATGTAATACAGTATTTTTTTCTTCAATGTAGCTTTACGACATACATGCTTGAAATTTAACAGAACAGGTTATTAGGGTAGGCATTTTGTTTGGTAAAGGGATTCTTCAGAAATAAAATAATCCCTCCCTCAATCTGAGAGACACCAATTTGCTTTTTGATGTCTATTTGTCAATAACCAAACCCATTGCTGTCATGTTTATTCCAACTCATAGCGTAGAACTGCCCCATAAAGCTGCAAGGCTGTGATCTTTCCAGAAGCCAACTGCCACATATGTCTCCCGTGGAGCGGCTGGTAGGTTCAAACTGCCTACCTTTTGGTTAGCAGCCGAGTTTCTTCACTACTGCACCACCAGGGATCCTAAACTAACTGAAACTGACGTAACCCAGGATCAAATCAGGGACCTTTAGATCTTCAGTCTAACACTCTCCCAACTGAGCCATTTTGGCAACTTGTGAAGGTCTGAAGATTTTTACCAACTTCTGCAGTCTGAAATTGATCAAACAGGCAATCAGGGTGCACTGATAATTACTGGTGATTGGAATTCGAAAGCTGGAAACAAAGAAGGGTTGGTAGTTGGAAAATATGGCCTTGGAGATGGAAACTATGCTGGAGATTGCATGACTGAATTTTGCAAGATCAACGACTTCTTCACTGGAAATACCTTTTTTCAACAATATAAGCGGTGACTATACACATGTACCTCACCAGATGGAATATACAGGAATCAAATAGACTACATTTGTGGGAAGAGACAATGGAAAAGCTCAGTATCATCAGTCAGAACAAGGCCAGAGGCTGACTATGGGTCAGACCATCAATTACTCATATGCAAGTTTAAGTTGAAACAGAAGAAAATTAGAATAAGTTCATGAGAGCCAAAGTGCGACCTTGAGTGTATTCCCCTGAATTTAGAGACCATCTCAAGAATAGATTTGACGTGTTGAACACTAATGGCTGAAGAGCAGAGGAGTTGTGGAATGACATCAAGGACATCATTCATGAAGAAAGCAAGAGGTTATTAAAAAGACAGAAAAGAAAGAAAAGAACAAAATGGATGTCAAAAGAGACTCTGAAACTTGCTCTTGAACATCAAGTAGCTAAAACAAAGGAAAAAAATGATGAAGTAAAAGAGTTGAACAGAAGACTTCAAAGGACGGCTTGAGAAGAGAAGGTAAAGTTTAAAATGACATGTGCAAAGACCTGGAGATAGAAAACCAAAAGGGAAGAACACACTCAGCATTTCTCAAGCTGAAAGAACTGAAGAAAAAATTCAAGCCTCAAGTTGCAATACTGAAGGATTCTATGGGGAAAATATCAAACAATGCAGGAAGCATCAAAAGATGGAAAGAATATACAAAGTTACTGTACCAAAATGAATTGGTCAATGTTCAACCATTTCAGGAGGTAACATATGACCAGGGGCCGATGCTACTGAAAGAAAAAGTCTAAGCTGCACTGAAGGCATTGGTGAAAAACAAGGCTCCAGGAATTGATGGAATACCAATTGAGATATTTCAACAAATGGATGCAATGCTGGAAGTGCTCATTCATCTACGCCAAGAAATTTGGAAGACAGCTACCTGGCCAACCAACTGGAAGAAAGGTGACCAAACCAAATGCAGAAATTATTGAACAATATCATTAATACCATATGCAAGCAAAATTTTGTTGAAGATCATTCAAAAATGGCTGCAGCAGTGTATCGACAGGGAACTGCCAGAAATTCAAGCCAAATTCAGAAGAGGACATGGATCAGGGATATCACTGCTGATGGCAGATGGATCCTGGCTGAAAGCAGAGAATACCAGAAAGATGTTTACCCGTGTTTTATTAACTATGCAAAGGCATGTGACTGTGTGGATCATAACAAATTATGGATAACATTGCAGAGAATGTGAATTCTGGAACACTTAATTGTGCTCATGAGGAATCTGTACATGGATCAAGAGGCAGTCGCTGGAACAGAACAAGGGGATACTGCATGGTTTACAGTCAGGAAAGGTGTGTGTCAGGGTTGTATCCTTTCACCATACTTATTCAATCTGGATGCTGAGCAAATCCAAGAAGCTGGACACATATGAAGAAGAACGGGGCATCAGGATTGGAGGAAGACTCATTAACAACCTGCATTATACAGATGACACAATCTTCCTTGCTTAAAGTGAAGAGGGCTTGAAGCACTTACTAATGAAGATCAAAGACCACAGCCTTCAGTAGGTATTATACCTCAACATAAAGAAAACAAAAATCTTCACAATTGGACTGATAAGTAACATCATGATCAACGAAGAAAACATTGAAGTTGTCAAAGATTTCATTTCACTTGTATCCATAATCAGTGCTCATGGATACAGCAGTCATGAAATGGAATGACATATTGCATTGAAAAAATGTGCTGCAAAACACCTCTTTAAAGTGTTGAAAAGCCAAGATGTTACCTTGAGGACTAAGGTGCACTTGACCAAGCCATGGTGTTTTCAATCACCTCATATGCATACAAAAGCTGAATAAGGAAGACCAAAGAATTATTGATGCCTTTGAATATTGAATATACTACGGACTGCCAAAAGAACGAAAAAAATCTGTCTTGGAAGACGTATAACCACCATGCTCCTTAGAAGCAAGGATGGGAAGACTAGGTCTCACATATTTTGGACATGTTATCAGGAAGGAGCAGACCCTGAAGGAGGACATCATGCCTGGTAAAATACAGGGTCAGTGAAAAAGAGGAAGACCCTCAACAAAATGGATTGACACAGTGGCTGCAACAATGGGTTCAAGCATAGAAACAGTTCTAAGGATGGTGTAGGACTGGGCGGTGTTTTGTTCTATTGGGCATGGGGTGGCTATGAGTTGGAACTGTCTCAATGGCACCTAACAACAACATTTCTCAAGAGTGAGGTTTTATTTTAGGCATATGTGAATCTTGAGTCTGTCACGTTGGAGATAAATATAAAAAGATAATATTAAGCACTGTGGACATAAAAGTGGAAGAAAGAAAATGAAAGATTAGGGGTACACTATCCTTTTGAGTTAAAAATACATTGCAGTAAAAAGAAGCCAAACTTTTTAGTTCCAATTCAGTATTAATTGCTATGTCAGATAAAAATGAGCTGCTATATTCTCACAAGTGGTGGGCTGAAGTTATTACAGCTGAAATACAGCCTCTGCAAATTTTCCTATCAGACAAGAGTTTTGAGAAACACAATTACAGTAGACTCAGTGGGAAAAAATCATATTTATCCAATGTTTTATAGGTAAGTACACACATTACTGACATTTGACCCTTTGGTCAGGTCAAAAAATTCTCAGAAAAGCATTGCATCAGTAATGGAAGGGAAAATACTGCTGAATGTGTATATTAACTGCAAAATACAAAAAAATATACAAGCATCTCATTGAAACTATTTAAGAAAGAGCCTAAAATATTTCTGTCAACCAATGAAGTTAATTGTAGTTATTGGAATTATATTTATTCCTACTACTGTAGGATTTTTGAGCCCTGATGGCACAATGGTTAAGAGCTCGGCTGCTAACCAAAAGCTCAGCAGTTTGAATAAGGAGCCCTGGTGGTGCAGTGGTTAAGAGCTTGGCTGTTAACGGAAAGGTCAGAAATTTGAACCCACCAGCCAGGTTCCGTGGGAAAAAGGTGTTGCAATTTGCTTCTGTAAAGATTTCAGCCTTGGAAATCCTATGGGGCAGCTCTACTCTGTCCTATTGTGTCAATATGAGTCGAAATTGACTAGATGGCATGCAACTACAACAACAACAATCATAAAAACCAAAAAACTACAGTGGTGGAGGATTTATTCTCAAGAATGTGAATTTACCCACAAACTTGATCCTCCAAGTTCTTTTTCCCATGAAGATTAACATTTTTTAAGCACACATGGTCCCAAAAAGGTGGCTCTCAGGACCTGGAATAACTCTTGGATAGAGAATAAAAAAATACTGTCTACAAATTCAATTCCATGCAGATGAGATTGTTATTTGTGCTCCTATAACTCCAAGGTTCAAAGGTGCTGTGATCTTCCCTAACATCTTGTTCTTATAAATAATTTTATACAAAATAAACAGCTGTAAACATACAGAAACATACTCAGCATGATCATTTCAACTTTAATTTGTATAAACGAGGCTAGTATTTTTTCTCTGTGCTCAGCATCAGAACCAAAATGAAGTATCTTGTTAGGTATGTAACAATGCCATCCATATAACAAGAGCTTTAACTAAATAGTTTTTTTTAGCTAATATAACCAGTTTATTATACTAGGCTGAGTGGATAAGTTGAAAGTATGAAATAGCTTTTCTCTCCCCTTACGTCATTATATTTTCAAATAGAAGGGGATTTCTCTTCCCTGCCCTTGGGTATTTCAAACAGGAAGCATAGTTTTTCCCACGTTGTTAGTTGCCATCAAGAGGATTCTGACTCCTGACCACTCCATGGCTTTTCCCATAATTATTAAGTATTTAAAAGTGATATTTTAAGTTACCATCTTAGTTACCTAGTGCTGTTGTAACAGAAATACCACAAGTGGATGGCTTTAACAAACTGAAGTTTATTCTCTCACAGTCTAGGAGGCTTCAAGTCCAAATTTAGGGCATCAGCTCCAGGGGTGGCTTTCTCTCTCTGTCGGCTCCAGAGGAAGGTCCTTATCATTAATCTTCCCCTGGTCAAGGAGCTTCTCAGCACAGGGACCCCGGGTTCAAAGGACATGCTATGCTCCCTGTGCCTCTCTCTTGGTGGTGTGAGCTCCCCATGTCTCTCTGTTCACTTCTGTCCTTTATATCTCAAAAGATTGGCTCAGGACACAATCTAATCTTGTAGATCTCATCAACATAACTGCCTCTAATCCATCTCATTAACATTATGGTGATAGGATTTACAACACATAGGAAAATCACATCAGATGACAAAATGGTGGTTAATCACATAATACAGGGAATCATGGCCTACTCAAATTGATATACATATTTTTGGGGAACACAATTCAAACCATGACAGTTACTAAAAATCAAATCCAAATAAATCAGACTTTATCTTTTCTTCAGTTTAAAGCTCGTCCTCTCCAATGAAGCTCTTGACTGACCTGCATTGAGAAAGAGGATCTCCAACAGTCAGAAAATTATTTTCTGGGATCTTCTTTTTCACTAAACACTTCTTGAACACTTTCACCTTTTTCTACATATGGGCTGAGGGGTATATTGGGCTACAGTTTTCCAAAATGATTTTGGGCCATCTGTTAACAAGTTATTTATGTATGGATAGTCTTTAAAACCAAAACCAAACCCACTGCTGTCGAGTAAATTCCGACTCATAGTGATATGTGATCTATCTATTGCCTGCTATTCTCAGTTACCATTCTACCTCAGGCAGAGTTCCTTTTTTGAGATATTACATTTAGTAACATAAAAATATTTACTGAGTGACTGCTATATTCTTAACACTGTGCCAAGACATGATTCATATATATATACATTCAAATAATTTAGACATAAACAAACAAACAAAAAAACAAACCTACTGTCATCAAGTCACTTCCGACTCATAGCAACCCTATACCCAGAGTAGAACTGCCCCATAGAGTTTCCAAGGAGCGCCTGGCAGATTAGACCTGCCGACATCTTGGTTAGCAGCCGTAGCACTTAACCACTATGCCACCAGGGCTTCCAATTTAGACATAAGTAGGAGTAAAATAAATAGTATTGATTGAATAATTTTTTTTTTTCAAGAAATACATCAATGGTTAGGAGCATAGGATGAATGAGATACTAATAATATTTGTTTATCTAGAGGGGAATTTAACTGTGTTTCACTTGGTGTCAGGCAGGTTTTTAAATACATTTCTTTTTAGTTTCAAACATCACAAACTTACAGAAAAGTTGGAAGTATGGTACAAATAACTGTTTATGTTATCATTTGAAATGAAGCTGGTGATCTGATGTCCTATTACCTCTAAATACTTTACTGTGATTTCTCCACAAACAAGGACATTACCGCTATCTAATCTCCAGACTCATTCAGGTTTCACAGACTGTTTCAATAATGCTCTTTATTGCAAAAAGATTCAATTCAGGATCACACACTGCATTTAGTTTCCTTCAGCTTGAAACAATGTCTCGGTCTTTCTGTGCCTTTAGTGATCTTAACACTTTTGAAGATTAAACCAGTTGCCACTGAGTAGACTCCAACTCAGGGCTACCTCCTGTGTGTCAGAGTAAAACTGTGCTCCATAGGGTTTTCGGTGGTTGATTTTTCAGAATTAGATAGCCAGACCTTTCTCCCAAGGTGCCTTTTGGTGAAATCCAACTTCCAACCTTTAAGTTTGCAACCAAGTGAATTGACCGTTTGTACCACTCAGGGACTCCTTTTGAATACTACAGGCCAGTAATTTTGTCAAATATCCCTCAATTTTGTTCGTCTGATGTTTCATCATGATTAAATCCAGGCTATTTACCTTTGGCAGGTCTCTTACTGAAGTGATGCTTCATTCTCCTTGTTGCCTCCTCTCGGGCGTACAAATTTTTATTTGATTCAGATTTCAATTTGTCTCATTATTGATGATGTTCATTTTGATTACTTCATAAAGTTGTTTCTGCCAGACTTCTTCTATAAAAAGTTACTCATTTCTCTTTTGTAACCAGTATGTATTTTGTAGAAGGGTACTTTGAAATATTCCGTTCCACATCACACTGTTAATTTATTAACATGTTTATTTCTTCATGGATGTTTACTTTGTTTTGACTCATCTAATGTGTAATATTTCTAGGATGATCGTTCAGGAAGATAAGAGAAGAAGAAAAGTAAAAGCAAAAAATGTTTTAATTAAGCTGAGATCATTGAGTTCAGGACATTCATTTTACAAGGGAGGGGACATGAGGCCCAAGGAGGTGAGTGCAACATCTGGGACCAGAAGCTGTGATCCTCACTCACAGCCAGGGCCCTTGACATAGCAGCAAACTTCAGATAAATTCTTTATCATAGACCAGCACCTATATGAGTGAGCACATCAGTGCAATTTAATGGCAAAATTAGAAAAACACTTGGGAAATTTTTGTTCTGTTTTTAAGGGCCTTGACATAAGAATATGACCTTGAATATTTAATTCTAGAGTAAATTATTATCTTCTTACTAAAAACCCTGTCTAGTGAAGCTTCTTCAACCTCAGTGGACTTCAAAAACATGATTTCTGCTAGGGAAAATATTACATGTGGAACCAAACTTTTACTCTAGAAAGAAATGCTTAGAAGCTAGCTAAGATATAGCAATTCCATGGATTTGAACTCAGCGACAGACTCAATTAAATCTGAGTTGGGATTCAGAGTTCTGCATTTTTAATAAAGGATCCAGAAAGAAGTTTCTGATGCAGTTGGGCATGGAACACATCACAGGAAGCACTGTTGTTAGTGTAGGCTACCACATTAAAAAGAGTTAAAGCTGATTATTACAGTTATCTCATAATCTAATGAAATGACTGAAGAAACTGTGATTATTATTAACTGAGGAACTGCAATCATCTGTCAGTCAATGTTTTAGGGATGCATCTGAGCTAGACTTGATCAATATTTGCGTTCTCCATGTTCAAGTATAACAGAAAATAACCAAGGTAAATTTTTCCTATGACTTTTTGGTTGCTACTGCTTCTGTACCAATTCAAGACATTTTTTGAAAATCACAATTACTTACTGGATATAACCTTTCAATTTGGTGGAGAATCTTTGTACAGAATACAATAATTCATATAAGTCACCACTTTTCAAATAAGGACATCGGAGCACAAAGAGGTAAAATTATTTGCCAGATAACAGACAGCTAGTTGCTGGCAGAGCCAGATTTATGACCTAGATGTCCATTTGCTTTTTCCATTGCCCTAAGCTCTATGAGTTGGAATCAACTCGATGGCAATGGGTTTGGCTTAAGCTCTGTAATGTAAATCTGTACACTTCTTGAGAGGAAAAAAGGTGGTTGTGGTGAGTGGTAGACATAATTAATTTTTCTTTCGTATCTTTACCTCCACATTTTTACCCAAATCTAGCTAAAAAATATAAAAAGATGATTCAGAAATATTTGCTCAGTTTTTTTTTACAGCATACCTCAGACTAAATTCTCAGGCCTAGGTGATGACATAGAATTTCCAAATATCGTTGTCAAGTTACAGATCTAGAGGCAAAATTCTCAAAATTGATGGAACATGTCAAACCCTGAATTCTTGCCAAATTGTAAATGTTCTAATATTTTGATGCTTGTTCTATCATGTTTATGATTTCCTCTCATTTTTCTTCTTGGTTCTGGGAGATCTTTGCCTGGAGCTTACAACCCATTGCTCCACATATACTTCAAGAGAGAGGGCACAGATTTTCTTAGCACTGCCTACACATCTGTTCAATAAATTATTTCATGCCTCTCTGTGGATACATTTTTTTTAAAAATTTTGCTGTCCTTTAAATGTTCTAGCAAAATGATTTTGTTGTTATTATCCTTAATTGACCTTTCAATGGGTCTTCAATTTTCCAAGAGTTTTCCGTTATAACCATATGGTAAAAATAAATAGCAGGAATCAGGAATATGACAAATTAAGTAATCACAGTTTTTGAACCTCTAAAATCTCCTAAGCCTAAGGTCTACCATGGGAATGGAATTTAATTTCATTCAAAAGCATTCAATCAGTGTTTATTGATTTTCTCCTACATACCAGGTACTCCCCTACATAGCAAGAATACAAATATGCATAAATTCTAGAGATCCCTGACCACCAAGAAAATTCAGTCTAATGGGAAGAAAACAGATAACGAGATATGTGCACTCCTTTAGGATAAAATCTACAGATGACTAAACTCAGGTGTTGTGAGAGGCAGAGCAGCGCTCTCCAAATCATATTAAGGGCGAGGGACGATCTCCTGTAGCATGTAATACATGCCCTGAGTCTTAAAGTAGGAAACAATCAGGAGAATGACAGGGCAGTATCCCAGGCACATGTAAGGGCAGGGAAATGAAAAGCAACAAGATATATGTAGTAAATAACAGAAGTAGTTCAGAGACTCAGAGACAAGCTGGTTACATAAAATGTGGGGTGGATAGCAAAATGGAAGAATTTCAAGATGGCACCAGCAGAGACTAAACCAAGTGTGGGACGTTTGTGAGCACTAAGCTCTGTGCAACACAGGTTATATGCTCTGGAAGTCGGCTCTGCCCAGAGTCCTGGTATGGGAAGGGTGAAGTTGGGTGATGCTTGTAGAAAGGAAAGGCAGTGGTGAATGGTGAGGTCAAGTTAGGCCAGATAAAGATGAACCTTGCATGACATATCAAGAAGCTTGGAGTAACCAACTCCAGCTCCTGTTTGAGAATATATAACATCAATTTTACATTTATAAATATAGTATGCATTTTTAAACTGTCAGTAACAGGATTTTCTCGTCTTAAAAAATAAAAGAATTATTTGGAAAAGAATAAAGAAAATGGGATAATAATAACAACAACAATAATAGCAGCTAGTATTTATAGCTTGTTTCCTATATGTCACGATAGATCTGTCTTATACTCCAGAAATATCTCCCCTATGGCTCCTCACGCACTTGTTCTAAAGCCTATGTTTTCACTGAAATAATGGTATACTCTACATGGCATTAAAGGCTTTGTTCCTTGGATCAGGGATTTGAAGATATGGACAGGCCAACATCATCCAGCTCAGACTTAATCACACAGCAAGAATATAACGGCAATGCTGCAGAGTTGACTTTACAGAGAATTCACATCCTCAGAGCATTGCAGTTATCTCCCCATTAATTCCAAATAATTGAACCTTGAGTAGCTGATCTTTTCCTATCCTCATGACTGATTTTTCACTGCTTTTTTAATTATCAGGAAAAGAAATCCTCAACTGTGGTTAAGTTTAACTTTTGACTTATTAATTTTCCTTTGCCAAACAAAGATTAGTTAGGGTTATGGTTACCTACCAAGAAACGTCTTCCAAACCATCAACACTCTGCTCCAATTACTAGCTCCTGAGTGCTGAGTCCTGTTTTGTTGAGGACCTTAATCTGCTTCAAGGGTTCTTGTTATAGACTGAATTGTGTCCTCCCAAAATTTGTATTGTAAGTCCTAACCACTACGCTTGTGGTTATAATCCCATTTGGGAGCGGGTTGTCTTTGTTATATCAATAAATTAGGATTAGTGTAGGGTATGTCTTGAGTCAATCGCTTTTGAGATATAAAAGCAATTAAACAAGCAAGCGAGAAAAGGAGAAATAGGGTAACATAGATGTCAAGACACATGGAGCTCTCCAAAGAACTGAAGCAGAAACTGAAGAGACAGGGCCTTCCTCCAGAGCCAACAGAGAAAGCCTTCCCCTAGGTCTGACACCCTGAATTTGGACTTTTCTCCTCCTAAACTATGAGAAAGTAAATTTCTGTTTTGTTAAAGCCACCTACTTGTGGTATTTCTGTTATAGCAGCACTAGATAACTAAGATGGAGCTCTGGTGGTCAGTGGTTAAGCACTGGGCTGCTAACCAAAAGGCTGGCTGTTGGAATCCACCAGCCCCTCTTAGGAAACCCTATGCAGCAGTTCTGCTTTGTCCTATAGGGTCTCCATGAGTCAGAATCAAATCTGGCTATGAGTTAGATAACTAAGATAGTTCTCAACTAAATCACTATTTCTGCAGAGTTGAGGCCTAGGCATTGGTATTTTTCCAGTGTTCAATCTCACCTGCTCTTATCAGGCTCAAATGCAGTGACAAGACAAATAACTGCAATTCTGGGACTTGCAGTCATATCCCATCTGTTGTAAAAAAAAAAAATGGTCTGTTCTACACAAGAGAAAGATTAGTCCAAAGAACTAATGGACCACAACTACCACAGCCTCCACCAGACTGAGTCCAGCACAACTGGATGGTACCCAGCTTCGACCACTGACTGCTCTGACAGGGATCACAGCAGAGGGTCCCAGAGAGAGCTGGAGATAAATGTAGAACAAAATTCTAACTCACAGAAAAAGACCAAACTTACTGGTCTGATAGAGACCGGAGAAACCCTGAGATTATGGTCCCTGGATACCCTTTTAACTCAGTATGAAAGTCACTCCTGAGGTTTACCTTTCAGTCAAAGATTAGACAGGTTCATAAAACAAACAATAATACACGCAGCATAACCACATATATGAGACTAAATGGGCACACCAGCCTAGGGACAAGGACAAGAAGGCAGAAGAGGACAGGAAAGCTGGACAAATGGAAATGGGGAAGCCAACGTTGAGAAGGGGAGAGTGTTGACATGTCACAGGGTTGGCAACCAATGTCACAAAACCATATATGTATTAATTGTTTAATGAGTAACTAATTTGCTCTGTAAACCTTCCTCTAAAGCACAATTAAAAAAAAAAAGTCTGTTCTAGACTCTAACAAGAAATCATGAGTTTTTTAATGAGAACTGATCTATGCCCAGGACTTGTTCTTGGTACTAGAGAAACAATAGTGAATAAGGCAGAAAAAGCCCCTGCCCTAACAAAGCTTACTTTCTGGTGGGGAAGACAGACAGTAAACAGGTAGACGCAAGCATGCCCAAACCAAATATAAAGGCAAAGACAAAACAAAACAACCAACAACAACAACAAAAAAAAGTATACATAGACAGATAGTGATAAATGATGGGAATGAACGTACTCCTCTCTAAAAAGTAATAAGCTGAGGGCTGAAGGATGAGAAGGAACCCAGTTATACAAAGAAATAGGGTTCCAGTAGGGGGAAGTGAGGGACAAGCGCACCAAAGTCATGAAATGGGAACAATACTGGTGTGTTCCAGCAAAAGACAGAAGGTTAACGTGATGACACTAATGAAGGAGCCTGGTGTGAAACAGCTGTTTTTAGGCAGAGGCCAGAATTAGTTCATGTGTCTGAACTGCTTTTCCCCACTTGATTCGTTATGCCTGCAAAAATCTCAGTATAGCCTTGCACTTTTACAATCAGTCTCCATTTCTGTTCATCTCCATCTGCCCAGCTTGAATTGCAGGCTTTGGACCTTACTCAGACACTGAACCTTGACCATGTCCTTCTAAGAAGACTGATACCCTGGAGTCTGATCTTGTCTTTTGTCCTTAAGATTTTTTTTTTTTTTGTCACACACCCTCACTTCCTTCCTCAACCTTCTCAAATCTCCCGTCATCATTTCCTACGAAACCTAGGCAAAGGCTCTGACCTTCAGACTTGTACACTCCCAGACATTTTGGCTACTGGTCAGGCTCTGCAGGGTGGTTTTATCCCAAGCTCAACCACAACCTAATGGGATGGCTGCCTATAGTAATAGCAGTAGCCACTGAGTATAGGTCCCAGAAAAGAGCAGCTCTTAGCAACCAGTGATAAGCTATCAAGGAAGGGAACAAGTATTTAAACTACAAATCACCAAGCCTCCAGTGAGAAGGTTGTCCTAGTCTCAAATTTTAGCCAAGAATTCTTTCTTTTGAAAACTTCCCAAGTAGATTTTCAGTATTGATATCCACTCAAATATTAGGTCCTGGATAAGTTTTGCCAGGTTGGAACAGCTCTTGAAAACAGTGTTCATATCTATCATAAAGGTGGGAATTCCTGAATAACACTGATAATTAAAGTTAATGAAATTAATGTAAGTAAAACATTTTTTGTTCGTTCATATTTCACTTACTTCTTATAAATTCATGTATTTCCTGGATAAAAAAATTTAGTCTGATCAGTTTGATTTTTCCTTTCCAACAAAACTCTGAAAAACCAAAGCCGTGGTCGTCAAACTGATTTTGACTCACAGCAACCCTATAGGACAGAGTAGAACTGCCCCATAGGGATTCCAAGGCGGTAATCTTTATGTAAACAGACTACCACATCTTTCTCCAGTGGAGCAGCTAGTGTGTTCAATCCACCAACCTTTCAGGTAGCAGTAAGCGCTGAACTGCTGCACTACCAGGGCTCCTTTTTTCCAAAAAAAAAAAAAGAAGTTAGTAAATTATACCAACTTTAATGAGGCCCTTGAGATCTTGGCTAACAAAGAAGCTGTTGAGATCTGAAATATAATCACTTGAGTTTGTGAAATTTGAGATATTAAACTTACTGTCATTTTTTGTGGATAATCACAATAAACGCATGGAAATGGCAGTGTATCCAGCCCCTTAATTGGAGGTCTCTTGTTACTTATACTTATTACCTAAAAGTCTTAGTGCTGCAACATATATAGGAACCAATCTCAGTTAATTTTCATATTTTTATAAATAATATTTATTAAAATACAGTGCAAAAAGGTTATGCTTGGAAGATAATAGCTTTCCTTTACAATGCATAATTAAGATATTCAAAGAAATGTACTTATGGAAAACCACCTCTCCATTTTCTTAAAAGAGGTTCTAAAATGTCAATAGACACTTGTTGAAAGGATGAAAGGGCCATCTGGGCTCTTTTAAGAGCCACAGTCTTTTTTGTTCATATCAGGTTGAAATATAGGAAAATTTTATCCCTGAGAATCAAGCCATTTCATATAATATGTGATTTTCATCAAATTGCACCATACTGGGGAGACACAGGGTTTCTGTACCAAAGATAAATTCTCTTTGACTTGAGAACTTGTCTGTAAAGTCATTCTCCAAAGACTAACCCCGGGATGGATTATGATCCCAGTTCAAGAGACCAGAGTGTAAGCGACGGATAAACTAATAGACATCCACTCCTCTCAATTCCAAAACATGGTGGATATAGTCGGATGGGTACCAGAAAAATAATGGGGACTGTCTCAATCCTTAATTTCTCCCTTCCTATCCACAGGAAAATCTACTGGCCCTTTTATGTATTACTACTTGGGGTAGGCAGATGACTCCCCAAAGACAATTATACTCTAACCCAGTGCCATCGAGTCGATTCCGACTCATAGCGACCCTACAGGACAGAGTAGAACTGCCCCACAGAGTTTCCAAGGAGCGCCTAGCAGATTCGAACTGCCCACCCTTTGGTTAGCAGCTGTAGCGCTTAACCACTACGCCACCAGGGTTTCCCTAATTATACTCTACAGGGGCTTATCTACAGAAAATATTGCCTATGGCAATTAGTTTTAAATTGCTTAATGGCCTTTCACAGATGGCAATGGAAACTGTGATTGCCAATAGAAAGTGCCCATTAGCTACCCTGAAGTGGCGCCCAGGGCATGTGCCCTACCTGTCACACCTTAGTTATGCCTCTGAGATCCTAATCCCTGAACTTGTGAGCATGTTATGTTGCGTGTAAAAAGGAACTTTGCACATTACACCTACTCCTAACTTACTATCTCGTTATCTGACATTTCCCATTTTCGACAATAGTAAAAAAAATCTAGTATTTGAGTATTTTGTGCATCAGCAGCATCTGTTTGGCAGTAACGAATGCCTAGGTGTGATGAGAGAGTAACATTGGCTGTGATGGTAAAGGTTATGTGTCAACTTGGCTGGGCTGTGATTCCCAGGGGTTTGGCAGCTATGTAATGATGTAATTTGGCAGTTTTGTAATGATGTAATTTGGCAGTTACGTAATGAAGTAGTCACGCTCCATTTTGTCATCTTTCATTTTTGTAGAATGCTTATTTTCACATAACCACCTGGTCTTTGAACCCTAACGATGTCGATAAGTGAGACGCGGGTGTAATTAAGGTCAAAGACATGGATTATCTGGGTGGACCTAATTTAATCACATAGGACCTTAGTAGGAGAGAACTTTCTCAGGCTGCGATCACAGTTGTAGCAGAAGAAGGGGAAGAAAGCTGCATTGTTGTTGTTGCTAGGTGCTATCAAGTTGGTTCCAGCTCATAAGGCCCCCTTGTACAACAAAATGGAACAGAGCCTGGTCCTGTGCCATCCTTACAATCGTTGCTATGTTTGAGCCCATTGTTGTAGCCACTGTGCCGGATGTAGTAGAAGGGAAATCAGAGGGATTCCAAGCATGAGAAGAATTTGACCACTTTTGTTGGATCTAAGATGTAGGAGTCCATGTGCAAGGACTGGAGACAGGCTTCTAGAAAGTAAAGGTTGGCCCCAGGTGAAACTCAGCAAGGAAATGAGGACTTAAGTACTATAGAATCCAGGAACTGGATTCTTTCCTAGTTTCTCTTCATTACAGACATGAACATGGAAAGATGCAACCATAGATGCCGCTAGAAGCCATCTTGAGACTTCAAGGAGACAGCATGTCTGAGAATGGAATCAATTCATACACTGATATTTTAGAAGATGGTGAGAAAGTGAAACTAGATATTGCAGGGCCCTGTATTAATTCCCAAAATTTTAAGCAAAGTTGGGTGAGGTTTGTTGTCACTTAAAACCCAAAGAGTTTTTACAGTCATTAAAAAAAATAATAATAATTATGAACTATTATATATTTTAGGAGCCCTGGTGGAACAATGGTTAAGTACTTGGCTGCTAACTGAAAGGATGGCAGTTCAAACTCCACCAGCTGCTCTGCGAGAGAAGGATGGGGCAGTCTACTTCTGTAAAGATTTACAAAGATAAATTCTATAAACACTATGGGACAGTTCTACTTTGTCTATAGGGTAGCTATGAGTCGAAATTGACTTGATGGCAATGGGTCTGATTTTTTTTGGTTTTATTATATATATTAACCACTGGGCATATCTTTTTTCAATAGTGCCCAACAATCCAGGAAGGTAAATATAAGTATTATAATTTAACAAGTGAGGAATTTGAGGTTTACAGAGAAATAACAGTTTGTCCTTATTATCTTTCAAAAATTCAAGTCCAGGTTTATGAACCTTGTTGAGGTTTGCTACATGAAAAAGGAGTGCAAATCCAGCTACAACTGTGACTGTTTTTGTGTTTGTGTGTCCACGACGAGAGAGGCATTTTTAGGCCCTGTAAGCAATGGGTCATGAAAAATATACTTCAATCACTAAAATACTAAACAATTGCTGGATTGCAACATTACAGAGTTTCAGGGTTTCTTATTTCTCTTTATCTTGCTTCATGCTGATTTCCATCTTTGTTCAAAAATTTGTAAAGTGATTCTGTCCTGTATGTGGCTAAAACAGACAACCAAACCCATTGCCGTCGAGTTGATTCCGACTCAGAGCGACCCTATAGGACAGAGGAGAACTGCCCCACAGAGTTCTCAAAGAGCGCCTGGTGGATTCAAACTGCTGACCTTTTGGTTAGCAGCCACAGCTCTTAACAACTACGCCACCAGGATTTCCAAAAACACAGATAACCAGCGTGAATTGAGCAGAATAGGGAGCCCTTCTTCTACTCAGTCTTACCTTCTCTTCAACTCTGCCCAGCACAAACTGATAGACACCCATATTCTCTTTATTGTAGTTAGTCAAAAGCTTTGCTGTAGCCTGCAAAAGGCACACAGGATTACACATCTTCACAAATATTTATTTTATATTTATGTCATAAGATAGTGTTTGGAAGTATTAGTAGATATATATTATTATTTTCTTAACTTTTCACTACCTTGCAAGTGGCTGCTCCTCTCTAAGAAGCCGTGGATTTTCATTTCTGCTGCCCTTGGGGTAGAGTTTTTATTAAATATATTGAGAGGAAAAGAAGTGACATTTGGATTTTTGAAATAGATATTTGAAGCTTATGGCAGACACGACAATTATGAGGGAAAAGCAGTTTCAATTTTAAACTCTTGTCTTTATTGTACATCAAAACCCAAGGTCTTGGCATAAGCAATGACCATAAAGAAATACTCCTAGTCTTTTTTTTTTTTTTAATTTGCTTTTCTTGGCCTTTACATTGAAAGAATATACAAAAATTTATAATATGGAGAAGAAAAAAAAAGGAAAAGTGTAAAAGAAACAAAATAATCACACATTGGAGGCAGTTCCGTGAGCTTGGAGAAGGGGCTTTGCCCTCTCCCTCCTGGCCAAGTTTCCAGCGAATAACAATTTCTCTAATTCCCATGTAAGTAGGAATCTAAGAGTGGAGGATACCTATGCCTTTTGTTCAGAAGAGGGTCTGAAAAATTACCAAAATTCCAGATTGGTCTCCATTTCCTCAGCAGGAAAATAGGAGCAGTGAGGTGTTTCTAACTAAAGAAGATCCCAAGATACCTCCAAGTTTGCTGTCTGCTTGAGATGGAAAACACCTTTGTTTCTCAATGTCCTTTAGAAGAATCAGAAACTGGCACCGAGTTAGAGTGCTTCATCCTTCTGTGTTGATAACCAATAGGATATTGTCAGTTGCCGCAGAGTTGGCTCTGACTTACGAGGGCTCCATGTATAGCTGAATGAATCATTGCCCGGTCCGTACCATCCTTACAGTCTTTGTACATGTTTGAGCCCATTGTTGCATTGACCATGTCAATCCATTTCATGGAGGATTTCCATCATTTTCGCTGACCTCTACTTTACCAAACATAATGTTCTCTTCTAGCTATTATTCTTTCCTGATGACACATCCAAGATAAACAAGCCAAAGCCTTGCCATCCTTGCTTCTAAGGAGCATTCTGACTGCACTTCCTCCAAGATAAACTTGTTAGTACTTCCTGCATTCCATGATATACTCAATATTCTTTGCCAAAACCACAATTTAAATGTGTCAATTCTCCTTCAATGTTCCTTTTTTATTGTCCAGCTTTCACATGCATATGAGGTGATTGAAAAGACCATGGCTTGGGTAGGTGCACCTTAGTCATCAAAGTGACATCTTTGCTTTTCAATACTTTAAAGCGATCTTTTGCAGCAAATTTCCCCAATGCTGCTTCCATGGCATTGATTGTTGATCCAAGAAGAATGAAATTTTGACAACTTCAATTTCTTTGCCATTTATCATGATGCTGTTTATCAGTTCAGTTGTTAGGGTTTTTGTTTTCTTTACATTGAGGTGTAATCCATACTCAAGGCTGTAGTCTTTGACCTTCATCACGAAGTGCTTCAAGTCATCTTCACATTCAGCAAGGAAGATTGTCATCTGCATATCTCAGGTTGTTAATGAGTCTTCCTCTAGTCCTGATGCCAGGTTCTTCTTCATACAGTCTAGCTTCTTGGATTATTTGCTCAGCATACAGATTGAATACGTAAAGTCAAAGGATATGACCCTGCTGCACACTTTTTCCAATTTTAAACCACTAAGTATCCCCTTGTTCTGTTCGAACGACTGCCTTTAGATGCATGTGTCGGTTCCACATGAGCACAATTAAGTGTCCTGCAATTCCCATTAAGAATCTAAAAAATACAGTCAAATGACAGTTTCATGCATTTGGCTGGTTTTCTGTGGGAAATTGTTTATTTCTAGGATGACTATAATTTTTGAGGAGAATACCCTTCCTTCTGTCCACAGTTCAGGCTGAAACAGACAAGCTGTCTCATCATCAGATGATAAGAAGTGATTTTTTTTCTAGTATACTCTTTAATTGAATTTATAGAATTTCAGAGGTCTTAGATTTTCAGGACCACAGCTCCAAATAACCATACTGTAGAAACTCAAGATCTTTTATGAAAAAAAACCCCAATCCAAACCCACTGCCATCGAGTCAATTCTGACTCATAGCGCCCCTATAGGACAGAGTAGAACTGTCCCATAGAGTTTCCAATGAGCGCCTGGTGGATTCGAACTGCTGACCTTTTGGTTAGCAGCTGTAGCTCTTAACCACTACACCACCAGGGTTTCCTGTCTTTGTTTGTTTGTTTGTTTTTTATAACCTGGATTGGACAGGTCCCAGCAGCTGCTACCATGACTTTAATACCCACTTACAACACTGATTTTCTGCTTCTTCTTTAGTTTTGCTCATGGAAATTTTAGTTTCCAGTGAATTCAGTTCATTTAAAAGGACAGTTGTTATATTCTATCTTAGTACTTTGTAGCAGAAGTTTTATCAGGATATCTGCTTTATCATATTACCTAATATTTTTCAAAACCCACTCACTTATGTTATCTCATTTGAGGTCAGATCTTATCTACCTGTATCACAGATGAGGTAGCAGGTGAAGTAGTAACAGCTTATTCTCTCAGATTTGCATATTATTTTTTCAGGAAGTGGGACGGGGATCCTCCTCATTCCCTCTGAAACTTCAAAACATTACTCTTCCACCTGCCTGTTAACATCCCTGCTATTTCAGGCCTTATGCTATTTTGTTGTCCCTTCACTGCTCTTTCTTGACCTCCTGCTCAGTCAGTCTTGATCACTAAATACAATGGCACCTCTCTTCCATTACACGTATTACCATCGTCATAGGTCAGTTCAATAAACATATGAGTGGCCCATCTAACTCTTATGCCTTATATTTCTTTTTCTTTCTCAGTGACTTCAGTCTTCTTCCTCCTCCTTCTCCTCTCCTCCTCCTCCTTCTTCTTGCCATGTGGCTACATCGAAGAAATTAATCTAAAATCATAAATTCAGGCATTTGACTATTTGACCACACTCTCTCTCTGATTGTTACACCCACTACACCTGTTCCTTAGGAACTTTTCAGTACTCAGTCCTTGGATTCTCTCCTCCTTAATTTTTAGTTCCGTCCTGATTTCACTTCCTTCTCTATGTAGCTTAGGATCTATGGTTCATTAGTTAAAGTCTTCCCTTACTGATAACTTCCACAAGCTTGTTTCATTTTCTTTCTATTGGGATTGAAAAAGCCCAACTATGAATAAAGCCAATTACTTGCTTCTGTGATACTTCAGATATTGAGATCTGCTAAGGAAAATCACACAGCCACAGAGGTTGATTTTAGTTTAGTCTAGAGGCTCAATTGGCATCTGGAAATTCAGCTATGCCCAGTAACCCTTCACTATTTTTTAGTCCTCTGCAATGGATATTCTAAACGTTTCATGCTTTCTCTAAATATTCAACCAAATCAAACTCCATTTTCTCATCCTTCACCATCGGAACACACACTCGTATTATCACATCACAAGGAAAATAGAAGTCATTAAGTCATAAATCTCCTGCCCATAAACTTATAAAATAACAGGCATGTGTACCTATCCTTTTGCCTTTTTGCCTCAGTTACTTTGGAAGAGGACCTTCTCTTTGGCTCTACGGTCAATCCTCCCAAACATGTAACCCATCCTTCTCTAATTCTTTTCAGTATACTTCTCAGGATCTCACTTTGTGGATTTTATCTTGCTGTCTAAACCTTCCATCACTCTCTCATTACTAGTTCTTTTTCATTAAACAGCAATAAAACTTAAAATTCTCCCTTAACCCCCTATTCCTTTCAGGTATTCTCTTAATTATATATATATATATGTGTGTGTGTATGTATCTAACTATCTATATGTATGTATATATATATATATATATACACACTTTATTTTTCAGATTGGTTTTAGGTTTACAGAAAAATTGCACAGAGGGTAAAAAGATTTTCCGTATGTCCTCCTCCTTCCTGCAAACATTTTCTCCTATTATGAACATGGTACATTAGAATGGTACATTTGGTACAACTGGTGAACAAGTAATGATACGTTATTATCAACTAAGGTTCATAGTTGACATTAGGGTTCACGCTTTGTGTGGTACAGCACTCTGTGTTTTGACAAATGCATAATGTCCTGTGTCCATCATTACAGTATAAGGAAGAACAGCTTTACTGGCCTAAAAATGTCCTGTGCTCCACCTATTCATTCCTTCCTCCCTCTCCCTTCCCCTGCTTGCCACTGATTTCTTTACTGTCTGTATGGTTCTGTTTTTTCTAGAATGTCATAGAGTTGTGTTCCTGCAGTATATAGCTTTTCATACTGACTACTTTTACTTAGGAAGACGCATTTAAGTTTCTTCCACTTATTTTTTGTAGTTGTATGGCTCATTTCTTTTCTTATGTGTGTGCGTGTGTGTGAATAGTACTCCATTGTGTGGTTGTACCACAGATTATCTGTTGCCTTATTTTTATTTTTCCCTTTTTAGCCAAATCTCTTGAAAGGGATATGTGTACGCACTTTGAGCCTTACTGTTGCACCATTATTTAATTCTTGTCTCATTGCTATCTTAGTTCCCACCCATTATCACATTAAAACTCTGCTGCCAAAGTTGCTAAAAAGCCTCTTTTGGCTAAATTCTAGGACTTATTACCCATTTACCAACTGCCGATTTATTTGTTCTTATCGCTGAGTTGGAATCGACTCGACGGCACTGGGTTTGGTTTTGATTTGGTTTATCCCTAACAAACAGTACACTCCTGAAGACAGGAACCCTACGTGCCTTGTTCTTGCTATAACCCAGTAGGTAGTACAGTTCCTGGCCAAAGTAAACACTCAATAGATATTTCATAAATGAATATAGGAATATCATTAATATGTGAAAATAAAACAACTACAATTTCCTTAATTCTAAATCATGCTGAGGCACTCTTCCAAATCCCCTGCAACACCAAATAAGACATTCATCTAGACAAGAGAGCATTAGAAACACACTGTCATAGCCCCCTACCATTTTAAATACAAATGGCTACTTCCTACTTTCAGCAACTGTAATCATTCTCAACAACAACCAAAAGAGCTGTGTTTATGAATTCTTGATCACTTTTGTCTTATAAGCAGAATGTTTTAAAACATAGACTTAGTCTCTTTGGCCCTGAGATTTTCTTCTGCTAACTAGAAAACATTGCCCCCCAAGAGATCATTAGGACTGGAAATGTAAAGCACAGCTGCCCAGAGCCATGGAGTCTGTTAGCCACTGGGCATGAGTCCTTTCCCTCTCCTTCCCTGCTGAACTCTGCCAGCTCTTAGGCCATCTGTAGCGGTGGTGCAAGATTAGGTTAATAAAGGTGAATTACTCTGAAAATTTTGCATTAAAATATAAGCATTTATCTTAGCCTGAGGGATCAAGCTTTCTATGTGATATAAAAGATCTGTAGATACAGAAAGGAGGGGGCTTTTTAAATAGCCTGTTCAATTTTTTCTCAAGGGCCACTGTTTACTTTTTGTACCTAAGGTTATCTGCTACATTTTTTATATACATTTCAAAGCCCTCTACAATGATAAAAGATCTGCACTATATTCAAAACAAAAATGGAGACGGCCTGGAAAACTGAGAAGAAAACAGAAATATAGTTCTTGATGTCTCCAAAATAACTTGAGACTCAAATGTTTTTAATTAACAAATGGGGAAGTAAAACCTGAGGTAAAGTGTTGCTTTTGGCTAGCTAATACTTATTTAATTTATTCTTTTATAAAAGCATCAAGGTTTTTCTTAGACTAAAATTCTTCTTTGTGCTGAAAACATACATGTAACTTATGTTGGTACCTTAATGAAACTGAATAAATCATGGACCGAATAAAATTGAAACATTTCTCTCCATAGATATGTAATTTTTAAATACCATGATATTTTGTAGTTGGTGTTAAACTTAGGTATCATTACAGACATACCAAAAAAACAAAAAACAAATCAAACCCGTTGCCATCGAGTCGATTGCAACTCACAGACTCTATACGACAGAGTAGAACTGCCCTATAGAGTTTCCAAGGAGCGCCTGGTGGATTTGAACTGCCAACCTGTTGGTCAGCAGCTGTAGCACTTAACCACTATGCCAACAGTGTTTCTGCACACAGAGGTCTGAGTCTGATGTGGGAAACAGAAGGCTAACCAAACAATTAACAGTGCAACATGCACTGTTGAAAATGGAAGTGTACGTAAAACAGTATGGGGATCTATCAGAACTAGCAAGGAATTGACTGGAGGAGTCACTGAAAGTGTCACATGTGGAGGTGATGGCTTGCTCCTCTTTCATTATATCCTTGAGCTATAAATAATAAAATTTTCAGAACTTTCTACACACTTTCTAATTTGACCTCAGTTTCCTATTACATGAAGGCTTCTGTATGTATGTGAATATTTTAAAGGGATTCTTCTATGTTAGGAAGTATGAATCAGAAACCCTTCACCTTGGGTCTTATTGAGCCCTAATGTCTAGTGATATTAATATTTCTGTTACACTGGAGCAGAGACCACAAACTGGCAGCTTCTATGTGAGCCACGTATGTTTCACAGACATACTTAGTTTGCTCTTGGGACACTTAAGGTAAAATAATAGACCAGAATCTAATGATTCTAGATGTAGCTTGCATTTTAACTTCACCATAATCTCTATTACTCCTACTTCTAACTACCAGTGTGCTTCATTTGGGATATCTGCCTGCCATTTTGGCATTTTAATTTATGACCTCCAAACCAAAGCGTGAAAGAGCCAGTGTCATTTGTCAGTCAAGGAGTACAGGTCAGCAAAAGCAAAGAAAAACATGAATACCTCTTACTAGTTTGTTTTTGGTGTGGGTCTATTCAAGCTGTGGGCTTCCTGGCTGGTGCAAACAGTTAATCAATTATTAACCAAAAGTTTGGTGGTTCAAACCCGCCCAGAGGCACCTTGGAAGACAGGCCTGGCAGTTTGTTTCTGAAAGGTCACAGCCTTGAAAACCCTACTGGGCACACATGGGGTCCCTATGAGTCAAAATCTACTGGGTGGCAACTAACAACAACATGCCAGCTGTTACCTTCTCTCTGGAAGTTGATTCATAACTCATGGAAGTCAACTTATTAAACAGTCTTGTTGATACAGTGTAAATGTGCACAAAATATTTCCATTTATGGTTTTTTGCAATGACATCTTTGATACAGTGACATCCCATTTTATCTTGGTGACAAATATCAGGCAAACTCAACCATTTAAAATACAGCCATGAATTCAGAAGTTAGAAAAAGAGTCTTCCTAAATTTTAATGAAAATATTTATCACAAAGCTCATGCATTTTAATTGCCAAGGGAAGCTTAGAGTCAGACTTTGTCATACCGTATTAGTTATCAATTGCTGCACAGCAATATGACCACACATTCGGAGTAGTAAAACATTCCACATCTATCATACCACAGTTACTGTGGATCATGAATCTGGCATGGCTTAACTGGAGTCTGCTTCAGTGTGTCTCACAAGGCCATGGCTGAGGGTCTCATCTGAGATTAGACTGGGAAGGGATCTGCTACTAAACTTGTGTGGCTGTTGGTTGGATTCTATTCTCTGTGGGATTTTGAGGGCTTCAGTTTCTTGCTTCTTGTCCTGGGGATACTCTAGATTGCCTCTCCATATGGCAATAGAGAGAGTGAGCTAGCACAATGGAAGTTACAATCATGTGTAACATCATCAGTTTTTGCCTTGGTCTGTAGGTTAGAAGCAAGTTAGTTACAAATCTAGCCCACACTAAAGAGGAGGGGATTATCCAAGAGGGAGAATACCAGGAGGAGGGGATAGTTGGTAGCCATATTAGAGTCCATCACACATACCTGATGATGATGATAATAATGATGAAGTTAACTTTTATTGATCTCTTAATGTGTGCCAGATTCTCTTTTAAGCATTATACATATACTTTACTTCTTCCTCTACCCCTGCCTCCCAAAATATAAGATGGTTACAATTATAATTCTCAATAAACAGTGAGGAAACAAAAAAGCCCACAGTTAATACCCATTGCCTTCGAGTTGATTCCAATTCATAGTGACCCTATGGAACACAGTAGAACTGTCCCACAGGGCTTCCAAGGAGCAGCTGGTGGATTTGAACTGCTGACTTTTGGGTTAGCAGTCAAGCTCTTAACTACTGTGCTCCAAAGACAAAGTTAGAAACTGATGGTGCTGGAAATTTAACCCAAATGTCTGAATCTACAGCCTACGTTCTTTTGTTAAACTTTTTAAGTATAATGTAAATAGAGAAAAATACAAATCATCAAGGTTTAGCTCAATGAATTATCGTAACAGGAACACTGCCATACAACCAGCAGCCAGGTAGAACAAATGCAGCTTTACCATTACTCTAGAAACTCCTCTCTTATCCTCTCCCAATCACTACTTCTACCCTCCACTCCAAAAGTAGCCTTTATTCTGAATTCTAACAACAGTTTCTTTTGTTTTTGAACTTTACATATATGGATTCATATAGTAAGTATGCATTTGTTTCTGCATTCTTTCATTCAACAGTATGTTTGAGTCTTTCATGTTGTGGTATACAACAATAATTCATTTTCACAGTGTATAATATGCTATTGTATATAAAGTCTACAATTTATTATCCATTTCAATGTTGACAGATACTTAGGTTTTCCCAGTTTGGGACTATTTCAAGCTATAATTCTATAATTATTCCTATATATGATTTTAGTGCACATATGTACATATTTGTATTGGGGATATAAAAATAAGTGGAGGAATAAGGAAACCAAAGACTCAAGGAAGAAACTAGTCTACAGAGTTAAAAGCCCACACAAACCACAGCCTCATCTATCCTAAGTCCAGAGCTAGATAGTGCGTGGCTACCACTACCAACTGTTCTGATCAGGGGCACAATAGATGGCCTCTGATAGAATGGGAGAAAAATATAGAACAAAACTCATCTTCCTGAAAAAGGCCAGATTTACTGGACTAGTAGAGACTACAGGAACCCTTGAGACTATCACCCTGATATACCCTTTAAACTCGGAATTGAAGCCACTTCTGGAGGTCACCTTTCGGACACATAACAGACTGGCTCATAAAATAAACAATATCAGTTGTGAGTACTGTGCTCCTTTAAATCATCATCTATATGGGACAAATAGGCAACATTCACCCTAAAACAAAGATAAGAAGGTAAGGGGTGGGGCAGGGAAGCTAAATTAATGGAAACAGAACAACCAGAATGGAAATAATGAGAATGCTGACACATTGTGGAAAATGTAACCAATGTCACTGAACAATATGTATACAAAAAACCAAACCCATTGCCATGGAGTCATTCCAGCTCATAGCAACCCTATAGGACAGATTAGAACTGCCCCATAGAGTTCCCATGGAGCACCTGGTGGATTCCAACTGCCAACCTTTTGGTTAGCAGCCATAACACTTAATCACTATGCCATCAGGGTTTCAATAAGTATATACAAATTGTTAAATGTGAACCTAATTTGCTATGTCAACTTTCACCAAAAACACTTAAAATTATTAGAGAAAATAAGTGAAGTGAGATAGGCAATTTTAGTAATTACAAATTGATTTTATCAGTTTGCAGTAACAGCAGTGGCATATGAGATTTCCAGTGGGTTCTCACCAGAACTTGGTAGTGATAGTCTTTCTCATATGAGACATTTTAGTGAGTGGGTAATGGTATTTTATTGCGGTTTTATTTTTCATTTTTGTGAACAGGTTGTGTACCTTTTCATACATACTACTAGCCATTTGATACCCTACCCGTTCTTATTGAGGGGGGTTCAAATCTCTGTATAGTCAATCATTTCTTATTAGTTTGGGATTTATTTGTGTTTTCTAAACTTTTAATAATTAAAAATAATTTTTTGTTTGGCTTTTACTTTCTGAAATATTTTTTACTTAACATATGTTCTTAATTTTAACATATCCAAATTATTAAAACATTCCTACATGGTTAGTGCTGTTAGTGTCTTGTTTAAGGAATCTTTATCTACCTCAAGATTACGAATGTATTCTTTTTATCTTTTAAAATGTGTTGTTGCTAGGGGCGCCACGCCCTGGGGGAAGGCTCCAGTGGAGGAGGAGGGCTGACTCGCAGTTGGGGCGCCAAGGCCGAGGCCCCGGCTGCAGGACACTCACCGAGCCTCGGTACTTCTCCTGCGACATCAGCTTGCCAGGGAAGTTGACCACCCTGAAGTGCTATAAGTCCTGCTCCCACTGCACCGTGGCTTGAGCCTACAGGAGCAGCCACGCCGCTGGCACCGCAGCCACCAGGACACTTCCGAGGTAAATACGCTATTGTGTGTTTGCTTTCGAGGCAACAGGCGTGGCGCGGAACCAACGTGGCGTGAGGAGGCAGTCTGACCCTCAAGGCAGGACGCCCAGTCTCTTCTCAGAACCCCTCAGGCGGTGGAGTGCCAGGCTCTGGGCCTCACCGTCTCCGACTGTGCAGTGGGCGAGTTGAACTCTGCCACCCTCTCCAGGCCCCAGAGCCATGGTTCCAGGATTCTAACCCCAGAAAACAGAATCGCTTCAGTGAGGCGCCTTCTTGTTCCAGAAAGCGGCAGCTTGTTAGGGAAAGGGAGGCGAAATTCTGGGTCTGAGAGCTCAGCTAAGTAGCTTGGGGTTTAGTGTCATTGTGAAATGCCGCCGAGTCAAGTAGATCCAGACTCACAGCGACCCCACATGTGCAGAGTAGAACTCTTCCATCGGGCTTTCAAGGATGTGACCTTTTGGAAGCAGATGGCCAGGCCTGTTTTCAGAGGCAACCCCTCTGCTAGTAGAGAGCTTAACTCTGCCACCCAGGGAGTCCTGTGGCTTAGTAAGTAACATAAAAATAGATACTGGGCACTTTAAACTAGCATGAAGGAGCCCCCTTGGCGTGACTGGTAAAGCATTCACCTGCTAACAGAAAAGTTCAGGAAAAAAGACCTGACGATGTGCTCCTGTAAAGATTAAGGTTTAGAAAATCTATGGGTCAGTTCTCCTCTGTCACTTGGGGACTCCATTAGTCAAAATGGACTCTAAGGGCAGCCAACCAGAGCAAAGCTAGCCTGGAGGGCCAAGAAGAGCAACCCAGAGGAAGGGAAGTTAGAGGGGAACTCTGAAGAATGAATAAATATATCGTGCAACATGACGAGTGTAATCCGTGTCATTGAATTGTACGTGCAGAAACTTGAATTGGTGAATGTATTATGTATATTTTCATCGTAAGCTCTTGTGCACATGCTTGTGTGTGCGCACACACACACAAAGTCCCAGTCAGATCAATTAGATTAGAAAAATTAAAAAATGAAAAAGCTATCCATATCAGGAAGGAGTAAGTAAAACTGTCCCTTTTTGCAGATGATATGATTCTATATGTAGAAAATCCCAAAGAATCTCCAAGGAAGCTATTAGAACTAATAAGTGAATTCAGCAAGGTGGCAGGGTACAAGGTTAACACACAAAAATCAAGGTTTATGTGTATTGACAGTGACCAAATGGAAAAGAAAATTGAGGACATATTACCATTCAAAATAGCATCTAAAAGAATAAAGCACTTAAGAATAAATTTAACCCAGGAGGGAGAAGATTTATGAACAGAAAACTATAAAACATTACTAAAAGAAATTTTGTTGTTGTTGTCACGTGCCGGCAATGCGGTTCTGAATCATAGCAACCCTATGTACAACAGAAAGAAACACTGCTTGGTCCTGCGCCATCCTCACAATCCTTGCTATGTTTGAGCCCATTGTCGCAGCCACTGTGTCACTCCAACTCATTTAGGATCTTCCTCTTTTTTGCTGACCCTCTACTTTACCAAGCATGATGTCTTTCTCTAGGGATTGGTTCCTCCTGATAACATGTCCAAAGTATGTGAGACAAAATCTCGCCACCCTCACTTCTAGGGAGCATGCTGGCTGTACTTCTTCCAAGACAGATTTGTTCGTTTTTCTGGCCCAAAACACCAAACCTATTGCTGTTGAGTCAATTCTGACTCACAGCAACCCTACAGGACAGAGTAAAACTTCCTCATAATGTTTCCAAGGAGCGACTGGTGGATTCAAACTGCCGACCTTTTAGTTAGCAGTCAAACGCTTAACTACTGCTTCAGTATTCTTCACCAACACCATAATTCAAAGCCATCAACTCTTCTTCAGTCTTCCTTATTCTTTGTCCAGCCTTTGCATGCATATGAGGCTATTGATACCATAGCTTGGCTAAGGCACATCTTGGTCCTCAAAAATCCCTTGCCATCGAGTCAATTTCGGCTCATAGCTACCCTGTAGGACAGAGTAGATGTGCTCCATAGTGTTTCCAAGGCTGTAGTCTTTATGGAAACAGACTGCCACACTTTTAAAGAAGATCTAAATAAATGGAAGGACATTCCGTGTTCATGGAAGGCTTAATATAGTTAAGATGTCAATAGTACCTTAAAGCAAACTTTCGTTTTTTCGTTATTTATTAATGTTTTCTTCAGGTTTTCTAGTTGTTCCTAGTAGGGGGGTTATCTTGAAACAATTAATGAAGCCATTCCAGGAAGCTCACCCCCAAAGCCTGTGGTTTTAATCAAATATTGCAGATGTTCCTTATTTAAAATTATCAATAAGCCTGTATGCATAACATTAAGCTCCATTTTTTTAATTTTTCTTGGATTTGGAAATGAAAAGTGGGTTAGATAGGTAGATAGGAGTTTGAAGTTTGGAATACTGTTAAAAGGAAACAAATGTATTGACAGTGTCCTGGTTGGGGGAATAAATAGTTTTATCAACATTTAGCATAGTGGCCAACAAGCCCTCTCCCCACACACATTATCACGTTTAACCCAACATAAAGCTTACGAAATAGAAATTGTTTTCACTCATTCACAGATAAGGAAACTGAGACTCAGACAGAATTAGTAATGTGAGTCAGAAATTGGACTTCTTTTTGATGATAGAAAATATCTATATATACTTATGTGTGTGTGTATATGAATTATATATACATATAAACACATATTCAGAAACATATGCACAGATGTAGACAGATATGCATATATGCGTGTTTTTTGTTGTGTGCCATCAAGTCAATTCTGACTCATAGGGACACAATAGGACAGAGTAGAACTGTCCCATAGGGCTTCCTTTAAGGGAGCTGACCACCAGATCTTTTCTCCTGCAGAGTTGCTGTTAGGTTCAAACTGCTGACCTTTCGGTTAGCAGTCAAGTACTTAACCATATATACACACACACATATATATGCATATATACGATTCTAATTTATTACCATGTATTTTTTTTTTTATTTACTTCTGGTGTAAATGCACAAAAATGTGTATTATATTTCACAATTATTTTTACGAATTTATTTCTTTTTTCTTTTTTTTATTATACTTTAGATGAAGGCTTACAGAACAAACTAGTTTCTCATCAAACAGTTAGTACACATATTGTTCTATGACGTTGGTAAACAACCCCATGACATGTCAACGGTCTCCCTTCTCAACCCTGGGGTCACTATTACCAGCTTTCCTGTTCTCTCCTACCTTCCAGTCCCTGCTCCAGCACTGGTATGCCTCTTTGGTCTTATTTTGTTCCATGGGCCTGTTCAATCACTGGCTAAAGGGTGAACCTCAGGAGTGAGCTCATTACTGAGCTGGAAGGGTGTTCAGGGGCTATACTCTCAGGGTTTCTCCGGTCTCTGTCAGGTCAGCAAGTCTGGTCTTTCGTTTTGAGTTAGAATTTTGTTCTACATTTTTCTCCAGCTCTGTCTGGGACCCTGTATTGTGATCCCTGTCAGAGCAGACAGTGGTGTTAGCTGGGCGCCATCTAGTTGTACTCGACTTAGTCTAGTGGAGGCTGTGGTAGCTGTGGCCCATTAACGAATATATTTTTCAATAGATTTTATTCTTAAAATGATGTACATCCTTTATTTGGAAAATTTATTTGTTGCCATGGAGTCGATTCTGACTCACAGCTGTTTATAAAAAATGTGCTTTGTGAAAATAAACTTTGGTGCTCATTTGTGGAAAAAAAATCTTGCAAAGTAACTTTTTTTCCCTTTTCCGTGATAATTTTGACCTAATATAAGTTTTGTATTTTTACTTGTTTATACAACTTGGCTCTTGTAAAGTGATGTTTTCAATTGTTATATAAATTACATTTGCCCTGAAGCTGTTTTTAAAAATACGTGACCAACTGGTGATGTAATTCTACAATTCACACTCATTAGTATTGACCATGATAGAATCATTGAGATTATCACTGAGATATTAAAAAGTAAATTGTATCTAGTAAATATTAGTCGGTGGTGGCTCATGACTAAATAAATTAGCTTTGCTATGTGCAAAGACATCATTTTTATATAAGAAACACTCCTATTGTTTAGAGGTTCAGAGAACTACCAGGCCTTTTGAATTCTTTGTATGGGTTTAATATACTTGGCTATCATGAATTTCATTCTCTTTTTGAGTGAAAAAGAGCATAGCTGAACTATTAACAGTACATAGCCTCATTGATTATCCTTCTTGCTCTTTATGTCCATGGTATAACCTAGAAAAAGAGCCAATTTCAGTAAAATAATAAATAATACCTTTATATAATGCTTTACAAAGTATTTGTTGGTACATGCTTTTATTTAATTCCAAAGAAAATTCTGAAACGTAAGTATTTTTATTCTAGTTTTAAAGTTGAAGTAATTCAGGCTTAGATAAATTCAACGTGTTGCTCAAGGTTTTGCAATTCACAAGTTTTTTAGTGAAGACTGGAACATGTCAGATAATAGAGAACAAAAAGTAAAGAGGATGATATAAAATTTGTTAGACTTAGCCAATAAAAATAGACAGTGTTCACTCAGTTTATTCAGGTGAACATATAAAGGTCAGGAAAATCATTGTGGAGAATCAGGTAAGGTAACAATAAGAGAACTGTAGAATGATGGCATTCTTGTAAACAAAAGAACCAGATAAGCCAAAGGGATATTTGGAGACCGAGCAATAGAGCTGGGCTTCTCTGGTTGCCAAGACCTTTCCATGGCTTCAGATCCCGTGCAAGTCTAATCAGTAAAACTCGGAAGCACTAATAAATGAAAATATTTTGAGTTGAGTAGATAATATTTCCTCCTTTTGCTTTTATTGTATTTATTCCTTCAATAAATATTTAATGAACAACTAGAGGGTCTCTATAAGTCAGAATCAACTAGATGGCAACGGGTTAGTTTTTTAGTTATATTGTACCAGAGAGAATTTTAGATGTTGGAGATGTAGCAATGAACAAAACCAACAAAATTTCCTGCTCTTGTGGAGCTTTATTCTAATGAGAGAAGACAAATAATAAACATAATAATTAAATCATATCGTATATAAGAAGTTAATGTGTATTATGAGGATAAAAGTAGAACAGAGAAACGGGGATAGAAATACATGGCTGGGTGATGCAATTGTATGGAATTAAACTAGGCCTCACTAAGAAGAAAAGCATTGGAGAGATTGAGCCCTTTGGATATCTGGAGAAAAGCATTCTAGACTCCTTGTAAAGCCCCTGAGGCAGAAGAATGTCTGGCATATTCAAAGAACAGCAAGAAGGTAAGAGTGACTGGGGCAGAGAGAAGGAGGAAGGAGTAGCATATGAGTTCAGAGATATTACAGGGTAGCCTGCGATTCTATTGGCCCTCATCCATTTCCTGAGTGAAGATGTGCACCATTGGCAGATACCAAGATGTATAGCATGGTTTAACTTGTAACCTAACAGCATCATATTGGCTGCTGTTTCTTGAGAAATGAGTGCGGAAGGACAGAAAAGGGGAGACGAATTAGAAGGCTTTAGTGATAATCATCCAAGAGATGATTGTGATTTGGACAAGAATGGTTGCAATGAGAAGTAGTTAGATTCTAGATATGTTTATGATGATACCACAATGGGGTGGATTCTTGGATTATCAGTTTTTGAAAAATTGACATTTTGTTTTCCATTAAAGCATTTGATTTACATATTTTTAAGGGTGGTTGTGTATTTTATTGCAATTTCTCTCTCACATGGTGGTGTCACAGGTAATCTGAGAAGAATTTGTGAAGTATGCATTTGGAGTTATCCAAAGATGAATGGAAGGTTTTTGAGCAAGATTGCTGAGTACCAGCTAGGACAAAAACAAGGGTATCAAGCTAGCAATGTGGTGATAATTCTATCACTTTTAATGATTGTGTGTACTGTGTTTATAAAAGGCATAAAGGGGAACATATGAGAGTAGCCAGTAGATAAAATGGATTATGGATTATGATGCTAAAACCTCTTATACCTATGTGCCGACTGTTCATTAATATTATGTCAATTTCGTAATTCTTAAGTATGATTCGATTATGTTTCGCAGGATACTATAAACACACAGCTACTAAAAAAGATAAATTGAATTACACTTTGCAGATATCAGTGCTATGAGACTAGTAAATAACAATAGTGGAAATGTTATAAGCAGGTTCTTTTACTAAAAGAGCTTTCTCTCCATTTTATATCCTGAGGGCATGGGGGACAGTTTCAAAAAGGAAAGTCTTATAAAAACCTTCACACACTCTCCTTTCAGATTATCATGAGAATGGGGCTAGAAACTGTGCTTTTGTGACCCCCTCTGCACCTAAGAGTTCTGTGGCTGCCTCCATGTTGATTTTTTTTTTTTTCCTTAGCTGCTAACTTACAAGAAGACATTCTAGAGTTTAAAAGAATTTTAGAGATCATCTAAGTTACTTCACTTCTCCGACCTTCAGCCTTCCCCTCTGTGCAGTAGTAAAAACAATTGTTCAGAACATCTGAAAGGATCTGTTCCCATCTTATTCCATGGCAAGTGTTTCAAGGGGTGGTTAATCTAGTGAACGAGGTTGGAATTTTGGCTTAACTGAGCATGTTGGAAAAGAAGTAGTTTCATTTTTTGAGTGTATGGAAAAAGAGATAACTTACTATGATGCAAAATACAAGGAACTTACACTCAGAAACACCTGAAATTCAATTTCATTGTTTCATAAGCCATTATACAGGTATAGTACCTCAGCTAAGGCAAAGTGGGTAGCAAACGAAGAAACAGGCATACATAAGTGGAAGGACCAAGAGGAAACCAAATGATTGATGTTAATGAAGCCACAACCAAGAACAATGCTTTCTGAGGTCTGCCCTCAACAACTGGCAGCCACTATGGAGCAGCAGATCTAAGGCCACAGAGAGTCAATATGAAGAGAGATCAGTATTCACAGCTGCAGGGAAGAACTTGAATGACTCCAAGGAGATGAAGTGAACCATTCTGAGGCCTTCTAGGGAAATGGAGGAATCTATCTGGGGTGAGAGGTAGAAGTCTTAATCTTATTTACCTAGTGGACACTGAAAAAATATGGGCTTTTTTTTTTTTTTTTTAACATTTTTGGTACAAAGGAAACATACTTTGTGAACAAAAGAGTAGGAAAAAAATGATGGACCATAAATTAAGTCACAGAAAAAAATTTCTTCCTTTTTTTGGAATGGATAGCTTAGTTATACGGATACATGATAATACCATCTGGAATCTGAAGAAGAGAAATCACATGAGAAGTAGGTATGTGTTTCCCAAGCCAATGATTAGAGTTACTGCTACAATATGATACAGAGATTGGAACGGTATAAAGAGCTGAGCATCAGTTTCCAAAGACAACAGAGATCAGGAAAGATGATCCAGACTGGAGAATATGAACATTAATTTACTTCGTATATTGTTTTTTCTACTGTTAATGCTTTACGTAATATTAGAAACTCATTCTCTCTTCTTGGTATTTTTACTTGCAAAACAAATTTATGGTAGAAAGTTCTTCTGTTGCACATGACACATTCACAAGTGGGCTTGTGTGCACACACCACTCTCAGTCTTGTCACTGACTGAGACCTCTTAGAAGAGCACAGTCTTGTAAGGGGAAAAGGGGCTATGCCTTTCAGGCATCCTAGCTAGCCTTTCTCAGGCCTTCTGCTCTTACTGCTTTGGGTCAACCCTGATTTCTCTTTTAAATTTCCTATTGACTAGCTAATAATGGAATCAATCTGCCTGACTCTCTAGAAAGTATCCTAACCTCTCTCCGACCTTCTCCCTCTCTGAGGTCACAAAAATCACCTCTCCAGGACCCCTAGATTGTATTACCTTGACCTGTTGGGTTCTGTTTGGGGAGTTCCTGTTTAGTTCTGGGAGCAGGCCTGTATGTTTGGAGCCACAGGTGGTATACAGAGGGACCATGATAAACCATCAGGGAGAGGTTATATATAATACGTATTATTCAGTCAAGCTAAATTTACTTCTCAGAGGGAGTTAAATGGAGGCATAATGGGTAAGGTGAGATGGATTGCAAAGGAAGTTGGAAAACAAAGAAGAGAGGCAAAGGGGAGTTCTAAATCAGACTGGTTAGCTGGAGGCATAGATTTTAATTCTCAGATAGTAGGGGCCCTGGCCACAGACTGGGGAAAAAAAAAAATCTCGTTTCTATTAAGTGACACAGGGGGTTTCCCACTGAGAAAGCGAAATGGAGAGCAACGAATAAAATCACTGAGAGCTCTGACAGAGAAAACCCCGAAAATAATAGCTCTCGGGTTCCCAGTTGCTGCTACCACACATGTTTAAGAGATGAAATAGGAGCTCTCTAAAGATTAAGATGTTTTTCTCTATTTTATCTTCCAATCAAATAACCTCTACCTAAAACAAAGGAAAGGACTCTGTATCATTCAGCTAGTATGAAAGAATAAAGAGAATAAAAATACAGTATGCAGCAAAATGCTTGCTTTTTACAGGAAAGATCATAATGTGAATTATATGTCCTCCTCTACCAACATACAGACTGTATAGATTATTAATTTGCATCACTCTGCACATTGAAGATTGTGACTTGCTGAAAATGACTAGGTGCATTATGTAAAAATTAATATGCATCTGAATGAATAGGAAGCAAAGAGATATTTTAAAATTAATTACAGATTATCATGATCCCTGTTTAAAAATGGATGAAAATAAATGAGGGAAGACAAAGATACTAATATTTATGGGGTATCCACTCTGTATCAAATCCTATGTGGTTTTGATATTATCTACATTTTACAGATGAAATGGACAAAGTATTGGTAGCAAAGTGACTATTTGAACTCAAGACAATCCACAATAATACCTCAGAAATGTGTAAAGAAGATGAGACAAGGGGATGAGTTAGAGGTTAAGTTACCAGGATAAGAGAGGATTTCAGGGAAACAACAGGGCAATATTTGCCTGTGAACAATTGTCTAAGAAGAACTCAATCCGGAGCTCTTATCTGACCTAGAGGGCAAACATGGGGAAGCCAGGGGAGAGAGCAGGGTTATACAGTTATGCATCCTCCGTGACCAGAAGAGCTAAAGGCTTGAAGAGGGTAGAAATGCAGTAGACAAATTTCTTAGCTGGTGGGGAAGAGTAATAACTGGTCAAAAGGTTTTGTAAATATGAATCTTTGGATAGAACTGATCGGAAGTGAGGGCTGAATAACAGCCCCTCAAAGATGTTCATGCCCTAATCCTTAGAACCTGTGAATATAACCCTATACGGTAAAAGGAACTTTGCAGATGTGAGTAAATTAAGAGTCTTGAGATGGAAAGATTATCCTGGATTATTTGGGTGGGTCCAATGTAATCACAAGGCTCCTTATAAGTGGACAGCAGTGGGATTATAGCCAGAGAGGAGATATGACTATGAAAGCGAGGGTTGGACTGATGCGCTTTGAAGATGGAGAAAGTGGCCATGAGCTAAGGAATACAAGAAGGTTATAGAAACTGGAAGAGGCAAAGAAACTGATTCTCCCTGAAAACCCCCAGAGGGAGCAAGGCCCTGCCAACACCTTGACTTTAGTCCAGTGAGACTGATTTAGTGCTCCAGATCTCCAAAACTGGAAGACATTAAATTCATGCTGTTTTAAGCTACTAAGTGTCTGAAATTCAGATATGACAAAGTATTAGTAGCAAAGCAACTGTCAACACACAGCAATAGAAATTAATTTGTTATAGCGGCAATAGGAAACTAAGAATAATCAGTCAAAATTAATTTTTATTCTGTGTATAGCTGTGTTTAGCATCACCCTTTTTCTAGCTGGTTCCTGACAGATTTTATATCTTTGAGCTATTTGTCTCCAAAATGTGTTGAGAGTCAATGCCTTTTTACAGATAAGAGTTAGGACCCATAAGGAAAAATGAAATAAAACAATAAAGGCAGAAATAGCTTTATTCCTAAATCAATAAGCTCAAAATTTGAGGCTAACAGTTTGGGATGGTCTGCAGACCGTTTCTGGGATTTAGATGCTTAGTTGATGTTTCCTTTTCCCTGCATTTTTTGGGTTTTACAAAAAGGAATTTATCTTTATTTTAATTATAGTACTAGCGTAGTGCTAGTAAGAACTCTGTCACGTGGCACAGTCAGAAAAAACCCACTGCCGTCGAGTCGATTTCAACTCATAGCGACTCTATAGGACAGAGTAGAACTGTCCCATAGAGTTTCCAAGGAGTGCCTGGCGGATTCGAACTGCCGACCTTTTGGTTAGCGGCTGTAGCACTTAACCAGGACGCCACCAGGGTTTCCATGGCACAGTCAGAGCACATGTTATCCTGAATTATTGGCATTCAGTGCTTGATTATCACGGTGGCTCCATGTGTTATCGAATAGAACTGCTCCTTATGGAATCTTTCTGGCAGGAGATTACCAGGCCTTTCTTCCTGGCACTGCTTTGTGGGTTTTAACCATCAATCTTTAGGTTAGTAGCGGAACACAACTCGTTTGCACCACCTAGGTCGCCATGAATTGGAATCAACTCAACAGCAATGGGTTTGTTGTTGTTTTTGTGTTTTTTTTTTTTTTTTTTGGTGCTTGATTATTGTAATATTTATAACCTACATTTCCTGTTATGTCTAATTAACTCATTCGTGTTTTCATTAATTCACCCAAGAAATATTTATTGAGCTCCTAATCTCATGGAGGGCATTATGCTAGGCACTGGGGATACAGGTGTGAACAAAGTAAGCGTTGTCCTCACCTTCGTGTATCTCTGTCCAATGAGAGTTATTCCTCCTCAAACTAACACAGACTATACTGAACTGATTTCACTTATATCTACATGTTTAAGTACTTAATGTGGGTATTAATAAGAACTTAATGGATATTAGCGCTGTTGCAAGTTACATACTCATCTGAGTTATATACTCTTCAGAAGTGTTTTTTATGGCTCACAAGGTGTGAAGCACGGGGTAGACACTGAGTAATGATTGATTATTGACCAATAGATATATGAATCACCAAGGTTTGAAGAATCATACTATCCTGCCCCATGAAAATATTTGTCGTTTAACAGTTTACATGGGTCTCCTCGCAAGGCCCTTTAAATAAGTGATATTTGAGTTGGTCTTGATGGGTAAGAAAGAGCTGTCCAGGTTGTCAGGGAGGAGAATGAGTTGTAAACTGAGGCAGAAATATGTATGTAAATGAATGGAACAGAAAAATGAATTATGTATTTAAATAAGAGTGAGCATTTTTGTGTGGCTGAATCATCACGTAAGTAGAGTACTAAGCTAAAGAGCCATGATGGGTTTAGATCAGGAAGAGTTTTTATGTCATAACAGGGCACATGGACTCCATCTTTTAAGCATAAAAAGAACTATGGAAGAATTAAAAGGCTATTAAAATTCCATTTTTTTTTTAACGAAAGATTACTCTGGCAGCAATATAGAGAATTACCTGACATAGGAATGCATTGGAAGCTAAGAAAGAGTACGCTATAATATAATTTAAAACCAGACAACCTAGGTTCAAACCTTGGTTCCAGCACTTAGTTACTATGTTACCTGAGTATCCAACTCTAACATTTTCCCATAAGAATCAAGAATGGGGTTGACTTGTTGATATTGCTTTGATGTTTTGAATAGTGATTATCCTTTATTCGTCTACCTTTTTTATTAAAATATTTTATTGTGTTTTTGGTGAAAGTTTACACAACAAATTAGGTTCCCATTTAACAATTTGTGCCACAATGTGTTCAGTGACATCGGTTACATTTTTCACAGTGAGTCAACTTTCTCATTATTTCCATTCTGGTTGTCCTGTTTTCAGTAATCTAGTTTCCCCACCTCCTTGTCAGAGGTATGTCTTACTTATGTCATGGCAAAAATATTTGAAGGATGAATTAATAAATAGTAAATTAAATGTCTTCATTTTTCTCAATGATTTATATTGACCTTTGCCTCTCATTTCTTGAATTTCTCAATTATTAAACTCATGGCTATTCTTTTTTTTTTTTTTCCTTAACTACCAAAACTTAACTCTTTCATACATTTTATTTTCTAAAATGTTATCTTTACTTTCACAATTAGGGTTTTGAGGCTAATATTCTGTGGCAGAAATTCTCAATCCTGACTGCAGACTAGTCACTTGGAAGCATTTGAAAATATGATGGCTGGGCCTCACCCCAGATCAGATGAATCAAAATCTTTTTAGGTGGGGCCTGGGCATCTACTTTTAAAATTTTTCACCAAATGATTCTAATATAGAGTCAGGGTTGAGAATCATTGCTGTATATAGTCTTCTCTTTTCTTTTTTTTTATTTGTTATAAATGGCAGCCAAGTGGTGCTTCAGCTATGGATTTACGTAGTTCATCCAGATTTTCCATAAGCATGGTTAATTAAGTGAAAAAAAAATATATATAAGATGCCTCAACTCTCTTTTGCCATTTTAAAATAAAACAATATTTTGTTTTTAAAATTTATCATGGTACAGTTATTAAATAATTGCATATTTAAATAGGTTATGTAATATAGGGAAAAACACAATGCTTTACAAGCTTCTCTATACTAATGGAAAGCTTCTTGATTATATTTAACAACCCAATCTACGCGCTCCCATAAGGTTTCTACAGTGTCAAAAACAAGATGTGTGTTAAGGGAGAAGGTTTCCTTTTGCCCACAATTTCCATCATCCTTTGCCACCCCAAACCACTAAAATTTAATATATAAGCTTAGTGAAAACAGCATGGTTTGTTGTGCAAATTTAATTTCAAAACATATCCCTTATTTTAAAACAACTCGCTTTGCCTGAGCTCCTTATATACAGAAGTTAGGCTTTTGTTAATTGAATTTACTTTGGAAGACTATGTCTTAGAGCTGGTTCCTGAGCCTGTATATTACAGGGATTTGGGATGATTTGTTTCAGGTGGTTCTTAAAAGCTAAAATGCCCTTTGATTTTTTTCTAATAGAGGAGACCTGATATTTCCCTGCTTAGAATTAATAAGTAAAAAATAGATTAGCCATTTCAAACCTTCCGTTTCTTCCCCTGCTTCTTTTAGAACTTTCTGACCAATCAGAAAGATAAAGAAAAGTTGCGCTGCAGTCTGAGGACACAAGCCTGAATAAAAACCTCACACTTACTTTTTTCCCCTGCCTGATGAGCTTCAAATTTCAGCTTTATGTTCCTAAAAGCCAGAGGTTCCCTTTAACTTTCTGTATCCCTTTTACAGAGAACCTACTCTTTTCCTCAGAATATATTTTTTCTCTTTTATACAAAACATAGAAAATTTTTTTAAACCTGAATGCATTAAATTGACAGAATTGTACTGACTATGTATTAGTTGATGCCCCTGTGCTAGGCACCAGAGGATATAAATAATTATTATTTAACATAAAAGTTTGAATAAAAAGAATAGAAGATGTCTTAAGGCAAGGAGTCATACAGTAAATAAGAGATACAGGCATATGAAGCAGGGTGGATCACAGGAGGGTAATAGAGTGGTCAGCTGGAGCTTTAAGTTGGCCCCTAAGAAATGTGAATATACAAGGCAATTTCTTCACACAAAACCTATCGGGGCCAAATGCCTCCTCTAAACGGGGAAGTGTTTTTAGTAGTCTCCTAAGAGCTTTAATTTTGTTTTATAACTGCAATTTCACTTCCTGGAGGAAGAAGTTATATTCCCTTTGTCACACACGAAGAAGAGATTGGGTCACTTCTGACCCCACGTTGCACATCTCATGCATGTAGGCAGCCCTGAGGTATATTGAGAATATTAAATACTTTCTACAGAACATACAAAGCAATGTTATACTTTCCATCCTAGCCGAAGAAATGCAAACCATAGCAGAATGTAGAGTTACATGTTCCAGACGGTGATGAATCAGTAATGGAGCCCCTGGGGTGTAATTGCACAACTTTCCCAGATACCTATAAAACATCAGTTATGCATTACTAAGTGTTTTCCCTTAATCGTTACTCTCAGGAACTTTAAGTTTAATAGAAATAGGAGCACATCATTAAACTTTGCTTTGAATCTAAAAACTCATTGATTATATCTAATAAAGATCTATTGACTATCTGTTTGGAATGCTGCTACAGGACTATCCAGTAAAGGTGAAAATCTTGTATCCTTAGGTTTTCATATTGTAACACTAAAAATTTTTGATCATCAATTGTGGTATTGAAATAGGCTATGTAATATAGGACAAAAAGTAAAGTTTTACAAGATCTGCATATACAATCTATTTTATTTCAGACAGTGTTTGAATAAAGCAGTTCATACTTGCATCAAAAGCTGTAAAGAACAAAAATCGAAAGCTGTCCTTTATACATTTCCTTGATTTTTCCTGCCAAGAGGTCCTTATGAAAGATTTTAGCTTTGCAGACAGTGATGAGGAAAAGCACCAGGATTGGAATGAAAGAAATTCTAAGCCCCAGTGAAGTGTATAAATCTTTAAAAATATGCACAAACTTCTTGATTCTTTCTTGTTACAGTAGAGGAAGTGCCCCTCCTCCCATTTAAGTTCAACCCTCCCAACTGGGCACTAGGTAGGCATTCAGTAAACATTGGCTGAATAAATGAATGATTAGGTAAAAGAATGAATGAATGAATCTCCTCTTTCATTGTTAAGAAAGTTACTCTATCAATCATCCCTTGACTCTTTTATAGGCCCACTCCTCTGTTTCTCCTGGCTCCCTTCCATCAAGGTTTTAGCTTGTTTAAATCTTTAATGTCATAAAAGAGAGGAAAAAATTAATTAATTAATTAACAAACTACAATAGAAAAATCTTTGTTCTTTTACCTTTCTATTTAGTGCTCTCTGTCTTCTCCATCAAAATTAAAATTCTTGAGTATTTCCTGACTTGCTCCTTCCATATCCTTACATTCGACTTACTCCTCAGACTACATTAATATGGTTCCTGCCCTCAACCTCTCCTTTGAAGGCATTCTTCTAAGGTCTTCAATGATCTCCATATAGTCAAATTAAAGGCTTCTTTTCATTGGTTGTTATGTTACCAATTACCAATCTGACACAAAGGGTCCTTGTCTTTTCCCAAGTAAGAATACACGCAAAAGACAAACTTTATCTTCAACAAGCTTTATTTTGCTTGAGTCAAGCAAAAGGAGTCAGCAGGGATCTAAGCCTCTCCAAGAGACTTACTGGAAAAGGGAAGCAACGCCAGGGCTTATATGGATTTAGTGGAGACAATAAAGTAATGAATATTTAGTGGGCTTCTTTCAAGGGGCAGGTACTTCTCAGAATGTCCCAAAACCAAACCAAACCCAGTGCCATCGACTCATAGTGACCGTATAGGACAGAGTAGAACTGCCCCATAGATAGAGTTTCCAAGGAGCGCCTGGCAGATTTGAACTGCCGACCCTTTGGTTAGCAGCCGTAGCACTTAACCACTATGCCACCAGGGTTTCCTCTCGGAATGGCAGTGCATGTTAATTAGGTTGCACACACATCTGGAATCCAAGGTGAAACCCACTGATATTCAAGATGGAGTCCTCTCGGCAGCCTTTGCCATCACTTATTATGGGATATAGTGCAAGCGCACTGATCTTTGGCACTACATTTCCATATTTGAAGGCCCAAGGAAGGTTAAACAGCGGTCACACTTTGTTCTTCTGTGCAAGCTAGAGTTTGTAAAGGGAGAAGGGACTAGAAAAACACTAAGAAGGAAATAGTAATTCATGAGTTGTTTCAGCCTTATCTCATGTTGACAGGGTGTGGTTCTTGTCTACCCAACTCCTAATCTGTCTTTTGTTCTGCCAGCACAGTTAACCCTATCTGTCTCAGTTATGCTTAACCACTCTACGTTATTTGGCATTGATTATACAAAATGAAACGTATATTCTTTTTCATGATACTATATTCTATTGAATTCTTCATCTCTTTGGCTGCTGCTTTACTGCATTTTCTATTTAATTGAAACCACTAAATACTGGAAATTCTCAGGGCTCTATTCCAGATCCTTTTTCCTCCCATTCTCAAATGTTTCTCTAGGCCAGATAATCTCATTGTAGTCTGTGATTTCTCTTGCCATTCTAAAACCTGAAACTCCTAGGTGTATATCTATCCTTGGTTTCTATTTTGAGTTCCCAAGATTTTTATTCAATTCCCATCTTAGTTTATTCACTGGTAGTCCTCAGATGGTATGGTCACATAATAAACTAATTATTCAGAAGACCCTAAATTAAGCTAATTATCTTCCACCATTAAACTTGCCCCTTCTCCATTTGTGAGTCTTGTTAACTGGACCCATTCAAACACCCCAGCAAAAATCAATCACTACCTCCTGCTTATTGTAACTCAAAATCTCTCTCAAATCCAGCCAGCTCTCCATCTCTACTGACACCAGGTATCTAAACCACCATTTTATCTAGCTTCAATGACTGCAGTATTCTTCCTCAGACACTCTTCTGCCTTCTAACTCCATTCTTCATATTAAGCCAAAACAGCCTTTTAAAAACACAGAATATGTCACTCTCTTGCTTAAATAATAAAAAAAAAAAAATTAATATTCCTGTTGCCTTTACGGTACAGACCACGAATATTTTCCTGGCAGTAAAATTAAAGCCTGTAAGATCTGGTCCCTGTCTACTCATTCTCACTTCTCTCCACTTTCTCACTTTCTCTCTCTCTTTCTGTTTCTTCTGCACTTTCCTAAGTGTGCTGTGTTCTTTCTCGACTTAGGGTTATTGTCTAGTATGTCCCTATAACCTTAATTTTTTTTATTAATTAATAATCCCAAGCAGGTTATTTGTCTACCTTTTGGTAGGCAAACTAATGATCTCCAAAGACACCCACACCTAATCCCAGATTCTGTGAATATATTAGGTTACATGACAAAGGAGAATTAAGATTGCAGTTGGAGTTAAGGTAGCTAATCAGCTGACCTTAGATAAAGAGATTATTCTGGAGTATATATGTGGGCTCAATATAATCATTCTTGTTGTTGTTAGGTGCCGTTGAGCTGATCGCAACTTGTAACGACCCTATGTACAACAGAACGAAACACCGCCCAGTCCTGTTGCATCCTCACAATTGTTGCTTTGCTGGTGCCCATTGTTGTAGCCACTGTGTCAGTCCATCTTGTTGAGGGTCGTCTTCTTTTTCTCTGACCCTCTGCTTTACCAAGACTGATGTCCTTGTCCACTGACTGATCCCTCACGATAAGATCTCCAAAGTACGTGAGACATAGTCTCACTGTCCTTGCTTCTAAGGAGCATTCTGGTTGTACTTCTTCCAAGACAGATTCGCTTGTTCTTTTGGCAGTCCATGGTGTATTTGATATTCTTCACCAACACCACAATTCAAAGGTGTCAATTCTTCTTCAGTCTTCCTTATTCATTGTCCAGCTTTCACATGCATATGAGGCAATTGAAAATACCATGGCTTGGGTCAGGTGCACCTCAGTACCCAAGGTGTCATCTTTGCTTTTCAAGACTTTATAGAAGTCTTTTGTAGCTGATTTGCCCAATGTAATACGTCGTTTGATTTCTTGACTGCTGCTTCCGTGGGCGCTCATTGTGGATCCAAGTAAAATGAAATCCTTGACAACCTCAATCTTTTCTCCATTCATCATGATGTTGCTTATTGGTCCAGTTGTGAGGATTTTTGATTTCTTTATGTTGAGGTGTAATCCAAACTGAAGGCTGTGGCCTTTGATATTCACCAGTAAGTGCTTCAAGTCCTCTTCACTTTCAGCAAGCAAGGTTGTGTCATCTGCATAATGCAGGTTGTTAATGAGTTTTTCTCAATCCTAATGCCCCATTCTTCTTCATATAGTCCAGCTTCTTGGATTATTTGCTCAGCATACAGATTGAATAGGTATGGTGAAAGAATACAACCCTGATGCACACCGTTCCTGACTTTAAACCATGCAGTATCCCATTGTTCTGTTTGAAAGGCTGCCTTTTGATCCGTGTCCAGATTCCTGATGAGCACAATTAAGTGTTCTGAAATTTCCATTTTACACAATATAATCCATAATTTGTTATGGTCTGCACAATTGAATGCCTTAACATAGTCAATAAAACACAGGTAAACATCTTTGTGGTATTCTCTGCCTTTAGCCACGATCCATCTAACATCAGCAATGATATCACTGGTTCCATGTCTTCTAAATCAGTCTTAAACTTCTGGCAGTTCTCTGTTGAGATATTGCTGCAGCTTCTTTTGAATGGGTGACCCTGCTGGGATTTGAATACTGGTGGCATAGCTTCCGGCATCACAGCAACACACAAGCCCCCATAGTACGACAAACTGACAGATGTGTGGGGGAATATAATCATGTTTCCCCAAAAGTGGAAGAGGGAGACAAAAGAGATTGGAGCGATTGTGAGAAGGACTCAAACCACCATACTGGCTTTGAGGATGGAAGGGGTCACATGCTAAGTAATGTGGAAAGTCTCTAGAAGATGAAAAAGGCAAGGAAACAAACTTTCCCCTAGCACCTCCAAGAAGGAATACAGCCCTGCTGACTTTAGGGGGATTTGTGTGAGACTTCTGACCTATCAAACTGTAAGATAATAAATTTGTATTGTTTAACCCACTAAGCTTGTAGTATTTTGTTATAGCAGTAATAGGAAACTAATACAACCTGTTACCCAAGTCCATCATTATCTGTATTTTTCCCTCACAGTCTCATACTCTTAGTTACATAGTCAGTGACCCTCTGATTTGCTAGACTATGCACAGTTGAAAGCTTATTGTTGTTATCTACTGCTATGTCTCAGTAAATGTGTGCTTGGTGAGTGTTAGCTGAAAGAATGAATGAATAATTTGGCTTAGAGTCTAGCTTTGCAACTAACTTAATGGTAGAACATACATTTTCTGTGTCATGTGTCTTGCTGGCGTATGGAAAAAGAACACACACCCTACCTTTCTTTCTGTCTTACCTTAATAGCAAATGAAATGAAGCATGTGGAATAACATCAAAAACCTTAAAGCATGATATCAATGCAAGTTGTAATTATTTGCAGTGCATAGAAAAAAACAATAAATTAGTATAGTTAATGAGCAGGCACCAAATTAATATATGAATTTAATTATACAACACTAGTAAATGTTTAGAAATTTTAGAGAACATTAATACCATGCATAATGAACCCACTTCTCTATAGAGAAGGGATGTGCGGGCTTAGACCCAGACCTGTGAGGGAGAGTCGTTGCTTGACTGGCAGTGGTCTTTTCTGAGCCTGTGTGAAGATGGTTCTGTGAGTGTTGGGAAACTGCAACTCAACTGCTGCTTCTGGAATGAATTACACTGGCTGGGTGAAGAAGCATTGCTGGGGAGTTACTGACAGAAACAAGGAATAAGACCTTTCTCCTTCTTCTAGGTTTGCAGGCTGCCTCTAGCTCCTCCTCTGGCAGATCCTAACACAGAGCCAGCTTTAAAGCAAAGTTATAGTTTGCAGAGTCCCAGCCCAGTATCGCAAAGATTACAGAATATTGAGTTTGAAACTGAAAGATAAAGACTTCATAAGCAGCACAGCAAGTTCTAGGTATAAGGGAATCTGAGAACAAGTGAGATAAGCCTCTCTCTCTCGATAGATACATACATAAAATCTCTATCTATAGTTATAATTGTGGTGAAAATGTACATAATAAAACATGTACCATCTCAATAATTTCTACATGTAAAATTCAGTGACATTACTTACATCCTTTAAGATGTACACTCATTTTTCTATTCTTTTCCAAATAATTCTACCAATGTTAACATAAACTTTAATACCCCCTAAGCAAAAACTCCCCCTTTCCTCCACCCTCCCACTCCTAGTAACCACCAATAGTCTTTGGTTTCTATATATTTGCTTATTTCATATAGGTGACATCATGCAGTATTTATCATTTTGCAAGTGATTTATTTCATTCAGCATAATGTTTTCAAGGGGCATCGATATTGTGGAATGCATCAGGACTTAATTTCTCTTTATGGCCGAGGAATAATCCATTGTGTGTATATACCACATTTTATTTATCCATTTCTCTATTGATAGGCATTCCAGTTGTTTCCACCTTTTAGCTATTGTGAAAAGTGCTGCAACAAAATTGTACAGGTTTCTATTTGCGTTGCTGCCTTCACTTCTTCTAGTTGTATATCTAGGATTGAGATTAGTGGATCACATGGTGGTTCTTTGCCTAGTAAATAAAAAAAAAAAACTTTGTGCAAAGGCATTTGACTGTGTGAATCATAACCAATTATGGATAACATTGCTAAGAATGGAAATTCCAGAACACTTAATTGTGCTCATGTGGAACCGCTACATGGACGAAGAGGCAGTCATTTGCACAAAACAAGTGGATATTGTATGGTTTAAAATCAGGAAAGTTGTGTGTCAGAGTTTCACCATACTTATTCAGTCGTATGCTGAGCAAATAATCCAAGAAGATGGACTATATGAAGAAGAACGTGGCATAAGCGTTGGTGGAAGACTCATTAGCAACCTATGATACACAGATGGCACAGCCTTGCTTGCTGAAAATGAAGAGGACTTGAAGCACCTACTGATGGATATCAAGGACCACAGCCTTCAGTATGGTTTACACCTCAACATAAAGAAAAAAAAAATCCTCATAAGTGGGCCAATAAAGCAACATCATGATAAATGGAGAAAAGATTGAAGTTGTCAAGGATTTCATTTTACTTGGATCCACAATCAATGCCCATGGAAGCAGCAGTCAAAATAAATCAAAAGACATATTGCATTGGACAAATCTGCTGCAAGAGACCTCTTTAAACTGTCAAAAAGCAAAGATACCACTTTGAGAACTAAGGTGCGCCTGACCCAAGCCATGGTATTTTCAGTTGCCTCATTTGCATGTGAAAGCTGGACAATAAATAAGGAAGACCAAAGAATTGATGCCTTTGAATTATAGTGCTGGCAAAGAATATTGAATATACTACAGACTGACAGAAGAACGAACAAATCTGTCTTAGAAGAGTTATAGGCAAAACGCTCCTTAGAAACAAGGATGGTGAGACTTTGTCTCACGTACTTTGGACATGTTATCCAGAGGGACCAGCCCCTGGAGGAGGACATCATGCTTGGTAGAGGGCCAGCAAAAAAGAAGACTCTTAACGAGATGGATTGACACAGTGGTTGCAACAATGGGCTCAAACATAGTGAGGATTGTGAGGATGGTACAGCGCCAAACAGTGTTTCGTTCTGTTGCACATAGGGTTGCTATGAGTTGGAACTGACTCAGTGGCACCTAACAACAACAATAACAACAAATGGTACTTCTCTGTGTTCAACTTTTTGAGAAACCACCAAACTGTTTTCCACAGTGGCGTACATTTTTACATTCCCACTAGCAGTGGGTGAGGGAAAATTCTAGATATATTTTTAACATAAAATAGACACTTTTGTTAAACAGCCTACGTCTCCTCCCCGCTACCTCACACACACCTCTCTACTCTTTGAATCCTGGGACAGTTTGAACAGACACGGAGGGTGCATGTCGCATTATGTGTCTTGCTGTAGAGTCCGACATTTTTGTTTCCTTTTTAATCTGTTCCAGTGAATGACCTGAGGCAGAGCAAGTGCTATGTTTTGCCAGAAGTAAAGAACAAAGAAAATTTCTTGCCACTGTTTGTTTTAAATTTTGTAATTTTTTTTCCTTTTTTTCTTTCTTCTTATAGTTTTAATAGTACATTTTTGGTGGGAGGAAATAAATGTTAAAGGTCTTTGATTTTGTTTTTTTTGTAATACTCATTCTGTATTTTGGGAACGTTCATTTTTGTAACTATATTTGATCTTTCTGTGTTCTCTATGTGATATAAACGTATTTCTCTCTGTATTGCTGCCTTCATTTTCTTCCTAATTGCCACATGAGCACATACTCCTGAATTACAGTTGACCACTACATGATATAGAGTTGAAAATGCCAACTGCTATTTCCACAAATCAGTACTCAAGGGAAACATGGAAGTAATTTATGGACTTTAAATTTGATTTCAGCAACTGTTCTGAGTCTAGGGTTAAACCTTAGGATATACTGACTTATGCCCCGCTATGAATACATGTTCTTATTTCATGTGTCTTTTTAATTCTTTGCAAATGTCAGAAAACCCACATTTAATTATACATTCATAACAAAAGTTGATGTAGATTTTGAGATTTCCTGTCCTGGCTACTGGAGAGTAATATAGTTAAATCACTAAAATGTTCATGCTTAGTACTAATTGCTTGTGAAAAAAACCTATTCCTTGAGCCTCACCTTGAAAATTCTGAGATAAAGGCATTGAGGTAAAGACCAAACAAATAAATAAATGCAAGGTAATATTTTAAAAAAGATCAGAAAGTATAGCAAAATAAAGGAGACAACAGAAAAGATGTAAAGCTCTTTCTAAGAAATTTATCATAAAAAATAACCCAAGAAAGAAATAAGCGTTGTAGCATGAAGGTATTTGTGATAAAGATGAACATTAATTATACTTTTGAAACATGGTTAACAACCGAAATGCCCTTTGGTAAAGAACAGAACCCGGAGAGAATAAAAAAGAGAGAGATGAGTGGGTGGCACCCACACCCATAGGTATAACTCCAATGCCCACCATTTCCAGATCCCAGAGACACCTTTATCATCTCATTCTGTTCTCTCTCCCACCTCCTGTTTTATTGTCTCTTCATCAGAATACTGGAGCCATTCAGTCTAATTGCTTTAGCACCTCAGGTGACTGTCATCAGAAGAACCCCAAGGTTCAGTTTAAGCTGTTTGTCCCCTACCTCTGTGTGTTCCTTGGTAGGAACTTGTCTAATTGAGTGGTGGTGCTCCTTTTGGATGGATTAGGTGAAATCAGCTGTGTTCAAATTTATTCTGGTAAATCCTTCAGAAAGATGCCTCCTTGGAGACGGTTTATGATATCTCTAATCCAGAAAGGATTTGTGAATAGTCTCTGATTTACAACATATTCCAGTTATGACGAACTGCACTTACGACTGTCCTTTTTATTTTGGTATATTTTACCATCAGTTATATATACTACAAACAATGTTGCAGTGTGTAATTTGCTGATATTATCATTCTCAGATGTAATGTTTCCAATTCCCAAAGATGAATAAATATAGAATTTATAAAGATACTGATAATGGAAGGCAATAATAATGAAAACTAAAAAAAAAAAAAAAAAAATGAGTTATCCGACTTACATCAGAATCTATGATGTAAGTCAAAGACTACCTGTAGTCTTTTTTCTTTCCTGATGGAAGCCAATTACTCTTTTCTGTTTAGCAAAGGAAGGAGTAGACATACATTTAGAGGCCTTGAGATTTAAAAAAAATATTTATGTTTAAAAACACTGATCCTATAATCCATGTCAAGATGATCACACCATGAGAGGCATGCAGAGAACTGACTACTGGATTTACATAATTTAAATGAGTATCTGATTTCACAATATTTTATGTGAACAAAGTGATCTTTTAAAAACCATTTACACTAAATTTTGATTATCAAGTGGCTCAAGTATGCAAGAGGGTTTTCACCTTTAAGAAAAGGATTCACCAACCTCTAAAATAATGCCTTTGGATTATGGTGTTGGTAGAGAATATTTAATATACCATGGACTGCCAGAGGAATGAACAAATCTATCTTGAAAGAAGTACAGCCAGAATGCTCCTTAGAAGCAAGGGTGGAAAGACTTCTACCCACACACTTTGGACATGTTAACAGGAGGGACCAGTCCCTGGAGAAGGACATCATGCTTAAAGTAGAGAGTCAGTGAAAAAGACGAAGACCCTCAACAAGATGGATTAATACAGTAGCTGCAACAACGGGCTCAAGCATAGCAATGATTGTGAGAATGGCACAAGACTGGACAGTGTTTTGTTCTGTTGTACGTAGGGTCACCATGAGTCGGAATCGACTCGACAGCACCTAATAGCAATAACAACAACCTCTAAATGCTAAGATGGAATCAACAGGTATTCTTAAGCCTGGGGGCAATTCAGAGCCTTTTGATAAATCTGAACCACCTGAACTCTCCAAATGTTCAGTGATTCATATTCACAAAAGGATTACGTGGTGCATCAGAGTAGACCTCGGCTTCCCTCATTCTTGCTCTAGTGCTCTTCTTAGAACAGGAAGTTGGCTCCCTAGCTATTTATCATTAAGTGCAGAGAGGTAGGTGTCTGATCTCAAACAGAAACATGAATTGCACATCTTCTCATTAGGCACCTACTTGGGTTTTCTCAAGTTGCAAACATGCACACACAAACGCTCAGGTGCGCACACAGAGACACACATCTGAAGCATCCCTAACCGCCATCTGTTCCCCAATATTGCTATAAATGCTTTGAAGAGAAGCACGGAACACTTAGTAATTCTATCTCTTGAGAAAAGAGGGTTCTGGAGAGGCCAAGAGCACAGAGACACTGCAGGTTTTGGCTGTCTCCCCTGAAATTTCTCAGAGCCACCACCTGGGATAATCTTGAAGCAACTGCTCTCCTTAACCACACTATTGCAGCAGACATGCTATTTCAGTGGAAAGTTGAGATTCAACAGATGGAATATGCCTGATTTGATACTACATTACAGAAATATTTTTCCCCAAACTTCTTTATTTATATTTTTGTGTGAAATTCACTCCACTTTTCATCACCATACTCTCCCTCCTGGCTCCCTGGATCCAAAGAGTTCATCAGGATGGGGTTTAAAATATCTTCATGGAATTAACGACAACCAGAACTATAAACAGTGTCATGGTAGTTATGAAGCTTCAGTTTCCAGGGACAAGTCTCCCAGATAGGGAAAGAGCATTTCCAGAATGGGGGAAATTGAGATTTGAGGGTGCATCTGGGAAAGAGGTACTGTGTTTTATTCCACAGCCTGCTCAAATAACCTTTCCAATGAATAAGGCCCATTAAGCTGACTGGATCTTGGAAAGGCCCCACTCATTATTTTTTATGATTTTCTTTCATAAAGAACAAATATCACAGAGAAACCAACGAAATGCTTTGTCATTCTAGGTAAAGTGCCTTATTACTGAATGCAAAAGTGCCACATTCACCTTAATGCCTCAGGGAAATAGCAAGCAAAAGCTATCAGGGTCAGAATATACGGGGAATCTCTGTGATATCTTTATAACTTTCCTGTAAATCTAAAACTTTCTTCAATAAAAAGTGTATCTAAAAAACAGAAATCATCAGGGACAAACAAAATCTCATTCTCTACTTTTGGTATGGAGAGTTTGATGGTGGTGATGACGGCATGAGGGAAACGAGAACGCTTACTTGAAGAATCGTAACCTTTAGGAACATAATGCCAGATAGCAACGCAAATTGAAGGGACAGAATATAAAATTAATTTCCCTCAAGTGAGCTTTCCTTTTTAAGATTTACAGATTTTTTAATGTTGAAGATTTTTAATATTTAATTTTATTATTGAAAATTTAATATTTTTTAAAATATTTGGAATTATAGTCTATCAGTGTGAATATCTGTTTATTTACCTTTCTTTCATTGCAGCCTTCTGTGAACAATATCAAGGAATGGATGGGCTTAGTATTTGTTTTCCTCTATTAAGAGATTCCTTTTCTTTGCCCTGGACACGGTCCTTAATGTCACAGAATTTTCCGCCAAAATTTTTCTAGCTACCCATTCCCACTTTAATGGGAAATACAGTTGATGAAATTGCTATTCTTGAATCTTTGCCATTTCCAGCAGAATTTATAGTCAGCTGTTATTATTCATGCAGTACATTAAAAATGCATGCACTTCTGAGTGCTCCTATGTTCATTTTTATAGCTATCTCTGGGCTTCAAGAACTCCCCATTACTGGCTATTGCAAATAATCCAAGGCACATTGTAGTTTTTCTTCTGACAGAAAGGGAGACTCTGTATTACCATGTTATACTTCTGAGGTTTAAAAAAGTAGGAAATGGAATTTCATTTAAAAAAAAATCAAAGAGAGAAGGATAATTTATTCAAACGGGGTAAAGACGACTTATGAATTTCCCTGTTTCATTATGATGAAAGGTTTATGATTCCCAAAGAATAGATGACAACATCTGAAACGCAGAGAGTATATGGCTCATGTTTGAATTATTCACTGAGGTCTCATAATATAGGGCACCATGACAATTATATAGTATTAGCATCTCATTTCTTGAGCTATTACTATGTGCCAGACACTGTTCTAAGTACTGGGATCAACACAGAAAATCTTAGGATGGAGATACTATCATTAGCCCTATTTTACAGAGAGGGGAGTTGATACGTAAAATATTACAGAACTAAAAAGTGCCAGAACCAGGATTCAAACTAGGTCTATCAGTCACAGAATCTGTTCTCTTATCTAATTCAACCTGTTGGAATGGAATAATTTTTAAAAATGAGTATAAAACACTACGATGTTGGAAAAGTGCAATCTTGCAACATAAATTCTGATAATTTGCAAATTTCCTAATAAAGTTTCTATAGAAATATAACTAAATTATCACACTGGGATGACATGCCAGTTATCGATGTATGCCTTTCTTCTCCAAAATCATCCTCAGTTCCTGCTTTGCTTTTCTGAACGGAAAGAATTACTTTAAACATTTCTCCTTTGCATTCAGCCTTCTCAGTATAGGGGCTGAAGGGACACTGCAGGAAGAAGGTGCTTCTTTGGCTGTTTATGGTGGCTGCAACGTTGGTCAGCGGTGTGGATATGAGGACATCTAGTGAGGCTTTGCCCTAGCCATGAGCTCAAAATGTTTGGTTTGTTGGCAATATCGTAGACCCAGCCTGGGCTGGTGATCACCCTCCAGCAGACCTTCTATGCAGACCAGAGAGGGCTTAGAACCAGTTCTTCTGATTCAAACCGCTGCTGAGAATTTGTATTTCTGACAAGTTCCTTGCTGAGAATTTGCATTTCAAAAAAAAAAAAAGAATTGTAGATTCTGAATCAGAATCTACCTTTTAACAAGATCCCTTCTTTTCTGTGTGATTCTTATGTTTAACTTCCTGGGAGCTTGTTCCAAACCAAACCAAACCAAACCCAGTGCCAATGAGTCGATTCTGACTCATAGCGACCTTATAGGACAGAATAGAACTGCCCCATAGAGTTTCCAAGGAGCTCCTGGCGGATTCGAACTGCCGACCCTTTGGTTAGCAGCCGTAGCACTTAACCACTATGCCACCAGGGTTTCTGGGATCTTGTTAGGAATGCAAATTCTCAGCAGAAGCTTGAACCAGAACTAATTGGTTTAAAGCCCTGATGCAGACCATAGGTGCTCCAGGTGCACAGCTGACTCCCCCAGCCTGTTGGTTCATCTGCTCACAGGCTGTGACTCACCTGTGCCCTGGAAGATCTCTTTCTTCTTGTCCAGAGACTGTGGACCGGCTCTGGCCTAGATTACTCAGTGAAGTTCTCTGTCATATATTGGGCTATCACCACACTTTTCCAATGAGGCCTAAACCCATGCCTTTCAACGGATCTGCCTTTCAACTTTGTTCTTCCTTGGTTATGCTCTTTCAGCCCTAGGGTATTCATTAGAGTTCTTTTTACACCTTATGGTTACTCTTTTGTTATTTCTTAATAATTTTTATATTAATGTTCCCCACTTTAAATCATTGAGTAGTTTTTGTCTCTAGACTGAACCCAGAGAGATAGAGATGGTAAACAGGAAGTAGATAATATTGGTTAAAAAATGACAGTGGTTCCATTATTCTCTGTATTTCTCACCCTTTACCCTATGTGACTATGACAATATAAATATATTTAATTTTGTCTTGGCTTTATTTAGAAAATTTATAGTTAGATTTTACTTCCTAAAAATTCAAGGGAATCAGTCTCAAAAGGAAACTAAAATCTGATAGAGGATTTTTTTTTTTTAAATTTTAGTGTACTTTTTTTTAGATGAAGGGTTACAGAGCAAAATTGTTTCTCATTAAACCATTAACACACATAGTGTTTTGTTACATTGGTTGTCAACTTCATGACATGTCGACACTATCCCCTTCTCAACCTTGGGTTTCCCGTTACCAGCTTTCCGGTCCCCTCCTGCCTTCTCATCCTTGTCCCTTAGCTGGTGTGCCTATTTACTCTCGTTTTCTTTTATGGGCCTGTCTAATCTTTGACTGAAGGGTGAACCTCAGGAGTGACTTCAGTACTGAGTTGAAAGGATGTCTGGGGGCCATGCTCTTAGGGTTTCTCCAGTTTCTGTCAGACCAGGAAGTTTGGTCTTTTTTTTGTGAGTTAGAATTTTATTGTACATTTTTCTCCAGCTGTGTCTGGGACCCTCTATTGTGATCCCTTTCAGAGCAGTTGGTAGTGGTTGCCAGGCACCATCTAGTTGTACTGGACTTAGTCTGGTGGAGGCTCTGGTAGTTCTGGTCCCTTAGTCCTTTGGACTAATCTTTCCCTTGTGTCTTTGGTTTTCTTCATTCTTCTTTGCTCCAGGTGGGGTGGGACCAGTGGAATATCTTAGATGGCTGCTCACAAGCTTTTACGACTCCAGACCTACTCACCAAAATAATATGTTGAACATTTTCTTTATAGGGTCAAAATCGAGTTGATGGCAAAGGGGTTGGCTTTTTTTTTTTTTTTTTTGTCAATTGAGCTAGATATTCCCTGAGACCATGGTCTCCACTCCGATAGAGAATCATTTTTGTTGTGTGCCATTGAGTTGATTCCAACTCATAGCCACCCAAAGGTCAGAATAGAACTGCCTTATAGGGTTTCCTTAAAAAAAAAAAAAAAAAAAAAATTTTTTTTTTTTTAATCTTCACAGGAACAGATTGTCAGGTCTTTTCTCCTACAGAGCGGCTGGTGGATTTGAGCTGGTTGGTGGGTTCCAACCACTGACCTTTCAGTTAGTAGCTGAGTGCTTAACCATTGCACTACTAGCATTCTTTGATAGAGATCGGGGGTAACAAATGAATCTCTTGCTCTTGTTTTAATTTCTTTACTAATATATATATATTTTTTTCTGTAGATCATGGAAAAGCATGATGGATGTTTCTACTTAATCAGATAGTGTGAAAAGTTGATAGACAAGTTGATAGATGATATAGCCTAAATAGGAAATACTATAGCAGCCATTTCCATTAAGTGAAAACCTGGGCAATGGCTGATCTCAAAAGCAGAGGATTTGACTCCGTTGTAGCAGGAGTGGATGCAGGGTGACAAGACATGAAGCTAACTCAGAGGTCTATATAGTTGTAAAGCTGGATTACATTTGCTATATATTAAATGAGATATGCTTACTAGACATATAGCATATTAAGTACGATACGCTTACTAGGTATCTAATAGGAGATGCTGTGTAGGCAATAGGCATCCAAATATAGAATATGAGAGAAATGTCATAACTAAAGATTCTAATTTGGGAGTCATCATATGTAGACGGAGTTTAAAGCCATAAGATTTAATGACAACACTTAGAGATTTTAAATCTATTAAAGAGAGGGGCATGGAACACTGTTGTGGGATCCTCTAAGATTTAGACATTAAGCATATAAGTAGAACTAGAACGGAATCAATGATGACACGGAGAAGATGAGGCAGGAGGAAAATAAGAAGTGGGAGCATTACCATGAGAAGAAAAATCTTCTAGAAGGAGGAAAAAGAAATCAACAACACTGATGCTGCCACGGGGAAAATAACATGAGGTCAGAGAAGTATGAATGTCTCATTCGCTAACATTTCAGCATGGAAAAAAGATGGTAGCTGAAAAGAAATGTGAAGGCAAAGGGAATTTTTATTATTTTTTAATTTATTGTGCTTTAAGTGACAGTTTATAAATCAAGTCAGTCTGTCATATAAAAATTTATATACACCTTTCTATGTACTCCTCTCTATGAGTCGGAATCGACTCGATGGCACTAGGTTACTAGGTTTATATACTTCTAGCTGCTCTCCTTCTAATGAGACACTATACTCCTCCTCTTCACCCTGTATTCCCCATGATCATTCAACCAGCTCCTGTACCCCTCTGCCTTCTCATCTTGCCTCCATACAGGAGCTGCCCACATAGTCTCACGTGTCTGCTTGAGCCAAGAAGCTCACTCCTCACCGGTATCATTTTTTATCTTAGAGTCCAGTCCAACCTGTGTTTGAAGAGTTGACTTCAGGAATGGTTCAAGTCTCAGGTTAAGAGACAGTCTGGGGACCATGACTTCTGGGGTCCCTCTAGTCTCAGTCACACCATTAAGTCTGGTCTTTTTACGGGAATTTGAGGTCTGCATCCTGCTGTTCTTCTGCTCCATCAGGGATTCTCTGTTGTGTTCCCTGTAAGGGCAGTCATCGATTATAGCCAGGCACCATCTAGTTCTTCTGGTCTCAGGCTGTTGCAGTCTGTGGTTTATGTGCCCCTTTCTGTCTCTTGGGCTCATATTTACCTTGTCTTTGGTATTCTTCATTCTCCTTTTCTCCAGGTGGGTTAAGACCAGTTGATGCATCTTAGATGGTCACTTGTTAGCCTTTAAGACCCCAAAGTGGGATGCAGAGCGTTTTCTTAATACATTTTGTTATGCCAGTTGATCTAAATGTCAACAAGGGGAATTTTTAAATGGTATATACTAGAGTATGCTTACATTCATTTGGAACTAATTCAGGGGAGAGGAAGGAGATTGTGATTTAAAAGGAAAAAAGAAGAATTAAAAAAAGGAAATTTTGGGAAAGAACGATAGAAAGGTCCTGAGAAAAAGAGGAAAGACAGCTACTTGAGAAAACTTCATTCTAACATAAAGAAAGACAGAAATTAAGGCAGTGGTAAAATAAAGGAATTACCATTGATTTGATTTCTTCTATTTTCTCAATGGAGTAGGAGACAAAGGCTTGTGGGTAAAGTGGTTAAAGGAATCTTGTGGGAAAAAGATATGTGGAACGGTCATTTTGGAAATGGTAAAACAAACCCGAGGACGAATAAGTGTACACGAGCGTGTGTGTGTGTCTATGTGTGTATTTTAACAACTTTAGTTATGGACCAGTGCAGAGTAGTTAAATAGTAGGCTTAGCAAGATTATGTTTTTTCCAGATGAGTAAAATGGGGGGAGAAGGCAGAAAAAGAGTTCAAGGTACTCTGAAGGGAACAATTATGATGGGATTTCAGTTACGGAGGGGAAACATAAGGGCATGTGGAGGGCAATGGATGGTAAAAGTAAAGTGGGTCCAATGAACTTGAATTCTTTGTTGAAGATAAATTGCTGAAATAGGAGTATTCAATTACATAAGTTGACAGGATAGAAGTGGTTTTCAAAGCTACATCCTTAAAATTGAAATGTCAGAAGTGGTGCAGATTTTGGTGGTGACAAGGTGGAAGATATGATAATGATTGTATATGGCTGAACTGGGATGAAATTAAAGCACTTTGAAAGTGATAAGGCCAAGGAAGTAGGAAATCAAACTGTTGGACATATTATCCCTAATTTTCCAATTCTCCAATAACTAAGAATAAAGACAATAAATGATATAGATAAATCTTCAGGGATTTTAATGATTTTCTTGCTTATTATTCCTCTCTATTAGAAAAAGTGTGAGTTTCTACTCCTAGTTTTAGAATAACCTACCCCCTTGAATATCTGTATCTCTGCACACGTTATGTGTGTGCATGTGTATGTGTGAATTGGGTTTTGATGCAAATGTTCCTAGATGTAACACTTCAGCAATTGTTAGCTGTTAATGTTAAGTAAATTTGTTTAATAGCTTATCATAAGAAATTTCCAGTAAGAAATAGAAAACCAATTTAAATTCATTTTCATATTTGTTGAATGGGATTTTGTTTATAGTTTGATGGGAAGAGGATGGAGAATGACAAGCTATTCTGGTATTTTCTAGACAGATATAGGATAGAATGAGGAACCTAGAGTTAAGGCACTATGAAGTAGGAGACTAATACTAACGGGCAGAGGAAATGACAGGAGAGGTACCTTTCACTGACAACTCAATTTTGCATTGAGACTGCTCACCCAGAAGTCTCTGTTATATCAGTGCCTTGTTGTTGTTGGATACTGTCAAATCAATTCCAACTCATAGTGACCACCATGTGATAGAGTAGAACTGCCTCATAAGGTTTTCTAGGCTGTAATCTTTATGGGAGCAGATTGTCAGGTCTTTCTTCTGTGGAGCCACTGGGAGGATTTGAGCTGCCAACTTTTCAGTTAGCAGCCAAGTGCCTAACCATTTGTGCCAACAGGGTTCCTTCTTATCAATGCCCTACCCATACTGAAAAAGATCATTTAAGGGACTGATAGTTTTCCTTCCCCACAAATTATTTTCTACCAGAGTTATTCTGGTAGATTGAAGAAAGAACAATAAAAAAAAATCTAAATCTTTGAAAATTCACTTTTATTGTGTCATATTATAGTACTTTTTTTCTGTTTCAGAATCAATGTGTGCAACCCGAGGGAGGGTGGCTGGGGAGGTTGGGACTTTATTTCTGCCACTGAAATACTTGGCTAGTTTCCATTTTTCATATCAGAAGAAAACACATCAGCTTCCCTCTGAAGCTTTTCCTTTGAGATCAGTAAAATAATAAACTCTACAGAAGTTCAGCCGCTAAAGAATTGGGTTTGCCATGAAAATATAGCATGTTGACAGGCTGGCCTTCAAGTCCCTTGGTTCCAATCAGGCATATCCAAGGCACTGGGGTTGCAACTAATAACAAGGTGATAACCTGATTTTTTTTTTTTTTTTTTTTGGTCGTCGTTGCTCTTTCTTCCCCATTGTGAGCTAAGGGCTATTCTAGGTTACCTCTTTGGTTGTCGTTTTAAGTTTTCTTCTTTATTGCTTGCGGAAATCCACCCCCTATTTTCTGTAAAGGAGAAACCTTTGTGAGGGGGTGGATAACAATTAGAGAAAAAAATGTAGTCATGTGTCACCAAGGCGCTACTATTAAATCTTGTTGTATAATCTCTGCTGCTAGTTTTTTGTGCTTCCAGGAATTAAATCTCTCAGTTCCTTTATGACATTTTGTACAATTATTTAAAGATGCCCTAGCAAATACGATAACTCCCAAAGTACTGCTTGACTGGAAAATATGTTTGAGCAACAGAATCTTAATTATCCCAATCTTATAAAAGCTCTCTATCCTTCCTGAGTTCATCACCACATATTCTAACTATCCTATATTGCCCAGTAGCTAATGCATAAAGTTCTAAAATAGGAAAATTGAACAGAAGAACCAAAATATGAAAAGTTGTACCATGTTCTCTCTCCCCCACACAGTTGTGTACATGCCTATTGATGCGTGTAGCCCCATCACTCCCAAATTAAATCTCCTCTCTTTACTGCAGGCGTGCATATCCATCCTATGGCTGTCCATAGGACATTCAAAATGTGCTATTGTCTGTCTAAAAGGATTCTCAGACTCAGTCTTTTAAAAATCTTAACATATAAGCCCAATCAAAAACAAAAATAGCAAAAAAAAAAAAAAAACCCAAACCTGTTGTCATCGAGTCGATTCTGGCAATAGTAAACACCTCCTCTTTTCCAGTGTTCTCTTTCTCAGTGAATGTCATCGTTTTTCATTCAACTGAAAGGCAGGAAATGAACTCATCTTGAATGTCAGCTCTATCTTATCTCTATATCTAATCCATTACCAAGTCCTGTTGATTTTACCACCTAGGTAGTCTTCAAGTCCTTTGACTCCACAATAGGTACATTTCCAACTCTATAGTTCAAAAAAAAAAAAAAAAAAAAAATCCTTTGACCAATTTTACTTTTTTAAAAGTAGATTTTACTTTTTAGAGAGTTTTATGTTTACAGAAACCTAAACTCTTTGTAGAAAATACAGAGAGTTCCCATATATCTCCCTCCCCTCTGCACACTATTTCTCCTATTATTAACATCTTGCATTCCTGTGGTACATTTGTTAGAACTGACAAGCCCATATTGGTATATTATTATTCACTAAAGTTCATAATACATTAGAGTTTGCAGTTTGTGTTTTACAGCCTTATGAGTTTTGACAAATGCATAATGTCACGTGTCCACCATTACACTATCACGAAATGCTATGATCATTTTTGACCTGAGCAACTGCAATATCTACCTAGCAGCAGTCTTCCTACATCTTGTCTTGATTCTTCTAGTTTATTCTCTATATGGCATCTGAAGTAATCGTTAAAAGAGCAGATCTTATCTTGTCATACCCCTGATTATAGGCCTTTGATTGTTTCCCATAGCTCTTTGGATAAGATTGAATTTCTTCAAAATGACCTAACAGGCCCCATATAAACTGTACTCTATAACCTACTGAAGGAAGAAGCCCAAGCTGCAGTGAAGGCATTGGCAAAAAACAAGTCTTCAGGAATGGACAGAATACCAACTTAGATGTTTCAGCAAGCGGATGCGGCACTGAAAGCACTCACTTGTCTATGCGAAGAAATTTGGAAGACAGCTACCTGGCAAACCAACTGCAAGTGACCCATATATATGCCTATTCCCAAGAAAGGTGATCCAACCAAATGTGGAAATTATCAAACAAAATCATTAATACCACACATAAGTAAAATTTTGCTGAAGATCATTCAAAAGCACATTCTTTGACAAGAAATGGCCAGAAATTACAAGCTGGATTCAGAAGAGGACGTGGAACAAAGGATATCATTGCTGATGTCAGATGGATCTTGGCTAAAAGCAGAGAATACCAGAAAGATGTTTGCCCGTGTTTTATTGACTATGCAAAGGCATTAGACTGTGTAGATCATAACAAATTACTGGTAAAATTGTGAAGAATGGGAATTCTAAAACACTTAATTGTGCTCATGAGAAACCTTTAAGTAGATAAAGAGGCAGTTGTTCAAACAGAACAAGGGGGTACTATGTGGTTTAAAGTCAGGAAAGGTGTGCATTAGGGTTGCTTCCTTTCACCAGACCTGTTTAATTTGTATGCTGAGCAAATAATCTGAGAAGCTGGACTATATGAAGAAGAACTGGGAATTAGAATTGGAGGAAGGCTCATCAACAACCTGCAATATGCAGATGACACAACATTACTTGCTGAAAGTGAGGAGGACTTGCAGCACTTACTGGTGAATATCAAAGACCACAGCCTTCAGTATGGATTTTACCTCAACATAAAGAAAACAAAAATCTTCTCAATTGGACCAATAAGTAACATCATGATCAATGAAGAAAAGATAGAAGTTGTCAAGGATTTCGTTTTACTTGTATCCATAATTGATGCCCATGGATACAGAGGTCATGAAATCAAATGACATATGCATTGGGAAAATGTGCTGCAAAACACCTCTTTAAAGTGTTGGAAAATCACCAAGACATATTATCATCAAACTTGCCAAAACCAGAGATAAAGAGAAAATTTTAAAAGCAGCCAGGGATAAAAGAAAGGTCTCCTACAAAGGAGAATCAATAACAATAAGTTCAGACTACTCAGCAGAAACCATGCAGGCAAGAAGGCAATGGGATGACATATATAGAGCACTGAAGGAGAAAAACTGCCAGCCAAGGATCATATATCCAGCAAAACTCTCTCTCAAATATGAAGGTGAAATTAAAACATTTACAGATAAAAACAAGCTTAGAGAATTTGCAAAAAACAAACCAAAGCTACAAGAAATACTAAAGGAAATTGTTCGGTCAGAAAACCAATAATATCAGATACCAGCACAACACAAGGTCATAGAACAGAACATCCTGATATCAACTCAAATAGGGAAATCACAAAAACAAATTAAGATTAATTTTAAAAAGAGAAAAAATGCTCAAAACAGGGAATCATTGAAGTCAATATGTACAAGATCACAATAATCAAAAAGAGGGACTAAATACAGGTGGCATAGAACTGCCATATGGAGAGGGATACAAGGCGATATAGGACAATACAAGTTAGGTTTTTATTTAGAAAAATAGGGGTAAATATTAAGGTAACCACAAAGAGGCATAACAACTCCATAACTCAAAATAAAAACAAAGAAAAACATAACGACTCAGCAAACATAAAGTCAAATACTATGAAAATGAGGAACACGCAATTTACAAAGAAAAACGTCTCAGCAAAAAAAAGTAAGTGGAAAAATGAAAGTTTCAACAACACACAAAAAGGCATCAAAATGACAGCACTAAACAAATACTTATCTATAATTACGCTGAATGTAAATGGACTAAACGCACCAATAAAGAGACAGAGAGTCTCAGAGTGGATAAAGAAACACGACCTGTCTATATGCTGCCTACAAGAGACACACCTTAGACTTAGAGACACAAACAAACTAAAAACTCAAAGGATGGAAAAAAATATATCAAGCAAACAATAAGCAAAAAAGAGCAGGAGTAGCAATATTAATTTCTGACAAAATAGACTTTAAAGTTAAATTCACCACAAAGGATAAAGAAGGACACTACATAATGATTAAAGGGACAATTGACCAGGAAGATATAACCATATTAAATATTTATGCACCCAATGACAGGGCTGCAAGATACATAAAACAAACTTTAACAGAACTGAAAAGTGAGATAGACACCTCCACAATTATAGTAGGAGACTTCAACATACCACTTTCGGAGAAGGACAGGACATCCAGTAAGAAGCTCAATAGAGACACGGAAGACCTAATTGCTACAATCAACCAACTTGACCTCATTGACTTATACAGAACACTCCACCCAACTGCTGCAAAGTATACTTTTTTTTCTAGCGTACATGGAACATTCTCTAGAATAGACCACATAGTAGGTCATAAAACAAACCTTTGCGAATCCAAAACATCAAAATACTACAAAGCATCTTCTCAGACCATGAGGCCATAAAAGTGGAAATCAATAACAGAAAAATTAGGGAAAAGAAATCAAATACTTGGAAAATGAACAATACCCTCCTGAAAAAAGACTGGGTTATAGAAGGCATTAAGGAGGGAATAAAGAAACTCATAGAATGAAACGAGTATGAAAACCCTTCCTATCAAAACCTCTGGGACACAGCAAAAGCAGTGCTCAGAGGTCAATTTATATCGATAAATGCACACATACATAAAAAAGAAAGAGCCAAAATCAGAGAACTGTCCCTACAACTTGAACAAATAGAAAGTGAGCAACAAAAGAATCCATCAGGCACCAGAAGAAAACAAATAATAAAAATTAGAGCTGAACTAAATGAATTAGAGAACAGAAAAACAATTGAAAGAATTAACCAAGCCAAAAGATGGTTCTTTGAAAAAATTAACAAAATTGATAAGCCGTTGACCAGACTGACTAAAGAAGTACAGGAAAGGAAACAAATAACCCGAATAAGAAACGTGATGGGCCACATCGCCACAGACCCAACTGAAATTAAAAGAATCATATCAGATTATTATGAAAAATTTACTCTAACAAATTTGCAAACCTTGAAGAAATGGATGAATTCCTGGAAAAACACTACCTACCTAAACTAACACAATCAGAAGTAGAACAACTAAATAGACCCATAACAATAAAAGAGATTGAAACGGTAATCAAAAAACTTCCAACAAAAAAAAGCCCTGGCCCGGATGGCTTTACTGCAGAGTTCTACCAAACTTTCAGGGAAGAGTTAACACCACTACTACTAAAAGTATTTCAAAGCATAGAAAATGACGGAATACTATCTAACTCATTCTATGAGGCCACCATATCCCTAATACCAAAACCAGGTAAAGACATCACAAAGAAAGAAAATTACAGACCTATATCCCTCATGAACACAGATGCAAAAATCCTCAACAAAATTCTAGCCAATAGAATTCAACAACATATCAAAAAAATAATCCACCACGACCAAGTGGAATTTATACCAGTTATGCAAGGCTGGTTTAATATTAGAAAAACCATTAATGTTTGTATATATAATAAAACAAAAGACAAAAACCACATGATCTTATCAATTGATGCAGAAAAGGCATTTGACAAAGCCCAACACCCATTCATGATAAAAACTCTCAGCAAAATAGGAATTGAAGGAAAATTCCTCAACATAATAAAGGGCATCTATACAAAGTCAACAGCCAACATCATTCTAAATGGAGAGAGCCTAAAAGCATTTCCCTTGAGAACGGGAACCAGACAAGAATGCCCTTTATCACCGTTCTTATTCAACATTGTGCTAGAGGTCCTAGCTAGAACAATTAGGCTAGACAAAGAAATAAAGGGCATCGGGATTGGCAAGGAGGAAGTAAAATTATCTCCATTTGCAGAAGACATGATCTTATACACAGAAAACCCTAAGGAATCCTCCAGAAAACTACTGAAACCAATAGAAGAGTTTGGCAGAGTCTCAGGTTATAAGATAAACATACAAAAATCACTTGGATTCCTCTACATCAACAAAAAGAACATCTAAGAGGAAATCACCAAATCAATACCATTCACAATAGCCCCCAAGAAGATAAAATACTTAGGAATAAATCTTACTAAAGATGTAAAAGACCTATACAAAGAAAACTACAAAGTACTACTGCAAGAAACTAAAAAGAACCTACTTAAGTGGAAAAACATACCTTGCTCATGGATAGGAAGACTTAACATAGTAAAAATGTCTATTCTACCAAAAGCCATCTATACATACAATGCACTTCCGATCCAAATTCCAATGTCATTTTTTGATGTGATGGAGAAACAAATCACCAACTTAATATGGAAGGGAAAGGAGACCCGGATAAGTAAAGCATTATTGAAAAAGAAGAAGAAAGTGGGAGGCCTCACTCTACCTGATTTTAGAACCTATTATACAGTCACAGTAGTCAAAACAGCCTGGTACTGGTACAACAACAGGCACATAGACCAATGGAACAGAATTGAGAACCCAGATATAAATCCATCCACATATGAGCAGCTGATATTTGACAAAACCCCAGTGTCAGTTAATTGGGGAAAAGATAGTCTTTTTAACAAATGGTGCTGGCATAACTGGATATCCATTTGCAAAAAAAATGAAACAGGACCCATACCTCACACCATGCACAAAAACTAACTCCAAGTGGATCAAAGACCTAAACATAAAGACTAAAACGATAAAGATCATGGAAGAAAAAATAGGGACAATGTTAGGAACCCTAATACAAGGCATAAACAGAATACAAAATATTACCAAAAATGACAAAGAGAAACCAGATAACTGGGAGCTCCTAAAAATCAAACACCTATGCTCATCTAAAGACTTCCCCAAAAGAGTAAAAAGACCACCTACAGATTGGGAAAAATTTTCAGCTATGACATCTCCGACCAGTGCCTGATCTCTAAAATCTATATGATTCTGTCAAAACTCAACCACAAAAAGACAAACAACCCAATCAAGAAGTGGGCAAAGGATATGAACATGCACTTCACTAAAGAAGATATTCAGGCAGCTAACAGATACATGAGAAAATGCTCTCGATCATTAGCCATTAGAGAAATGCAAATTAAAACTCCGATGAGATTCCATCTCACTCCAACAAGGCTGGCATTAATCCAAAGAACACAAAATAATACATGTTGGAGAGGCTGCGGAGAGATTGGAACTCTTATACACTGCTGGTGGGAATGTAAAATGGCACAACCACTTTGGAAATCTATCTGGTGTTTTCTTAAAAAGTTAGAAATAGAACTACCATACAACCCAGAAATCCCACTCCTCGAAATATACCCTAGAGAAATAAGAGCCTTCACACGAACGGATATATGCACACCCATGTTTATTGCAGCTCTGTTTACAATAGCAAAAAGCTGGAAGCAACCAAGGTGTCTGTCAACGGATGAATGGTTAAATAAATTGTGGTATATTCACACAATGGAATACTACGCATCGCTAAAGAACAGTGACGAATCTCTGAAACATTTCATAACATGGAGGAACCTGGAAGGCATTATGCTGAGCGAAATTAGTCAGAGACAAAAAGACAAATATTGTATAAGACTGCTATTATAAGATCTTGAGAAATAGTATAAGCTGAGAAGAACACATACTTTTGTGGTTACGAGGGGGGGAGGGAGGGAGGGTGGGAGAGGGTTATTTACTGATTAGTTAGTAGATAAGAACTACTTTAGGTGAAGGGAAGGACAATACTCAATACCTGGAAGGCCAGCTCAACTGGACTGGACCAAAAGCAAAGAAGTTTCCAGGATAAACTGAATGCTTCGAAGGTCAGCGGAGCAAGGGCGGGGGTTTGGGGACTATGGCTTAAGGGGACTTCTAAGTCAATTGGCAAAATAATACTATTATGAAAACATTCTGCATCCCACTTTGAAAAGTGGCATCTGGGGTCTTAAATGCTAACAAGAGGCCATCTAAGACGCATCAATTGGTCTCAACCCACGTGGATCAAAGGAGAATGAAGAACACCAAGGTCACACGACAACTAAGAGCCCAAGAGACAGAAAGGGCCACGTGAACCAGAGACCTACATCATCCTGAGACCAGAAAAACTAGTTGGTGCCCGGCCACAATCGATGACTGCCCTGACAGGGAGCACAACAGAGAACCCCTGAGGGAGCAGGAGATCAGTGGGATGCAGACCCCAAATTCTCATAAAAAGACCAGACTTAATGGTCTGACTGAGACTAGAAGAATCCCGGCGGTCATGTTCCCCAAACCTTCTGTTGGCCCAGGACAGGAACCATTCCCAAAGACAACTCATCAGACATGGAAGGGACTGGGCAATGGGTTGGAGAGAGATGCTGATGAAGAGTGAGCTACTTGTATCAGGTGGACACTTGAGACTGTGTTGGCATCTCCTGTCTGGAGGGGAGATAGGAGGGTGGAGAGGGTTGGAGGCTGGCAAAATTGTCACGAAAGGAGAGACTGGAAGGGCTGACTCATTAGGGGGAGAGTGAGTGGGAGTATGGAGTAAGGTGTATATAAGCTTATATGTGACAGACTGACTTGATTTGTAAACGTTCACTTAAAGCTCAATAAAAATTATTGAAAAAAATCTGATATCCAGAAATATAAACAAGTGTAAATATTTGTTGCAGTTTAAGAAGGCAGATGATACCTAAAATTATGGTACAGAACAAACTAAACATAGTCTTATAATTGACTTTATACATTAAAGTTTTACATATTACAATAGCAAGTTATTCTTTTCCCCTTTTAGGCTTGAAAGGTAATTTAAATCTAAATGATCTGAATTCTCCTTAAACGTTCTAAATAAAGAGAGCCCAAGTATTATTTAAATGATCTGAATTCTCCTTAAACGTTCTAAATAAAGAGAGCCCAAGTATTATTTAAGATGTATTTTCTGTGTATGTTTATTAGTGATTGCAATAAATTCTTATAAAATCTAAAAAAAAAAAAAAAGTGTTGGAAAGCAAAGATGTCACCTTGAGGACTAAGGTGTGCTTGACCCAGGCCATGGGATTTTCAGTCGCCTCTTATATATGTGAAAGCTGGATGGTGAATAAGGAAGACCAAAAGAAAATTGATGCCTTTGAATTGTGTTGGTTAAGAATATTTGAATATACTGTGGACTTCCAGAAGAATGAACAAATCTGTCTTGGAAGAAGTACAATCAGAAGCCTCCTTAGAAGCAAGGATGGAGAGATTACATCTCACATACTTTGGATATGTTATCAGGAGGGACCAGACCCTGGAGAAGGACATCATGCTTGGTAAAGTAGAGGGTCATCAATAAAGAGGAAGACTCTCAATGAGATGAACTGAAACAGTGGCTCCAACAGTGGGCTCAAACATAACAACCATTGTTCTGTTGCACACAGGGTCACTATGAGTAGGAATTGGCGTGACGGCACCTAACAACAACAACAAATATAACCTATCCAGAATCATGTTCCATCTTTCTCCAGTCATTGTCTGGAGTCTACTGTTACTTATTACACTTCCTACATCATTAGCCTCTCTTCTGTCTCAGAGCCTTTGCTGTTCTGCCTTCTTTTTTCCTAATTAACTCTTTGTCATCCTTCAGATTTCATCTCAAATGTTTTTTTCTCCATGGAAGCCACCCCCATGCTCAACCATGCAAACACACATACACATGCCAAAGCTGAACAAAACTACTCTGCTATTTTCTGTACAGAAGTATATTGAGCATATTATAGCTTATGATGATATTTTGTGATTGTCTGATAGATGTTAATTTCCCACCCTAAGTGCTTTGTTTCCTGAGGGAAAGAACCATGTCTCTTTCACTTACTTTTTTATCGAAAGCCCGTCAGTGTCTAAAATTTAGAACTAAAAAAAAAAAAAAAATTACTAAATGGAAAAATGATTAGATAAAGAATTATACTATGGCATTTACCAAATTTTTCTTTGCATTCTTCTGAATTCTTAGATTATTAAATCCTGGACTATTTGCCAGGTACTTATTTCCTAATTAAAAGCGTAGTTCTTATTGCAACTAAACAACTGTTTACCAAGCCCTATTTACTTTCAAAGAATTACATGAAAAGCTGAAGGTATCTTAAGATTACTCTTGTCTTCCTAAGCTTATATACATACCTATGTGAACGAAAAGAAGTAAACCCTGTTGCTGTACAGTCATAGTGGCCCTATAGGGTGCAAATTTTTATAGAAGCAGACTGCTACAACTTTCTCCCACAGAGTAGCTGGTGGTTTCAAACCACTAACGTTTCAGTTAGCAGCCAAGTGCTTTAACCACTGTGTCACCAGGGCTCCTTTAGAGATAATTAACAGTACATAATTATTTAAATGGTCAGCATTAACTTTGTGGAACAAACAATGAGTACAGTACTTACGATGCTCAGAAAATGTAGTAGATGAAGTAGTAAGAGATGTCTTTATGGAGGGGTAGAACTTTAAATAAAAGCTTAAATAGGATTTTGATAGCAATTATGAAGGGTAAGAGACAGATAGAAGAAAGAATAGTTTGAGATGAGTTCCCAAACCCAAAATGAGCAAATACGTGCAGAAGTCACAGACTATTCTGTTTAGAGTATAATGTTTGGCAGGCAAGTATGAAGATATAATTTTGGAAAGGAATAGTTAGGCAGTTCTGGATGAAACTTTCTTCATAATCAAGGTCTATCTATTCTTAGTCCGCTTTTCCCTGTTATTTTGATCTTCTATTTCTATGGAGCTGCTTGTTAAGGGTTTTTTTTTTTTTTTTTTTTTTAATTATTAATAGCAAAGGTCTTAGATTTATATAGCATCACAGGGACAATATCTACAGAGGCCAGTATATACTGCTTACAGCAGTATCTGTATAAGGACCTAATGGGCCACTGAGGAAGGGCAAGGTTAGCATCTCAGGCCACTAACACATGCGATGGATTTCTGGCACCAGCGGTATCAGAAAAATTTAAAGATCACAGAGGAGAATTTTAAAGATCTCCTTGAAGTTGGTGGCTTAAGTGCCGTTACTTGGAGGACTTTCACTGTTGATGAGCCTAACTTCTCTCCAAAGAACTTAAACTAAGATGATTTTAACCACAAATTGGATAGAACACAGTTGATTTATTACCAAACCCAAGGCAAATTCGGTGCCGTCGAGTCGATTCCGACTCATAGCGACCCTGTAGGACAGAGTAGAACTGCCCCATAGAGTTTCTAAGGAGCGCCCGGCTGATTCAAACTGCCGACCCTTTGGTTCGCAGCCGTAGCACTTAGCCACTATGCCACCAGGGTTTCCAGTTGATTAATTAGGAAATAGAATTCTATTATACTGATTATTTTTGGTTATAGATTTTATTTATAAATTTTCAACTTATGAAATATCATAGATACAAACAAAACTAGTCTTAGAAAGCAAAAGATAATCATCTTTGTCCAGCATCGACAGATGGTTTTACTGGATACTTGCGTCTTACCTTGAGTAGTGAACCTAGGTGTTGCCTTATAGAACCTAAACCACCCATAAGTGGAGATACTTCTTTAATTAGGTACTAGCATCCAAAGCAAGAACAGGTTTAAAAAAGAAATGGAAGTTTTAGTGAATTTCTATATGTATTGCTTGTCAAAACAATGGATGGGAAAGGTAACAATCAAAAATCTTGGAATAGGAAAAAAATAGACAACGACCCTTAGATAAAGGCAGGGAATGACAAACGAATGAATTTTCTCAGTATTGCTAGCTATTATCCTTAATTATTTTGTTATATAAATTATATACATTCATAAGGATAGGGAAAGAATTTATTTGAGTTTTGAATCTGAATTATTTTATCTCAAATCTCTTTAAAAATTTTTTTTATTTTGTTATTTTTGAGAATATACACAGCAAAACATAAACCAATTCCACAGTTCCTACATGTACAGTTTAGTAACATTGATTATATTCTTTGTGTTGTGCAACCATTCGCAGCCTCCTTTTCTGAATTGTTCCTTCCCTGTTAGCATAAATTCACTGCCTGCTAAGGTTCCTATCTAATCTTTCCAGCTGCTCTTGTCAGTTTGATCCCATATGAATAGCTCTTAAAAGAGCATAATGTTCAAGGCAGATATTCTTTACTAGTTTAAGCTAAACTATTGTTCAGTTTTAAGAAGACTTCAGGGTACATTTTTGGTTTAAGTTTTAAAGATTATCTCAGGGAATAGTTTCAGCGGTTCGTCTAACCTTCACGGCTCCAGGATGTCTGGAGTGCATGAGAATTTTAAATTCTGTTCTACATTTTCCCCTTTCTAATCAGAATTAATCTGTGGAATCTTTGATCAAAATGTTCAGTAATGGAAACTGGGCCCCATTCAGTTCTTCTGGTCTCATGGCAAAGGAGGCAGTTGTTCATTTTATTGACAATAATTATAATAATTGGCTAATCATCATTAAAACAACTATTTTTATTTAAAAAGTTTGATAACACAAATTTTCACAGAAATGAACTTCAGAGTTCCTGCTGACAGTAGTATTAAAAATCTTACAGTCAAATCGTAATGCATATAGAGAAGAACACATATCACAAATATTCATTTTGCTGAATTTTCATAACCAGACACACTCACAAAATCAGCTTCCAGATTAAGAAACAGATTGCTACCAGAATTCTAGAATCTCTCCTTCCATATGCTATTCCACTATCCTTGATTTATAAAGACGTGGATTAGTTTGACTCTTTCTGTGCTTCATGCATGTTCTTCTTTCTGTACTTCATATTGCATATACTTTTTTATATATGGCTTCTTCAACATTATGTCTGTGAGGTCCATTCATAGTGTTGGGCATTTGACTAATTCTCTTGGGGCTATGATAAATAATGCCAGCATGGAAATTCTTGTACGTACCTTTTAGTGAATATATGTATGCTTTTCTCTTGACTATTACCTGGGGGTGAAATTGCCAGAGGAGCTGAGCATAATACTTCCAAATTGGTTGTATCAATTTCAGCTCCACAGGTAGTGCACGAGAGTTCTAGTTGCTCCACACTCTTGGCAACACTTGTTATCTTCCATCTTTTAAATTTTAGTGATTCTGCTAGGTGCGTGGTAGTATCTCATGGTTTTACTTTGCATTGCCCTGGTGAGTACATTTTCATTTATTTGTTGGCTTTTGCCATCGTCTTTTGTGAAAGGTCAGCTCAAGTCTTTTGTAGGGTGCCATTATTTTGTAATACTGAACCAGAGAAAGGTTATAATATATGAAATTAATGTTTTCATCTTCAAGTGGAAGGTTCCTTCAGCTCACACATGTGCTGCCATCAACTAAAAAGGTGTAGCATCATATAGAAAAGTATTTCATCTAGGTTCAACTTTGTTGGAGTATAATTTTTCATAGTAAGGAGTTATGATCTTCTTTACATCTGTTGGATCAGTCATGATGTCACCAATTTCATTTCTTGATTTGGTTATCTGCCTCTTCTTTTTTTTTTTCTTTTGTCAATCTAGGCAGTGGTTTGTCTATTTATTGATCCTTTCAAAGAACCAACTTCTAGTTTTGTTGATCCCGTCTATTGTTTTTCTATTTTGTTTATTTTTGTGCTGGTCTTTATTATTTCCTTTTTTCTGGTAGCTTTTGGCTTCTTTTCCTCTTCCTTTTTTGTTAGTTCAAGTTGTTGGTTTAAATTAATGATTTTGATCTATCTCCTTTTTTAATGTAGGTGTTTATTGCTATGAATTTCTAAGTACAGTTTTTGCTATGTCCCAAAGGTTTTGATATGGTATGTTTTCATTGCATTTTTTTTTTTAATTGTGCTTTAGGTGAAAGTTTACAGCTCAAGTTAATTTCTCATGAAAAAATTTATACACATATTGTTATGTGAGCATAGTTGCAATCTCCGTAATGTGATAGCACACTCCCCCTTTCCACTCTGGGTTTCCTGTGCCCATTCAACCACCTCCTATTCCATTCTACCTTCTCACCTCACCTCCAGACAGGAGCTGTCCATTTAGTCTCGTGTATCTACTTGAACTAAGAAGCACACGCTTCGTGAGTATTATTTTATGCTTTATAGTCCAGTCTAATCCTTGTCTGAAAAGTTGTCTTCAGGAATGGTTAACAGAGAGTCCGGGGGCTATGTCTTCTGGGGTTCTTCTAGTCTCAGTCAGACTAGTAAGTCTGGTCTTTTTAAGTGAAATTGAGTTCTGCATCACACTTTTCTGCTCCCCCAGGGACTCTCTGTTGTGTTCCCTGTCAGGGCGGTCATTGGTGGTAGCTGGATACCATATAGTTCTTCTGGTCTCAGGCTGATGGAGTCCCTGGTTTATGTGGCCTTTTTGTCTCTTGGGCTAATATTTACCTTGTGTCTTTGGTGTTCTTCATTCTCCTTTGCTTCTGGTGGGTTGGGACCAACTAATGCATTTTAGATGGCTACTCACAAGCTTTTAAGACCCCAGATGCCACTCACCAAAGTGGGATGCAGAGCATTTTCTTAATAAACTTTGTTACGCCAATTGACCTAGATGTCTCCTGAAACCATGGTCCCCAGACCTCTGCCCCTGCTACCCTGTCCCTCAAAATGTTTGGTTGTATTCAGGAAACTTCTTAGCTTTTGGTTTAGTCTAGTTGTGCTGACTTCCCTTGTGTTGTGTGCTATCCTTCCCTTCACCTAAGACAGTTCTTGTTTTATCTAGATAGTGAATTTCTCTCTCCCTCCCTCCCCACCCACGTAACTATCAAACAATGTTTTCTTCTGTGTTTAAACCTTTTCTTGAGTTCTTATAATATGGTCTCATACGCTATTTGTCGTGTTGCGACTGACTAGTTTTACTCAGCATAATGCCTTCCAGATTATTCCATGTTGTGAGATCTTTCACGGATTCATCATTGTTCTTTATCATTGCATAGTATTCCATTGTGTGACTATACCATAATTTGTTTATCCATCCATTTGTTGATGGGCACCTAGGTTGTTTCCATCTTTTTGCTATTGTGAACAGTGCCGCAGTGAACATGGGTGTGCATATATCTATTCATGTGATGGCTTTTATCTCTCTAGGATATATTCCAAGGAGTGGGATTGCTGGATCGTATGGTAGTTCTATTCCTAGCTTTTTAAGGAAGCACTAAATTGATTTCCAAAGTGGTTGTACCATTTTACATTCCCACTAGAAGTGTGTAAGTGTTCCAGTCTCTCCACAACCTCTCCAGCATTTATGACTTTGTGTTTTTTGAATTAATGCTAGCTTGGTGAGACATAGTTTTGATTTGCATTTCTCTAATGGCTAATGATCATGAGCATTGTATCTGGTAGCTGCCTGAATGTCTTCTTTAGTGAAGTGCGTGTTCATATCCTTTGCCCATTTTTTAATTGGGTTATTTTCCTTTTGTTGTTGAGGTTTTGCAGTATCTCGTAGATTTTAGAGATTAGACCTTTATCGGATATGTCACAGCCGAAAATTTATTTCCCAGCCTATAGGTTGTCTTTTTACTCTCGGTGAAGTCTTTTGATGAGCATAAGTGTTTGATTTTTAGGAACTCCCAGTTATCTAGTTTCTCTTCTGGTGCTTGTGCATTATTAGTTATGTTTTGTATTCTGTTTATGCCATGTATTAGGACTCCTAGCATTGTCCCTATTTTTGTTTCCGTGATCTTTATCATTTTAGATTTTATGTTTAGGTTTTTGATCCATTCTGAGTTAGTTTTTGTGCATGTTGTGAGGTATGGGTCTTGTTTCTTTTTTTGCAAATGGATATCCAGTTATGCCATCACCATTTGTTAAAGAGACTGTCTTTTCCCCATTTAATGGACTTTGGGCCTTTGTCAAATATCAGCTGCTCATAGGTGGATGTGTGTTTTCATTTTTGTTTGATTCAAGGAATTTTTTAGTTTCACTTTGGTTTCTTCTGTGGCCCAATAGTCTTTTAGTAGTGTATTATGTAGTTTCCTTTTTTTTTTTTTTTCCTTGTTTTTCCCGTTCTTTATTTCTAGCTTCATACCATTATGGTCAGAGAAGATGCTTTGTATAATTTCAATCTTTTTAAGTTTGTTGAGACTTGTTTTGTGTCCTAGCATGTGATCTACTCTGGAATATGATCTATGTGCACTGGTGAAGAAAGTGTATTTTTCTGATGCTTAATGGAGTATTATATATATATCTGTTGTGTTCAATTCATTTATGGCTTTATTTAAGTTCTCATTGTCCTTAGTGATCTTTTTAATATTCTGTCTATAATTGAAAGTGATTTGTTGAAGTCCCCTACTATTATTGTGGAGTTGTCTATTTCTCTTTTCATGTTAGTCAGTATTTGTTTCATGTATTTTGGTGTGTTGCTATTAGGTACATATATATTTATAATTGTTACATCTTCTTGTTGGATTGACCCTTTTATTATTATGTAATGTCTTTATCTCTTGTAATAGATTTTGATTTAAAGACCATTTTATCTGATATCAGTGTGGCCATCTTTGCTCTTTTTTCTTTGCTGATTGCATCAAATATTTTTTTCCATCCTTTTATTTTCAGTCTGTTTGTGTCCTTATGTCAAAGATGTGTTTCTTGTAGACAGCAAAAGGATGAATCATGTCTTTTTTAACTATTCTTCTACTCTCTGCCTTTTGCATGGGGTATTTAGACCATTTACATTTAAAGTTATACTGAAAATGAAATGTCTACCTTGCTCATTCTTCTATTTCTTTTTGATTGTTGCATATTGTCTTCGTTTTTTTATTCTGATTTTTTAAATTATTGTTTGTATTTTGTTGCTTTCCTGTGATAAGCCTCTTTGCTTTTTTCCTTCTTCTCTTCTGAATTACTTTTCTTGATGATTTCTTTCATCTATTACATGACACAAGTTACAATTTTGTGTGTTTAACATATGAACAGGATTTAACTTAATAGAACCTTAACATGATAAATTTACTCCTGATATGCTCCTCCCTCCGCCTTTTCTGTTGGTGTGTGTCTCCATTAACATCAATATACAACCCGTAGTCGATAAGTTTATTTCGTGCTTGTTTCTTACAAACTTGATGTATTGTTTGAGGGATTTAATTATTGAGTTTATCCCCTGAAAATATTGTATGCTTGGTTCTTATGATTGCCTGTGTTGTTATGTTTTTTAGAGATCTTTTCCCCCCTTTTGTTTATTTATTTATTTATTTACACCTCTCCCCTTCCCCATGTATTGTTGTTATTGTTAGGTGCCATCCAGTTGGCTCTGACTCATAGCGGCTGTACCTATAACAGAACGAAACACTGCCTGGTCCTGCAACATCCTCATGATCATTGTTATGCTTGAGCCCCTTGTTGTAGCCACTGTGTCAATCCATCTCATTGAGAGTCTTCCTCTTTTTCGCTGACACTCCAGTTTACCAAGCATGATACCATTCTCCAGAAACTGGTCACTGCTAATAACATGTTCAAAGTATGTGAGATGAATTCTCATCATCCTCGATTCTAAGGAGCATTCTGGCTATACTTCTTCCAAGACAGATTTATTTATTCTTTTGGCAGTCCATGGTATATTCAATATTCTTTGCCAATGCCACAATTCTAAGGTGTCGATTCTTCTACAGTCTTCCTTATTCATCGTCCAGCTTTTGCATGCATCCGAGACAATTGAAAATATCATGTCTTGAGTCAGGCCCACCTTAGTCCTAAAAGTGACATCTTTACTTTTGAAGACTTTAAAGAGGTCTTTTGTAGCATATTTGCCCAATGCAACGCGTCTTTTGATTTCTTGACTGCTGTTTCCATGGATGTTGATTGTGAATCCAAGTAAAATGAAATCCTTGACAACTTCAATCTTTTCTCCGTTTATCATGATGTTGCTTATTGGTCCAGTTGTGAGGATTTTTGTTTTCTTTATGTTGAAGTGTAATCTATACCGCAGGCTGTGGTCTTTGATCTTCCTCAGTAAGTGCTTCAAGTTCTTTTCAGTTTCAGCAAGCAAGGTTGTGCCATCTGCCTAATGCAGGTTGTTAGTGAGTCTTCCTCCAATCCTGATGGCACGTTTGTCTTCATATGGTCCAGCTTCTCATATTATTTGCTCATCATACAGATTGAATAGGTATGGTGAAAGGATACAACCCAGATGCACACCTTTCCTGACTTTAAAGCAGGCAGCATCCTCTTGTTCTGTTTGAATGACTGCCTGTAGGCCTATGTACAGGTTCCTCATGATCACAATTAAGTGTTCTGGAATTCTCATTCTTCACAACATTATCCATAATTCGTTATGATCCACACATTCGAATGCCTTTGGATAGTCAACAAAACACAGGTAAGCATCTTTCTGGTATTTTCTGTTTTCTGCCAGGATCCATCTGACATTAGCAATGATATCCCTCATTACATGTCCTCTTCTGAATCCAGCTTGAATTTCTGGCAGTTCTCTGTCAATGTACTGCTGCAACCATTACTGTGGTGTGTGATATTAATGATATTGTTTGATAATTTCCACATTCAGTTGGATCACCTTTCTTTGGAATAGGCATAAATATGTATCTCTTCTGGTCAGTTGGCAATGTAGTTGTCTTCCACATTTCTTGCAATAGATAAGTGAGCCATTCCAGTGCTGCATCTGTTTGTTGAAACATCTCAATTGGTTTTCTGTCAATTCCTGAACCCTTATTTTCATCAATGCCTTCAAGGCACCTTAGACTTCTTCCTTCAGTAACATCAGTTCTCGATCATATGTTACCTCCTGAAATGGTGGCGTTTCAACCAGTTCTTTTTGGTAGAGTGACCCTGTGTATTCCTTCCATCTTCTTTTGATGCTTCCTGCATCATTCAGTATTTTTCCCATAGAATTCTTCGATATTGCAATTTAGGGCTTGAATTTTTTCTTCAGTTCTTTCAGCTTGAGAAATGCTGAGTATGTTCTTCTCTTTTGTTTTTCTAACTCCAGTTCTTTGCACGTGTCATTATAGTCTTTATTTTGTCTTCTTTAACTGCTCTTTGAAATCTGTTCAGCTCTTTTATTTCATCATTTCTTCCATTTGCTTTAGCTACTGGGCATTCAAGAGCGAGTTTCAGAGTCTCTCCTGATATCCATTTTGGTTTTTTATTTCTTTCCTGTTTTTTTAATGATGTTTTGATTTCTTCATTTATGATATCCTTGATGTCATTCCACAACTTTTCTAGTTTTCGGTCCTTCATTTTCAGTGCATCAAATCTATTCTTAAGATGGTCTCTAAATTTATGTGGGATATACTCAAGGTGGTACTTTGGCTTTCATGGACTTTTTCTAATTTTCTTCAGGTTCAGCTTGAACTTGCATATAAGCAATTGATGGAATTGATGGTCTGCCCCACAGGTGGTCCCTGGCCTTGTTCTGACTGATGATATTGAGCTTTTCCTTCATCTCTTTCCACAGATGTAGTCGATTTGATAGCTGTGTATTTCATCCGGCAAGATCCACATGTATAGTCACAGTTTAAAAAAAAAGGTATTTGCATTGAAAAAGTGGTTGGTCTTGCAAAATTCTATAATGAGATCTCCAGCATTGTTTCTATCATAAAGGCTGTGTTTTCCAACTACCAGCCCTTCTTGTCTTCAGCTTTCAAATTCCAATCGCCAATAATTACCAATGCATCCTAATTGCATGTTTGATCAATTTCAGACTGCAGAAGTTGGTAAAAATCTTCAGTTTCATCTTTGGCCTTAATGATTGTTCGGTAAATTTGAATAGTGTTTGTATTAAGTGGTCTTCATTGTAGGTGTGTGGATATTATCCTATCACTGACAGCAGTGTACTTCAGGACAGATCTTGAAATGTCCTTTTTTACAATGAATGCAACACTATCCCTTTTCAATTTGTCATTCTTGGCATAACAGACCATATGATTGTGTGACTAAAAATGGCCAATACCAGTCCATTTCAGATCACTACTTCCTAGGATATTGATGTTTATGCATTCCATTTCATTTTTGATGATTTCCAATTTTACTAGGCTCATACATCATATGTGCCATGTTCCAGTTATTAATGGATGTTTGCAGCGTTTCTTCTCATTTTGAGTCGTGTCATATGAGCAAATGAAAGTCCCAAAAGCTTGACTCCAGCCATGTCATTAAGATTGACTCTACTTTGAGGAGGCAGCTCTTCCCTAGATGATTATGAGTGCTTCTGCACCAGAGGGGCTTGTCTTCAGGCACTCTATCAGGCCATGTCCAGCTGTGATTTATAAGGTTTTCACTGGCTAATTTTTTGAGAAGTAGATGGCCAGGTCCTTCTTCCTAGTCTATCTTAGTCTAGAAGCTCAGCTGAAACCTGTCTACCATGGGTAACCCTGCTGGTGTTTGAATACCAGTGGCATAGCTTCTAGCATTGCAGCAACATGCAAGCCCCCACAGTATGACAGACTGACAGATGCATGTATAGATATGAGTATTTATTTAATCTATTTGGAGTATTCCTTTGAGTAATACTTAGAAAGATGGTCTAATAGTGGTACATTTCCAGAGCTTCTATTTGTTTGGGACTGTCTTGATTTCCCCTTCATTTTTGCATAACAGCTTTACTGGGTAAAGAATTCTAGGTTGTCAATTGTTTTTGTTCAATAATTTATGTGTTACTCCATTGTCTTCTGGCCTCTAGATTTTCTAGGAGAAATCTGCACTGATTTTCATGAACATTCCTTGGTAGGTTGTATTGTGTTTTTCTCTTACTGCTTTCAGAATTATCTTCTTGTCTTTGGTTTTCAAGAATTTTTGGGGGATATGGCATGGAGTTAACCTTTTTGTGCCTCTTGTGATTTGGGTTCCTGTACCTGCCTGTATTTTCAGGCTTGGTTCTCTGTTCAGTCTGGGAAATTTTCTGATTATCTCTTGGAAAATTGTTTCTGTGCCTTTATTATTATCATGGTGCTCTGGGATTCCAGTAATTCTGATGTTAAATTTCTTAATTGAGTCCTATATTTCCTTATGAGTTTGTTCACTTTTCTTTGTACTCTTTGTTCCAGTAGTTCTTTGTTTTATTTATTTATTCTTTTATGTTTTCAATGTCCTTGTTGAGTCGCCCATTTTGTTCCTCCATTTGTTTCCTAATCTCCACTAGTTTGTTTTCTGTGTGCTTTTTAGTTTCTTTAAACATATTTACCACCATAATCTAAAAATGATCAATTATTTGCCTTAGTCTGGACTTGGTAGAGAAATTTTCTCTTCTTCATATTTTGCTTTTGATGTGTTCTTCTCTTGTGATTTTGTGTGTTTTACTATTTTTTTGTTGAACTTGGGCTATTTTGTTATCTTTTTTTATTTTACTTTTTGTATTCTGGCTTCTGTGGGAAATTTTTCTGATTGGGTGCCCTGGTGGTGCAGCAACCAAGTACATGGCTACCAACCAAAAGGATGGGGCTCATACCATCCAGCCACTCCATGGGAGAATGATGTGGCACCCTACCTCCACAAAGGCTCACAACCCTCGGAACCCCACTGTGAAGCTCCACACTTCACCGCAGGGTTGCTATGAATCAGAATCGACCCAGCAACAGCAGGCTTGGTATCTTCCCTTGAGAACCACTAGAGGGTATTCATATCTTTAGGTTTTTTTTCCAGTGCTGATTTAAGAGTTCTGGATGCTCGATCTCTGGAATTCAATACACATGCGCTGAGGTGGAGGGTTAAGCTGGTTGCAGATGCTGACATAAGTGGTGGGACTCAGCTTCCCTGTGTCCGGGGTAGGAGGATTTCTGTCTTTTCTTAGTGGGCACCCCTGCACAGGCTCTCATGTGGTGTTCCACTGTGGGCAGGGAGCCAGCCTTTTCCTTCTGTCTCGCCTGCCAGTCTGAAGTATTCCCTTTGCCTTGCTCCTCTTGCAGTCCCTCCTGGTCCTAGTGCCCATCCGTCTTGGCCTCAGTGAGATTCAACTGCAATCTCTGGCAGCACCACAGTCTCCTTTTGCCACCTCCCAATTGCTTGGTCCACAACCTCCTACAGCCAAGATGTGCTGCTCTGAAAATACCAGGCTACAGCTCCCTCAGATTAGCTCCCTTTTTGTGTTCTCTGGGGTGTTACCCAGCCACCTCCCAAAATGACTGTGATGAACAAGTGCTCCCGATGTTATCAGGTAGAGTCTCCTAGCTTATGTGCCATTCCTGCTCCTCCTCTCCACCACTTCTGGACTCTACCCCAACTGTCCAATATCTCAGTTGCCATACAGAGTTCTGAGATCTTAGTCTGTGCTTGTTTTTGTTTGTTGTTCAGTGAGTTAGTTGTTGGGAGAGTAAATGGGAGCATTTACTTACTTTGCCATCTTGCTCTGCCCTCTATGCACCATTCTCGAAGCATGTCTTTTCATTCAGATTAAATGAATTACCTTCTAAATTAGTTTGCTAATCTTTTATTAGAAGTTTGCCTGGGCATGTATGAAAAATGAAGCAATAGCTGTTAACGTGTTACTCAATTAGCAAAAAAATAACCTCTCAAACAGTGAGATATTGCCAGTTCTACATCAATGTCATCAGATGCTTTATCTGTTTAATTCCAATAATATTTCAGTAATCATAACTGAAATATCTAAAGTGAAAGAGCTGACCTTATCATGAATGCTATTATAAATTCAGTTAGAAGTTCAGCCTTGACTATAAAAGGTTTTTTTTTTTTTTTTAGTAACAGCATGAGTACAAATTTTGTTGTGGCATACCTCTGTGGTCAAAACAATATTCTAATAAAGCAAGAAAACCATGGAGCAGAAATGTAATTGAAATTGGATGTGGTGCATAAGTAATTCAAAATTATATTCACACAATATCTAATATTCTATTAATATTTTATAAAAACAGTTGTCAGAATTTACAAAAATGTTAGATATGTGCATAATAACTAAACCACAAGCTTTTTTACTAAGACTGACGTTGAACACAAACAAAAATCTGCACGGCAGTAGGTTCTTTCCCTTTGCCCATCAACAAGTAGATGTTGGAAATTCATGAACCTTCTTTGAAGTGCTGCTTTCAAAATCAACCTAGATGCCCTGCAAATGTTTTGAATTTCTGTATGAGTTCACTACCTTTATTGTTGTGTTAAAACCGATTGTAAAACTTTAATCAAAATACCAATTAATCGAGGCCACAAAATTAATCCTTTGAAATTGATAGTATATTGAAATTATTAAAAACAAAGCTTGCAAGCAGAAAGGCATCCAAATTCAATCCTACCAAGTAAGGTTAAATTGCACAAATTAAGGAATGAATGTTTAATAAAGTACTAGATTTAATTTTGAAATTCTATAATTGCAGTTTGAAACATCTTGAATTTTGGGAAGAATTATTTGATATAGTTACTATTTTTAATTGGACATTTGCATTTTTACCTCAATAGAATGAAATTGATTGAGACTGTCTAAAATATTGTCTCATATAAATTTGGCAAAAGATTCAAGAAAATTATAAATAGGAAGCTTATTTGATGCATTTTTTCATTTGAAATAAACCTTTGGGGACTCTAAACATATGCATAACTGGGGAGCTCTTGAACTTTCTGGTTTTATAAGTTAGTAGGTAATGAGTGGAGTAAGAGACAATTCAAGAGTTGCTATTTTATTAGTAGAATGGGGCACACATTTCCCATACCAAACTGTATGCAAAGAATAGGAAAATTCTAAAGATAGGTAGATAGCTAGATGTATCTTTATTTAGATGTATATAAATAATATGTATATGCATATTCACACAGAGAGCTGGAACAAAATGTAGAATTAAAGGGAAGTGACATTTGTAGGAAAACTGGCATCAGGGAATGGAAGAATACATACCAAATTCAAGACAGCAGTTACCTATGAGGAGGGAGAGAGGCTTCAACTGTATCTATATTTTTATTAAAAAAAAAAAAAATCAAAGCTCTGAAGCAAGTTTGGGAACATGCTGATGTTCATATATTTGCGTGGTACTCGATTAAGTTTTTCTATATTTTTTATAATTTTTAAATACTCTATCATTAATTATTTTAATTTGTTTAATAGAGAAGCAGAGACAAAACAGAGGTCAGAAGGGAATTAAGAAAAATACACCTCCCTGCAAGTTTCACGAGACTCAATTTTTGAAGCTGGAATCTTAAGGAGCACTTCAAACCAAAGATGATTGAGTTTGCTGTGTAGTCGGCAGTCTGAGCAATAGCAGATTTCACAACACAGAAGGGATTCATATTTTTAGGTCACTGTCTGAGCCCTTGGAAACACTGGTGGCATAGTGGTTAAGTGCTACGACTGCTAACCAAAGGGTTGGCAGTTTGAATCCACCAAGTGCTCCTTGGAAACTCTATGGGGCAGTTCTACTGTGTCCTATAGGGTTGCTATGAGTCGGAATCAACTCGACAGCATTGGGTTTGGTTTGGTTTTTTTGGTCTGAGCCCTGCGGGGGCAGTGGTTAGGTGCTTGGCTATTAATTGAAAAGTGGGCATTTTGAACCCACCAGGCAACCCACAGGAGAAAGACGTGGCAGTTTGCTTCCGTAAAGATTTACAGTCTTGGAAACCCTATGGGGCAGTTCTGCTCTTCATGACTCAGAATTGGCTTGGTGGCAATGGGTTTTCTTTCAGTTTTGGGGTCAGAGGCTGAATTAAATGACCTCTTATTTTTTTTAAAAAAAAGTTTGTGATGGCAGTGCTACAACATGGTGGAGCTTATTTTTATTATCACGTAAAGGACATATGTTTTATTAATTACTTTTTTATAATTATAGTATTTGGTCCTGATAACAACATTGTAAGATTAAAAAAAAAACACCCATTGCTGCTGGGTCGATTACGACTCATAGTGACCCAATAGGACAGAGTTGAACTGCCTGGCAGTGATTCCAAGGCTGTAAATCTTTACGGAAGCAGAGGGCCACATCTTTCCGCCACAGAGAGGCTGATGGGTTTGGACTGCTGACCTTTTGGTTAGCAGCAGTGCTTAACCACTGCACCACCAGGATTCCCTAAAAGATAAAAAGGGAGACCATTATTATCCCCATTTTGGAGACTAGCAACCAGGCTCGATCTTCTTCAGTGCCCGATGCCAAAGAGCTAATCTATGGTATGGAAAATGTTAAAGTTCATGTTTCCTAACGCTTGGCATTTCAAAACTCTTTCTGGCACACTATCCCTGACACCTCCACAATGGGATTTCTTTAAGTGTTGATTTTTCCTATCAAATTATCTTATCTTCTATCATCAATATTTTAGTTATCTGTTAATATTGTGAGAAGAGATTCCTATATTAGAAGAAAAGATAAATGGAAGCCCTTCTGAGATACCCTGTAACTCCAAAGTTCTATGATGTCTAGGTTCCCGTAATTTCACAGCCTGCATTTTAGAGAAAGCACGTCATCTTTTTCTCAATTTATGAAATTCAAGTAGACAGAAAGAAGCACCGAGAAAATAGATACTATATGTATGAAAATCATACATGTATTTTCAGGCAAATGCCTGTTTTATGTAATTTTTAAAAATATATTAAGCATAATTATAATGAATTATGATTTACTTTTTATGATATTGCAAGTATCTCCTTGTTTATAAACTTAAAATAGAGAAAATATCTCTAGGCATATTTACATACATTTTTGGTACAGAAAATATGGTCTCCACAGTGTATTAACCCAAAACCTAGAGTTAAAGGTCAATATTAATAATAAAATAAACAAGTGCTAAGTCCTGAAACCCTGGTGGCTCAGTGGTTAAGAGCTTGGCTGCTAACCAAAAGACTGGCAGTTCAAATCCACCAGCTGCTCCTTGGAAACCCTATGGGGCAGTTCTACTCTGTCCTATGGGGTCACTATGAGTCAGAATCAACTCGATGGCAACAGGTTTGTTTTTTTTAGTTTTTGGCTAAGTCAAAACCTTTAAAAAGTCTGTGTTATTAAATAGTTATGACTTTTCTTTTATAGCCTGGAGGCCAATAATTTATTTCAAATTTCTCTTAACTTTACCTCCTACCTTCTTGTTCATCACTTCTTTTAAAAAAGCTAAGCCCTAAAGCAGATATTAGAACAGAAAAGTTTTCTGTTGTTCATGCTCTGTCTCCATCTCAAGATGCCTACATACTTTTATTTCTCCATTTCTTTTAAAATTGATTTCCCTTAATTTCTCCCACTGAGGCATCATTAATATATCTGCTGATTCTTACATGTTCCAAGAGCCATGTAATGCGGAAATCTTCTATGGAAAAAAAAAAAAAAGTTACAGAGTGAAACAAGGCTGATGTCTAACTTTCTTATGTTGATTGGATCTAAAAAAAGTAATAAAAGAAGGACTTATTTATGGTGTGTGGCTAAATCTACAGAAGTCTTGGTGGTACAATTATTTTGAGCTCACCTGCTAGCCAAAAGTTTGGCGGTTTGAACCCACTCAGTGACTTCTCAGAAGAAAGATCTGGCCATTTGCTCTCATAAAGATTACAGACTAGAAAACCCTATTCGGCAGTCCTACTCTGTCACACGGGGTCACTGTAAGTTGAAACCCACTCATGACACCCAACAACAATATTAACAGCTAAATTTAAAAGAAAGGAAACATTTAAAGACCATGAATGATATTGTGATAGCTCAGGAAGAATGGCAAAGTCAATGCATTTGCTTTATTAGTGGTATTTGTTATTGTTTATTCATACAGTAAACATCATTAGACACTGTTTTCAACAAAGCTGTATCCTTTGACAATTACATGATCCATGTAAGTAATGCTTGATTTTACTAGTGAATCATAATTATTCCTAATTAATAAATTTAGAACAACAAACGCTATTTCTAGGCTTTGTCAATGTAAATAGACTTCTTTTCTAATAAAAATTAGTTCAGTTGTCAACCCATTGCACAGGAATTAAAAATTATACCAAAAAGTATATTCTAAAGACAAAAAAAACCCTGGCTTATATGCCTATTCTCCCCACCTAATTATTCTCTGGCTGGCCTAGACAGCCTTTGCATTAGTATCTTTTTTTAAATCTTCCATTATTTTCATAAAACTAAGCAAACACACACATGACACATAGGAAGTGATTGTGGAAAAGTCAAGCTAATATTCTCTTAATGGTTTTAAACACTTTAAATTTATATATTTCATTAATATTTCTTCATGTAGTTGGTATACACACATATATGTATTTGCATATGTATTTTTCATATAGTTGGCATACTTTAGCAAGGATTCTATCATTATAAATTGAAAAATCTCCCAATGGAAAGAGAATATAATTGTTTAAATGCTAAAATAAATTTTCATAATTTGAGATTGTCTAATATATGTTAAGCTCGATTTCAGAATTAGTAGTTAAGTTCCTATAAGGAAGAAATTCTGCCATACTTTTTTTTTTTTTAATCATTCACAGTACCCAGCAGCAGTGTTCAGACCACAGTAGGAACTCAGAAACATTCCCTTGATATGTTTCCACGTTCTTTATGTTCAGAAGAGACCACGTGATCCTAGTCCCTGTGCTTGAAGACTACAATATTGTGAGAGGTGTCACTTGTGTTAATCTTGGTCTCTGTGCCCTGTGGTTCTTTGCGAACTTTTTATTTTTAACCAGTGACTTGAATAAAACTAGAGGGCACTGTCAACCCTTTACATTTTAGTATTATACAGCATAATAATCTTAGAGTGATACCCATGGATATGGAACATCAAGGAAGTCGGTTGTATATACGGAAAGAATAAAGCTGACAGTGAAGACAGTAGTAAAGATGAAAGAGACCATAGGATCCAATTCATTCATTCAACAGCCATTTATTGAGAACCTACTTTATATAGGTATTGTGCTAGGTGCTTGGGAAATATTAGCAAAACTAACGATTACGACTCATTCCTAATGAGAGCATAAGTTTACAGTAAGACAGACACAATAGATAGATATATAAAAAATAAATAAGTGTACCATACTGTAAATGTATTTTGTTGTTGTTAAATGCCATCGAGTCTTATAGCAACTCTTTTTTTTTTTTTTTTTTTTTATACAATAGAACAAAACACTGTCTGGTCCTGTGCCATCCTCACAGTCATTATTATGTTTGAGCCCATTGTTGCAGCCACTGTGTCAATCCTTCTGATCCAGGGTCTTCCTCTTTTTCACTGACCTTCCACTTTTCCAAGCATGATGTCCTTCTCCAGGGACTGGTCCCTCCTGATAACATGTCCAAAGTACATAAGACAAAATTTTGCCATCCTTACTTCTAAGGACCACTCTGGCTGTACTTCTTCAAGACCCTTGTTCATTCTTCTTGCAGTCCATGGTATATTCAATACCAAAACAAAAACCATTGCTATCGAGTTGATTCTGACTCATAGCAACCCTATAGGACAGAGTAGAACTGCCCCATAGAGTTTCCAAGGAGCACCTGGTGGATTCAAACTGCTGACCTTTTGGTTAGCAGCTGTAGCACTTAATCATTATGCTGCTAGAGTTTCCAGCATATTCAATATTCTTCACCAATACTGTAATTCGAAGGCATCAGTTCTTCTTCAGTATTCTTTATTGATTGTCCAGATTTCACATGCATATGAGATGATTGAAAATACCACGGCTTGGGTCAAGTGAACCTTAGTCCTCAAAGTGATATCTTTGCTTTTCAACACTTTGAACAGGCCTTTTGCAGCAGATTTTCCCAATGCAGTATGTCATTTGATTTCATGACTGCTGTATCCATGGCCATTGATTGTAGATCTAAGTAAAATGAAATCCTTGACAACTTCAATCTTTTCTCTGTTTACCATGATGTTGCTCATTGGTCCAGTTGTGAGGATTTTTGTTTTCCTTATGTTGAGGTGTAACCCATACTGAAGGCTGTAACCTTTGTTCTTCATCAGTAAGTCTTTGCTCTCAACAAGCAAGGTTGTGTCATCCGCATATCTCAGGTTGTTAATGAGTCTTCCTTCAATCCTGGTGCTGAGTTCCTTCTGGTTTATTTGCTCAGCATACAGATTAAATAAGTATGGTGAAAAAACAACACTGACGGATGTCTTTCCTGATTTTAAACCACTCAATATCCCCTTGTTCTGCTTGAATGACTGCCTCTTTGTCTATGTACAGGTCCCACATAAACACAATTAGTGCTCTGGAATTTCTATTTTTTGACCGTGTTTTCCGTAATTTGTTATGATCCACACAGCCAAATGCCTTTGTCTAGTCGATAAAACACAGGTAAACATCTTTCTGGTATTCTCTGCTTTCAGCCAGGATCAATCGGACATCAGCAATGATATCCCTCTTTCCAATTCCTTTTCTGAATCTGGCTTGATTTTCTTGCAGCTTTCTGCTGAAGAAGTACTGCTGCAAACGCTTCGAATGATCTTTGGCAAAATTTTGCGTGTGAGGCATTAATGGTATTACTTGATAATTTCTGCATTCTTTTGGATCACCTTTCTTTGGAATGGGCACAACTGTGGATCTCTTCCAGTTGGCTGGCCAGGAAGCTGTCTTCCAAATTTCTTGACATAGACAAGTGAGCACTTCAAGTGTGGCATCTGTTTGTTTGAAACATCTCATTTGGTATTCTGTCAGTTCCCTGGAGCCTTATTTTTCACCAATGCATTCAGTGCAGCTTGGATTTATTACTTCAATAATAAATTATTCCTGATCACATGCTATCTCCTCTAATGGCTGAACGTTGACCAATTGTTTTTGGTACATCTCCGTATATTTCTTCCATCTTCTTTTTACGCTTCCTGTGCTATTCAGTATTTTCCTCCTAGAATCCTTCAATATTGCAATGGAAGGCTTAAATTTTTTCTTCAGCTATTTCAGCTTGAGAAATTTTGAAGGTGTTCTTCTATTTTGGTTTTCAACTCCAGGTCTTTGCATATTTCAATACTTCATCTTCTCGAGCCCCCTTTAAAATCTTCTGTTTAGCTCTCTTCCCCATTTCTTCCTTTCGCTTTAGCTATTCTGCCTTCAAGAGCAAGTTTCAGAGCCTCTTCTGATATCTATTTTGGTCTTTTCTGTCTTTTTAATGGCCTTTTGCTTTCTTCATGTATGATGTCGTTGATGTTGTTCCACAACGCATCTGGTCTTCCATCATTAATGTTCGACGTGTCGTATCTATTCTTGAGATGGTCTCCAAATCTGGGTGGGATATACTTACGGTCATATTTTGGCTCTCGTGGATTTGTTTTAATTTTCTTTAGCTTCAGCTTGGCTTGCATATGACCAATTGATGGTCTGTTCCACAGTTGGCTCCTACCCTTGTTCTGACTGATTATATTGAGCTTTTCTATCATTTCTTTCCACAGGTGCAGTTGATTTGATATCTTTGTATTCCATCTTTCAAGATTCATGTGTATAGTCACCATTCATGTTGTTGTAAAAAAGGTGTTTGCAGTGAATAAGTGGTTGGTCTTGAGAAATTCTATCACGTAATCTCAGATGTCGTTTCTATCACCAAGGCCATATTTTCTAACTACCTAGCCTTCTTCTTTGTTTGTAACATTTGAATTCCAATCACCAGTAATTATCACTGCATCTTGATTGCATGTTCGATCAATTTCAGACTGCAGAAGTTGGTAAAAATCTCTAATTTCTTAATCTTTTGCATTAGTGGTTAGTGTGTAAATTTCAATAATAGTCATATTAATTGATATTCCTCGTAGGGGTATGGATATTATCCTATTACTGACAGCACTGTACTTCAGGATAGATCTGGAAATGTTTCTTTTGACAATGATGCAATGCTGTTCCTCTTCAATTCATCATCCCCAGCATAGTAGACCATATGATTGTCTGATTCAAAATGGCCATTATCAGTCCTTTCAGCTCACGAATGCCTAGAATATCTATCTTCAAGTGTTCCATTTCACTTTTGACAATTTCCAAATTTCCTATATTTGTACTTCATGCATTCCACATTCTGATTATTAATGAATGTTTGCAGCTGTTTCTTCTTATTTGAATCTTGCCACATGAGCAAATGGGGGTCCCAAAAGCTTGACTCCATCCATGTCACTAAGGTCAACTTCACTTTGAGGAGGCAGCTCTTCCCCAGTCACCAGAGGGGCTCATCTTCTGGCACTCTCTCAGGCAGTGTCCCACTGTGATTCGTAAGGTTTTCACTGGCTAATTTTTTTCAGAAGTAGGCTGCCAGGTTCTTCTCACTAGTCTATCTTAGTCTGGAAGCTCAGCTGAAGCCTGTCCACCATGGGGTGACCCTGCTGTTATTTGAAACACCGGTGACATAGCTTCCAGAATCACAGCAACATGCAAGCCACCACTGTATGATAAACTGACAAATGAGTGGTGAAGCAAATGTATAATTCAAGTTCTGTTAAGGAACAGGAAAGTAAAATACACTTCTAATGAAAAAGTGTAACGGAAGGAAATACTTTAGTTTGGATGAAATTGGGAAAGGCAAAGTTCTTCTGAAGATACATTCTTTAAGCTAACACCTGTAGGTGGTTCTGTTTACAGAGATGCAGTAAGTTTGACTGCCATGTTCCTGATGGCTGTCCAAGCTCTGGCCCTGGGTTCTTCACAGGACACATGTGCACTTGCACTGTTATGGGAGGTGCTTCTGTGTGCTAATTGTGCTTTCCTCTTGACGTAAACTACAGGAAATATATTTCTGTTATGTGAGACCAAAGGACCTTAACTAATATATATTCAAAAGTAGAGTTGATATTGAATGAGTCTTTATGTGATAATATACAAATGCATTGTTTTGGTCGTTGATCGTGAATTTGACACTGTAACAGTTAGCGTATTGATAAATTTAAAATATAATGATTATACCTATATTTTTAAATAGCCATCTTTCCTCAAAATTTGCTCATCAGTAGTGCTGACTTTTTAATCAGTCAGAAACTTTTAGAATAAACTTGTAGTCAAAAACTTGAAGGCAGAAAGACCTTAAGGAAACTGTCTAAATTTAAAGATAAAAAAGAAGGAAAGGAGAGAGGGAGGCATGAAGAAAAGAAGGAGAGAAGGAAGGAAGGAAAAAGAGATCCAAGGATAATTGTTTAAGACTGCAAAACTGGTTTATAGCATAATTGGACGAACTACTAGCCACGTTATCCTCTAAAACCTCATAGATGTGATGACCCTTTGATGACCATACCCCAGATTTTTAGGCACAAGAACAAGTTATCAGCAAATGAACACCTACTACAACACAAAGTCTTAGAAGAAAATACAGTGTTATGATAAAATCTTAGCCGATTCATCACATTTCTAGGATCTAATAAAGTTATCCTGATTTCAATTTTCCATTTATAGATTTGTGCTGATAGTTAAACCCAAATCAGATCATGCAGAACTAGGAATGCCAGAAATTAGTATCTGGACCAATGTTAAAATTCTGCTAAGCAGGAATGTACTCAAGAGCACCGCATTTCACCTGGAAATACATCGTGGGTGCTCCCAGGGCCAAATGATGCTGTCAGTTTGATTACATCAGTCTTTTGCAGTAGAAGCTGAAGGACATTCCGATCACTGCAGCAATGCCCAGTGCCAAGACCTGGCTCAACAACTCTGTGGCCTCTTCCAAATTCTTTTAAAGGTATAGCATAAGAGAATGTTAAGCCCATGAAAATGGTTAAATATTGGGTTTCTAGTTTTTTTTTTTTAGAGAATGAGAGTTGGAATCTACTCTACGGCACTGGGATAGAGAATGAGAACATTTAATAATTCACTCATTACTGCAAAAAAAAAATCAGTATGCCAATTTGTGAATACCTAGTGGAATTCATTAAAATAGGACTTGAGAGTATATTAATTTAAAAAGGAAAGCATATTCATACCAGAAATAACTATTTTGAATATAGTGTTTTCATAATAGGCATCGATTTCTCATTGAGAGAAAGCAGCTAGTGGATTCAAACTGCTGACCTTTTGGTTAACAGCTGAGCTCTTTACCACTGTGCCACCAGGGCTATAGTAGTCACCTAAACTATGATAATTTAAGGCCCAAAGCCAATAAGAGGAAGAAAAATGACTTATTCTTCTCAAAGCATAAAACTACTTCCCTTCTCAGCTCGGCATGAATCAAAACACTCAGTTTAGCAGTATTTAAGCCTGTGATCCCAGATTAGTGCTTTCCAAATCCACAGTTTCAGCTCTTAAACGCAGAGCTTCTCAGCTGACGTTTGTTGAATAAACTCTTCCTGTTGCTGACTTGACTTCATGTTGTCTCTATCAAGCTTACTAACTCATTTCTCCTTACAAGTTGAGGAATAATATAGGTAACCACACCGTCAACTCAGATAGAAAAATGAAGTCTGATATCTTTTACACAGTTTTGCTTGAGCTCAAGCAGAATAGATGGGAATGGTCATAAACCAAAAAAAAAAAAACCACTCATTGCCATCGAGTCAATTCCAACTCATAGTGACCCTGTAGGACAGAGTAGAACTACCCCATACAGTTCCCAAGGAATGCCCAGTAGATTCGAACTGCCAACCTTTTGGTTAGCAGCTGGAGCTTTTAACTACTACGCTTCCAGGATTTCTGGGAATGATCATACATACGCAAAACGGTCTTTTAAGCTTTATTTTCACATAGTCAAATTAGAATATTTTGAGATTAAAAACTATGTATGTATGTGGTTCGTGGGTTCTGGAACCAGCTTAGCCATCCATGCTTTGCCTTATTACTATTTTTTTTTTTCCCCCTGACAGTGTTGGAGTTCTTTGTTTTCAGTTAGCTGTCATAAGGATTCTGAATCATCTAGTAGAAGAAAGATAAGTAATCTAGCTGTTTAGGGTTCCTCACTGAAGCATGTGATGTAAACCAAACCAAAACAAACTCAAACATAATAAAAGAAAGAAATAAAAACAATTAAGGATAAATACAATATAATCATCAATGTATAAGAAAATCTGGATTGCCCGTGAATATAAAGTTGTTTTTTTTTTTTTTAGCAGTTGAATACTGGTTTTGCTAGTATGAATTAATACCATTTGTGTTGGGGGTCTCAACATGTAACAAGTGTATTCAGATCCAGTTAGGATTTCTTTGTTTCCGTATTCTTACATCTTCATCCTGCACCAGAAGGTTGCCAAATCATAGGCAACCCTTGACTCATTCCAGTCTTGTGATTTAAAATGAAACAGAGAATGCCTCAGAAAACCTGCACTCCTGACCTTGTTTCCAGAACTCTGCAATTTTCAAGATTGCTTTGTTTTATTTTATTTGCTAACTGCAGTGGGAGGGACCTAATGAAGTGCTTCTGAAAGCTACAGGATAGATTTTTCTGAAAACTAGGAGCGTTAGGATATCTACAAGGGCAAGAGCGGCAGTGACCCCTCCCCTCCTATACTTCCCTGCGTGCCTGCCAGCTGGGGCCTTGCATGTTTAGAGGATACAAAAGTTAATGGCCTTGTGGTGCTACAATGAAAGGTAGACTTCAAACACAAGACTACAAACTAGGCTTAGAAACAGCTCCCATACTCAAACTTGATCAGACTTGGTAGAACTGTCTGACCTAGGCAATGGACATCTCAGATAAGATGGACTGAAGATCTGTGCTCTGTGCAAGAGCTGCAGGGGCCCGAGGAGTGACCGAGACTGAGTTTCCCACCATCTCAAAGGGTGAGGCTTCAAAATCAGATTGTTTGATTCATTAAAAATAAAAATACTATGATAGTTCCTGCACACATGAGCGTTTTGAATAAAGTTCAAATCCTCATTTGAATATAAATGTATCTAGTTATAGAAATATATGGACAAGCAGTGGTTAAGAGCTACAGCAGCTAACCAAAAGGTTGGCAGTTCAAATCCACTAGCTGCTCCTTAGAAACCCCATGGAGCAGTTCTACTCTATCCTGTAGTGTCGTGATGAGTTGAAATCGGTTCACTGGCAATGGGTTTATATCAATATGGCTATGAATTACGTAGAGATATCTTTGCTACTTTCATGTACCTAAGCGATATTTCTTTAAGGATCATTCCTTAGGTTAAAGGAATGGCAGAATAACTTTTAACATTACCTATTATTGAAAAAAAATTTTTTTATTATTATGAGTTCAGAAGACCTCCCCAGAGACCACGAAATTATAAAAGTTAAGTGGTTGTTCTTTGCATCGTAAGGCATCCCTCTGAATTAATTTTGTCATGGTGTTTCCCTTTCACTCCGGCCAGCTAATAGAATATGACTAATGCGCCAAGCTTCCACAACTAAGAATAGCCTGTGTTTCTCCGGCTGATATGGTGTCAGAAGACTTGAGTCCTGGAAGAAGTCCAGGCACAAACCCATGGCTCAGTGGTACTCATTCTTGAATTGCCTTCGCTGGTTCTCCAGTTTTTTTTTTTTTTTATTATTATTTTATTGCATAGAGATGCTGTAAATTAATTTTGGATGTCTATTTACTTCTCTTTAGGCAGACTCTTCCTGACTTGGATTTTTTTCTTCTTTTTCATTCAAGTTAAATTAGAATAAAGACTTTTGACAAGTCATCTTGAAAATAGAACCCTAGTATATTGGAAAGTACACTATGCAAACAATTCTCAGATTTGTTGTTGAACGCCATCTCTGCCATGTACTAATTTTATGATCTTGGATAAATCACTTGTCTTTCTGAGGCTCAGCTTCCAAATCTATGAATTGCTATACAAATGTAAGTTATTATAATTTTCTATTATTGCCATCTACTTTCAAATGTAAACTAACACCACCCATAGTAGATCCTTGGGTTGTAAATCTTATGTTTTAGCACAGACTTGAGATTTGATACCCATTATTGACTGATAGGAAATTTAATTTCCTATTTTTAAACGTATTATTGCAAATCACTTTTCAGTTTTAACATTTCTGGTACTGTTTTTTCACGTCCACCTTTGTTTACAGACACTTGCCAGCAGGATTTCCTTACCGACAGAAAGTGTTTTAATATTTGTCACACACACACACGTACACAAAAAAGAAGAAGAGTAGCTGCTGAGGCCGTTTGTGTGCATCCAAACACTTCATGGGATTTAATTTCTTAGTTTGAAGGTTTAGGGTCATGGTTTCATGGGACATCTGAGTTAATTAGCCTAATACCATTTTTAGTGCTTCTGTTCTACCTCCTAGTTTGTTGCATAGTGCCTTGGGTCTTAAAAGCTTATAAGTGACCATCCAGGCACAACAATTTGCCTCTATTCTCCTGAAGCAACAAAGGAAGAAATTGAGTCAGGAATGTGAGGAGGAAATGGAATGCATGGCTAATTGCCTTCATGAACAACTGCCCCCTTTGTCATTAGACCAGAAGAACTGGCTAGTGCCTAGCTACCATCAAAGATTTAATAGATGTATCCTGATCAAAAAGGGAAAAATACAGGACAGAATTTCAGAGTCTTCTGGAATCCATATTTTCTGGAACCAACTGAGGCTGGAAGTACCCCGTAAATTATTTCCCTGAGATTGTCTTTAAACCTAAACCAAAAATATCCCTTGAAGTCTTCTTTAAACCAAACAACGGTTTAGCTTAATTAGTAAAAATGTCTAGCTTGAGCACTGATAGTTCTTTTAAACAATTATCTATTTTGGATCATATTGACAATAGGAATTAGAAAGGTTAGACAGGAAACTTAGGAAGTAGTGAGTTTATATCAGTGGGTGTGGGTGAGAAGCAATTTGGAAAAGGAGAGTGAGAATGGTTACACAACTTGAAGAATGTAATCAATGTCACTGAATTGCACATGTAGAAATTATTGAATTGGTATATGTTTTGCTGTGTATATTTTCAACAACAGTAAAAAAAAAATTGTGAAACAAAAATGAATGACACCCATAAAATTTCCTTGAAGAAGAAATGGAACTATTTTCCAAGAGTGTAGCCATGTCTGAAGAATAGAAATAATCTTGTAATATAACATAGTTATTATTTCTACTGAAAATTGATGAACGACTAGCTCATAAAGAGAAACAAATTTGGATCAAATAAATTGAAGTGACTGTTCTGCATGCATGCAAGCAAAGTAAAAATCAATTTTTTGTACAACTGAGATAATAAATGTCTATAAGTGTTGCTAGTGTATTCAAAGCCAAGAAATAAAAACTGATAGTGCTATAAAATATCATTGTCCCAACATTATATTAAGTCCCATCATGGAAACAAAAAGGGCCATTATAGGCTGGTGACTGATACCCTAACAGCGCTTTGTACAATCTGTGAAATGATTTTTTTTAAAAAAGCCAATCACCTCCATTTTATTGGGTAAAAGAAACCATAGTGCTGAAGTTTATAGGCATATTTGAATTACTGCTCATCTACATAACTGTTCTCGCTTTGACAACTGCAGACATCTAATGAAACAGTCTTCATATGTACCAGTTTATACCAAATGCACAACAAATAGTGCAAGAACAGTCTTTTTTGACAGTCTGGCATTGTTGAATTACTACCTTCAGAATCATTCTGATTTCTGCAGTGTCTAGCTCAGTGACTTGAGTAAGACTTTATTATCCTGTTTCGCAAATATAGGAGTGTTTGGAGTACTGCTTCATGTAAAGAATCCTCAGTAGTCTATACACTTTCCCAACAAGCCAACCATTTCTCAAAAAATATTTTTGAACTTTTTTTGATGTACTTTCGTAGCATTAGAGACACAATCGGTAGTTTTAAAAAATATTGACGTATACTATTCATACCTCGAATTGCATGTAAGTGTACAGCTCACAGAATCTTTACAAACTGGTGAACCGAACACCAGATTAAGAAATTGAACATAGTGTGCATAACAAGAGCTCTCTTCCAGTTACTCCTTAACCCCAGTAAGGATAACCAGCTTCCAGACTTTTTATATCTAGGTTAGTTTGACCTGTTTTTTATACTTTATAGAACCGAAATCGTACAATATGTGCCTGTTGGTGACTGACTTGTTTAACTGAACAGTGTCTTTGTTAGAGTCATTCATATCATGTGTAGTTATAAATCACATATTCTCATTGCTGTATAGTCCACTTAGTGAATAAGCCACAGTTTATTTATCTGTACTACTTTTGGTCACTTGATCAGTTTCTAATTTGGACCTATTGTGAATATACTGTTTAAAACATTCTAGTCATGAGATTCGATGGATATATGAACACATTTCTTGTGAGCATGCTTTTGCCGTGGTAGTTGTGGTGTGCCACCAAATTGATTCTGGCTCACAGAGACCCTTTAGGACAGAGCAGAACTGCCTCATATGGTCTCAGGCTGTACCCTTTATGGGAGCCTATTGCAAAGACTTTTCTCACGTGGAGCCATCAAAAAAAAAAAAAAAAAGACCCATTGCCATTGAGTCAATTCTGACTCATAGCGACCCTATAGCACAGAGTAGAACTGCCCCATAGGGTTTCCAAGGAGTGCTTGGTGGATTCGAACTGCCAATCTTTTGATGAGCAGCCATAGCTCTTAACCACTGCCCCCACAGGGTTGATGGGTTCAAACTACTGACCTTTTAGTTAGCAGCTGAGTGCTTAACCATTGTGCAACCAGGGCTCCTTATATTTTTTACTAATTTAGCTAAACCGTGGTCTAGTTTAAAAATGACTTCAATGACTAGCTTTTAGTTCAAGGATTAAAGATTTTATCAGGGCAATGGGTCAAGGGTTTCTCTAGTCTCAGTGGGTCCAATTAAGTCTAGATTCCACAAGAATTTGGAATTCTTGAACAGACGTTCTTAAATTTAATCTAATTTGTCAGTTACTTTTAAGTTACCGTTAGTCTTTTTAGGTCTGATTTCAGGAATCTTTGCCTCCTCAAATGTCACCAAGATGTTCTTCTTTGTTTTCTTTTAAGTCTTTTTTTTTTTTTAGTCTTTTTCACCATTTATATTTTTCTTTTTTTACGGTAATTCTAATTATAAAAGTATACATGAGCATTAAAGAAACTTTGTTAAATATAGAAAAATATAATGATTTTTAAATCACCACAAAAGTTACTGTTCAATACTGAGATTTCTAATTTAATTTCACACAGTAAATCTTCAGTCTATTAAATATTTTACTTTGTAACTCCTGTAGGAATTGTTTTCTCTAGTTTTTTTTTTTTTTAATTTTACTGAGCTTTAAGTGAAGAGTTACCAAATTAGTTTCTTATTCAGAAATTTATACACAAATTGTTTTGTGATATTGATTGCAATCCCCACAATATGTCAGCACACTCCCCCTTTCCCGTTATATCCTAGGTTCCCTGTGTCCATTTGTTCAGTTTTCCTGTCACTTCCCTGCCTTCTTGTCTTTGCTTTTGAGCAGGTGTTGCCATTTGTTCTCGTACAGTTGATTTGAACTAAGAAACACGTTCATCACATGGGTTATTGTTTGTTTTATAGGCCTGTCTAATCTTCGGCTGAAAGGTAGACTTTGGGAGTGGCTTTACTTCTGAGTTAGCAGGATGTCTGGGAGCTGTAGTCTCAGGGGTTCCTCCAGTCTCTGTCGGACCAGCAAGTCTAGATTTTTGGGGTTTTTTGTGAATTTAAATTTTGTTTTACAATTTTCTCCTGCTCTGTCCAAGACGCTCTTTTGTGATCCTGTCAGAGCCTAGTTGTTCTGGGCTCAGGGTGGTGGAGGCTGTGGTTCATGTCGTCCTTTATTCCTTTGGACTAATATTTTCTTTGTGTCTTTGGTTTTCTACATTCTCCTTTGCTCCAGACAGGATGGGACCAATAGATGTATCTTAGATGGCCACACACAAGCCTTTAAGACCTCAGATGCTACTTACCAAAGTAAGATGCAGAACATTTTCCTTATGAACTATGTTATGCCAAGTGACCTAGATGTCCCCAAGACCATGATCCGTAGCCCTCAGCCCCAATAGCTCAGTACCTCAAGGTGCTTGGATGTGCTTAGGAAGCTTCTATTACTTTGCCTTGGTCAAGTTGTGCTCACTTCCCCTATATTTTTTGTTGTCTTTCCCTTCACCAAAGTTAACATTTGTCTACTATAGTTAGTAATTTCCTCTCCCCAGCCCTCCCTTCTATCTTAGCCATCAGAGACAGTTTTTTTCTGTGTGTAAACCTTGTCTTCCCCCATGTGTCTGTCAGTTTGTCGTACTGTGGGGGCTTGCATGTTGCTGTGATGCTGGAAGCTATGCCACTGGTATTCAGATACCAGCAGGGTCACCCGTGGAGGACAGGTTTCAGCTGAGCTTCCAGACTAAGACAGACTAGGAAGAAGGACCTGGCAGTCTACTTCTGAAAAACATTAGCCAGTGAAAACCTTTTGAATAGCAGTGGAACATTGTCTGATATAGTGCTGGAAGATGAGCCTCCCAGGTTGTAAGGCACTCAAAAGATGACTGGGGAAGAGCTGCCTCCTCAAAGTAGAGTCAAACTTAATGACGCAGATGAAGTAAAGCTTTTGGGACCTTCGTTTGCTGATGTGGTGTGACTCAAAATAAGAAGAGACAGCTGCAAACATCCATTAATAATTGGAACATGGAATGTATGAAGTATGAATCTAGGAAAATTGGAAATCGTCAAAAATGAAATGGAACACATGAACATCAATATCCTTGGCATTAGTGAGCTGAAATGGACGGGTATTGGCCATTTTGAATCGGACAATCATGTAGTCTACCATGCTGGGAATGACAACTCAAGAGGAATGGTGTTGCATTCATCATCAAAAAGAATGTTTCAAGATGTATCCTGAAGTACAATGCTGTCAGTGATAAGATAATATCCATATTCCTACAAGGAAGACCAGTTAATACGACTATTATTCAAATTTATGCACTAAGCACTGGGGCCAAAGATGAAGAAATAGAAGATTTTTATCAGGTGCTGCAGTCTGAAATTGACTGAACACGCAATCAAGATGCATTGATAATTACTGGTGATTGGAATGCGAAAGTTGGAAACAAAGAAGGATCAGTAGTTGGAAAATATGGCCTTGGTGATAGAAACAATGCTGTAGATCGAATGATAGAATTTTGCAAGACCAATGACTTCTTCATTGCAAAAACCTTCTTTCACCAACATAAATGGTGACTGTATGAATTTTTTTTTTTATATGCATGGATCTCACCTGATAGAACACATAGAAATCAAATTGACTACATCTGTGGAAAGAGATGATGGAAAAGCTCAATATCATCAGTCAGAACAAGGCCAGGGGCCGACTGTGGAACAGACCATCAATTGCTCCTATGCAAGTTCAAGCTGAAACTGAAGAAAATCAGAGCAAGTCGACGAGAGCCAAAATATGACCTTGAGTATATCCCACCTGAGTTTAGAGACCATCTGAAGAATAGATTTGATGCATTGAACACTAGTGATCAAAGACCAGACCAGTTGTGGAATGACATCAAGGACATCATACATGAAGAAAGCAAGAGGTCATTAAAAAGACAGGAAAGGAAGAAAAGACCAAGATGGTTGTTGGAGGAGACTCTGAAACTTGCTCTCGAACACTGAGCAGCTAAAGCAAAATGAAGAATTGATGAAGTAAAAGAACTGAACAGAATATTTCAAAGGGCGGCTTGAGAAGACACATATTATAATGACATGTGTAAAGAGCTGGAAATGGAAAACCAAAAGGGAAGAGCACACTTGGCATTTCTCAAGCTGAAAGAACTGAAGAAAAATTCAAGCCTTGAGATGCAATAGTGAAGGATTCCACGGGAAAAATATTAAACGACGCAGGAAGCATCAAAAGAAGATGGAAGGAATACACAGGGTCATTATACCAAAATGAATTAGTCGATGCTCAACCATTTCCAGAGGTGGCATATGATCAGGAACTGATGGTACTGAAGGAAGAAGTCCAAGCTGCTTTGAAGACATTGGTGAAAAACAAGGCTCCAGGAATTGATGGAATATCAGTTGAAATGTTTCAACAAAGAAATGCAGCGCTGGAGGTGCTCACTCATCTATGCCAAGAACTATGGAAGATAGCTTCCTGGCCAACTGACTGAAAGAGATTCATATTTATGCCTATTCCCAAGAAAGGTGATCAAACCGAATGTGGAAATTATAGAACAATATCATCAATATCACACACAAGCAAAATTTTGCTAAAGATCATTCAAAAATGGCTGCAGCTGTATATCAAAAGGGAACTGCCAGAAATTCAGGCTGGTTTCAGAAGAGAATATGGAACCAGGGATATCATTGCTGATGTCAGATGGATCCTGGCTGAAAGCAGAGAACACCAGAAGGATGTTTACCTGTGTTTTATTGACTATGCAAAAGCATTCTACTGTGTGCATCATAACAAACTATGAATAACATTGAGAAGAATGGGAATTCCAGAACACTTAATTGTGCTCCTGAGGAACCTTTACATAGATCAAGAGGCGGTTGTTCGGACAGAACAAGGGGATACCGATTGGTTTAAAGTCAGGAAAGGTGTGCGTCAGGGTTGTATTCTTTCACCATACCTATTCAATCTGTGTGCTGAGCAAGTAATATGAGAAGCTGGACTATATGAAGGAGAACAGGGCATCAGGATTGGAGGAAGATTCATTCACAACCTGCTTTATGCAGATGACAGAACCTTGCTTGCTGAAAGTGAAGAGGACTTGAAGCACTTACTAGTGAAAATCAAAGACCACAGCCTTCAGTATGGATTGCATCTCAACAGAAAACAAAAATCCTCACAACTGGACCAATGAGCAACATCATGATAAACAGAGGAAAGATTGAAGTTGCCAAGGATTTCATTTTGCTTGTATCCACAATCAACAGCCATGGAAGCAGCAGTTAAGAAATCAAAAGACGCATTGCACTGGGTAAATCTGCTGTAAAGGACCTCTTCAAAGTGTTGAAGAGCAAAGATGTCACCTTGAAGACTAAGGTGCGCCTACCCAAGCCATGGTATTTTCAATCACATCATATGCATGTGAAAGCTGGACAATGAATAAGGAGGACCGAAGAAGAGTTGACAACTTTGAATTGTGGTGTTGGCGAAGGATATTGAATATACCGTGGACTGCCAAAAGAACAAACAAATCTGTCTTAGAAGAAGTACAGCCAGAATGCTCCTTAGAGGCAAGGATGGCGAGACTGTGTCTTACATACTTTGGACATTTTATCAGGATGGATCAGTCCCTGGAGAAGGACATCATCCTTGGCAGAGTACAGGGTCAGGGGAAAAGAGGAAGACCCTCAATGAAGTGGATTGACACAGTGGGTGCAACAATGAGCTCAAGCATAACAAAGATTGTAAGGATGACTCAGGATCGGGCAGCGTTTCATTCTGTTGTGCGTAGGATCGCTAAGAGTCAGAACCAAATCGACAGCACCTAACAACAACAAACCTTTTCTTGGGCTTTTATAATAGTGTTCTCATGCAATATTTGTCCTTTTGTGAGTGACTGATTTCACTCAGTGTAATGACCTCTGGATTCATCCATGTGGTGAGATGTTTCGCAGATTCATCATTGTTCTTTATCGTTTTGTAGTATATCCCATTGTATGTATGTACCATAATTTGTTTATCCATTCCTCTGTTGATGGGCACTTAGGTTGTTTCCATTTTTTGCTATTGTGAGTAGTGCTACAATGAACACTACTGACTGTGCATATGTCTATTCGTGTGATGGCTCTTATTTCTCTTGGATATATTCCTAGGAGTCGGATTGCTGGATCTTATGGTATTTCTGTTTCTAACTTTTTAAGGAGTGACTTATATCATTTTCCATAGCTGTTGTACCATTCCCACCAGCAATGCATAAGAGTTTTAATCTCCCTGCAACCTCTCCAACATTTGTTATTTTCTGTTTTTGGATTTGTGCCCAGTAATGTTGGTGTTAGATGGTGTCTCACTGTAGTTTTGATTTGTATTTCTCTAATAGCTAATAATCTTGGGCATTTCCTCATGTATCTGTTAGATGTCTAAATGTCTTCTTTGGTGAAGTTTCTGTTCATATCCTTTGCTTGTTTTTTAATTGGATTATTTATCTTTTTGTTGTTGAGGTATTGAACTATCCATAGATTTTAGAGATCAGACCCTTCTCGGATACATCATAGCCAAATATTTTTCCCAGTTTGTAGATTCTTTTTTTGTTATTTTGGTGAAAACTTTTGATGAGCATAAGTGTTTAATTTTGGGGAGCTTCCAGTTATCTAGTTTTTTGTCTGGTGTTTGTGCATCTTTAGTTTGATTTGTATTGTGTTTATGCCATGTATTAGGACTTCTAGTACTGTACTTATTTTTTCTTCCATCTTTATCATCTTAGGTTTTGTGTTTAGATCTCTGATCCCTTTTGAATTAGTTTTTGTGTATGGTGTGAGGTATGGGTCCTGTTTTATTTTTTTTACAAATGGGTAGCCAGGTTTACCAGCACCATTTGTTGAAGAGACTGTCTTTTTACCTACTTAATGGACTTCAGGCTTTTGTCAAAGATCAGCTGAATTTAGGTGAATGGATTTACATCTGGGTTCTCGATTACGTTCCTTTGGTCTGTATGTCTGTTGTTGTACCAGTACCAAGCTGTTTGACTACCTTGGCTGTATGGTAGGTTCTGAGGTCAGGTAGTGTGAGGCCTCCTACTTTTTCTTCTTCTTCAGTAATGCTTTGCTTGTCTGGGGCCTCTTTCCTTTCCATGTAAAGTTGGTGATTAGTTTTTCCATCTCCTTGAAGAATGCTGTTGGTTTTTGGTTTGGGATTGCATTATATCTGTAGATCTCTTTGGGTCGAATCGACGTTTTCACAATGTTGAGTCTTCCTATTTGTGAGCATAGTATATTTTTCCACTTATGTAGATCTCTTTTGGTTTCTTGCAAAGTGCTTTGCAGTTTTCTTTGTATAGGTCTTTTACGTTCCTGGTTAGATTTATTCCTAAGTAGCTTATTGTTTTAGGAGCTGCTATAAATGGTGTTGTTTTCTTGATTTTCTTTTCGAAGTTCCCTTTGTGTATAGGAACCCAACTGATTTTTGTTATATCAATCTTGTATTCTGTTATTCTGCTGAATCTTTGTATTAGTTGCAGTAGTTTTCTTGTAGAATCTTTGGGGTTCTCTACATATAGCATCATATCATCAGCAAATAGGAGTAGTTTTACTTTTTCCTTTACAATTTGGATGCTCTTTATTTCTTTTTCTTGCCTTATTTTTCTGGTTAGGACTTCTAGAGCAATGTTAAACAGGAGTAGTGATAAAGTGCAACTTCGTCTTATTCCCATTCTCAGAGAGAATGCTTTCAGCCTCTCTTGGTTGAGAATGATGTTGGCTGTTGATTTTGTATGTTGTTGTTGTGTGCCGTTGAGTAGATTTCAATTCATAAACCCACTGCCATCAAGTTGATTCTGACTTATTAAGTTAAGGAATTTATTTCCCTTCTATTCCTATTTTATTGAGAGATTTTATCAGGAATGGCACTTATCAAATACCTTTTCTGTGTCAGTTGAGATGATCATGTGATTCTTTTCTTTTGTGGTAGATTATGTGGATTGATTTTCTAATGTTGAACCATATAGATGTACCTGTATGAATCCCACTTGTTCATGGTATATTATTTTTTGATATGATGCTTAATTCTATTGGCTAGAATTTTGTTGAGAATTTTTGCATCTGTATTCATGAGAGATATTGGTTTGTAATTGTCTTTTTTTGTGGTGTCTTTGCCTGGTTTTGGTATCAGGATTATGTTGGCTTCATAGAATGAATTTGAGAGTATTCCTTCCTTTTCTGTCCTCTGAAATAGTTTGAATAGTACTGGTATGAGCCCTTCTCTGAATGTTTTGTAGAATGACCCTTCTCTGAATGTTTGGTAGAATTCTCCAATGAAGCCATCCAGGCCAGGATTTTTTTGTTGTTGTTGTTGGGAGTTTTTTTTTTTTTTTTTACTACCTCTTTAATCTCTTCTCTTGTTACTTGTCTGTTCAGATTTTCTATCTCAGTTTGTGTTAATTTAGGCAGGTAATGTTTCTAGAAATTTGACTATTTCCTCTAGGCTCTTAAATTTTTTGGTGTCTTAGTCATCTAGTGCTGCCGTAAAGAAATACCACAAGTGGATGGCTTTAATAAAGAGAAATTTATTTCCTCATGGCAAAGTAGGCTAAAAGTCCAAATTTAAGGCATCTTCTCCAGGGGAAGTCTTTCTCTCTCTGTCAGCTCTGGAAGAAAGTCCTTGTCCTCAGTCTTCCCATGGTTGAGGAGCTTCTCAGGCACAGGGACTCCAGGCGCAAAAGGCACACTCTGCTCCTGGTGCAGCTTTCTTGGTGGTATGAGGTCCTCAACTCTCTGCTTGCTTCCCTTTCCTTTTTATCTCTTGAGAGATAAAAGGTGGTACAGGCCACACCCCAGGGAAACTCCGTTTACCTTGGATCAGGAAGGTGACCTGGGTAAGGGTGGTGTTACAATCCCACCCTGATCCTTTTAATATAAAATTACAATCACAAAATGGAGGACAACCACAGAATACTGTAAACCATGGCCCAACCAAGTAGCTACACACATTTTTAGGGAGACATAATTCAATCCATGACAGTTGGGGTACAACATTTTCTGTTACCATACTTCTTATTTCAGTTGAATCTCTTGTAACATTACAACAGATCATTTCTTATCTGGATTATTTGTTTTCTCTCCTGTTTTTCTTTTGTGAGTTTGGCCAACAGTTTGTCAATATTTTTGATCTTTTCAAAGAATCAACTTTTGGTCTTGTTGATTCTTTCTAACTCTATTGCATTTATTTCTGCTCTAATCGTTGTTATTTCCTTTCTTCTGGTGCCCGTGGGCTTCCTTTGCTGTTATCTTCCTATTTGTTCGAATTGTGGGATTATGTTTTGATTTTGCTCTGTTCTTCTTTTTGATGTGTGCACTTATTGCTATAAATTGACCTCTGAGCACTGCCTTTGTTGTGTCCCAAAGGTTTTGATATGATATGTTTTCACTGTTATTTGATTCTATGAATTTTTTGATTCCCTCTTTGATTTCTTCTATTACCCAGTTTTTTTCAGCAATATGTTATTCAGTTTCCTTGCTCTTCCTGTTATTGATAGTCTATTTTTGTGACTTTTACATTTATCTGTGATATATCTGCTATTAGTTTTTATGTATAGAATGAACAGGGTTCAGAAAATTTTTTTTGCATATGGATGTCTAGAATCATTTATTGAAAAATCCCATTCTCTGTGCTGAACTGCAGTGTTGCTTTTGTCAGAATCGGGTGAATGTATATGAGTAAGTCTGTGTCTGATTATCAAGAATATTGTTTTAAATGTCAAAAGCTGTAGCATATCTTCATTCTTTTGGTGGTAGTATTTATATTTGGAAGTACAGACAATTCCCTGATTACAAAGAGATCTGTTCCTAACTGTGTTGTCTTTAAATCAAATTTGTAGTTAAGTCAGAGCAGGTACATACAGTTCTTATGAGCAAGATTTTGAGAATGAGGCAGGATGTGATCATGGTAGGACTCGTCAAGGTAGAATCTGGCTAGGTTGAAGGAGAAAGAGGTATAGTTCGAGGACCCTGAGGAATTTGATGTGTGTGCTACAAAAGGAAAAGAGGAAATACTCAGAAAGCAATAGAGATACACTTACAAAAAGCTAGTTTATTTCTCCACTTGGCTGAAATTCTGTTCTTCCAGCGAGAGAAGTGGAGCACATCCTAATACACTTGGGAAGGCAGAAGAAGCTGTTTGTCCCTCCTTTAGGAGTAAAGGATTCTTCTGTGTTGGGTGCAGATGGGGACACATAAGTGATCGTAGTGCTTCTTTGACATTTTAGGGTGATTTTTACCAGCTTTATATTGAAAGTGAATCTTAAGCATTCGTTTGAATTTCAGGTCTACCTCAGAAATAAATGCCAAGAATTGCAATTTACTTACCCTATAAAATGTCCTTTCTCACACACTAAATAGTGTCTGAAAGCTACCTCTTAACGTAAATAGTTCTAGGAATAATGAGCTTTCTTACTAAAGAGAAAGGAATTATGTTTTAAATAGTATCTTCTTTTATAAAATACCACTTCCAACTAAATTCTCAGACCATTTTTCGGTAAAGATTGTTTAGTAATATTGAGTTATTGGAAGTGCCTAGGACATTTTTCATAATTATAGGGAATAAGATGAGTGAGAACAAAAAATCATGATTATTAGTACATTTATTAAAGAAAATAAAATCATTTAGACATAATTTTATGTGTGAAAGACAAAATTCAATGTGTAAACTAAGTAAAGACATGATGACCCAACTGAAGTCTGGAAAATCCTATCCTTGTCCTAGTGCATCCCTCAAAGCACCTCATGACTTCCCCCAAGTTTTCCAAGCATCGTAGTCTGAAAGACGATGAAGCAAGGAATTACTCTATTGGAAAATTTTTCAACTTGAAAGTTACATGATGCTGGATCTGATTCAAGCTTTGCATTTCAACATTCTTTTTTTTAACTTCAATTAATTTTTATTCACTATGACCAAAGAAGAAGAGACTGATTTATGAATGAGCAGATCAATCTCTTTATTAATAATAGGGGAAAAACCCAATTATTTACTTATCACAGTATGCTTTTTCCAATTTCAAAGTACTTAAGGAGCTACATCAATAAGTATAAGGCTGACAACTGAGCATGGGTTTTTACACTAATAGAGACATATCCACACAGCATGTACTATCAAGCTCCTACTACATGAAGCTTCCTCTTTTTTGCAAAATCATGCATACGCATAGGCAAATTTCAACCCATTCTGGCCAAGCATATTGTAGGATGTCCTTTATTAGGATTTGGCTACTGTTTTCCTCATTACAGACTTGGTTTATGGATTTGGGGGAGGAAGATCACAGAGGTAAAGTGCCATTCAGGACACATCAGATCAAAAGTATAGGACATCAACCTGATTCATGACTGTTCACGTTGACCTTGATCACCTGGCTGAAGTAGCATTTGTCAGATTTCTCTGCTATAAAGTTAACTCTTTATGCTCCTTCACCCTTTTTCATACACTACAATAAGAAGTCACTGTGTGTAGCCACACATCAGGAGTAGGAAGTTATGCACCACCTCTTTAAGGTGAGATACCTGCATAATTTGCTTGGAATTATTTTCCACAGAAGATTTGTCTCTTCTTCCCCATTTGTTAATTTTATGCAATAATTTATTGATATAAATATGAAATCATAGATTTTTATTTTGAGCTATAATCATTACTATTTATTATTATTATTTTCTTGCCCATGGGAATCCTTCAGTTGGCTCACGCGTCTTTTTGCCATAGCCAATTATTCCATTGTTGCGCTGTGTGAAACATTCTTTACTTTATGGAATGATAAGATTCTCCAGGATCACATTGCATATTTTTTGCCACAATCCTTGAATCAATCATTTCTGCAAAGAGCTCGTGTTCCTTTTAATAGGAAATGGTATTAGAAAGTAAGATTTGGGCACTGGATATGCATATAGCTACTATGGTGCCATTTATGTTAGGCCCATTCAACTGACAGAGTGATGAAATACATGTGTATACACTCACCCATATGTACATATATCTATAAATAGTCTGTGTGTAATGATCTGTATCTGTATTAAGTTAAATGTTAAATGTGACTTCTTACTGGTGTCTCCAACTCTAATTCATTACCTCATGGATAATTCTAGACTCCTCCCTTTGTTTACCCGTAAATTCCCCTTTACCGCACTAAGATAGCTTAAGATAGTTTCTTCAGATGGCATTCATCTCCCCCTAAGGTGCGTGCTTTACTTTATATCCATTAAACCAAAACAAAACCAAACCTGTTGCCATCAAGTCGATTCCGACTCATAGTGACAGCAACCCTATAGGACAGAGTAGAACTGTCCCATAAGGTTTCCAAGGAGTGGCTGGTGGATTCAAACTGCTAACCTTTTGATCAGCAGACATACCTCTTACCACTGTGCCACCAGGGCTCCTTATGTCTATTAGTAGCTAGTATGTCCATTAAAGGTTAGGGAGACAGTGAGAGATAGCATTCTAGTGCACCCAACAAAGGTTCACTTTGTGTGTTGAAAAGTTCTATGGATTTTGACAAATACATAATGTTATATATCTACCACTAAAGTATCATACAGAATAGTTTCACTGCCCTAAAAATCCCCTATGCTTCACCTATTTACCCTACTCACCTTCTCCATAAACCCCTGGCAATCACTAATCTAAGCTTTATTTTTAATTAATTTTAGTGAAAGGTCTAAAATCTGTGTCTATATTCATTCTTTCTGCATTTGCATGTCCAATTTTTCCTGGATCATTTATAGAAAAGGCTATCCTTTCTCCATTAAATAGCCTTTGCTGCTTTGTCTATTTCTGATCTCTGTGTTTATTCTTTTGCCAATACCACTTTGCCTTGAAGGCTGTAGCTTTATAGTAAGCCTTGAAGTTGGGTGTTTTTTAATTCTTCTTTGGTATTGTTTTGGCTATTTTAGGTCTTTTGCCTTTCCCTGTGAACTTTAGAATTAGCTTACTGATATTAATAAAATAGCTTGCTGAAATTTTGATCAATTTTTCTTGATCTCTGAATGTGAGTTCTTGGCATCAGTAGTTTTTTAAAGTCTCTTATTTGATTCAAAAGTATATACAAAGATGGGAAACGATCATCTAATTCAAACATCTCAATTTACAGATGAGAAAATTAAGACCTAGAGAAGGTAAGTAATTTCCCAAAGACGTACACATAATTAATTTTAGAGTCAGAGCAGAACCAAGCTAGGGCTCTATATTCTTATCCTAGCATGCTCTATACTATACAACAAGTAGCATATACCACAGAATCGTACCCCTTTAGTACCATGAGTTGTGAAAGCTAAATGAAGTACATTTATGTATGTGGTAAAGTAGTGCTTACAAAAAACAAAGAAACAAACAAAAAACCCATTGCTGCCAAGTAGATTTTGACTCATAGTGACCTTATAGGACAGAGTAGAACTGCCCCATAGGGTTTCCAAGGAGTCGATTAAAATTGCCAAACTTTTGGTCGGCAGCCAAGCTCTTAACCACTGCCCTACCAGGGCTCCAAAGTGGTGTTTACTAGGTGGGAATTGCTATGTAGCTGTCATGAAAATCATGTAATATTTCTATGTGTTTCCTTGGGCAGTCAAAAGTTTTAGAGTAACCAAAAGGTCTAAAGATTGCACAATGCTATATACACGTGTATTGTTTGTAGGTAGTATATCAAAACAATTGGTGATCATAACTCTTGTATCATTAATGAATTCTAAAAGATCAATCTGCCCAGTAGAAGCCAGTGAAGATGCTATTATAGAATCAGAATATTAAAAAAAGATACAAAATGATGATTATTAAAGTACCACGATACAAATGATTACTTCATGTATTCAATATGCTTTTCATATATTTAATGTGATCAACTAAGTAAATCTTTGAGGATATCCAGGATCTTTTGTGATTCTGTGTTATCCTCTAAAATCTATGTGGCAATTTGGTAAAAAGCTTCATATAGTTCAAAGAAAATTGTGCATTTGACACTACGAGACTTGAAAGGCAAAGAAGACTAATACAAATCTTCAGCAATAAAACAGATCTGTGATTTTTGTTTTAACACCATTAAATTTTTTACTGATAGTTGGCAACAGCAGAGAATTATTAAGGTCTCGTAGAAGGTAAAATCATTTTGGATATTAAAAATATGAGACTATAAATGGGAAAAAATGTTGTTTATAAACAGTAAAGAAAGCCAAAAGAATCATTTCCTTTAGCACAAAATTGTCCCTTTCATGGCAAGTATAGCTCACAGAATTGTCAGTTTTTATTATTACCCATAGATTTCAAGTTTATAGGATCCATACAATAAAAACATAGAAAACATTCTTTCTTTCATTTCTTTTCACTGAGTTAATATAAAGGAGAATCTCCAGCTATACCAGGTATCCTATACATGTTGGCTACAAAAAAAAAAAAAAAAAAGCTATCATTCTAACTTTGGCTCCTATTTAATTGATTTACAAAACAATTTTTTTATTTAAAAAAACTCAACTTTGAAAAAAATATTTTAAAAACCTGCTTAGCATCATCTCACTATGTAATAAGTGCATTATATGATCTACGAAATTATTCCTAAATTATTGTAATTGTTGTTATGTGCTGTTGAGTCAGTCAGGACTCACAGTGACTCAAGAAACACAGCCCAGTCCTGAGCCATCCTTAGAATCATTGATATGTTTGAGCTCATTATTGTAGCCACTGTGTCAGTCCATCTCATCCAGGGTTTTCCTCTTTTCTGGAAGTCCATGGTATATTCTATTCACTGTAGTTCAAAGGCATCAATTCTTCTTCAGTCTTCCTTACTCATTGTCCAGCTTTCACATGCATATGAGGCAATTGAAGATATCATGGCTTGGGTCAGGTGCACCTTAACCCTCAAAGTGATGTCTTTGTTTTTTATCACTTTAAAGAGGTCTTTTTTTCAGCAGATTTGCCCAGTGCAATATGTTATTTAATTTCTTGACTGCTGTTTCCCTGAGCATTGACTGTGGATTCAGGTAAAATGAAATCCTTGTCAACTCCAATATTATCTCTCTTTATCATGATGTTGCTTATTGGTCCAGTTGTGAGGATTTTTGTTTTCTTTATATTGAGGTGTAATGAATACTGAAGGTTTTTACCTTTGATCTTCATCAGTAAGTGCTCCAAATCCTCTTCACTTTCAGCAAGTAAGATTGTGTTATCTGCATATCACAGGCTGTTAATGAGTCTCCAATCCTGCTAACACTTTCTTCTTCGTACAGTCCAACTTCTCGGATTGTTTGCTTAGCATACAGATTGAATAAATATGTCAAAGGCTACAACCCTGATGCATACTTTTATAGCAATTGTGGTAACTTTACCTATTTTCTTTGTTTACTAAATAGTCTGGTTAATAGTATTGCACCAGCATCAATCTTCTGCTTTCGATATTTCACTAAAATTAGGCAAGATGCTGCCTCTGGGAAAAGCTGGTTGAAGAGTACAAAGGGCTTTACACTATTTTTGCAACTTTGTGTAAGTCTCTAATTATTTCAAATAAAAAGTTTTTAAAAAATTAGAAGAAAATGTTGGGAAGGGAGGGATGATTAACAGTCCTCAACAAAGAAGAAGAAAACAACTAAAATATGTTCTTTGGATTAAACCTCAAATTTATCGTTGGTTATCTTTGAAAGAGCAATTTAAATAATGTACATAGTGAGGCAGGTGGCACAAATAGTTCAGTGCTTGAGTACTAGCTGAAAAGATGGAGGTTTGAAACCAACCAGAGGTGCCTGGGAAGACAGGCCAGATGATCTGCTTATGAAAGATCACAGGCTTGAAAACCTTACGGAGCAGTTCTATCCAATACACATGGGGTCACTTTGAGTTGGCTTATTTGCAATTGACATCGCCAGCAGTGGGGGGGAAACCACTTTGTGTGAATGGAATACTGAGGTAGAGGTGAGCAAATGTAAACCGTATGGACAACTTTGTTCAAGAAGTCTTGAAAGGAACAGAGAATTAACTTGAAGGCTAAGTGTGATCAAGGTAGAACTTGTTTATGTTTTTTAGTTTGAATATGTTTCTTCCATTTTTCTCCACTGGTTGTTCCATTTGTTTTCTTGTCAACATGCAAGAGTGCTATTTTGAGTATATTTTAAACATTAGTCTTTTGACTGTCATGGTTTTAAGTGAAAGTTTACAAATCAAGTCAGCCTCTCATACAAAAACATATATACACCTTGCTATGCACTTCTAATTGCTTTCTCCCTAATGAGACAGCACTCTCCTTCTGTCCACTCTCCTTGTGTCCATTCGGGCAGCTTCTGACCCCCTGTGCCCTCTCATCTCTCCTCCAGATAGGAGATGCCAACACAGTCTCGTGTGTCTACTTGATCCAAGAAGTCTGTTCTTCACCAGTATCATTTTCCATCCCATATTATAGTCCAATCCCTGTCTGAAGAGTTGGCCCTAGGAATGGTTCCTGTCTTGGGCTAACAGAGGGTCTGGGGACCATGACCTTCAGGGTCCTTCTAGTCCTAGTCTGACCACTAAGTCTGGTCTTTTTACAAGAACCTGGGGTCTGCATCCCACTGCTCCCCTGCACCTTCATTGGTTTTCTCTTGTGTTCCCTGTTAGGAGAGTCATCAGTAGTGGCCAGACACCATCTAGTTCTTCTGGTCTCGGGCTGATGTAGTCTCTGGTTTATGTGGTCCTTTCTGTCTCTTAGGCTCATGGTTACCTTGTGTCTTTGGTGTTCTTCATTCTTCCTTGCTCCAGACAGATTTGGACCAACTGATGCATCTTAGATGGCCGCTCGCTAGCGTTTAAGACCCCAGACGTCAATCTCCAAAGTGAGACGCAGAATGTTTTGTTAATAGGTTTTATTATGCCAACTGACTTAGATGTCCCCTGAAGCCATGGTCCCCAAACCTCCGCCCTTGTTTCACTGGCCTTCGAAGCATTCAATTTATTCAGGAAACTTCTTTACTTTTGTTTTAGTACAGTTGTGCTGACCTCTTCCATATTGTGTGTTGTCTTTCCCTTCACCTAAAATAAAGCTTATCTACTATCTATTTAGTAAAAACCCCTCTCCGTCCCTCCCTCCACCCTCTCATAACCATCAAAGAATAATCTCTTATCTGTTTAAACTATTTCTCCAGTTCTTATAATAGTGGTCTTATAGAATATTTGTCATTTTGCAACTGACTAATTTTACTCAGCATAATGTCTTCCAGATTTCTCCATGTTATGAAATGTTTCATGGATTCATCATTGTTCTTTAAAGATGTGTAGTATTCCATTGTGTGCATATACCATAATTTACTTATCCATTCATCTGTTGATAATAGGCACCTTGGTGGCTTCCAACTTTTTGCTATTGTAAACAGTGCTGCAATGACCATGGGTGTGCATATATCTGTTTGTGAAAAGGCTCTTATTTCTCTAGGATATATTCCAAGGAGCAGGATTGCTGGATCACATGGTAGGTCTATTTCTAGTCTTTTAAGGAAGCAGCACATGGATTTCCAAAGTGATTGTACCATTTTACGGTGCCACCAGCAGTGTATTGTTCCAGTCTCTCCGTGACCTCCCTGACATTTATTATTTTGTGTTTTTTGGATTAATGCCAGCCTTGTTGGAGTGAGATGGAATCTCATTTTAGTTTTGATTTGCATTTCTCTAATGGGTAATGATTGTGAACATTTCCTCACGTATCTGTTCACTGCCCAAATGTCTTCTTTAGTGAAGTATCTGTTCATATCCTTAGCCCATTTTTTAATTGGGTTGTCTTTTTGTAGTTGAGTTTTTGCAGTATCATGTAGATTTTAGAGATCAGGTACTGATCGGAAATGTCATAGCTAAAAATTTTTCCTGGTCTGTAGGCAGTCTTTTTACTCTTTTGCTGAAGTCTTTGGATGAGCTTTTTTGTTTTCTTTTTGGATGAGCATAGGTGTTTGATTTTTAGGAGCTCCCAGTTATCTGGTTTCTCTTCTGCGTTGTTAGTAATGTTTTGTATACTGTTTATGCCATGTAATTAGGGCTCCTAGCATTGTCCTGATTTTTTCTTCCATGATCCTTATTGTTTTAAATTTTATATTTAGGTCTTTAATCCATTTTGAGCTTGTTTTTGTGCATGGTGTGAGGTATGGGTCTTGTTTCATTTTTTTGCAGATGGATATCCAGTTACGCCAGCACCATTTGTTAAAGAGACTCTCTTTTCCCCAATTAACTGGCTTTGGGCCTTAGTCAAATATCAGCTGCTCATGTGTGGATGGTTTTATGTCTGTATTCTCAATTCTGTTCAATTGTTCTATGTATCTGTTGTTGTACCAGTGCCAGGTTGTTTTGACTACGATGGCGGTATAATAGTTTCCAAAATCAGGTAGAGTGAGTCCTCCCACTTTGTTCTTCTTTTTCAGTAATGCTTTACTTATCTGGAGTCTCTTCCCCTTCCATATGCAGTTGGTGATTTGTTTCTCCATCTCATTAAAAAATGTCATTGGAAATTGGATCAGAATTGCAGTGTATCTATAGACAGCTTTTGGTAGAATAGATGTTTTTACAATGTTGAGTCTTCCTAACCATGAGCAAGTTATGTTTTTCCACTTATGTAGGTTTCTTTTGGTTTCTTGCAGTAGTGTCTTGTAGTTTTCTCTGTATAGGTCTTTTAATAAATCTCTGGTAAGATTTATTCCTAAGTATTTTATCTTTTTGGGGGCTACTATAAATGGCATTGATTTGGTGATTTCCTCCTCGATGTTCTTTTTGCTGATGTAGAGGAATCCAACTGATTTTTGTATGTTTATCTTGTATCCTGATCCTCTGCTGAAGTCTTCTGTTAGCTTCAGTAGCTTCCTTGGGGATTCTTTAGAGTTTTCTGTGTATAAGATCATGTCATCTGCAAATAGAGATACTTTTAGTTCTTCCTTGCCGATCTGGATGTCCTTTATTTCTTTATCTAGCCTAATTGCTCTGGCTAGGACCTTCGGCACAATGTTGAATAAGAGTGGTGATAAAGGGCATCCTTGTCTGGTTCCCGATCTCAATGGAAATGCTTTCAGAATCTCTCCATTTAGGATGATGTTGGCTGTTGGCTTTGCATGAATGCTCTTTATTATGTTGAGGAATTTTCTCTCTATTCCTATTTTTCTGAGAGTTTTTATCATGAATGGGTGCTGAACGTTGTCAAATGCCTTTTCCGTATCCATTGATAAAATCATGTGGATCTTTCCTTTTATTTGTATGATGGATTACATTAATTGTTTTTCTAATGTTGAACCATCCCTTCCTACCTGGTATGAATCCCACTTGGTCATGGTGAATTATTTTTTTTGGTGTGCTGTTGAATTCTATTGGCTAGAATTTTTTTGAGGATTTTTGCATCTAAGTTCATGAGGGTTATAGGTCTGTCATTTTCTTTTTTTGTGGTGTCTTTACCTGATTTTGGTATCAGGGATATGCTGGCTTCATAGAATGAATTTGGGAGTATTCCATCCTTTTCTATGCTCTGAAATACCTTTAGTAATAGTGGTGTTAACTCTTCTCTGAAAATTTGGTAGAACTCTGTAGTGAAGCTGTCAGGGCCAGGGCTTCTTTTTTTGGGAGTTTTTTCATTACCTTTTCAATCTCTTCTTTTTTTTATGGGTCTATTTAGTTGCTATATTTCTATTTGTGTTAGTTTAGGTACATAGTGTGTTTCTAGGAGTTCATCCATTTCTTCTAGGTTTTCAAATTTGTTAAGAGTACAATTTTTCATAGTAATCTGATATGATTCTTTTAATTTCTGTTGAGTCTGTTGTGATATCGCCCATTTCATTTCTTATTAGGGTTATTTGCTTCCGCTTCTGTTTTTCTTTTGTCAGTTTGGCCAATGGTTTATCAATTTTGTTAATTTTTTCAAAGAACCAGCTTTTGGTCTTGTTACTTCTTTCAATCGGTTTCCTGTTCTCTAATTCGTTTAATTCTGCTCCAATTTTTATTATTTGCTTTCTTCTTGTGCCTGAAAGTTTCTTTTGTTGCTCTCTTTCTGTTTGTTCAAGTTGTGGGGATAGTTCTTTGGTTTTGGCCCTTTCTTCTTTTTGGATGTGTGCATTTATAGATATGAATTGACCTCTGAGCACTGTTTTCACTGTGTCCCAAAGGTTCTGATAGGAAGTGTTTTCATTCTCACTGGATTCTATAAATTTCTTTATTCCATCCTTAATGCCTTCTATAACCCAGTCTTTTTTGAGTGGGTATTGTCGACTGGTGTTGGGTATTGTTCAGTATCCAAGTATTTGATTTTTTTTTCCCTGCTTTTTCTGTCATTGATTTCTACTTTTATAGCCTTATGGTCAGAGAAGATGATTTGTAATATTTCGATGTTTTGGATTCTGCAAAGGCTTGCTTTATGACCTAATATGTGGTCTATTCTAGAGACTATTCCATGTGCACTAGAAAAGAAAGTATAGTTATAGCTGTTGGGTGCAGTGTTCTGTATATGTCTATGAGGTCAAGTTGGTTTATTGTGGTATTTAGACCTTCCATGTTTTTATTGAGCTTCTTTCTGGGTGTCCTATCTTTCACCAAAAGTGGTGTGCTGAAGTCTCCTACTATTTTTTTTTTTTTTTACTGTAATTGTAGAACTGTCTATCTCACTTTTCAGTGCTGTTAGAGTTTGTTTTATATATCTTGCAACCCTGTCATTGGGTGCATAAATATTTAATATGGTTATATCCTCCCGGTAAAAATGTCCCTTTAATCATTATATAGTGTCTTTCCTTATCCTTTATGATGGATTTAACTTTAAAGTCTATTTTGTCAGAAATTAAAATTGCTGCTCCTGCTCTTTTTTGATTGCTGTTTTCTTGATACATTTTTTTCCACCCTTTGAGTTTCAGTTTGTTTGTGTCTCTATGTTTAAGCTGTGTCTTTTGTAGGCAGCATATAGTTGTATCACATTTTTTTTTATCCATCCTGCCACTCTCTGTCTCTTAATTGGTACATTTAGTCCATTTACATTCAGTGTAATTATGGGTAGGTATGAGTTTTTTTATGAGTTTAGTGCTGTCAGTTAGATGCCTTTTTTTGTGTGTTGTTGACACTTTTATTTTTCCACTTACTTTTTTGTGCTGAGAAGTTTTTCTTTGTAAATTGTGTATTTTTCTTTTTCCTTGCAGTTAAATTTGTTTTTGCTGAGTCTTTATGTTTATCTTGTTTTTTAATTTGAAGTGTGGGATTGTTAGTCTTCTTTGTGGTTTCCTTAATATTTACCCCAATTTTTCTATGTATAAACCTAACTTGTATCTCCCTATATTGCCTTGATTTCCTGTCCATATGGAAGATGTATACCTATTTTATTTAGTCAGTCTTTATTGATTATTGTCATCTTTTATATAATGACCTCACTGATTCCCTTTTTTGAGCATTATTTTTTTTATCTTAATTTTATTTTTGTGATTTCCCTGTCTGAGTTGATATCTGGATACTCTGTTCTGTGTCCTAGTGTTGTGTTGATATCTGATATGATTGATTTTCTAACCAGAGAATTCCCTTTAGCATTTCTTATAGTTTTGATTTCATTTTTGTAAATTCCCTAAGCTTGTGTTTATCTGTAAATTACTTAATTTCGCCTTCATATCTGAGAGATGGTTTTGCTGGATATACGGTTCTTGGCTGGCAATTTTTCTTCAATGCTCTATATATGTCTTTCCATTGTCTTCTTGCCTGCATGGCTTCTGCCAAGTATTCGGAACTTATTGATTCTCCTTTTTAGGTGACTTTTCACTTATCCCTGGCTGCTCTTAAAATTTTCTTTTTATCTTTGGTTTTGGCAAGTTTGATGATAATATGTCTTGATGACTTTCTTTTGGGCTATACCTTGTATGGAGTTTGATGAGATTCTTGGATAGGTATCCTTTCATCTTTCACAATGTCAGGGAAGTTTTCTGCCAGCAAATCTTCAGCAATTGTCTCTGTATTTTCTGTTATCCCTCCCTTTTCCGGTATTCCAATCATCTGCAAGTTATTCTTCTTGATAAAATCCCACATGATTCTTAGGTTTTCTTCATTTTTAAAAATTATTTTATCCGATTTTTCTTCAAATATTTTGGTGCCAAGGGCCTTATCCTCCATCTCCCTAATTCTGCATTCCATTTCCTCAATTCTGCTTCTCTGACTTCCTGTTGAGTTGTCTAATTCTGTAATTTTATTGTTAATCTTTTGAATTTCTGAATGCTGTCTATAGATTCCTGGAGCTTATTAACTTTTTCATTATGTTCTTGAAAAATCTTTTTAATTTCTTCAACCACTTTATCTGTGTGTTCCTTGGCTTTTTCTGTATATTTCCTTATCTCATTCCTGATGTCGTTCCTGATGGCTTGAAGCGTTCTGTGTATCAATCTTTCTTATTCTGCATCTGGAAATTCCAGTAATACATCTTCATCTGGGAGATTCCTTGATTCTCTCTTTTGTGAGTTTTTTGAAGCAATCGTGGTCTGCTTCTTTATGTGATTTGATAGAAACTGCTATCTCCGAGCTATCTATAAGTTATTGTAGTAATTTATTTTATGTTTGCTCACTGTGTCCTATCTTCTTGCTTTGTTTTGTCTCAATATAACCTAATAGACTAATACAGTGTGCTAACTTGATTATTGTATCCTTTGAAGCATGAATGTCCTGTTACCAGATGGTTAGAGCTGTTACCACTTATATAAGCCTATGAACCCATTCACTATTCTTGAATAGAATCAGCTCAGGTGTCCTGATAGTCAGTCACCTAGTGTGTGGTGTAGGCTCTCACCTACTATTTTAGAGGAGTAGTAGTGATGATTGTATGCACTGGTTTCTGGTAGTGGCGGGGGGGGGGGTCACGGTCTGAGGAGGGCAGGGTGCTGACAGCCTTCCCCCAAGTGTCAGTGAGGAAGGAGTGTCTCTATTCTCTAGAGTGCTCTGGTGGGTGGGCTCTGTAGTTGTACCTTAGGCCGCCAATGCTTATACCTGTAAAGACTGGTAGGCACCACTATCTTCAGGCCTCTTTCACGGGTGGCTAGGTGGCGTGGATGAAGCCTCAGCCCTCATGTCCCTGCTGTTGGTAGGTGAGGGCTCTGTTTAATAGGCAGAGTGGTATCAGACCTCCAAAACCTGCCTCTTCACTGCACAGCTGAAACAATTACAGTTAGACCTCTAATAGATTTGCCCTTGCATTATAATAGCCACCTGTTCCATGTACAGGTGAAAGCCAAAATTGTGGATCGCTAATGTCTGGACTGGAGCTGCTTCTGCTCTGAGCTTCCAATTTAGGGGAGTTGGGAAAGTATTTTTCCCCCGTTTGTTAATTTGTGCCTTCTCCCATGCCAAGAGAGGACTGCATGTTCTATCTCAGGCCCAGGGAATTCAACTGCTAATGAAGCCAGCCAAGGTAGAGGGGTGAGGGATCAGATAGATAGGAGAGAGTACTTTCAGAAGAAGGAGCTATAAGATCTGCACGGTAAGTTAGACAAAATCACTTATCTTGCCTCAAGAGCACTGTTTCATCTTAGATTCCAGAGGCGTGTGTATGCTGTGTGCACTGGCTGGGTCCCTGCCAAGATTGCCCCAGGGGATTAGGGCTGAGTCCCACACTTATCTTCTTTAGTTGAAGCAGGTTTGTCGTAAACCCCACAGCCAGACCAGAGGGTCAGGGTGCTGGCACTTCTTGTGCTTTTTTTCACTGAGGCACCTGCTTTCTAAACTCCGCAGGCAGCCCCGCTGTAGACACACCACAGGGCCAGGGGTGCACCACTTTGCTTGCTTTCTTTTGCTGAATCTGCCGTGTCTCAGGAAATTACCATCAGTCCTGCCACATTTATGTTACAGAATGGCACCAGGGGCGTTTGGCAACTCATTGCTGCTTCTGCAACATCTCTCGCTCCCCTATCATTCAGATCGATTCCTTAGTTCTGTGTTTGATGCTCAGCGTTCGTAGATTGTCATATATATAATCGATTCACTTATTTTTTCGTGTCTTTATTGCCAGAGGGTTCAGCAGAAGCTTCTGAATAGTTAGTCATCTTGGCCCTGCCTTTCCTTGACTGTCATTTTTATTATAACTTTTTTCAGATATATTTATATCCACTCAACGGTATTTCTGCTAAATTAATTATTTTAGAGTCTAGTAAGATTCTATTTTCTTTCTTTGTAGTTTCAGAATTTTGGTTTAGAATGTTCCTTTTATACCTAGATGGTTCACACAGCCTCCCTAGATTTCTTGCAAATTTTTATAGTTTACATTAAGTATTTCATCTATCTGGTGTACATTTTTGAGTATGGGCTAAATTAATGGTAATTTCAGAGTCTAAAAATTTGTTTATTCAACATCCATGCTCAACCATTTTCTTCCAGGCCTATTTTTGCTATTGTGGCTGGAAGAAAACTGAACAAATAATTTTCCAGTACTCTTCCTTGCATCCAAAAGTGTCTATGTGATAAAGTGCTGGCCAAAAAGATAAAGGCAGATGTCCTAGGAAGGCACACCTTTCTTAAAATAAATTGTAAAATAAAGGGAGAGGTCTTTGTTCCCTTTGCACCTTTCCTCTTTATCTTGCCTGCATGAATACAGTTGCAACAACCATCTTGCAGCCAAGTACTTTAACATTTGCACCGTGAAAGACCCCAACATGCTACTAGACATTTTTTTTTTTTTAATAGCTGCATGGACAAGGTAAATTGATAAACTTCAAAATGTAGGAAATTTCTAGAATCTTGAAGTCAAAAGAGATTAATATCTTCTGGGATCTGGGAGATGGTTTTAGAGGGCAATTAACCTCATACCAACATTCTTTTCCTCTAGGAGTAATTATCAGTCACATCATTATTCAAGACTGGTTTGTCTTCCTCAGTTGCATCTTGACCCCTGAATGCCATATCCCTTACTCAGATCACTTATTGACACTTTTAATCTCTTCAGTGCTCTTTTAATGCCCTAGCATGTCAATTACTCTTTCCCCATCTAATACATTATTGCTCAACTCTCTGTGTTTATGCAGAATGAGTGAAAGGGATTTACTATTAGTGGTACATTGGCTTTTTCTAGGTATATTTACATTATCACTCAAAAAAAGAATTTTTTTTTGAGGTAAAGTGATTGGTCCTGTTTGGATTTCTACTCAGATAGGTGGAAATTGGAGAGGAATTCAAACAGGTAAAACAATCAAAGACTACAGTTTCTTGCAATAACAAAAACTGTATTTTAATATATATGAACAGTTAAATACCTCATAGCATAATAAATATATTGTATTTGTGAGTGTGTCTTATCTGTTGGATTCTTCTGACATCGTCATGGAGTGGAATTAGAGAGATAAGGAATTAACTCCTAGCTCTACCATTAACTACCATTAGGATCAGAGTCAAATTTCTTAATCTGCCCAAACCTTAACCTGTATGGTGGAGATATTGACATTCCTTGTGTGATTATCCTTAGGATTAATAAGTATCTGGCACTGTTTGTGCACCATACACACCCTAAGCTGCTTTTTCCTCTGCTTCGCTCCATCTGCTTTCACTTCTTTCAGAAGGATGCAGAAATCTCTTATCTGCTGATAACCAACTCCTATTCTGTTTTGTTGTCTTTTATTGTCATTGTAATGGAATCTTAGGAGGAAGAAGCTGTTAATGTGTATGCACGATCTGTCATCTTGGACAATAAGCCACTCAATTTTAATGTTATCGCATAGATTACTTCTTTATTCAACTGCCCACTTGACATCTCCACTTAATCCTAATAGAAAGCCTGTTCACCTATAGACATCTAAAACTTAATGTATGCTAAACCAAGCCTGGTAATCTTATTTCCCTACCCTGTTTCATTCACATTCTTCTCCCTGTCAATTACCGGTAACTCCATCCTCCAGTTGCTCAAGCCAATCATTGTCTTTTTTCTCTCTCTCATGCTACATTAACTCCATTAGCATTGACTCTACCTTCAAAGTATATCCAGAATCATTTACTTATCACTACCTCCATTGTTCCTACCTTGATTCCAAAAATTATCATTTTCAGCCATTGATCATTGCAGTAGACTTCCAACTGGCCTTCCTGATCCCATCTTTGTCTCTATAGAGTCTGTTCTCAAAACATCTCATTAAAATGTATGTCAGATCATGTCACACCCCTGCTCAAAACTCTCCAAAGACATCCATTTGTTTCAGGGTAAAGGTGCAGTCCCAATAATGGCCCAAGGACCTATGACTTCATTTACTACTATATTAATACTAATTAATACTATGGCTCACTCTGTTTTAGCTTTGCTGACTCTTGAACTTGCAGGTATGCTCCAGCCTTAGAGCTCTTTGCACTTGTTTTTCTTCTGCCTGGAACACCCTTCCTCCACGCACTTGCAAGACTTACTTGCTCTTCTTCTTCAAGTCTTTGCTAAGGTATCTATCACCCTCTCATAAGTCCCATCCAGACCATCATGTTTATAATCCCAGCCTCTCTCACGGCTCTTCCAACTTTCATTACTCACCACCATTTCTTTCTTTCATATTTCTCACCTTGTACTATGTAATAAAGGAAGCTGGGTGGTGCACACAGTTTGCCATCAGCTGCTAATAAAAGGCTGGCAGTTTGATCCCACACAGTGGCTCCACAGAAGAAAAGCTTGGAAATCTGCTTCCATAAAGATCACAGCCAAGAAAACCTTATGGAGCAGTTCTGGACCAACTGGGCATCAGGTAGCAACAACAAGAACTATATAATAATATCATTTATTACATTTCTTGTCTCTCTAGCCCCAGAAATATGTTAGTTTCGTAAGGACATGATTTTTTTTTTTTTTGCCTTTTTTTTAGTGGATATTGTCTCAGTTCTTAAAACAGTGCCTAGTTTATAGTAGATTCTTGCACAGTAGATTCTTTTTTGAATCAATGAATGGACATCATTACAGGACCCCAGATCTTCGAAAGAGTGACTGACTAGGGACTATTACATGAAACAAGACAATGATTTGATAAAATATCTCTCTGTCTCTAGGTAAGACTGTCTCTAAGACATAGGGGTCAATACCTCAAACTCTTTACCTTAAAATTATTCTCTATTGTTTGACAATGAAAAACATCCCAGTCCCCATAAGGGTGAAGGTTGGAGAAAGACCCTTTGTTAAATATGTTGACTACATGAAAAATGAGGAGTGAAATAGTAAAGCAACCATATTTACTGTCTTAAATTTGTAGAAAATTACTAGATATGACCATTTTTTTCCCCCTTTTACCTCATAGAAGTGTCTAGTGCCCTGGGAACATTAAAAAAAAAGAAAAAAAAGTTCCAAGATAAGTCAAGAAGTTCATTCTTTAGCTAAGACTCCAGCTCTTAAAACTGGTTGTTCAATTTACGCTAACATCTGCCTGCCTAATAACCCTCCCCCACTCCAGCAGATGAGTCGGCTTCCTAAACAGCAAGCCTTGCTCTAATGAACAGAAGTTATATATCCCAAGATGTTCATTTGGCAGGGCTATTGGGCTGTTCTCAGCAATTCTCCAAACTTGCATTTCACACTTCTTAATTCTGAAGAGCAAAAGGGAAAAAAAAACAACTTCAGTGTTTTTCATAAGCAAAGTAAAAAATGTCATAGCATTAAGTAGCACCAAAATGAATTTCTAAGAGCTCTCTTGATAACTTATTGGGATAAATCGTCCAAAATCATTCCACTTAGAATTCTATACACGGTTAAATACTTTCAGCTCTACTAAGGTTTAAAACCAAAATACCAAATGCTTTGCCATCTAGTCAACTCTGACTCATAGTGACCCTACAGGACAGAGTGGGTCTGCCCCATAGGGTTTCCAAGTCTGTAATCTTCACAGGAGCAGACTGCCGCATCTTTCTCCCAGAGAGCATCTGGTGGTCTCGAACTGGCAACCTCTTGGTTAGCAGCCAATCAGTTAACCACTGCTCCACCAGCTACTTTACATAGCATTCCTATTTTGGCCTTAGTGTTGGTTCAGAGTTATTTTGGAGGATCTGGTTTTATATGGGTGTATGCTGAGATTTTTACTGAAACAGAGACTCGATGTCTTATTAATGCTTCTTGTTATATTTGAGGATAATGACTTATATATATCTTTTAAATTATTTCTTCATTGAAATTAGATTTCTTAAAAAAATCTTTGGAAAATGCTGAGGAATTTTGTTGTTTTATGAAAACACTAAGTTCTTTAATGGTCAACAATATTAGTCTTTATTTCTTAGTCATAGGTCATAAAGTAAGGACAAATGAGAAGAAAAGAATTAGTACAAACTAATGTGACAAGTAAGATTTCTTGGGTGGCACAAATGGTTTGCTCAGCTACTAATTTAAAGGTTGATGTTTCACATCCACCCAGTGGTGCCACAGAACAAAGGCCTGCTTATCTATTGTCATAAGACCGCAGCCATCAAAAACCCCATGGAGCACAATTCCACTCTGTAAAACATAGGGTTGCCATGAGTGGGAATCGACTCTATGGCAAGGAATTTGATTTGGGCTTCAGTGTGACAAATGCTAAAGAAGAGGTACTGGGAAGAAGGATGAAGAAGTTACTCCTATGGAAGTACAGAAAGGGAAATTGCCTAAATCTTATAGAAGGATTCCAAGAGGAGATAACCACTGCACTGAATCTTACATGTTAAAAGCAGTTAATAGTTAGGGAGGAGAGGCCAATGTGTTTAGACATCTGGGAAAACAACCAAGGCAGAGAAACATAAACCGGAGTGGAGGTGTTAGCTTTCCCATTGGTTGATGGATCTCTTCAGGGACAGTTTCATGAGTAAATGAATAGATTATTAATTCAGCTACTCAGAGTACAGTTACTATCTATCTTCCCCTTCAGTTAAATTATGCTTTTTTTTTTTTAATAATAGGTTTGTTATGTATTGAATTGTGTCCCCCCAAAATGTGTGTCAACTTGGCTAGGCCATGATTCCCAGTATTGTGTGATGGCCTTCCATTTTGTGATCTAATTTCCCAATGTGATGTAAATCGTAACCTCAGTGGTTAAGAGTTATAGCTGCTAACCAAAAGGCTGGCAATTCTAATCTACCAGCTACTCCTTGGAAACACTTTGGGGCAGTTCTACTCTGTCCTAAGGGGTCACTATGAGTCAGAATCGACTCAGGGCAATGGATAATCTTGTTACCGAGGGAGGAAGTTTTGTTAATGAGGCAGGACAAAATTTACAGGATTAGGTTGTGTCTTGAGTCAATCTCTTTTAAGATATAAAAGAGACAATGGAGTAGAGAGGAGAGAGACCTCATTACCGCCAAGCAAGAAGAGCCAGGAGTGGAGCACGTCTTTTGGACCTGAGGTCCCTGAGTTGAGAAGGTCCTAAACCAGAGGAAGGTTGATGACAAGTACCTTCCCTGAGAGCTAACAGACAGAGAAAGCCTCCCCGTAGAGCTGGTGCACCGAATTTGGACTTCTAGCCTCCTAAACTGTGAGAGAATAAATTTTTCTTTGTTAAAGCCTTCTACTTGCAGTATTTCTGTTATAGCAGCACTAGATAACTAAGAAAAAGGTTAAATAAACTGGGTCTGTGAATAATGCATATTGGCTATAATATTTAATAATATTCATTATTAAACTTTAGAAACTATGTTTGAAATGTGAATTACCCAGCATTTTGAGACTGGAGAATTTGTATTTTTTTATAATCTGAACTATTCCAAAAACACTACTTTGGCAATTTTACTGAAGTAGTTAGAGTAGAAATAAAGTATTCTTGAAATTAAAAACTCTTTAACTTATAGTCAAAGTATATTAAAACAGGGAATAATCTCACACCCTGCAGTAATCTTGAATCATTTTGAGGGCTTTAAGTTTTTAATCTTAGGGGTCATCCTGAGACATCCCTTAAGGTCTTTGATAACTTAATAGAAAAACTAAATTGTAAGATTTAACCTTGACTGATGAAAAAATATTCTTTTCTTCACAGGATAAATAAGGACCATTAAACTTAAATCTGTATATGTTTTGTGTAGAGTCCATATATTTATCAGTCAAGGTGCTTTTAGGATAAGGCACCTGTCTAAATGAAAAGATAACAGAGCCAGAAGAATAAAAAAGAGAAACACATTCTAATACTTGAAACTGGGCTTCCTTAGCTCAGCTCAGCTCTCTCTTTTTTCGTGAACAGGCTAAACACAGCAGCAGCCATTCTTCTCTCCTCGTGTGCTGCACCTAAGTAGACCCCTCTGTTTTTTGGTACTCTTCCCTCAAGTTCTAGCATCCTGAAACTCTAATCTCTTTCTTCTCAACTTAATGAGACACCAGGCTTTGTTTGGGTTTTCTTTCCCTGTACTGCATTCTTGAAAACTGCTTCAGGGAAGAATGGAAGTAAATTTTTAGGGTTCAGCTTGTTTGTTTTTTTTCTCCCGAGGATCACACCCTTGGCTGTCCTCTATTGCTGCCTGAACAAAGTAATTTCTTATATTTTCCCAGTTGTTTAGTTGTTTCAGATATTTGGGTAAATGCAGTCTCTGCTACTCCATTTTGGCTAGAAGCAACAGTATCCAAAGATAATACCTATCTTCCATCTATCTCCCTCTTTTGCCTTATATCTCAAAATTTTCCATAGGTAGGCAGAAAATGTGGGTGCCATTTATCTGATCTCCTTCAAAGAACTCAATAATATGTAGATGAAAACCACAATGAGAAAATGCCTCACATTCACAAAGTTGGCTATTGCAAAAATACCAGGAAAAACAAGTCTTGTAGAGGATACGGGGAAATTTCCACAATGTTTACATCATTTTACATTCCCACTATAAAATCATGTAAACATTGTGGAAAACAGTTTGGTAGTTCCTCAAAAATTTAAACATACAACTATCATATAACCCAGGGGTTCCACTCCTAAGTTGTTGTCGTTAGGTGCCGTCGACTTGGCTCCGGCTCATAATGACCCTATGCACAACAGAACAAAACATTGCCCACTCCTGCGCCATCCTTACAATCATTGTTACGCTTGAGCCCATTGTTGCAGCCACTGTGTCAATCCACCTCGTTGAGGGTCTTCCTCTTTTCTGCCGACCCTGTACTTTGCCAAGCATTGCCCACTCCTGCGCCATCCTTACAATCATTGTTACGCTTGAGCCCATTGTTGCAGCCACTGTGTCAATCCACCTTGTTGAGGGTCTTCCTCTTTTCTGCTGACCCCATACTTTGCCAAGCATGATGTCCTTCTCCAGAGACTGATCCCTCCTGACAACATGTCCAAAGTATGTAAGATGCAGTCTCACCATCCTTGCTTCTAAGAAGCATTCTGGTTGTACTTCTTCCAAGACAGATTTATTCGTTCTTCTGGCAGTCCATGGCATATTCAATATTCTTCACTGACACCACAATTCAAAGGCATCAATTCTTCTTGGGTCTTCATTATTCATTGTCCAGCTTTCATGTGCATATGATGAGATTGGAAATACCATGGCTTGGGTCAGGTGCACCTTAGTCTTCAAGGTGACATCTTTGCTTTTCAATGCTTTAAAGAAGTCCTTTGCAGCAGATTTACCCAATGTAATGCATCTTTTGATTTCTTGACTGCTACTTCCATGGCTGTTGATTGTGGATCCAAGCAAAATGAAATCCTTGACAACTTCAATCTTTTCTCCGTTTATCATGATGTTGCTCCTTGGTCCACTTGTCAGGATTTTTGTTTTCTTTATGTTGAGGTGCAATCCATACTGAAGGCTGTGGTCTTTGATCTTCATTTATAAGTGCTTCAAGTCCTCTTCACTTTCAGCAAGCAAGGTTGTGTCATCTGCATAATGCAGCTTGTTAATGAATCTTCCACCAATCCTGATGCCCTGTTCTTCTTCATATAGTCCAGATTCTCAGATTATTTGCTCAGCATACAGATTGAATAGGTATGGTGAAAGAATACAACCCTGGTGCAAACCTTTCCTCACTTTAAGGCAATCAGTATTCCCTTGTTCTGTCTGAACAACTGCCTCTTGATCTATGTAAATGTTCCTCATGAGCACAATTAAGTGTTCTGGAATTCCCATTCTTCACAACGTTATCCATATATACCCAGAAGACTTGAAAGCAGTGACTCGGACACTTGTATGCCAATGTTTATTGCAGCATTATTCACAATAGCCAAAACGTGAAAGCAAACGAAGTGTTCATCAACAGATGAGTAGAGAAACAAAATGTGCCCTAATGGTGCAATGGTTAAGAGCTTGGCTGCTAACCAAAAGGTCAGCAGTTCAAATCCATGAGCCACTCCTTTGAAACCCTATAAAGCAGTTCTACTCTCTCCTATAAGTTCACAATGAGTCCGAATCTATGGCAATAGGTTTATATACGATGGAATATTTATTACTCAGTCATAAAAAATGGAATTCTAATACATGCAAAGTACAGGGTCTGCGGAAAAGAGGAAGACCCTCAATGAGGTGGATTGACACAGCAGCTGCAACAATGAGCTCAAGCATAACAATGATTGTAAGGATAGCACAGGACTGGGCAGGGTTTTGTTCTGTTGTGCATAGGGTCGCTATGAGTCAGAACCGACTTGACGGCACCTAACAACAACAACAATACACGCTATACCATGGATGAACCTTTAAAATATTATGCTAAATGAAATAAGCCAGTCAAAAAAGAAAAATATTGAATAAGTTCCTATAATAAGCCAGTCAAAAAAGAAAAATATTGAATAAGTTCCTATATAGGCAATATCTAGACTAGGCAAATTCATAGACAGAAGGTAGGTTAGGGGCTAGCAGGAGTTGAGAGGATGGGAGAAGGGAGAGTTATTGATTAACGGTATAGAGTTTCTGTTTGCAGTGATGAAAAAGTCCTGGAAATAGATTATGGAAAAGCAAGGCTCAATAATATCTCCCTAATTTAGAAAAAAATATACTTTAGATATTTAGAGAAAATAAAATTTTCATCGTAAAGTTAGTTACAAATCAGAAAGCATCAGTCACACAGGAGCATTGCAAAATTATAACTGAAATTTACACAGAGAAATGATAGATATACTTGATTATTTTTCCTGGAAGGATAATCTTTTATTGGAAGATATTTTGTGGATTAAAACTAAGCACTATATACATATATGAAAGGCCTGGCAATCTACTTCTGAAAGACCACAGCCACTGAAAACCCTGTGAAGCACAATTCTATTCTGACACCCACTGGGTTGCCAGGAGATGAGAGTGACTCAAGGACAACTAGTGGTTTGTGTGTATATATGTATATATGTGTTGTTGTTCTTAGGTGCTGTAGAATCAGTTCCAACTCATAGAGCAACTCTATGCGCAACAAAACGAAACACTGCCCAGTCCTACATCATCTTCATAATTGTTGGTATGCTTGAGCCCATTGTTGCAGCCACTGTGGCAATCCATCTTGTTGAGGGCCTTCCTCTTTTACACTGACCCTCTACTTTACAAAGCATGATATCCTTCTTCAGGGACTGATCCTTCCTGACAACATGTCTAAAGTATGTGAGATACAGTCTTGCTATCCTTGCCTCCAAGGAGCATTCTGGTTGTACTTCTTCCAAGACAGATTTGTTCATTCTTTGATATATTCAATATACCAAATATTCAGTATTCTTCGGAAGCACCACAATTCAAAGGTGTCAATTCTTCTTCGGTCTTCCTTATTCATTGTTCAGCTTTCGTGTGCATATGAGGCGACTGAAAACACCATGGCTTGGATCAGGCCCACCTTAGTCTTCAAGGTGACATCTTTGCTTTTCAACACCCTAAAGAGATCTCTTGCAGCGGATTTGCCCAATACAATGCGTCTTTTGATTTCTTGACTGCTGCTTCCATGGGTGTTCATTGTGGATCCAAATAAAATGAAATCCTTGACAACCTCAGTCTTTTCTCTATTTATCATGATGTTGCTTATTGGTCCAGTTGTGAAGATTTTTGTTTTCTTTATGTTGAGGTGTAATCTATACGGAAGGTCGTGGTCTTTGATCTTCCTCAGTAAGTGCTTCAAGTTCTCTTCACTTTCAGCAAGCAAGGTGGTGTCAACTGTATAACGCAGGTTGTTAATGAGTCTTCCTCCAATCCTGATTCTCCATTCTTCATATAGTCCAGCTTCTCCGATTATTTGCTCAGCATACAGATTGAATAGGTATGGTGAAAGGATACAAACCAGACACACACCTTTCCTGACTTTAAACCATGCAGTATCCCCTTGTTCTGTCTGAATAACTGCCTCCTGATCCATGTACAGGTTCCTCATGGGCACAATTAAGTATTCCAGAATTCCCATGCTCTGCAATGTTATCCATAATTTGTCATGATCCACACAGCCCTTAGCATGGTCAATAAAACACAGGTGAACATCCTTCTGGTATTCTCTGCTTTCAGCCAGGATCTATCTGACATCAGCAATGACATCCGTGTTTCCATGTCCTCTTCTGAATCTGACTTGAATTTCTGTCAGTTCCCCATCTATCTACTGCTGTAGCCACTTTTGAATAATCTTCTGGAAAATTTTGCTTGCATGTGATATTAATGATATTGTTTGATAATTTCCACATACAGTTGGGTCACCTTTCTTGGGAATAGGCATGAATAAGGATCTCTTCATTGATTGGCCATGTAGCTGTCTTCCAAATTTCTTGCATCCATTAGTTGAAGCATCTCAATTGGTATTCTCTCAATTCCTGGAGCCCTGTTTTTCGCCAATGCCTTCAGTGCAGCTTGGACTTCTTCCTTCAGTACCATTGGTTCCTGGTCATATGTTACCTCCTGAAATGGCTGAACGTTGAGCAATTCTTTTTGGTATAGTGACTGTGTATTCTATCCGTCTTCTTTTGATGCTTCGTGAGTTGTTTAATATTTTCCATGTAGAATCCTTCAGTATTGCAACTCAAGGCCTGAATTTTTTCTTCAGTTCTTTCAGCATGAGGAATGCTAAGCATGTTCTTCCCTTTCAGTTTTCTATCTCCAGGTCTTTGAACATGTCATATAATAATTTGACTTCTCAAGCTGCCTTTTAGAGTCTTCTGTTCAGCTCTTTTACTTCATCACTTTTTTTTTCATTTTGCCTTAGCCACTTGATGTTTACGAGCAAGTTTCAGAGTTTCTTCTGACATCTATTTAGGCCTTTTCTTTGTTTCCTGTGTTTTTAATGATCTCTTGCTTTGTTCACATATGATGCCCTTGATGTCATTCCACAACTAGTCTGGTCTTAGGTAATTGGTGTTCAGCGTGTCAAATCTATTCTCGAGATGGTTTCTAAATTCAGATGGAATATACTTAAGGTCATAATTCAGCTCTCATCAACATGTTCTAATTTTCTTCAGTTACAACTTGAACTTGCATATGAGTAATTGATGGTCTGATCTACAGTCAGCCCCTGGCCTTGCTCTGACTGATGATATTGAGCTTTTCCATGGTCTCTTTCCACAGATGTAGTTGCTTTTATTCCTGTGTATTCTGTCTGGCAAAGTCTATGAGTATAGTTGCCATTTATGTTGGTGAAAAAAGATATTTGCAATGAAGAAGTCGTTGGCCTTGCAAAATTCTATCATTTGATCTCAGGCATTGTCTCTATCACCAAGGCCATATTTTCCGACTACCGATCATTCTCCTTTGTTGCCAAATTTTTCATTCCGGTCACCAGTAATTATCAATGCATCTTGATTGCATGTTCCATCAATTTCAGACTGCAGAAGTTGGTAAAAATAGTCAGTTTCTTCATCTTTGGCCTTAGTGGTTGGTGTGTGAATTTGAATAACAGTTATATTAACTGGTCTTCCTTATAGGCATATGGATATTATCTTATACCTGACGGCATTGTACTTCAGGATAGATCTTCAAACGTTCTTTTTGACGATGAATGCAACACCATTCCTCTTCAAGTTGTCATTCCCAGCATAGTAGGCTATGACTATCTGATTCAAAATGGCCAATAACAGTCCATTTCAGCTTACTAATGCCTAGGATATCGATGTTTATGTGTTCCACTTCATTTTTGACGATTTCTAATTTTCCTAGATTCATACTTCATGCATCCTAGGTTCCGATTATTAATGGATGTTTGCAGATATTTTTTCTCATTTTGAGTCATGCCACATCAGCAAACAAAAGTCCTGAAAGCTTGACTCCATTTATGTCATTAAGATTGACTCTACTTTGAGGAGGCAGCTCTTCCCCAGTCATACCTTGAGTGCCTTACAACCTGAGGGGCTCATCTTCCGACACTATATCAGACAATGTTTCTCTGCTATTCTTAAGGTTTTCACTGGCTAATTCTTTTCAGAAGTAGACCGCTGGGTCCTTCTTCCTAATCTCTCCCAGTCTGGAAGCTCAGCTGAAACCTGTCCGCCATGGGTGACCCTACAGGCCTTTGAATACTGGTGACATAGCTTCCAGCATCATAGCAACCCACAAGCCCCCATAGTACGAAAAACTGATATACACATAGATACATATGTATCTATATTTACATATATATCTATATATATTTTTGCATATATATGTGTGTGTGTTAAAGCACATGACTGCTAACCAAAAGGTCAGCAGTTCAAAACCACCAGTGGCTCCTCGAGAGTAGTGTGGGGCAGTCTGCTTCCGTAAAGATTTACAGCCTTGGAAATGCTAAGTGATCTCTAAGAGTTGGAACCAAGTCGCCAACAGTGTGTTTGGTTTTCTATATGTGTATCTCTGGGTGGCACAATGGTTAAGCACTGCACTACTAACCAAAAGGTTGGCAGTTTGAACCCACCCAAGGGCACCTCAGAAGAAGGGCTGGTGTTCTGCTTCTAAAGGTTACAGCTTTGCAAACCTTATGGAGCACACTTCTATTCTGATACACATGGGTTGCCATGAGCTGGAATCAACTTCACAGCAACTAACAACAATATATATATTGTTGAAAAAAAGGTTGCTGAACTATAAGAGGATTGAATTTATTTTTCTTTGTTTCTCTTCTTTGTTGTTGAGAAAAAGCAAAATTGGTTTATCTGCTTTTGCTGCATAATAAACAGGCTCCAAAGTTAGTGACTCAAAATAATAATCATTTAATTAGCTCATAATCGTGTCTTGGTAATATGGGTTGGGCTCAACTGTACTTACTCTTAAATCATATGTGAAGTTGTCTGGGGTGTATTTGGTCTAGTGGGCATCAGCTGATTAAACCAGCTGCCATCTGACTCATGGTGACTTTATGTGTGTCAAAACAGAACTGTGCTCCATGGAGTTTCTAATGTCTAATATTCAGAAGTAGATTGCCAGGTCTTTCTTCTGAGACATCTCTTCATGGACTTGAACTTCCAACCTTTCAGTTACCAGCTAAGCAATTAACCATTTGCACCACTCAGGGACTTCATCAGTTGATTAATGTGGGCTTTTCCCCAGCAGAGCATGGTTTCCAAGAAAACCAAAATAGAACTCCAATAAGGAAGCATATTTCAGGTCTTTGCTTTTGTAATTTTTCTAATGTTATATTGCATGAGTGTGTGTTTGTGATTGAGAAAGAAGATAAGTGTTTTCATTTGCTCCCAGAAATAATTATTGAAAGATCTCCTCTACTGATATATAAGATCATTTCTACTCAATTGATTGATAATCTCTGCAGTAGACAAAATTCTAAGATTATCCCCAATGACTCCATGCCCTTTTATAATCTCCTCCCCTGGAGTGTGAGAGAAACCCATGAATATTTTGGAATATCATTCCCATGATTATGTTACGTTATATGACAAAAGGAATTTTACAGATGTAATTAAGGTCCATAATCAAAGGGAGACTATCCTGAGTGGTCTGAGCTAATCAAGTATTGTCATGGATTGAATTACATCCCTCTAAAATAGGCGTCAACTTGGTTAGGCCATGATTCCCAGTATTGTGTGGTTGTCCTCCATTTTGTGATTGTAATTTTCCTATGTGTCGTAAATCCTAATCTCTGCTTGTGATTAACAAGGCAAGATTAGAGTATGTTAAAGAGGATTAGTGTGGGATTGTGACACCCTTACTGAGGTCACATCCCTGATCCAATACATAGTTTCCCTGGGGTGTGGCCCACACTGCCTTTTATCTTACAAGAGATAAAAAGAAAAGGAAGTGAGCAGGTTAGAGGGGACCTCATACAACCAAGAAAGCAGAGTATGCCCTTTGGACCCAGGGTTACCATGCAGAGGAGCTCCTAGACCAAGGGAAGACTGATGACAAGGACCTTCCTCCAGAGATGACAGGAGCTGATGTCTTGAATTTGGACTTCTAGCCTACTAGACCTTGAAAGAATAAATTGTTTGTTGAAGCCATCCACTTGTAGTATTTCTGTTATAGCAGCACTAAATGAGTAAGACAGCCATGGTCTTTGAAAGAAATTAAGATGTCAGTAAACATTGTCCTGATGACTTTGAAGATTTTAAGCTGCCACGTGGCTAGTACTGGAGCAAGTTCTAGTGTCTGAGAAATGACAGCCAATAAAAAATGTGGTCAACTTCAAGTAACTGAATTCTGCCAACAACCTGAATGAACTTGGAAGAGGACCCCAAACCTCAGATGAGAACATAGCCTTGGCTGATACTGTGAGCACAGCCTTGTGAGACCACGTGCAGAGAATCTGCCTGGTAAGACCCTAAGTAGAGGACTCAACTACCCCATGCCCAGACTCCTAATCCAGAAAACAACTGTGAGATAATAAAAGTATGTTGGTTTAAGCTGTTAAATTTGTTACACTGTGTTAGAAAACTAATAAATCCTAAGAGATACAAAAAGGTAGTATAATACAACTGCCATAAGCAGAGGCTATGGAATCAAGCCATGTTTCATTCCCAGGACCCCTAATTTGATATTCCTGTGACTTTAGCTAATATCTCTTATCCTGATACCCCACTGTTGCTTTTTATCAATAAAAAGAAGAGAAATAAAGAAAAATAAATTTCTTCATTCCTCTTGAAATTCTTCTTGCAGATATTGTTGCTTTTTATCAATAAAAAGAAGAGAAATAAAGAAAAATAAATTTCCTTATTCTTCTTGAAATTTTTCTTGCAGATCTACTCACACTTGTATGTAAAAATGTATAAAGCAATTTTTATTGCTGCATTATTAATAATGGCAAAAGACTAGAAAAGACCTACATGTAGTTAACAAGTTACTGTTTAAATAAATTATAGTACACTTATAAAATGGAATATTATACACCTGTTGAAAATAACAAAATAGATCTATATGTGTTGGTGTGGAAAAAACCTTTATAAATTATAAATGTTAATTAGAAAAGAAAAAATCATGATATAGACCAGTGTCTATCCTCATATATATGTTTTTAAAAAAGAACATGTATACATAGGTGAAAACATATACTTCTATATGCAATGTAATTTCTTGGAAGTAATTCTACAAAGAGCCCTGGTGGCACAGTGCTTAAACAATCAGCTGCTAACCAAATGGTTGGTGACTGGAATCCACCAGCCACTCCACAGGAGAAAGATGTGTAGTCTGCTTACAGCCTTGGAAACCCTGTGGGGCAGTTCTACTCCATCCTATAGAGTCTCTATGAGTCGGCATCTACTCTACGGCAATGGGTTTGTTTTTCAGGTTTAGTTACTTCTACGAAGGGGTTTTGGGGTTGGGTGTAGGAAGGACACTTAATTTTTATTTTGTATTTTTATTATCCGTTTATAGCCTTTACTGAAGTGTATTTATTACTTCAATTTTTATGTAATACTACTTAATAATGTGATTTTTTGGGTGCCATCGAGTCAATTCCAACTCATGGTAACACCATGCGACTGGGTAGAACTGCCTCGTAGGGTTTTCTTGGCTGTAATTTTTAGGGAAGGGGGTCACTAGTTCTTTCTCCTACAGAGCCACCGGGTGGGTTCAAACAGCCAACTTTTTGGTTAGCAGTTGAATGCTTAATTGGTGTGCCACCAGGGCTCCTTAAAGATGATAATGCACTTTAAAATAAAAAGAAATACATTTGTCAAAGGAGCATTTAGCAGCTCATGTGGTAGTGAAGAAGATGAGACGAATTAGAGATACCTGTAATGTAAAACAGACAGAAATACTCGATTTAAATAACTTGTAAATAAATCATGTTTCAGAGGAGAGAGAAACCAGAGAATTAGAGATGACTTTCTGAAGATGGGTTTTAAGATGGGTCTTCTTGTTGGAAGTAGGGGAGCATGCCTGACAGTGGAAACAGTAAGAGGGAGTGCAGAAGATGGGAAGGCTGGAGGACACGGATCATGAAGTTAAGGAGTGAGAAATAAAATGCTGGCCTACTGCCTTAGTCATCTAGTGCTGCTATAACAGAAATACCACAAGTGAATGGCTTTAACAAAGTTTACTCTCTCACAGTCCAGTAGGCTAGAAGTATGAATTCAGGGTGTCAGCTCCAGGGGAAGGCTTTCTGTCTCTGTTGGCTCTGGAGGAAGGTCCTTGTCATCAGTCTTCCTTTGGTCTGGGAGCATCTCAGCTCAGGAACCTCAGGTCTAAAGGATGCACTCTACTCCTGGTGCTGCTTTCTTGGTGGCAAGAGGTTCTCAACTCTCTGCTAGCCTCCCTTTCCCTTTATCTCTTGTAAGATAAAAGGTGGTGCAGGCCACACCCTAGGGAAACTCTCTTTACATTGGGTCAGGGATATGACCTGGTAAGGGTGTTACAATCCCACTCTCCTCCTCTTTAACATGTAGTTACAATCACGAAATGAAAGGCAACCACAGACTACTGGGAATCATGGCCTAATCAAGTAAATACACACATTTTTTTGGGGGGAGGGGGGGACATAATTCAATCCATGACAGCTACGGTGTTTTTCACTCCTTTCAAAAGTTTAATTATTTCTTTCACGTTATTAATTTGGGAGTCATTTTTAGATGAGATTGGTGGGAAGAAAAATTAAAGATAGACAAGTTAGAAAACTCTTGCAATAGATTACACATTCCTATGAGACCACTAACTGGAAAGAAAGGCTCTTTTTGAACAGAACAGGATAGAAGCCTGGGTTGAGGTTAGGCTCCAAGATACGTTAGAGGAGCACTGAGTGGGAAAGTGCGGGGAGTCTACAGTTAAATTGTTTGTAAAGTCATTGCTTTTCTTGGGACATGACATGCATTCAGAGTTCAGTTACTCTGGTGTCTGGTTAATGGTTCTATCAATGGTCTTCTGAGACGAGAGCTTTGAAGTGAAAGGGAAAATCAAATCCTTCACATTGGAGTCAGTAAAGGGAAAGCTGCTCTTCTGTTAACTTGATAGTTAGAGAAAATTGGCAATCAGTAGAAATGTCCCAAAGCTACCCATTCAGTCATTTCTATTCAATCTCGGAAGGATCACTGGCTCTGTGACTGTTATCTTTGTTCAAGTGGTGCTTTTGGGAGTGCTAAGGGAAAAAAAAAAATAATAATTTTTTTTTTTTTTTTTTAAGGCAAATACACTAACCTCTGGAATTCATTGCAATCCAAGTGAGCACACAGATGGCTGAGCCCATTCCTGTGTGACACAGGGGAAATGGAAAGCAGGGTCTACAACTTAATCTAAAAGGTATAATAAGTATTATCAACTCCAACTGTAAATCTGAGTTCAAGCAATTCCAGCAGAGATTGACTTTATTGTCTGTTAACAGTGAAACTGTAGAAACAGGAAGATTCTAGTGCTGCTAATTCAGCAAAGGATATGTGTGTGTGTGTGTGTGTGTGTGTGTGTGTATCCTTGGAAACGCTGTGGGGCAGCTCTACTCTGTCCTGTAGGGTCTCTTTGAGTCAGAATTGACGGCAATAGGTTATATATAAGTGTATACTCAATAGCCAATATAGTTAAAACATGAGGTTATACTTGGTTCTAGATGTGACAAAACTGTGGAAAGTTTTACAGTATATTAGTTAGATCAGTTGTTTACATATGGTGAATCTTCTAAAAAAAAAAGTGCAACTCACTATATAATATTAATTATTTGAAGGGATGAACTTAATTATTAACCCACCTTACAAACTTCCAAAGTTAGTAAGTATGGTAAATTTTGACAATATTTCCATCTGTTTTCAAAATGACCACTTCTTCCTCCTGAGCTAACATGCAAATTGTGACTTAGTTTTTTGCCTCTTAAATAGGAGACCTTAATGTAGAGGGTCAAAACTTCACAGCTCTCTTAAAACCCCTTAAACACATTTGTTTGAATTCAAGATCTAATATCACAGCTGTGATACACTATAAATTATTTTCTACTCCTTGCATTGGGAGGTAAAGTCTAATTTCCCTCTCTTTGTATCTGGTCTGGACTTAGTGATATGCTTGACCAATAGAATGTGGCAGAAGTGACATTCTGCTACTGCTGAAGATGTGTCCTAAGAAGCTTCCAACTTCCACCCAGGCTCCTGAAAACATTCTGTCTGAGAATGCTGAGAGGCCATGTAACAAATCTAATAACTCTGAAGATGCCATGCTGAAGAAGCCACGTAAAGGTTATCCAGTTGTCATTCACAGTTTAGTCCAGCCTTCCAAACATCATCTCCAAGAATCCAGACATATGAGTGAAGCCATCTGACTCTCAAGTCATGGTGTCAACTAGCTGAAGAACACTTCAATTGAGGCGAAAGAATCACCTAACTGTGCTCTGCCAGGCTATCTAATCTGTAAACTCTTGAACTATAAAACAATGGTGATCGTTTTAAGCCTCTGAGTTTTGGGATAGTTTGTTTACACAACAATAAATAATTTAGATAATGGGTATTATGTCTATATGTGTTCATAATTACATATTCAGCTCTGGTAATTGCCCATGTCTAAATGTGATATTACTGACCAGGCCACTGAGCGAAATTGTGAAATGAATCAGACTTAGCTGTGTGTGTTCTTTCCTCATTTCTTGATGACCACACTTTTCAGTAACCAAGTGTCCCCATGTTATTTACCTGCTTATTGAAGTCTCTCCTACCAACCACTTCTATATGATCTGAGCTTTTTCTGCAAGAAACATTCACCTTTTGATTTTCTGTTTATTTAGGGATGTAAGTCATTATTTCCCATGGAAAAATCTTAGGAATTCACTTGAAAAGGAATTTGAAGGGACAGAGAGCTGCGGTACCCAAGTGACATCTCTTGGCATACCTCTAGTTCAACCGCAACTCTGTGGGGCTTAAATTTGTCTTGTATTGTCAATGTTCCACCTTAGATTGAACCACCTATCTTCTTCCCTCATGTTGCCTCAGGTTGTTCTCTGATACCATGAGATACTCTTGCATGCCAGAAAAGTCCAGAAGTGTAGAGGAGTTACGGCTTCCAAAGATGACTCTTGAACAATTGGAGATGAGAGACTGGATAAATGTTTCAGCCTCCTGTCTATCAAGCGAAAAATTCTGGGTGGCACTCTATACATTTCTCAGAGGTCCTATCAGAATTGAGGACTCATTACCTGCAGCAAGAACCTTTTTTATGCAGTTGTTCTCTCTTTCTGTCTTTGAATGTTTCTTCTTTGCTTCCTTACTTTCTCAGATTCCTTATTCCTGCTTCCTGAGATCACATGCTAAATAACTTTTCTGCATCCAGGCCCTAACTTCTGCTCTGCTTTTGGTGGGATCCAAACTAAGAAAGTGCCCTGATATGACATCACTCTATATGCCAGGGTTATATCTTTTCATCATTCCTATTCAGCCTGTATGCTGAGTAAAGAATACTAGAAGCTAGACTATATGATGAAGAACTCAGCATCAGGACTGGAGGAAGGCCTGAGTTATGCAGATGAGACAACCTTCCTTGCTGAAAGTGAAGAGGACTTGAAGCACTTACTGAGGAAGATCAAAGACCACAGCCTTCAGTATGGATTACACCTCAACATAAAGAAAACAAAAATCCTTACTACGGGACCAATGAACAACATCATAATCAACAGAGAAAAGATTGAAGTTGTCAAGGATTTCATTTTACTTGGATCCACAATCAACACCCATGAAAGCAGCAGTCAAGAATTCAAACGACTCATTGCATTGGGCAAATCTGCTGTAAAAGACCTCTTTAAAGTGTTGAAAAGCAAAGTTGTCACCTTGAAGACTAAGGTGGGCCTGACGCAAGCCACGGTGTTTTCAGTCACCCCATATGCATGTAAAAGCTGGGCAATGAATAAGGAAGACCAAAGAATTGATGCCTTTGAATTGTGGTGTTGGAGAAGAATATTGAGTATACCATGGACTGCCAAAAGAACAAACAAATCTGCCTTGAAAGAAGTACAGCCAGAATGCTCCTTAGAATCAAAGATGACGAGACTATGTCTCACATACTTTGGACATGTCATCAGGAGGGATCAATCCCTGGAGAAGGACATCATGCTTGGTAAAATAGAGGGTCAGCGGAAAGGAGGAAGACCCTCAACGAGAAGGATTTACACAGTGGCTGCAACAATGGGCTAAAGGATAACAATGATTGTGAGGATGGCACAGGACTGGGCAGTGTTTCATTCTGTAGTACAAAGGGTCACTGTAAGCCAGAAATGACTCGATGGCACCTATCTTAGTCATCTAGTGCTGCTAGAATAGAAATACCACAAGCGGATGGCTTTAACAAAAAGAAGTTTATTCTCTCACAGTCCAGTAGGCTTGAAGTCTGAATTCAGGGCACCGGCTCCAGGGGAAGGCTTTCTCTCTCTTTCGGCTCTGGAGGAAGGTCCTTGTCATTAGTCTTCCCTTGGTCTGGGAACATCTTAGCACAGGACCTCAGGTCCAAAGGATGCGCTCTTCTCCCAGCACTGCTTTCTTGGTGGTATGAGGTCCCCATGTCTCTCTGCTTGGTTCTCTCTTTTATGTCTCAAAAGAGATTGGCTTAAGACACTATCCAATCTTATAGATCTCATCAATATAACTATCATTAATCCATCTCGTTATATTATAGTGATAGGATTTATAACACATAGGAAAATCATATCAGGTGACAAAATAGTAGACAATTATACAATTCTGGGAATTATGACCTAGTCAAGTTGATGCATATTTTGGGGGGACACAATTCAATCCATAACAAACAACAAGGAGATATTTTCCATTATTCTTAAGTCTCAGTTCTCTCACTGATTCAAAATTCACAGCGCTTACAGCGAAGTCATTTTTCAGATAAAAATGAGAGATTTTTCATGTAGTTATTAATAATTCTTCTTGACTCCTAATGACAAGAGAATCACATTTTAAATTTCTAGCTGAGGTTAAGGCAGCAATATATATATGTCCGGATCACAGTTGACTAAATCTAAGATGCCAGCCTCACTAGCACTACACTGGAAATAACTGAAATAAGAAGTCTGGGTATATATACCTCCCCCACACACCCCCAGCCTTACTGTTATGATTCAAGATTTAGTCTGTTGGCTACGGCCACCACTAAACTTGATAAACATTATTATTGCCATTCATATGGTCATATGGACTCAAGCTAAAACTGATGGAAAATGATGTTTTGAAATTTAATTGAAAATAATAATCAAATAATGGCACATTCTATAATCTATAATCATATTAGACAACAAATACACTAAAATCTGGGCCCCAAATCATACAATTGTGATGAGTTCATCTGAGCTGAGGAGTAAATAACATCATATCCAGTCTAAAACCAAATTTAAACTATCTCCTTCTTACACAACAAAAATAACGGCCATCAAAATGCTGAATTTTGTAACATGTTATTGTTGTAGTTAGTTGCCATGGAGTCAATTCAGACTCAGGATGACCACACGTGTGCAGGGTAGAACTGCTGTATAGAATTTTCAAGGCTGTGACCTTTCGGAAGCAGATTGCCAGGCCTGACTTGAGAGGCACCTCTGGGAGTGTTTGAACTGTCAACCTTTAGGCTAGTAGTCTACTGCTTAACCGTTTGTGCTACCCAGGTAAGACAGGAAGCAAAGGCCCTGAGGGTAGACGGTGCCCATTTGAGAAATAGTGAAGAGACTGGTGTGGTTAGAGGAGAAGCAAGTAAAAGAGAAATAGACTATACTATCAGGGAGGTAATAGGGTTTGAGTGTGGAACCTACAGACTTAATAAGACAGAGAACAGAGGGGCCCCCAAATCCACAGAGTAACAAGAAATGGGCCGGAGCACAGAAACAAAGCCACTCCCCAGAACAATGGGGCAGAGTATCTAAAAACAGCATGCAAACTTCTTTCAAGTTGCCTTTCAGAAGCAGCTAGAGAAAACCAGGCCCAGGGACACGGGCAGAACATCCACCTATGAGCACTGTGTGACCTTCCAGCAGGGGCAGTGAGGGGCTACAGCCCCAGCCAGGGAATCAAACCCAAGGAGCGAGAGACTGCGTAGGCACAACACCCCATAATAAGTCCTCCTATGAATTCCAGAGGCCTCTGGGACAGGAGCCATCTTGGAAAGCTGCTGCTCCATACACCTTAGTTAACATATCTCTGCCTGTGTCTATGAATAAACATGAATCTTTCCCCGCCCAAAAGCTTTTAAAAACTCAGGCCTGTCTTTTGTTCTGTGAGACAGGAGTATGTGTTGCTCTAGGCCCTCCTTGTCTCCACTTTTAAGCCTCTTCAATAAAGCTTTGCTCATGTGGAAAACTCTATATGCCTTACCTGCTCATTCTTGACCAGAGAGAGGCAAGAACCTTATTCTGGTAACGCAAGGACCTGCATTTTGCAGCATGCATCAACTTAATTAAAAATGTTTAGGAAAAGAAATGAAAAACACCTCTCTCTGTGCAAGGGTCAGACAAATGCTAATTTACCGGCAAAGGGCATAGATAGGAATCAGTTAACTGACTGAGCAGAAAGCTCCTAAAAGCCCTTCTGTAGAAATCTTTCATTACTAATAAGTTTTTTTTCCTCCAAAAAATATGAAGGAAAACCTCTACATGTAAATATATATCAAGTTTCCTGTGGTCAGAACCTACTATCTCTGAAATCTCCTAACCTCCCTGGAACCACAGATTCATCTAGCTTGATGAATAGCTTCATCTGAGTTTCTCAGAAATGAATTGTGGAAACAATAAACTCACATTAAAATTCCATTGGCTTTCAAGAGGAAGTAAGGAACTTGCAGAAAGAAGTAGAAGTGTTTTTATGAACTGTAGACCTTACTGTGCTGTGCAAAAGGTCAGTTCTCCTCTGAGAGCAAAATATCCTGTGATACTCTCTGGGGAGCAATCAATTGTAGAAAGTGATGGGGGGAAAAATGTATGTTTGTGTACATGAGGGTGTGTAGTGGTTGGAAGGGAGAGGGAAGAGGCTCAGAGAAGTTAATTATATTTGATAAATTATCACAAGATAGCAAAGACATTATGTTCATGACTTAATATACCTATCAAAGCAGCAGTATGAAATAGGTGCTATCATGTTAGTTTTCTTAATGAGAAAACAGAGATTCAGTGAGATTTAGAAACAATAGAAGTTACAAAACTGTTAAACTATAGAAGCTAGGTTCAAATTCTTGCTCTGTATTCTACAGCATGCAACCTCTACTCAGTTAAGGCAAATCAGTTTTCAAATGACATATTTTCAACTGCAGGGCACCATTTCCATAAGACAAATTTTTTTAGCTGAGCTGCAGTTCTTTATAAATTAATAGGCACGATCTATATTTTATCTATATTTTAAGGAAATATATGGAAAATTAAACCGGGGGAGAGAGGAAAAACTGTACTTTTTTTTTTTTTACATGTTAACATTTATATCTAATGATGAAACGTTGCAAAGGGAAAATGGAGTAAGCAAAAATAAACAAATAATGAAAAGACTTGGGAGAGTAGAAGCTTGAGGAAAGCAAAGATTCTCTGCCTGGTGTTCCCCTTGATTAAAATTGTGAGTTTCCTCAAAGGTCTCTTGACTCTTGGTTCAGTACTAGAGAACTGACACAGTGTTCAGCCAACTAGCTCTTTCCTGTTATTTACAGATAATGAAGAACATTTATCATACAATGGGGAAGATGCTCCCGCCTAGAAAAAAGGTTGCTAAGAAGAAAGAGTTTGTTTCTCTTTGCTTTTCTCCTCTAAATTATTACATGACCTTGTATCAGCCATGAATCTCCTTACTTCTGGATTGCTTTCCATGCTCAGTCTTGAAAGTGCAGATTCTGTCTGCCCTTCCTCCTCCACCAAGTACTGGTAAATTAACAATATATTGCTACATAACAAATTCACCACCTGCCTGTCAGTTAGTTGTATTAACTGGTAACTGGTAACTTGCACGTTGCTATGATACTGGAAGCTTTGCCACTGCTATTTCCAATACCAACAGGATGGACGGGTTTTAAAAGAGCTTTCAGACTAAGACAGACTAGGAAAGAAGGTCTGGTGATCTACCTCTGAAAATTAGCCAGTGAAAACTTTATGGATGACAACAGAACATTGTCTGATTTGTTTGCTTTGGAAACATCACTAGGAGGGATCAATCGCTGGAGGAGGACATCATGTTTGGTAGAATAGAGGGCCAGAGAGGGCAAGGTAGACCCTCAGTGAGATGGACTGGCACAGTGGCCGCAATGATGGACTCAAATTTGTTGGGAATTTTGGGAATGATATAGGACCAGGCAGTATTTCATGCTGTTGTACATTGGGTCACCATCAGTCAGAGCTCAGAAATGGGCTTCAGATGTTCAAATGTATGATAAATGCTCAACAACAACAACATAACAAATTACCACAAACTTGCTGTTGTTATTAGGTGCCCTCGAGTTGGTTCCGACTCACAGTGACCGAAACACTGCCCCATCAAGCGCCATCCTCACAATCGTTGTTATGCTTTAGCCCATTGTTGCAGCCACTGTGTCAGTCTTTCTTGTTGAGGGTCTTTGTCTTTCTTGCTGACCCTCTACTTTATCAAGCATGATGTCCTTCTCCAGGGACTGATCTCTACTGATAACATGTCCAAAGTATGTGAGACATAGTCTCACTATCCATGCTTCCAAGGTACATTCTGGCTATACTTCTGAAACGGATTTGTTGGTTCTTTTGGCAGGCCATGGTGTATTCAATATTCTTCCCCAACAGCTTAATTCTAAGGAATCAATTCTTCTTTGATCTTACTTATTCACTGTCCTGGTTTCACACGCATTTGAAGCAATTGAGTCTCATGGCTTGAGTCAGGCATACCTCAGTCCTTAAAGTTACGTTTTTGCTTTTTAACACTGTAAAGAGGTCTTTTTCAGCAGATTTGCCCAATGGAATGCATTGTTTGAATTCTTGACTTCTGCTTTTATGGGTGTTGACTGTGGATCCAATTAAAATGAAGTCCTTGACAACTTCAATCTTTATATATCATGATATTGCTTATTGGTCCAGTAGTGAGGATTTTTGTTTTCTTTATGTTGAGGTATAATCCATATTGAAGGCTGTGGTCTTTGATCTTCATCAGCAAGTGTTTCAAGTCCTCTTCACTTTCAGCAAGCAAGGTTGTGTCATCTGCATAATGCAGTTTGTTAATTAGTGTTCCTCCAATCCTGATGCTCTGTTCTGTTTCATATAGGCCAACTTCTTGCATTATTTGCTCAGCATACAGATTGAAGAAGTATGGTGAAAGGATACAACCCTGACACACGTTTCTCCAGACTTTAAAGCATGCAGTATCCCCTTGTTCTGTTTGAACAATGTACAGATTCTTCATGAGCACAATTAAGTGTTTTGGAATTCCCATTCTTCACAATGTTGTCCATAATTTGTTATGATCCATACAGTCCAATACCTCTGCATAGTCAATAAAACACAGGTAAATATCTGTCTTAGTCATCTAGTGCTGCTGTAACAGAAATATCACAAGTGGATGGCTTTAACAAATGGAAATTTATTCTCTCACAGTCTAGTAGGCTAGAAGTCCAAATTCAGGACATCAGCTCCAGGGCAAGGCTTTCTCTGTCGGCTCTGGAGGAAGGTCCTTGTCATCAACCTTCCCATGGACTAGGAGCTTCTCTGTGCAGGAACCCCAGGTCCAAAGGATGGGCTTTGCTCCTGGAGCTGCTTTCTTGGTGGTATGAGGTCCCCCATCTCTGCTTGACTCCCTTTCCTTTTATCTCTTGTAAAATAAAAGGTGGTACAGGCCACACTTCAGGGAAACTCCCTTTATGTTGATCAGGGTTGTGACCTTAGTAAGGGTGTTACAATCCCACCCTAATCGTCTTTAACATAAAATTACAATCACAAAATTAAGGACAACCACACAATACTGGGAATTATCACTAACCAAGTTGACACATATTTTGGGGGGACACAATTCATTCCATGACAATGTCTTTCTACTATTCTCTGCATTCAGCCAGGATTCATCTAACATCAACAATGATATCCCTGGTTCCAAGTCCTTTTCTGAATCTGGCTTGAATTTCTGGCAGCTCCCTGTCAATATACTGTTGCAACCACTTTTGAATGATCTTCAGCAAAATTTTCCTTGCATGTGATATTAATGACATTGTTTGATAATTTCCATTTTTGATTGGATCACCTTTCTTTGGAGTAGGCATAAAAACAGATATCTTTCTGTTGGATGGCCAGGTAGCTGTCTTCCAAATTTCTTGGCACAGATGAGTGAGCACTTGCAGTAATGCCTCTGTTTGATGAAACATCTTAATTGGTATTCTGGCAGTTCCTGGAGCCTTGTTTTTTGCCAGTGTCTTTAGTGCAGATTGGACCTCTTCCTTCAGTACCATTGGTTCCTGATCATATTCTACCTCCTGAAATGGTTGAATGTTGACCAATTCTTTTTGGTATAATGACTCTGTGTATTCCTTCCATCTTCTTTTGATACTTCCTGCATCGTTTAATATTTTCCCCATAGAATCCTTAATATTGTAGCTCAAGTCTTGAATTTTTTCTTCAGTTCTTTCAGCTTGAGAAATGCTGAGTGTCTTCTTGTCTTTTGGTTTTCTATCTCCAGGTCTTTGCATATGTCATCATAGTACTTTGTCTTCTCAAGCTGCCATTTGAAATCTTCTGTTCAGCTCTTTTGCTTCATCATTTCTTCCATTTGCTTTTGCTAGTTGATGTTCAAGAGCAAGGTTCAGAATCTATTCTGACATCCATTTAGGTCTTTTCTTTCTCTCCTGACTTTTTAGTGATCTCTTGCTTTGTTCATGTTTGATGTCCTTGATGGCATTCCACAACTCATCTGGTCTTTGGTCAGTAGTGTTCAATGTGTCTAATCTATTCTTGAGATTGTCTCTAAATTCAGATGAGATATACTCAAAGTCATACTTTGGCTCTAGTAGACTTGTTTTAATTTTCTTCAGCTTCAACTTGAACTTGCATATGAGCAATTGATGGTCTTTTCTGCAGTTGGCTCCTGGCTTTGTTCTGACTGATGATATTGAACTTTTCCTTCATCTCTCTACACAGATGTAGTCGATTTGATCCTGTCTATTCTATCTGGTGAGGTCCATGTGTATAGTCGCCATTTATGTTGTTGAAAAAAGGTATTTGAAAGGAAGAAGTTGTTGGTCTTGCAAAACTCTTTCATGAAATATCCAGCATCATTTCTATCACAGAGGCCAAATTTTCCAACTACCAATCCTTCTTTTTTATTTCCAACTTTTACATTCCAATCACTAGTGATTATCAATGCATCCTGATTGCATGTTCAATTAATTTCAGACTGTAGAAGTTGGTAAAAATCTTCAATTTCTTCACCTTTGTCTTTAGTGGTTGGTGCTTAAATTTGAATAGTAGTTGTATTAACTGGCCTTCCTTGTAGGCATATAGATATTATCCTATCCCTGACAGTGTTATACTTAAGGATGGATCTTGAAATGTTCTTTTCGATGATGAATGCAATGCCGTACCTCTTCAAGTTGTCATTCCCGTCACAGTAGACCATACGATTGTTCAGTTCAAAGTGGCCAATGTTATTCCATTTCAGCTCTCTAATGGCTAAGATATTGATATTTAGGCACTCCGATTCATTTTTGATGATTTCCAATTTTCCTAGATTCGTATATTCCAGTTTCTGATTATTAATGGATGTTTGCAGCTGTTTCTTCTCATTTCGAGTCATGCCACATGAGCAAATGAAGATCCTGAAAGCTTGACCCCATCCATGTCATTAAGTTCAACTCTACTTTTAGGAGGCAGCTCTTCCCCAGTCGTCTTTTGAGTGCCTTCCAACCTGAGGGGTTCATCTCTAAGCACTATATCAGACAATGTTTCACTACTATTCATATGGTTTTCACTGGCTAGTTATTTTCAGATGTAGACCACCAGGTCCTTCTTCCTAGCCTGTCTTAGTCTAGAAGCTCAGCTGAAACCTGTCCACCATGGTTGGCCCTGCTGTTATTTGAATACCAGTGGCATAGTTTCCAACATCACAGCAACATACAAGCCCCCACAGTAGGACAAACTGACAGATGCATGGGGGCCACAAACTTAGTGGCTTAAAATATACATTTAGTATCTCACAGTTTCTGTGAGTCACAAGTCAAGGCATTGCTTTGATGGTCCTCTGCTTTAAGCTCCTCACAAGGCTAGAATCAAGGTGGTGACCAGGACTTGAGTCTCATTTGAAGTCTTGATTTGGTGAAGGAACTGCTACCAAGCTCCTGGGGTTGTTGGCTTAATTCAGTTTCCAGGGGTTGTTGATCTGAGGGTCTCAGTTCATTGTTGGCTTCTGGCCAGGGGCTGCCCTCGATTCCTTTTAGCACTGGCCTCTCCAACTTGGCAGCCTGCTTCATCAGAGTATGTGAGCTTCAAAAGTAATAGACCCTATTAGCAAACAGAATTTACAATCTTTTGTAGCCTAATCATGGAAGTGACATCCCATCACCTTTGTTGTATTCTGTTGGGTAGAAGGAATTTGCTAAGTCAGCTCACATTCAAGGGAAGGGGATTACAAGAGGCCACAAATACCAGGAAACAGGGGCCATTGGGGGCCAAATCATTCTGTCTTTCACATCAGGCAATTAAAAAAAAAAAAAGTTGATCTTTTGCTTAAGGTAATGGTTGAATAGTTGATGTGATTGTCACAATAGATGTATAAATATCCTGCAAATTGAATAATCTCAGGGGGACATAAAAATCAAAGGGACTGAAATATGCTTTGAGGTTCTCTAAAGAAAGAAGTTTCAGAGATTCTATGTACTGTTTGTCTGTAGTTTTTAGTGCACCAGTAAAAGAGGGCTTATAAATTGAAAGAGATACTGTCTCGATTGTTCTTTAGCCTCACATATGGCACATTCATTTCAATAATCAACAGTATTTATCAATTATATTTTGGGCATAATACAAGTGAATTGAAGGATACAATCACCTATGAGATTAGAATTGGCCTTTAGGAACTAATAACATAATAGCAGAAATAACACAGAAATATAATCACAAAGCGAGGTGTAATGTGATAAGCACTGCATGGGTGGTAAATGCACGATAACACACAGACACACACCACACACCACACATGCTTTCTATCATAGTTCCAAGGATGGAGAGACCGTGAGGGCTGGGGCATTCAGAGAATACCTTAAATAATAGGTAGGACTTCAAACTGATCTTGAAAAATATTTAAGTGTGCAGTGGTTAACCAAAAGATCAGCAGTTCAGATCCACCAGCTGCTCCTTGGAAGCCCTAGGGAACAGTTATACTCTTTCCCATAGGATCTCTATGAGTCAGAATGGACTTGATGTCAACGGGTTTGCTTATTTATTTATTTATTTTAATAACAGGTATAGAAAGGAAAGGCAAGCATTTAGCCAGAGAAAATGGCAAAGGCAAGTGTACATTGATATGAATTCAAATGTCATGTTTTAAGGAAAATGAGAACACTAGGCTACTGAAGTAGGATTGTTTGGGGAAGCAATAATAATCACTTCTATTCATTGATTGCTTTCTATGTGCCAGGCATGCTTGAAGTGCTTTATGTACATTAACTCATTGAATCCTCACAATAACCTTTTGAGATATGTAATATGATTTTTTTTTCACTTTGTAAGCGAGAATAGTAGACCCTGAGGGCTTAAGTGAATTGCTAAGTTTATATAGCTAAGAACTGACAGAAACAGGCTTCACATCCAGGTATCCTGGCTCCATAATTCAAGCTCTCAAAGCAGGTTAAATTCAGTTATGTAGTGCCATGAATGCAGAATCTTCTCGCATTTCTTCTCTGACTTTGTTAGTTATTAATCATGTGACCAGGGGAAGTCACAGAACCTATAGTCTTTGGTTTTCTATTCTGTAAAAGTAAGAAGTTGGAATAGATGGTCCTTAAGATCTCTCCAAGTTTCAAAATTCCAGGATTCCAATATTAAAAGAAAAATTGGATTTTAGCCTGAAGACAGAAGAAAATTATAAAAGCTCTCTCCATCTTCCTCTTTCTCTCCCTTACACACACACACACACACACCAGAGTTTAATCAGAGACCACAGGTATATCCTAAGCACACTGAATCAACCTGAGTCCCTCAGGTTTCAGCTAAATGTCATAGATCTGGTTATTAAGATTTGAAGGAGTGATAAATCCACTGGACTGCTCAAGTCATTCCCTAAATTATAACCTCTTTGATTTGTTTTCTTTCTTCTGGTATTTTTGCAATCCAGAAAATCTGAATTTAGTTCCAGATACGCTAAAAATACTTTCTGACATTCCACATCTGTGGTTATCAACTAGAGGACTGTTGGCATTTTAGGTGGAATATTTCCTTGTTGTGCTGGAATGCTGCATTCATTTCAGAATGTTATCATCACTGACCCCTGCCCTAGTGCTTCAAACCCCTTTTAATCATCAGGACAAACAAATCGTCCCTACATTTTCCACATGCCCTTGCTTTTGGAGTACTGTGTTGGTTGAGAAGTATTATCTAAGACTATGAATTAGGCTCTTCATAGCTCCAATACTCTGTTGTTAGAATGGATAGTTATGCTGTAAAAGAGAAAGCAAAGCTGTTGTTGTGGTTGTTAAGTGCCATCCAGCCCATTCCAACTCATAGAGACCCTATAGGACAGAGTAGAACTGCTCCATAGAGTTTCCTAGGAGCAGCTGGTGGGCTTGAACTGCTGACCTTTTGGTTAGTAGTGGAGCTCTCAGCCGCTACATCATCAGGGCTCCAGAAAGTAAAGTAGCACGTAAGAAACATCAGATATTATAATTTCAGCACCCAGATCCCTTTTCAGTTTTAACTAGATCAGACAAGAGATACTTCTCTTATAATCAAGAAGAGGTCTGCAGTGATTGGAGTATATACCTCCTTTTAGAAATTTATCTTAGGTATTTTAGGCTTGAGCATACTTTGTTATTTATTAATTCACTCATTCCACATATACTTATTAACACTTTGTACTCTGATAGATGCTGGAGTAACAAAGGTGAAAAACAGTCAGCCACAATAATACAAAAGCTTCTTTTGAACACAGATGCCGTCTGAGGGAGAAGAAGTGGTGAGTTTAGACTATTAAGCCTTAAAATGTCTTAGAAATCACTGAATTTGTGTGAGTTATCTGAAAGTGATCAATTTATTGTATTCTTTTGCATCAGACACAGTGCATCTAATGTAGTAAGGAAATCTAGTGATAGAAAAAAAATACAGCAATATTTTTGCAGTTGAGTTTGTAGACTGAATCTTTTGACTGCGAAATTTATTCTCACTTCATAGAATTCTAAGTAGTCTGATTCTGTGCACTCTGAGCAACCTACTGATTGTTTGGCTTCCCATGAAACCTAATAAAGGGAGAAATATAAGAGTCAGACTGAAGAATGTTAAGTGTAGTTGATCATTATATTTTTTGCAACTTTGTACATTTATATTCCTTTTATGTACATTGAGTTCTTAAAATTTTGTTAATGTGAGTCAGCATTCTTTAGTCTCATCGATACTGGGTCCCTGAAGAAGTTACATCTTTGGGCCTGTAATGCTGAGGACCAGACATCGGACGAAGATGAATCCAGTAGGGAGATGCTACCTCATAAAATGCATAGCCTCTCCTTGTGAAGCCATGGCCTGCCTGCAGGAGTTTTCTTTTAGAATGCCTACATCTGTATTAGCAGACTCATCTAGGGCTATGGAACATGTATCTAACAGCCCCACCACACAGGTTCAATTGGACATTCCGTAGATAAGTCAAACAGTTGTCCAAACTTGACTCGGTCTCTTCTCCTAAGTTGATTTTCCCTTAGTATCATTTGTATTTTTTTATTTTATATATATATATATATATATTTATCATTTATATTAGTTGTGACCACAAACTGTCTTCATAACCAAGGCAGAAATTTTAGAATCAACCTAGTATCCTCCTTCTGACTAATTAAAGCCAGCGTCAACTGCCATCTAGTCAGTTTCAACTCATGACCACACAATGTGTGTCAGAATACAACTGTGCTCCACAGGGTTTTCAATGGCTGACTTTTCAGAAGTAAATCACCAGGCCTTCCTTTTGAGGTACCTCTGGGTAGACTTCAACCTCCAAATTTTCAGTTAGCAGCTGAGCACATCAACCACCTGTACCACCCAGGGACTTTCACTAATTACCTAATACACAATCAACCAATTAATCAATCCAAAAATTAGCTGGTGAATCTATTAAACATGCCAAGAATATGTCTCCTTTACTACAGTAATTCAGGCTGTGACTGTTGTGATGGTCTCCTAAACTGGGTCCTGAGCCTCCAGATTTACTTTCTTAAATTTACCCTCCTCACAGCAGGCAAAGTTATTTTTTAAAAAAAAAACAAAATAGGACCATGCTATTTCCCAGCTTGCATTATCTCAATAATCCTGAAAGCTTTCAGCAAAAGTTTCAAACATTTTAGCTTAGCACTTGAGAACCTTCATAATCTGGCCACTGCCTTTCCTTCTTACCTTAGCTTCTACCATTTCGGCAGCACGACTGCTTCTTCACCTGTAAGGTCCTATGCCTATATCCTGTGCCAATGTAAAGCATCCCTTCTAGTCAATAGCCTCCCTCCCACTGTACTTGCTGAGGTCACCTCTGGTCATCTTGTCTGTGAAATATGCATCCTTTTATTTTCCTATTTGTGAGGCTGATTGAAGATTACCAACATTGTTTTAGTCATTCTATGATGCTGACCACAGGAATTCTCACCTTCTCTCTCTTCCCCATGTTAGAGTGCAGGGACTTTGTAAGGCTGCTCTCAAACTTATCACTTGCCATATCTTGAGTTCAAGGACCAGAAGTAAAAATTGCATATCTATCATAAAAGGGCCTGTGTATTTCAAACTAGACCATGAATGCATGAAACGGAAAATAAAATGTTTTTTGCTTTGACTGGATTAAAAAAAATGTCAGATAATTTTTATGCTTTAGAATCTTAAGAAAGTCTTTCAAAAATGGAAATGAGTGTTTTTTAAGAATGTCTTGATTGCTATGTAGTACCTTTCAGTACATACAGACATGATAGATTCTCCTCTGTGAGAGAGAAAAGGTAAGCCCAAAATGTCTTTATAAATTGACTTGACAGTTTACCTAAATAAAGATGAAAGAAAATTCAATAAGATTTCTACCAAATTTTTTACAATCTACATTGTTTGAGATTCTGAAGTTTTTTTGTTTTTTGTTTTCTTTTGCTGTGATAATATATGACCATTGTCTGGAAATAAACATTTTAAAATAAGATTATATAGTCCTATTTTGTACAAAAGCACTCCCTGGTTGCTCAGTGGTTAGTGCTTTGCTGCTAACCAAAAGGTGGGCAGTTGGAATCCAGCAGCTGCTCTGCAGGAGTTAGATGTGGCATCTGCTTTTGAAAAGATTACAACCTTGAAAACCCTATGGGGCAGTCCTATAGGGTCGCTATGAGTTGGAATTGACTTGACGGCAATGGCAATAGGTTTGGTTATTTTTTTAATAGTTTACAAAAACATAGACCCTTTTAAGTATGCAGAAATTACTGAAGTATGTTAGTATACTCAAATTGGGTATCGGATCCAATTCTGCTAGTATATTAGCTTCGTGGAAAAAACATTGACTTTGGATATGGGTTCAAATTTTGGCTCAGCTGCTTACCAGCTGAGTGACTTTGGAGCAAGCTACTAACCTGTTTGACTCTCATGTCTTCACATCTGTGGGAGTTTTCCTACTTATACGAAGCTCCCTTACTAAGTCTCTTTGTGCTGTTCATGGGTGTATTCTACTGACTAACCGTAGGAATGAGTTACAAACTAAATTTGGGTCTTAAAGATGTATGTAGTAGACTCTCAAACTCTAAAACTTGCAATGCTGGCTACCTTGAAATTTCCTTTGGGTTCTCTAGTAACGTAAAGAGTTTCAATTGTTAGACAGAGACTGTAAAGTTCATGGGGGTCTCCAGCTAATGCAGATGTTTAAGCACTTGACTACTAGCCTAAAGGTTAATGGTTTGAACCCACCCAGAGGTACATCTCAAGACAGGCCTGGTGATCTACTTTTGAAAGTTCACAGCCTTGAATACCCTATGAAGCAGCTCTACTCTTCACACATGAGGTTTCCTGCCATGAGTTGGAATCAGCTTGAGGGCAACTAACAACAACTACATAGAGTTCATGGGTAACTGCCCCACTCTCGCAGTGTGCTTTGTTATGGCTGTGCCCTTGAAGAAGGATGTCACCAACCTCTCTCGAAAGGCATTGTTACCGTCACAATGAAGTTAAATGGAAGTACCTTTATAGTGTGAATGTTTCTGAAGGCTTTATTGGGCTTACCCCTAATTGCTTTGCTTTTTGTGCATACTGATTATTTGTGATGGTTCTCTCCTCTAGTCATCTCTAGGGAATTGCTCAATACTTCATCTTCTGATTCATTTGTGACGGGGTATTGCATTCACAATTGAGTCTCTCCCATCATTTTGAGCAACTCTTTTTGGACATCCTACCTAACATTTCAGGTTGACCTCTATGGAAATATTTTTCACAAAGTCATTTTTAATCATGAAAGAATAATAATAAAAAAAAAATACTGAGGCTAATATCACTGGCCTTCTCTCTGCAAAGAACTTCTGTGAAGCTGGTAGCATTTTCGAAGATCTAGCATTCCCTCTTTTATCCCTGGAGTCACTCAGTGGCAGACAGTGGAGAGTCCTTCCTTAGGTATCCAGGGTGTACCAGACCACTCCAATGGTCCCTCAGCCCATAGGGCACTGAAACCACATTAAGCAAATTAAATAAAATTACTATAAGAGGAACCAAGAGATTCACTAATTGACCTTCCTTCAGAGCCAGTAATGGTAGAGAGTCAAGAGATTCTGAAAGAGATGGAAGAAAGGACACAAATTTGTTAGGAGAAACATTAAAAAATATAAAAGGCACTGTCTGTTCCCAGCCATCTCCTATATTTACATAAATATAAATAACCCCATTAGCGGGATTTCAAAATCAGCTATCTAAGAGTCTAAAAATCTGTGTTTTGTTTTTAAGCTACTGTTTTAATTCATTCTATTGCTTTTGGTTTTCAGTTATTTTTTATTTACTCCATTATGAATGGTAGGCTCACCGTATTGCATATGTCTGTGCTTTTGTATGTGATTGTAAAAGTGAAAATGCTTATCTGCTAAAGGCATATTTGTTCCACTTTGTCCTGACCCAGCAAAGAAGAGATAGTGTTGTAACACAGCAGTGATCCACAGAGACGCTCAGAATATATGCTGAAAAATGTAGCCTGGCCCTCCAGCTGGCCAGGAACAGCCACCAGGAAAAGATAGATAAGTCAAAAAGGTTCCATGTTGCCTTTGCCTGATACATATGCTGATGGATTCAGCCAGCATCTCTCCCCAGTTGCTGTAAGCTGGTGACTAAGACAAGAAGCCCTGCAACAGAGGAGTGCTTCCTGTAATAGGCTATTTTGGAGAGAATTGGTTATTAGGACAATTGCTGAGCTTGACTCTTCTGAAATAAGACAGTATAACTGTGGTTGAGTCAAAGTGGCTACAGCATGAAATTAAGATCCAGGGAGAGAAGTCTTTCCGCTGGTTTCTGGGAGAGCTAAGGAAGAAGCCTGTCACAGTAAGAATAGTAAAAAAAAAAAAAAAAAAAGAGAGAGAGTAATTAAAATTCTGTACAAACCTAAGAGTTTTCTGGCAGGTTCCCAAACTAGACTAATGCTTATAAAAATAACAAAGCTGAGTAGGAACGACTTATAAATTGAATATTTCTGAAAATGCCATTGAATTCTGTGTTCTTGTTTACATAAAACAGACTGTGCAGAGTAAAATAGACAAGAGAATTTCTCTAGAGTTAAAGTTTACTGCAGATTGTTCTGTCTGTCTATTTATTCATCAATTATTCTTTAGTTCTTGGACGTTAATCCTGACTCAGTTTTAAGAATAAAGAGCCAGTAAGAATTTGGACCTAAGTATCTCTGGTAATTATAGGAAATGAATATGCTAAAGCACATTTATAAATAATCTGTATTAAAGCATGATAAAATAGCATAGGTCTGATATGTATTTAATGGAAAGAAAATTCAGTTCCCATTTATTCATAAGACTATGAGTATAATTAAAGTTGATATAGCACTTTGTATTTTACAGAGTTTTTGCCTTCATGTCCCTCACAAGAAACATGAAAGGGAAAAATGACAGGTTTTGTTCTTAGCTTTGGGATCTGGGGCCTGGGGGCTTATGTGACTGGCCTAAGACACATGTTGTGCATGCAACAAAGCCAATATTTGAACCCAAATTGGCCCTCATCCAAACCTGGTGATTTTCTACCATTTTCCACTGTCATTCATGTAAAGTTTTCAGCAAATATCTATTTCACTAGGCAAAATGCTGTCTTAAAAAGACCACCACTCAGTATGTCAGATAAGTGTTAATGCAGGGCCAACCTTTCTCTCTTGTTTCAGTAATCAAATTGGGTCTTCTCTAGGCATCAATACGGCGTTTTCGGCAACTGGCTGCCTGTTGTAGATTGAAAGGCCCATGTCACTAACCAAAAAAAAAAAAAAAAAAAACGCATTGCAGTTGAGTCGATTTCAACTCAAAGCAACCACATAGGAGAAGTTAGTACTCCCCATAGGGCTGTAAATCATTATGGAAGCAGACTGCCACATCTTTCTACCCCGCAGCAGCTGGTGGATTTGAACCACTGACCTTTCAGTTGGCAGCCAAATGCTTAACTACTGTGCCACCGGGGCTCCTTCCCATGTCACTACTGCAGTTAAATTATACACATTATATTGGGATAGTGCTGATAGAAAACGGATACTGTTTTAGCACTGAACAAAAACTCCTTTTGTTACCAGAATAAGGTTCTTAACTCTCACTGGTCAAGAATGAGCAGGTAAGACAATGTAGAGTTTTCCACATGAGCAAAGCTTTATTGAAGAGGCTTGAAAGCGGAGATGAGGAGGGCCTAGAGCAACGCATACTCCTATCTCACAGAGCAAAAGACAGGCTTGAGTTTTTTAAAGTTTTTGGGCGGGGAAAGATTCATGTTTATTCATAGACACAGGTGGAGATATGTTAACTAAGGTGCATGGTGCAGCAGCTTTCCAAGATGGCTCCTGTGCCAGAAGCCTCTGGGATTCGTAGCAGGACTTATTATGGTGTGTCGCACCTACGCAGTCTCTTGCTCCCTGGGTTTGATTTCCTGGATGGGGCTGTAGCCCCTCACTGCACCTGGTGGAAGACTCACACAGCGGTCATAGGTGGATGTTCTGTGCGTAACCCTGGGCCTGGTTTTCTCTAGCTGCTTCTGAAAGGCAACTTGAAAAAAGTTTGTGTGCTATTTTTAGATACTCTGCCCCATTGTTCTGGGGAGTGGCTTTGTTTCTGTGACCTGGCCCATTTCTTGTTACTTTGTTTGCAGATTTGGGGGCCCCTCTGTTCCCTGTTTTACTTTTATGCAGAGGTTTATAGTGTAAAATACATCTGCATAGGCATTAGACATTTTCTGATTTAGTTTTTACAACCACAGTGGGGCAGTACAGTTGTCCTCATTGCACAGTGAGTAAACCAGTAGGGCACAAAGGCAGAAATGAGCCTCAGAGCCCTGAGGCCTCTGGTTTCCATAGTTATCCACCACCCGCCAGGCCTCTCCTGTATTTCTCCAAGAACTATTTATTCATATCAAAGCCCTTTCCTTGCTGTCTGCTACAGATGCCGCTTTCATTCCGCTTCCATCGGTGGTTGTGCTCCTGTGTCTGTCACATTTACAGAAGTCTCTTTCTCCTCTCTTCCAACCGTGGAAACCCTACTGTCTCTATAATGCTCAGTTTACAATATGTTTCTATACAGATACTTCACACCACATCTCTCTCTCTCTCTCTCTATATAAACCCATATTTTTATATATATATATATAAACCCATATATATATATCTGGAACCCCTGCTGGCATAGTGGTTAAGCACTATGGCTGCTAACCAAAGGGTTGGCAGCTCGAATCCACCAGGCGCTTCTTGGAAACCATCTGAGGCAGTTCTACTCTGTCCTATAGGGTCGCTATGAGTCGGAATCAACTCGACGGCAATGGGCACGGATATACATATATTTGCTGTTGCTGTTCTCTGCCTTTAAGTTGGCCCCCAACTCATGGAGACCACATGTGTTACAGAGTAGAACTACTCCACAGGGTTTTCTTGGCTATAATCTTTACAGAAGCAGATCACTGGGCCTTTCTTCTGTGAAGCTTCTAGGTGGCTTCAGACTGCCAACCTTTCTGTTAACAGCTGATTGAAAACCCCTTGCACCGCTGCACCACCCAGGCTCATGTATTACATGTATTAATGTTTTGTTTTACTATTCTTCCAAATTAAGTTATAAAATCTCCGAAGGGCAGAGTATGTCTCTTCTGAGACCTGAAGAGTCTGGCTCAATGCCAGGCATATCAAAGACAACAAATAGATGTTCGCTTTGAAATGTTTTCCATGTTTTATCTTTCAGACGGAGGTATATCTTTAAATTCTTCACTGTACAAGCACATTAAAAACAAAACAAAACAAAAAAATTACCTTCGAGTTGATTCTGACTAATAGCAACCCTGTAGGACAAAGTAGACCTGCCCCATAGGGTTTCCAAGGCTATCAATCTTTATGGAAGCAGACAGCTGCATTTTTCTCCCCTGGAGCAGCTAGTGGGTTCAGACTGCTGACCTTTTGATTAACAGCTGAGTGCTTAGCCACTGCGCCACCAGGGCTCTATTTACAAGTGCAGAGATGTTGCTTCTTTTAGATTTAATGTCTTTCCAGTCCGTTAATATTAATTTTATGATATTTAGGAAGCTGTCTGAGAGACTTCATATAGATCTACTACTAAACTTCACTATTTTATGCATACTTTATATTTTTTTTTTATATATAGTATGAAAATCTATATGGAAATATGACTTTGGTATAATATTGGTGTAATAATATTATAAACCCGCTCAAGCTGGCTTAGTATTAATTTTTCTGTCACTAGGGTGGGGAAAAGGAGCCCTGGTAGTGCAACGGTTAAGCAATTTGATGCTAACCAAAAGGTCAGTGATTTGAATAGACTTAGTGATCTACTCTGGTAAAGATTTCAGCCTAGGAAACCCTACTGGGCAGTTCTACTATGTCATACAGCGTTCCTATGAGTCAGAATCAACTCAACAGCACACAACAAGAATAATGGGGGATATGGTACATTTTTATGGTACAATCACAATCTGTCACTTTTTTTTAACATACTCCCTTTCTACCCCAATTATATAAGTTATGTTCTCATCGTGGTCATTTAAGGTCTGGCAACAGAGACAAAAATTTACTTATATCATAGTTTTTAAAAAATTATGAACTATCTCCCTGCTGCTTCAGCCATGGAATGAAGCTGAATCAGAGAAAACAGAGTTCAGAAAGGCCTGTTAGTGCATAGTCTTATCTCCTTTGACACCATGAGAACTTTCAGGGTAATACGTTTTCTAATGTGATGAGGAAATGAGTCAGCACTCTCACACAGAGGGAAGTGTCCCAGGTCTGCTTTTCTTGATTTACTGTCAGCTTCTATTTGAATTAGACTTTGGGCCAAATACAAAACAGGACCTTATTTTTCCCCCTAATCATTTCTAGGATCTCTGGCAGTCTGCTTACTGCTTAGGGCAAGATAAGACAAATGAAATAGAAAAATGGCAGAAAGGACCCTTGACACGTGCACACATATCACCATGAAAACTTCCTTACCAAATCCTAGAGATTCCAGAGGTGTAATAAACTATTTAAGGCGGGTGGGGGGGGGGCGTAAAAGAGTCCCTGAGGAGCCTAGCGGTGCAACGGTTAAGCACTTGGCTGCTAACTGAAAAGTTGGTGGTTCGAACCCACCCAGCAGCTCTGCTGGAGAAAGACCTGGTAATCTGCTCCTGTAAAGATTACAGCCTAGAAAACTCTATGGGGCAATTCTACTCAGTCACATGGGGTCGCTATAAAATGGAATCAACTCTAGGGCACCTAACAACAACAACAATAAAGGAGTCTCTGAGTGGTGCAAACAGTTAAGTGTGCCAAAAGTTAGCTGTTCGAGTCCACCCAGAGGCACCTCGGAAGTAAGTCCTGATGATCTACTTCTGAAAAATCAGCCACTGAAAACCTTATGACGTACAGTTCTACTCTGAAATGCATGGGATCGCCATGAGTCAGAATCAAATCCATGGCCACTTTTTTTTCTTGTTTTAAAGGGCAGCAGTCCTGAAATCTACAGGGAGGGAAAGAGAATGTTTACAAGAATTGTTCTGTTCCAAGGTCCTAGGCTGCTGCTGAATGTCCTTTCTTGCTGTCCTGTCTCTCACTGCCCTTCTTTGTAAAGGAAAGTAGAGTGAAACCGAGTGTGACAGATTTTAAGTTCCAAAAATGGCCACAGTAATATCTCCAGTCTCACATGTCCTTCTAGATCTCTGCCAATCTCCTTCCCTCGAATCTGGTTAGGATTTTGTAACTGCCTTCATGACTGAAATGTTGCTGAAGTGACATTGCTTGACTTCCAAGTCTAGATCATAAAATAGGCTTCCACCTAGATCATGCTTGTTTTTTCTCTCTCTCTCCCTCTCACTCATCATCAAAGTCTAGCCACCATGCTCTGAGACAGCCCAAATGGCCCCCACAAAGAGCCCTAAGTTGCGAGAAACTGAGACCCTGGCCAAAAGACAGCATCAACTACCAGACATGGGTGAAGGGGCCCCCACATGATTCTAGCCTTCAGCCTAGCAATCTTCCAGGTGAGGTCAGAGTCAACATAAATCAGAGACAAGCTGTTTTCACTGAGCCCTGTCCAAATTCTTAATCAACAGTAATGTTAGCATAACAAATGGTTATATTGCTCTACTACATTTTAGAGTAACTTATTATGCAGCCAAGACAAAAAAAAAAAAAGCAGATTTTGGTACCTGAAAGTGTGGCATTTAGTAAGGAAACCTAAAACATCAGGCTTTGGGACCATGTGACAGGAAGAAACTGACTGACCTTGAGGAGAGTGAAAGCCTAAAGGGCCTCAAAGTGACTGTTAATAGAAGCACGATGGCCTTCAAGAAGACTGTAAGGGGAGCCTTGAAAGAAAGTGAGGATAATGATTTAGTAAGATTGAGGAAAAGGGACTTATTATATAGTGGTCGGAAGTTTATGAAAACTTTGTTTTACTTGCAGTAACAAGGAAAAGAGAAAATGTACCCGGTGAATTAATGAATCTAGCTAAGAAAAATTTTAGGCGGAATTTGGACAGTAGACTTTTTTCTCACTGCCTATGATGAAATGAGAGCAAAGAGGAGCTAAAAAATGGAATTGTTCTGTTTTCAAAAACATTTTAGAGGACATGTGAAGGAGTCAGTGTTCTTAGAATGGTTTTAGGAAGCTGGATGATGTCCTCTGTCAGATAACACTCTTAAGAAGCTAGATGAGAGTAATGAAAAATTGAAGGCTTGTTCTTCTCTTTATAATTTAAAAAAAAAAAAAAAAATTAAAAGGGAAGGGGTGTAAAAACTCCAAAGAAAACAAGGATTGAATTTAAAAAATGGTTTAAATATAAAGGGTGGGGAAAAAAAGTATCTGTAGCATGATATTAATCACTTGATAAAATGCATGAAATTTATTTTTTTTAAAGTGGTAAAATATAAAATTCTTAGGATTTAAACCATTTTAAAGCGTATAAGTCAGCGGCATTAAGTACATTCACAACGTTGTGCAACCATCACTCACCCCAGTGCTGTCGAGTCAATTCCGACTCATAGCAACCATCACTAGTATCTAATTTTTGTTACAGGAAATATTCTTCATTAAAAAGCACAGGTTTGGAGATGTGGAAAACATATCCTTATGCATAGCTCCAATCTCCATATTTACGGACCAAAAACCAAACCCATTGCCATTGAGTCAATTCCGACTCATAGTGACCCTATAGGACAGAGTAGAACTGTCTCATACAGTTTCCAAGGAGCAGCACCTGGTGGATTTGAACTGCCAACCTTTTGGTTAGCAGCTGTAGCTCTTAACCACTATGCCACCAGGGTTTCCTCCATATCTACAGGCCTAATTATTCATTCTACAATAAAAATGGTTTATATAAGTATACTCTTATAATTATCATTAATGGTTTTCATATTTTTAGAATCATTGTAGAAATTGAGAAGATTTTATTATAGTTATAGAACAAAATATCAATGTGATTATATTTTACTTTTAAAAGTAATGCTCTACCTAATATAAGTAGGAGAATTGGGGAGAAGATCTGAAATCAAAGTTTAAGTGCTGATTCCTCATCATAATAGTAAAAGTGCACTTAAATTTATAATTAAAAAATAGAGGTTTTAATAAATTATTTAAATTTGAAAGGACAACTATTAGAAGAAATTAAACATAACCAAAAAATGGAATAATGACAGGGAAATTTTTTTTTTTTGGAGTAAAATAAATTTCTCATCTTTCATAGTGTAAAATCAATAGACCCTTTTTAAACTTGATAGATCAAAAAGAAAAAAGCCTGTACAGTATTGAAAGTAGTACAGGTAAGCATCCTTTTTATAATGGTATGTACTTGGCCCTTAATAGGTATGTGTAGAGTAATCATAAAAAATAAACATTATAGATGCCTTTATTATAGCAACCATCACCATGATAACTACGTATAAAGCATCAAACAGTAATACATTATATAATCTTGAAGTTTATTGCTTCCTATATGCATGGCAGAACTATGTTATGAACACTTCTATAAGAACTTTTGTTCAAATGAATTCTTCATGTAATTAGCATAGAGTTAGATACATTGGATGACATTTTTACTGCTCGAAATGGAAGCAAATCATATGTGGAGAACGCTTTAGAAATTACAAATACATAAAATTTGAATTTTATCTCAACACTGTGGGGTATGTATTATTATGCTATTCCTATATTTCAGAAAAGAAAAATGATAATTAGAATGGTTTTATCTTGCCCAAAGTCACAAAGTTATTAAGAGGTGAAATCCAATTTTGAACCCAGTCCTCTTTTACCAAACGACTTATAATTTCAGATAAATATACCAGGCACTTTGAAGTCATGATTCTGTTTACTTCACATCAGAGGAAGGAATGTTCTTTGATACTGAGAAGAGAATGTAAATGATATCACAATTGAAGATGCCAAAGTAAAGGACATCTCCCAAATGACATGAACATCCAAATATTCTATTGTTATTATTAAACACACATATACAAATATTTAAGTTAATCATTGAGTTAACATTGCCTATTTAATCATGGGAAACCCTGGTGGCGTAGTGGTTAAGTGCTACAGCTGTGAACCAAAGGGTCGGCAGTTGGAATCCTCCAGGCGCTCCTTGGAAACTCTATGGGGCAGTTCTCCTCTGTCCTATAGGGTCGCATGGGAACCACAAACTTAAAATCTTAAAGTTTATTTGTTAAAGAGTAAATTGCAAGGAAGAGGTTCAAGACGGTGGAATAGTCAGATGCTTCTTGTCATCCCACTTACAATAAAAACCTGAAAAAACAAGTGAATTGGATATATACAGATATATAAATTTAGGAACCCTAAGCATCAAAGACAAGGCTGAAGAATTGGACTGAGTGATGGGTAGAAGGAGAAACAATTCAAAAACAGCAGAAATAGAGAATTACAGATCACCAGCACCCTGCTAGCTGAACCTGCACAGCATAGACATATTGAGACAAAGTAAGCACCCTTCCTAGTTGAAATCCACTTCACCTGGTGCAGCTAAGCAGGAGCAACTCAGCATGTACATACAGATCCAGCCAGGAATGCTTCCAGCCCTGGAAAAGTTAAGTGCACACATTCCATCCACTGCACACACCTCAGCCCCTCCCATGCCAGAGTTCTATGGGCCTGGTGTGTATACCCACTCTCCTCACCCCTTTCCTCTCCCCAACCATGACTGCAGTCCAGAGGCATTCACTGCTGCCATGCCCCTAAGCCAGGAGCTCACAGTCCAGTCCAGAGGCACCCACCCCTTCACCCAGCCACTAGCCCCAGGGGTCCATGGATTTCCAGCACCTTCTACCTCCTCTGACCACCTGTGCTAGCATTCTGCTGGCTGAGCCAGCACAGCATGGCCATACTGGGACAAGGTGGGCAGCATTCCCAGCTGAAGCCCACTTCATCTGCCACAGCTAAGCAGGAGCAGCTTTGTGTTCAAGACAGGAGCCAAACAAGAGTGCTTCCAGCCCTGTGAAAGTTAAGTGCACGCACCCCTGCACACTGTGCACACCTCAACCCCCCTCCCCAACTGGATGTCCACAAGCCTGGGGTCCACTCCTACCCTCCTCACTCATCCCCTCTCTCTGCTTGAGGCTGCAGTCCTCTGGCATTCAACACTGCCCCACCCCCTAGGCCAGGAGCTCATGATCCAGCCCAGAAGCACCTACCCCTTTGCCCAGCCACTGGGATGGGTCCACAGACTTGCCACACCTTCTGCCTTCTTGGTTACCTGCACCAGTGCCCTGCTGACTGAGACTGCACAGCACGGCCATATTGAAACAAAGCAAGCAGTATTCCCAGCTGAAAGCCACTCCGCCTGTTGCAGCCAAGCAGGAGCAACTATGTACTCATGGTCAGAGTCAAGCAGGAGTGCTTCCTGCCCTGCAAAACTTAACTGCACCCATCCCATTCACCATGCTCATCCCAGGCTCCCATGCTTGAGGTCTACGGGGCTGGGGGTTATTCCGATCCACCTCACCTATCCTCCCTCCCTGTTCACAACTGCAGCCCAGTGTCATTCACCACTACTCCACCCCCTAAGCCAGGAGCTCAGCCACCCACACTGGGGGTGGGGGGTCTTAGGACCAGTGGTGCCACCCATTCCAGCCAGCTGCCTGTGCAGGGGCCTAAGGGCTGGTGGCACCCCTAATACTCTCTAAGCAATGGCCCTGGGCAGCCAAGGATCAGCTACACAACCTCCCTCATTATGCACTCCAGTGGACAAGGTCATGCCCTCCAACCAGGCACCTGTGGGTAGGTGACATTCCCTCTGCCTTGCACCACACATCCCCCCTCCCCCACCCCAGCAACCAGAGGCTTGTGCCAGCTCCAAACACCCCTGCACAGCCTTGCCTGCCCAGGATTGTTGATGGGAGTCTCTGCACAACCTACCCAGTGACCAATGACCTGGACACCTTGGCCCCAACCTACCAGTAAGAGGCAGAGCACACACACAACACCCAACCCAACAACCAGGGAGAACGTCCTGTGCACCCACAGCCAGGTGACTAGCAGGACAGATACATCACCTCACCAAAAATGCCACCTATATCCTCAGCAGTCTTGTGAGACCAGCAAACAGGGACCCATACTCACACACCCAGTAACTCTTCCACCCACCTGGAGGCAGGAGGTAAGAGTTTCAATGAGGCCAGATTAGTGACGAGAGTTAACACACATGCCCAACCTACTTGGATATAACAAAACAAAACAAACAAAAAAATCAGGAGTAGCAAACATAGAAGAAAGAAATAAATATAATAACTTCTGGATAGCTCAGAGGCAACAGACAATATCAAATCACATAAAGAAGCAGGACAAGATGGCTCCAGCAAGCAATCAAAATAAAGAACCAGAAAACCTTTTGGAGGAAGATAAGTCAAAGGAGCTACCAGATAAAGAATTTAAAAGAATAATATACAGAGTTCTCCAAGAAGTCGAGAAAAAGATCAGGGGAAACACAGACAAAACCAAGGAAAACATAGAAAAAAAAAAAAAAATCAAGGAATACACAGACAAAATAAAGGAAAACACAAAGCAATAAAAGAACTCAGGAAAACAATACAAGAATAAAATGACAAAATAAATACACTATTAGAAACCATACAAAAACAGCAACTAGAAATCTGAAAGAGGAACAATAAAATTTCAGAAATAGACAACTCAGTGGAATACACAGAAGCAGAAGATAGAAGACAGAATTAGTGAAATTGAAGACAAATCCCTGAGCACCAATATGTTTGAGGAAAAATCAGAAAAAAAAACAATAAATGAAGAAACCCTAAGAATTATGTGGGACATCAAAATCAGAAAAAAAAAAAAAAAATAGATGAAGAGAGCTGAAGAATTATGTGGGACACTATCAAGAAGAAAATCTTATATGTGATTGGAGTTCCAGAATGGTCAGGGAGCAGTGGTAGACTTAGAAAGAATTGAAGATTTGCTGGCAGAAAACTTTCCTAATATTATGAAATATGAGAAGATATCCATCCAAAAAGCTCAGTGAGCCCCGTACAGGATAACCCCCCAAAAAGTCACCAAGACATATCGTAATCAAACTTCACAAAACCAAAAACAAAGAAAGAACCCTGAGAGCAGCTAGGGAAAAACAAAGAAGAACCAATAAGACTAAGCTCTGATGACTCAGGAGAAATTATGCAGGCAAGAAGGCAATGGGATAACATATATTAAGTCTTGAAGGAAAAGAAACTGCCAGCCAAGAATTATATGTCCAGCAGAATTGTCTCAAATATGTTGGCAAAATTAGGACATTTTGAGGTAAACAGAAATTAAGGGAATTCGTAAAATCCGTATCAAACTTAGAAGAAGTATTAAAGGGAGTCCTCCAGTTAGGGAACCAACAATATCAACAACAATCCAAGATTAGGATATAGGACAGATCAAATAGATACTAACCCAGATAAAGACTTCTCAAAAATAAAACAAAGCTAAAAGACTGAAAATAAGAAACCAGAGATGTAAAAAATGACAACGTCAAAACACAAGAGGGACTAAACAATGTAGTTACAGACCTTCCACATGGAAAGGAAGTCAAGGTGATGTTAGGAAATAAAAGACTGCTTTAAACTTTGGGAAATAAAGGTAAATTTTGAGGGAACCACTAAGGGAGCTAATGAATCTACCCATCAAAATAAAAAAGAAGAAAATCATAAAGAAAAACACAAAATCAACAGTAATGAAAGAAATGAAAAGAATATCCATAAACAAAAAGAACTCAGCACAGAAAATTAAGTGGAACAAAGAAACCATCAATACCACAAAAAAAGTAAAACAAAATGACAGCAACACACTCACATCTATTGAAATTATGCTGAATGTAAATGGCTTAAATGCATCAGTAAAGAGACAGAGAGTGGCAGAATGGATTAAAAAAACGTAATCCATCTATATGCTGTCTATAAGAGACACACCTTAGACTCAAAGACATAAACAAACTGAAACTCAAAATATGGAAAAAAAGTATGAAGCAAACAATAACCAAAAAAGAGCGGGAATGGCAATATTAATCTCTGATAAGGTAGACTTTAAAGCAAAATCCACCATAAAGAATAAGGAAGGACACTATATGATGATTAAATTGTCAATACCCCAGAGGGACATAACCATAATAAACATCTACGTGCCCAAAGACAGGGCTCCAAAATACATAAACTCTAGCAGCATTGAAAAGAGAAATAGACAGTTCCACAATAACAGTAGGAGACTCCAACACACCACTTCTGATGAAGGACAGAACATCTAGTGAGAAGCTCAGTAGAGATACAGAAGATCTAAATGCCACAATCAACCAACTCGACCTCATAGACATATGTAGAAAACCTACCCAACAGCAGCAAAATGTACATTCTTTTCCAGTGCACGTGGAACATTCTCCAGAATAGACCACATTTGAAGCCACAAAGCAAGCCTCAACAAAATCTAAAACATCAAAATAATACAAAGTATTTTTTTCTAATCACAATGCCATAAAATTAGAAATCAGTAACAGAAATAGCAAGGAAAAAAATCAAACACATGCAAATTGAACAGCACCTTGCTTAAAAACCACTGGGTAAGAGGAGAAATCAAGGATGGAACAAAAAAAAATTCATAGAATCAAATAAGAATGACAACACATCTTATGAAACTTCTCGGATGCAGCAAAAACAGTGCTCAGAGGTCAATTTATAGCAATAAACACACACATCAAAAAAGAAGAAAGGACCAAAATCAAAACATTAACACTGCAACTTGAACAAATAGAGAGCAGTAAAAGAAACCCGCAGTCACTAGAAGGAAATAATAAAGATTAGACCAGAAATAAATGAAATGGAGAACAGGGAAGCAATAGAAATAATCACCAAGACCAGAAGTTTCTTCTTTCAAGGAATCAACAGAATCGACAAACCATCAGACACACTGAGAAAAGAAAAGCAGGAGAGGAAGCAAATAATGCAAAGAAGAAATGAAATGGGTGATATCACAACAAAATCAACTGGAATAAAAAGGATCACAACAGAACACTACGAAAAATTGTACTCCAACAAATTTGAAAACCTAGAGAAAACAGTAAAGTTTCTAGAAACACACTGCCTACCTAAGCTAGCACAAACTGAAGTAGAACAAAAGAAAAGAATGAAGAAGTAATTAAAAAAAACTCCTCCTCACCCCGTCCCCCCACAAAAAAAGCCCTTGCCCAAACAGTTTCACTGGACATTGCTACCAAACATTCGGAGAAGAGCTCACACCAACACTGCTCAAACTGTTTCAGAGCATAGGAAAGGAAGGAATACTGCAAAATTCATTCTATGAAGCCAGCAGAATCCTAATACCAAAGCCAGGCAAAGACAACACAAAAAAAGAAAATTGAAGACCAATATCCCTCATGGAAATAGACTCAAGCATTCACAACAATATTCTGGCCACTACGATTCAACAGCATATCAAAAAAAATAATACATCGTGACCAAGTGGGATTCATACCAGGTATGCAAGGATGGCTCAACATTAGGAAGTAAGCATAATCCACCATGTAAATAAAACAAAAAATCACATGATCATCTCAATTGATGCAGAAAGGCATTTGCCAAAATCTAACACTCATTCCTGATAAAAACTCTCAGCAAAATAGGAACAGAAGAGAAATTCCTCAGCATAATAAAAGGCATTTATACAAAGCCAACAGCCAACATCATTCTCTATCGAGAGACACTTGAAGGCATTCTTCTTGACAACAGGAACCAGACAAGGATACTCTTTATCACCACTCTCATTCAACATTGTACTAGAAGTCCTATCTAGAGCAATAACAAAAGAAAAAAGAAATAAAGCGCATCCAAACTGGTAAGAAAAAGGTAAAACTATCCCTATTTGCAGATGAGATGATCAAATACATAGAAAACCCCGAAGAATTCACAAGAAAAGTACCGGAACTAATAGAAGTTTTCAGAAAAGTAGCAGGATACAAGATCGACATACAAAATCAGCTGGATTCCTCTACACCAGCAAAGAGAACTTCAAAAAGGAGATCAGGAAATCAATAGCATTTACAATATCCATTGCCACTGAGTTAATTCTGACTCATAGCAACCCTATAGGATAGAGTAGAACTGCTTCATACGGTTTCCAAGGACCAGCTGGTGGATTGAAACTGCTGACCTTTTGGTTAGCAATGGTAGTTCGCAACCACTCTGCCACCGGGGCTCGCCTTTTACAATAGCCCTTCCCACTCCCCCGCAAAAGATAAAATACTTATGAATAAATCTAATCATGGGTGTAGAAGACCTATACAAAGAAAAATACAAAACACTACTTCAAGAAACCGAGAGGCCTACATAAATGAAAAAACATACCATGCTTATGGCCAGGAAGACTCAACGTTGTAAAAATGTCATTTCAACCCTAAGAGATCTACCGATATAATGCAATCCTGATCCAAATACTAAGAGCATTCTTTAACGAAGTGGAAACACTAATAAAGAGGCCCCAGACAAGCAAAGCATTATTGAAAAAAGGACGAAGTAGGAAGCCTCACCCTACCTGATCTCAGACCCCACTATACAGCCAAGGTAGTCAAGACAGCCTGGCACTGGTAAAACAACAGAAGTATAAATCAAAGGAACAGAATCGAGATGTAAATACATCCACCTATAGTCAGGGGATCTTTGGCAAAGAACCAAACTCCATTAAATGGGGAAAAGACAGTCTGTTTAACAAATTGTGCTGTCAAAACTGGATGTCCATCTGTAAAAAAATGAAATAGGACCCATACCTCACAGAATACACAAAAACTAACTCAAATGGATCAAAGACCTAAATATAAAATCTAAAAACATCATGAAAGAAAAAACAAGGAAAACGCTAAGGGTCCTAATTCCTGGCATAAATAGAATATAAACCGTAACTAACAATGCAGACATACCAGAAGAGAAACTAGACAACTGGGAGCTCCTAAAAATTAAACACTTATGCTCATCAAAAGACTTCACCAAAAGAGTAAAAAGAGAACCTACAGCCTGGGAAAAACTTGGGGCTACGACATAGCCGACAAAGGTCTAATCTCTAAAATCTATATTGTACTTCAACACCTCAGCAACTAAAAGACAAATAATTCGATTAAAAAATAGTCAAAGGATATGAACAGACCCTTAACCAAAGAAGACATTCAGGTGGCTAACAGACACTTGAGGAAATGCTCTTTAGCCGTTAGGGAAATGCAAACCAAAACTGCAATGAGATACCCTCTCATCTCGACATTACTAGCACTGATCAAAAAAACAGAAAATAACAAATGTTGGAGAGGTTGCAGTGAGATTGGAACTCTCCTGTACTGCTTCTGGGAATGTAAAAGCGTGACTGATTCGTTCAGGATGGAACTCCTGCCGAGGATTTGCATTTCTAACAAGTTCCCAGGTGATGTTAACGCTGCTGGTTAAGGGACTAATTCCGAGAACCACTACTAGAGCAATTGCTCTCGAAATTTATCACCCATACGCATCACTTGGGGATCTTGCTAAAATGTAGATTGTGATTCAGTAGATTTGGGGTGGAAATGCAAATTTTCGGCAGGGGTTTGAACGAGAACGAACTGGTTTGAAGCCCTGATAATAACTTACAAAAAAGCACTACATCTGAAAGCATTTTAGTGATGTGAAACAATAGCTGTTAAAGTGGTCTTGGCAAAGCAGAGATTTTTACACATGGCTGAAAAAAAAATGTCGTAACTAGAGAGTCAAGCTGTCGTAGTTAACATTATTGTGCTCTCCCTAATGTCCTGGTAATTTAAAAAAATTATGTAGAGGATACATTACATGTAAAAGCACTTTGCTCTTATAATGAGATCTTTAATTACACTTCAAGTGAAATTCGGATAGGATACAGAAATTAGTACGGAGCTTTCCCAGGCTTGCATGTCCTTAAGATCCTATTTCTATTCAGAAATATCTGACTTTTTTTTTTTTTTTCTTAAGGAGTTAGCAGAAGGCAAACTCATGAGACAAAATAGTTCAATTTATTTAGTAAGATTTTCCCACACTTCTGAACATCTAGCTAAATGGTTCTTTTCTGTGCATCGTAAAGATTCCCTTACCATAGACCCTGATTGGGCTGTTTGATTCGCTGTCTAGGCACTACCCAAGGTTGTCTCTGAGGTCCAAGCACCAAGGAATTTGAGAAAATTTTCTCGTTAAATAGAGTGTGGAAGGCTTACCTTTCTGTCACAACTGAGTGACATTGTCAGAACCATAAACCAGGAATTTTATAAATTTTATTTGTAATTCTCATCATTATTCTGACAGGTAGTTATAATTTTCCTTATTTTGTAATTGATGGAAATGAGGCTGAAACCTGGACACTTAGCTAATAATATTAGACAGAGCCAAGGAAAGCGTCTGTATCAATCTGACCTTAAAGTCCATATGCTTTAAAACAGTACTTGCTTATCTTAATAAAATGAAACACACCTTTGGGGGGGAAAAAAAAATTATAATGTCCCACATGAGTTTAAGAAAATCTTCCCAAAGTTATTTTTATGAGGATAAGCTCTTTAACTCTACAGAAGATATAATTGTCTCTTTATCTCTGAGCATCATGGATGTTGCTTGCTGTGCTGAAGGTATTATATGGATAAATATCCCCTCTTCCTATGGATAGCGTGTGTGCAAGGTGGGTTATTAAGCAGTATCTATGTGTACGAACGTGTGAGTGTGTATGTGTGTGATAGTCAGCTCAAAGGGTGACAGTCAGCATGATGGAGGTACCATGGTATACTGAAATCTTTTTATAGCATTCCTGACAAATTTTGATCAACGGATGAAATGTACTTTTGTCACAAGTGAACATATATATTTTTATAGCAACACCTGTCATAACAATCACATCGTTGAGTGAGGTACAGGACATGCTGCAGCACAATAACCACTTGAGCACCTGAGAGATAAGATATAACATCAAGTTGGCAGCAAAGAAATAAGATGTTTGGGCACTCCACCTCCTGATTATATGGGAGAAAATCTTGACATTTGGTTTGTCACAGGCCTCAGAAATGGCTGTGTAGCATGATGGCCCTAAATAATTTTTTGTGATTTTGTGAATGCTCTGTTTTTTTGGAAGGGGGGTATTTAATTCCTTCAAGTACAACCTCATTTATTCTTATACTAAAATATGTCATAAACACACACAGAATGAGTTGGAAATTACTTCTGTCTGTACAGTCCCTTACTAACACCCTAATTCCATCTTTCAAAAATCCAGGAAAAATTTCTCAGTAGGAGTGGTCACAGCAGTCCTCTTCAAGGAACACAGCAATGTTTGCAGATGCAGTTGCAAAATATAGAGACCTTGATGGCACTTTCTACGCTTAGGGTTGTAAGTGGCTGCCCTCTTGCATTCCTTATCTTTTCATGTAGTACAATTCAATCCTCCCCAGATTTTGCTTTTTAATACCCCTTCGGGCCATTTCTCTCTTCAGAAACCTTGGATGGCTTCCCATTTCCTAGAGAAAAATATCCAGACACCCTAGCCTTTATGAAATTCAAGTTCTTACCCAGCCTGTGTTTTCAGCATAGCCCCTCATTTCTCAGATTAACAAACTACTGTGGCCATCATTGCCACTTTAGGCATGTCCACTATTTTCCCATTAAATTTCCTTATATTTTCCATATTCTAAGCCAAAATTATTTACTGTTCAGGTTCCAGCTTAGAGTCATTCTCAGTTCTAGCACGCAGTGCTTTCTTCTAACCCAGTTTAGAATTCTTTTTCTTTGCCATTTGGTACCCTGTCAAGTTCTCCTCAACAGTTTTTTCTTTCTTCTATTGATGTTTAATAGTTTTTCTCCCTAAATGGGAACGGTATCAATATGCTAATTGTCATAGTGGTGGTCTCCAGTTGTGCTCGCTGTGTTAACACAGTGGACTGCACATAGTAGCTGATTAACAAATTAGACAGTTAAGTTGTTCATTCATTCATGTATTCAATACGCTGAGAAACAGGGTGCCTCTTGTGCCAAATGTTACTCAGCCACAGATAAAAATTATTTAGATCAAACGCAAAATAATAAAAAGGGGGAAATGTCATGGTATCAGTAGAACTACAGGGGGTATAACCAAAATAAAGAAAGAAAGAAAATGAGATCAGGAGAGAAGATTCAGTAACCATGGTTTCAGGATACACTGATTCTGTAAATGATAAGGACTGCTATTTTTGTTTGCCCATTAATCTACTTGACGGCACTGGGGTTTTAGGGATTTATTTTGGGGGTGTAAGGTAATTAGGAAGGGACTAAAGGAGTCAATACCATTTCCTAGATATTAATTTCATTCACCATAGTTTATAATTCATTTTTTTTTTTAAATCACAAAATCACTTTAAGAGTTGATATCTGGGAAATAATTAGAAATTTTAAAGCCTTATACTTGGGCCTTTGGAGAAAGGTATAGAAATGGTAAAGAATTTGTGTGGAACACAGAAATTAGTGTCAGAAGTCTTCACCTGTCCACATTAGCAACTCATACCTATTGCAAACTTCAGCAACTTTTGGCATCTCATATTTAAAATGGTGATAACATTAAAATGTTAAAATTTTTAGAATTATATGGTAAACTAAAATCTAGCTATACAAGGATTAATAGTAATATCATTAACCCTTGGTTTAACTTTCTTTTTAAATCATTATCAAAACTTTTAACAATAGTAGAAACTGACTCATTTTGGGTTCCTCTTGCTTTTCCCTTAACTTGGCCCACATTCTAGTGGAACCACTAATGCCTTTTAAAGAGCTAGAAAAGAATTTTGCTAACATAAACATGATGTATAAAAAGAAAACAAATGGAGCTAGATTTTTTTTATTACCTTTCTTAGTTACGAGTAAGAATCAACGTCATGGCAATGAGTTTTCTTAGTTATACATTTTCTTCTAAATTTAAAGAAAATATTTACTCCTTAAAGACAATTTGGTAGATAAATTATGAGGAAAAACAAAATCACCCATACTCCTACACTCAAAAGTGAATTATTTAACACTTTAATCCTTTTCCTTCTAGTCTGATATAATGAATTTTTGTGCTATGTTGACTAAGCACAACATATGTCATCAGAAGAATGTCACCCCTTTTTTTCTGTCACCCGTTTTTATTTTATTCAGTAAGAAAGATTTTCCCTAGATATTGGATAAAACATCATCAGATCCATGATATTTTTCTCAGTCTAAGGTAATAGTCTTTTCAATTTGCAAAAGAGTCCCTATTCATAATTTCAGTGTTTCATATAATATAATAAACAGAATTCTGAGCTTGATTTACCTCTAATTACTCTTCTCATCCCAAGTTTAGAATTTTGCAATCTCAGAAAGGGGATGTCTTCTCATCCTCCCAAGTAGCTCCTCCAAAGTTGCTATTTGGATCTGAAGCCCCTCTGACACTAGAACTTGGGGAGGAAGGAAAGGAAAAGGAGAAAAAAGGCCCTGCTTGAACCAGTTATCAACAAAACCAGCTCTATGCTTTGTAGTCTGACGGAGATATTAAGCTGAATCTTCCTCTTGGGAGGCACATTTATGAAATCTCTGAAGATTTCTTGCTGAGTTCTCTCTCTTGTAGATAGATCCCTTGACTTGAGTGAATACACTTCTATCCTTGGCAGTCTCTTGAGAATCTTCCTCAGACCAGAGTTTTCACCTGCATTTCTTGTTGCTGATGTTCCTTCAAAGATGATCTCACGCTGGCTTTTTGCTGTTGGCCAACATCTGGCCCATGCATCCTTTACTCAGAAGGATGCAGGTCAATCCCGACATAATAGCACTCTTAAAGTTCTTCTCCCAAACCTGCTATGAGCTCTTCTCCTCTCACCTGAATTCATGAGTATTTCTTTAGTACAGACTCTGAAAAGTAAAGGAACAAGGTCACTATTTTGAAGTGTAAATTCGTATTTCTTTTCAATTGCTCATTGAGAATATGACTTTTTCTTTCATTTTTCCGTGTTTTAATTTGTTTGCCTTCATATTTGTTATTTAGCTATCTGATTGAGATGATTTTATTTTTTAATAATCAGATCTAGCTATCTTTGATTTTTGTGGTTATTTCTGCTTAGAAAGTCATTGCCATGCAGAGAACAGATAGACAGTCTTTTATATTCTGGGGTTTATCAAACATTATTTTTTCTTTGCTTCAGTGGCATCACATTCTCCATATTTTCCTTCAACATCTTTGGCTTCTTTAACATCTCTTTTATTTGACCTTAATAATTAATTGTTAGAGCTCCTTGTTCTATTTGAGGTACTCTTTCTGTCTCCCAGGGGAACCTCATCCATTCCCATGAATTTATTTGCTATCCAGATACAGATAAGTCCCCAAGTTTTATCTCCATTGCAGATTTTTCTCTTAACTTCTAACCCATGTATTTAATTATTCTATTTAACCTTATAATCTGGCCAAATCACATGTACAAAATTTAAATAATTATCCCTTCCTTCCAGTTTGCTCTTCCTCTAATGTTTGCCATTTCAGGAAACATCTCAACAAATATCTTTTTCTTAGTGTACCCAGGATTTGTATTTGATACTTTGTCCACATTTAACTCCTAGATTCAGTCGATCGCCAAGTATTAATTTCCTTGTCTATGTATCTCTTGAGTTCATTAATTTCTCTGCGTTTCCTCTACCTTCATTCTAACCCCTATTGTCATTACTTACCTTGATTATTGCACCATCCTCTACCCTAGATCGATTTCATCAGCCGCTCTTTCTCCTTGAAAATAATTTTCCACAATGTAATTAAAACCCAACCCAACCCAACCCATTTCCATCCAAGTCAATTTCAACTCTACAGGACAGAGTGGAACTACACTATAGGGTTTCCAAGGAGTGGCTGGTGGATTCAAACTGCTGACTTTTTCGTTAGCAGCCTTAATTCTTAACCACTGTGCCACTAGGACTCCACAATGTAATTAGAGACTTGAAAAAAAAAAATTGATTGTTTTACTTCTCTAAAACCCTCTAATTGTCCTCTGCTTTCATTAGCGTAAAACACCAGATTATTAACATGACCAACAATATGATAATGTCCAAGAACATAAATCAGGTTTATCGCTCACCCATCTCCTCATGGAATACATTCCACCTTTAGAGGGCCATTTTTCTTCCCTTTGTGTTCTTTGTAGTCTCAACATCTTTGCCTTTACTACTGCCTTATCTGAATCACATACTACCAGCATTAAGTTACCCCCTCATTCAACATTTTACACACACAGTTTATTTAAAAACTACTCACACGCTATGTAACTTCCTTAGGGAAGACTCCTCTGAATCCCAGAGAGGTTTGGTCTTGCCATCAGTTATATCCATTTCTCCCTGCACCTCTCATATATACTAGTTTGTTCAGTGTGTCTCTAATGTTGGCTGCAAGGGTATGGACCAAGAGTATTTTATTCATCACTGTATGCCCAAAGCAGCTTAGCCCAAAGTAGATTCTTGAATGTGTTATTGGACAAAATATAGCTTTAAAGAAAAAAGAAATTTTTTTTTTTTTTCAATATAGGCAAAGAGGTGAAAGGAAACAGTAGTTGGTATAGTTGCTGTGGGCTGTTACAGGAACATATAAAACAGTTTCCAGAAGACTTTTTTTTTTTAACCTTTTAGTATTTGGAAAGCTGACTAGTAAAGTTCTGAAACTAGAAAAATTCAAGTCCACCTTTAGTATACTTTCCTGCAAGACAGCCCACCGCATACCACCAGATTTAATGAACTCTTACATGTTTATCTGGAGTCCCTGGGGGGTACAAATGGTTAATGGTCTCAGGTGCTAACCCAAGGTTGGAGGTTCACCCAGAGGCACCGCAGAAGAAAGACCTGGCAGACTACTTCCAAAAAAACAGCTATTGAAAATCGTATGGAACACAATTCTACTTAGATATGCATGTGGTCACCATGAGTTGGAATCGACTTACTGGCAACTGGTTTTGGTTTTGTTTCTATGTTTATCAATCACTCTGTCTATCTAGCTAGAGAAATAAAGAGATGAGGAGAAAAGAGAACATAGTATTTAACAGATGCTACCTCTGTGTGGTAGAATTTAAAGCATTTAAGAAAATATTCTTTATACATTTGGTGTTTTACATATGATTACATACAAATACACATGATTAATTTTATAATTATAAAATGTTAATGCAGACAAAGTATTATTAAACAAAACACTAGACCAAACACAGATGTTTATTTGAATTCAACTGTTGTTGCTATGTGCCATTGAGTTGATTCTGACTCATGGCACCCCTGTATGACAGAGTAGAACTGCCCCATAGGTTTTCCTAGACCATAACTCTTTCCAGGAGCATTTTGCCAGGTCTTTTCTCCTTTGGAGTAGCTAGTGAGTTTGAACTGCTGACCTTTCTGTTAGCAGCCAAGCACTTAACCATTGTGCTACCAGAGCCCTCCTCAACTGTTTATTACATATGTGCTTTGTGCTAGCAATGTGTTAGGTTCTCTATTAGGCCAAATTTTATCACTTTTGTTTTGAATCTAAAATCCTGCCATTATTTATCGCCAAGGGAATCCAGGAGATAGTACAAGAAATTGGAAAATTAATTTTTCTTTTTATGTTATAATGAATTGGAAGGACAAATGTTGCTCTGCAGAGACATGTAACAGACTGGAAGATTAGAGATTCTGTCACAGAATATCACCCTTGAGAAAGAAGAGTGTGTGGTTATCCCAACAGTTTAGTTGTTTTTTAAATATATATTTTATTTAGATTTGTAATAAAAGTTTAAACACAAAGACATCTTTAAGCTGCAATGCTGCTCAAAACAGAAAACAAAAAATGCCTGAAGATTGATATGTCACCACTAATCATTAAGAAATTTGTAACTTCTAAAAAATAATGTGAACTATTCAATTTTAGTTATTTCTGTTAAAAGGGGCATTTTTCACACATTCTCTGCTTTCTTAAATTACTTTTTTCCATCCTTCCAGTTAATACGGCAATTGTGTCCTCTGGTGGAGGTTAGAATGAACATAAACTCATTAGCATTGTGTCTATTCCAAATCATAGTGACCCTATAGTACAGTAGAACTGCCTCATAGGGTTTCCAAAGAATGGCTGGTAGTTTGAACTGCTGACCTTTTGATTAGCAGCCATATCTCTCAACCGCTGCACCACCAGGGCTCCAGAAAGAACATAAGAGGATATAATTTTAGGATCCATATACTCTATTTTGGATATAACTCATTTAAAAACTTTGTTGAAAATATCAAAGAAATCATTTCTGTTTTCAAGTTAAATCATATTTGGGATGAACATTGAGGTAGACATATGTGATGTCATTGCACTGTATCTATTCATATTTTCTCTGGATAAGCAGTATTTTGATTTGATTATTGCCATAATAATAACCCCATCACTAATTTCAGCCGTGGAACTTTTATAGAATTGATGATTCCTCTTGTTTTCAGTGATGTCTCTGTTTGGTAACGTGTTCATCCTTTTTTACTTCTGGGCTATACTTATTGATTCAGGAATGGAGTAATACAAAATTAAGTCGGTCAACTCCTTATCTTCCCCATGGCAGTAGATCCAGTTGTATACACAAGACCTCTGCCTTCCAGTCAGGATAAGTGACTGGAATTTTGCTGGAACTGCTGAGGAACAGACTATCAGCTCTTCCTTGCTGATTATAAACCAAAACCAAACAAAAAACCAAACCTGTTGCCTTCGAGTTGATATTGACTCATGGTGACGCTAAAGGACAGAGTAGAACTGCCCCATAGAGTTTCCAAGGAGCTGTTGGTAAATTTGAACTACCAACCTTTTGGTTAGCAGCTGAGCTCTTAACCACAGTGCCACCAGGGCTCCCTCTACCCAAAAAAAAAAAAAACCCCAAAGGTAACCATTATTATTAGGATAGGCCAAAATTAAGAGGGAAAAAAAGGTAAAGAGATAGAAATAAAGCATGTTTTGGCTGGCATCATGAGCTATCAGAAGCCATATTGTCTGAAGCCCGACCTCAGTACGTACATTTACATGAATGTTTATTTACCTTTGTTGTTGTTGTTGCTAGGCAGTTTGAATAAGGTAACCTGTTACTTTTGTCTAAAATAACCAAGCTGCTCAGTGAACCAAAGCTGTTCCTTTTATTTTGGCAAATATTAATTCTATGTGGTTAAAGTACAAATGTAATAATCAACTGTCTGCATTTAGCCAACAAAGAGGAATGAAAATGTGTAGAAGCCATACTCACTTAGAAGCCAAGGGCATATTATACTTGCTCACATGACATTGTTGGGAAATCCAGATGCACAGCTGCAGCTTAGTGGCAACTCTATATCAGGACAAGGGGGACATGAATTTCAGCTAATTATTTTTGTCAAAGAGTTATTAGTCCGTAGATAGTAGCTGTTGACACACAAATGTGTGAAATAATTTAAAGGGAAAACATAGTTTGAAAATTGAAGGAAACCAAGGACATAGCCTTGGAATCACCAACAGTCAGAGAGGTGAACCAGAGGCCACAGAAGAGGATTTCAGGAGAAAAGGGCGTGACGATCTGTCAGATGCTTCAGAGAAGTCAAGTCAAATAGGACTGAAAAGCAGCCTCTGACTGGCAATTAGGAAATCAGTGGAGAAGTATCTGATTGTAGTGGCTTGACGAGTAAATGGAAGATGGAGAAGTGAAGCAATTGAGGATACTTCTCTCTTGAAACTTGTGTTGACAGAAGAGATAAATATAAATTGGTAGATACAGCCAATATAGGGTTCTTTTCCTTTTTTTTTTTTTTTTTAATGTGGAAGAGAATTGAGTGGAGGCAGGGAAAAAATAGAATAAATAATAAGAGCACTGTCAGATTGTGTCAAGAACATGGGAGAAAATCATATTAAAGGCACACATGGAAAACTCAACCTTGAGCAGGTGTAGGTACCCCACTTCCTCTGACACTGCAGGAAGGGTGAGAGGTGCAATTGATTTATGGTGTAATGAATGGATGGAATTTGTGTTTTTTTATGATGTTCTTTATGAAGTAGATGGTTAGAGTCATTTATTGAGAGAAGGAAGGGCATCAGTGTGGGCCAGAGGAAAGTAAGACCTGGCATATTGAGTAGGGGAGTGGAGAAAACCAAAAACCCAAACCCATTGCTGTGGAGTCAATTCTGATTCATAGCGACCCTATAGGACAGAGTAGAACTGCACCATAGAGTTTCCAAGGAGCGCCTGGTGGATTTGAAGTGCAGACCTTTTTGTTAGCAGCCATAGCTCTTAATCACTGCACCACCAGGGTTTCCATGGCCAAGACAAACAGAAAGATTGCTGAACAAGGATTGCATGGAATTTAGGCTCTCTGTTTCAGTGTTCACTTAAGAAAAATAAGAGCAGTGATATTTGTCCTACTGTCTTCATATTGTTATTGAGATAGTTATATATAATAAGATATGTGAAAGTAGATCTCTGTTAAGGTAAAGACTCACAGGAATAGGGATACTTGATATAAATTAAATATATGATTAGCTTTCAATCAAATTAGATATCTGGAAAATAAATATTAAATGTTGGATATATTGATCATTAGATAAAAGGGAAATATACTTAGGTAAAATAAGTAAAGTTGGAGAGTAAAACTGTAGAGTTCACAATTAACCTTACCCCCAAAATTTGATCTTTCTCCTTGGTTCCTGAGAGATAATTCTAAACCCTCGGAATTTCCTGAGTAATTGAGGTGACTTTGGTATCTATGGAAATCCTGTTGGCATAGTAGTTAGCTCCTATGACTGATAACCAAAAGGTCAGCAGTTCAGATGCTCCTTGGAAACTCTGTGGGGCAGTTCTACTCTGTCCTATAGGGTCTATATGAGTCGGAATCAACTCGATGGCCGTGGGTTTTGTTTGGTTTTGGTATCCATAGGCCTCCAGACCAGATCTGATAGGCTATGTTAATGAGGTGGCTTAGGTGGGGACTGGCCAGGCCAGAAAGACTACATTGTGATATCAGCTGAGTTCAGGGGAGGTGGATTGATTCAGTCTATCATGACTATGTAATGGGTCCCCCGTAAAGGCTCTGGACAAGCTTCTTGATTCTCAAAAGATATCGATACTGAGTATACCACTTTTTGGTACACAGAAGCTCCATATTGGGAGCCCTCCCAGACCTCACTCTTCTTTATATTGGTCCTGAGTTGAATCTTTTTTGCTGTAATAAAACTGTAATCCTAAGTATAATGCTTTAGACTTAGAACATGAGTTCTGGGAGTCCTCCTCGTGAACTATCCAACCCAAGGGATTAGTGGGAACCACCAGGTCAGAAGTGAGGGATGATGAGAATCCCTAAGCTTATGATTTGTATCCTGAGAGGGCGGAGTTGTTACTGTTATCATCTAATTTTTAAATATTGGAGGAGCTGAATGATAAAATAAAGTGATTTTTTAAAAAAATAAAACTGATTAAGAGTTTGGAAATTAATTATGGCTAGAGTATTACTCCTCGATTGGCACTTCATGCTCAAATTAAAACATTCGATATGGTGTCAGGAAATAATTAGTCTGACACTATTAATTACAGGTAGTTAAAATAAAACAATTAGCATATGCATTTGTCACTGAGTCCATTATGTTATAGAGACAGTTCTATTTCAATCAGCGTAGTCAGAGCCTGGAATAATGCCTCTAGAACAAGCACAATTATTTTAAAGAAAGAATAGATGCCATTTAGATGGTGTCTTTACACTAGCAAGTCATATATTAAGAGTTGGGGAGGGAAAAAGGTGGGCTTATTTCTCATGAAATATAATTCTTTGGCTTTTTCATTATTGCTTCCTTTCCTGAGGCAGAAGCTGTATTTCTCAGCTTCTTTTGCTCTTATTTGCCACTGAGTCGGTTCTGGCTCATAGCGACCCCTGTGTACAACAGAACAGAATACTTCCGGGTCCTGCACCATCCTCACAATCGTTTGAGTGCATTTTTGCAGCTACTGTGTCAGTTCATCTAGTTGGAAGTCTTTCTCTTTTTCACTGGCCTTTTACTTTACCAAGCTTGAAATCCTCTCCAGGGACTGGTACCTCCTGATAACACATCCATAGTATATGAGACAAAGCTGTTCTTGCTTCTAAGGAGCACACTGGCTGTACTTCTTCCAAGACAGATTTGTTTGTTCTTCTGGCAGTCTGTGGTATATTCAATATTTTCTGCCAACACTATAATTCAAAGACATTAAATCTTCTTTGGTCTTCCTCATTCATTGTCCAGCTTTCACATGCGTATGAGGTGGTTTGAAATATCATGGCTTGGGTCAGTCACACCTTAGTCCTCAAAGTGACATCTTTGCTTTTTAACACCTTAAAGAGGTCTTTTGCAGCAGATTTGTCCAATGCAATACATTGATTTCCTGACTGTTTCTTCCGTGGATATTGATTGTGAATCCAAGTAAAATGAAATCCTTGACAGCTTCAATCTTTTCTCCATTTATCATGATATTGCTTATTGGTCCATTTGTGAGAATTTTTGTTTTCTTTATGTTGAGGTGCAATCCATACTGAAGGTTGTGGTCTTTGATGTTCATCAGTAAGTGCTTTCAGCAAGCAAGATTGTGTCATCTGCATATTGCAGATTGTTCATGAGTCTTCTTCCAATCCTGATGCCCCGTTCTTCTTTGTATAGTTCAGGTTCTTGGATTATCTGCTCAGCATACAGATTGAATAAGTCTAGTGGAACGATACAACCCTGACCAGGGACAGGTTATCCAGTAAGCAAGGCACACACAGGCTTAATTGTGTGTACTTACTAAAATGTAATACACAATTTCACCACATCAAATATTTCATTTTTGACAGCTTCCAAATTTCCTAGATTCATACCTCGTACATTCCATATGTAGCTTATTAATGGATGTTTATAGCCGTTTCTTCTCATTTTTAGTCTCGCGCCGCATTAGCAAATGAAGATCCCAAAAGTTTTACTCCATCCACATCCTTAAGGTTGATTCTCCTTTAAGGAGGCAGCTCCTCCCCAGTCCTAATTCAAGTGACCTCCAACCTGCGGGGTCCTCTTCTTGCACTATGTCAGTGTTCTGCTGCTGTTCGTAAGGTCTTCACTGGCCAATTTTTTTTTTTTTTTTTTTCAGAAGTTGAGGCCCTGATTTTGTAGTCAGCAAGTCATAAGTTAGGTGTCGTGTGGCTTGTAAGCTTATGGCTGGTTTCTGAGGTTTTGGGCAGACTTGGTAGTCTAAAGGACAATGTCCTTTGACTTGAGAGATCTGACCTAGGTGCAGTGGTTAGGCTCACAGAGAGAAGTGCTTCAAGGGGAGCCGGTGTCAGAACAGAAGTGGCAGAGAAATGAAAAGGGGGGATCATTTGTTTCACTGTAATTTGTGATTCTACTTTTGATCCTCTACCTGTACGTAATAGTCCTACAGGTCATAGGGTAGGCTGTATAAAAGTGCTAGCAATTCACATCCATCATCCGCTTGCTAAGTATGATAAAAGAATGTTCCATGAAGTTAATTCTCTATTTTGGCAAAGCCTAAAGCTGTGCAAATAAGTATAATGCAAACTTAATCCATTCTGTTTATAGTCTTGCTGTCATTTCATGGTCCTTTTGATATGCCATATGGACTGGTTTATTGCTTGGATGAAGTTTACAAATATGAATGAATAAGTAATTTTGGGGGTTTCTGCTGAATTAAATTAACTTGGATACAATATCAAGTAAACAGCAAGCATTACTTCACATAGAAAATTAGGATTTACTATCACTGAGGAAACAAATTCCCAAAATATATTTTACCAGATAAGCAAAAATGCTTGTATCCACTGTACTTTATAATGCTTGTATCCACTGTACTTCATATCTACCACTTAGTTTAAGAGTCATATTTTGTACTAAAACAAATAAATAAAATAAAAAATACACCAATTTGTCATGTATCAATTATCTAGTTATACAACATTTCACATTTATGCCAATAGTAACAAATCTAGTATTCGGCTAGTTTGCATATTAAGGAAGGGCCCAGTGAGAGGGGAGGAAAGGAGGAGAGCGAGATTTCTGAGGAGCAAGGCCCAGCCTTGCGTTTGGCATTTCCTACTACCCTGGTAGGAAAGTCTGGTGGTATCAGGCTGGTGGAGCCCGGCCTGCCTTCAGCAATTACCGGTGGGCCACACATAGCAGGCAGTGGTGGCCGAGCCTCGGGAGGTGGCAGGACCTGGGGCTGCAGAAGTCAGGCGGGAGGCTTGGAAGTTTCTTCTTCCAAAGAGGCCTTTCTACCACCTCCACAGCCTCTCCTGGGCCGGGCATCACCCACAGTCCTGTGGCCGCCCATTGCCAAGGCTCATCTCTGGGGCTGTCAGAACCGGAAAATGGGGATGAGAGGCGCGGGGGTCCACGCGGAGGCCTGGAGCGTGGCCAGGTGATGGTGGGTCTCTGCTGCTCTGGAGTCAGTAGGCAACCCCGGACCACAACTACCACCACCACTCCCCTACCCCTGCAGGCTTTGCAGTGGGGAGGGAGGAGACGTGGTGAAGACTGGAGGCCCGCCTGGGGGAGCCTGACGGGCAATGAGTGACTGGCGTGGGGGGCGCCAGGGCGGAAGATACGCATAGCCCCAAATCTCCTATAATGCTGATTCTCACATAATGACATGGTATTTGGAACCTAACCATGTCCGTAAATAAAGAGTGGGTGTAATCATTTTCCAGTGAGTTACTCTATCTTCTAATCTGCTAACAGGTCTTACTTACCCTTTTGAATTAAAAAAAAAAAAAGGCTGTCGAATCATTCCAATTCATAGCAACTTTATCAGAGGAACTGCTTTAACTGCAGCACCACCGGGGCTCCTCCTTTTGAATACTCTGTAACAAATGCAACCATTCTGCACTGTTAGTATCTTCTAAAATCAGGTTCTCAAATGGGCGACTAGGTGATGATTGACAGCTCTAGCTTCCTTACTAGTGAGCTATTCAAGACAAGTCAGATGAATATTTTAAAACAAAATTTTATTTTTCATCAAGAAGAAGAAGGGATCATTGGATGTGTAGCTGAAAAGGAAATGTTTGCTCATCCTAAATGCATACCTTCAGAAAGCCGGGGGCGGGGGGAGGGGGGACACACAAACCAGAAAATTATTCTATAACAATTGGGGAATTATTTTCATTAAATTGGGAAAATCATCCAAGAAAAATACATAATAATAGGTGAGTATCATATTAAAGCGTAGATATCTGAACTGTGAATGTTAATAGCGGATTTATCTCTCTTCTTTGTCCACCTAGTGTTACTAAAGGATTAATATGTCGTGAAACTTCTGATTGACCTTTATATCATTATTCAGAAAATTAAATGAGATTTAAAAAAAAAAAAAAAACCCAAAGCCATTGCCATCGAGTTGATTCTGACTCATAGTGACCCTATAGGACATAGTAGAACTGCCCCACAGGGTTTCCATGGAGCGCCTGGTGGATTCAAACTGCTGACCTTTTGGTTAGCAACTGTAGCTCTTAACTACTAAGCCACCAGGGTTTCTGTCATTATTAAAGTAGTCCCCATTTCTAGAAACTTTTCAATTTACAGTTTGCATTTGGATATACTGCCTCGTTGGCTTAGCAAGAGTTCTATGAAGTTGATGGAAATATGATATTATCCTTTTTGTTTTAAAGATTGGAGAGATGGAGGTGAGAGAGGTAAAGTTATGCAGCCTTGTACATCACAGTCAGAAGCCACAACTTGGTCTTTGAAATCCAGATGTTGTATTCTTCCTGTAGACCACAATTTAAAGCTTATATCTGTTAATGGCTTACAGTTAACAACAAAATACTTTCTTATGCGTTATTTTCTGAATAATTATAAAATAACCATCAATAGATCCATTTGCAATTGATACTTTTATACCTAGAAGAATTAAGTTTTATTTCCAAATGAACTCTATAATCAATTTAGGTTGTCCACTGTTTCACTACCATTTTCTGTTTAATTAGTTGATCTGTGATTGCAATGACTCATAGTTTCAACATCTTCCAGGAATGCACCTCCCACTCATAAACCAAGGTTTTCCATTAGATAAGCCTGAGGCTATCAATAAGATTCAACACTACATAATCTAAGAAAACCCTACTCAGTAAAACATACTAAAGTTATATTATTTTTACCTTGAATAATTAACAGTTGAAGAATTAAGTACATGGTAGAATCTATCCTATTTAAGTTAAATGCTTTAGTTATATCCTACTATTCAAATCTAAAAATTCCCATTGTACGATGCTTAATCGTTTTTATTCGCCCTCCATTGTGTGGGAAGGCATTAAGGATTTGCATGGGAACAGGGAGCAAGTATGTAACTGAGTTTGTGTACCTTCTAGGCATTCCCATTCACAATATTTTAACATTTTAGTTGTGGAAAGCAAGCAAGCAGTTATCAGTATTGGAGCTCTGCTAACCAGCTACTTTCTAAGGAAAGTTAACTAACTCTTATGATAAGCATAAGTATTTCTCTGTACAAAATGACTCCATTACTGAGTAATCAGGAAGCAGGTTCTTCATTGCTATGATCTGTCTTGCATTCTTTTCATTCATAGTTACCTACTGATATTACGCCTATTCTCTCTTGTACACGCTCAAAGTTATATTGCTTCTTCTGTGTTAGGATGAAGAAAGTGACATTATATGCTCTTTCAACAGCCAATGCTGTACCTACTATGGAAAGAATTAGACTCTGTAATTCTGTATTTTTTTTTTTTTTTGCATTTTATTTTTTATTTCTTTTATTGCACTTCAGATGAAGGTTTACTGAACAAACTAGTTTCTCATTAAACAGTTAGTACACATATTGTTTTATGACATCGGTTAACAACCCCACAACAGGTCAACAATCTCCCTCCTCGACCTTGGGTTCCCTATTACCAACTTTCCTGTCTCCTCCTGCCTTCTATTCCTTGCCCCTGGGTAGTTGTGCCCCTTTAGTCTCCTTTGTTTTATGGGTCTGTCTAATCTTTGGCTGAAGGGTGAACCTCAGGAGTGACTTCATTACTGAGCTAAAAGGGTGTCTGGTGGCCACGCTCTTAGGGTTTCTCCAGTTTCTTCCAGGCCAGTAAGTCTGTTTTTTTTTTGTGAGTTAAAATTTTGTTCTACATTTTTCTCCATCTCTGTCTGGGACCTTCTGTTGTGATCCCTGTCAGAGCAGTCAGTAGTGGTAGCTGGGTGCCATCTAATTGTACTGGATTCGGTCTGGTGGAGGCCGTGGTAGATCTGGTCCATTAGTTCTTTGGATTAATCTTTCCCTTGTATCTTTAGTTTTCTTCATTCTCCCTTGCTCCCAAAGGAGTGAGACCAGTGGAGTATCTTAGATGGCCACTCAAAGGCTTTTAAGACCCCAGATGGTACTCACCAAAGTACAATGTAGAACATTTTCTTTATAAACTACATTATGCCAATTGAGCTAGACATTCACTGAGACCATGGTCCCCACAGCCCTCAGCCCATCAATTTGGTTCCTCAGGGAATTGGGATGTGTCTACGGAGCTTCCATGACCTTGTCCTGTACAAGTTGTGCCGAATTCCCCAGTATTGTGTACTATCTCACCCTTCACCAAAGTTACCACTTATCCATTGTCTACTTAGCATTTGTCCATCCTCACCCCCTCCTTCCTGGTAACAATTAGAGATTGTTTCTTTTTGTGCGTAAACCTTTTCATGAGTTTTTACAGTAGTGGTCTCATACAATATTTGTCCTTTTATGATTGATTTGTTTCACTCGGAATAATTCCCTCCAGATTCATCCATGTTATGAGATGCTTCGCCAATTCATCATTGTTCTTTATCATTGTGAAATACTCTGTTGTGTGTATGTACCATAGTTTGTTTATCCATTCATCTGTTGCTGGGCATCTAGGTTGTTTCCATCTTTTTGCTGTTGTGAACAATGCTGCAATGAATGTGGGTGTGTATATGTCTATTCGTGTGATGACTCTTACTTCTCTAGGATATATTCCTAGGAGTGGGATTGCTGGATCATATGGTATTTCTATAGCTTTCTACAGAATCACCATATCATTTCCAAAAAGGATGTATCATTTTGCATTCCCACCAGCAGTGCATAAATGTTCCTGTCTCCTCACAGCCTCTCCAACATTTGTTATTTCTTGTAATGCTGGGGTGAGATAGTATCTCATTGTAATTTTGTTTGCATTTCTCTAATGGCTGGTGATCTTGAGCATTTCCTCATGTGTCTGTTGGCCCCTTGAATGTCCTTGGTGAAGAGTCTGTTCATTTCCTTTGCCCATTTTTTAATTGGATTATTTGTCTTTTTGTTGTAGAGGTGATGGACTTTCTTGTAGATTTTAGAGATTAGACCTTTGTCTGATTTGTAATAGCCAATTTTTTTTCCCCAGTCTGTAGATTCTCTTTTTACTCTTTCAGTGAAGCCTTTTGATGAGCATAAGTGCTTCATTTTTAGAAGATCCCAGTTATCTAGCTTATCTTGAGTTTGTGTGGCATCAGCTATGGTTTGTATCCTGTTAATGCTATGTATTAGGGGCTCTAGTGTTGATCCTATTTTTTCTTCTATGATCTTTATAGTTTGGGGCTTTATATTTACATCTTTGATCCATTTTGAATTATTTTTCCATATGGTGTGAGGTATGGGTCCTGTTTCAGTTTTTTGCTGATGTACATCCAGTTTTGCCAGCACCATTTGTTAAAAAGACTGTCTTTTCCCCATTTGATGGACTTTGGGGCCTTGATCAAGTGACCTTAGGTAGATGGATTTACATGTGGGTTCTCAATCCTGTTTCATTGGTCAGTGTATATGTTGTTGTACCAGTACCAGGCTGTTTTGACTACTGTAGCTGTATAGTAGGTTCCGATATCAGGTAGTGCAAGTCCTCCTACTTTATTCTTCTTCTTCAATAGTGCTTTATTTATCCAGGGCTCCTTCCCTTTCCATATAAAGTTAATGGTTAGCTTTTCCATCTCTTTAAAGAATGTTGTTGGTATTCGGATTGGTATTGCATTGTATTTGTAAATCACTTTGGGTAGAATTGTCATTTTCACAATGCTGAGTCTACCTATCCATGAGCATAGTAAGTTTTTTGATTTATATAGGTCTCTTTTGGTTTCTTGCAGTAGTGTGTTGTAGTTTAGGTCTTTTACATCCCTGGTTAGATTTATTCCTAAGTATTTTATTTTTTTAGCGGCTGCTGTAAATGGTATTGTTTTTGTGATTTCCTTTTCATCCTTGTCTTTATTGGTGTGTAGAAATCCTACTGATTTTTGTATGTTTATCTTGTATCCTGCTCCTCTGCTGCATCATTCTGTTAGTAACAGTAGTTTTCTCTTGGAGTCTTTTTGATTTTCTATGTATAGTATCGTATCGGCAAATAGGGACAGTTCAAGTTCTTCATTACCAATTTGGATGCCCTTTATTTCTTTTTCTTGCCTTATTGCTCTAGCTAGGACTCCCAGCACAATGTTAAATAGGAGTGATGATAAAGGGCATCCTTGTCTTGTTCCAGTTCTCAAGGGGAATGTTTTCAGCCTCTGTCCATTAAGAATGATGTAAGCCATTGGTTTTGCCTAGATGCCCTTTATTATGTTGAGAAATTTCCCTTCTACTGCTATTTTATTGGGAGTTTTTATCAGGAATGGGTGATGGACTTTGTCAAATGCCTTTTCTGTGTCGATTTAGATGATATGTGATTTTTTTCTTTCTTTTTGTTTATGTGGTAGATTACATTGATTGCTTTTCTAATGTTGAACCACCTTTGCATACCTGGTATGAATTCTTTTTGGTTGTGGTGTATTATTTTTTTTTGATATGATGCTGAATTCTATTGGCTAGAATTTTGTTGAAAATTTTTGCATCTATATTCTTTAGAGATATTGGTCTTTCATTTTCTTTTTTTGTGATGTCTTTGCTTGGCTTTGGTATCAGGGTTATGTTGGCTTCATAGAATGAATTTGGAAGTGTTGCATCCTTTTCTATGTTCTGAAATAGTTTGAGTAGTAGTGGCATAAGCTCTTCTCTGAATGTTTGGTAGAATTCTCCAGTGAAGCCATCTGGGCCAGGGTTTTTTTTTGTTGGGAGTTTTTTAATTGCCTTTTCAATCTCTTGTTATGAGTCTGTTTAGATTTTCATCATCATTTTGTGTTAGTTTGGGTAGGTAGTGTGTTTCTAGAAATTTGCGATTTCCTCTAGGTTTTCTAATTTACATTACAACAGACTCAACTGAAATAAAAATGATCATAACAGAGTATTTTGAAAAAAATACTCTGTTATGATCATTTTTATTTCAGTTGAGTCTGTTGTAATGTTCCCCATTTCATTCCTTATTTGGGTTATTTGTGTCCTTTCCTGTTTTTCTTTTGTCAATTTGGCTAGTGGTTTGTTGATTTTGTTGATCCTTTCAAAGAACCAACTTTTGGTTTTGTTGATTCTTTTTATTGTTTTTCTATTGTCTATTTCATTTATTTTTGTCCTGGCGTTTATTATTTCCTTTTTTTCCGGTGGCTGAGGGCTTTTTTTTTTTTTTTTTCTGTTCTCTTTGTTTGAGGTGTGTAGCTATTGTTTTGATTTTGTTCCTTCTTTTTTGATGTGTGCATTTATTGCAATAAATTGGCCTTTGAAGATGACTTTGCTGTGTCCCAAAGGTTTTGGTATGCTGTATTTTCATTCTTGTTTGATTCTAGGAATTTTTTTATTCCGTCTCTGATTTCTTCTATTACCCAGTAGTTTTTAAGCAGTGCCTTATTCAGTTCCCATGCAATCGATTTTTTTCCTTGCTCTTCCTGTTGTTAAATTCTACTTTGATGACATTGTGGCCAGAGAATATACTTTGTATTATCTCAATATTTTGCGTTTTGCTGAGGGTTGCTATGTTTGAGTCTATGTTATAGCCACTATGTCAATCCAATTTGTTGAAGGTCTTCCTTTTTTTGACTAATTCTCTATTTTACCAAGCTTGATGTCCTTCTCCAGAGACTAATCCCTCCTGGTAACATGTCCAAAGTATGTGAGATAAAGTCTCGCCATCCTCCCTTCTAAAGAGCATTCTGGCTGTACTTCTTCCACTACAGATTTGTTCATTCTTCTGGCAGTCCATGGTACATTCAGTATTCTTCACTAACATCATAATTCAAAGGTGCCAATTCTTCTTTGGTCTTCCTTATTCATTATCCAGCTTTCACATGCATATGAGGTGATTGAAAATACCATGGTTGGGTTAAAAAAAAAAAAAATGGTTGGGTTAGGCGCACTTTAATCCTCAAAGTGATGTTTTTGCTTTTTAACACTTTAAAGAGGACCTTTACAGCAGATTTGTCCAGTGCAATATGGTGTTTGATTTCTTGACTGTAGCTTCCGTGGGCATTGATTATGAATCAAAAGAAAATGAAATACTTGACAACTTCAATATTTTCTGCTTATAAGGATGTTGCTGATTGGTCTAGTTGTGAGCATTTTTGTTCTCTTTATACACATAAAAAAAAACAAAAACAAAACAACAACAAAAAAAAAAAACCCAGTGCCTTCAAGTCGATCCGGACTCATTTATACACATACACATAGTTAAAAAAAAAAAAAAAAAAAACTAAAGTTCTTTTCCCAGTATGTAGAAAGTATGTAGAAAGCCACAGAAGAACTTCCTTCCTTAGCAAAAAGAAAAAGCCAGATAATCTGCACAATCTCAACTTTTCTTCAGCATATCAGAGACTTGAAATTGGAAGGCAGCTTTGTAAAATACATTCCAAAGGGTGGAAAGTCCCTTTTAGGAGAAACAGAATACCCAAATCTTTTCACTTTGTTAGGGTGTGGAGCACAGTTGGAGATGTTGGTGCCATGAAAGTGGTTAAGAACTGTTAAATATAATCAACACTCAAAGATATTGAAACATAAGGTTATTCTGAGCAGTTATTCTGTATGCATATGAGGACATCATTCTGATTCCAAAGATAAGCAAATGGCTCAAAGTAGGTTTGTTGCAATGGAGTTTCTAGAGAGAAGAGAAAGGAGAAGAATAGATTAACCATTGGCTAATTGAACATGATTGATTGAACCCTGCCCTCCCTGTTTTACTGAGATCAACTGACCTCAGGTCACAAGGTGGTCTCTGGCCCTCCACGCACCCACAGCCATGATATCTTTTGAAATTTAAATTAAGTAATCCTGGCTTTGAACAGGATTAAAGGATTAGCAATACTGGGTGAAAGAAAGCTTCTGGCAGGATTAATTTGAGGTCAGGAAGCTTTGCAGTTAATATTTAGCTTCATGGTTAAGAAAAACCTTAAAATCAAAAGTCTGTTATTAATCTTTCTCTTTGACAGACAAAAATAGAAGAATTGTGGAAGCTCCTGAAACAAGGAAGTCTGCACTTACTCTTAGGTCTTTGCTATGGAAGACTCCACTGAGAGCTCTTGGGAAAGATTTGGGACAGTGCAGGATACCTGAGAGAGTTCTTTTCAGTGGCACACAGGTATGTAAACCTGCCTTCTTCCTGGGTCCTTCTGTCACAGAATGAAAGGTCAAAGTGAAGGAGAAAGCGCTGACATTCCTGGGGCCTAGGCAAAAGTCCACTGCCTGTAGAATCCTGTTAACCCCTTGCTGTGGAGTCAATTCTGACTCATAGTGATCTTGTAGAATAGGAGTAGGAACAAAACCCGTCTGCCCCTTGAGGAAAGGTAACACACACCTCACACACTCCTCCCCTCACCGCACACGCACACCTTCTATGAGCCTTACACCAAGTAATAAGCAATAGCAGCCTATTGCTGAGAGGACAGAAGACCTTTCTGCCATTGGTCTCAGGTAAAGGTATAATTCTGCTGAAGGAGAAGACCATATCAGAAATATATGATCATCTCAATAACAACAACAAAAAAAAGCATTTTACAAAATTAACTTCTGTTCATGCTAAAAACCTTCAGTAAATAAGAATAGAGGGGGACTTCCTCAGCCTGATACAGGGCTTTTCCACAAAACCTGTAGCTAATATTACACTTAATGGTATAAAACTGAATGCTTTCGCCAGGAAGTTGGGAACAAAACAACAATGTCAGCTCTCCCCACTTCAATTCCATGTTTTATTGAAGTGCCTAGCAAGTTTGAATAAGACAAGCAAAAAATAAAATATTAAAAATAAAAAAGGATGCATATTTGAAAGGAAGGAAACAAAATTATTTAAGAAGACATGAATATCTACATAAAAAAATCAAAGAATTTACAAAAAAATGTCTGGAACAATGAGTTTCACAAGATTGAAAAAGATGAGATGAAAATTAAAACAAAAAAAAATCAATCATCTTTCTATGTAATAGAGCCCTGATTGTGCAGTGGGTAAGAACTCAGCTGCTAACCAAAAGGTTGGCAGTTGGAATCTACCAGCTGCTCCCTGGAAACTCTATGAGGTAATTCTACTCTGTCCTGTAGGGTCATTATGAGTTGGAATCAACTCGACGGAAAAAGATTTTTTTTCCACATAATATCAACAAATGGCTGCAAATTGAAATTTTAAAAATTACATTTAGAACAACATCAAGAACATATTGAAAAATTATGTGTAAGATATTATGCTAATGCTATAATTGTAGAGAAAAGTAAAAGGACACCTAAATAAATGGTGAGGTATAGAATTTTCATTGGTTTGAAAACTGGATATTATTTGGATGCCAATTCTTCCTAAATCAATGCAATCACACTAAAAATCCAAACATGATATTTATAGTATGATAAATAGTGAATAACTTAGTAAAATTTGAAAAAGAGATATTGTCATTATATACCTGAAAAGTTTGATGTTTATTCAACTCATGCATAAATAATTTAGACTTATGATAAAATAGTTTGGCTCCAGACTCTTATCATTATTTATAGATTTTTTTTTTCATGACCATAAATGTCTTCTTAGAAACAGGACAATTTTTCACTGATTACAACTGTTCTACACATTGTAGGATGTTTAGTATTCCTCTTTTCCATTTGCTAAATATAACAGTGCCCTACCCAAATCTTGCATCAAAAAAAATATTCCACAACTTTCCAAAATATCCCTTGGGAAATCTTCCTGTCACCATTGAAAATCATGGCAATTAGAGCTATAAATCATAGTATTTAAAAAAATGGATTCTATAGTCTTCAATCTAATATTTCTTGGTTTATAAACCCATTTCCTTATCAGTAAAATGATATGATAATATGGTACTCACTTTATAGGGTCTTTGTGGTATGGCTGTGAATTCAAATAAAATAGTACCTTGCACTATGACTAGCACATTGTAGACTTCAATAAATGCTAGTTATAACTTTTAGAGTTGGTTAGATTCTTGTTTGTATATTGCAATGATCAGTGGTGGAGTTTGCAGAAGCCTTCAAGAGGATTTACCATTAATTTTTTTCCTGATTTTCATGGAAGAAATACCATCCTCACTGTGTTTCCTTGTCTTTCCCGGAAAATGAAAGAAGGAGAAATGACGCACCTCTCTGCTTCCGAAAAGTATGTTTTAGATCAGTTGAGGTGTTTTCTCTGGGACAAAAAGCGATATAAAAGATAGATATTGTCTTGGAAAAGAGATCCTAAAATAGATCTCCCATCCTGTCCTTTCCTAAGCGAGATGGAGCAGAGATAGACAATTAAACAAATAAAGAATATGGAAGCATGAAAATATTAAGACTATTATCTTAAGAACTTATGACTTAGGCTCTGATGTGTCACTTCTCATTTACGGAAAACTTGAAGCTTTCTAGAAGCATTATAAGAATGATTTATAAATAACTTCATTTTCAAAATACACACAGAGAGAGCATTTCATACAGCTCTTAAGTACTTGATGATCCTTTTTATTGCATTCTATTCTGCCCTAGATGTCTGGGTTTAAGTCGTTCCTGATCTCCCTGCCTTGTCACGTGTCTGAAGCATGATCATGCTAGCTGTGATCTTCCTCTTCTCTACATGTTTAGGTCAGGTATGAAAACTGAATGCAGCAGGGTCCCATTAGCTTCCTGAAAATCTGCGAAACCAGGGCAGTCAGTGTTTTCAGTTCATTTTTGTGTCTGAGCTGGTTGAGAGTGTGAATGCATTTTATCTTCACAAAAGCAAAGGGAGGAAATCTAAATTAAAATAAGTAAATAAATGACACCAAGGACTTGCTATTTCCAACATACTTCCCAATGTCTTACTATTTTTCCTGGGTAGCCTTGTACACAGTTTATTTAGACTGATGAGTTTGGAGGAGCATGGAGCAGAACTGTGAATGTCATATCATATGAATGCATGGTGATGAAAATATCCACAGATGCGTAAACATTACACACACTGCCCTCTCATATACTGGCAATTCATAGAATACATAAATTTTAAGTCCTGACCCTTTGGACCTGGAGGGAGAGTAGTAGAAATGAACTCCCCTTGGATCATCTGTGAGAGATCCTATCCTTTCTAATTTGGAAAAATTGAAAGGACAAAGGGGTAAGGAGAATTTGTTGAGTACTTATCAGGTACTTGGCAGGTTTCTAGGTGATTTACATGTATCACCTCGTTGATTCTACACAGAAATCCTCTAAGATGTTTTCTCATGTAACTGAAGTAAATATAGCTAGATTATGCATGCCTGTTACGTGACCTAATTGCCCTAAATAACATAAAACTGATGTACAAGAAGAAAAAGAGAAGGGAACTCACAATTACTTAGATAGTCAATGCATTGTCAAGCAGTTTCCCCACAGAAACTCTGAGGTCAGTATCATCTTCCTAATGTGGCAGATGAGAAAACTACAGCCCCAAGAGGCTACTTATTCCTTCCCACCTCCCTACCTGGAAGTCTTCTTAAAACCAAACAATAAAGGTTACCTTAACTAGTAAAGAATGTCTGCCTTGAGCTTGTACTCTTTTAACATCTACCTATATTGCATCGAATTGACAACATCAACTTGAAAGATTAAATAGACACCTTAGGAGGCAGAGAGTTTATGTTAACGGGGAAGAAACAACTTGGAAATGAAGGGTGAGAATGGTTGTACAACTCAAAGAATGTAATCAATGTCACTGAATTGTACATATAGAAATTGTTAAATTGGTGCATCTTCTGCTGTGTATATTCTCAACAAAAACAACAAAAATAAAATAAATTAAAAAAAAAAAAAAAGAGGCTACCTATTCCTACCCATGGAGTCCATGGTGTGGGGAAAGGGAGTTTGCTCCAATATTGCTGCTTGAGGAGGTACGTTTGCTTACCAGCTTCATCTGAATTTTATATCTTAGCGATGAAGAGAATATTTTTATTATTTTTGAAGTTTGGGTAAATTGTCTACCATTGATTTATTATTGATTATGGTTAATTTAGAAAGCATTTTTTTGTTTTTATTTCTTTTTTTGTCTCCTCTTTTAAGCATGTAACAGACCACTTTTTTTTTTTAATTAATTGCTTTACATAGGCAGATTTTTCTATTTTATTTTAACCAAGTGCTTCTGTTTCCACTAATTCTAAGAGAGATGGCTAAGAAGTAAGAAAGAGAAAGAAAAGATGAGGAATGTTTTAAATAAACTGAGACATTGAGTCAAATTAAAATGCCTGCTCTTTAAAGTATTCATATAGATAAAACAGGAAATACTTTTCACTGTTTTTACTACTTCAGAAATTGGCATTAACAAAACACATACTTTTTTATTTAAGTACTGAAACTATAAATAAACCTGTGTGTGCTCTAAATTCAATGAATAAACAAATGTATAGATATGTATATGTATATAATTTTTATTCCGACTATATCATGATTTTTTATATGAGCTTGAATAAAATACCTCACTGCAAAATTGTTAAGCTTTAAGCAAAATTCCTGGAAAATTGTCCTTTTTTCTTCCCTAAACACATTAAAAAAAAAAAATTATAGCCGGTGAAATCTGCACTATTTGGGGGGAGATAGAGTCAAATAGGAAACCCTGGTGGCATAGTGATAAAAAGGTACGGCTGCTAATCAAAAGCTCAGCAGTTTGAATTCACCAGGCACTCCTTAGAAACCCTACGGAGCAGTTCTACTCTGTCCTATAGGGTTGCTATGAGTCGGAATTAGCTCGATGGCAATCGGGGTCAATGGGGAAGGGAGAGACAAATAGACTGTTTTACTCCGTTGAAATGTATAATACTTAAGTTTATTCCCCATTTAAGTGTTGGAAATACTCTGAGTTTGTAAGCAGTAAGTTAGAGTACTTGAAGCACTTACTGATTAAGATCAAAGACTACAGCCTTCAACATGGATTACGCCTCAACATAAAGAAAACAAAAATCCTCATAACTGGATGAATAAGCAACATCATAATAAATGGAGAAAAGATTGAAGTTGTCAAAGATTTCCTTTTACCTTGACCCACAGTCAATGCCCTTGAAAGCAGCTGTCGGGATATCAAACTATGTATTGCATTGGTCAAATCTGCTGCAAAAGACCTCTTTAAAGTGTTGAAAAGCAAGGATGTCACTTTGAGGACTACAGTGTACGTGACCCAAGCCATAGTATTTTCAGTCGTCTCATATGCTTGGGAAAGCTGGGCAATGAATAAGGAAGACCAAAGAAGAATTGACGTCTTTGAATTTGTTGGCAAAGAATATTGAATATGCTGTGAACTACCAGAAGTACAAACAAATCTGTCTTGGAAGAAGTACAGCCAGGATGCTCCTTAGAATCGAGGATGGCAATTATATCACTACTTTGGACATGTTATCGGGAGGGCCAAGTCCCTAGAGAAGGACATCATGCTTGGTAAGGTAGAATGTCAGTGAAAAAGAGGAATGCCCTCAATGCGATGGATTGAAACAGTGGCTGCAGCAATGGGTTCAAGCATGACGATTGTGAGGATGGCTCAGGACCAGGTAGTGTTTCGTTCTATTGTACCTAGGGTTGCTGTGAGTCGGAACCAGCTCAACAACACTTAATGACAACAAGTTATTTGGATTATTTCGTAAAATAAAGCAGGTCAGCGTTTTTTCACAAGCCTTTAGTGGAACTTCACACCTCCTACCTACCACATTTAGGACAGTGTGTTATGTGTTCTAAGCTGGCATATCTCAAATTTTAATGTGAACAGAAATCACCAGGGAATCTCATTAAAATGCAGATTTCCACTGATTCTAAGAAAGATGGTTAAGGAGTAAGTGAAGAAGAAATGGGAGATAAGAGATTTTGTCTAATGGTTTCACAATTTCTCATTTTGGTGGGTTGTCCTGTTTAAAAAGACATCTTTTAAAATCTAACCTGATTACTCGCTTTCATGTTACTGTTTTCCCTCTAGCCAGGCTGGTTCTGTGAAATCTCCTGTAGAGCTTCACAACCCACTCAGATTTTAGAGAAATCATTTATCATATTTTATCTACACAGGGATATGTGCGTTTTAATATTTTAACATCTCTGAAAATCATGATGAGTCTTACAATTGGTGGCATTTTATAATTTAATTTAACTTTTTTCTTTTATCTTTTTTTAGTTTTATAAGAATTGTGGCCCCTCTTACAATCCATGGGATCTTAGATTCCAAAAGCATGGCTGCTGTTGACTGCATTCTATGTGTCAGTGACCATCTCCTACTCTGCAGACATGCAGCTTGGGCTCTGATGGCTTGTGGGAGCAAAGGATGCTGTGGATTTTGCTACAAGCAGAAGCTGAGCAGGACTAAAACCATGCAGGGCACGAAATGGCGAAAGGACAGGGATCTCATTTAGGATTCTCCACAGACTTCCCTTCTGAGCCAATGAGGAGCAATTGTGGACCTGCAAAATCAAAGAGAATTTTCCTCCTGCTCTTCCAGCTTGAGATTCTGTGTTCCAAATGCAGCTTACAGCCTGTGGGGAGGTGAATCAATGGCCAACACAGCTCTGTGGGAATGGCGGTTGCTCCTCTTCTGAACACACAGTTGGCAAATGTTTAAAGGCATTTTTTGACTCCTACAATAAGGGCCTCTTGTTAGGCTGGGGGACCCAATGACTGAAGAATCTCTTTCTCTCTATCAACTAGTATAGGTTTACAGATCTGCATTTTCCTCCCCCTACAACAAATAAACAAGAACCAAAGAGTAACTTTGAACAAATTCCTATGGGTAATATGAGACGAGTTTCTGGACTTAAGGTTCCAAATTTTAGAAAACACTTAACCTGTTTCTCTTGAGTAGATACCAACTGATATCAACCCTATAAGACAGAGTAGAACTGCCCCATAGCGTACGAAGGCTTTGTGTAAGCAGATTGCCACTTCTTTCTCCTGTGGAGTGTCTGGTGGGTTCAAACTGATGACCTTTCAGTTAGCAGCAGAGCACTTAACCACTGTACCACTAGGGCTCCTCAGAAAATACTTATTTTTAAATCACATTCGTCATTATTATCTGTATTTGTTAAGGATATCTATGCAGTGTGAGGAATAACTCCACCTCAATTACTCATTCTTATGACAAATTATTGGTGATAGTTTAGCCTTTTTATGTTTCTTACAAAAACGAAAGGCAAAGCCTTGAAGGACAAATAAGAGCACGTATAAATAGATGCCCTGATGCTCTGAATTGGCTTTGATTCCTGAGAAGGGCAAACTAGACTTCTTATTCTGCTGTTTTCAGGCTCTTTCAGGGTGTGTGTCATTATTGGTCATAGCAATATTTCAGCCCCTCTGAATTAAGTAAAACTAATAGGTACTAAAGAGTGACATTGCAACTTAAGAAGATTAAAAAATAAAAATTGCCAAAACAATACACTAGAATTCCTTTTTTTTTTTTTTCTTCACTCAGTTGTTCTTTATTTTAACATTCACTATGTGTGGAGCACTGTGCTGCACACTCAGGTTTGTTTTTTTCCTTTTTTTTTATTGTGCTTCAGGTGAATGTTTACAGCTCAAGTTAATTTCTCATACAAAAATTTATGCACATATTGTTATGTGACATTAGTTGTAATCCCTTTAATGTGACAGCACACTCCTTTCCATCTCGGGTTTCTTGTGTTCATTCAACCAGTTCCTGTCCCGTCCTGCCTTCTCATCCTGCCTCACTGCAAGAGCCACCCATTTGATCTTATGTATCTGATATGACTAAGAAGCACACTCTTCACACTTTAAGTTTTATAAAAATAGTCCACTCTAATCTTTGTCAGAAGAGTAGGCTTCAGGAATGGTTTTAGTTCTGGGTTAACAGAGCATCTAAGGGGGTCATGACCTGGGGGTTCCTCGATTCTCAGTCAGAGCATTAACTCTGGTCTTTTTACGTGAATTTGAGTTCTGCTGCACACTTTTCTCCCACTCCGTCAGGGACTGTCTGTTGTGTTCCCTGTCAGGGCGGTCATTGCTGGTAGCCAGGCACCATCTAGTTCTTCAGGTTTCAGGCTGATAGAGTCTCTGGTTTATGTGGCCATTTTGTCTCTTGGGCTAATATTTTCCTTGTGTCTTTGGTCTTCCTCATTCTCGTTTGCTCTAAATGGGTTGAGACCTATTGATGCATTTTAGATGGCCACTCACAAGCTTTTAACACCCCAGACGCCACTCACCAAAGTGGGATGCAGAGCATTTTCTTAATAAACTTTGTTATGCCAGTTGACCTAGATGTCCCCCGAAACCATGGTCCCCAGACCCCAGCTACTCTGTCCATCAAAGTGTTTGGTTGTGTTTGGGAAACTTCTCAGCTTTTTGTTTAGTCCAGCTGTGCTGTCTTTCCCTATATTGTGTGTTGTTCTTCCCTTTACCTAAGATAATTCTTGTCTATCTAGTTAGTGAATTCCCCTCTTCCTCCCTCCCCACCCTGGTAGACATCAAAGAATGTTTTCTTCTGTGTTTAAACCTTTTCTTGAGTTCTTATAATAGTGGTCTCATGCAATATTTGTCCTTTTTCAACTGACTAATTTCACTCAGGAAAATACCCTCCAGATTCATCCATGTTGTGAGATGTTTCTCGGATTCATCATTGTTCTTTATCATTGCATAGTATTCCATTGTGTGAGTATACCATAATTTGTTTATTCATTCATCCATTGATGGGCACTGAGGTTGTTTCCATCTTTTTGCTTTTGTGAACAGTACTGCAATGAGCATGGGTGTGCATATATCTAGACTTGTGATGGCTCTTATTTCTCTAGGATATATTCCAAGGAGTGAAATTGCTGAATTTTATGGAACTTTTATTTCCAGCTTTTTACAGAAGCGCCAAATCAATTTCCAAAGTGTTTGTACCATTTTACATTCACACCTGCAGTGCATAAGTGTTTCAATCTCTCCACGACCTCTCTGACATTTATTATTTTGTGTTTTTTTGGATTAGTCCTAGCCTTGTTGGGTGAGAAGGTATCTCATTGTAGTTTTGATTTGCATTTCTCTAATGGCTAATGATTGTGAGCATTTCTTCATGTATCTGTTAACCACCTGAATGTCTTCTTTGATGAAGTGCTTGTTCATACCGTTTGCCCATTTTTTTAATTGGTTTATTTGTCTTTTTGTTGTTGATGTGTTGCAGTATCTTGCAGATTTTTAAGATTAGACCTTATTGGATATGTTGTAGCCAATTTTTTTTTCCCAGTCTGTAGTTTGTCTTTTTACTCTTTTGAAGAGGATAAATGTTTGATTTTTAGGACCTCCCAGTCATCTAGTTTGTCTTCTGGTGTTTACAAATTGTTACTTATATTTTGTATATGGTTTATGCCATGCATTGTCCCTATTTTTTCTTCCATGATAGTTATCATTTTAGATTTTATATTTAGGTCTTTGATCCATTTTGAGTTACTTTTTGTACATGGTGAGAGGTATGGGTCTTATTTCATTTTTTTTTTTTTTGCAGATGTATACCCGGTTATGCCAGCACCATTTGTTAAAGACACTGTTTTTTTTTTCCCTATTTAACAGACTTCAGGTCTTTGTCAAATATCAGCTGTTCATAGGTGGGTGAATTTACTTCTGCGTTCTCAGTTCTGTTCCATTGGTCTACGTATCTGTTGTTGTACCAGTGCCAGGCTGTTGTGACTACCTTGACGATATAATAGTTTCTAAAACCAGATAGTGTGAGGCCTTCCACTTTGTTCTTCTTCTTCAGTAATGCTTTACTTATCAGGGACCTCTTCTCTTTGCATATGAAGTTGGTGATTTGTTTCCTCATCTTGTTAAAAAAAGCTGTTGGAATTTGGATGAAGATTTCATTGTATCTGCAGATCACTTTGGGTAGAATTGATATTTTCACATCATTGAGTCTTCCTATCCATGAGTATGGTATGTTTTTCCACTTACGTAGGTCTCTTTTGGTTTCTTGCAGTAGCGTCTTGTAGTTTTCTTTGTATAGGTCTTTTACGTCTCCTTTTTTTTTTTTTTTTTAAGATTTATTCCTAAGTATTTTGTCTTCTTGAGGGCTACTGTAAATGGTATTGAGTTGGTGATTTCCTCCTTGATGTTCCCTTTGTTGTAGAGGAATCCAACTGATTTCTGTATGTTTATCCTGTATCCTGATACTTTTCTGAAATCTTCAATTAGCTTCAGTTTTTTTGTGGATTCTTTAGGGTTTTCTGTGTATAAGATCATATCATCTGCAAATAGGGATACTTTTACCGTTACTTCTTCCTTACCAATTTGGATGCCCTTTTTTTTTTTTTGCCTTATTGCTCTGACTAGGACCTCCAGCACAATGTTGAATAAGAGTGGTGATAAAGGATATACTTGTGTGGTTCCCATTCTCAAGGGGAATGCCTTCAGACTCTCTGTTTAGGATGATGTTGGCTCTTGGCTTTGTATAAATGCCTTTCATTATGTCGAGGAATTTCTCCTCTATTCCTATTTTGCTCAGACTTTTTATCATGAATTGGTATTGGACTATGTCAAATGCCTTTTCTGCTTTGAACGATAAGATCATGTGGTTCTTATATTTTCTTTTATTTATGTGATGGATTACATTAATTGTTTTTCTAATGTTGAGACACCTCTGCATACCTGGTATGAAACCCACAGGGTCCTGATAATTTTCTTTTTTGATATGTTGTTAATTCTATTGGCTAGAATTTTGCTGAGGATTTTTCTGTGTTCCTGAGGAGTATTGGTCTGTAATTTTCTTTTTTGTTGTTGTTGTGGTGGTGTCTTTACCTGGCTTTGGTATCCAGGTTATGTTGTCTTCATAAAATGAGTTTGGGTGTATTCCAGCCTTTTCAATACTCTGAAACACCTTTAGTAGTACTGGCGTTAATTCTTCTCTGAAAGTTTGGTAGAATTCTCCAGTGAAGCTGTCAGGGCAGGGCTTTTTTTATGGGAAGTTTTGTTTTGTTTTGTTTTGTTAAATTACTTCAGTCTCTTTTTTTTTTTTTTTTAATAGGTTTATTTAGTTTTTCTACCTTAGTTTGTGTTAGTTTAGGTAGGTAATGTGTTTCTAGAAATTCAGCCATTTCTTTTAGGTTTTCATATTTGTTGCAGTACAATTTTTCATAGTATTCTGTTATGATCCTTTTAATTTCAGTTGAGTCTGCTGTGATATCGCCCATTTCATTTCTTATTCTGGTTATTTGATTCCTCTCCTGATTCAGGTTATTTACTTCCTCTTGTGTTTTTCTTTTGTCAGTTTGGCCAATGTTTTATCAATTTTGTTGATCTTTTCAAAGAACAAGCTTTAGGTCTTGTTGACTCAATTTTCTGTTCTCTATTTCATTTATTTCTGGTCTAATTTTTATTATTTCCTTTCTGTTGGTGCCCAAGGGCTTTTTTTTTTTTTTTTTTTTTTCATTGTTCTCTTTCTATTTATTAGAGTTGTAGGGTTAATGTTTGGAATTTGGCCCTTCCTTCTTCTTGGATGTGTGCATTTATTACTATAAATTGACCTATGAGAACTGCTTTTGCTGTGTTGCAAAGGTTCTGGTAAGATGGGTTTTTGTTCTTATTTGACTCTATGAATTTCTTCATTCCATCCTTGATTTTTTCTATAACCTAGTAGTTTTTGAGCATGGTATTGTTCAGTTTCCATGTATCTGATTTTTTTTTTCTTGCTTTTTCTATTATTGATTTCTACTTTTATGGCTGTATGGTCAATAAAGATGCTTCGTAATGTTTCAGTGTTTTAGATTCTGTTAAGACTTGCTTTGTGGCCTAACATGTAGTCTATTCTGGAGAATGTCCATGTGTGTTGGAAAAGATAATATACTTGGCTGCTGTTGGATGGAGTGTTCTATATATGCCTATGAGATCAAATTGGTTGATTGTGGCATTTAGATCTTCCATGTCTTTATTGAGCTCCCTTCTAGATATTCTGTCCTTCACTGAAAGTAGTGTGTTGAAGTCTCTTACTATTATTGTAGAGCCACCTCTTTCTCTTTTCAACGCTGTTAGAGTTTATGTATTTTGGAGCTCTGTCTGTCATTGTGTGTATATATATTTATTGTGTTTATGTCCTCCTGGTGTATTGCCTCTTTAGTCATTATAAAGTGTCCTTCCTTATCCTTTTTGGTGGATTTTGCTTTAAAGTTTATTTTATCAGAGATCAATACCCCTGCTCTTTTTTGATTGCTGTTTGCTTGATGTATCTTTTTCCATCTTTTGAGTTTCAGTTTGTGTCTTTGAGTCTGAGGAGTGTCTTTTTTAGGCAGCATTTTTTTTTTTTTAAATGTAGACAGATTTTTTTTTTTTTTTAATCCATTCTGCTACTCCCTGTCTCTTTATTGGTGCATTTAGTCCACTTATATTCAATGTAATTACTGATAGGTAAAAAAAAAAAAAAAAAATTTTTTTTTTTTTATGACTTTAGTGCTGTCATGTTTATGTATTTTATTATTTTTTTCTGGTGCTGACAATTTCTTTGTTCCACTTAATTTTCTGTGCTGAGTCATTTTTCTTTAAGTATTTTCTTTTCATATTTTTTCATTATTGTTGATTTTGTATTTGCTGAGTCTTTATGCTTTTCTTTTATTTTGATGAGTAGATTTGTTACTTTCCTTTGTGGTTATCTAAAATTTACCTCTATTTTTTTAAGTTTAAAGCCATCTTTTATTTCTTGATATTGCCTTAGCATCCTCTCCATATGAAAGTTCTAGGACTACACTATTTAGTCCCTCTTTTTTGTCTAATGTTATCATTATTTACATAATAATGTCTCTGTTTCCCAATTTCCAGTGTTTAACTTCGACCCGTTTTTGTGACTTCCCTGTCTGGGCTGATACCTGGTTGCTCTGTCCTATGTTCTAGTCTTGACCTGTTGTTTGATATTGTTGGTTCTCTAGATGAAGGACCCTCTTTAATATTTCTTGCAATTTTGGTTTGGATTTTAGCTTCTGTTTATTTGGAAATGCCCTAATTTCACCTTTATATTTGTGAAACATTTTTGCTGGATATGTAATTCTTGGCTGGCAATTTTTTTTTTTTTTCTTCAAAGCTTTATGTGTGTCATCCCATTGCCTTCTTGCCAGCATGGTTTCTGCTCTGTAGTCAGAGCTTTGTCTTGTTGATTCTCCTTCATAGCTGACTTTTTGTTTATCCCTAGCCACTGTTAAAATTCTCTTTATCTTTGGTTTTGCAAGTTTATATCTTGGTAACTTTCTTTTAGGGTCTACCTTGTGTGGGGTTCAATAAGCTTCTTGGATAGATATCTTTTTGTCCTTCACAATATAAGGGATGTTTTATGCCAGCAAATTTTCTACAATTCTCTGTATTTTCTGTTATCTCTCTCTCCCTTTCTGGTACTCCAATCACTCGTAGGTTAGTTCTATTGATAATGTCCCACATAATTCTTAGGGTTTCTTCACTTTTCAAAATCCTTTTATCTGATTTTTCATCAAATTGATATCAAGGGATTTATCATCAATCTCAATAATTCTGACTTCCATTGCCTCAGTTCTGCACCTCTGACCTTCTATTGAGTTGCCTGATTCTTCATCAAATTGATATCAAGGGATTTATCATCAATCTCAATAATTCTGACTTCCATTGCCTCAGTTCTGCACCTCTGACCTTCTATTGAGTTGTCTGATTCTGAAATTTTATTGTTAATCTTTTGGATTTCTATTTGCTGTCTCCCTAAGGATTCTAGCAGTTTGTTAAATCTGTCATTCTTATCTTGTATTGCTTCTTTGAATTTCTCTGTTACTTAGTCTGTGTGTTCCTTGGCTTGGTCTGAGTTTTGCATGATCTCCTTCCTGGTCTCTTGAAAAGCTCTGTGTATTAATCTTTTGAATTCTACCTTCAGTAATTCCAAGACCATATCTTCCTCTGGAGGGTTTCCTGGTTATTTGTTTTGGTCACTTGCTGGAGCCATGGTGATCTGGCTGTTTATGTGATTTGATACTGACTTTTGTCTCTGAGCCATCGATAAGTTCTTATATTTATTTGTTGTATGTTTGTTTACTGTGTCCTAGCTTTTTGTTTTGTTTTGATATACCTAAATAGGCTGGGTTTGTGAGCTACTTTGATTATTGGCATCTTTGATGCTCTCCTGTCCTATCATCAGATGGTTAGAACTGCTACTAAGTGTGTGAGCCCAGGAATCCATTTACTTTTCTTTTGTGAATTCAGCTCAAGTGTCCAGGTCAGTGAGTGTGTGGTGCTGACTCTCAACTACAGTCCTAGACGGGCAGGGCTACATAAGGGTGATTGGAGAAGGCACAGATATCTGGCTGTAGTAGGGGGATATATACTGAGCAAAGTATGGGCCTGATGGCTGTCCCCGAGTGCCTAGGTGAAAGGGAAGTCCCTGTCCCCTGGAACACATAAGTGAGTAGGTTTTGCAGCTGGACTTTGAGTACCCAGTGCTGTTGGCTGTAAGGACTGGGAGGCACCACTTATTCTCGGACCCCTGTTGTAGTTGGCTTGGTGAAATGGATGAAATCACCAGTCCTTAGGCCCCTAATGTGGGTGAGTGAAGACACTGCTTAATGGGCAAGGTAGTGTCAAATGTCATGACTCTACCACAACCCCTTGGCTGCTACAGTTGCAAATAGGCTTCACTTATATAAAAAAAAATACTCTGTTGGAAACCCTGGTGGTGTAGTGGTTAAGTGCTACAGCTGCTAACCAAGAGGCGAGAGTTTCAATTCACCAGGTGCTCCTTGAAAACTCTATCAGGCAGTTCTACTCTGTCCTATATGGTCGCTGTGAGTCAGAATAGACTTGACAGCAGTGAGTTTTTTTTTTTGGTTTATATACCCTGTTGTTCTATGCTAATGAAGGCCTGTGCTGTTGAATCATCCCGCACAGGTCTAGGGAGTTCGAAGCCTATTGACCCCCTCATGCCTATGCCTAGGCAATGGGGCAGTGCCTGCCCTGAGTTCCAGGCATAGGGGGTGTGGTGATTTTTTAAAGCCAGGAGACTTGTTTGGGTGTGGTTAGCCTGAGTACTGGGTTTAGGGGAGTTGGCTGTTTTTTTCCCCCTCTAAAGCTGTGAGACTGGTTTGGGCTCCATAGCTCCTATTTTCAGCTTAGGAGGCATGGTAATTGTTGAATACTGGTGAACTGGTTTTACAGCAGAGCAGGGAGGGGGTGGGTGAGGGGAAAGAGGTATTTCTCCCCTACAAAAGTCCCAGAGGTGGAGGGATTATTTTGATCCCACACGGTAGGTTATACTCAAAGTATGACCTTGAGTATATCCCACCTGAATTTAGAGAGTATCTCAAGAACAGATTTGATATGTTGAACTCTGATAACCAAAGACCACATGAGTTATGGAATGACATCAAGGACATCATACATGAAGAAAGCAAGAGGTCATTAAAAAGAGAAGAAAGAAAGAAAAAAACAAAATGGATGTCCGAAGAGACTCTGAAACTTGCTCTTGAGCATCAAGTAGCTAAATCAAAAGGAAGAAATGATAAAATACTAATTGAACAGAAGATTTCCACAGGTGGCTCGAGAAGACAAAGTAAAGTATTACAATGACATGTGCAAAGACCTGGAGATGGAAAACCAAAATGGAAGAACATGCTCGGCATTTCTCAAGCTGAAAGAACTGAAGAAAAAATTCAAGCCTTGAGTTACAGTACTGAAGAATTCCATGGGGAAAATATTAAATGACATGGAAAGCATCAAAAGAAGATGGAAGGAATACACAGAGTCATTATACCAAAAAGAATTGGTTTATGAACATGCAACTATTTCAAGAGGTAGCATATGATCAGGAACCGATGATACTGAAGAAAGAATTCCGAACTGAACTGATGGCATTGACAAAAAATAAGTCTCCAGGAATTGATGGAATATCAATTGAAATGTTTCAACAAATGGATGCAGCCCTGGAAGCGTCACTCATCTATGCCAAGAAATTTGGAACACAGCTACCTGGCCAACTGACTAGAGGAGATCCGTATTTATGCCTATTTCCAAGAAAGATGATCCAACTGAATGTGGAAATTATCAAACAATATCATTAACATCACACACATGTAAAATTTTGCAGAAGATCATTCAAAAGTGACTGCAGCAGTGTATCAACAGGGAACTGCCAGAAATTCAGGCTGGATTCAGAAGAGGACTTGAAATCAGGGATATCATTGCTAATGTCAGATGGATCCTGGCTAAAAACAGAGAATACCAGAAAGATGTTTACCTGTGTTTTATTGACTATGCAAAGGCATTTGACTGTGTGGATCAAAACAAATTACGGATAACATTGTGAAGAATGCAAATTCCAGAACACTGAATTGTGCTCAAGAGGAACCTGTACATAGATCAAGAGGCAGTTGTTCGAACAGAACAAGGGGATACTGCGTGTTTTGAAGTCAGGAAAGTTGTATGTCAGGGTTGTATGCTTTCACCATATCTATTCATTCTGCATGCTTGGCAAATAATTCGAGAAGCTGGACTATATGAAGAAAATGGGGCATCAGGATTGGAGGAAGACTCATTAACAACCTGTGATATGCAGATGACACAACCTTGCTTGCTGAAAGTGAAGAGGACTTGAAGCCCTTACTGGTGAAAATCAAAGACCACAGCCTTCAGTATGGATTACGTCTCAACATAAAGAAAATACAAATCCTCACAAGTGGACCAATAAGCAACATCATGATAAATGGAGAAAAGATTGAAGTTGTCAAGGATTTCATTTTACTTGGATCTACCATCAACACCCATGGAAGCAGCAGTGAAGAAATCAAAAGATGCATTGCGTTGGGCAAATCTGCTGTGAAAGACCTCTTTAAGTGTTGAAAAGCAAAGATGTCACCTTGAAGACTGAGGTGTGCCTGACCCAAGTCATGATGTTTTCAGTTGCATCATATGCATGTGAAAGCTGGACAATGAATAAGGAAGACCAAAGAAGATTGACACCTTCGAACTGTGGTGTTGGAGGAGAATATTGAATATACCATGGCCTGCCAAAAGAACTAACAAATCTGTTTTGGAAGAAGTACAACTAGAATGTTCCTTAGAAGCAATGATGGCAAGACTATTTTTCACATACTTCGGACATGTTATCAGGAGATATCAGTCCCTGGAGGAGGACATCATGCTTGGTAAAGTAGAGGGTCAGCAAAAAAAAAGGGAGAACCCCAATGAGATGGATTGACATAGTGGTCGTAACAATAGGCTCAAGCTTAACAATGATTGTGAGCATGGCGCAGGGCCAGGCAGTGTTTGGTTTTGTAGTACTTTGTGTTGCTACAAGTCAGAATCCACTCAAGGTCACCTAGCAACAACAAACAACGATAGGTTAGATGCTTGCAATTAACTTTTGCAGATTCAGTGCCACTTCTCCCTGGCTCCAGAGGCTTGCGTAGGCTGTTCATCACCCAGTCTCTCCAGATGTGGTGAAAAGTGTCCCGAGAGCTACTGCTTGCCTCAGCCCTCGTGTGCCACCTGATCCAGCTTACAGGGTGCCACCTAGCTCAAATCTGGCATTTCTCTGCTGTTTCGGAACTGTCTCTTCCTCCCCTTATTGCTCAGTCTGACTCTTCAACTTCGTCTTTGAAGTTCAGGACTCGTATATCATCATATATAATCATTTCATTTGTTTTTTCGGGTCTTTGTTGTAAGAAGGACCACAGAAAGCCTCTGACTATTCCACCATCTTAGCTCTGCCTTGCCTAAGCTAGAGTTCTGTATCCCCAAACAGAAAGAACTGTGACCTTATATTTTAAAATGACATCCCAGTAATAAGGGAAAATAATCAGTAGTTCACAATAAATATAACTGAATCTCAGAAGCTGATTATTTGAAGTTATATTTAAAACAATCTGAGCCAACAATCAAAAATAAGTGATTTGTTTTCTCACTAGTAAGGTTTCAAACAATGTAATACATAGGCTGCTGTATTCATCCCTTCTCTTACCTTACTATTTCTACCACAGTCTCTTAAATTAATATTTTACCAGCCACCAAGGAGCCAATCTTGATGGATGACGAGCCCATGTGAGCAGAGTAGAACTGGACTCCATCGTTTTCAAGGCTGAGACTTTTCGGAAGCAGATCCCCCGGCCTTTCTTCCTAAGTGCCTCTGGGTGGGTTCCAGTTGCCCATCTTTGTGTTGGTGGTCCAGCACTTAACCATTTTTGCTACCCAGGGACTCCTTTAAATTTATATAATGGAAGTTTTATTCTTGAGGGAGTTGCACTCTCTTTCTCTCCCCTGGGTAAAAAAGTAAGTGTAAAACATCAGTTGTAAAAACATTAGGGAAACATTAGTCAATGTTCTGAAACACAGTTTCGGGTTATGTTCCACTATGTAGTAAAGTAAAGGATTAATGCATTTGTGTTTTTCCTTGCTTTTTTTTTTTTTACTCTATAATCAGCTTAATTAAGACCCTGTTTTTTAGTATTAATTGAGAAACTTTCGCTCACTTCGAATTTCCCTAATGTAGGCCTTTATTAATTTATTAGTAGGAACACTAGTGTCTGGAGTAGTATTTCATACTAGATTGTGCATTTGGAGAAGAATATTTCTCTAAAATTAAAAGTCTTTAAATCTTCAAAATTAAAAAGTCTGCTCTTTGACGGATAGGACATTTAAAGATAGTGAGTGTGTGTGAGTGTGTTTGTGTGAGAGAAAGAGTCCAATCTGAGATGGGAGACTAAACAAAAAGTAAAGGCCCAACATAAGTTTTTTTTTTTTTTTTTTTTATCATATCTTGCTTTAAAGGCACAGAAAGAAGGTTTTGAGATTCTTGAGGACATGTGGTTTGTGAAGACATTGTTGGGCTTCCACAATAAGGGCCTGGCTGTTAGGCTAGTGGGCTGAACGATAGTGAAGACCCTCTTTCTCCACATCAACACATATGGGAGGGGGAGGGGGTTAAGAAAAAATTTCCAGGTCTTCATTTTCTCTCCCCACAAAAATAAACAAATAAACAAGAAATAAAGAGTAACTTTGAAAAACCCTGTGGGTGATACGAGACAAATTTCTAGACTTAAGATTAGTAATTTTAGAAAATATTTGTCCTCGAATCACACTGTCCTACAGAGCTTCTAATAGTGGCAGTTGTTCTTTTAAAAAATACTTTACACCATCAAGAGCTTCTAGAGCATTAGTGAGCCAAGGTAAAGAGTTTGCTGTTAAATGCTGACAGCAAGAGCCTGCTCAGTGTCCACACTATCACACAGAAATGTCAAAGCTGGTGGCCAAAATGCTGCAAGAAATTTAGCCGTATCACACTGTGGTAGCTTCATGTCGTAGATGAATTTATTTGAAAGTTTATTTGCTTAACAAAGTAAATAACTGGAGCATCTCTGACTGGTTAAAAAGCCTGATTTCTTCATCACTTCTAATTATTTTCGTAATATATTTATGGCTTTGTTTTCCTGTGCTTGCTCAGCGTTTTCTTTTCCCCCCTCCTAAGTGAATCGTACCCACCTTTTTGTCCTATAGATAGGAAATAAGAATCAAGATGTTAATCTGATGTGTGCTGAAAATTTCTATTCCTCAATTCTTGTAAGAATCTTTAGGTTAAGCTTTAATGAGTTAGGGAATCTAGCTGCTTGTCCTTCACAAATGTGGTCAGATTTGACAAAACGCAAAAAGTCATAGGTGATTTATTAAGTCATTTGTGGCACCTTTCACACATCGTTCTTTTCAATTGTTGAAATATTACCTCGGGTGCTTCTAAAATTCATAAACTCATAACGGAGTGATTGAGAATAGCTGAGATACATCTGGGAAGTGTTCCATTAAGACAAAGCAGAATATAAAGAATTGCCATGTGACAAAACAGGGAAATCCCAGGGAACTTCAGAAAAAGAAAAAGACTTCTCCTGGGAGTTTCCATCTGGACTTGCTTTAAATAACTTTTTTGCTGCCCCTTGCCAGGACATGTAAAGTTGGGAGGAGAATCAAGGACTCTGTACCCTTAAGATTCAATACCTAGCACTGTGCCTTGCATGGAGTAGGTCCTTAAATTTGGCTTAATGTTTTTATGCATTGATTTGCAATATTACCAACCTTCCCATCTTCCACAGCATTCCTCTCATGAGGTAATGCGTCTCCTGCAGTACAGCACACTCACGATCTTTTCCAATTCATGGCTATTTTTAGTTCTACATTGAAGGACTTGTTACAAATCATTGAGTGTTGAGGTAAGTTAAAAATATACAAGTACATCTTCTAAAATTACTGACTTAAGATGGCACAGTTTTAAAATTTAAATAGACTCTTCATGCACTCCTTGTATTCATTGATCTTTTTTACAGGATCATTTTACTTTTACCAAGACTTTGTGTAAGTAGAACATAAAAGGTTTTAAGTCATTGGGATTTGGGAATTTATGATAGAGTGGCTACTGTTAATTAACCTGATGAATGCACCTCTAATTTATTTTTTAAAATATGTATTTAATAAAAAAATGGTAAGGAATGCCTATATTTGTCAATGCTGCCCTTATTTATTACAACTGATGCAAAATATAACGTTTCCTATTGTATTCACCCATCTTTTATATTACAACTGCTTGTATGAAATCCTTTATAGTATTATTTTTTTCTAATCGTTATAATGACTCACGGATTTTCAAGATTTAATTTTCTTCAAATAGCTGTAATTATAATTCACCTTTAAATATGCAAATTGATGTAACTTGGTCAACATGTCAAGATTTCCTAAAGTAACTTTACTGTCAGGCAATGACAAGGAGTTACTTGTCTGTTCAGTTTTTCACAGGCCTAGGATACATAATCACTCAATCCCTAAGAAAGATTCCTTTAATGGAGAAAGGTATAAAATACCATACTCTGAGCTCTGGGGATGTGTATTAAGTTGTTCTCAGCGGGTACTAGAGCTGAGCAGGGTGATATCAGTTATTTAAAATTGTTCCAATAATGTAAAAATAATTTTCTCTAGAGCATGTTCATATTTATGCCTTACCCAAACTGTAATCTACCTCTTCCACTTTTGTGATTCTTAATGTATTTCATCCATGGAGTCTAGAAGTGAATATTGGGAGGGGGATTCAGACAAATAGAATGTAAATATTTTCCAACGTCTCAAAAATGATCGATGTCCATAACTGATAGTTTTACTCATTAGCTTGTATAAAACAATCAAAATTTTACCTTAGGGAAGTAGAACCTCTTTAATGAATTATAGGGAAAGAATCAAATATCTAAGGTTATGGCAAAGACACAAGAAATCACAGCCTTTTTTTGTATTTTTTTATTTTAATTTAAAGGAACATATTGAGAATTTTGAGGCTTCTGCCATGAATAAAATAAAACAAAAATGGCTCATAAATAAAGAAATCACATGAGCAAGAAAAAAGGATGAAACATTTTATAAAAAGCCTCTCTGACAGCTGGGCGGATGAGGTTATGAGGGGCAAATGAGATGAACAAGCCAAAAATTGTATTTTTAACACTAAGCAAAATTATCATAAGTATAAAACCCAGACCCAGTGCCGTTGAGTCGATTCCGACTCACAGCGACCCTATAGGACAGAGTGGAACTGCCCCACAGAGTTTCCAAGGAGCGCCTGGCAGATACTATAAAAAAATAGTATCCACATATTCAGAAAGAGCAATCCTCTCCTTCTTGGCAATTGTTTGAGTCACAGAGACGCTCTTGAGACCATGTAAGTCATTTCTTACTCAAATTCTCCCACCCCAGAATGATTTCTAATAAATTAAAAATCTGATAAGAGTTCTAACCCCTTACATTCAGATCCCAAGGAATTCTTTTATAAAGAAACCTTCTCTGTAAAATCAGTGAGAAAACATGATCTAGCAGGTCTTGGGCAGAACTGCAATTACTATCGTAAGAGAGAATCACACATACATATAAAATGCAATTAGGTTGAGACAATTAAAATTAACTTACATATAGATGAAATCAAGTAAGCAAATCTTACGAACTTCAAGACGATGACCTACTGCAACTTCTCACTGTTTTTCCCCTAGAGTCATATAGGCACTCTTTTAAAAATCATAATGCTAAAATGGCTTGCTGTTTCATTACAATTTGGGGCCAAAGGTCTCAATATGATTTACAAATTAACTAAATAACCCTTGGCAACTCTAAGAAAATGTTATTAGGGGAATCCATAAAAATCCATTTTACAGAAGCTGATTTATTTCCTTTAGTGGAATTATTCAAACCATGTTTAAAACTTTTCTGTGCCTTTTCAAAATAGAAATGATTTATCTCTGGGAAGTAAATCTAGGTCAGATCGTAACCTACCACTCACTGCATCTGCTATGCAGCTTCAGATTTGATGCCATAAACATTCTGTCTAAAGGGAATTTTTTAGCAGTTGAGGTTTCCAAAGCTAACTTTCCCGTACACATTAGTTTCAAACCTGTATCGTTAAAGAACATTGAAAATGTACACTAAATTAATCTAAAAAATTATGTGGAAATAAAGGAAGTTAATTTTCAACCACTGAATCCTGTTGAAGCAGTTATTTTTAACTGCTTTAACACGAAATTCTCAATGGAAAACTTTTCCGTAAATTCTTAGGTCTCAAATTTTAGTTAAACCTTAGGCAACATTGTTTTTTAAGGAGGTATTTCTCTCCCTTTTCTCTCCTTCTACTGCCTGGCCCCTTCTCCACCCCAGCTTCCAGGAGCCCAATGTTTCTGCATTTCCTTCTGGCTGTACAGTTCAGAACTGTCTACTCCTGTTTAGCATCTAATTTTATACTCGAAAGCACTTTTCTTTCAGCTTATCCCCCTGTGGGCTGATCCTGGCTAGATGTTAAAATTGATCTCATTGCACTTACGTGGATGTGGCACCATATGCCTTCTGAGGTGATTTGACATGTTTTATTCCACTTAACCTTTCATAATACTTCTATGAGGAGTTAAGGACACAGAGAATAGAATCTGTGTTTGTGTTTCACAGATGAGGAAACTGAGCCATTATAAAGTTCAATTTCAAGGTCAGTTAGCTAGATTAACAAAGGTTATGCAGCTATAATTAAAACATTCCTCTCTCTTAATCAAGTGTTCTTCATGTGATATAATGATGCAATTATGAAGGTTTATTTTTTTAATAGGCTTACAAATGGCTTCAGATAATTTATGAAAATTAAATTCCTTTTTTTGTGTGTGTAGCTTATTGCTTTTTTTCATCAATTTAAACAAACAAACATTCATTCGTTGAAAATTTACTTTGCTGTAGGCACTCAGTGTAAGTGTTCAGACTCCACACAAGGGTTAAAAAAAAAAAAAAAAAAGATCCTTTCTTCCCTTGGGTGAATCTGGAGGAAATTATGCTAAGTGAAATAACTTAATCACAAAGCAAACATTGTATGAGACTACTATTGTAAAAAGGCTTACACACAGAAAAAAGGAACCTTTGATGGTTACGAAGGAACAAAGGGGTGGGGAGAGGAAATCACTAAAAAAAAAAAAAAAAACTAGATAGTAGAAAAGTGTTAACTTTGGTGAAGGGAAAGACAACACACAGTGTAGCAAAGTCAGCACAATTTGACTAAGGCAAAGTCATAAAAGCTTCCTAGACACATCCAAACACCTTGAGGTATCGAGTTACTGGTCTGAGGGCTGGGGACCATGGTCTAGGTCAATTGGTATAACATAGTTCATAAAGAAAACGTTCTACATCCTACTTTGGTGAGTGGCATTTGGGGTCTTAAAAGCTTGCTAGCAGCCATTTAAGATAAATCTATCGGTCCCATCATGTTTGGAGCAAAGAAGAATGAAAAAAACCAAAGACACAAGGAGAATATTAGTACGAAGGACTAATGGACGACATGAACCATAACCTCCACCAGCCTGAGTCCAGAACAATTAGATGGTGCCCAACTATCACCACCAACGGACCCTGACAGTATCACAATAGAGGGTCCTGGACAGCGGGAGAAAAATGTAGAACAAAATTGAAATTCACAAAAAAAGAAAGAGACTGGAGGAACCCCCAGACTATGGCCCCCAGACACCCTGCTAATTCAGAACTGAAGCTACACCTGAAGCCCACCTTTCAGCCAAAGATTAGACAGGTCCATAAAACAAGGAATAACACACAGGAGGATTGTGCTTCTTATTTCAATCAAGTATATGAGACTGAATGGGCAACACCTGCCCAAAAGAAAAGACAAGAGGCAGATAGGGACAGGAAAACTGAACAAATGGAGAATCCACAGTGGAAAGGGAAAGGGGGAGAGTGTTGACACATTTCAGGGATTTCAACCAATATCACAAAACAATTTGTGTAGAAAAATGTTGAATGAAATACTAATTTGCACTGTACATTTTCACCTAAAACACAATAAAATTAAAAAAATAATAGATTCTTCCTTTGAGGAGCTCACAATTTGGTGGCCAAGTCACATGTGTAAAATTTTATCATTCGGTGGGATGGATTTTATGATGAAACTATGTGCAGAACACTTTAGGAGGATGAGAAGAGAGAAACTAAGTAGGAAGAAAAGGTGCTCTTAGGTGAAACTATACAATAAATTTGCATTATGTTCTGAAAAATAAATAGGGTATAAAAGATAGAGAATAAAAATTAGTTCAGATATGTAAAGAGAAAAAAAATTTTTTTTTTTTAAAGAGAACTTTAAAAGTGTGGAGAGTTGAAAGTGTCAGTTATGTTCATATAAACAGCAAATTTGGGATAATTTCCATATAGGTGGAAAATAAAAAGGCAAGGGAAAGGAGGACCTGAGAACAGTTTTTGAAACTTTGTCATGTGAGAGGAGTTGGAAAGCATCAATTAGGGAAAGTGGTAGAAGGCCTTTGAACATTTTTTTAAGAAGAGGAGGGATATGATTCAATCTGTGTTCAGAAAGTCACCTTTGGGGCAAAGTGGATGAATGGTTGGAGAAGGCAAGACCGGATGTAGGAAAACCAAGGTAGAAAAAAAGCTGTGGGGGAGGTGTGGAAGAAAGAATACTTTTTCTACAGGTACCTATTCCTGGTTATTAACCCTGGGTCCTCATTCTGTGTTTCCTGTCACGAGTTGTGGCTTCCACTTCTCAATGGCTTTCATAATAAGATTTTTTTTTTCAATGTGAGCATTTTCTTTCCCAATATATTGTATTATTTTTCTATTTAGGTAATGTTTTTCCTCAAGTTCTCATCTATGTCTTTTGCAATTAGTACTTTCGTACTATTTACACTTGTTTTGGTTATGATTTTAAGCAAAGAAAAAAAAAGGTATTGTGAACACAGAGACATTTAGATCTTATTGTGGAAACTCCTCCCTTACTGTGGGAATAGTTTTCTTGATTCAACAAGAGTCAGTATGAAAGACAGGTAATGGGTCAGCATGCCTGGTTAGGAAGACTGGCTCTGCCTCTTACTAGCTATACATCTAGGCAAAGTTACTTAATCTCTCTATGAATCTGTTTCCCTGTTTTAAAAATGAGGTTAACTGTTTCTCTCTTATAGAAATGTTGTGAGAATCAAATGAGCATTACCCAAAAAAGTCTTAGAACTGTGGCACACTGAATATGCTTAATAAATGTTTGTCAGCACCACCACCCACCATCATCATATTGTGGGGGGAAAAAGGCTTTATTTTAAAGGGTATTCAGAGGACAAACATTTAAGACAGAAAAATGTGCATTCCATCAAGCTTCTCATTCATTTGGTAACACAGGTTCCAAACCACAGAAACCCGGCCCTAATGTAATAGACTCATTCCACATATGATATAGTCCTTTGGCTAGTATATTAGTTCTAAAATATGTGCTAAGGTATCCATTATTAGCTTAGTCTATAACTACAAAGAACACCCCAAATTCTGACCACTCATCACTCATCAGAAATGTCTGCTTTTTTTGTTTTCTCACAGGAAATTGTATGTGTGTGCTTGAAGATAATATTTGGCGTTTTTATGATTCCTAAATTTATCTTTTAAGTATTTGCGTATCAATAGAGTTAATGTTCTCTTTTCATAGCAATGGAAACTGTTAATTAATAGAATAATATACCTTCCTTAGATGACATTTTCCTTGACTTTTCCACAACAGGTCTCCTTCTATATCTTTGCCAAGTTTTGTTTGTTTTTCTGCTTCCTTATGCTATGCAGGTTCCACTTTATCTTTCGACCCTCTGTTCTTTCTCTGTATGTTATCTCCGTTACAGATTTCAATCGCTCTTATGGGTTCAATTAAAATCTCTTATTTGTAAGATATCTAGATATCCGTCTGTAGTCATGACCCCCATCTCCCCCAAACTCTACTTTTATCACCAATTTTTGACTTGAATAATTTACCATCACCTCAATGTCAGCGTATCTAAACAGAAACATCGCTTTTCCTCACAAACTCTCAGATTCTTCTATTGGTACCATCTTATCCTGAATCTTGGAGATTTAAAACTGTGGGAGGCAAGGTGGTGTTCAGATTAAGAGAAGGGTTTTAGGATTAGACACACTGTGGCTTGCTCTGGCTCCATCGTTCGTAGTTTTGTGACCTTTGGTGACCTAACTTCTCTAAGCCTTAATAATCTTACAGGTAAAAGGATTTTCTATGAGAGTTAAGATTCTTAGCTCTGTGCCTGGTACAATGCAAGAGGTCAATGACTTTTAGCTGTCCCCACAGGGTTTCTCTACATTATAGGTATTTACAAGTATCCTTATGTTTTTAATGAATACTTCACCTGTTCATGTGTTTCCTATATCACTCTGACATTAATTCACACTACTCACATCTCAGGCAGGACTTCTTCTGTTCTTATTTATTTATTATTTGTTCACTTCCTACAGCTGCATCTTTAAGAGGCCATCATTCAGAACCAGACCCATTTATATTCCTGACCTGAAGATGATAGGAACATGAAAGTACATTTGCAATCTCACCACATCTCTTGAATCGCTGGTTGCCTTTGCCATGCTCATACTCTCAGATGAACTTCAGTTTTCCCAACCTCGTGAGACCAGTCTACTTCCCATTCTTGCAACTCCTGCTGGCTTCCTATTCCCATAATTCTTTGTGCCCAGACAACTAGCAAATATATCAATATTACACTTGTAAATTCCTTTTCCTTCATTGCCCCCAAGTTTAGGAATACCCTTATGTCTGAATTACAGCCCGGGCCTGTATGTCTAATGGTCAGTCTCTGCTCAGTGAGATAAATCTTGATTCACTTCTCAGGTACTTTGAATGCCTTGCCATTTCCTTCGCCTTTGAATTCAGTGCTGCTGAATCTGCCATGACCTACATTTTCCTTTGTTCTGTTTTCTGATTCCTCTGTTTTAGCTGGTTTGAAGTTTACTCATTGTTCCCTAACTCTGTCTTGTTCGTTCCTTTTCTGTACATTGATCAAACTACTGCCATAGCCTGGGACATTTACCTCTATCTCTTAACCTATTTTTTTACTTCCCGCACTCCTGTGTCTAGCTTACATCTCCCGTGACACCTTCACTAATCATTGTAACTCATGGGGCTTTTCTTTTGTTGTCTCTGAATTGATTTACTGGTCTTTCACTTATTATTGCTTTGTGTTTTCAGATATTTTATTATTTTCCTTCCAAGCACAGGGATTATGTATTATGATTCAAAACTGGCTAAATAGGTAATGAATATCAATTTGATCAAGCAGGTAGGTATTGTATTGACATCAAAACAGCCAATTCGAGAAGTAAGAATTTAAACACAAAGATTGGCACTGACTCAGCAATACCTTTATTTTAAAGATTTTTGGTATAAAATCAATATTCTAACCTAAATATAAAGGGGCTCTGGTGGTGCAAAGGTTAAGCACTCTGCTGGCTGATAACTGGAAAGCTGGTGCTTCAAACCCATCCAGCGTGGGAGAAAGACCTGGTGATCTGCTCCCGTAAACATCAAGGCCTAGGAAACCCTATGGGGCAGCTTTACTCGTTCATGTGGGGCCACTCTGTGTCGAAATTGACTTGACAGCACCTAGCAACAACAATCCAAATACCTTTTGATAATTAAATATATATGTACATAGATGCATATATTATATATATATAAAAACCCAGTGCCGTCGAGTTGATTCTGACTCATAGCGACCCTATAGGACAGAGTAGAACTGCCCCATAAAGTTTCCAAGGAGCTCCTGGCAGATCTGAACTGCCGACCCTTTGGTTAACAGCAGTAGCACTTAACCACTACGCCACCAGGGTTTCCATATATATATACATATACACCAAACCCAGTGCTGTCAAGTCAATTAATATATATATATGTTTGAAATATATGTAGTATGTATGTGATATATATAGCCCTGGTGCTGCAATGGTTAAGTGTTTGGCTGCTAAGTGAAAGGTCGGCAGTTTGAACCCACCAGCAGATCTGCAAGAGAAAAGACCTGCTCCCATGAAGATTACAGCCTAAGAAACCCTGTGGGGCAGTTCTACTCTGTCATATAGAGTTGCTATAAGTCAGAATCAACTCGATGGTACACCACAACAACAACATGGATATATGTAGTATGTGTGTGATATACGTGGTATTACTTGGCTGCTAACCAAAAGCCAAGTGGTTCAAACTCACCAGCCATTCCACAGAAGAAAAGACCTGGTGATCTGCTCCTATAAAGATTAAAGCTTAGAAACTTATGGGGGCAGCTCTATTCTGTCATATATGATCACTATGAGTCAGAATAGACTCAATGACATACAACAGCAACAATGTGATACATATGTGTGTGTATATATAGGGTTGAAGCAGACATAAAATTAGTACTCCATATTAAATATTATGGCTGTGATCAACAATATTTGTTGGGGAAGTTACTGGGACTTCATATAACCTCACTAACCATCTAAAAACTTGACCCCTCCAGGCTTTGTTTAATATTATCATTTACAAATTATCATTTACAAAGTGTCAAAATCAACATATTCTTCATCTTCCATAACTCTTTCATGAGTGAATTATTTTTTCTTTTGAATTTTTTGTTGTTACTATGTGTTTTCAGTAAAGGAAGGCATACCTACTCAAGGATTCTTTCTGAACTGTTATGAAATACAGATTTTGAGACATATTATGTGGATTACGTATGACCCAGGGAACTCCAGTGGTACAAAAAGTTGGTGGTATGAGGTAAGGATAAGATCTTTTTTTGTAGCAATTTTATTTTATTTTGTGAAACTTTTCAAAATATGGGGTAATACATAAAGGCACCTGGCGATGGCCGCACAGAAATGTTGTTCCAGTCTCCTTCTTCTTAGTGCTGCATTCTGCATTGTCTTCTAAATCCCTGGACAATAAAAATGCTTTCCTCCTGGCACACAGAAATCAGGAAATATACTTACAAGGTTTATCTCCCAGTAAAAAAGCCAAAAGAGACAAAAGTTTTGAAAAATCACATTTCCAGGATACAATACCTAATAACAAAACACTTTCAACATAGCAATGTGGCACTAACGCCTGTTTCTTCAGTTTCACACAGTTAAATAGGTTTCTGCCTGGTGGCAGCAAACACTAAAAATAGGAAAGCAACTTCCACAAAAACCTGAGAGGTGTAAAATATAGGTGAGCAAATGTATATCCTGTTACATATGAATGGGATAAAGTGGTATTGTTCTAAGAAAAAGTCCTTACCATCCTGTAAATTTTACTGAGAAGCAATCTGTATAGCAAGACATATCTCCACATTTCTGAGTGTTTGAAAATGGTTAAGCTTTCATAAAGCTTGCCAGGATCATATATTGTGCATTCAATTCTGTGTCTCTTCCTTCTTTGAGACCCTTCGGGGCCTCCTTGAGACCTCCTTTCCTATATGCTAACAGAATGGAATGCTAAGGAACTTCTAGTACCTCCTAGACAAATGTTAGTTCCCTAAAGCATGGTTTATTAAAATTTTGTGTATTGAAACCGTGGTGGAGTAGTGGTTAAGTTCTACGGCTGCTAAACAAGAAGATGGCAGTTCAAATCCACCAGCCACTCCTTGGAAACTCTATGGGGCAGTTCTACTCTGTCCTATAGGGTCACTATGAATCAGAATCGACTTGGGCCAGTGCGTTTTTTGTTTGTTTGTTTGTTTTATGTTGAGAAGACACTGTGCTTCAATGAAAAGTCCCATTTTTGGTTTGAGATCTTAAAAGAGAGTGAGCCTGTGAAGTTGTGGATAATGTCACTCATGAATTTCAAGGGCAGATATATACCTAAATGGCTATTCAAGCAGTTTGGCAGGGCTCAAAAAACAACTGCAAGATAGGAATTTAGCATTTCACAATAGTTATACTAATACTTTTCACTAAGCCTCATGCTTCTTTTGAAATTGGCTTGTTATTGCTCTACTATTTTGATTTGAAATAAAGGTTGCTTTTCTCCAAGAACTCGAGGCAATCATTCATCAATTCATTCTGTCCATTTATTCATATGAAGTAGCTACAATTATAACTTATCATTTATATGAGATTAATTGAATCATATAGCACCATTACTGACAACTTTATTCACAATAAATCTTCACTGCTCAAAATTATGAAAATGACCACCATTCAGTGTCATGTGTCTTTTTGATCTTCAGTTTAGCCAGGGAAACAACAAAAGATGTAATTCAAATGAGTAGTCAAATCCTTTGGCTCTGTGTTGGGTAGATCTGAAATGAATCGAAGTGAGCAAATGAGAGTGGAGGGTTGAGGTATAGATATATAAGCAAATCTTGTCATGTGGCCATGTTCACTATCTAACCATGCAGCTTTGACGGTGGCTCCTCCAGTTGCCAGATACCTCTTCTATGTCATCTTGATCCTTTTTAGTACACATATTCTTAGAGCTACATAAACCATTTATTTGCTTATGCCAATATGTGCATGAGCTTTTTTTTACCTTTATAAAGTCAATTAAATTGACAGGTATCCAACATTTATGTTTCTTGAATTAATTAGCTTTTACTGTAGTCTCTCTGTAGCTTACAAAAAACATTTAATTCTTTCCTAAGTTATACATGGGCTATGTGTCTACTACGGGTTAGCTGCAGGTTGGCTGTGGCATTTTTGGTTCATCTGGGATTGGTTCCATGTGTTTTCTTATTCTAGAACCCAAGCTGAAGCAGAAGCCACTGTTTGCAACATGTTGCTTCTATGATGTGGAGCAGGGACAGGAGAGCCTGAATCAACACACATAACTGCTTGGAAGGCTTCAATTTGGATGTGGAAAGTGTTACATCCATTTACTCCCCACTAGTCAAAACGTGTCACGTGGTCACCCCCTAAGCAATGAAGTGAACATGAATACTTCTCTCACACAATGTGCAGGCAGGTTTGGTGGCAGCACTTGAGGATGTATAAGCAATGAATAGTTGGGAAAATAAAAACGATATGTCTCTCTTTCAGCTTCTTCTGCATCATACTTTCGCTCACATTTTGTTTGCAGTACCTTTGGGTGATTTTAGGATCTGACTGAGGAGACAATGGGGTACATTTTCTTTGTGTTTAATAGAACATTTTTAGTGGTTTATATACATTTCTGTGAGAAGTTAAGGCATTTTCTAGGTATAGGAATAGCTTCTAGAATATTACCACTGTACTACCTTATCTGGTTTTATGATGTGAAAGTTCAGGACCATGGGCTATATACAGCAAAATATATAAGGAAAAAAAAAGGCATTACAATGGGTATTTCAGAGATGCCTGGATGTGGGATGGTTGTGGTACTTGTCAGCTTTTATACATTTATAATTTATAGATATTTATTATCTCATTCTATGTATGCATTCTGTACCTAATTTTTATTGTAATTTTGTATTATCTTACTTAATGAAGGCCACACAACTAAGTAAGATCCAACCCACAAAACCCGTGTCTGCTCCTTATCAGAGATAATAAACCATAGAGTATTAATTCATTAGAAGAATCAAACATGAAAATCTTTTAAGTTACTTCAATGATTTAGTCATATTCCCTATGTCATTTATTAGACAACTTACCCAAAAGGTCAGTTTTTTAATGATAAATTATTAAAGCCAACCTAGGTATTAACACAGTGGTTATGGAAGGCAGACAAATGGGCAGCTGAATTCTGATTTTAGTTACTAATTTTTGGCCCTGTGCAAACTACATTATCTTTTTACGCTTCAGTTTCTCCATTTGTAAAATAGAGATAATGGTGTTTATGCTACACTGCAATTGGAAGGTTTTAATGAAGCCATGGATTTGGAACTCAGCATTATGCCTAACATTGAGATAGCATTTTACTAAAAGGAACAACAGATTGTTGTTATCACTCTTCCCCTAGAGCTGGAAAAGATAAGACTTTCCCCAAATGGTTTTTAGTAAAATCTTAAAATAGTGAAGTCAATACACATTTTGGTTTTCTTAAATGCTGTGAAAACTGACTTTCTTGCTTTCTATTTCTCTACAGTGGGGTACTGGTGGTTCAGTGAGAGAATTTTGCCTTCCTTGTGAGAGACTCGAACTCAATTCCAGGCCAATGCACTTCATGTGAACAGGCTTGCTTATTATAGCGGTGAACATGTTTCATGGGACCTCCCAGACTAAGACAGACTAGGGAGAAAGATCTGGCTATGTACTTCTGAAAATCAGCCAGTGAAAATCCTGTAGATTACAACTGTTGGCTCCTTAACAGATCATGGGGATGGAACAGGGCTGGGCAGAGTTTAGTTCCATGGTACATGGGGTCACCATGAGTCAAGGGCCAACTAGATGGCAGCTAACAATATTTCTCTACAGTTTCTCCTTAATAAGTTAGGAAGATTCTTCTGGCTACAGTTTCCACACATGCTCAGGGAGGAGACAGGAAGAATGAGGAACAAAAACAAACACTGCATACCAGGAGAAACCAACAATAATAGAATGCAGCAAATCTGTGCCAGGTCCAAGAAAGCCACGCAGGATCCCTGGTGAAATGCCCTCCTTTTGCCCCACCTCACCTCAAGAAGTCATCACTAGGAAGCAAACATTGGTAGCAGGAGAGGATATCCTTAGATCTGCCTGCATTCTGACACTATCTTTTTGGCACATTCTAATGTAAGATATTCCTATTAGCACTCTACATCCATTTTGACTACTGAGTAGAGCCAATTCCAGGAGCCAAGAGGAACTTCCCTGGTGAGGACACAATACAGGAGGTAGAGGAACAGGTGAGTGCAGCAAGAGGTGGGACCATTTGTTGAGCCCCCAAAGAAGGATAATTTGCTGAGAATTCCTTATCTACGCTGGCCTCTCCTAAGGGAAAACAATAAAAGATGAGAATTTACAGAGAGTAAGAAGAAAGGGTGTAAGTTATTTCCACTTGGAAAATGGGAAAAGGGAAAGTACAAAATGGGGAGAATAATAGTAACATATGTCATGAAAATTCTCTGTTAACAATAAAAGTAAGTATAATTCTTAGACTATTAGAGTTCAGATAAATCGTAGAGCTCTTGGTGAAAATTTACTTTTCTAAGTTGATTTCAGTATAGAAGCTATTCTAGCATTTGCCATGGTGGGTGGGGTTATAGTTTTAAAGACTTTTTCATAAAAAAAAATATGACGTATTCCAATAATGGTCCTGGACAAGTTGAGATGAATAAAGACTTCTCAGTTCCTGTAAAATAGCCATTCCGTTTCTTCTATAATATTCTGAAACTCCAAGAGTTCTACACCAATTAATATTACCCTCATTATAATTAATCTGGGCATGTTGAGAAAACTTCAACAAATGATCCAGATTTTCTGTTACTTCTGCCTAACTATTGTAGTCCACATTTCCTTATGTAAATGTTCTTTATTTCTCAAAGCATTGACTAAACACCTATTATGTTATTAACAAATTGTTTTAGTGTGTTACATTGGTAACCCACAATGAACTTCACCTCCTAGTATTTGTCCCCTCCTCTTGAATTTCTGGCCATATGGGATGATTTTACTAATAAAATATGAAAGAAATCATATCATTCAGTTCCTGCTCTAAACATTAAAAAGACCAATTTCTGCTTTTTTTTTTTTAAATTTTGGAAATCTACCTTGTGAAACTGGAGCCCTGATGGCTCAGTGGTTAAGTGTTTGGCTGCTGACCCAAAAGGTTGGCAGTTCAAATTTACCAGCAGCTCCTTGGAAACCCTATGGGTCAGTTCTACTCTGCCCAGCAGTGTCACTATGAGTCGGAATCTACTTGACGGAAACAGATTTGGTTTCTTTGGTTACTTGGTGAAACCAGGCACCACGTTATATGTACATCAAGACTATCCTAATAGAGAGGATACATAGGCCATACATGATAGATGAGGTACTACTTGGAAAGAGAGCATGAGGAGGAGAAATGAAGAGTCCCAGCTGACAGCTCTAAGGCTCCAGACATATGAAAGAGGCCTTCCAGTCTAGGCCATCCATCAACTGAATGCAGCCACAAAAATATGTGGGATGTGTCAACCTAACCGAAATATCAAAATCAAATGAAAAGATAGCTCTTCCTGAATTCCTGACCCACAGAAATGTAAGCAATTAAAAAAGGCACTGTTTTATGCCACTAAATATTAAGGTGGTTTATTTCTCAGCAATGGATAATTGAAACAAAAGCTGTTCTTGCTCTCTAGCTTACAATATTTTGGGGAAGTGGCATAACCTTATAATAGAGATCAATACAAGGCAATATAATTAAGTGCCAATATGAGGTAGGGGAAGCCAAGAAGAGGTAGAGGTCAGTGTGTATAATAATATTACAGGATTAAGAGAAGACACTTGGAAAAATTTGGGATTTTGGCAAACCTCTAAAGTCAGGTAGAATTGGTATAAAAAGAGAAGAATCTATAAATTGGAGAGGATGACCTAGAAATTAAATAAATAGGACAAGTTGGTATTTTAGTAAATAAGATACAGGCCCTGGAGAGAAAAAGAGAGACAGAGACCCACACATGTATCCCACTAACTCACTGCCAGCAAGTCGATAATACGTATCCTATATCTCTTATATAGTTGGGTATATATATATATATATATATATATATATATATATATATAAAATGGTGAAAGTTGATGATTTGGCAGTAATGATATAGTTTAGAAGCTTTGTAATGATGTAATCACATTCGTAATGAGATCTGATATAATGTAATCACCTCCATGATGAGATCTGCTATGAACAGCCAATCAGTTGAAAGGGAGTTTCCTTGGGCGTATGGCCTGCATACAATATATGTGGACTTTTTGGCAAATGTCATTTGTTTTTGCTCACTCTGGATCCTAATCTGCCCTTTAGTTCTTGGAACTTGAGATAGCAGCTTATCTGCCTATCTTGGGATTCAATGGACTCCATCCACAGCCTGTGAGCCAGAGGCCTGCATTCTGACCTGTGGATCTTAGGTTTGCCAGCACCTGCAACTACATGAGTCAGGAGAAACCTCCAGCCTGACTCACAGACTTGGACTTGGGACTTGCCAGCCTCTACAACCACATGAACCATTTCCTTAATATAAACCTCAGTGTGTGTATATGTGTGTGTGAGTATGTGTACATACACACACACACATATATATGTGCTTCACTGGTTTTGCTTCTCTAGAGAACCCAGCCTAAGACAATATATACATATATATGCATATATATATATTTTTTTTTTGTTGTTGTTGTTGTTGTTAGGTGACTTTGAGAGTTCTGACTCACAGTGACCCTATGTACAACAGAATGAAACATTGCCTGGTCCTGTGCCATCCTCACAATTGTTGTTATGCTTGAGTCCATTGTTGCAGCCACTGTGTCAATTCACCTTATTGAGGATCTTCCTCTTTTTCGCTGACCCTCTACCAAGCATGATGTCCTTCTCAAGGGACTGGTCCCTCCTGATAACATGTCCAAAGTATGTAAGATGAAGTCTCGCCATCCTTGGTTCTAAGAAACATTCTGGTTGTACTTCTTCCAAGGCAAATTTGTTCAGTCTTCTGGCAGTCCAAAGTATATTCAGTATTCTTTGCCAACACCATAATTCAAAGGCATCAATTCTCCTTTGGTCTGCTGGGTCACCTTCCTCTGGAATGCGCACAAATAGGAATCTTTCCCAGTCAGTTGGGCAGGTAGCTATCTTCCAAAGTTCTTGGCATAGACGAATGAGTGCTTCCAGTGCTGCATCCGTTTGTTGAAACATCTCGATTGGTATTCCAACAATTCCTGGAGCCTTGTTTTTTTGTCAATGCTGTCACTGCAGCTTGAACTTTTTCCTTTGTTACCTTTGGTTTTTGATCATATGCTACCTCCTGAAATGGTTGAATGTCAGCCAATTCTTTTTGGTACAATGGTTTTGTGTATTCCTTCCATCTTCTTTTGATGCTTCCTGAGTTGTTTAATATTTTTTCCATAGAATCCTTCTGTATTGCAAATCGTGGCTTGAATTTTCTGTTTAGTTCTTTCATCTTGAGAAATGCCTAGTGTGTTCTTCTCTTTTGGTTTTCTATCTCCAAGCCTTTGCATATTTCATTGTAATACTTTACTTTGCCTTCCCGAGCTCCCCTTCAAAATCTTCTTTTAAGTTCTATTACTTCATCATTTTCCTTTAGCTACTGTATGTTCAAGGGCAATTTTCAGAATCTCTTCTGACATCCATTTTAGCCTTTTCTTTCTATCCTGTCTTTTTAATGACCTCTTGTTTTCTTCATGTATGATGTCTTGATATCATTCCACAACTGGTCTGGTACTCAGTCATTAGTGTTCAATGCATTAAATCTATTCTTGAGATGACCTCAATTTCAGGGGGAATATACTCAAAATCACACTTTGGTTCTCATGGACTTGTTCTGTTTTTCTTCAGCTTCAGCCTGAACTTGCATATGAGAATTGATGGTCTATTCCAGAGTCAGCACCAGCCTTGTTCTGACTGATGATATTGAGCTTTTCCATCATTTTTTTCCACAGATGTAGTCAATTTGATTCCTGTGCATTCCATTTGTTGAGCTCCATGTGTATAACCAAACCCACTGGCATTGAGTTGATTCCGACTCATAGTGACCCTATAGGACAGAGTAGAGCTGCCCCATAGAGTTTCCAAGGAGCACCTGGTGGATTCAAACTGCCGACCCTTTGGTTAGCAGTCATAGCACTTAACCACTATGCCACCAGGGTTTCCTCCATGTGCATAGTTGCTGTTTATGTTGTTGAAAAAGTATTTGCAATCAATAAATTTTTGTCTTGTGAAATTCTATCATGGGGTCTCTGGTGTCATTTCTATCACCAAGGCCATATTTTCCAACTACTGTTCCTTCTTCTGTGTTTTTAATTTTCACATTTCAATCACTGGTAATTATCAATGCATCTAGATTGCACGTTCAATCAATTTCAGATTGCAGAAGTTGGTAAAAATCTTTAATTTCCTCATCTTTGGCCTTAGTGATTGGTGTGTAAATTTGAATAGTAGTTGTATTAACTGTTCTTCCTTGTAGGGGTATGGATATAATCCTATCAGTGACAGCATTGTGCTTCAGGATAGATCTTGAGATGTTCTTTTTGACAATGAAGGTGATGCCATTTCTCTTTAATTTGTCATTCCCACCATTGTAGATCATATGATTGTCTGATTCAAAATGGCCAATACCAGTCCATTTCAGTTCACTAATGCCTAGGATATCAATGATTATACATTTATTTCATTTTTGACTACTTCCAATTTTCCTAGACTCATACTTTGTACATTCTGTGTTCCTATTATTAATGGATGTTTGCAGCTATTTCTTCTCATTTTGAGTAGTGCCATATCAGCAAATGAAGGTCCTGAAAGCTTGACTCCAACCATGTCATTAAGGTTGACTCTCCTTTGAGGAGGCAAGTCTTCCCTAGTCATATTTTGAGTGCCTTCCAACCTGAGGAGCTTATCCTCTGGCACTGTTTCCGACAATATTCTATTGCTATTCATAAAGTTTTCACTGACTAATTTATATATATATATACACACACACACACACATATATATGCATACAATGCATATATATACATAGTATAAATATATGTAATATGCAATATAAATTATAATTGTATGTATATGCACACCAACTGTATGTAAATATATAGGATATACACAAACACACACATGCACAAAGTAAACCCAAATATGTTTCTGAATTTATACCAGGAAATTTATACAATTTATCTAATTCCATTGCCACACAAACCTGCAAAGTATGCATTACCCTTTTTTTTTTAATTATAGAATATTACTATAATTATAGAAGAGGATTCAAGTACAAAGTGTTTATATACCCTACTTAAACCATATGAGATTTGACTCAAAACTATGTAATTCTATTGCTCATGTTTTCATTATTCCAATCTGTCTCCCTTTTCAGTCTAAATGACTGGAAAAATCAATTGTCTCATTGATGTTACTTAGTTCAAATTGCAAGTGGCAGCAGATCCGTAAGTTCCAGTCTATTGTTGCTCATGGCACTGTTTGTGAACTGTGGCCAATCATCCCATCTAAATCATCTGACTGTATTGGATTTTGCACCACATTAAAACTGAAAACTCATTATTCTCTTCATACAGAGAAGGGTTAGCTCTCAGTCACATCATTGTACAGGTCAGTGCTTCTCAAATTTTAATGTTCATATGAATTTAGACTCTTGTTAAAATCAGGGCTTCAAACTGGTTCATTTGGCTTCTAACCCCTGTTGAGAATTTGCATTTCCACTCCAACCTGTTGCCCTGGAGTCGATTCTGACTCACAGGACCCTACAGAACAGAGAAGTGCCCCGTATGTTTTCCAAGTAGTTACTGGTGGATTCAAACTTCTGATCTTTTGGTTAGCAGCCAAGCTCTTAATCACTGTACCTCCAGGGCCGCTTTTCTGCCCCCCAGTACCCAGTGCCATTGAGTCGATTCCGACTCATAGCGACCCTATAGGACAGAGTACCCCAGATATACAAAATCAGAATCTACATTTTAACAAGATTCCAAGGTGATTCTTAAGTACAATAAATTTTGAGAACCACTTGCTCTACTAGTAGTTCTCAGAATTAGTTCCTAACTCAGCAGTATTAGCACTGCCTGGGAACTTGTTATAAATGGAAATTCTCAGCAGGGGATTGAACTATAATGAACCAGTTTGAGGCCCTGGTTAAAATACAGATTAAGATTCAGTGAATCTGGGATGAAGGCCCATGACTCTGTATTTTTAGCAGGTTCCTAGAAGATGCTGGCCATGAACCACACTCTGAGTATCAGATATCTAGGTGAGGTGGTTCTCTCATGCCTTTCACTGCATCTTCCTTCTTTATGACTGTCTGCCAAGAAATCACACCTGGAGAGTTATGGCAATAAAAATAGTTTTATAAAGTCAACTCTTTCAAGAAACGTAATTTGCTGTTAAACAGATTTTCTGTACTTCTATTCAAAACATATAAATAATGGTGAAAATATCTGCATCTGAGATAATCTATCAGGAAAGTGTTTGTGTGTGTGTGTGTTTTTGCCAAAGAAATATTCTGAAAACTATCAAATAACATCTATTAGGGAATTGACTGCTTAGATTAAATGTAGAACTAAATGAGGAGAGAAGATAATGCATGCTATATTTAAAATTTAAAGGGTTTTTTCCCTCTCAATTTTTTCTGAGCTTATATGATCTGAAGTATGAGAGATATAAAGGAGTTTTCCATATGTCTTTCAATACGTTTTAATATTATGGTTAGAAGTTTTAAACCGTGTTTTGATTGTTAATGCACTGTGTAGATTTTGCTCGAGTTGGTCTCATTCGACCTATGGCAAAGCCATAGAAATAAATTGAAAGATTATACTCAACTCTGTCTCCAGAAAATTTTTATCTCTTTTACTTGGTAAACATCGACATGATAATAAAGTGAATCTAGTATAATCTATTCAAATAGTATTACTGCCTTAATTAGATTGTGTTGGTAATAAAAATTCCCCACCACTCATGGAAAAAAATAGTTTGAACTTTTCAAATAGGTTTACTAGGAGTGAAGCTGTAAGTATATGGATTTCACAGATACTGTGAGAAGGATCCACACATTCAATTTAGTCCTATGAAGAGCCTGGTAGAACTAAGTTAACTCTGTCTTTCAATACGATTTTTTGTGACCTAATTGCTTATCCAATGCTTGTTTTCCCACCTGCATGCTCTTTAGAAGTAACGCCTATTACAGCTTGTGCAAAGATTAACTGCCAAGTGATTATCAAGCAGCTAATGCATACCCAACAAGACCGATAAGACAAGTATCTCTCCTAGTCACTGGTTCAGGAAAAATGGAGATCTGGTTATCTGAAATTCTCAAAAACAAAAACAATACTAACCATATGCTTAATCTTTTTTTCTGTGTGTGTGTGAATACAGCTGATCATGAGGAAGAAAGAGTATTAGATTTGAAAGAATTATACGGGCAGTTCTTCAGACATTTGTTTCCTTAAAAAACTAATCTCCTGCATGTGAACTAATCTCCTGCCTGTGATGGAAGCCAAATGAACATATAATTCTAACCATCATCATTCTGTTTTCATCAAGACTTCTAGGCACATGTGTATATTTCATGAAGACCATTGGATCACTATTAAGAATCACAACACAACCCTTTTTACAACTAGTAACCATAATACTAACACTAAATATTGAGACCCCTTGTCATGGATTGAATTATGTCCCCCCAAAATATATGTCAATTTGGTTAGGTGATGATTCTCAGTATTGTGTGATTGCCCACCATTTTGTCATCAGATGTGATTTTCCTATGTGTTGTAAATCCTATCTCTATGATGTTAATGAAGATGAGATTAGCAGCAGTTATGTTAATGAGGCAGGATTGAAACTACAAGATTAGATTGTGTTTTAAGCCAATCTGTTTTGAGATATAAAAGAGAGAAGCAAGCAGAGAGACATGGAGACCTCATATCACTAAAAAAGTAGCACCAGGAGCAGAGTGCATCCTTTGGACGCAGGATCCCTGCTTCTGAGAAGCTCCTCAACAAAGGGAAAGAGGATGACAAGGACCTCCCTCCAGAACTGACAGAGAGAAGAGAAAGCCTTCCCCTGGAGGTGGCACCCTGAATTCGGACTTCTTGCCTACTAGACTGTGAGAGAACAAATTTCTCTTTTTTAAAGCCATCCATTTATGGTATTTCTATTATAGCAGCACTAGATGACTCAGACACCCATGGTCAGTGTTCTAAAAGTCTGGAATTAGCCTCGGAAAATAGAAGAAATGACATTTGAGGTCACCAATCAGTTCTATTCACAAGCTACAGTAAACATCAGAAGTACAGGAGAAGATTATAGGCAAAAAAATACATCTGAACCCACCTAGGGTCTCTCTTCTTTTGCTCGGACATTTAGGAATAAATCCAAGGTGGAGGTGAGCATCAGGAAAACATGAGTGCCAAGGAATCCAACTGACTCAAAGGGAGTCTGAAACAAGGAGTACCAAACTTTTATCTTTCCTCTCCTGAAAGGATCATGTCAGAAACAATTTAATGCCAATTGTATTATCACAATTCATCTTTTCAACAGGACACATCAACCTTATCTATGTTTGGATTTTCTGTCACAAAAATATCACTGTGCCCAAAATAGGCCAGCTCTTCCTCTGCACTTGAGTCATTAGTTTTTGCCTCCTCCTATACCTGTTCCTGGGAATATTCTTTTTTTCAATGAGGGTCTACTGTGAGCAGTCGTGGCCATGCTTAACACAATCTCACAGTATATTTTTCATTTACAACCCTGTTTTTATTTTTAAAAAAGTTTCAGGGCTCTATAAAGTAGGTCCTACTTAGAAATAAGTGAGATACTTTATCCTAGAAAGTTGGTAAAATTCAGAGGAGCTCTAACATGTAGCAGCAAATGAGTTCTTGGTATAGATGATCCTTTTGTTTTTTGATCCTCATTCATGACTTTAGCAAGTGCACCTTTTTTGACTCTTATTATGACTCTAACCCACTTGGTCTTATGCGTCATGTGTATAGGCATCAAGGGGATCTTGGAAAGCCCTGCTTCTGTGCATCTGATTCATGCCATGATCAGGAATGATAATTCTACAAACTACTGCATAGATACAGATGCATTATTTCCCAGATTTTTCTGCTGCCTAGCAGAGAATTGCTGATGTCAGATGGATTTTGTATGAAAGCAGAGAATACCAGAAAACATGTGTTTTACTAACTATGCAAAGGCATTCAGTTGTGTGGATCATAACAAATTATGGAAAACATTGCAAAGAATGGGAATTCCAGAACACTTAACACAGGTCTTGAGGGATCTGTACATAGGCCAAGTGGTAATTGAACAGAACAAGGGGCTATTGAGTGGTTTAAAATCAGGAAAGGTGTGCTTGAGGGTTGTATCCTTTCACCATATTTATTCAATCTGTATACTGAGCAAATAATTCAAGAACTTGGACTATATGAAGAAGAACTTGGCATTGAAATTGGAGAAAGATTCATTAACAACCTGTGATATGCAAATGACACAACCTTGTTTCCAAGAGAAGAGGACTTGAAGCACTTACTAATGAAGATCAAAGACTACAGCCTTCAGCATGGATTATACCTCAACATAAAAAAAACAAAAATCTTCACAACTGGACCAATAAGCAACATTATGATAAACTGAGAAAAGATTGGAGATTAAGGATTTCATTTTACTTGGATCCATAATCAGTGCCCATAAAAGCAGCAGTCATGAAATCAAATGACACATTGCATTGGGCACAAATGATGCAAAAAATCTCTTTAAAGTGTTAAAAAGCAAAGATGTAATTTAAGGACTAAGGTGTGCCTGACCTGAGCCATGGTGTTTTCGATTGCCTCATGTGAAAGCTGGACAATGAATAAAGAAGACCTAAGAAGAACTGATGCCTTTGAATTATGGTGTTGATGAAGAATATTGAGTGTACCTTGGACTAACAAAAGGCTGAACAGAATTGTCCTGGAAGAAGTACAGCCAGAATTCTCCTTAGAAACAAGGATGGTGAACCTTCATCTCACATACTTTTGACGTATTATCAAAAGGACATCATGGCTGGTATAGTAGAAGGATATCCTCAATGAGATGGATTGACATAGTGGCTGCAACAATGGGCTCAAGCATAACAACGATTGTGAGATTGGCAAAGGACCTGGTAGTGTCTCATTCTGTTGTACATAGCATTGCTATCATTTGGAACCGACTCAGTGGCACCTAAGAACAACAACAACAAGCTGAGAAATACAGTTTCTTCCTCAGGGAATGAAGCAATAATGAGAAAGCTGAGGAATGATATTTCAGTAGAAATAAGCCTACGTTTTTCCCTCCCCAACTCTTAACACGAGTGGAGAAAGTAGAAAAGACACCACCTAAATGGCACCCATTCTTTTCTTAAAATGACTGTGTTTGCTGGAGAGGCATTATTCCAGGCTCTGACTATGCTGATCGAAATATAACTGTCTCTATAACCTAACAGACTCAATGAAAAATGCTTATGCTAATTGTTTGGTTTTAATTACCTGTAATTAATAGTGTATGACTAATTAATTCCTGACACCATATTGAATGTTTTAATTTGGGCACGAAATTCCATTCAAGTAGTAATATTCTAGTCATAATTAAATTTCCAAACTCTTATTAAATATTAATAAATTTTATTATTCAAAAAATTATTTTATTTCATCATTAAACTCCTCTAATATTTAAAAATTAGAACGTAAACTATCGTAATTACAGCTAAAATATTAAATTTATATCTTAGTCTCTATTAAAATTGTACCTATAGTCCAAAAAAATTCTAGTGCCTATTATTATCCAAATTATAACCTAATAAGTTCATTGTAATAATTTCTAATTGCAACACAGTATCTCAGTAAGAGTATAATAATACCTAGAGAAATAAATACATAAATATATATGTGTGTGTGTTTATTTATATATACATATATAGTGTCAACCAGAAACTATAAATTTTAATAATTTTTTAATGAGTAATTTATAACTCATATTGTGGGCTGTGATTCAAGATGAGAATTCAGGAGTCTTTTTGTTTTGTATAATATACTTTAGGTCAATAATAATACACTACAATTAGGTGTTGTGGCCATAATCTTATGGCTGAGGAGGGAGGTTTTCCTGTAACAGTGGAAAACTGAGAGACATTCACATATATGTTATATTGCATATATAAACTGTATTAAAACAAATGTTTCTTTTTCAGCTATTGCAATTGGTTTACACGGCTTATTAAAGTAGAGCAAATTGTAAAAATAAAATATCTTGGTACAGCTAAATAATTTCCTCAATAATCTTTAAGTATTAATTCATCTCTATTAACATGTGCTTCTCCAGGCTTTAGTAGAATTTATTTATTTAATTATTCATTCATTTGTTCATTCATTTACTGCCATATTCCTAATGTCTTAGAGAATGCAATTCTTTTAGCAGGTAATCAGATATTTCTATACGTAGTCTAAGATCCCTGTGGGTAGAGCACCACTTAGTTGTGAAATCTGGTGAGTCCAAGCTTGGCATGACCCCTCCCTCAATTCCCTGTGCCTATCTTAATCCAGGCAATCAAAATGACTCTTCCTCAAATATAAAACTACCTGGTTGAATACCCAGTGTTTAAAGACCCAGAAATTTAACTCTGCCCACTCTACTAACTCTACAAGGACTCCTTGGGTGGCACAACCAGTTAACTTGACTACTAACAAAAAAGGCTGTCAGTTCAAACTGACCTAGAGGTGCTTCAAAAGAAGGACCTGATGATCTGCTTCTAAAAGGCCACAGCCTTTTGAAACCCTATAAAGTACAGCTCTATTCCACATACATGGGGCCTCCATAATTCAGAATCAACTTGACAACAACCAGTTTGACTTTTTTTTTTTTGTAATCGCTGTACCTCCTGGCCAGCCTTATCTCCTATGTTCACTCTTCTTACATTTTTACCTGGCTCTCCCATTCTGACCTCACAGTCTGCATCTTCTTATCTTCTGACTCCAAAATTATTTCTGTCGTTAACAATGTTATCTCTCTTCATTGGCTTGGCCATGCCCATTATTCAACTTAGCCTCACCTTCTTGTGGAGTAGGTGAATCCTGGACCAAACCAAATCATAGTATTGCCAACCTTTCCATCTGAAATTATTGTGCCTGCTGGAAGACTCCCTGCTGTGCTTCTTAGCAGAAGAAAACTGCCTGGTTGGATATGAATAGTAATCAAGCAGAGTCTGAATTTCTCTAAGCCCTGTGTAATTAATTTCAGCTGCTGTAACTCTTTCTCCCTTTCCATGGCCCTCTCTTTTTGTATACCAGAAGCCGAAACTTCAGCACCCTTCCCATTCCTGGCTTCTCTTCACCTAGACCTGAGCCTTCTTCCCACCTCAGCCCATACACGTCACATCAGTTATTCAGCATTTGCTTAATCAAGTCCAGTAACAAAGAATTCACTTATTTACATTCAATTCTTGAATTGTTGAAATCCTCAGTAAGCTCTGCATCATGACTCATAGACTACCTCCTTTGGTTTCCCTGTATTGGTACTTTTCCTACCAGACTAAGAGTATAAATATAGAGGATTCTGGAATATTTATAGTTCCTCACTAAATATACCCTAGTTTGTCAAAAATTCCCTTAAAATATAACAGTAACAGAAAAGCATGACTTCCCAGATGTGGCCTTACCTTAAAAGTAGTTATGATGAAGTCTTTTTATTCTTTATTGGATACATCCAAAAAAAAAAAAACCCATTGCTGTCGAGTTGATTCCAACTTGTAGCCACCCTATAGGAGAGAGTAGAACTGCCCCATAGGGTTTCCAAAGAGCAGCTGGTGGATTCTACCTGCTGACCTTTTGGTTAGCAGTTGAGCTCTTAACCACTGCACCACCAGGGCTGCATTGTATACAGAAGCTCACTAAATATGTAAATATATATATATATATATATATATATATATATATATATTCTTTTAGCATATGACTTGCTGATGACTTTAAGGCTTTCCAAAAAGGTTGCAGCATAGCATCTTAGTTAAGACTGAGTTTTGAGTCAGACTACTTGGTAATGTTTCCCAGCTCTGTCATTTACTAGTTTCATGACAATAGTCAAATTAGCCTCTCTCTGCCTCAATTTGCTCACCTATAAAATAAAGACTAAGATAAGAATAGCATCTACATAAAAACAGAGTTGTCTGGATTAAATTAATTAAATTATGTAAAGCACTAAGAATAGTTCCTGGCACATAGTAAGTGCCTTAAACAAGTTGTTCGGAGCTGTCCAGTCCCTTCCAACTCATAGCAACCTTAGGTGGAACAGAAAGAAACCCTGCCAAGTCCTACGCCTCATCATGACCTTTGTTATTCTTGAGCCCACTGTTGCAGCCATTGTGTCAGTCCATCTCATTGAGAGTCTTCCTCTTTTTCGCAGACCCTCTACCAAGCATGATGTCCTTCTCCAGGGACTGGTCTCTCCTGATACTATGTTCAACATATGTAAGACAAAGTCTCACCCTCCTCACTTCTAAGGAGCATTCTGGCTGTACTTCCTCCAAGAAAGATTTGTTCGTTCTTTTGGCAGTCCATGGTATATTCAATATTCTTCAACAATGCCGTAATTCAAAGGCATCAATTCTTCATTGGTCTCCCTCATTCATTGTCCAGCTTATGCATGCATACAAGGTAATTGAAAACACCCTGGCTTAGGTTGGTCCAACCTCAGTCTTTAAAGTGACATCTTTTCTTTTTAATACTTTAAAGAGGTCATTTGCAGCAGATTTGCCCAATGCAGTGTGTCTTAATTTCTTCACTGCTGCTTCCCTGGGTGTTGATTGTGGATCCAAGTAAAATGAAATCCTTGACAACTTCAGTCTTTTCTCCATTCATCATGATATTGCTTACTGGTCCAGCTGGGAGGATTTTTGTTTTCTTTATGTTGAAGTGTAATCCACACTGAAGGCTGTAGTTTTTGATCTTCATCAGAAGTGCTTCAAATCCTCCTCATTTTCAGCAAGAAAGGTTTTGTCATCTGCGTATCACAGGTTGTTAATGAGCATTCCCCCAATCCTGATGCCCCATTCTTCATATAGTTCAGTTTCTTGGATTATTTGCTCAGCATACAGATCGAATAAGTATCGTGAAAGGATACAACCCTGACACACACCTTTCTTGACTTTAAACCACGCAGTATCTTGATCTGTGTACAGATTCATCATGAGCACAATTAAGTGTTCTGGAATTCCCATTCTTCACAATGTTATCCATAATTTGATATGATCCACGCAGTCAAATGCCGTCACTAAAACACAAGTAAACATCTTTCTGGTATTCTCTGCTTTCAGCCAGGATCCATCTGACATCAGCAATGTATCCCTTGTTCCAGGTCCTTTTCTGAATCTGGCTTGAGCTTCTGGCAGTTCCCTGTCGATGTACTGCTACAACCGCTTTTGAATGATCTTCAGCAAAATTTTGCTTGCGTGTGGTATTAATGACAATGTTCAATAATTTCTGCATTCGGTTGTATCACCTTCCTTTCAAATAGGCATAAATATTCATGTCTTCTAGTTGGTTGGCCAGGTAGCTGTCTTCCAAATTTCTGGGCATAAATGAGTGAGCACTTCCAGAACTGCATCCAATTGGTATTCCATCAATCCCTTAAACACAGTAGGGCATATTTTTCTTTGAGATATCATAGATCTGTTGTTGTTAGGTGCCACTGAGTTGGTTCTGACTCATAGTGACCCTATAGGACAGAGTAGAACTGCCCCACTGGGTTTCTAAGGAGGGGCTAGTGGATTTAAACTGCCAACCTTTTGGTTAGCAGTAGAGCTCTTAACCATTATACCACCGGGGCTCCATCATAGTTCTACTACCTTTAATTCATATAAGTACACTTTTATATGTTCGTTAATGTGGTCTTAGACTGCATTCTTTTTTTAAAAGTCATACTTCAACTGACAGTATATTTAAAGTTAAAACACCTATGTTTTACTTACTCAAGTTATTTTTATATTTGGAGAGGTGTATTTGTTTTCTTGCTTTTTGGTTTCTTTCTTTAACTAACCATAGGACAAAAATTTTATGGTTGTGAAAAAAAAGTATCTTGTATTAGTTAATGAACTTTTTCTACCTGTTAATTTTACAAGTATACCTTCTATGTTATTATATGTCATTAATAAAACATCTGAATAGTTCAAGTTAAAAGTAAGAACACTGAGATAGGAGGTATCCAATCAGTGTGACGTTGATTTATTTAACACTTTTTGTAAATCATATACATCTACTCCAGCTATATCTATTTGTTATATCTGCAAGGATACCATAAGAGGCATTGGTAAATTCCCCTGAATCTATGTCTCAACTCTGTAGTCATGTCATCTGCAGCCTTCTCAACTATGTCATTATTAGCCTTTTTACTGGTTTCTCTGCTTCCACTCTTAACCCTGTGGTCTATTTTCAATTTATAGAACAGAATATTTTAAACCAAAGTTTGGTCATATTGCCCTCTTTTCATAACTGTCTAAATGCTCTCTATTTCTCCCAGAGACCGGGTGCTTACTGTATAATGTCCTACCAGTTTTGTCTCACTGTTAACTCTCCAAACTCATCTTCTATTTTCCTTTTTATTTACTCGCTCTAGGTTTATCTGCCACCTGCTGTTCCCCAACTGGTACCTCCACCCCTGTAAGTGGTTTTGCAATAGCTCTTTCCTCTGCCAGGAATGTTCTTCCCCCAAATATCATTAGGTCTCACTCTAGCATGTTCTTGTTTTTGCTCAAATGGCTCCTTTTTAGTAAAACTTACCTTGACTAATGAATATGACACTACTATAACATGATTTTTTTTTTTTTTAATGAAGCTAAAAAAAAAATTGGGCAGAATTCCTGCCTTCTTGCCACAATTCTTTCTCAGAGAGAAAAAAAGTGTCAAAAATGGAGAAAAATATTACATCCAAAATACTAGGGCATTCTTGTGGCAGGTGCACACCATAAACTTTTTGCCTTGTTTCTATAAATGAAAAACCTTTCTCTGATTAGTGCCTGGGAAGTTTTCCATGTAGTGCTAGCTTCTCCATCTGAGAAAAGAGGAACCAAGAGATTTAAGAATAGAGCATAATTATAAGATGGATCTTCTCATAAGAATTAATTGCCAAAGTAATTTCTATGAGCTTAGATGGATACATTTGCATACGGAATGAAAACAGACAGAATTGATTTAATAATTGGCAAAATGTTGAGGGAGGTACCAGGCAGTGAGGGCCATGCTATAGTGTTAGGTCTTTAGAAAACACATTTTATAAATGATAATGATAGTTATGCTGATCCAGAAACTAGAAGCAGAGATTGACTAGAAGTTAATTTTAAGCTACCAAAAATGAAGTTATAAACAATATGACTAGATTAGTTCTAAGCATTGCCCCTTTGCTGCTATTTTGGTTTAAACGCATCCATGCTATGAGAACCAGCTGGAGGGTTTTGCGCTTGTGGGCTGAAATATTAGGGCTTTCTGTGTATGCTTTTATGATTATCAGAAGGAAATATGATAGCACCATTTTTAGCCTGCCATTATCTCTGATGGCTGTCATCCTCACACAATTGCTTGTACAGCATATGTCAGAAATAAGTCACCCTTGTCTAAAACAGCTATTTCACCAGGCGAATCTAGCTCTCCTGGTTGTATTCTGAATGTGGATCTCAAAATACTTTAAAAATAGAGAGCGAAAAACTAAAAAATGCAAATAGAGAAACCTTTAATTAGGAAAATGCTACAAGTAGACATATTACCCTTAATGTCGTTTAATGCAAACTATTACAGGAATGGTCACCCATACTTGCTTCTGTATAATAAAAGGATCAGGAAAGGGCTTTTGTTTGTTTACTTTTTTGTTTTGTCTTGTTTTTCCCACAACAGTTTTTGTGTATCTTATAGCCCATTTACCTCTGGTTAAGTGTTTGACTACTAACCAAAAGGTCGACAGTTCGAATCCACCAGCCACTCCGTGGAAACACTATAGGGCAGTTCTGCTCTGTCCTATAGAGTCGCTGTGAGTTGAAATCAACTCCATGGCAAAGGGTTTGGTTTTAGGTTGGTTTATAGCCATTTACCAAAAGCATCCATTTGCAATTCAAGAGAACCTTGTGCTGGCTAAGTTGTACAAGGTATTTTATCTGGGGACAAAATACAGCTGTCTAAAATCAAAGCTAGTTCCTTTTTCATTACAGTTAGTGATATTCTTGTATTGAAAATAGACTTGCTTAAAATTTTAAACAGTAATTTGAGTTTGGAGAGCATTTAGTTTTCAATGATTTCACAGTTTTCTCCAGTTCTTCTCTTTCCTGTTCTGAAACTACTAGGAAGAAAAAGCATACAAGATTTTTGTACCTCCACAGAACATTAACATAGCATTTGCTCTGTGACAGAAGTTCTATAACTATTGTGTAGATAACTGACAGCCGAGTAGTGGTAGTTAACTGAAGAAATAAGTAAATACATAATCCTTCCCAGCCTATTTTATATGCAGCAGTTATGGTAATCTCAAAGTGTAAAAAGGAGAACAATGTTCTTCTAAGACCCTTCTGTAGCTTCCCATTGCACATATACTAAAATATACTTTATTCCTTTATCAAGACCTACCAGATCTATACGAACTGACCTCTGTCCCACTCTCAAACTCATCTGGGTCACCAGTAACTAAGCTCTGAAACCAGGGGTGACCTTTCAATTATTCACCCAGACAATCTCTTTCTCAGCTCAAAGATTACTAAATGTTGTCATGTTGTTCTCTCAGTCTAGAATAATCTCTCTCCTTTTTTAGCAACCAAACCCTTCAGACTTTAGCCTAATGTCCTCTGAGGGTGCTGATCTCACCTAGCATGTCTGTCACATATAAGATAGCCCTTCCCTTTATTTTCTATTCCAGTGTCCTGTTTACATATCTTCCTGGAAATAGCAGATTTTTTTTTTTTTTAAATTGTGGCAAAAATATATGTAACAAAACATTTGCCAATGTAACAATTATCACATGTAGAATGCAGTGACGTTGATTATATTCATCCTGCTGTGCAGCCATTCTCATTATCCTCTTCCGAATTATTCCACAACTGTCAACAGAAACTTAAAAAGCCTAAAAACCTGCTGCCATCGAATCAATTCTGACTCATAGTGACCCCGTAGGACGGAGTAGAACTGCCTCATACAGTTTTCAAGAAGTGCCTGTTGGATTCGAACTGCTGACCTCTTAGTTAGCAGATGTAGCACTTAACCACTATGCCACCAGGGTTTCCAGCAGAAACTCGGGGCCCCGTAGATAATAATTCCCCTTTTCTTCATCCCTTCCACCGCCGGTAACCACTAATGAACTTTGGTTTCTATATACATGAGGAGCCCTTGTGGCGCTGAGGTTAAATCTGTCGACTGCTAACCGAAATTTCAGTGGTCTGAAACTACCAGCAGCTCCTTGGAAGAAAGATGTGGCAGTGTGCTTCCATAGAGATTTACAGTTTGGAAACCCTATGTGGTCACTATGAGTTGGAATCAACTGGACAGCAGTGGGTTTGGGTTTTGTTTTTGGCCTCTGAATTTGCATTTTTCATGTAAGTGATATCATACAGTATTTGTCCTTTCGTGACTGGCTTATTTCACTCAGAGTAATGTTTTCAAGTTTCATTCATATTGTGGCATGTATCAGGACTTCATTTCTCTTTATTGCTGAGCAATATTCAAGTGTATGCAAGTGCCACATTTTGTTTATCCATTCGTCTGTTGATGAACATTTAGACTGTTTCCATCTTTTGGCTATTGTGAAAAGTGCTTCAGTGAACATTGGTGTATCACATACCACCTTTTATGATATTTTATTGACTTGTTTTTGGTTTTTCTCATCATGGAAAAAATAAGCTCCATATCTATATAACCTGTTTAACCAACATTGAGTTCCTAGTCCTGGAACAAAGAAGATGACTAATAAATATTTGTTAAGTAAAATAGCGATAGACTTTGTCTTTATAATATTAATATTTTAATTATGAAAATTTTCAAACATACACAAATTTAGGGAGAATAGTGCAATATACATCCATGTATTCATCATCCAGATTTAAAAATTTATCAAGTTTTTGCCAATTTGCTTCATTTATATTCTTTTACACTTTCCTTTGATAAAATAGTTTAAAGCAAATTTAAGACACCATATCATTTGAGCATCCATTTCTAAAACATAGTTTAGTTGTCATCTCTAAAAAAATGTACATTTTCTTACAAAATCATCATGACATTGTCACATCTAACAAAATCAACAATAATCGTTTAAGGCTTAGCAACCTGCTTCCAAAAACAGCCATGAAAACCCTACAGAGCACAGTTCTATTCTGCAACATATGGGGTCCTTATGTTGTTGTTACTGTTGTTAGCTGCCATCAAGTCGGTTCTGATTCGTAGTGGCCCCGTGTACAACAGAATAAACACTGTCTGGTCCTGCACCAACCTCACAGTCATTGTTGTGCTTTAGCTCACTGTTGCCATGAGTTTCCATGGGTTGCCGTGGGTTGGAATCAATTACATAAAAAAAAAAAAAAAATTTTTTTTTTTTTTATAGCAACTGGTTAATTAATGCTTAGTCCAAGGTTATCAGCTCAGCTGCTAACCAAAACTCGGCAGTTGAAATCCGTCAGCAGCTCCTTGGAAACCCTATGGGGCAGCTCTACTCTGTCCTATAGGCAACGGTTTTGGGTTTTGATTTGGTTAGTCCAAAACCAAATTTCTGTGATTTTCTCATAAATATCTTTTTACAGGTAATTTGTTTAAATACATATTACATCAAGGCCTAATATTTACATTTATTTTTTGTATCTCTTAATTGTCCTTTTACCTACCTCAGTACCCACTCCTTTTGTTTCCCGCCACCTTTGACTTGTTACAGCAACAATATTGGAGGTCCTATAGTATGTTCCACATTCCGAAACTGTTTCTTTCTTTCGGCATCATTTAATTTGTTTTTCCAACCCCTCATCTGTCCCAATGGTGGATATGATCTCCAGAGACGTGGTTGTATTAAGGTCCAAATTTTGACAAAGCTGCTGCACAGAAGGCACTGTGTGTTTCCAGTTGCATCACATCGAAAGGCACAAAATGATTAGCTATCCTGACTCTAACGATGATGAAAGTAAAAAGTGGATTCGGATGCGGACGGCCTGGTTATTCAGATTTCCCCGCCAAACTTTTCTCTAATAGTTTAATTATTGGTGACTGTTACTGGAATCATTGCTTCATTAGGAAGCCAAAATTGAGAGTTTTCTACTTTTGTCATTTCCTGCAAATTTATTAGCTAAGATTATTCTGGTTTTTTAGTTGGTGGTAGTTTTGCTTCACTTGTTCATACTACCGGGCGGTGGGTGTTGCTGTTATCTAGATCCATTGAACATATTATCCCTTTTTTTTTTTCTCTGTCCTGTTTGGGCAGGTTAGTTTTCTGGAGGAATTTTGAGAAGGCTAAAAAAACAAAAAACAAACAAAAAAAATCTTAACATGCCTGCAGCGATAACCTCTACATGACCTTCATGCTTTAAAATCTCCCTTCACCATTCTTTTCTAAGTGCATCTCCCAGCCTTTCATTTCTGTTCTCTTTTTTTCTTCTCCAAAACATTTCTATTCCAATTAGCAATAGTTTTTCAGTTTTAACATTGAAGGGCAGAGCTGATTTTACATATTTAAACTGTGGTTAATTACACAGCTGTGTGACAGTTTTATAGAATCTTTTTGGGGGAAAACATAAAGCTTTCTTTTTCATTTAAAATAAAACTGTCTCCAAAGCAATTTATATTTATAAAGGGACTCAGAATAAGTTCTGGCTTTAGTCTGTCCCTAGATATTCCTTGAAGCCGATTCTCTCTGTCTTTTACTTACTTTTACTGGAAATAACACTTTGCTCTTCCCACTGATGGTCCTTGGTAGTGTTAGAAGTTAGAAGGGCCTCTTAAATTGCTTGGAACATATTCAACTTCTCAGGAGCTATTTTTACCAGTAAGATACTTTATATGTAGAGTTAGATTTATGATTCAGTTGTATCTGTATTGTAATTATTTGTATTCTTCAGGTATCACCAGCCTTTTATCTTGTTAAATTTTATGTAGGCTCTTACTTACCGGCACCCCTCTTCCACCTCCAACATGCTGTTCACCTTGGATGAGAACGCAAATGACTTTGCAGCTGAGATTCTCACCTCATCACAATTGACTTCTCTTCCTAGGAATTGAGCACCTGTGAGTTGGGCTTTTTGTGTCTAAACCAACCTAGGCACCCAATGTGTGAGGCCTGAAACTGGAGGTGATGAGAACAGCTAGAAGCATTTTATAATTGTGTCTTTAAACCGCCACTTTCCTAAAGGAATAAGTAAAGGCTATTTAAAGAGGTGCTTGGAATGTGAGGAAATTCGGTCATTTACTTTGGGTTTCAGGATCTCATCATACCTATCAGAACCACTTTTAGATCCCTTGATTCCTTTAGTCACATGCAAGTTGCTGGACTGTACATTTACATCTGCAAGATGCCAATAAACCTCACCAAATTATGGTAAATGATTCAACAACAAGGCTAATAAAAATCATCAAAGAAGAAACTTGGCTAGTATGCTAACATATTCCAGAAACAAAATATGAGTGAGTGGACTAAACCCATTGCTGTCGGGTGGACTAAATCCATTGCTGTCTAGTCGATTTTGGCTTGTAGTGAGCTTATAGAACAGAGCAGAACTTCCCGTGGGATTTCCAAGACTGTAACCTTTAGGGAAGCAGAACTGCCACATCTACTGCTACTTTCGGTTAGCAGCCAAGTGCTTAACCACTGCACCACACAATGGGCTAAAAAAAAAAAATCAAACCCGCTGCCATTGAGTCAATTCCAACTCATAGTGACCCTATAAGACAGAGTAGAGCTGCCCTATAGAGTTTCTAAGGAGCGCCTGGTGGATTCGAACTTCCAACCTCTGGGTTAGCAGCTGTAGCACTTAAACACTATGCCACCAGGGTTTCCATACACAATGGGCTAGTATAGTTAAATTGGAAGGGAAGATAAGGTGATAAATATAAGAAAAAGTAGAAATTTAGAAGTTTCAAGAGTATGCAATTGATTGAATGTGGAGGAAAATTGGAGAGGAATGAAACGAATCTATATACATTTATGGAAACTTTTTATGAAAAGAGTGACAAACACCCAAAATTATTAAAAGGAGACTTTTCTCTTTGATGGGCTTAATCAGGAGTTGTGTGTGCATGGTTTTTATTTATTTACCTATTTTTATTTACCCTTCTAATGTCCTGTTATGCTGAAAATAGCCCAAGAATGAGGTCAACTCAACACTCGCCTTTGCTCAAGGCTACATCCTGCAAATTAATTCTTCCTATAATTCTGGAGAGAAATAAATCAATTACCCTTGCTGAAGGGTGGCTGTCTTGAATGATCTTAGGAAAAACTCACGTCATTCTAATGCAATGCCTGAAATAATTTCAAAAAGTTAAGAGCAAGTAAGCACTAGTTTATGATTTTGTTCATCCCTACAAATGATATGCTTAATAGAGGACAACATTTATCACTAGGTATTTTCAAGGTCAAACTGACATTTCAGTAATTCTAAGAATAAAAGTCCTGTGCTATATTGTCTGAGGTGAAAGACTAAACCTTACCACTAGCATTAAAGGGACAATCATCTCTATGTTAGCATCCTAAATCTTTCTGAACTCCCTTCTCCCCAAAATTTCTTAACATATAGTGACTTTCTTAAATGAGAAGCTGAAGGATAGAGGGACACCAGACTAGGGACAAAGAAAGATGGAAATATTTTTTATTTATTTTAGAAGTGTAACCATCTACTAATGGTTAGTAAGTGCCCAGGGAAAGAAGCAAGAATTAAGTTAGTTCAGGCATTTAAAATAAATAAATAACTACAGCAGAAAATATGGGGGTGAGAGTGGAGACAAATTAAATATACAAAGTATACTATGGAAGGAGAAAGAAGGGATAGGAAGGGATTTCAAGCATGTGCTTGAATGAACTGCGGATTGGATAGAGTTGGTTTACAGCTAGACTAGAAAAAACTCTGACTTTAATTCTGAGGAAGCCTGGATATGTGGTTTTGATTCTTGCCTAAAATAAGAGCAGTGGGATTTCTTACGTGGGTTTTAAAGTCTGAAATTTCCTCGGTGGTCACCAGGGCCAGTTTGTTTGGTGATGTTTTTCAACTGGTGTCATCAGTTAGATAGTCTGGCTTGACTGAGTGACCAGAGGAGCATAGAAACCTCACTGAAAACTTCTGCCTTAAAGTCTGCCAAAGGCCAGAGGCATTACACAGATCTCCATAGTACAATCTGTAGACCAAGCAAGTTCACGAGAGAAGAAGATTCCCAGGAGCTAGTACACAGGCTAAGTCTTGCACTTTCAATGCTCGCCTGCACTCTCTTGCTGCATGTTATGGTTTGAAATGTGCACCACCTCCCCCCAAAATTGACTATCCTTATGAGGTCATACTGGAGTAGGGTGGGTTCTAATCCAGTCTGAGTGTTGTCCCATAAAATAGGAGAAGAGTCACAAAGAGACCGAGGGAAGACAGCTATGTGAGGACAGAGCTACGCTGCAGCTGTAAGCCAAGAAACGCCTTTGAGTACCAGAAGCTGAGAGGAACAAGAAAGGATCTTTGCCTAGTGCCTTCAGAGAGGACATGGCTCTGCTTCCACACTGAATTCAGATTATTTATCTCCAGAACAGTGAGACAATTAATTTCTGTTGTTTAAAGTCCTTCATTTTGTGGTACTTTGTTAGAGCAGAACTCGGAAACCTTTAGTAAAAGCCTTATATGGGTACGTCTGTGGACTCTTGTGAGTGCATTCAGATAGCAAAACTTGTGAAATCTTTGCAAAGATATTCTTGGAAAATGACATGAGGAAAGGGGAGAAAGAAACTAGGGTAAGTGGTAAGTAGAGTGAGAGTGGGGAAAAAAGATTGCTTTTTTTAGGCTTAGATATTGTAGCCTCTGTTTTGAACGGACTGTCAATTCACATCAGTTAAGCTCATGCCTGACTAAGAGTGATCACTGAAGACATTAGTAAGTAAAAAAATTGTTACTCTTGTTAGCTGCCTTCAAGTGGTCCCTGGCTCATGGCGACCCCATGTGTTACAGAGTAGAACTGTTCCATAAGGTTTTCTTGGGACCCCTGGTTAAGAGCTCAGCTGCTAACCAAAAGGTCAGCAGTTCAAATCTATCAGCCGCTCCTTGGAAACCCAATGGGCAATTCTGCTGTGTCCTTTAGGGTCACTATGAGTCAGAATTGACTGGACAGCAAGAGGTTTTTTTTTTTTTTACAGAAGCAGTTCACCAGGCCTTTCTTCCATGGAGCATCTAAGTGGGTTCAAACCACCAGTCTTGAGGTTAGCAGCCATTTGCAAACCACCTGCCCCACCCAGGCTCCTCCAGCACTGATTAGAATCTCTTATTTTAACTGATGTCTTCTTTGGTGCTACCAAAAATAAATAAATAATAAATAAGCCCTACTTATTGCTGAAGTATATGGCTGGCAATTGCTGCAGAGAAGGAGCAAGACACCAAGAATTTTTGGAAAAACAAACGGATTTTGTAGTACAGAGTCAGTGAAGAAGATGTTGAGTTTTCTGTCTTTCATGAGCCCTGATTCTTTTTATTTTCACCCAACTGAAGCATGAGTCACAAAAGTCACCTTATTGGCTCAGAAACCAATGGGAATTAGACTCAGATCATTTGAACAGACAAGCAGAGGGATTTCTGATTGGAAAACTTTTATAAGTCTGTTCTTTGGGTTTAGGTCTAAAATTATACGTTTCTTACCCTTCTGTTTTGGGGTGAGGGAGGCGTCTTTAAACCCCACATGATATATGCAGGCTAACCTGCCTTGAAAAATCAGACTTAAGGCCAGGTTATTAATGTTTGAATTAAGGCTGACAGATATTTTATTGTGACCCCATATTTCAGTGCCGTACTATTTCATTATGCCTTGGGCTGCACGTGATCCTGTATCTGAGCTTCATCAGACATTGTTCATCAATATTTGTAGCCAAAAGATTACCTTTTCCACATTTTCAACTAAATCAAAATAAATCCCATAATTTCCAAGTGAGCAACCAGCAATCCACTGAAAAAGAATGGCAGTTTTACTTTTGATCCTCCGGAGTTAATACCAAGCCAGGTAAACATTGCCATTGTTGGGTACCATGGAGTCGGTTCCGACCTAATAGAACAGAGTAGAACTGCCCCATAGGGTTTCCAAGGTGCAGCTGGTGGATTTGAACTGCCAACCCTTTGATTAGCAGCCAAGCTCTTAACCACTCTGCCACCAGGGCTCCAGCCAGATAAATAGATGATAAAAATCAAGCAAATGACAATACCCCTAATGTTAGACTACAATGAGGCAGAAGAAATATCAACTTTCTTTTTTCAGGTTTCCACTCATTCACATTCAAAGAGAGTGAGCAGAAGCATGCAAATCTCTTGAGTCCTAGTCTAGGAACTATCACACCGTCATTTCCACTGCATTCTATTGGCCAAATCAAGTCACAGGGCCAGGCAGGCCCAAGAGGAGGGGGTATTATTCTCTGTCTCTTGATATGAGAAGCCCGAAGTCATATTGCAAAGAGAATAGGAACACAGATCACTGCAGGATTGTGGTCATCTTTGCCATCTACCACACGAAGTAAATTTTTTTTACCACATGATGTAAATTCAAATAAAAATAAGTGACATGGGCATTATGTTGTTGGTGGTGCTGTTGAGTTGGTTCTGACTCACACTGACCCTAGGTACAACAGAATGAGACACTACCCAGTCCTGCGCCATCCTTACAATAATTGTTATGCTTGAGCCCATAGTTGCAACCACTGTGTCAATCTGTCTCCTTGAGGGCCTCCCTCTTTTTTGCAGACCCTCCTCTTTACCAAGCATGAAGTCCTTCTACAGGGACTGATCCCTCCTGATAGCATGTCCAAAGTATGTGAGACATAGTCTCACCATCCTTGCTTCTTGGGAGCATCTGGCTGTACTTCTTCCAAGACAGGTTTGTTTGTTCTTTTGGCAGTTCATAGTATATTCAATATTCTCCACCAATGCCACAATTCAAAAGCATCAATTCTTCTTCAGTCACCCTTAATCATCGTCCAGTTTTCACATGCATATGAGGCGAGTGAAAACATCATGGCTAGGATCAGGTGCACCTTAGTCTTCAAGGTGACATCTTTGCTTTTCAACACTTTAAAGAGGTCTTTTGCAGCAGATTTGCCTGATGCAATGCGTCCTTTGATTTCTTGACTGCTGCTTCCATGGCTGTTGATTGTGGATCCAAGTAAAATGAAATCCTTGACAAGTTCAATCTTTTCTCTGTTTATCATGATGTTCTTTACTGGTCCAGTTGTGAGAATTTTTGTTTTCTTTATGTTGAGGTATAATCCTTAGACTGTTGTATTTTTATGCAAATAATGGCACCTTGTATGTTTGTATGCCAACCTTGCCCTCCCCCGTATGAGAAGTCTACCCTTCTTATTTTTAAATTATTATGACATCAGCCTTCACTGGATAAACTACTGAAAATGAACCTCCAGAAAACATCCCCTGCTATTTTTAAGCACAAACTAATTATTACTAGCATATTTCTGTCTCTAGGTCCCATAAATTTGTCATCATCTGGGGCAAATTAAAATTGTATTGAGACACTTATGTTCCTTCCAGGTTAGCAGTCATGAAGTTGTTCTTTTGGTTATTCTTTCTGAAACTGGGACTGTTTAAAAAAAAAAAAAAAAACCCGTAGCCTCAAGTTGATTCCAACTCATAGCGACCCTACAGGACAGAGTAGAACTGCCCTACAGTGTTCCCAAGGAGCAACTGGTGGATTCAAACTGCTGACTTTACTGTTAGCAGCTGAGCTCTTAACCACTGTGCCACTAGGGCTCTGAAACTGGACAGTGTCTCCTTAACTGTCCATTTCATGACTGAGAACAGATGAAAATTTAACAAAATTTCAATGCAGATTTTCAAGATAATGGAAATACCACCTAGAAAGAAACTTTCTACTGCTACTAGAAATGAATAAGAACTATTCTAGAATTTTGCCTGGTCTGATTATCTCTTACCTGGTGAGTTTCTACCCTGGCTCTTGACCTGCCTCCACTTTAGAGGTCATCCCACCACTCTCCCAAAACTATCAGAACCCAGGTTCCTCTAAAATCAATATACAGAGACTGGGGCGGGGGGGACTATTCTCTTCTCTAGTTCCAAAATCCAGCCAACCCCTGCCTCAAGAGGATCAAGTTCTTTTGAGAATTATTGATAGTAGGAACATTAATTCCATTGCAGAGACTCTCCAATTATATTCCACGATGTGAATTATTATTCCCAAACAAGAAAGTCACGATATGGTTCACAAAATTAATTGATTTAGCTTTAAAGACACAACAATGTATATAGTCACGATTTGCCGCTGCATCATGAGTTCAATTCCTTTTTCACCATCTTTCCTCCACTGACTGTGCTCCTGATCTCAGGTTATAAAATCCTTGGGTAAGAAAACACAGAAATCTGCCAAGAGCAAGCAATAATTTTTCAGGCAACGGGTAGTCAAAGTTCAGATTCAGACAATATAATTTTCATAACTCCCATGGAGGGAGAGTTTTCCCATTGGTATACTAAATTCAAATTACTAAAAAGAATATTTAATATCTCATTCTGAAACATCTCCATTTGCCTTTGTTTATGGCATTTGAAGACTATTCCAAAAATAATAGATAATCGAACAAACAAAATTGCTTAACAGAGTAGCTCTTTTTTGAACAAAAGGAAGGGCCTGTCCCAAAGGCAAAAGTTGGAATTTGTTATCCACACTAGGAAGCAGGAACTATTTAAAATTTTCAAAATGTTAGTTTTTCCCCTAGTTTTTAAAAAGTCTTGCCTTTCAATAATAGACATCCTGTCTGAATAGATTATGAAGAATTTTTTTTTAGTGACCCTCTGTGTCATTTTCCTGAATATTTCCCAGAGAAGCTGATACTACATTTTAAGAGTTAGGCTCCACTTGGTAGTAGCATGTTAGTAATTCCCATGAATATTTTTAATTAATCTTATATAAACTACAATAAAAATTGAAAAAAAATTCTAAAGATATATTTTCATTTCCCCTGAACATAGAAAAATCTATAATCTCTGGATATGGATACATACCCCTCCTCTAGAATTGTTCTACCTCATGTGCCTTCATAAAGAGAGGAGTCTGTCCCCTGCATCTCTCCTATTTTCAGAATTCAGCTTTAGGAAATAAATATGAGGAAGGAAGCTACAACTTTTAAGCTCCACATAGAAAATATATTCTCAGAGAAAAACACCCAATTTGATTGTGACAAAACATAGGAAGAAAAAAGTTTAAACATTATATTCCAAGAAGACAAAATTAGATTCAATGAGTAGGTATTAATGTGACATAGAACTAATTGAGATCGTTTTAATTTTGAATATCTGTTTAAATAAACTGAGAATTAGTAAATAAAGATAGCCCTCAAAGTAACAGGCATGAAGTAGAAATCAGCTCTCTCATAAACGCTGTTCCAGAACGCATAGCATTCTATTTCCTCTGTTTGAACAACGTATATCTCGGGGAGTGCTTTCATAAGAAAGATAGCTGAGGAGACTTCTCCCACCAAAAGAACATTGTTGTAACTCTCTCCTGGGACAGAAGGTAACATTGGGCAGGTTTGAGTTTGGGTCAGCTGGGAAAGTGGGAACTACATGTTACCCAATCACTAAGGCAAAACTGGTGTTGCAGAAACTGGCCTAGGCATCAAAGTTGAACATGTATTCATCAGGAAATATTTACCGAATGTTTATTATGTACGAAAATTGTTGTTAGCTAATAATGCCATGTCAGAAAGAACTGAACAGTTTTTGTTTGCTTGCCTTTTTTTTTTTAATAGTTGCTAGGGGTTTTCTTTCCAGAGATTCTATAGACCTGAGGCTGTTTCTTTGCTTTAATATTTTTAAATGGTCTACACATTATTTCAATGGCTACCCCTGATTAGACAGCACTGAATTAAACAAAAAACAAACAAACAAAAAACAAAAACCCATTGCCATCGAGTCGATTGTGACTCATAGCAACCCTATAGGACAGAGTAGAACTGCCCCATAGAATTTCCAAGGAGTGCCTCGTGGATTTGAACTGCTGACCTTTATGGTTAGCAGTTCTAGCTCTTAACCACTACGCCTCCAGGGTTTCTAGCACTGAATTAGTAAATAATATATAATTAGCCACAGTAGCAAACATAAAAATAATAACAAAAACAACAACATATAATGAGATAGTTCTAAATACTCAACATGTGAAATGTTTGTGTTAAGTTAAACAGATGTCAAGAATGTTCTTTAGGTAATAATTTTAATCTAATGATCAAATGAGAAAAGGTACCAATATGTGCTTCAGAAAGCTAAATCTGTTGTTAGCAAGTCAAATGACGCAGACATCGGCACCCACTGGTGAATGCTGGTGCTTTGTGAGTTATAGAGCTTAAGAAGAAAGAGCCTCAGGCCATCAGGACTGAAATAACATCTGCTAATGCCCACAGAGGCTTTTGAAACTTTAAAAATATTATTAATCTTACCTATTTTTGTTGCGGATGATCTCTAAAAGAGAAACAAACAATTATTCATTTCCTTTCTGAACTAATTTGGAGGGATGTTGGCTTGCTATTGTTAGCTGCTATTGAGTTAGCTCCTGACTCATGGCTACCCCACACACAATGGAATGAAATGTCGCCTGGAGCTGAGGGTTAGACATTTGTGGACCACAAGGCTTTCATTGGCTGATTTTTGGAAGTAAAATGTCGGGCATTTTTTCCTACTCTGACTTAGTATGGAATCTCCGCCGAAACTTTGCTATTCACCATCATAGCAGCCCACTGACAGATGGGTGGTGGCTGTGCATGCAGCCCATTGGCTGGGAATCAAACCTGGGTCTTCCACATGGGAGCGTCTATTGAACCACCAATAACCTGCTGGCACTGCTAAAAACCCAAAACCAAACCCACTGCTGTTGAGTTGATTCTGACTCAGAGTGACCTTGTAGGACAGAACAAAACTTCCCGAAAGGGTTTCCAAGGCTGTAAATCTTTACAGAAGCAGATTGCCACATCTCTCTCCCTCTGAGCAGCTGGTGAGTTCGAACTGCCCACCTTTTGGTTAGCAGCTGAGTGCTTTAGCCACTAGGTAATCAGGGCCCCTCCAGCACCGCTAAAGCCCACTTTAATTGTGTCTCTTGAAGCAAGACGAATAATAATGTTTTATCATTGTATTTTGTAGCTTTTGTATCCTCAGTCTGGTGTGAAATATGGGTTATTGCATGTACTTTTTTTCTGAAAGCATAAATTAGGATTTAGAAATGTTAAACATTGGAAGTACTTGCAAGTTTAAGTAGACATTTTTTATTCAATTGTTTATATTATCCATGTAAATTAATGATTGTCAATGAGTAGATAAAAGTGAAAGGCAGAGTTGGGGAGCAGTGATACAACATGCAAATTTGTTTGTAGTGTAAGTACCTGCCAACATGTCCCTTTAATTTGAAGATTAAATGAGCATAAAGTTTACTGTTCAAACCAAGTAATAGTCTTGAAGTTAATTAGCATGAATTTTAATACAGAGCTCAACTTCAAAATGATTTTAGGCATTAGCAAGTGGGTTTTCCAGTTCAGCTCTCACACCTCTTAACCAGATATGCAACCACTTTTATTTAAGACTGGCCTCACTTACTACACCATCCCTACTACTTATTATGCTTAAAGATACTAGTTTAATGGGGATTTTTTAAAAGTAATTCAGATTACTGAGTGATTTTGAAATATAAATAATTAGCAGGCTTAGAACCCTTACATAGAAGTGAGTAGATTTAGAGAAATAAAAACCTGATCTCATGAAACATCTGATAATAATAATTATAAACTACTACTGATGAACTGGAAACCCTGGTGGCATAGTGGTTAAGAGCTATGGCTGTTAACCAAAAGGTCAGCAGTTCGAATCTACCAGGCACTCCTTGGAAACTATATGGGGCAGTTTTACTCTGTCCTATAGGGTCTCCATGAGTCGAAATTGACTTGACGGCAACGGGTTTGGGTTTTTTTTTTGTATTGATGAACTGATGAGCATATTTCAGATCCTACGCTAGATGTCTCATACATTTAAAGTCATTTAATGATTTCAACACTTGTGAAGAGTAGCTGCTGGGGGCAGTGGTGTTTCAATGGTAGAATTCTCACCTTCCTCGTGGGAGACCCTCCACCAGTGGAGATTTGTGCGTTACTGTGATGCTGAACATCTTTTCCATCATTTCTTTCCACAGATTGGATTCCCGTATTTTCCATCTGATGATGTCCACATGTACAGTCAGTTTATGTTGTTGAAAAGAGGTATTTGCAGTGAATAAGTCATTGGTCTTGCAAAGTTCTATCATAAGATCTCAGGAGTCATTTCTATCACCGAGGCCATATTTTCCTACTGCAGATGCTTCTTTGTTTCCAATTTTCCCATTCCAATAGCCAGTAATTATCAATACATCTTGACTGCATATTCAGTCAATTTCAGACTAAGAGTTGGTAAAAATCTTCAATATCCTCATCTTTGGCATTAGTGGTTGGTGACTAAATTTGAATAATAGTTACATTAACTGGTCTTCCTTGTTGATGTATGGATATTATCCTATCATCGGCAGCATTGTACTTCAGAACAGACCTTAATATGTTCTTTTGGATGATGAATGAGATGCCATTCCTCTTCAATTTGTCATTCCCAGCATGGTAGACCATACATGATTGTCCGATTCAAAATGGCCAATACCAGTCCATTTCAGCTCACTAATACCTAGGATATCGATATTTATACATTCCATTTCATTTTTGATGACTTCCAAGTTCCTAGATTCATACTTCATACATCCCATGTTTCAATTCTTTTTTTTTTATTAACTTTTATTGAGCTTCAAGTGAACGTTTACAAATCAAGTCAGTCTGTCACATATAAGTTAATATACATCCTACTCCTTACTCCCACTTGCTCTCCCCCTAATGAGTCAGCCCTTCCAGTCTCTCCTTTCATGAAAACTTTGGCAGCCTCCAACTCTCCATGTTTCAATTATTAATGGATGTTTTTAGCTGCTTCTTATTTTGAGTCATGCCGTATCAGCAAATGAAGGTCCTTAAAGCTCTACTCCATCCATGTCATTAAGGTTGACTCTATTTAAGGTGTCAGCTCTTCCCCAGTTGTATTTTGAGTGCCTTCCCACCTGAGGGACTCATCTTCTGGAACTATATCAAACAGTGCTCTGCTGCTATTCAAAAGGTTTTCATTGACCAATTTTTTAAGCAGTAGACCACCAGGTCCTTCTTCCTGGTCTGCTTAGTCTGGAAACTCTGCTGGAACCTGTCTACCATGGATGACCTTGCTGGTATTTGAAATACTGTGGCATAGGTTCCAGTGTCAAAGCAACACACAAGCCACAAAAGTACAACAAACTGAGAGATATGTGGTGGTCTAAATGGCTAGAAACCATAAAGGTTCCAAAGACAGAAGTTTTAATCCTAATTTTTTGGGCAGGGGAGGAAGGGCATATTCCTTCCTGCATAGATGTTTACTTCCAGCTGCCTATTGGCAATTGCATTTTTTTTCACTTCATGAGTGCTGAACTGCCTGTGTTACTTAGAATGTTGTGTCTGTGTGTGTGATTAAGGGGGCGAGAGGTGGTTGGACAAAAGGAAGCAGAATGCTAAGGTTAAGAATCAACCTTCCTCAATTCCTACCACTGTATTTTCACATGGTAAGTAGGAATTCAGACAGTTTCCTGGCAGAAAAAAACTTCCCCCCCCATTAAAAATGAGTAAACTATTATCTACACTTAACACAGGCGCAGTGTTTCTTTGCAGATAAGAGTTTCTCTATGAATAATTTGTATGACTCTGGGAAGGCACTAATGAGACAGGCCTTGGGCTGGCAGTTTCATGACAGGTGAAGAGCTTCCTCCCTTGGCGGAGGTAGCATTTCGAGTTACAGTGGCCTGTTTCTGTTATATTTCTGCTTGTCATTGGCCACGTAGGTGTTCATAGAGTTATTCTATTGAAGCAAAGTTTAAATTTTGTATGGAATTATTCAGACCTTCTATCTCCCCAAATGACTCTTTTTTTAACCTGGTTTTTCAGAAAATCTTCATTTCCTATTTCTGTAATCTTCTACTAAACAGACTTCTTGGGCCATTCAGAGGGTAACAAGCCTTTGGGAGTATATAAATTAAACAGTCAGCTTCTGGCTGACCTAGTGATATAAACATTTAATAGTTATCATCTCATTAAAAAAAGGACATGTACTTGAAAGAGAACTGACTTTTGTCCTCTCACTTAAACTTTTGTTGTTGACAGGTCTAAAAGAGTTCCCCTTTGTGGTCCTTACTTTCTGTACCACTGGAGTGGGGGAGTATATACAATCTTATAAATAACATCTTTCAGCATTTAAAGGCTACTGGACACTGTGCTAGCCACTTTATGCTTTATGTTGTTTTATTTAGTCTCTACAGCCCTGCTCTGTGACTACTCTGAGTCATTACTTATATTCTCAGCTTACGGATGAGACACTGACGCTCATTTAACTTGATCAGTTTCACAGGTTTCCTACTTGAACCGTCTTCTAGTGACAGGACTTGTCAGGGTTCTTAATTAACCTTGGGCCCAAAGACCACTAGCAATTCAAGATAGAATAGTGTTTCAATAAAATTGGTTTTATTTCTAATCGTATGTATACGATAGTATGAATTTGCAAACATTTACATTAATTTACAAAGAAGACCACAGCCTTCACCAGACTGCCACAGATGTGCGTGGCACCGAAGTTTAGCGTCTCTGATGGTGATCTGATTTTCCTCGATGTCTCCTTTCTGGGGGGCATTATTTCCCAATCTTATAAAATATTTTATCTTATCCAGTACCTCTGTATAATTCTTGTGTTTCAGGACCATGGTTTGCTCTTTAGAGACTCTTTCATATTTTTAAGACCCAATCAATTCTGACTCCTAGCAACCCTATGTATAGGACAGAGAACTGTGGATTCAAACTGCCAACTTTTTGGTTAGTAGCCTGAGCTCTTAATCACTGTGCCACCAGGGCTCCTTTTTAAGACAGGTAGTATTTAAAGGTTAGTATCGGGTCTGGGTATTGGGTCACTATGAGTTGGAATAGACTCGATGGCAACAGATTTTTTTTTTTTATGATGTCCATGGGAACCCTGGTGGCGCGGTGGTTAAGAGTTTGGCTGCTAACCAAAAAGTTCGGCAGTTTGAATCCATCAGCTACTTCTTGGAAACCCTATGGGGCAGTTCTGCTCTGTCCTATAGGATCGCTATGAGTCAGAATCAACTTGAAGTTGTGATTTAGTAACTATAACAATGTATATTCAATAGCAAATAGTAAGGATCCATTTTATCCAGAAGTACCCCGAAATTAAACAACTTCCCATCTTTTCCATCATTCAGTCTTCCAAGAACAGGCAGCTTATAGCTGACACATGTTTAGTGTCTCACCATTGATAATGTGTATATGATAATATATCATGATGAACAGTAATGCTTTTGAATGTTTCTACTCAGTATTTTATGGTCAGAGTAAGAGTTTTGTATTGTAGCACGTAAATACTTCAAGAGTGAGGTAAATTCTATTGTGTTAATGGAACCGTCCCTGATTCTTCTACTTAGAAATTTATTCCTCCTTCCCTTAACTTTTGTGACTGTACTTTACACTTCATCTCTTATGAATCTATGTTATAGTTACACAAGTTATAGCACAGTGTTTCTTCCCTGAAGGTCAGGTCATCTTTGTACCTTCTGGTTTCTAGGATAGTGTCTGACTCATTATAAAATTTAGTCAGTTTTTGTTCATGAAACTTGAGTACCTCATTGCAGCTAACAGACCATACCAGCTGTGACAGCTTTGTTTCATGATGTTCTCAACACACACTGATTACAGAGAAAGTGTTTATTCAAATGGAAAGAAATTACATGAGGGCATTTTCATCAAAGGAATGAAGTAAGTAATTTCCCCATCATTAACTCTAATCATATTTGGTTTCTGATTATCTCTTCTTCCTAGGATTCTTATTTTTCCAAGTACTGATGACATTTCAGTCCATTTCAACAAAGACATTTATTGAGTTTCTACTAAGGGAAAGAAATTATGCTAAGCTCCGTAGGACTCATGAAAATTCAAGGAGCTTAAAATCTAAAACAAAGGCTATACATGTAGACAAATAACTACACCACGGAGTGAAAATCATTTATTCGATCAATAGTTATTGAGTGCCACCTATATGTGAGGTACCGTTAAAAGTTCTTGGTAAAGCTGCCTAGGGTGCTCCGTGGTTCCGCAACTTGTGTACTGTACAACTCCAGGAAAATTCAAGTCATTGTAGATTTGTACACAAAAGCAAAAAAACCCTTGTACAATGGTGACAATTTTCCAGCAGATGGCTAAAAAGTGTCTTGAGCAAGAAGCACCTTTAAAATATTTGCATAATCATCTTTTAAAGTGACACTTAATATATGTTAAGGAACAAAATAGATCTAATTCCTGCTCTCATAAGTCTGACATCCTAAGGGGAAGTTAGACTATAAGCAAAAAACCCAAAATACGAAGTATATCAGATGGGGTTAAGCATTAGGGAATGAAATAAACAGTGTCAGAGGTTGGAAAGTGATGGAGCAAGAGAATGGCTTACTCTGTTAGATTGGATGGTGAGGAAGGGCCTATGTGACAAGGTGGTGTTTTATCACAGATCTGATTGATAAGGACAGCACATGGAGATATCTGGAAGAGGAGAGTATCACGGAGTCAGAGTAGAATATACAGCAATTCAGAGAGAGGAGCATGCCTGGTGCCTGTGAGGAGTAACAAGGAGGCCAGTGTTGCTGAAAATGAAAGAACAACGTAGGGGTGGTTGAAATGATGTCAGAGAAGTAGCCTGTGGCCATACCTTGTAGAGTTTGCTAGTCATGGTAGGGATGGTGAACTTTATTTTGAGAGTGATGAAAAGTATTGGAGGATTCTGAAAAATTAGAGGGGGAGAAAAAAACTTAGTTGTGACCTAGTTTTGAAAAGACCCTCATGGCTTTTTTTATGAAGCAATTTGTAAATGAGAACTTCTCAATTTTCCTAAAGGTCTTCAATTTTTATTCTGTTACATAAGCTTTCAAGAAATTCACTAGATTGCTTCTGACTGGCTACTATGGAACTAAATCATATAAGGTAGAAATATATTAAAATATTATTAATTAAATTATTTCTTTTTGAATAAATATTAAGCCCATCTTAAAACAGAAAAGCTGTTTTGAAGATTTTAAGTTCCATTTAGATGGCAGATCTGACATGCTAGTTTTCGTCCTTAGCTATTTCTTAAATGGAAGTACTACATTAATTTGGACATGCTACAAGTTACTGAGTGAGCAAAGCGAGTTCGTATCCCTGAAAATAATGACCACCATGAAAGAATATTAGTATTTCAAGTCTGTTATCTGTTAATCACTCTTCAAATCAATCAGACCTCAGCTCTTCAACTCTGCCTAATGACCAATTCTCTTAAAGGAGAGAAATCCAGGCTCTTATTTGCCAAAATTAAAATGAATCATAAGTTTAATTTTTCACTTTGGGAAATATCAACACTGTAAGATTTGGAGTATCAGTTTATTAGAACATTTTTTAAACATTGCATCTGGGAGACTGTCAGCTTGCTTCTTGCAATGTGTCCAACAGACTATGAGGAACTGAAACCTACAGTCCAACAAGCTGTAAGAAGCTGAATCTTACCAACAACGATTTGAGTTCAGAAACATAACTCCCCCGATTAAAACTGAAAGCCTCTGAGGTTGAGGACCCAGTTAGCTGTGCTCAGATTACTAGCAGAAACTCTGAGATAATAAATGGGTTTTTTTTCAAGCTGCTAAATTTTGGAGTAATTTGTACATAGCAATATAGAAAACTAATACATGTCACCTACCCCGTTGTTGTTGTTGGGTGCCATTGAGTCAATTCTGACTCATAGCAACCTGATGTGACAGAGTAGCAGTGCCCCATAAGGTTTTGTTGGCTGTAATCTTTAAGGAAGCAGATTACCAGGTCTTTCTTCCAAGGAGCTGCTGGGTGGATTCAAATTGCCAGTCTTTTGGCTAGCAGCCCAGCACTTAACCATTGTACCACCAGGGAGTCTCACTTACCCCTGCACAGAGATGAACTTCGAACTGGATCCCAGAAGGGAGTGAAGTTGGTATCTGTTTTAATAAGGATTGCAAAATCAATCATCACTTTAGTTATCTGCATAGTGTTAGGGTTCTCTAAATCAAATCTTTAAAGCCAAAGTGAAAAGATACCTAGTATGTGGTAGCAGACTAAATGACATCTCTGGCCAGGAATATTGAGTGTCTTTTCCCCCAACACAGATATCTTAATAAAATGACGTTGCCACTTTGACATATTGACATTTTCTCTACCCTTCCTGTAACTTGCAAGCCCAGCTGAAGAAGAAAAAATGCCAAATATTTTTAGAATTTTATGAATTCTAAGCACCTAGAAGTACTTGTTTGTAGGGGCCAGGGCTGTTTAATAAACTAGCTGATAAAGAAAAAGACCTGTAAATAAGGGTTATTGTGTTTTCATTCAGTTCTATACACTGATGGCTCAAGACAGACAATGAAAGACAAAATTTGGCAGATTGGCAAATTACTCATTGACTCTAAAGAAAATTAAGCTCCTTGAGCTTGTCCTGGTTTTGAATCTTTGCTTATTGGATTCTGTTCCTTTGAGGGAATAATAACCTATGATGCTCTGTCAGCAGAAAAGGAAAAGAAAAAACATTAACCCATCGAGGTTGAAGGATTACCTGTGCAGTAGAGATAAGGACCAACAATGTGATCTGATCTCAATGTGACAGAATAAGTGACTTCCAATGTGATATGGGGTGATTTGAGAAGGAGTCAGAGAAGTCCTTATGCCAAAGCAGTACCTGCTGTGCTCATTCTACCACCATTATGACCACGGTATTATGGTCTTTCAGGTCATAGCCATGAGCAAAGGACTGTCATCAACACTAAAAGCACACAGAGTAATGAGGCCTCGTAAATCACAATTCTGCTATACAACTTTTAAAGCCACACATGCACATTCACATTAAATCCACACCTGAATGCTCATGAACTATCTTTTCTGGTTGGCTCATCATTAAACTCACATGCCCCAGTACAGAGTGGGAAAGCATCTTAAAAGACTAGAAAAACTGAATATATGGTAGCATTGATGGTTGTATCCAAAATCAGCTTCAAAGGACTCAGTAAGGCTTCTTTGAGAGTGTAAGGGCACATTGCCCATTTCCAGGTTCTCAAATCTCAAAGTTATGCTGAGAAAAAAATCTTTGTGGGTACTTACTCTTATGGCTGAGAAGTGATTTTTGGCTATAAAATACAAAATGCTTACCTTGGAAATTATCCAGTTGACTAGACAGCAAGTCCACACCATTGTCCAACGCCTCAGAGCATCTGTAGCATTTGTTAAATAAATTATGATTTCTATGATCCAAATGGATATTACCTACTAATAGCCTTAGTAAAAAAAAATTCCACTGTGTATGACAACTTGTTACATAAAGGCTGTCTCCATAAATGGATTCGGATGGATTTTTGTCTTTGATTGGTTTGCTGAGTTAAACGGCCCAATACTTTGAGTCTGCATAATCTATGCTCAATTTGTAATTTTTTTTCCCCCAGCCTAGGAAATGAAGTCTCAATTAGAATTCAGAAATTCTGTCTTTGCCTTGAGACTCTTCTACCTTGTAGAAAGCCAGCCTTCCAGGAACTTTGAACCATTCAGGAAGTCATTAACTTCTTTATGAAGGGACGCTTCAATAGAAAGAAGTGTTTATTCTTTTATGAGAGAGAAAGAATCAAACATTTGAAGATATCTTAAGCAAAACACTATGGGGCAGTATGGGAGAGACAGTATTTGATTTAAAATAATACAAACTGTCACAACATTGATGGTGATAAATCTGCAAAAGCAAAGAGAAATTAAAGCTGCAAAAGCAAAACAAAAACAAAAACCCAAGGTACAGAAGAGGTCAGGAAGAAATTTTACTTTTTTTTTTTATACCTTGGTGATAGGTGAAGCGGAAAAATAATCTTACTTGAGAATCTATAACCAAAAGCAGGCACACGAATTTCTGGTCTTAATTCATTTTACGTATGAGATTCAAAATAATCTCAAGTGGATAATTTAGTCTAACTTCATGCTGGCTTTAAGAACCAAGGTAGCCTTCAAATGGAGACTTCAATTTAAATTGGTCTCAGATTATTCATGGCCCCAGGTGACTAGCAGAAACAACAGGAATCCACCCCAGAGGAACACAACCTTAACCAAGGCCAAAAGCAAACCCACAGATGAAATTCCAAGAAAAATTATCAGCCCAGAGTAAAGTTAATTGAAAAAAAAAAAAGAACAGGAAAGCAAACAAACAAAAACAAAAACTCATAAGAAAATAATGTAACAGGAGTGAAAGCTAGCCAAAAATGCAAAACAGCGGACTCACACATGCAAAGCCTTGAGATATTGAAACCATAAGTCACAGAATATGAAATGACCTTATTTAATATGCTTAGAGAGAGAGAGATGAGAAGCTTGAAAATATGGCCAAGAAACGAGAGACTCCAGAAAGTCAATATGCAGACGTGAACACATACTAGGACTTACAGAATTAATTAAATAACTAAATCTCCTTGTGAAGAGCCACGCACACTAATCACTGCATAGAACACCAAGGTAACACTGTAGTGCAAAGGGGAAAAGATTTTTTTTTATTGTTTTGTTTTTGATATGTTGATGAGACAGTTGGCTACCCATTTGGAGAAATATACGTCTGGACTTTTTTCAGACATTGTAACAAAAATCAGTGTCCGATATTCAGTAGATCTAAATGTGAAAGGCAGAACAAGAAAACTTCCAGTAGAGAATATATAAATTGTATTGGGACTGTGAAACACTTTGTAAGCAAGAAACAAGAGTTCTATCACAGTGAAAATGATTGATAAATTTCTACAATAAAATCAAGAACTTCTATTGATTACTGTAGAAAGAATGAAGAGGCATTCTAGAGCCTGGGAGGAGATAGTCACAAAACATATATTCAACAAAAGATTTGTATACAGAATATGTAAGAATTCTTATGAATCAATAAGGAAAACACAACAACATCAACAACAAAACTGATTTAACAAATAAGCTAAAAAGTTGAATAAGTTTACTGGAGAATACATCGAAATGTCAATAAATATATGGACAGGAATTCTGGCTTTACTTCGGGGAGGCTTCTGTTCTACTTCTTGTTCTGGATGCTGCTTTCAGTTGACTGCTGACTCTGTGGAAATTCTTTGGATGATACATTTATGATTTATATGTTTTTAAAATGCATGATAAATAAAAGTTTGTTCAAAATTATAATAAATACATACAAATCTCCTCTCACCACCCCCATTTACATCCATCTAACTAATTCAAGAAATTTGAAAAACAGCTACCTGGCCAATCAACTGGAAGAGATCCATATTTGTGCCCATTCCAATGAAAGGTGACCTAACAGAATGCAGAAATTAATGAAGAATATCATTAATATCACATGCAAGTAAAATTTTACAGAAGGTATTTCAAAACCAGTTGCAGCAGTACCTTGACAGGGAACTGCCAGAAGTTCAAGCAGAATTCAGAAGAAGACATGAAAACAGGTATATCATTGCTGATATCAAATGGACCTTGGCTGAAAGCAGAGCATACCAGAAAGTTGTTTACCTGTGTTTTATTGACAGTGCAAAGACAATCAACTGTGTGGATCATAACAAATCATGGATAACATTGTGAAGAATGGGAATTCCTGAATACTTAATTGTGCTCCTGTAGAATCTGTACCTAAACCAAGAGATAGTCGTTCAAACAGAACAAGGGGTTGCTGCGAGGTTTAAAGTCAGGAAAGGTGTGATTTAGAGTTATATCCTTTCACCATACTTACCCAGCCTATATGCTGAGCAAATAATCTGAGAAGCTGGACTGTATGAAGAGGCACCTGGCATCAGGATTGAAGTAAGGCTCATTAACAACCTGCAATATGCAGATGACACAACCTTGCTTGCTGAAAGTGAAGAGGACTTGAAGCACTTACTTATGAAGATCAAAGACTCCAGGCTTCAGTATGGATTACACCTCAACCTAAAGAAAACAAAAATCCTCATGACTGGACCAGTAAGCAACATCATGATAAAAGGAGAAAAGATTGAAGTTATCAAGGACTTCATTTTACTTGGGTCCACAATCAACACCCAGGGAAGCAGCAGTCAAGAAATCAAATGACATATTGCATTGGGCAAATCTTCTAAAAAAGACCTGTTTAAAGTGTTATAAATCAAAGCTGTCATCTTGAGGACTAAGATGCTTCTGACTCAAGCTATGGTATTTTCAATCACCTCATATGTATGCAAAGTAGGACAACGAATAAGCAAGACTGAAGAAGAATTGATGCCTTTGAACTATGGTGTTGTGAAAAATACTGCCAGAAAACAAACAAATCTTTCTTGGAAGAAGTACAGACAGAATGCTCCCTAGAAGCAATAATAGTAGACATTGTCTCACATACTTTGGACTTCTTATCAGGAGGGACCAGTCCCTGGAGAAAGACCTCATGCCTGGTAAAGTAGAAAAAAAAATAAATTAATTAATTTTTTTATTTTTAAAGTAGAGGGTCAGTAAAAAAGAGGAAGACCTTCAGTGAGATGCACTGACACAGGGGCTGCAACAATGGGGTCAAGCATAACAAAGATTGTGAGGACGGCACAGGGCCAGGCAGTGTTTTGCTCTGTTATACATAGAGTTGATATGAGTTGGAATTGACTGGAAGACACCTAACAACAACAAGACATAATTCTTAAGGAGCCCTGGTGATGTAGTAGTTAAGCATTCAGCTGCTAACCAAAAAGTTCTTGGTTTGATCCCACCAGCTGCTCCATGGAAGAAAGATGTATCAGTCTACTTGCATAAAGATCACAGCCTTGGAAACCCTATGGGGCAGTTCTACTCTGTCCTATAGTGTTACTATGAGTTGGAATTAACTTGATGGCAATAAAAATTGGAAAGTAATTCTTTCATTTCTTCCAGATTTCCTTCTAACTATTTTAACTCAGATAAGCAGATGATCCATAGCCGGATGCACAGCTGTTCAGACAGCCTTGTATACAGCAGGGCTTGAACAATGTGATCTTTTATGGCTTCTAACCTCTGGTGATGCTAAGAATGGGCTACTTGCCCTAATTACTACACTGTTACCATTTGCTACACCTTACAACTCCTAAGTGCACACCTTTCCAAACAACTCTGGTCCAATGCTTTACCATTTTAAAAATAAATTTCCACCAAGATCTTCACACACCATGGAAAAAAATATTAATTTAATCCCCATTTTCTAAACAAGAAGCCTGAGAGTCAACATAATCAAAAGATTTCTTCAAGATCGTTCAGCTAATATGTAGTAGAGAACTTTGCATTTAGTCATGGGCATTTTGTAAAAATTCTTAAGTCATATCTGCATACTCCCCACAATATTTTCTTAGTTGACTGGAATATTCTTAAAGACAAGATTCATGTCTATTTATTTACTGTCCCTCTGCAAAGTATCATACAGCTTTCAACATGCCGTAGGCAATCAATAACTGCTTATTGAGAGATGGTAGCATTGTGCAGTCTTGTTAGTATTTGCTTACATAAAAGCATATCATTCTAAGCAAACACCTGGATAATTAAAAAACATCATATAATTTCCACAAGATGTCTCATGGCCATTCTGCCTTCTTTGTAAAATAAGCTTTTAACTTATTAAAGAGCCAACCTTGTGTGGAAAAGTTAGGCGACATGTAAGCAGGCATTAGGGTAAGTAGACTAATATGTCTTGTGTTTTGATCACTGCTTATAATAATAAGAGAAATCCCAATGTCTATTTTTGGTGAGCAGCAATAATTAAAAAGCATTTGCATTTTATGGCTTCAGTGGTAGCACAGAGAATTCACTATTTAGTTATCCCACCAGCAGGCTCAAGAGGAAATCAGATATGGCAATTTACCAAGAATCTGTGTTCTCTTTATCTAATCAGATGCATCACCTTCTTCAATATGGTGCTACAAAAGATATGAACTATGCAAGGGCAGTGCAGGTCAGCATTTAAATGGAATATTTCCAAAGGCAAATTCAAGGACCCAAAAAACTCAGAGAAGAAATGACAGTATTTTCATTACTGGATCTTGTTCCCCTTGACTGTACAGAGACTCATAAGTGCCCTGAACATTATAGTAGTTAGTAAGGTACTTTATATAAGGTGAATGTAACAGAGACAACTCAAACACGTTGGTCATTAAATTTCACGTGGTGATTTTTTGAGGGGCCAAAATTTTTTTTTAAATTGCTCTTATTGATACACATATAGTCCATCTTATCCTAAGACCAAGCAGTTACAATTGTCATTTTAAGAGACTCTTGACCTCTTCTCACAATTCTGAGACAGGATCAAAGTAAATGTCCGTACAAACTGTTCTAGAGCCTCATCTTCAAAGTATCATGGCTCAAACACTCATACTTCAATCATTCCAGGAGTACATTATATACCTCTATTTGCCTTTTTCTTTTTTTAATAGCAGCAGCCATGGTAAATCTAAACAATTCTCCAAATCTAGAGGTTATTATATCAATACTATATCCACAGCATCCCCCCTCCTGCAGGTAAACTTTTTTTATTTTCACTTTCAATCTGTACCCTGTAGAAAGCATTCCTAATTTATGATTCCAGTGACACAGAAAATTTTATGTTTATGGAATTATTGCCTACTATTTTTATATCCAGACCAGCCTTTGTAATGTAAAAATAGAGAAATCACAAGATTCATGATAAGATGCCTGTCTGTAAAAATGCCCTAGAGCTAAGAATAATATTGAAGCCAGTGTCTGAAAGCCATCCCAGGCTGGTTGTTTGCTCCATCCACAGTATAGTGCTATCATTCAGCTTTGATATTTACTCTCTGTGTTTCATCAGGGCAACATCTCTGAAGTAAAAAGGTTTGATCGAGGATGGTTCTGATTACTCTTTTTCATATTCTTTATAAAATATAAGATAGCAGTGTTGTTTGAAATCTTTTGCTTAAGATATGAAATTCTGTTATTATAATTTAGACTACCAGAGGGATTTCTTTTCCTTACCTAGCCCAGTCTGAGTTTTATTGATCATATGAATGTAGACTAAAGATCTGTTTATTTTATCTTTTTTTAAATTTATTAGCAAACATCCTCTATGACCCTTAAAACAAAACATTATTTTCTTTTGGACTGATAGTATAGTCTCATTTAAAAAAAAAAAAAAAGCCTTTTAGTATTCACCTTACTTTGATGTACTGATAGAGAAAAAAGACAAGCAAAAAAAAAAAAAAGTTTTTGTGTACTGACAACTATATTTTTGTTTCTTTTGAGCAAAAAAATAAGTAATAATAATCCCTGAAAGTTGTACAGCGTTTTATTTTCTTTTAAGTGCATATTCACCAAATCCCTCTCACCTGAGCTTCAGTAAAACCCGGGGAAGTAGGTGCTAAAACTATAAACAGTAAAGTCAGATTCCAACCCCATGACATTAAGTCTAGAAACCCAGAGGCACTATTCCTGTCATAAAAGTGAAGAAATGAACAAAGATTAACAACCCTGTTCAAGATCACAGAGTGATTTTTTTAATTGGAACTTGAATTCAAAACCAGATTTTTCTCCTTACTTTAATTTGGCCATGTTTAGCCTTACATGTGATGGATTTACTGTGTCCTTTTTTTTTTTCTTTTTTTTCCTCCACTTTGGCTTTGTTTTTGGTTTTGTTTTGTTTGTTACTTTGTTGTTGTTGTTTTTAGCATTTATAGATAAACACAAAACAAATGATGCTATGTGGACATTTCCCAAAGTCTTGATGTTGGGGAATATAAAAGATGAAGGTGTGATCAGCCCAAATTCAGTTGTCTTTATAATCCTGCTTAATGGTTTTCACAGGTAAGAAGATTGACAGCTGAATGTACTACTAAAATCAGGTATATTACATGCCCTGGAGTAAGAAATTTAGCTGTTTGTGAATTTTGAATAATGCTCTGAATAAGAGAACAATAGTTAAAAGTTATCCAATCTTCTAAAGAGAGTTGGTAGACATCAAGTAGACACATCCATTCCAGGGCAAGAAGCAAAATTGTCCCAGCTACTACCATCAGATCACAGCTATTTAAAAGAAAATCAGAAATATGATAGGAGTTCATTTGGAAGAAATTAAAGAGAGTCATTGAAGTTTCAAGTTAATATGACATGATAACAGAATGCTTCCTCCTTCTGAGCTTAATGTGGGAGGTGCAAGAGAATCCTGAATTTCTACATTTAGGGAAACTGGTATCTCACTCCCTACCTAAAAGATTGCTGAGCTGCAGAAACTCAGACCTGTTCTATGCTGTCACTGGACTGTGGGGCTTATATGAACAAAAAGAGGTATCTCTTTACAGCTCAGAGAAACTGGAAGTCAGGAAGTTATAAGGGCAACCAAGATAGCAGGATGAGAAGAAAGGGATTAAAAGTTAAGAAAACTGTGAAATCTGACTTTACTCTTTATAGTTTCAACACCTACTTCTCTGAGTTTTACTGAAGATCAAGTGAGAAGGATTTGGTGAATATTCATTTAAAAGAAAATAAAACACTGTACAACTTTTGGGGATTATTATTACTTATTTTTCTGCTCAAAAGAAGCAAATATTTATATGTCAGTACACGCTTTTTTTTTATTATTGGTTTTCCTTTCCTTTTTCTCTATCAGTGTATCAAAGCAAGATGAATATTAAAAGGTTTTCTTTGAGTGAGACTCTATAATATCAATCTAAAATCTGTGTGAGTGTCCTATGGACCAATTTGATACTATAAAAGGCAGCATAAAATTGTACTTGCTTTGATGAGACCTTGCCTAACAAGGTAGTCTGACTGGGCAATAAACTCTAGTAGTAAAAAGCTGAAGGGGTACATCCAGAGTCAAATGCTGAGAAAAATCATTGAAGGTGAACCAAAGAGTGTATCACACATTCAGAGAACCATACAGTGCATATGTTCATGATGAGCTACTGAAGAACCAAAAAAATGAACCTCCCAGAAGACAGTCAGCATCTGAACGCCTACTACAAAGGAACACCAAGGAACAGTGACCAACAATCCATTTTCTTATTTGGCTTATTGACCCAGAATTCAAAAATCCTTGGGAAATTGGAATAAATAAGACCACATAATACAGTGCTTCTGTCCACAGCATGTACTGTCTTTATCTTTAACCATTTGTATTACTATTTTCTTTTTTTAAATTTTATTGTGATAAAATATGTACAACAGAAATATTTTGGACACAGATAGTGGTGATGGTTGCATGACATTGGTAATGTAAATAATGTCACTGAATTGCATACTTAAAAATGGTTAAAATGGCAAGTTTTATCTTCAACATTTAAGAGCTCATTTTCTTTTGCAAGGAATCAACTAGATGCTGATGGAAAAAATCTACCACAATTAAATGTTGAAAATCAAACTGTGAATCACAAGTAACCACGTATTCTATAATCATATAGTATCTAGATAGTAATTATAATTTCATAAGATACTTTCCAATAGATTAAGTACTTCATATTTTCAATTTCACAGCAGCCTTGATTACTCAATATTATTATTCCATCTTATGGATGAGAAAATAGAAGGTCAACAATATTAAGTAAAAACATTAGTCTTATGTCTCTATTTTAGTTACAAATCTTGAGAGTTTTCTCAAGTGGCTTTTGTCATTGGTGAGCATGGTGAGTATTAATGAGTATCATGATGAATATTAATCTTTTATCTCTCATTGTGCATGTGTTATACTTCATAATAAAATGAAATGTTGAAACACATTTCAGAGGAAATGGAAAAAAGTGTATATTGCCTATATGTAGTTTATTTCAAATTCAAAATGTCAATTTGTCCATAAAAGTATACTAGAAAATAAATATTATCATTTATAGATATAGATGCCCCCATGTGTCTGTCAGTTTGTCATACTGTGGGAGCTTGTGTGTTGCTGTGATGCTGGAAGCTATGCCACCAGTATTCAAATACCAGCAGTGTCACCCATGGCTGACAGGTTTCAGCTGAGCTTCCAGACTAAGTCAGGCTAGGCAGAAGGACCTAGTGGTCCACTTCTGAAAAGCATTAGCCAGTGAAAACCTTATGAATAGCAGCAGAATATTGTCTGATATAGTGTCGGAAGATGAGCCCTTCAGGTTGGAAGGCACTCAAAAGACTATTGGGGAAGAGCTGCCTTCTCAAAGTAGAGTTGACCTTAATGATGTGGTTGGAGTAAAGCTTTCAGGACCTTCATTTGCTGATGTGGCACAACTCAAAATGAGGAGAAACAGCTACAAACATCCATTAATAATCGGAACATGGAATGTATGAAGTATGAACCTAGGAAAATGGGAAATTGTGAAAAATGAAATGGAATGCATAAAGATCAATATCCTAGGCATTGGTGAGCTGAAATGGACTGGTATTGGTCATTCTGAATCGGACAATCATATGATCTACTATGCCGGGAATGACAACTTGAAGAGGAATGGCATTGCATTCATAGTCAAAAAAAAAAAAAAATTTCAAGATCTATACTGAAGTCCAACACTGGCAGTGATGGGATAATATCCATATGTCTGCAAGGAAGATGAGTTAATATGACTATTATTCAAATTTACACATCAATCATGAAGGCCACAGATGAAGAAATTGAAGATTTTTACCAACTTCTGCAGTCTGAAATCGATAGAACAGGCAATCAGGATGCACTGATAATTACTGATAATTGGAATATGGAAGTTGGACACAAAGAAGAAGGATCAGTGGTTGGAAAATATGGCCCTGGTGATAGAAATGATGCCACCGATAACATGATTGAATTTTGAGGACCAATGACTTCGTTGTAAATACCTTTTTTCACCAACATAAATGGCGACAATACATGTGAAACTCCCCAGATAGAATATACAGGAATGAAATCGACTACATCTGTGAAAAAAGATGATGGAAAAGCTCAGCATCATCAATCAGAACAAGGCCAGGGACTGACTGAGGATCAGACCATCAATTCCTCAAATGCAAGTTCAAGTTCAAACTGAAGAAAATTAGAACAAGTCGACCAAAGCCAAAGGACAACCTTTAGGATATCCCACCTGAATTTAGAGACCATTTCAAGACTAGATTTGATGCATTGAAGGCTAATGACCTAAGATCAGATGAGTTGTGGAATAACATCAAAGACATCATACAGGAAGAAAGCAAGAGTTCATTAAAAAGATATGAGACAAAGAGAAGACCTACACGGATGTTAGAAGAGACTCTGAAACTTGCTCCTGAACATCGAGTAGCTAAAGTCAAAGGACAAAATGATGTAGTAAAAGAGCCATACAGAAGGTTTCAAAAGGCAGCTCAGGAAGACAAAGTATTATGGTGACAAGTGCAAAGGCCTGAAGATAGAAAACCAAAAGGGAAGAACATGCTCAGCATTTCTCGAGCTAAAAGAATTGAAGAAAAAATTCAAGCCTCAAGTTGCAATACTGAAGTATTTTATGGGGAAAATATTAAGCGATACAGGAAGCATCAAAAGAAGATGGAAAGAACACATGGAGTCAATATACCAAAAAGGATTGGTGGACTATCAACCATTTCAGGAGGTAACATATGATTAGGAACCGATAGTACTAAAGAAAGAAGTCCAAGCTGCAGTGAAGGCATTCATAAAAAAACAAGGCTCTGGGAATTGATAGAACACCAATTGAGACAAATGGATGCAGTGCTGGGGGTGCTCACTGTCTATGCCAAGAAATCTGGAAGACAACTACCCGGCCAACTGACTGAAAGAGATCCATATTTATGCCTATCCCCAAGAAAGGTGATCCAACCAAATGCAGAAATTATCGAACAATGTCATTAATATCAGGTGCAAGCAAAATTTTGCTGAAGATTATACAAAAGTGACTGCAGCAGTAGATCAACAGGGAACTGTCAGAAATTTAAGCCAGATGTAGAAGAGGATATGGAACCAAGTACATCATTGCTGATGTCAGATGGATCTTGGTTTAAAGCAGAGAATACCAGAAAGATGTTCACCTGTGTTTTATTGACTATGCAAAGGATAACGTTGTGGAGAATGGGAACTCTCGAATACTTAATTGTGCTCATGAGGAATCTGTACATGGACCAAGAGGCAGTCATTCGAACAGAACAAGGGGGTACTACATGCTTTAAAGTCAGGAAAGGTGTGCGTCAGGGTTGTATCGTTTCACTATACCTATTTAATCTGTATGCTGAGCAAATAATCTGAGAAGCTGGACTATAATGAAAAAGGACAGGTCATCAGGATTGGAGGAAGACTCATTAACAACCTGCATTATGCAGATGACACAACCTTACCTGCTGAAAGTGAAGAGGACTTGAAGCACTTACTGATGAAGATCAAAGAGCACAGCCTTCATTATGGATTACACCTCAATGAAAAGAAAACAAAAATCCTCATAACTGGACCAATAAGCAACATCAGGATAAACAGAAAAAAGACTGAAGTTGTCAAGGATTTCATTTGATTTGAATCCACAATCAACGCCCATGGAAGCAGCAGTCAAAAAATCAAAGGATGCGTTGCGCTGAGTAAATCTGCTGCAAAGGACCTCTTTAAAGTGTTGAAGAACAAAGGTGTCACCTTGAAGACTAAGGTGTGCCTGACCCAAGCCATGGTGTTTTTAATCACCTCATATGCATGTGAAAGCTAGACAACGAATAAGGAAGACCAAAGAATTGACACCTTTGAATGGTGGTGTTGGTGAAGAATATTGAATATATCATAGGCTGCAAAAAGAACGAACAAATCTCTCTTGGAAGAAGTACAAAACAGAATGCCCCTTAGAAACAAGGGTGGTGAGACTGTCTCACATACTTTGGACATGTTATCAGTCCCTGGAGAAGGACATCATGCTTGGTAAAGTAGAGGGTCAGCGAAAAAGAGGAAAACCCTCAACAAGGTAGATTGAAACCATGGCTGCAACAATGGGCTCAAGCATTGCAACAACTTTGAGGATGTAGTAGGATCGGGCAGTGTTTCATTCTGTTGTGCATAGGATCACTATGAGTCAGAACCAACTCAATGACACCTAGCAACAACAACAGATATAGATGATTAAATTGAGGATTGGTACCTTCTGTCCCTTAATTAATGTCGTCAAGCTAATAAGATCAAAGTTAACCTTTGGACCAAGGAATTCCTGACTTTAAAGCTAATTCAGAATATATTTAAAGCAGTTCTGCACTTGAGAGTATAAAGAGAGATATCAGAGCCATCCTATACTGTGATCTTGGATAGTTTATTTAAATGTTTTGGGGTTTCTTGTGAGACTTCATCTGTAGACCAAGTATTTTTGTTCTGTGATCAACAGTGTGTAATTCTGCATCTAGATTCACGTGATATTTTATAAAAATATAAAATTTACTCTAAGGCATCCTTTTTTCTCAAAATTGCAAGAATAATATTTAATCTTCAATCCTTGTCATATGTAATCAGTTCTATCACAAGAGCTCTAGGAAACAGTTAAAAAATGAGAAATAAATGTTTGACTATTACTAAGACTGAAATCCTGGTAGTGTAGTGGTTAAGTGCTACGGCTGCTAACCAAAGGGTCAGCAGTTCAAATCCACCAGGCACTCCTTGGAAACTCTATGGGGCAGTTCTACTCTGTCCTATAGGGTCACTATGAGTCAGAATCGACTCGACGGCACTGGGTTTGGTTTTTCGGTTTGGTTTATTACTAAGACAGAAAACTTAATCCTTTCTAAAATTAATAAATTCCCACTGAAGTATTCTACTAAAAATTCTACCTCTACACTCTCTAGTGTCATTACCACTTAAGAGTATTTGATGTGGACTTCTCAGACTGTTTTAATTTAGCAGCTTAGATAGTACTCAGAGGTTACACAAAGAGAATGGGATACAGAGAATAGGCTACTTATCGTAGGGGTGGGCAAACTATGGATTCTGGCCCAAATCTGACCCATTGCCAGTTTTTATACAGCCCATGAGTAAGATGGTTCTTACAGATGAACATTTGCAATTGATTCGGTGATAAAAACAAAACAAAACAAAAACAAAAACAAAACTTGTTGCCATGGAGTTGGTTCTCACTCATAGCCATCTTAGAGGAGAGAGTAGAACTGTTCCATAGGATTTCCAAGGAATAGCTGGTGGATTTGAACTGCCTACATTTTGGTTAGCAGCTGAGTTCTTAATCATTCTTTGAATCTCAATTAAGTGAAATGTTTTCTCAAAAAAGATTTTATTCTTCTCATTAATAGACCTATATATCACACACACACAGAAATGTATTCAGTGTTACCATATTTTTAATTTTATCAATACAAATTTGTGGAAACTTATTATTCCCTTGTTATGTAATTACCTAAATGACAACCTCCAACTTCCCTCTTGGCCCATAAAGGCTAAAATAATTACTCTCTGGCCCTTTATAGAAAATGTTTGCCAACCAGTGAGCTACTAAATTACAATCATCACTTGAAACTGGGGATTCTAAATGAAGTTCTTATTGTTATAAAGATAACATCAAAGTCCCAATTGAGTTTTCTTTTTTTTTTTTTTTAACATTTATTGAGCTTCAAGTGAACGTTTACAAATCAAGTCAGACTGTCACATATAAGTTTATATACACCTTATTCCATACCCCCTTTTGTTCTCCCCCTAATGAGTCAGCGCTTCCAGTCTCTCCTTTCGTGACAATTTTGCCAGCTTCCAACTCCCTCTATCCTCCCACCCCCCTCCAGAGAGGAGATGCCAACACAGTCTCAAGTGTCCACCTGATACAAATAGCTCATTCTTCATCAGCATCTCTCTCCTACCCACTGTCCAGTCCCTTCCATGTCTGATGAGTTGTCTCCAGGAATGGTTCCTGTCCTGGGCCAAAAAAAGGTTTGGGGACCATGACCACCAGGATTCCTCTAGTCTCAGTCAGATCATTAAGTATAGTCTTTTTGTGAGAATTTGGGGTCTGCATCCCACTGATCTCCTGCTCCCTCAGGGGTTCTCTGTTGTGCTCCCTGTCAGGGCAGTCATAGGTTGTGGCCGGGCACCAACTAGTTCTTCTGGTCTCAGGATGATATAAGTCTCTGGTTCCTGTGGCCCTTTCTGTCTCTTGGGCTCATAGTTATCGTGTGACCTTGGTATTCTTCATTTTCCTTTGGTCCAGGTGGGTTGAGACCAATTGATGCATCTTAGATGGCCGCTTGTTAGCATTTAAGACCCCAGACGCCACATTTCAAAGTGGGATGCAGAATGTTTTCATAATAGAATTATTTTGCCAATTGACTTAGAGGTCCCCTTAAACCATGGTCCCCAAACCCCCGCCCTTGCTCCGCTGACCTTTGAAGCATTCATTTTATCCCCGAAACTTCTTTGCTTTTGGTCCAGTCCAGTTGAGCTAACCTTCCATGTATTGAGTATTGTCCTTCCTTTCACCTAAAGTAGTTCTTATCTACTAACTAATCAGTAAAAAACCCTCTCCCACCCTCCCTCCCTCCCCCCCTCGTAACCACAAAAGTATGTGTTCTTCTCAGTTTATACTATTTCTCAGGATCTTATAATAGTAGTCTTATACAATATTTATCCTTTTGCCTCTGACTAATTTCGGTCAGCATAATGCCTTCCAGGTTCCTCCATGTTATGAAATGTTTCAGAGATTCGTCACTGTTCTTTATCGATGCGTAGTATTCCATTGTGTGAATATACCACAATTTATTTAACCATTCATCCGTTGATGGACACCTTGGTTGCTTCCAGCTTTTTGCTATTGTAAACAGAGCTGCAATAAACATGGGTGTGCATATATCTGTTTGTGTGAAGGCTCTTGTTTCTCTAGGGTATATTCCGAGGAGTGGGATTTCTGGGTTGTATGGTAGTTCTATACCTAACTTTTTAAGAAAACACACCAGATAGATTTCCAAAGTGGTTGTAACATTTTACAATCCCACCAGCAGTGTATAAGAGTTCCAATCTCTCTGCAGCCTCTCCAACATTTATTATTTTGTGTTTTTTGGATTAATGCCAGCCTTGTTGGAGTGAGATGAAATTTCATTGTAGTTTTAATTTGCATTTCTCTAATGGCTAATGATCGAGAGCATTTTCTCATGTATCTGTTGGCTGCCTGAATATCTTCTTTAGTGAAGTGTGTGTTCATATCCTTTTCCCACTTCTTGATTGGGTTGTTTGTCTTTTTGTGGTGAGTTTTGACAGAATCATGTAGATTTTAGAGATCAGGCGCTGGTCGGAGATGTCATAGCTGAAAATTCTTTCCCAGTCTGTAGGTGGTCTTTTTACTCTTTTGGTGAAGTCTTTAGATGAGCATAGGTGTTTGATTTTTAGGAGCTCCCAGTTATCTGGTTTCTCTTCGTCATTTTTGGTAATGTTTTGTATTCTGTTTATGCCTTGTATTAGGGCTTCTAACGTTGTCCCTATTTTTTCTTCCATGATCCTTATCGTTTTAGTCTTTATGTTCAGGTCTTTGATCCACTTGGAGTTAGTTTTTGTGCATGGTGTGAGGTATGGGTCCTGTTTCATTTTTTTGCAGATGGATATCCAGTTATGCCAGCACCATTTGTTAAAAAGACTATCTTTTCCCCAATTAACTGACACTGGGCCTTTGTCAAATATCAGCTGCTCATATGTGGATGGATTTATATCTGGGTTCTCAATTCTGTTTCATTGGTCTATGTGCCTGTTGTTGTACCAGTACCAGGCTGTTTTGACTACTGTGGCTGTATAATAGGTTCTGAAATCAGGTAGACTGAGGCCTCCCACTTTCTTCTTCTTTTTCAGTAATGCTTTACTTATCCGAGGCTTCTTTCCCTTCCGTATGAAGTTGGTGATTTGTTTCTCCATCACCTTAAAAAATGACATTGGAATTTGGATCGGAAGTGCATTGTATGTATAGATGGCTTTTGGTACAATAGATATTTTTACTACGTTAAGTCTTCCTATCCACGAGCAAGGTATGTTTTTCCACTTAAGTAGATCCTTTTTAGTTTCTTGTAGTAGTACTTTGTAGTTTTCTTTGTATAGGTCTTTTACATCCTTGTTAAGATTTATTCCTAAGTATTTTATCTTCTTGGGGGCTACTGTGAATGGTATTGATTTGGTTATTTCCTCTTAGATGTTCTTTTTGTTGATGTAGGGGAATCCAAGTGATTTTTGTATGTTTATCTTATAACCTGAGACTCTGCCAAACTCTTCTATTGGTTTCAGTAGTTTTCTGGAGGATTCCTTAGGGTTTTCTGTGTATAAGATCATGTCATCTGCAAATAGAGATAATTTTACTTCCTCCTTGACAATCTGGATGCCTTTTATTTCTTTGTCTAGCCTAATTGCTCTGGCTAGGACCTCTAGCACAATATTGAATAAGAGAGGTGATAAAGGGCATCCTTGTCTGGTTCCATTCTCAAGGGAAATGCTTTCCTGCTCTCTCAATTTAGAGAGATGTTAGCTGTTGGCTTTGTGTAGATGTCCTTTATTATGTTGAGGAATTTTCCTTCAATTCCTATTTTGGTGAGAGTTTTTATCATGAATGGGTGTTGGACTTTGTCAAATGCCTTTTCTGCATCAATTGATAAGATCATGTGGTTTTTGTCTTTTGTTTTATTTATATGTTGGATTACATTAATGGTTTTTCTAATATTAAACCAGCCTTGCATACCTGGTATAAATCCCACTTGGTCGTGGTGGATTATTTTTTTGATATGTTGTTGAATTCTATTGGCTTGAATTTTGTTGAGGATTTTTGCATCTATGTTCATGAGGGATATAGGTCTGTAATTTTCTTTTTTTGTGATGTCTTTACCTGGTTTTGGTATCAGGGAAATGGTGGCTTCATAGAATGAGTTAGGTAGTATTCCGTCATTTTCTATGCTTTGAAATACCTTTAATAGTAGTGGTGCTAACTCTTCTCTGAAAGTTTGGTAGAACTCTGCAGTAAAGCCGTCCGGGCCAGGGGTTTTTTTTGTTGGGAGTTTTTTGATTACCGTTTCAATCTCTTTTTTTGTTATGGGTCTATTTAGTTGTTCTACTTCTGATTGTGTTAGTTTAGGTATGTAGTGTTTTTCCAGGAATTCATCCATTTCTTCTAGGTTTGCAAATTTGTTAGAGTACAATTTTTCATAATAATCTGATATGATTCTTTTAATTTCAGTTGGGTCTGTTGTGATGTGGCCCATCTCGTTACTTATTCGGGTTATTTGTTTCCTTTCCTGTATTTCTTTAGTCAGTCTGGCCAATGGTTTATCAATTTTGTTAATTTTTTCAAAGAACCAGCTTTTGGTTTTGTTAATTCTTTCAATTGTTTTTCTGTTCTCTAATTCATTTAGTTCAGCTCTAATTTTTATTATTTGTTTTCTTCTGGTGCCTGATGGATTCTTTTGTTGCTCACTTTCTATTTGTTCAAGTTGTAGGGACAGTTCTCTGATTTTGGCTCTTTCTTCTTTTTGTATGTGTGCATTTATCGATATAAATTGGCCTCTGAACACCACTTTTGCTGTGTCCCAGAGGTTTTGATAGGAAGTATTTTCATTCTTGTTGCATTCTATGAATTTCCTTATTCCCTCCTTAATGTCTTCTATAATCCAGTCTTTTTTCAGGAGGGTATTGTTCAGTTTCCAAGTATTTGATTTCTTTTCCCTAGTTTTTCTGTTATTGATTTCCACTTTTATGGCCTTGTGGTCTGAGAAGATGCTTTGTAATATTTCGATGTTTTGGATTCTGCAAAGGTTTGTTTTATGACCTAATATGTGGTCTATTCTAGAGAATGCTCCATGTGCGCTAGAAAAAAAAGTATACTTTGCAGCAGTTGGGTGGAGAGTTCTGTATAAGTCAATGAGGTCAAGTTGATTGATTGTAGTAATTAGGTCTTCCGTGTGTCTCTATTGAGCTTCTTACTGGATGTCCTGTTCTTCTCCGAAGTGGTGTGTTGAAGTCTCCTACTATATATGTGGAGGTGTCTATCTCACTTTTCAGTTCTGTTAAAATTTGTTTTAAGTATCTTGCAGCCCTGCCATTGGGTGCATAGATATTTAATATGGTTATATCTTCCTGATCAATTGCCCCTTTTATCATTATTTAGTGTCCTTCTTTATCCTTTGTGGTGGATTTAACTTTAAAGTCTATTTTGTCAGAAATTAATATTGCTCCTCCTGCTCTTTTTTGCTTATTGTTTGCTTGATATATTTTTTTCCATCCTTTGAGTTTTAGTTTGTCTGTGTCTCTAAGTCTAAGGTGTGTCTCTTGTAGGCAGCATATAGACGGATCGTGTTTCTTTATCCAGTCTGAGACTCTCTGTCTCTTTATTGGTGCATTTAGTCCATTTACATTCAGTGTAAGTATAGATAAGTATGTGTTTAGTGTTGTGATTTTGATGCCTTTTTATGTGTGTTGTTGACAATTTCAATTTTCCACCTACTTTTTTGTGCTGAGATGTTTTTCTTTGTAGATTGTGTGTTCCTCATTTTCATAGTATTTGACTTTATGTTTGCTGAGTCGTTACGTTTTTCTTGGTTTTTATTTTGAGTTATGGAGTTGTTATACCTCTTTGTGGTTACCTTAATATTTACCCCTATTTTTCTAAGTAAAAACCTAACTTGTATTGTCCTATATCGCCTTGTATCCCTCTCCATATGGCAGTTCTATGCCACCTGTATTTAGTCCCTCTTTTTGATTATTGTGATCTTTTACGTATTGACTTCAATGATTCCCTGTTTTGAGCATTTTTTTTTTTTATTAATCTTAATTTGTTTTTGTGATTTCCCTATTTGAGTTGATATCAGGATGTTCTGTTTTGTGACCTTGTGTTGTGCTGGTATCTGATATTATTCGTTTTCTGACCAAATAATTTCCTTTGGTATTTCTTGTAGCTTTGGTTTGGTTTTTGCAAATTCTCTAAGCTTGTGTTTATCTGTAAATATCTTAATTTCGCCTTCATATTTCAGAGAGAGTTTTGCTGGATATATCATCCTTGGAGGGCAGTTTTTCTCCTTCAGTGTTCTGTATATGTCATCCCATTGCCTTCTTGCCTGCATGGTTTCTGCTGAGTAGTCTGAACTTATTGATTCTCCCTTGTAGGAGGCCTTTCTTTTCTCCCTGGCTGCTTTTAAAATTTTCTCTTTATCTTTGGTTTTGCCAAGTTTGATGATAATATGTCTTGGTGTTTTTCTTTTTGGATCAGTCTTAAATGGGGTTCGATGAGCATCTTGGATAGATATCCTGTCGTCTTTCATGATGTCAGGGAAGTTTTCTGTCAGTAGATCTTCAACTATTCTCTCTGTGTTTTCTGTCCTCCCTCCCTGTTCTGGGACTCCAATCACACGCAAGTTATCCTTCTTGATAGAGTCCCACATGATTCTTAGGGTTTCTTCTTTTTTTTTAATTCTTTTATCTGATTTTTTTTTTTCAGCTATGTTGGTGTTAATTCCCTGCTCCTCCAGATGTCCCAGTCTGCATTCTAATTGCTCGAGTCTGCTCCTCTGACTTCCTATTGCGTTGTCTAATTCTGTAATTTTATTGTTAATCTTTTGGATTTCTGAATGCTGTCTCTGTATGGATTCTTGCAACTTATTAATTTTTCCACTATGTTCTTGAATAATCTTTTTGAGTTCTTCAACTGTTTTACCAGTGTGTTCCTTGGCTTTTTCTGCAGATTGCCTTATTTCATTTCTGAGGTCATCCCTGATGTCTTGAAGCATTCTGTAAATTAGTTTTTTATATTCTGTACCTGATAATTCCAGGATTGTGTCTTCATTTGGGAAAGATTTTGATTCTTTCTTTGAGGGGGTTGTAGAAGCAGTCACAGTCTGCTTCTTTATGTGGTTTGATATCGACTGCTGTCTCTGAGTCATCATTAAGATATTGTAGTGATTTCTTCTATATTTGTGCACTGAGTCTTATCTTGTTTTGTTTTCTTTCAATATACTTGGATGGGCTACTAGATTGTGCTGTCTTGAGTGTTGTAGCCCTTGACTTACTTATGACCTATTACCAGCTGGTTTGGGCTGTTACCAGATATATATGCCTGAGTCCATTCACTATTCTTGAGTAGAATCTGATTTTGGGTCATCAAGTGTGTGATGCACACTGTCACCTATTCACCTTGAGAAGTAGTGGTGATAGTTGTGTGCACCAGAATCTAGTAGCAGCTGGGGTTCACACTCTGGGGGGGAGGGGTAGGATGCTGACTGGCTTCCCCCAAGTGTCAGTGAGGTAGGTGTGTCTTTATTCCTAAAGCACCTTGGTGGGTGGGCTCTGCAGCTGTACCTTAGTCCCCCAATGCAAGTACCTCTACAGATTGGTAGGTGTCACCCTCCTTAGACCCCTAAGGCAGGAGGCTAGGTGGTCTAGGGGGAGCTTTAACCCTCAGTTCCCTGTTATGGGTCAGTGAGGACTCTGTTGAGTATGCAGAGGTATCAGACCTGGGAAACTTGTCTTTCCAGTAAATCCGCTAAAACAAATGCAGTCAGATCCCTATCAGAAAAGCCTTTGCATTATTAATAGCCACCTTGTTCCCTGTAGGGTTGAAAGCCCAAGACTGTGGCTCACATATGCTTGGTTGGAGCTGGTTCTGTGTTTTTAGTCCAATTAGGGAAGGATTTTTGGTCCCTGGGTTTTTTGTGGTTGCTTCTCTCAGGCCAGAAGAATGGGTTAGGAAAAGACCAAAAAAAACTAAAAGAAAAACCTTGGAGCAGTTCTCCCTCTGTATCAGGAAATTCCAGTGTTAATGAAGCCTCCTGGGAAGGGGAGGGGAGGGTTCAGAAAAATAGGAGAGAATAGCAAGCACCCTGGAATATAGACAAAGTTATTTATTTTGCTTGGGATGACTGTTTTATCTGAGATTCCCGAGGGGCATGTCGCCTGTGTGTGCTGGCTGGGTAGAGATTGCCCCCAGGGTCAGGCCCGCGTCCCCTGCTTGCGCTGTCTCAGAAGCCGCGGTCAGTTCCTCCGCTGCCAGTCCAAAGCCCAGCGTCAAGGTTCCCTGGCTGGGACACTGCACTCCCAGCTCCAAAAAGAGTTGCTGCCTCCCGGTGACTTCTCCTCCCTCCAGCTGCGTCGCCGTGCTGTCCGCAGGGACCAGCTTGCCCCCCCCAGGTCAGTTCAGGGGGCTGGGGCTGTGCCCCGTGTTTGCACCATCACAGGATGTGGAGCTCAGCTCCCTTGCGCCCAGTCCAAAGCCCGGCGCCAAGGTTCCCCGGCTGGGATGCTGCACTCCCGGCTCCAATACCAGTCGCTGCCTCCCAGCGACTTCTCCTCTCGCCAGCGGAGTCGCCCCGATGCCCATGCGGACTGGCCGGGCCCCCTCCCGAGGTCAGTTCAGGGGGGTAGGGCTGTGCCCCATGTTTGCACCATCACAGGATGCGGTGCTCAGCCCCCCTGCACCCAGTCCAAAGCCCCACGCCAAGGTTCCTCGGCTGGGACGCTGGCTCCAGGCTCTGAAAACAGTCACTGCTTCCCTGTAGTTGTTCATTCTCGGTCTTTGTCACTCAGGTCAACTCTTTAAATCTGTGTTTGTTGGTCAGGGTTCGTAGATTGTCATGTATGTGATCGATTCACTTGTTTTTCCAAGTCTTTGTTGCAAGAGGGATCCGAGGTAGCGTCTACCTAGTCAGCCATCTTGGCCCCCTCCCCCAATTGAGTTTTCAAATGACCTTATTTTAAATGATTGCAAAAATACTACAAATTCTTGTTAGTACTTTAAAAGGCAAAAAGTAACAAAACCTAAATCAAGTTAGGTTACAAATACAATATTTTTCCCTATTACATCAATGCCAAATGCTTTTTACTCTGTACTACATAAAGCTCCAGGTAGGTAAACTGCTCCTACTGGTAAACTAAGGATCCCTGGCACAAGATATTATGGTAGAAACCATTCAGCGATCTAGAATTGGCAGTCAGACTACCTGTGCTACAGGGACAAGTTAGTTCAAATGCATTCTCTTATATAGCACTCAGATATGACAACATTTACGCACTAGAGATCAACTGGAGCAGAGCTGCCATATCATGGTCAGCCACACCCTGAGAAGAAACCAGGAGAATAAGTTTTCCTGGAATACCTACTGTGTGCCCTGAAATTTTTAAACAAAGAATAACTTGCCTGGCAATTGAGTTGCCATTTTGTATTAAACTGGCAACTTAATACAAAACACCTCAAGGAGCAATAAACTGAAAAAAAACGAACCTATTGCTGTCTAGTTGATTCCGACTCATAGACACCCTATAGTTGGGGGTAAAGAAACATAAAGAATCCAATCTGAAACAATATCAGATCTTCTGAGTGAGCAACTGTTTTCACATGTGTTAAAATTATTTCCATGTCAATGAAGCTTACATACTTTTTATTTTGTTAAGTAGACAAATGCAACAGTGGATATATTGTTGATTAATTGTATTTCTCAATGGAAAAAAATAACATAAATGGAGATTTTTCAAGTAGCTGAGATCCCTTATAAGCGCTGGCCTAGTGTAATGGGAAATGATCATTATTTGCAAGACATTTAGGTTGTTCAGATAATATCTGCTACTTTGGTCAATTTCCTGAAAAATTCTTATCCTAAGTGCTGCATTAGTTAAACAGAAGAGATTGCAAAAACATACTGTGAATTAAATTATCACCATTCCTTCCATCCTTATATCATCTTCCAGTTTACAAGATGCTTTATAAACATTTTCTCAACTGAGTTACACCACATCCCAGGCCAGGCAGACGTTATCTCAAATTTACTGATGAATGAACAGAGATTCGGTAGTTTTTCTAAAGATACACTGTTTGTAGGAGAATCAGGTCAAATGAAATCTCAAATATTTGGGCTTTTGATCTTTTTTCCTTTCTAAATAATAAGTAATTATTTAATGGCCATCTGATTTTCAGAGAATATTCCAACTCAGTGTAACTCAGACTCACTGACTCCTCTCTCACAGCTCTGCAAGGATTGTGCCTTGGCTAAAAATGCTTGACAAAGCTACTAACATCATGAACACATTGCCAAATGCAGTAATCTAGTATATTTCTCTGTTGCAGTTAGAGTTTATGATATATGTCAAGATACCAGATAACCATACACGTGTTAATCTCTGACATTGGAATGCATTATATCTTTAGGTTTTGGTTTCTTGTTTCTTTTTTTTCTCTAAAACTTGCGTATTTGTATACACAGTAAACAAACAAACAAAAAAAAAATCAGTTGTCATGGAGTCAATTCCATCTCATGGAGACCTCATGTGTTGGACTCCACAGGGTTTTCAAGGCTGTGACCTTTCAGAAGCACATCTCCAGGCTTTATTTCCAAAGCACCTCTGGGTGGATTCAGACTGTCAATCTTCTGTTTAGTAGTTGAACACTTAACTATTTGCACTACTCAGGGACTACCTGCACCATACAGTACAGCCAATTCAACTGTTCATGAGCCTATGCATAGAAAGGCAATTGGGGAGAAATGGAACACTGTATTAGGGGAAACCATCTGCATCATAATCACCTGTTGATTACATTAATAAATGTAGTTGCTTGATCAATATCCCCAGAACTGCTGAATCAAACTCTCTCTGTTACCCAGGAACACGGATTTTAAACAAATTCTCCAGGTGATTCTTATGGAAATTAAAGATAAAGAGTATTGGAAGAGGTAACCTGACATGAATATTGAGTGTCCCTGTTCATTCATGCTGGGTATGCTAAGAGTGCAAGGCCTCGATTATTCTTTACCCAGGCCATTTCTCAGGGCTGTGTTTGCCTTGAGACATGAGATAATGCCATCACCAAGACAGACAAGGCTCAGAGTGGAAGCAGTCTTTCCACACACTTAGAGTTTCCTTGCTGTGATGCAAACTCACTGCATGCATAGCATTCAACAGGGCACCTCCCCATCCTTGCTGTACTGTAAACAATAAAATCCTTTGTTTCTGACCCTGGATTCTCCTATCATTTTCCAGCACCTATGAAACTGTAATAAGCTAATGTATTAGCTTGTAAATAGGATTAAATATCAGATTCTGATAGCGATGCTGCATCATTCAAATATAAGTAACAAGGTTTCTAATAGAATGCTTAAATGACATCTGGAATGAATCACTAAATTTTTGTATCAGAAGCACGAATAGGGCTGTCTGCAGAAAGCATTCGGCTTTTGCTCCAACTTTTTACCACAGCCTTACTTCATAGCTATTTAAAGATTGAAAGCTTAACTGAATTTCATTTGCTACTTTCTAACCCTGAAATTTGAAGGACAACTACTTGGCCAACTGACTGGAAGAGATCCATATTTGTGCTCATTACAAAGAAAGGTGATACAATGGAATGTGGAAATTATCAAACAATATCATTAATATCACAAGCAAGTAAAATTTTCTGGAGATCATTCAAAAGTGATTGCAGATTTTTGAGAGCTGGAGCCAAGATGGCAGAATAGACAGACGCTTCCGGTGAGCCCTCTTTACAACAAAGACCCAGAAAAACAAGTGGAAAGAGTATATTTGTGACAAGCTGGGAGCCCTAAGCTTCAAAGGTAAGCTTAGAAAATGAACTGAAGGGCAAGGGGAGGAACAGAAAACTCAAAAGTGGAGAGGAGTTACCGGACCTGAATCGCCGGGAGCCCTCAGGCACCATTCCTGGAGCAGCAATGGTGGGCTGGTACTAGCATTCGGCCACAGTTTCCTCAGGGAGAAGCAGCCAGCCGCACAACCTACTCACACCTCCAGAACCTGAGAAGAATGGCACTCTCGGCAAAAGCTAAGTACTGGCATATATTTTACCGTGCCCCCCTCCACCCCTAAGCCAGCTTCAGAGGCTGAATTCCCAGGGCCTGAGATAACCCCTGTTGAGTATCTAGAGCCATACTCCCGGCCCTGGAGAAGGAAAAAAATTGCAATTGGGGGAAAACATATTTTACCATCTCCACTAACAGGGGGAGCTCTGGAAAAAAGCGGCTCCTGTCCAGGCATAAATGGTCCCTGGACTTTGTGCAGCTTTCCTTTGTGCATGGACTTCTGTGGCAGCCTCCAACCATTTCAGCTGTGCAGTGGAGAAGTGGGTGTTTGATGTTTGACATTGCTTTGCCTATTAAACGAGGTCCTCACCTACCAACATCAGGAACCTAAGGACTGGTAGCTCCACTCAGGTCACCCAGCCAGCCACGACAGGGGTCCAAGGATAACTGGCAACTCTCAGTTCTTACAACCAAAAACTTTGGATGCCCGTAGTCCATCTGCAGAACCCACCCACCTTCACGCTCTAGGGAACAGTGATGCACTTTCCTCAGAGATACTCGGCGATCGGTTCTCAGCCTACTGCCTTGTTCATAGCATGACCCCCTGCTGCAATCAGATACTGGTACATACAACAATCACTCCTGCTCCTCTAAGACTGTAGGACAGAGCCTGTACCACACACTTGATAATCAGCTACCTGGAAACCTGAGCTGAATTCATAAAAGAAAAGTGAATGGACTCCTAGACTGACATGCCTGATAACAGCTCTACCCATCTGGGGACAGGACATCAGAGCTCCAAAGGCAAAAATAATCAAGGTAGCTCACTCAAGCAACCCATTTGGGCAAATCAAAACAAAACAAAGCAAGAAGTTACGACACAATAAACAAGCACGAACTAATACAATAACTTACAGATGGCTCGGAGAAAACAGTATCAAGTCACATAAAGAAACAGACCATGATCACCTCAACAAGCTCTCAAAACAAAGAATCCAGGGATCTTCTAGATGAAAGTGCATTCCTGGAATTACCAGAGCCAGACTACAAAAGATTCATATACAGAACCCTTCAAGACATCAGGAAGGAAATGAGGCAATATGCAGAAAAAACCAATGAACACATAGATAAAGCAATTGAAGGAATTAGAAAGATTATTCAGGAACATAATGAAAAGCTTAATAACTGGGAAAATCCATAGACAGACAACAATCAGAAATTCAGAAGATTAACAACAAAATTACTGAAGCAGAAAACTCAATAGAAAGAGGAGCAGAATTGAGCAAGTAGAAGCCAGAATTTCTGAACTCGAAGATAAATCACTTGGCACTAATATATTTGAAGAAAAATCACATACAAGAATTTTTAAAAAATGAAGAAAACTTAAGAGTCATGTGGGACTCTATCAAGAGAAATAACCTATGAGTGATTGGAGTACCAGAACAGGGAGAAGATACAGACAGAATTGTTGAAGATTTGTTGGCAGAAAACTTCCCTGATATCATGAAAGATGAAAAGATATCTATCCAAGATGCTCATCAAACTCCACATAAGGTAGACGTTAAAAGAAAGTCACAATGACATAATCAAACTTGCCAAAACCAAAGATAAAAAGAGAATTTTGTCACCTACAAAGGAGAACCAACAAGAATAAGCTCGGACTACTCGGCAGAAACCATGCAGGCAAGAAGGCAATGGGATGACATATTTAAAAAATTGAAGGAAAAAGATTGCCAGCCAAGAATCATATATCCGGCAAAACTGTCTCTTAGATACGAAGGTGAAATTAGGACATTTCCAGATAAACAGAATTTTAGGGCATTCGTAAAAACAAAACCAAAACTACAAGAAATACTAAAGGGAATTCTTTGGTTAGAAAATCAATAATATCAGGTATCAACCCAAGACTAGAACACTGGGCAGAAGAAACAGAAGTCAACTCAGAGAGGGAAATCAAAAAAGCAAAGCAATATTATTTAAAAAAAAAGCTCAAAACAGGGTAACAGCGATATTATTATATAAAAGAAAACAACATTAAAATAGTAAAGAGGGACAAAGAAATGTAATCACAGATCTTTCATATGGAGAGGAAGATATGGGGATACAAAGAAATAAAAGTTAGGTTTAAATTTAGAAAAATAGGGGTAAATAATAAGGTAACCACAAAGGAGACAAACTATCCTACTCATCAATAAAATACGAGGGAAAACTAGAGACTCAGCAGAAACAAAGTCAACAACAACAAATATGAGCAAAGGACAATACATAAAGATAATTTACTCAGCACATAAAATTAAGTGGGAAAAAGAAACTGTCAACAACACACAAAAAAAGACATCAAAATGATAGCACTAAATTCATACCTATCCATAATTATGCTGAATGTAGATGGACTAAATGCACCAATAAAGAATCAGAGAGTGGCAGAATGGAATAAAAAACAAGATCCATCTATATGCTGACTACAAGAGACACACCTTAGACTTAGAGATACAAACAAACTAAAACTCAAAGGATGGAAAAAAAAAATATATCAAGCAAACAACAATCAAAAAGCAGCAGGAGTAGCAATATTTTCTCATGAAATAGACTTTAAAATTAAATCCATCATAAAGGATAAGGAAGGACACTATATAATGGTTAAAGGGACAATATACGAGGAGGATATAAACATATTAAATATTTGTGCACCCAGTGACAGAACTGCAAGATACATAAAATAAACTCTATCAGCACTGAAAAATGAGATAGCTCCACAGTAACAGTAGAAGACTTCAACGCACCACTTTTGGTGAAGGATAGGACATCCAGAAAGAAGCTCAATAAAGACACGGAAGATCTAACTGCCACAATAAACCAACTTGACCTCATAGACATACACAGAACACTCCACCCAACAGCAGCCAAGTATACTATCTTTTCTAGTGCACATGGAACATTCTCTAGAATAAACCACATATTAGGTCATAAAGCAAGCCTTAGTGGAATCCAAAACACTGAAATATTACAAAGCATCTTCTCTGGCCATAAGGCCATAAAAGTGGAAATCAATAACAGGAAAAGCAAGGAAAAGAAATCAAACACTTGGAAACTGAACAGTACCCTGCTCAAAAAAGACTGGATTATAGAAGACATTAAGGATGGAATAAAGAAATTCAGAGAATCCCATGAGAATGAAAACACTTCCTATAAGAACCTCTGGGACACAGCAAAAGTGGTGCTCAGAGGCCAATTTATATTAATAAATGTGCACATACAAAAAGAAGAAAGGGCCAAAATCAAAGAATTATCCCTACAACTTGAACAAATAGAAAGAGAGCAACAAAAGAAACCCACAGGAAGCAGAAGAAAACAAATAATAAAAATTAGAGCTGAACTAAATGAAATAGAAAACAGAAAAACAATTGAAAGAATTAACAAGACCAAAAGCTGTTTTTTTTAAAAAAATCAACAAAATTGATAAACCACTGGCCAATCTGACAAAAGAAAAACAGGAGAGGAAACAAATAACCCAAATAAGTAATGAGATGGGCGATACTACAACAGATCCAACTGAAATTAAAAGAATCATATCAGATTACTATGAAAAATTGTACTCAAATTTGAAAACCTAGAAGGAATGGGTGATTTCCTAGAAACACACTACCTACCTTAACCAACACGAACAGAGGTAGAACAACTAAATAGACCCATAACAAAAGAAGAGATTAAAAAGATAATCAAAAAACTCCCAACAAAAAAAAGCCCTGACCCAGATGGCTTACTGCAGAGTTCTACCAAACTTTCAGAGAAGAGTTATCTCCACTAGTAGTAGGGGTATTTCAGAGCATAGAAAAGGATGGAATACTACCAAACTCATTCCATAAAGCCAGCAAATCCCTGATACCAAAACCAGGTAAAAGACACCACAAAAGAAGAAAATTAAAGACCTATATCCCTCATGAACTTAGATGCAAATATCCTCAACAAAATTCTAGCCAATAGAATTCAACGACATATCAAAAGAATAATTCACCATGTCAACTGGGATTCATACCAGGTATGCAGGGATGGTTCAACATTAGAAAAACAATTAATGTAATCCATCACAGAATAAAACAAAAGAAAAGAGTCACCTAATTTTATCAATTGATGCAGAAAAGGCATTTGACAAAGTTCAATACACATTCATGATAAAAACTCTCACCAAAATAGGAATTGAAGGAAAATTCCTCAATATAATAAAGAACATTTATACAAAGCCAACAGCCAACATCTTCCTAAATGGATAGAGCCTGAAAGCATTCCCCTTGAGATTGGGAACCAGGGAAGGATGCCCTTTATCACCGCTCTTATTCAACATTGTGCTGGAAGTCCTAGCCGGAGCAATTAGGCTAGATAAAGAAATAAAGGGCATCAAGATTGGCAAGGAAGAAGTAAAATGATCTCCATTTACAGATGACATGATCTTATGCACAGAAAATCCTAAGGAATCCTCAAGAAAACTAGTGAAATTAATAGAAGAGTTCAGGAGTGTATCGGGATAAAGATAAACATACAAAAATCAGTTGGACTCCTCTACATCAACAAAAGGAACATTGAAGAGGAAATCACCAAATCAATACCATTTATAGTAGCTCCCAAGAAGATAAAATACTTAGGAATAAATCTTACCAGAAATGTAAAAGACTGATACAAAGAAAACTACAATACACTTCTGCAAGAAACCAAAAGGGACCTACATAAGTGGAAAAACATACCTTGCTCATGGACAGGAAGACTTAACATTATAAAAACGTCTATTTGACCCAATCTCGACCGCACTGGGTTATTCGACCAAAAGCAATCTATACATTTAATGCAATTGCAATCCAAATTCCAATGACTTTTTTAATGAGATGGAGAAACAAATCACCAACTTCATAAGGAAGGGAAAGAGGCCCCCGATAAGTAAAATATTACTGAAAAAGAAGGACAAAGTGGGAGGCCTTACTCTACCTGATTTTAGAACCTATTATACTGCCACAGTAGTCAGAACAGCCTGGTACTGGTACAAGAACAGATACATAGACCAATGGAACAGAATTGAGAATCCAGACATAAATCCATCCACATATGAGCAGTTGATATTTGACAAAGGCCCGAAAACAGTTACATGGGGAAAAGACAGTCTTTTTAACACATGGTGCTGGCATAACTGGATATCCATCTGCAAAAAAAAATGAAACAAGACCCATACCTCACTCCAAGCACAAAAAAGAGCTCAAAATGGATCAAAGACCTAAATATACAATCTAAAGTGAAAAAGATTATGGAAGAAAAAATAGGGATAATATTAGGAGCCATAATACGTGGCATAAACTGTATAGAAAACATTACTAACAATGCAGAAGAAAGACTAGATAACTGGGAGCTCCTAAAAATAAAACACCTATGCTCATCCAACGACTTCACCAAAAGAGTAAAAAGACTACCTACAGACTGGGAAAAAGTTTTTAGCTATGACATTTCTGATCAGCGCCTGATCTCTAAAATCTATATGACACTGCAAAAACTCAAAGACAAAAAGACAAATATCCCAATTAAAAAATGTGCAAAAGATATGAACAGACACTTCACTAAAGAAGACATTCAGGTAGCCAACAGGTACATGAGGAAATGCTCGCAATCATTAGCCATTACAGAAGTGCAAATCAAAACTACAATGAGATTTCATCTCACTCCAGCAAGGCTGGCATTAATCCAAAAAACACAAAATAATAAATGTTGGAGAGGCTGTGGAGAGATTGAAACACTTATACACTGTTGGTGGGAATATAAAACGGTACAACCACTTTGGTAATAGATTTGGTGCTTTCTTAAAAAGCTAGAAATAGAACGACGATACGATCCAGAAATCCCACTCCTCGGAATATATCCTAGAGAAATAAGAGCCTTTACATGAACAGATATATGCACAACCATGTTTACTGCAGTACTGTTTACAATAGCAAAAATATGGAAGCAACCAAGGTGCCCATCAACAGAAGAATGGATAAACAAATTATGGTCTATTCACACAACGGAATACTATGCATTGATAAAGAACAGTGAGGAATCTCTGAAACATTTCATAAGATGGAGGAGCCTGGAAGGCATTATGTTGAGTGAAATTAGTCAGCTGCAAAAGGACAAATATTGTATAAGACCACTATTATAAGAACTTGAGAAATAGTTTAAACTGAGAAGAAAACATTCTTTTGTGGTTATGAGATGGGGGAGGGAGGTAGGGAGAGGGGGAGAAGGGTATTCACTAATTTGAGAATAGATAAGAACTACTTTAGGTGAAGGGAAAGACAGCACACAATACAGGGGAGGTCAGCACAATTGGACTAAACAAAAGCAAAGAAGTTTCCTGAATAAACTGAATGCTTCGAAGACCAGCATAGCAGGCGCAGGGGTTTGAGGACCATGGTTTCAGGGGACATCTAAGTCAATTGGCATAATAACATCTTTTAAGAAAATGTTCTGCATCCCACTTTGAAGAGTGGCGTCTGGGGTCTTAAATGCTAGCAAGCGGCCATCTAAGATGCATCAATGAGTCTCAACCCACCTGGATCAAAGGAGAATGAAGAACACCAAGGATACAAGGTAATTACGAGCCCAAGAGACAGAAAGGGCCACATGAAACAGAAACTACATTATCCTGAGACCAGAAGAACTAGATGATGCCTGGCTACAACCGATGACTTCCCTGACAGGGGACACAACAGAGAACCCCTGAGGGATCAGGAGATCAGTGGGATGCAGACCCCAAATTCTCATAAAAAGACCAGACTTAATGGTCTGACTGAGACTAGAAGAACCTCCGAGGTCATGGCCCCCAGACCTTCTGTTGGCCCAGGACAGGAACCATTCCTGAAGCCAACTCTTCAGACATGGATTGGACTGGAAAATGGGTTGGAGAGAGATACTGGTGAGGAGTGAGATTCTTGGATCAGGTAGGCACTTGAGACTATGTTGGCAACTCCTGCCTGTAGGGGAGATGAGAGGGTAGAGGGCGTTAGAAGCTGACGAAATGGACACGAAAAAAGAGAGTGGAGGGAGGAAGTGGGCTGTCTTATTAGGGGGAGAGTAATTGGGAGTATGTAGCAAGGTATATCTAAGTTTTTGTATGAGAGACTTACTTGGTTTGTAAACTTTCACTTACAGAACAATAAAAATTATTAAAAAAGTGATTGCAGCAGTACATAGATAGTGAATTGTCAGAAGTTCAAGCTGGATTCAGAAGAGGACACGGAATAGGGATGTCATTGCTGATGTCAGGTGAATCTTGGCTGAAAGCAGAGAATACCAGAAAGTTGTTTACCTGTGTTTTATCGACTATGCAAAGGCAGTCGACTGTGTGGATCATAACAAATTGTGGATAACATTGTGGAGAATGGGAATTCCAGACCCCTTAATTGTGCTCATGCAGAGCCTGTACATAGGCCAACAAGCAGTCATTCAAACAGAACAAGAGGATACTGAGTGGTTTAAAATCAGGAAAGGTGTGTGTCAGGGTTGTATCCTTTCACTATACTCATTCGGTTTGTATGCTGAAAAAATAATACAAGAAGCTGGACTACACGATGAGGAACTCAGCATCAGGACTGGAGTAAGACTCATTAACAATATGTAAATGACAAAACCTTTCTTGCTGAAAGTGAAGAGGACTTAAAGAACTTACTGATGAAGATCAAAGACTACAACCTTCAGTATGGATTACACCTCAACACAAAGAAAACAAAAATCCTCACAACTGGACCAATAGGCAATATCATGATAAACAGAGAACATTTTGAAGTTGTTAAGAATTTTATTTTACTTGGACTCACAAACAACTCCCATGGAATCAGCAGCCGATATATCAAAGGAGATATTGTATTGGGCAAATCTGATGCAAAAGACCTCTTTAAATTGTTAAAAAGTGAAAATGTCCCTTTGAGGACTAAGGTGTGCCTAACCCTTAGTATTTTCAATTGGCTCATATGGATGTGAAAGCTATTTTCAATCGCCTCATACGCATGTGAAGGCTGCGCAATGAATAAGGAAGACCAAAGAAGAATTGATTCATTTGAATTATGGTGTTGGCAAAGAATATTAAATATACCTTGAACTGCAAGAATGAACAAATCTGTCTTGAAAGAAGTACAGCCAGAATGCTCCTTAGAAGCAAGGATGGGGAGACTTCATCTCATATACTTTAGACATGTTATCAGGAGGGATCAGTCCCTGTAGAAGGACATCAGGTTTGGTAAAGTAGAGGATCAGCAAAAGAGAGGAAGACCCTCAATGAAATGGAATGGCACAGTGACTGCAATAACGGACACAAACATAACAATGTGAAGGTGGCACAGGACTGGGCAGTGTTTCGTTCTGTGGTACGTAGTGTCACTATGAATTGGAACTGACTCAACAGCACCTAACAACAACAAATCCCTGCTAGGAACTTAAGACATGATCAAAAGATTTTTAAAATGCACATAGAAAGAAAGAAGGCAAAAAATGAATACAAACTGAAAAGCAATTAATTTTATGATGTATTTTCAGATATAATCTACTGATCAGCAGAAAGAAGGGAGAGCTCAGGTGGTCTCATTACCCGTGGTGATAAACAACACCAGATTACCAGGGATCATAAAAATTTCTTCCACGATTGCCAGCATTGTGATCTCTATGTGTTCAGATAGGTAGAATGTAGTTGTAAGGAGCCTGACAATCATTATTCTTGGTAGTCCAAATGCCTGTCATTGGGGGAGAATTAAGAGTAGTACCTTAGTTATCTAATGCTGCTTTAACAGAAACACCACAAATGGATGGCTTTAACAAAAAGAAATTTATTTTCTCGTAGTCTAGTAGGTTACAGGTTCAAATTCAGGGTCCCGGCTCCAGGGGAAGGCTTTCTCTCTCTGTCGGCTCTGAGGAAGGTCCTTGTCCTCAATCTTCCCGTATCAAGGAACTTCTCAGGCTCAGGAACCTCGTGCCCAAAGCATGCGCTCTGCTCCCAGTGCTGCTTTCTTGGTGGTATGAGGTCCCCAGCTCTCTGCTTACTTCCCCTTCCTTTCACCTCTTGAGAGATAAAACGTGGTACAGGCCTCACCCCAGGGAAACTCCCTTTACCTTGGACCAGGGAGGTGACCTGAGTAGGGGTGGTGTTACAATCCAACCCTAATCCTCTCAACATAAAATTACAATCACAAAATGGAGGACAACCACATAATACTGGGAATCATGGTCTAACCAAATTGATACACACATTTTTTGGGGGATATATTAGTCATCTAGCGTGGCCATTGGATTAGTGCTGCCATAACAGAAAACCACAAGTGGATGGCTTTAACCAAGAGAAATTTATTTCCTCACAGTAAAGTAGGCTATAAGCCCCAATTTAAGGCGTCAGCTCCAGGGGAAGGCTTTCTCTCTCTGTCAGCTCTGGAGGAAGGTCCTTGTCCTCAATCTTCCCATGGTAGAGGAGCTTCTCAGGCGCAGGGATCCCAGGCCCAAAGGATGCGCCTGCTCCTGGTGCTGCTTTCTTTGTGGTATAAGATCCCCAACTCTCTGCTTGCTTCCCTTTCCTTTTATCTCTTGAGAGATAAAAGGTGGTGCAGGCCACACCCCAGGGAAACTCCCTTTACACTGGATCAGGGAGGTGACCTGAGTAACCATGGTGTTACAATCCCACCCTAATCCTCTTAACATAAAATTACAATCACGAAATGGAGGACAACCACACGATACTGGGAATCAGGCCCTAACCAAGTTGACACATATTTTTGGGGGAACACAATTCAATCCATGACAAGGGACGTGATTCAATCCATGATATTGCACCCTTTGACCCCCCCAAAAATCATATTCTTGCAACACGCAAAACATATTCATCCCATCATATCATAGCAAAATCTTAACTCCATGCCTACCCAGTACCCAGTGCCGTCGAGTCGATTCCGACTCATAGCGACCCTATAGGACAGAGTAGAACTGCCCCACAGAGTTTCCAAGGAGCGCCTGGCGGATTCAAACTGCCGACCCTTTGGTTAGAAGCTGTAGCACTTAACCACTTCACCACCAGGGCTTCCAACTCCGAGTCTAAAATCCAAAAATTCCTCTTCATCCATGAAATCTAGAATACAAGTTAACTGCTTCCAAAGGTACAAAGGCAGAACAGGCACAAGCTAGACATCTCCACTACAAAGGGGAGAAAGTGGAGGGAAAGAAGGAGTAACCAGAACCAAACAGGTCAGCAGAACACATTACATTAGCCCTCAAAGCTTTAAAAATAATCCTCTGTTCACTCTGACAATTTACACAATAACCCTGCCCTACAGCCTCTAGGTATTGGCCACACTCTCCAGATCCTGAATGGAGGTCCCTTGGCTTCAGCTCCGCCTTCCAGGCCCACTGGGACAGCAACTCTGCTCACTTGGCTGTAGGTGCACAATTCTCGTAGTCCATCCGAGTGACAACTCTGCCCTTAGAAACACAAGAGGCCATGACTCTATTCTTTGAAACCCCTGAGGTTACGGCCATACCTTTTGAGACTGAGGCAGCTCGTCTTTTTGTGTTCTTTGTCTCTTCATCTTCTGCTTCCTGGTTTTTTGGCCTCTTGGCTCCTTGGGCCTCACACATGCATCTGCCCTGCTGGGGCAAATGTTCCAAAGCTCTGTAGCCCCACCAATGAGTGCCCAGAGGCACCCCACTTTGCCAGGAATCCTCCTGTACACAGGCACTCAGCTGTCTTGCTTGTGGGTCGGCTCCAGTGCTGTCTGGAGCGGGTCTTCTTGTTCTGCTGCTGCTAGTTCTCTGCTGCTGTTTCTCACTGTCTGTGCCTTCTCCTGTGTTAACAATTCCCCTCACTTTCTTCTAAGTCTTTTATCCATTCACAGTTCCAAAACCGCTTCCACATTTTAGGTATCTGTTAGAGCAGCACCCCACTCTCTTGGTACCAAATTCGGTCTTAGTTACCTAGTGCTGCTATAACAGAAATACCTCAAGTGGATGGCTTTAACAAAGAGAAATTTATTTTCTCACAGTCTAGTAGGTTACAAGTCCAAATTCAGGTTGTTGGCTCCAGGGGAAGGTTTTCTCTCTCTGTGGGCTCTGGACGAAGGTCCTTGTCCTCAATCTTCCCCAGGTTGAGGAGCTTCTCAGGCACAGGGACTCTGTGTCCAAAGGACGAGGTCTGCTCTTGGTGCTGCTCTATTGGTGGTATGTGGTCTCTGCTTGTTTCCCTTTCCTTTTATCTCTTCACAGATAAAAGGTATTGCAGGCCTCACACCAGGGAAACTTCCTTTACATTGGGTCAGGAAGGTGACCAGAGTAAGGGTGGTGTTACAATCCCACCCTAATCCTCTCAACGTGAAATTGCAATCACAAAATGGAGGACAACCACACAATACTGGGAATCATGGCCTAACCAAGTTGATACACACATTTTTTGGGGGGACATGATTCAAATCATGACAAGTAGTCTTTCAGGGCAGGCTCCAGTGGTAGAGGGGAAATGAAGTGTCATTCTGAACTCAAGGCAGGATCCAAGGCAAGAATAACATGAGAGGGAGGGGGTAAGGAATGAGAAGATATTTAAGGAGAAGAAGAATATAGGCACCCATACCCAGAGGATACCCGGTTTTACCCCATGAGCAGGCAGGAGCCCTGCAGTGGGCCTGGGCCACTCTGTCCCACATTTTGATGGGTGATTTGATTCTTAGACTAATCTGATAATGGGGATGAGGCTGGAGTCAAAACGTGCCTCTGTCTGAAGATGGCGAGACAGCAAGGTTATCCAAGCTTCGAGAAGCTAGAACAGCAGAGGAGAAGACACAAAGCAAAGACTGTTGTATCAAAGTAGTAAGTGAAAGCCCTAATGGAATATTATTGTCTTCTAAATATTTTCTGTTTTTTTGCAAACATTCCTTATTAATTTCCAGAACTGAACCAGCTTAGACATTCTTCATGAGGGTGTATAGAGAACTTTACCTGGTTAAGTTTCCTTTGCCTCCTCAGTTTATACCCTGTAGTCCATCACTGATAGGAGAAAGATGTGACAGTCTGCTTTCCTGAAGATTAAAGCTTTGGAAACCCTATGGGGCAATTCTACTCTGTTGTGCAGTTCTACAGGGTCACTATGATTTGGAATCGACTTGACAGCAATGGATTTGGATTCTTTTTTGTTTTTTCGGTTTTAGTCCATTACACAACTTACTAGTAGAATTGTGGGGCAGATGTTTCTTCTCCTCCCCTGTCCCCCTTCCCTGCCCCCTCCCTCACTCCTCCCTCTCTCTCCTCCCCCTACCTCCTCCTTCTCCCTCTTCTTCTTTTTGAGCGACACATAACAGAACAAAAGCCTGTGACATACCTCCTATTTTATGACCACTCACATTAAAAAAATTTTTTTTTTAACAGTGCTGCATGGTTCTTTTTTTTTAAAGTAAAATAGGATACTCTTAGTTTATTTTTCCTAAATTATTTTTTACTTGCTAAAAAAGTACTCACTTAAAGCAAGTTAGAATATTATCTTTTATTTACAGTGTTATCTAGAGACAGATGGCAAACTTTGTTTTTGAACTGCCTGTTTTCCTAGATAGTATGCACCTCCTAGAATGATGCATTGTTGCAGTTTTACTAAGTGTCAGTTCTTCACTTTCAGCTTTCATACTTCACCTAATCAGAGCCCTGATGCAGACGGAAAATGTGGAAAACCTGTTGGGAAGACTAAATCACCTAGAGGAGAATTAAAGCAAAGACTGCAAATTTCCTTAAGGTGTTTGTCATGAGCAAACAGGCCTCTTTTCTAGTAAAGACAGCAAAAATCAGTTTAAGGTACATCAGTCACAGAAGTATTGGCATGCAACGAAAGGGTATAGGAATTTTATTTCCTCAAGTGCATGTCAACTCTAATATTTTAATAGAGGGCTTTAAAGAATTAAAACAGTAACGAACATGCTATAATGTTTTTACATGGCTGTGTCTAACACACTTTATTAAGAATGTCCTTCTGTCTATCTTGGTATACTGATAATACAACATTGAGAACCCTCTATACTGAGAAGAATGGATGACCTAAGCTTCTAGAAGAAGCCAGACAATATGTATATAGTTAAAGAGTGTCTTTGCACACTTGGCTAAGTGATATGTACAGTGGGTGGTGGAAAAGAAATTGAGGACACCCTCTCTGTCTCACATAACTTTTAACTTCAGAAGTCAAGATCGACAGGCAGAAAACCATAATCATTTTAAGGTAAGGTAGTCTACATCTCTTGGTGATGAACCAACATGCAATAGCTTAGGAAAGAAATAGAGTATTGTAAGTTATAGTAATCAAAGGCTGTTATTTAATGTTAGAGGGACTTGTATTGGACTGAGAAGTGTCTTGGACAGGCAGAAATACAGAATTGTGGGAGACGACAGATAGGGAACAGTATAAGGTAAGGCATAGAGATGGGAATAAATTTGTAGTATGTGTTGGATGTGCAAAACAAAGGCATATTTTTTCTAAATAATTTTTATTGTGCTTTAAGTGAAAGTTTACAAATCAAGTCAGCCTCTCACATATAAACTTACATACACCTTAGTACATACTTCCATTTACTCTCACCCTAATGAGTTAGCCAGCTGCCTCCTTCCAGTCTCTCCTTTTGTGACAATTTTGCCAGTTTCTAACCCTCTCTACCCTCCCCTTCCCCTCTAGACAGGAGACGCCAACACAGTCTCAAGTGTCCGCTTGATACAAGTAGCTCACTCTTCATCAGCATCTCTCTCCAACCCATTGTCCAGTTCAATCCATATCTGATGAGTTGTCTTCAGGAATGGTTCCTGTCCTGGGCCAACAGAAGGTCTGGGGGCCATGACCACCAGGATTCCTCTAGTCTCAGTCAGACCATTAAGTCTGGCCTTTTTATGAGAATTTGGGGTCTGCATCCCACTGATCTCCTGCTCCCTCAGGGGTTCTCTGTTGTGTTCCCTATCAGGGCAGTCATAAGTTATGGCTGGGCACCACCTAGTTCTTCTGGTCTCAGGATGATGTAAGTCTCTGGTTCATGTGGCCCTTTCTGTCTCTTGGGCTTATAATTACCATGTGACCTTGGTGTTCTTCATTCTCCTTTGATCCAGGTGGGTTGAGACCAATTGATGCATCTTAGATGGCCTCTTGTTAGCATTTAAGACCCCAGACGCCACTTTTCAAAGTGGGATGCAGAATGTTTTCATAATAGAATTATTCTGCCAATTGACTTAGAAGTCCCCTTAAGCCATAGTCCCCAAACCCCCGCCCTTGCTCCGCTGACCTTTGAAGCATTCAGTTATCCCGGAAACTTCTTTGCTTTTGGTCCAGTCCAGTTGAGCTGACCTTCCGTGTATTGAGTATTGACCTTCCCTTCACCTAAAATAGTTCTTATCTACTAACTAATCAGTAAATAACCCTCTCCCACCCTCCCTCCCTCCCCGCCTCGTAACCACAAAAGTATGTGTTCTTCTCAGTTTATACTATTTCTCAAGATCTTATAATAGTGGTCATATACAATATTTGTGCTTTTGCCTCTGACTAATTTCACTCGGCATAATGCCTTCCAGGTTCCTCGATGTTATGAAGTATTTCACAGATTCCTCACTGTTCTTAATCGATGCGTAGTGTTCCATTGTGTGAATATACCATAATTTATTTATCTATTCATCCGTTGATGGGCAACTTGGTTGCTTCCATCCTTTTGCTGCAATAAACATAGTTGTGCATATATCTGTTCATGTAAAGGCTCTTATTTCTCTAGGATATATTCCAAGGAGTGGGATTGCTGGATCGTATGGTAGTTTTATTTCTAGCTGTTTAAGGAAGCGCCAAATCGATTTCCAAAGTGGTAGTACCGTTTGACATTCCCACCAGCAGTGTAGAAGTGTTCCAATCTCTCCGCAGCCTCTCCAATATTTATTATTTTGTGTTTTTTGGATTAATGCCAGCCTTGTTGGAGTGAGATGGAATCCCATCGTAGTTTTAATTTGCATTTCTCTAATGGCTAATGATTGAGAGCATTTTCTCATGTATCTGTTAGCTGCCTGAATATCTTCTTTAGTGAAGAGAAAAAAAAAAAATTAGTGAAGTGCATGTTCATATCCTTTACCCAAGTTTTAATTGGGTTGTTTGTCTTTTTGTGGTTGAGTTTTAACAGAATCGTATAGATTTTAGAGATCAGGTGCTGGTCAATGATGTCATAGCTGAAAATTCTTTCCCAATCCGTAGGTGGTCTTTTTACTCTTTTGGTAAAGTCTTAGATGAGCATAGGTGTTTGATTTTTAGAAACTCCCAGTTATCTGGTTTCTCTTCGTCATTTTTAGTAATGTTTTGTATTCTGTTTATGAAAGGCATAATTTTAACGTGAGGCTTGTGTTAGGCCATGGGAGGAGATACGGCTGGCTAGAAATGAAAAATATGAAAATGAAAGAAGGTGCCTGTAAAGTAGTCCAGACACAGAGGTGTAAGTTTGATGGCAGGCAGGATAGAAACATTAAAAAAAAACCATTGTCCTCGAGTCGATTCCGACTCATAGTGACCCTACAGGATAGAGTAGAACTGCCCTATAGAGCTCCCAAGGAGTACCTCATGTATTTGAACTGCCAGCCTTTTGGTTAGCAGCCATATCACTTAGCCGCTATGCCACCAGGGTTTCCATAGAAACATTGTGAGTGCTTAATTAATGGAAGACTCAAAACAGAATCCAGAAGTTCTGAAGTATGTCAGTATGTACTTAGGAAAACAAAAATGGTGCTAGATATTTCAACAGAGTGGATTCAAAATAGGGTTTTAGTAACCTTTTTTTTTTTTGAAGGGTAAGGGCAAGGAGATGGCAGCTGAAAGAGGTACCCAAAGGACATAATTGTAGAAAGCCTCTCTACTCCGTGGCTAGGAAAACATAAAGGAAGATGAAGAGTTACCAAAAGCTACTAGAGGCAGTGCAAGGTGGGGCTCACCGCCCCTGGGTGTTGCAAACGGTTAATACACCTGCCTGTTAACCAAAAGCTTAAAGATTCGAGTCCACCAAGGGTGCCTTGGAAGACTCATGGAATCACCATGAGTCAGAATAGACTCAACAAGCAACTGGTTCAAGATGGGGCCCAGAACTCTGATGAGAAGACATTACCCAGCTTTTTCTAGACCCTCCAAAATGGTGTGATGGGCCTGTTTCTATGAGTGATAAAAGAGCTGAAAGTCTGCAACCAAGAGCTGGTGTAGGGACGAAGTGACGTCACTGGTGAAATGATGGTAGAAACAGCAAGGAAGCAGTAAGCTAGTCTCATCTCTCCTCCTACAAGTCCCTCTCCCAAAAAGCCCACCACTGTGAGAATCTCACAAAACACTGGCTTGCAAAGTAATCTGTGAAATACTGTGTGCAGAGGCCTAGCCCCGGCCTCAGAGAGCAGAATATAAAATGTTGGCCGTGGTTGAGAGTCTATAGGTAAATAACAAACATGCACGACTACTTTCCTTACTTCCTTAATGATTAAAAGTCTGGTGATAAACTGTGGAAAGCGTTAGAAATGAAATAAATTATCTCAAATTGATATTCATTCTACCGCTGAGAGCTCGAAGGAATGGCCTGCTGCTTCATGGCTTGGCTGAGGTGTCTGATATGCATTTAAGGGTTATTTCCCAACAACATAACAACCGTGAAGGAGACCAATTTAACAAATTCCTAATTTATGGATTTTTCACTTGCTTCTCCTGGTAAATAATATTACCATCCTTGGCTTAGGAGTATTTCTTTATCTCCCTGCCCTCCTTCTTTGCCAGGCAATAAGAATGACTGAAGGTGTTGTATGGATTCCCATTTAATAACCAGCAGCAGGGATTGATAGCCACATTAGTGGTATGTGCCTGAGAGGAAAGGAGGGGAAATGTAGCACTGGGCAATTATAGCCAAGGAGAAACAGTTTATTACTCTCTCTATCATAGCTGTGGAAACCCTGGTTGCATAGTGGTTAAGAGCTATGGCTGCTAACCAAAAGGTCAGCAGTCTGAATCCACCAGGCGCTCCTTGGAAACCCTAGGGGGCAGTTATACTCTGTCCTATAGGGTCACTATGAGTCAGAACCAACTCCACGGCGATGGGTTTGTTTGTTTGTTTGTTTTTAATAATACTTGTGCTTCTATATTAAAAGTACATCAGAAAAACAAAGAATTTCCCTTATATCAAGATATTAGTTTCCAGGCAAATGTTTGTTTTTCTCCCTTCTCTACCTCTTTTTCCCTTTCATTCTTCCCTCCATCTCTCTCCCTTCCTTCAGTTCTTCCTACCTTTCTTCCTGAATGTCTTCCCGCCTTCTCTTAGTAACTATATTTAAAGTTCTATGCAAGGAAACACAAAAATTTAAAAGAAATGGTCTCTGACCAAAATGACTACAGCATTACTGTGTTAAAAACTTAAAAGCAATACATGGAAGAAAGGTGTTGCTTATACTATTTTCTGCAAAAATATGGACTATGAGAGTTAATGTCTGAAAGCAATACATTCCAGACTTTCCCTGCTGCCTCTTGTCCTAATTTTGGTTTCTCAATCACCTGTTCATGATTGGTGAGGTAATTATGTCTGACTTCCAACAAGAAAGTTATCAGTCATCATTCTAAATATCCTTATATCAGCTCACTGGCAGATCCCCAGCCATGATTCTTTTTTTTTTTTTGGCTTATTTCTTGAAGCCAAAGTACAGATCCAAGATCTCTGTACCTCAATGGCATATATACTAAGGAAGCACATATATTCTATTGAACACAGAACCTACAATCCTATTCCTAGTGTTATAAGTATATTTTCTCACTCAAAGTAATACATTCAGTTCTGAAGAGTAATACATCTCATCTCCTCTGTTACATGAAATCACTACCTTTGTTTCTGGAAAACATATAGTGGAAAACTCAACCCATACAGTCTGGAGAGAAGAGCACAGGTGAAATGCTTAAAACAATAGTGAATTCCTTAGGAACCGGGCAAGAGGTTAAGAGAGGAAGCTTATACTTACATGGATTCCTGTGTTCCCTGGTGATTGCAGAAGACAAAGTAGGAAAGGGCTGCAAGAAGAAAGCACAGGTCAACAGTGTCAAAAGTTGCAGGGAGTTGAGGAGAAGGTCTAAAAAATGCCCATTTTTTTCAGCAAACAGGCAGTCATTATTGACTTGGAATAAAGCAGTTCCTGTGGAATGGAAACAACAGCAGGGAGAAGACAGAGATTTGAGAAAATATCATGGAGTCTGAGTGTAGAAACAGTAATTATTTTATTACGAAAGTATAGACCTAATTAATAATAATAATAAAAATCCCTTTGCCATTGAGTCAATTCTTACTCATAGGACCCTGCAGGACAGAGTAGAACTGCCCCATAGGGTTTCCAAGGCTGTAATCTTTGTGGAAGCAGACTGACATGTCTGTCTCCTGTGGAGCAGTTGGTGGATTCAAACTGCTGACCTTTTGGTTAGCAGCCAAGTGCTTAACTACTGTGCCACTAGGGCTCCTTAATAACAATATCAGGTAATAATTATTAATACCTGTTTTATTTCATACCCTTTTTAATTCTCACTACCATTTCAGGGCAAGTGTACTATTATTATCTCAATTTTTTGTTAACTTTTCTATTGTTGAAAATATACACACGCAAAACGTACACCAGTTCAACAGTGTCTACGTGTACAATTCAGTGACATGGATTACACTCTTTAAGTTATACAATGATTCTCACCCTCCTTTTCTGAATTGTTCTTTCTTTGTTGACATTTTCTCAATTTTTAAATGAGGAGCAGAAGAATTGCAGCTAGTTATCTTGCTCAAGATCTCAAGAAATTACATGATTTCTTAGGAATTAGGAACCCCAGCGGCACAGTGGTAAAGAGCTTGGCTGCTACCAAAAAGGTCAGTGGTTTGGATCCAGCAGCTGCTCCTTGCAAACCCTATGGGGCAGCTCTACTCTGTCCTAAAAAAACTGTTGAAATTGACTGGATGGCAACAGGTTTGGTTTTTGTTAGGAATATCTAAGATTTTAACCATGATGACATAAATATATGCAAACCTCAGTTTACCTTTGGTCTAGGCAAAAATTTGGAAATTTATTTGCACTTCCCTACTGTGAAAGAGGGGTCCCTGGGTAGCACAAATAATTAAACAACTAATGGAAAGGTTGATGGTTTGAGCCCACTCAGAGACCTGGCAATCGGCTTCCAAAAGGTCATAGCCTTGAGAACCCTAGTGAGCACAGTCCTACTCTGATGTATGTGGGGTCCCCATGAGTCGGCATGAACTCAATGGCAACTTGTTTTTTTTTAATTTTTAATTGTGAAAGAAGTTAATAATCTTATTTTTCCCCCTGAGAGACTAGCCATAAAACACGTGAGCAAGATTTCCTAAGTCTTATACATAAAAGCATTTGGGGTAATACAAATGTTACATAAACGAGAAATACATTTTTTCCTCCAAGTTCAAATTTTTCTGGCTAGAACTGTAATGTAAATGGCCCTTGTACTTTTATATCCCGTTCATCATGTCATTGTCCTGTTAAAAGCTGCTGTCCCACTCACTAGAAAGCCTTGTCTGAAGACGCTGCCCCAAGAGTAGCGTTAGCTCGGAACAGAAAAGTTCTGCAAAGGCAGGCGTTTATCTTTGTTCCATGAAATATTAATCCTCAAAATCAAGAAGGCTCTGAAAAAACATTTCTTACAGAGGAAAAGAAAAAGTAATTTTCAGAAGCAGAGGTGAAGGGAGGCCTCAGGCGGAAAGCAAATTATTGAATTTCTCACTAATTTATATTAAGACACGGAGAAACTTCTTTTAGTATTTTCTTCCTCTTGAAAAGCCTTTTAGTCTCTCCCAGGAATTACTCCTCAGAAAATGTACAGTCTTTCTTGTTCTTTCCAAAATTGAAGTCAGTGGGAAATTAAAACGAGGCCGGCATTAGGAAAGCCAGTAACCCAGGAGATAATCATGGCTTGGTTCTCAGTGATTGAATGTGGACATACAAATCCTTAAAAACATTCTCCTCTCAAAGCAAATGGAAGCAAAATCGTCCAAATCAAAGAGAAACTAAAGGTTATGTAAAGCAAGGTGGCGGGGGTGCCTTAAAATCAAAATTCGACATAAAACAACAAACAAAAACCTGTGATTTCATACCTTATTGTGATATAAATTTGAATCTCAGAGAAGCTCTAAGTGCAAGTATGAGATTATCAGATGTTTTAATGAAACATTTTTGTTAGATTTTCTCAAGGATCCAGAAAAGAGAAAAATTAGATTTTGAACTTATCTCAAAAATTTTATCACATCCTCGAGTTAGATCTTAAGTTAATACAATTAGCAGCGCAGGAGTAATGAACAAACAAAGAAATCCCCCAAGAACACCTTAAGACCTGTTCCTGTTGTATCTGAATATTCTGTAATGCTCACAAACCACCTGAGTAAGAAAGGGCTCAAAATTAATAACGACTTTCCCCAGAAATCCATAGACAATATAAGCTGCCTCTAAACCTTAGCAGTTATTGTTTGAAATTCACTTAAGTCTGCAGTGTTTCGATTTTGATTGCATCTAATACTAGTGTTTTAGAAGAAAGAAATCTAGGGAGTAATTTATTACTATTTCAGGACAGGCTTTTAAATATTGTGTTACTGTCTTTTTAAGACCATTTTATCAATGAGTACTAACTCGTTTGTAAACGAATATAGTTAACTTTTGGAAAACCTTAAAAGTTCCAATATGCTAAACCATAAAAGGAGGCAAAGGTGAAAAATAGACTTTAAAAACATCTTGAGTAATACAGTCTACATTTTATTGAATCTTGAACTAAATTAGATTGCTAGCATTGCTGATTGCTGGTGAAACACCATTGGATCAATATGAGTTTAACTCAGGAGTGCACCTCATAAGGTCACCAGTGGCCGTGTCTTTGCTTTCCTTGGTCATGTTAAATTTGAAATTGCTTATCTTTTTGAGAGCAGTCAGATGCCAAGCTCTAAAGTTCATATAACTTGATAACCTCACAATGTTTAGTTATCTCACATGTAACTAAGAAGTATATAGACAGACAAATTTCAGATGTATCTAAATTAGGATTTCAATTTTTTTAATATATAGCAGAGGAACATGAAGCAGCCTGGGTATTTTGTTTACCACCAGATGGAGATACACACACACACACACACACACACACACACTCACACACAAGCAGATTCTATAATTCTGTTTCCTTCTTTTATTTTTGGTATAGGTAAGGGAGTTGGGAGATTTGATTTTTTTCTTTTTAAACTTCAACTTGGTCCACCACTTGGCACCTAAAAATGATCATCTAAGTTTATTATTATTGCCTTTGTAGGGGTGGAATAAGGGATTTCAGAGCATCAGAGCAGAAATAGAACATTTTAGAAATATAACACAGGAAACCAATGTACTGTTCTCTGTACTATTAGTCACATTAATGATTTAAACAATAACCAGCCACAGCAATGACCACTGCTTGCTTTTATTTTAATCTGTGACATACAAGTAAGCCTATACTTACTTGCCTTCTAGTTTCTTCCCAGAGTCTGTCCATCTGCACATCTCAATCACCATATAGATTCAACAACACAAAGAATACATAATTCTTTTTATATATGAAGATGAAACTTTGTTTTAAAAATTAATCAACTTTTGCTATTATACCTTCAATTGGTCCCTATAGAATTTAACAGATCTGTACTTGGGTTGAAAGTACTTACCTGACTTTTTAAAAGATCCTAAAACCAAATGATACTCTGAGAATTTGAAAACATTCACAGTTTCTATCCACCTTAACCCATGGGCTTCTGGAATGCAATATCCTAGGAGCTGTTCTGAAAGGCCATTCATGGATTCATTCATATTCTTTTTCTTCTTCTCACCTTATTGATTTCCTTGGTGAGCAGAAATTCAGAATTTCAAAGGACTAATGAAATAGAAGAAACCTATGAGTCAGAATCGACTTGACAGCAATGGGTTTGGTTTCAGTTGATTTTGTGCAAACCAGAGAGCAAATACAGTACTGGTGAGGATAATGCATTAGATCTTTTGACCTGGATGTTGTTAGCTTTGTGGCTAAATGATATCTTTCTCTTTTGTACACATACTTACCAACATATTTGTGTTCTCACATCTCTCTCTCCTTTTCTTTCTTCAACATTGTTTCCTTGACCTATACCTATCAAACTTATCAAATCAAACTTTGGAAAGGGTTGTGAGGAAACGTACTCCATATCTCCAACTCTCGTCTTACAAATACGTATTGAAAATTTCTTATTTTGAAAAGAGTATAAATTTGAATGGACAGCAACCCTAGTTCACATCCTAGCTCTGCCTCTTACCTAGATGCCTAGTTGTGCGGTTGGATAAATTTATTTGTAAAAAATAAATTTACATATTATATAAGTAAATTTATGTACCATAGAAATATATTTATACAATAAATTGTATAATATATATGTTATTACTCACTACAGTCTCTCTTTTTCTCCCCCTCAGCCCCACTTCTAATGAACAGATCTCCACTAGATGTTTCCCCCAAAGAGAGAATTATCCTGCAATTTTATTATATCAGTCTTCTTATTTGGATTCTCTATTCTAATTTATGACCGCTAACTCTTTCTCCCCTCTAAAATCTAATTTCTAAAATGGACATTAAAATGCTTGCCTCAAAAAAATGCATGTCTCACAAGATTTCTCAAGTGATAAGTAAAATAATGTATATAATGTGCATAACAAATAATAAACTCAACAAATGGTGATGAGAAGGATCCACTCTTTCTCCCTTAAAATGTGGAAGAGTTGGTGAAAGAAGACAGACTCTAATGGGCAAGTCGGATTTGGAAAGGTAGAAATGTTACAAAGGAATGAGGTTGGAGGATAAATTTGTCAGCATTGATGTGAGATGACTGAGAGAGCATATCTGAAACAACCGAACTCTGTCTGAGACGTGAACAAAAAGAAAAGGTCTTGGTATTTGTACCACAGGCAGGGGTTTGAGACACAAGTAGAGTAATTACTGTTTTCAAATTACATTTTCTTTTCAGCTGCTGGCGTTTCTTTGAGCAGAACACAATTCTGAGAGTGGATCAGGAGGGTCACACAGTCAAAGAGGTACATTATCATTGAGATAGGATAGAAAGTGCCTGATTTGTGGCTATATATTTTGTTACGTCCCTGGTAAAGTTCCTGGAGAGAGGGAAGATAGAGATGAACTAAACGCGCCATGTCGGGGCTTTCATTATATTATTTCATTCGTTCTTTGCTCTAACTATACACTTATGAGGATCCCTGGTGGTGCAGTGGTTACGAACTCGGCTGCTAACCAAAAGGTTGGCACTTCGAATCCACCAGTGGCTCCTTGGAAACCCTATAGGGCACTTCTGCTCTGTCCTTTAGGGCTGCTATGAGTCAGAATCAACTTGATGGCAACGTGGTTTTACTTATTTATTTTTAAAAACACTTATGAAATGAGTATTATACCAGTCACAACAATGGAAAAACTGAGATTCAGAGAGTTTAAATAACCTGTTTGAAGGTGCACAGGGAATAAGTGAAGGGACTAGAATTATATTCAATACATGTTTGACCACCAAAGCCCTTGCTTTCTCTTATGTCCTCTAGTCATCGAGAGATTAACTGCACAATGTTTTCAAGAACAAAGAACCTTGACTCATCAGTTTCCATGTTAAGGATGAAATATTCTTTAAAATATGATTTTCTTTTACTGACTTCAGTGTACTAAGTTCCTATATATTTTTTTTTAATTTTGATTCCTTTATTTAACCGTTTAGGGATGAGAGTATCGCCTATCTGATTTCTAAGTGTGTACATGTATGTTTGTGTGTGTGTCCATGTATATATATGTGTTTGAGTATGTGTGTGTCTATGTGTAATCTTTTATATTTACAAAAAAAAAAATCAGAGTTCACTTTCAATGTGGGACTACAAGAAATAAATATATGCATATTATCTTACTTAATACTTACAACAACCCTGTAAGTTAAGAAACACTATCCACCATTTTATAGTTGAATAAATTTAGAATTAGAGAGATTATACAAATCAGATAAACAGAATGAGTGAAAAACCTGTGCTCCTCCTCTTGTTCCCAGAAAGCATGTATCTAGCACATATTAGAAGGTCTGTAAATTTATTGGCTAAATGAGTGAATGAATGGATGAAAGAATCAGTTAGACTACATGCTGGTGAAAACATATATGTGTATGTGTGTTTTTATACCTACCTTTAGCCCACCTTGTCACTTGCAATCCAATCCTCTCCACTCCCAAACCTAATACTTACAGAGCTTGTAGACCTGTGATGGTACCTCTGCTTCCTTTGGACGAGAGACATTAGACTAGAATGGCACCTTGATGAATTGTCCCAGTATTTAATAAGGCGTAATTATTATATATTGTCACTCAAAGGCTTCTCCAAATGGAGGAATTAACATTACTCAAATGAGTTTATTTTCCTCTTTAGCCTGTCCAGCTTTAGTTGGAAACTGTCTCCCCTTAGAGGTATAACATTTGGCTATTTTCAAGCTATGTTTCAATGAATAACTAGCAGAAATTCAAATTAGATTTGAATTAAATTATTGTTATTAATTAAATTATTAACTTAAAAAAAGTTGAAGTATGGTCAGTAAAGCCCGACCATTTATTTTTTGCAAGATGTAGTTGATTAACTCACAAAAAACTCAAAAAAAGATTAAGAGATATCAAGCACCCAGGCCAACCAGGAAAATAAAAATCATTATGCCTTAGACGTGGTAAGGATTTCCCAATTTATCGTATTTAAAAACTAAAGAAGTCAAGATGCTGAAGGAGTCTCAAAATGGGCATATCTATAGACACACAAGGACTCAATGGTTAAGTCAAGACCAGAATAAAGAGTTCCTGACCTCCAATTAAATTTCTTTTTTAACTCCAGCACTGAATGCCAGCAGTTCCTTGCACTGTGAGTTATTGCCTTGAAATATTCCCTGTTTTAGTTGGTTTCTCTAGTTCTACAAGTCCAGCAAAAAGAAGATCATTGTAGACAAAGACTGCCACGCCCACCATGAATCTGTAAGATGTAACACTGTTGTTGTGGGTCATTAAGTCAATTCAGACCCATGGTGACCCTACAAGACAGAGTAGAGCTGCCCTATAAGGTTTTTTAGGTTGTAATCTTTATGGGAGCAGATTGTAGTGCCTTGCAAATCTAAGATGATCAACAGATATTTATCAAGTGGATATGATTAGGTGATTTTCCTTAAGAGAAGACAATAACATGAAAATCTTAAAAAGGGGACCAGTTTTATTTTGGGTTAAATTTTCGTGGAAAAGCTGAAGTCTATCCCAGTTAACCTTATTTATTTGTTAAGAGAAGGCAAATCAAAACAAAACAAACCTTGGGCAGTGAGTAAAGGTGGGAATGAGCAAGACTGAGCAGAAAGAGCTTCAGACCCAGACGCACAGCTAACAGTCTCAACAAAACCAAGGGAGATTACTTACAAGAGGAGTCCTGAGATGGGCACCAATGACCCATTCCTACTACCCCCACCTGTTCAGTCATTGCCTGGGGGCTGCCTTGGAAGAACTTGGCCTCGGCTTAACAACTTAGGTGGATTCTAATGGTGCTAAAACTGAAGGCACCAGGTAATTGTACTCTTTTTATCTGAGCAGTTCTTTCTTTAAGGGAGATATTAATAGTACATCTCCATGACTGCCTCACCCAAACTAAACTATTTTCAGTCCCTAAATTCAAAATGGCCTCCTTCACCTCTGGCCTTCTTCCTGAAATGTTCTCACAATGCTAATTTCTTGCTTAGGTGCCACTGGCCTAGGCAGTTTCCCCCAACCAGGTGAATTTTTCTTTCCACAGTACTTTCATATACATTTTCTCATTTGATTCTCACAATAATAAAATAAGACCAGGAGGTTAAAAAATGTCACATAGCTAGTTAGTGATAGAACAAGAAAAGTTCCCAATTCTAGTCTAATGTCATTATCCCTTGAGTCATCATCAGGGTGAAAACAATGATATTCTAATTCTTTACATTCTTTTCCATTTATTAGTTGGAATATCTTTATAAAGGGACATTTTACCTAATGTACTATTCTAATATGCTATTTGTACTAAATAGGGTTGCTATGAGTCAGAACCAACTCGATGGCACCTAACAACTATTTGATTACTCAGTGGTACACTTCATATAGAAATATCTGTATAAATGTTTATTTCCCCCCATTATTTACCATTTTAAAAATAAGGACTTGATTTCCTCATCCTCCAAAAGTGGCTAATTAGTTGCTATTGTTGTTTTTTAACATCACTATAAACTCATGGAATTGTAGTTATTTGATTATATCTAGTCCAGTGAAGTCATTATTGAAACTCATATTGCCCCCCTTAGCCTGTGCAAGATCCTTGAAGTTGGTTTTTCAATCCTTTCGACTTAACTCTAGGTGGTAGTTCATAACTACCTCCCTCTCTAGAATAACAAGATATTCCAGTCTTGTTTCTCCATTTGCTCTAGTTCTGGATTCATCCATTTTTCCAAGATATCTTGGTTTCTTTTAGTGGGACATTCCATTTAAGACCATAATCTGTGTGCTAAGGCTTCTCATGGCTACAGGATTTTTCATTGTTTCTAGACCTTTTAAATGGACAGAACCAGATTACATTAGTTATCAATCGCTGCATAACAAGTTACCACAAATTTAGCCGTTTAAAACAGCAAACATTTATTACTTCACAGTTTCTGTGAGTTAGGAATCTGGGCCTGGCTTAGCTGGGTCCCCTGTTTCAATATATTTCATAAGGCTACAATCAAGGTTTTGGCCAGGGCTTAGGTCCCATCTGAAGACTCAACTCTACTTCCAAACTCACGTATTTGTTGGCAGAATTCAGTTTTTCATGAGTTTGACTGAGGGCATCAGTTTTCAGCCTGCTATTGACTAAAAGTTGCCCTCAGTTCCTTGCTACATAGGCTGCTTACAACATGACAGCTTGTTTCATCAAAGTATGCAGGCTGAGAAAGCCATAGAGAGCATCTGTTGGCACAATGGAGGTTGCTATTTTTTGTAATCTAATCACAAAAGTGTTATCCCTTGATGTTAACATATATTATTTGTGAAGCAAGTGATGCAAGGGAAGAGGTTACACCAGGTCCTGAGTATCAGGAGACAGGGATCATTAGGAGGAGTCATCTTAGGCGTCTGCATGCTACATAGATTAGCTGTACTTATATATTTAAATACATAAAAAAAAAAAAAAGTAGCTCGTTAAATCATGCTACCAACTAAAATTCAGGGCTAGAGGGTTTTTACCTCTTCTATATGACACCTGTATATGCTTTCTTCTACAAAGCTAATCCTGATTCTTAAGGATGTAAGGAATGATAGATTATGCCATTTGATTCATTCTACATTAAACACACAACACCCACAGAATAACAAGATTAGTATTATCACCACCATTGTGATTACTAAGAGAAGTTTAAAACACATTTTTACATGTACTTCTCATCCCTCCTGTTCTGTAGTTTTACTTTATACACATTGTCTGAACATAGAACCATTGCCAACTACACTCGCTCTCCTTTAGCTCTACAAGTTTTGGCTTTCTTTTAACTTCTACAAGTCACAATTACTCAATCCCCATATCCATGCTGACAAAATTAAATTTTACTCAAGCCCTATGATCCTAAAAAACAACGATAGTTAATAAAATTCCCCCTCCCCCTTTGTGTCCTGCAAAGAACTGACCAAGACAACTTTAGTGATCTCCATAGCTTGACTAAACTCTAGACAGGCAGATTTCTCCCTGACTTCAGGCTCACCTAGATTTCCCTCTCACCCAGTCCCTTGCCTTATTCTGGAGCCTAACCAGAGTATCCCTTTTATCCTTCTCCATCTTTCTCCTTCCTCCTCATCTCCCGAGATCCAGGTATCTTGTAACATCTCTTATAAGATCTCTCCCGAGATCTTATAACAAGAAAAGAAAGAATTCTGAGCCAAATGGCCCTAATTGCAAACTCCATAAATCTTTCATCCATCCCAGCAATCAACACCCCTTAACTTTCTCCAGTGTTTTTCTGCTAGCCCACCCCAGCTTTTAAAAACCTCTGTCTTTTGTTTCAGTGGAATTGAATTCAGACTTAGGTCCATTTCTCTCCCCATTGCAATTAACCAAACCAAAACCCACTGCCTGCGAGTCGATTCCGACTCATAGCTACCCTATTTGCCGTTGCAATAGTCTACTCCTATTGAAGTGTTATTTTGCCCTCTTCAGTTAGTCCTTCCCCCATTCTTGTAATTTTTTTTTGTTAAATAAAGTTGTCCTGATGTGTTTTCAAACTATCCAGTACAAATTTTTCTTTAACAATTCTTAGAACTCTAAAATTATGTCTTTTTAGTTATTTTGCTTGTGTGGAGCTTGTCCTCTAGTCAATTTCTAAGGAAGTGTTCACGGGAGCCATATTCTCTGAGCTCTTGGATGTTGGTAATTTTTTTTGTACACTTTATACTTGAGAGTCAGTTTTTTTTGGTAAAAAATTCTTGGTTCACATTTTCTTTCATTTCTTCTGGCATAAACTGTTATTGTCAAAATGCCTGATGACAGATCAATTTATTTCCCTTATGAGTCATTATGACTTTTTGTCTTAATGACCAAATAATTTTTCCTTTTTTTTTTTTTTAAGTCTAGTGATTTTACAAAAATATGTTTTGGTGGTGATCATTCGGGTTGATATTCTCAACTATGAAGGGTGATATTTCAATCTGTGATTTATTTATTTATTTTTTAATTTCCCAAAAGTTTTCTAAATAATGCTTCTTAGTATTTGTTCTATTACTGTGTTTTGATTTTCTTCTTCAGGGACTCTTATAAACCATTTTTTGCTTTGTTTTATTACTATTTTCCATATTTTTTACTTTAAAAAAAATCTTGTTTAACTCTTTTTTATTTTTATAATTTCCCCTTCACCTCTATTTTTAAGGCCTTATTTTATTTGCTCTTGTGTTTCTGGTAATTTACAATTCATGTGTCAACTTACTTTTATTTTTAATTTATACCTGTTATTTTATTAATTTGTGAACTTTTAATTTTTTTGTCTAATTTTCTTGTTATCTTTTATTTCATTTCGGAATAGCAGGTTACACTCTTGATTTATTCTGTGGGTGTATCTTTCTGGCACACTATTATTGACTATAGCTGTGTTATTCTGCCCCTTATTCTCTTTTTAGTCTTTCTTATACTTTTTTATGGAATTTGAGCTTCACGTTACCCACTGCTCATTTTTAGGCCAAATTATTCTACCTAAACTTTTAGAGGGAGATAATTATGCATGGTTCAGGATAGCTTTTCTAACTTCACATAATTTCCTGTTCTGCTATTTGGTGATGTATTGGAAGGAAAAAAAAAAAAAAATGCAACAAATTGCTTTCTGAGATTTCCTGACTGTTCTTTCTCGCCTTGATCTGGACTTTCTTTTTTTCTTCATATCTGTTGACCCTATTCTGCTCCATTGTGCTTCCACTCCTCAGTGTGTGGCCCTGCCTACAGGAAGCTTTGTCTGGCCAGTTTCAAGGGCTTATGTCATTCAGGCTGTTCTAGGTCCTATCAGAAGTTGCTGAGAACCCCTCACATTCTCCTGTTATTAGAGTGACAACCTCTCTCAAAGTTTCTGCTGTTGTTATCAAATTGGCCCAGAGATCCTTCTAATAAATGCCTGTTGGGTCTTTGGGAAATTTCCTATTATCTGGCCTATCAGATGCTCCATTGCTTCCATCTGTTTCTTCCTGGACACACTCTGATACCATGGTTGTGGATACTGGTGATTTGCCTTCCCTCACTGGGAGGTACTCTGTCACTTGATTTTGTCGTAAATGCTGTCATCTTTCTTTTTTAATGTTTAATTTCTGTAACATCTCCTTTAACAGTTTGCTTTTTGTGTTTACTTCATTTCTAAAGAATTCCCATTTGGATTGCTTAAAAAAAAAAAAAAAGTTTTTCCTGCAAAGAATTGATTGCTTGAAAATCTTCCAGTCCAGTCAACAATTTTTGATAGACTCTACATATTTTTTTTTTCTTATTTACATTACCTATAATCCAATAAGAAGCCCTGGTGGGACAATGATTAAGCTCTCAACTGCTAACCTGAAAGGGTAGGTGGTTTGAACTCAGCAGCCACTCTGCAGGAGAAAATACCTGATGATGTGCTCCCATAAAGATTACAGCTTTGGAAACCCTGTGGCGCAGTTTTACTCCGTCATGTAGGGTTGCCAGTAGTTGGTATTCACGGCACACAACAACAACATAATCCAATAATGCATGAAATTCTTATATCCTCTTCTAATTGACCCTTAAGCCCCCAAATTCCTACTCTTTAATATCCAAAAACATCTTCCTGTGTTTCTCCACTGTTGTGTATTTTAAAGTCCATATTATGGCTTGTTTTCCAAATAGCTGGCTATTTTATTGCAAACGGCTAGTTAAATAATAGGCAGTGGGATATTGTTACCTGAGTATTCACCTAGTCACTGAGTTTTATTGTTGTAAAAATGTGTAGGGAAGCAAAATTTGTCACAGTTAAAAAATACTAGTTAACTGAATAAACCAAAAATCCATTGTCAGCGAGTTGATTCTGACTCATAGTGACCCCATGTGTTACAGAGTAGAACTGCCCCATAGGATTTCCAAGGTTGTAATCCTTATGGAAGCAGATTGCCTTTCAATTAGCAGCCAAGTGCTTAACCGTTGTGTCACCAGAAAAAACTAGCTAACTGAATATATGCGTTTGTGTGTCTGTTGTTTTGTATATTTCTTTTTCAAATACTTTTCCACCCTAACAATCCATTATAGTCCTCCCATTGTGTCACTTAGTTCAATTGTGTTTCATTCTTTCTCAAAATTTAAGTAAAAAATGGAGAAATAACTGACAAAGGTATTGATAAATGAGGATCTGAAAGAGTTAGGCTAGTTAAAAACTGTAGAAGAAATCATTGCCAAGGATGGTGATATAAAAAAAAAAAAATTCTTCAAAAGAAATATCAATATCAAAGATTTAAAAATGTCCTAGGAAAAATGATAAAATCTGCATATATGGTATTTGACAAAAATAACTTTTATTTTCTAGCTGTCAGGATCAAATAGTGATTGATGTTTTATTATGCTTTTACATAATTTTGTCAGAAAAATTATGATATTCACACCTGCCCCAATCAATACTTCTCCCCACTGGTTCTATGAAGTATTATATAGTTATAATTATAATGCAATTTTGTTACCTAGGAGAGTTGAAAATTGATTTAACTTTTTCAGTCATTGTTCAAGATAAAATTCAGTCTTAACCCCATAATTTTAAACAAGTTTTTCGGCTTTACATGGATTCACTTAATGTTCTCCCTTTCATGATAATTAACCTTATAAAATGAGGACCTCCATATAAATCACTGATGTCCTATATGACTTTTCTTTTAAAAAAAGATAGGAATCTTCTGACAACCACTTCAATTTGACAATCTTCTGATGGTTAAAGTTCTTTTTGTTTAATATATTGAGTTTTTGGCTGACATGACAGATCTTGCTAGATCAGCTCTTTTTAAATTAAAGTTATAATTATGTAGATAGGACTTTAGTCCAGTATAGGATTGTTGTTTTTGTTAGTTGCCACCACACCTCAGATTATTGGGTGCTTGAGGTACTGGGACAATTGAGTCAAGTGTTTCCAAATCATAGGAGAATTGCCATACATGTTTGGTTTGGGCCTGATCATTTATATAAAGATCTCCAAAATCATAATTTGACAAATGTAACTTGAGCCAATGACTCTGAAATGTCCAGTCTAAATGGCTGAATGTTTCCTTTTTTATATTTTGTCAGGATCTGAGGTACGCGTGCATGCCTCTGTGTATACATCTGTGTATGTTTCTGATTTCAACATCACTGTTTTTCCTAGTGCCTCCAATTTGGCGTTTTTTGTGTTTATTCCTCTATTTTGGAAATTCAGCTCATGGCAACCCCATGTGTTACACAGTAGAACTCCATAGGGATTTTTTGGTCATAGTCTTAATGGAAGGAGATCGCCAGACATTTTCTTCCAAGGTACCACTGAGAGAGGAGTGACTTCAATTGCCAACTTTTAGGTTAGCAGTTGTGCACAAACAATTTGAGTCACATATATGCCTTAGATCTTCCTTTATCCCAGCCTCTCTATTTTCCCTGGCAGGTACATGCTGTCTTATGTACTATATGTGTGCTTCTCTCACATAATCATCTCATGTTCACCTACAAAGCTTTCTCAAAACTGCATCTGAAGGGCTAGAAGGTCATTTCCACTCTGTTCAGCATGTTCTCTGTCTTCCATTCATTTTACTAACTTTCAAATCCCCAATCTTTTGGGAAGTTCCCCCTAAGTAATTAAAAGAGCAGTAGTTATTTCTTTTTATATTATTTTATTTCTCTTTGTATTATATTTTCTTAATGCAGTAATACACATTCATGTATAATTCTACAATTATGTATGTACATACTTCCATGTGTATATATGTTATGTCATTTTTAAAATAGGGTTACTAGTCTTTTAGATTAGAAGTATAATACTACACAACCAGTGGATCTGGATTTTACTAAAAATTAAAAAAAAAAGAAATTGTATTATCCTTTACCCCATCAAAGGTCCTGTTAATAGTTTTGTAGTCACTTGAATGAATAAAACACAGAAATAATCCTCCTTAAAATTTCCTATTGAAATAATGACAGATATAATGGAAAACAGGCTCAAGATTCAAAAAGTTATTTAATACTAATATCCTAGGGAAATAAAATATTCTTTAAGACAAAATATGGCTATAATTTCTTTTGTCTTTTAAGGGAAGGTAGTTGTGGGTGGAATAATTGCTCGTAGCAGAAGATACTGGATATTGCTACCTTCTGTTTACAGAGCTGGATAAGGTTGGAAGCCATAACCAAGAATTTGATAATATTAAAAGATATATATATATATATATAAAATTTATCCTCAGCCAGTTTTCTGTACTGTAGTGTTGGAGACTCTTTATTGGTATACATAGTTTTTAAGGCAGAGAAAAATTAAGGAGGTAATTTTTAGTCATGCAAAATGAGCCCTGAACCAAGCAGGAGATGGAAGGAGTTAATATTCACAACCACTCTACACTCTCAAGTGAAGTCTCTTCTTTAGTCAGAACTGCCTATAGGGCACTGACTGCTAAGGAACCCACAATTTGGGAGGGAGGGGCAGAAATTATCAAACAACATCATTAATAATACACGCAAGTAAAATTTTGCTGAAGATCATTCAAAAGCAGCAGCATTGACAAGGAACTCCCAGAAATCCAAGCTGGCTTCAGAAGAGAATGTGGAATGAAGGATATCATTGCTAATGTCAGATGGATCCTGGCTGAAAGCAGAGAATACCAGAAAGATGTTTACCTGTGTTTTCTTGACTATGCAAAGGCATTTGACTCTGTGGATCATAACAAATTATGGATAACATTACAAAGAATGGGAATTCCAGAACATTTAACTGTGCTCATGAGGAACTTGTACATAGATCAAGAGGCAGTCATTTGAACAGAACAAGGGGATATTGCATGGTTTAAAGTCAAGAAAGGTGTGTGTCAGGGTTTTATCCTTTCACTATACTTATTCAATCTGTATGCTGAGCAAATCATTCAAAAATCTAGACTATATGAAGAAGAATGGGGCATCAAGATTGATGCAATATGCAGATGACATGAAAGTGAAGAGGACTTGAAACACTTACTGATGAAGGTCGAAGACCACAGGCTTCGATATGGATTACACCTCAACATAAAAAAAAAAAAAAAAAACATAAGGAAAACAAAAATCCTCACAACTGGACCAATAAGCAACATCATAATAAACAGGGAAAAGACTGAAGTCAAGGGTTTCGTTCTACTTGAATCCACAATCAACACCCATGAAAGCAGCAGGCAAGAAATCAAATGGCACATTGCACTGGGTAAGTCTGCTGCAAAAGACCTCTTTAAATTGTTAAAAAGCAAAGATGTCACTTTGAAGACTAAGGTGTGCCTGACACAAGCCATGGTGTTTTCAGTTGCTTCATAAGAATGAGAAAGCTGGACAGTAGATAAGGAAGACCAAAGAAGAATTGACACCTTTGAATTATGGCGTTGGTGAAGAATCTTGTATATACCCAAACCCACATACTGCAAAAAGAATGAACAAATCTGTCTTGGAAGAAGTACAGGTAAAATGCTCCTTAGAAGCAAGGATGGCGAGACTATGTCTCACATACTCTGGACTTGTCACCAGGAGGAATTCGTCCCTGGAGAAGGACATCACGCTGGGTACAGTTGAGGGTCAACAAGAAAGAGGAAAACCCTCAAGAGATGAATTGACACAATGTCTTCAACAGTGGACTCAGGCATAACAAGAATTGTGAGCATGGTGCAGGACCAGGCAGTGTTTCGTTTGGTTGCACATAGGGTTGCTATGAGCGGGAACCAACTTCATGGCACCTAACAACAACAATAGCAATGATATATCAAAGGCTTCACTTCCACAGTTTTTATCACTACAATTCCCCTCGTATTTCTAAAACATCTGATACACTTGACTTGCCGGTTCATTCCTTCTATTGGATAGATCATCCCAATTAATCTCCAGGTGAGGATTAAAATTGTAGCACTATCATTTGCCACGGGCTATTCATGCTTCCTGCTAGCCACATTCCACGTATCACCACTGATGAAGTGCTTATTGTTGGTGAGCTAAAAGGTTGATCCTGCTCCAAAATTCTATTTTCTGGACTATTTCTGCTACCAATTATCTCTTGCCAGGTTTCCTAGAGAGCAAACTCTCAACTAAATAATAAAAAGAAGGAAATTTATTAAGGGTGCACTCTTGAGATCAACATAGTTGGTGAGTGAAGGAAGCAGGATTCAGACGAGGTATTAGTTGAACTGTGATAAAGTTGAGGCAAAGTCCTCAGCTGATTATACAAGGATAACTGGAGCAGAGATGATTTTTTTTTTTGAGTTATTCCAAATTGAAAAAAGTGGACCAAGACTTTATTCCCAGACTGTTGTCTTCAGTCAAGGCCATGTACCAGACGGGGGCTCAGTTAAGAGCTATCAGCAGTTTCAGCAATGAGCATTTCAACCTTGAAGAATGTGTGCTGGGGGGCAGGGAGGAGGATTACTTCAACCACATCCACATTTTAGAATCATAATCATTTAATTTTCTTTGTGTTATTTCTTCTCTTCTCCCTCCCCTGCTCTTTTCTCTCTTTCGCTCCTTCTCTCTCATTTACTCACTATAGTCTTTACTGGGGTCCCTGTGTAGTGCAAACAGTTAATACTGGACTGCTAAAGAAAAGGTTGGCAGTTCGAGTCTACCCAAAGTACCTTAAAAGAAAGGCCAAGTGATCTACTTCTGAAAAACCAACCAATAAAAACCTTACGGAGCACAGTTCAACTCTGACACACATGGGGTCACCATGAGTCAGAAAAGACTCCACAGCAACGTTGTTTTTTTTTTTTTAAATAATTTCTTCCAAAGTACTGGGCATAATCTGAAGTTTAATTGTATATCTTATCCATTACCTGAATGTAATATTCCATCAATATTTTTAAAAAATAGGACATTTCTATGACTATGATATAAACATGGGGAATTCCGTATGGAAGTATGAAGGCAAGATGATGATATAAGAAAGGAAGTTGGAAAAAGGGTAGTATATATGCCCTTTCCAACAAATGGCACACATTTTGCTGACAGACTTATGCCCCTAACCAATTCACTTACTAGTAGAATTTAATGACATTTCTGAAAAAAATATGGATGTTTTATAATGCTTAAAATATTATCTCTGACTGGGAAAGAGAAATAAGCCTCTCTGATTTCTGTAACTTATCTTTGGAAGGCAAACCTTTTGACAAATCTATGAAAATTATTTTCTCAAATAACCAGGATAAATCACAATCTTTTATTTCTCTCCTCTGCTGAGGTTGTTACTGCTGAGTGTATATGTTCTCCTTACATCATTTCTCACACTGAGAACAGCAGAGATTCCAATGTCAAACAAATTTAAAAAATAAAATTTTAATTTTATTGCATTTATTGCATGCATCTGTAGAGTAATTTATTTTCAGATGCCAGATGCCCATCATTCTTTTTTCTCAGCTCCATTGGTAAAGTTCTGAAACCTGTATCTTTGGTATTTAAGCACCTGCCTTATCTTTGATCTTAATTTATCCTTTACTTGTTTATGTATCCTGCTATTTTTTCCCCTTCACAATTCCCAGTCACTCATTTTTGCTAAAATTTTTGTTTCTCTACTGCTATGACTCATATATTGATTTAAAAAATGCTGGTGGAGATGGACTTTTTCTCTCTGACAACATGAGGAGCCCTGCTGACATGTTCCCTAGTAAGACTGGTAAAAACCACAATAACGACCACTTAAAGCCCCTAGGCAAGCAACAAATGAAGAAACATCTCTTCAAGAATTGTGAAAATTAAATAAGAATGGAAAGAAGTTTGTGTTATTTGAACCAAGACTGATCCCTACCAACCCCTTCCCAGTTCATGTAGGTGGAGACTCTTCTCCAGGCAGCTACAGGAGTCAAATAGATGACTTCTGTAGAAAGAGATGATGGAGAAGCTCAGTATCATCAATCAGAATGAGGCCACGGGCCAACTGTGGAACAATCAGTTGCTCATATGCAAGTACAAGGTGAAGCTGAAGAAAATTTTAAAAATTTCATGAAAGCTAAAGTACCACCTTGAGTATATCCCACCTGAATTTACAGACCATTTCAAGACTCGATTTGATCCATTGTACACTAATGACCAAAGACTAGATGAGTCATGGGATGACATCAAGGACATCTTACATGAAGAAAGTAAAAGGTCGTTAAAAAGGCAGAAAAGAAAGAAAATACTAAAATGGATGTGAGAAGACGCTCTGAAACTTGCTCTTGAATGTAGAGTAGCTAAAGCGAAAGGAAGAAATGATGAAGTAAAACAGCTGAAGAAAAGATTTCCAAGGGCAGCTTAAGAAGACAAAGTATTATAATGAAATGTGCAAAGACCTGGAGTTAGAAAGCCAAAAGGAAAGAACATGCTCCACATTACTCAAGTTGAAAGAATGAAGAAAAATTCAACCCTCAAGTTATAATTTTGAAGGATTCTTGGGCAAAATATTGAACAATGCAGGAAGCATCGAAAGGAGATGGAAGGAATACACAGAGTCATTGTACCAAAAAGAACTGATTGACATTCAGCCATTTCAGGAGGCAACATATGCTCAGGAACCAATGGTACTGAAGGAAGAAGTCCAAGATGCACTGAAGGCAATTGCACACACACACACACAAAAAAAGGCCCCAGAAATTGACTGAATACCAATTAAAATATTTCAACAAGTGGATGCAACCCTGGAAGCACTCACTTGTCTATGCCAAGAAAGTTGGAAGATAGCTACCTGGCCGACTGACTGGAAGGGATCCATATTTGTTCCCATTCCAAAGAAAGGTGATACAACAGAATGCAGAAATTATCAAACAATAGCATTAATATCACATGCAAATAAAGTTATGCTAAAGAAAATGGAAAAGGGGGTGCAGCAGTACATCGACAGGGAACTTCCAGAAATTCCAACTGGATTCAGAAGAGGACAAGGAATGAGGGATATCATTGCTGATGTCAGATGAATCTTCGTTGAAAGCAGAGAACATCAAAAAGATGTCTACCTGTGTCTTATTGACTATGCAAAGACATGCAAATATGTGGATCATAACAAATTATGGATAACATTGCAAAGAATGAGAATTCCAGAACACTTAATTGTGCTCATGCAGAACCTGTACATAGACCAAGAGGCAGTCACTCAAAACAAGGGGATACTGCGTGGTTTAAAATCATGAAAGATGTGCCTCAGGCTTTATCCTTTCACCATAGGTATTCAATCTGTATGCTAAGTAAATAAACCCAGAAGCTGGACTATATGTAGAAGAATAGGGCATCAGGATTAGAGGGAGACTCACTAACGACCTGCATTATGCAGATGACACAACCTTGCTTGATGAAAGTGAAGAGGACTTGAAGCTGTTACTGATGAAGATCGAAGACTACAGCCTTCAGTATGGATTACGCCTCAGCATAAAGAAAACAAAAATCCTCAAAAATGGACCAATAAGCAAAATCATGATAAATGGAGAAAATATTGAGCTTGTCAAGGATTTCCTTTTACTTGGATCCACAGTCAATGTCCAGAGAAGCAGCAATCAAGAAATCAAATGACACTGCATTGGGCAAATCTGCTACAAGAGAACTCTTTAAAGTGTTAGAAACAAAGATGTCACTTTAAGGACTGAGGTACACCTGACCCAAGCCATGGGTCACCTCATATGCTTGTGAAATCTGGACGATGAATGAGACCAAAGAAGCAACATTTTTGAATTACGGTGTTGGCGAAAAATATTCAGTATACAATGGACTGCCAGAAGAATAAATCTGTCTTGGAAGAAGTACAGCCAGAATGCTTCCTAGGAGGGAGGGTAGTAAGACTTCATCTCATTTACTTTGGGTATGTTATCAAGAAGTTCCATTCCTTGGAGAAGGACATCATGCTTGGTAAAGTAGAGGATCAGTGAAAAAAAGGAAGACCCTTGACAAGGTAGATTCGCACAGTGGCTGCAACGAGGGGTTCAAACATAGCAACAGTTGTGAGGATGGTGCACAACCAGGCAGTGTTTCGTTCTGTTGTGCCTGGTGTCACTATGAGTTGGAACTGACTTGATGGCACCTAATAACCACAGCAACAAATAATTAGAAAATCAATCCATGCTCATGGATTGACTTAATATTATTAAGATGGCAATACTCCCCAAACTGATTTACAGAATCAGTACAGTCCCAATCAGAATTCCAGCTGACTTCTTTGTAGAAATTTACAACTTGATTATAAAATTCCTATAGAATTTCAAGGACTCAGAATATTCAAAATAGTGTTGAAAAAGAAGAACAAAGAAGGAGGACTCATACAATCCAGTTTCAAAAGTTACTTTAAAATGCACCTACTCCACACTTAACCTCTCTCTCATTATCTGACGTTTCATATTTATGACAATATTAAAAACATCTATCATCCAAGTATTCTGTGCATTAATAATGTATGTCTGGCAGTAACAAACATCTGGGTGCGAGCAAGAATAATGCTGGCTGTATGGTTAAGGTTATGTGTCAACTTCACTGGGCCTTGATAGTCAGTGGTTTGGCAGTTGTGTAATGATGTAATTTGGCAGTTATGTAGTGATGTAGTCATCCTGAGTGTTGTGATCTGATGTGGGCATGCTTCATTTTTGCATAACACTGATTTTTGCATAATGGCCTGGTCTTTGGAACCTAACCATGTCGATAAGTGAGGAGTGGATGCAATGGTAATCAATACAATGTGGCACTGGAACAAGAATAGACGTATAAATCAATGAAACAGAGTTGGGAGTCCACATATAAGCCTATATATCTATGGTCAACCATTTTCTTAGCACAAGGGTGCTAAGACCATCCAATGAGGAAGGAGTAGCCTTTTCAATAAACGATGTTGGGATAAGTGGGCAGCTGTACAAAAAAGAATGAATTTGGACCCTTGTCTCATGCCATGTGAAGTAAAAATTAATTCAAAATGAATCAAAGGTCTAAATGTATGAGCTAAAACTATACAGCTCTCAAAATAAAACACAGCTGTAAATCTCCATCCAATATTAGGCAAAAGATTCTTAGATATGACACCAAAAACACGAGAAACAAAGGGAAAAAAACAGATAAATTCAACTTCATCACGATTAAACTCTTTTGTTTTTCAAAGGACACTATCAAGAAAGTGGAAAAACAACATGAAAATGGGAGAAAGTGTTTCCAAATCATATGTCTGACAATGGGCTTGTATCCAAGATACACAGAACTCTTATATCCAATATGCAAAGAATATGTAAGGAACTATTATGACTTAATAGTAGAAAGACAAGCAATCCAATTAGAAAATGAGCAAAGGAAATGAACAGAAATTTCACTTCATTGAAGATACACAAATGGCCAATAAGCACATGAAAACATACTTGATGTCATTAGTCATCAGAGAAAGGCAGATAATAAGTTTTGGTGAGGATATGGAGAAATTAGAACTCCCATAAACTGCTGGTGGGAACGTAAAATACACAGCTGCCTTTGAGAACAGTGTATCCATCCATTCCTCAAATGATTAAATACAGAGCTGCCATTTGACCTAAAAATTCCACTCCTAGGTATATATTCAAGAGAAATGAAAACATACTGCCACACAAAAACTTGTATAAGAATTTTCATAGCAATATCATTCATAAAAACCAAAGGATGAAGACATCCCCAATGTCTATCAACAGAAGCATGAATTAACAAAATGTGGTATATTAATACAATTGGATTTTGTTTGACAATAAAAAGGAATGAAGTTCTGATACATGCTACCATATGACCTATTATATCTTTTTTGCAAGTGGAAGTCTTTCCCTGGACATTTCTCAGTCTAGTCTGGCTGGCTATCTTTGCTTTTAACTAAAGAGTTAAGTCTGTTTATACGGATCATGATTATCAGTATATTTTTGATTTATAATTTCAATTTTATATAGATGTGTTTTGTTTTTGTTCTGCTTTTCTATATTAATGTTATCCTTGTCTTGATTACATGAACGGGTATAATTTATTGAGTGTTTATATTAGTTTCCTTGCTTACTTTGATTTATAAAAATATTATTACTCTCATTTTGATTTCAAACACAAATATTTAACTTAGATGGTAAAGTAGAAGGGTGTCCATTGAACACACATCAGCTAATTCTTTTTCCACTATACCTTAATAAAATAAAAATAAATGAAGTTTAAAAGTCAGACCTTCCCATATGAAAAGCAATATTAAACCCACATATCCTCTGAAAATGCAGTACAAAAGATATTATGAACTAATCACAAGGTTATGAAAGTACTTTTGAGTGGCCATCTGGTAAATTAGAAGTGATACTGATGTTTCTTTTGTTTCATCTCAAATCTAGTGAGAAAGTAGACAAATGGTGGGAAAAAGCATAAAAACGTACATACTCTTGTAACTAAATCAAGTTCTCTAAAAAGTGTTCAACTCCAAGTGTTTAAAACCTTGTGTTTTACTCTCAAGTTGGAAAAAAATATTCCATATTCTGATGTTGTTTCTAAATATGTCTTAAAATATATTAGTTTGTCATAGAGGTTATGATTCTTTTAAACAGATCCTTTTGTATCAGTAGAGAAATAAAGGGAGACAAGAGAGTCCACATGAGGCAAGTTTTCAATAAGTGCTAATCAGCAAATCAAGGTAGAGCCTCTCAGGAAAAAGGCTGAGACTAAGAACGCCAAAACAACAACCCACTGCCACTGAGTCCATTTCAACTCACAGAGACCTTATAGACAGAGTAGAACTGCCCCATAAGGTTTCCAAGGAGTGGCTAATGGATTTGAACTGCCAACCTTTTGGTTAGCAGCCATAGCTGTTAACCACTGTGCCACCAGACTGAGAAAAATTATATCATATTCTTTAGGTTTGAAAGTAAGGATGGTCAACAGGGGTGGTTTATCTCCTGGGCACAGAGTGGGAGGGAAAGCTTAAATTCTAGTGTTAGGTTGAACCGTATGAAATTGCTATTACAGCAGGTTAAAATGTTCAAATATCTGCATTTTAAAATGGTTCAACCTTGTGGTTTATCTATAGATTCTTTTGAATTTTGATGTAAATGACCAAATCATTGGTGACTTGACACAACTTATTTCTTTCAACTCAGTGATTACATTTTTTAATTTATTTTGGTTGCCTTACTCCAGTATCTATGACTTTCAGCACAGTGCATTATAGAAGTAGTAGCAAACATCCTTGTCTTGTTCCCAATGTCAGGGAAAATGTTTTCAACATTTCATCAAAACATGATATTGGCTTCATCTACCCTGAGACCAGAACAACTAGATGGTGCCCAGCTACAACTACTGACTGTTCTAATCAGGGTCACAATAGATGGACCAGGATAGAATGGGAGAAAAACATGGAAAGAACATCAAATTCCTAAAGACAAACACTACAGATCTACTGGACTGGTTGAGAGTAGAGGTTTCCCCAAGACTATTGCTCTGCCCTGAGATACTCTTCAGACCTTCAACCGAACTAACCCCTGTGTTCAACTTGTAGCTAAATAACAAATTGGTTCAAAAAATAATGAATATCACCCATAAGTACTGTGCTCTTTTAAAAAAAAATCACCTTTATGAAACCAAATGATCGATAATTACTTTAAAGCAAATATGAGAATGTAAGGAAGCAGGGAAGCTAGATTAATGGAAATGAAACAACCAAAACAGAAATGATGAAAATGTTCATGCATTGTGAAACATGACACGCAACCAGTGTCACTGAACAACTTGTGTAGAAATTGTTGGACAGGAACCTAAACTGCCATATAAACCTTCACCAGAATCACAATAAAATAGTATTTTAAATAAATAAATAAGTAAAAATAACCACCATGAATCATGGAAAATATATGATATTTTCTGTAGGTTTTAAAAGATATTTTTGTCAAATTAAGGGAACTTCCTACTATAACTCCTAAGAGTTTTTTCTTTTTTTTAAATCAAGGATACATGCTAAATTTTAAGTAATGCTTATATAATTTTATTACACTACAGGATTTATTCTGTTTTATTTTGATAATTGCTTTGATAATTAAATTTGCAATCTTGAAATAGGTACATTCACTATGATCTATATTTTCTGTATTTCTGGATACAATTGCTATTACAATGCTTAGAAGTTTTGTGTCTATGTTTACAAGAAGAATTTTCCTCTTACTTAACTTATATGTAAAGTCGTTGTAAGATTTTGGTACCAAGGTTATGCTGGCCTACCAAAATGAACAGAAAGTACAAATTACCAATATCAGAAATAAAGTGTCAGGACCACAGAGGCTACAAACTTTAAAGAGATAGCGAAAGGATATTTTTAACAACTTTACAACAATGTATCAATTTACAAAAAAAATACTCTTGACAAACAGAACAATATTAACACAACAAGAGTTAGGAAACCTGGATAGTTCTTTATCAGTGCTTTTGAAACTGTAATTAATAAAAAACTTTCCAAGAAGAAAGTTTCAGAAATGGTAGGCTTGACCAATGAGTCCTTTCAAATGCTTTCCAGAAACAATGCCAATCTTACACAAACATTTCTGGAGACTAGAAAATGAGTTGAGGATACTATAAGTTTAGGAGGTAGCAACATCCAAGATAAGAGAAATAATAGGCTTTAAACATGGAGATGAGTGAATGAATAGATGAACTGAAAACAAACTATACTGTGTTCAAATTTGAAAATTCATGATATAGCAGACATAGCAAAGATAAGACAATAATATGTTGAGTGTTGATATTCATATGTACGAACTGAGAATAATCACATTTCTATAAACCAAAAAAAAAAAAAAACCCAAACCTGTTGCCTTCCAGTCAGTTCTGACTCATAGCAACCCTATAGGACAGAGTAGAACTTCCCCCTAGGGTTTTCAAGGAGCACCTGGTGGATTCAAACTGGCAACCTTTTGGTTAGCAGCTGTAGCTCTTAACCACTATGCCACCAAGGTTTCCAATTTATACATATAACAGGTCAAATTATAGGACTCTCTATGCCAGTGATTAAGATATTGTCTTTCAGCTCCAAACCCACGTTTCTATAAACTAATTTAAGACACTAGGCTGGGACTCTGAAAATCTTATTTGTGCATCTCCAGCTGGCTCTATTTTAGGCTGTGCCGATAAGAAGACCTAGAGGAATTCTTCAAAGCTGGAGAAGAAAGACTCTTTCTCCTTTTTATTTTCTTCCTGCCTGCTTTCATTATGTTTGCTTCAGAGTCACCCTGCTTCTTAACCATGACAGTAGTAGTTCTTTCCTATAGCAGCAGATCAATATATTTTGCAGCTCTTCCAATATCTTGGGTTAAGAGTTAACTTGAACTCCCTGCCAAGAAATATCAGCATGGGTGCTCATTCTCAGTCCTCAGAAGTTGAGGTCCCAATTCCACAGGGAACCTCCTCTAATCTCTGTTGTATCAGCATCAGCCTATCAGTGCCCCCTACTAAGATGTCGAAGTTTCAGCTCTTCTGGTAGCCTTCTCTAAGTTTCTAACTTTTAATAAATCAAACCTTTTCTCTTCGTCCCCCCAGTCCCTAAGGAGGATAGTTTCTTCTTGCAGTTCTTATCTCAGGGATAACTTAAAACCAACCAAACCAAACCCAGTGCAGTTGAGTCGATTCCAACTCATAGAAACCCTATAGGACAGAGTAGAACTGCCCTATAGAGTTTCCAAGGAGAGCCTAGGCAGATTTGAACTGCTGTCCCTTTGGTTAGCAGTTGTAGCACTTAACCATTACGCCACCAGGGTTTCCTGGATAACCTACAGTCCTGGTTTTACCTTCTGTTAGTTTATGTCTTCATACCTAACTTAGCAATTCTTTATATTAATTTTTCTCTGTTCAAACAATAGGTTGGTTTCTGTCTCCTGACTGAACCCTGAATGAAATACTATACAAAAGGGAAAAATTATAATGAAGGTAGAGATAGCTATTACACTAGACATTGGAACTATAAAACTAAAGCAAGGAACAGATATTTAATAGAAATAAACCAACAAACAAATAAATAAAATGTAAGGAAGTTAAGAAAAAAAAAAAAAAAACTTGTGGTTAAAAAACTTAGGCATTTCAGAAGAAATGAGAAGATAAGATTGTGAATATATGTATGCATAAGAGTTGAGTTGATTCCGACTTGTAGTGACCCTATGGGACAGGGTAGAACTGTCCCATAGGGCTTCCAAGGGGCAGCTGGTGGATTCAAACCATCGACCTTTTGTTTAGCAGCTGTAGCTCTTAAGCACTTACAGCTGTAGCTCTTAACCACTTAGCCACCAGGGCTCCCATGAATAACTACGAGCTATTTTTCTTTTTCAAATTAACAGTTTTTTCTTAGGGTAAAATATTTTGTACACTAACGGAAAACAAAAAAAGTATTGTGTGTGTTCAAAATCAATAAATGTGTAGGAAAAAAAGTTGCATGAACTTATAATGGTTTTTAAGTACAAATAAATCAATAATATTCCCATGAAGTGTGTCAATATTACTGGCAAATGCATTGCTTTTTTTCTTTTCCTTTTTTCTGATGCTGTACTTTTTATTGTGCTATTGGCTTCTCTGTAATATTGAATGCCACATTTACTTAATAAGGAGAGTTCTAGTCAATGGCTTAAATCACTGCAATGAATCTTCCAATATTTATTACTATTAAAACATATTTGCCTGTTCACCAGAAAAAAACAAATAAAAAAAATTAGAGCAGACCTAAATGAAATAGAAAACAGAAAAACAATTGAAAGAATTAACAAGACTAAAATCTGATTCTTTGAAAAAATCAACAAAATTCATAAACCATTGGCCAAACTGGCAAAAGAAAAGCAGGAGAAGAAGCAAATAACCCAAATAAGAAATAAGATGGTGATATTACAACAGACCCAACTAAAATTAAAAGCCTCATATCAGATTACTATGAAAAACTATACTCAAACAAATTTGAAAACCTAGAAGAAATGGATGAATTCCTAGAAAAACACTACCTACCTAAACTAACACAAACAGAGGTAGAACAACTAAATAGACCCATAACAAAAGAAGAGATTGAAAAGGTAATCAAAAAACTCCCAACAAAAAAAACCCCTGGTCCGGATGACTTCACTGCAGAGTTCTATGAAACTTTCAGAGAAGAGTTAACACCATTACTACTGAAGGTATTTCAGAGCATAGAAAAGGATGGAATACTACCAAACTCATTCTATGAAGCCACCATATCCCTGATACCAAAACCAGATAAAGACGCCACAAAAAAAGAAAATTATGGACTTATATCCCTCATGAACATAGATGCAAAAATCATCAACAAAATTCTAGCCAATAGAATTCAACAACATATCAAAAAAATTATTCACTATGACCAAGTGGGATTCATACCAGGTATGCAGCGATGGTTCAACATTAGAAAAATAATTAATGTAATCCATCATGTAAATAAAACAAAAGACAAGAATCACATGATTTTATCAATTGATGCAGAAAAAGCATTTGACAAACTTCAATACCCATTCTTGATAAAAACTTTCAGCAAAATAGGAATAGAAGGAAAATTCCTCAACTGATAAAGGGCATTTATACAAAGCCAACAGCCAACATCAACCCAAATGGAAAGAGCCTGAAAGCATTCCCCTTGAGACTGGGAACCAGACAAGTATGCCCTTTATCACTGCTCTTATTCAACATTGTGCTGGAGGTCCTAGCCAGAGCAATTAGGCTAGATAAAGAAATAAAGGGCATCCAGATTGGCAAGAAAGAAGTAAAATTATCTCTGTTTGCAGACGACATGATCTTATATACAGAAAACCCAAAGGAATCCTCAAAAAAACTACTGAAACTAATAGAAGACTTCAGCAGAGGATTGGGATACAAGATAAACATACAAAAATCAGTTGGATTCCTCTACACCAACAAAAAGAACATCGAAGAGGAAATCACCAAATCAATGCCATTTACAGTAGCCCTCAAGAAGATAAAATACTTAGGAATAAACCTTACCAGACATGTAAAAGACTTACACAAAGAAAACTACAATACACTTCTGCAAGAAACCAAGAGACCCACATAAGTGGAAAAACATACCTTGTTCATGGATAGGAAGACTTAACATTATAAAAATGTCTATTCTACCAAAAGCAATCTATACATTTAATGCAATTCCAATCCAAATTGCAATGACATTTTTTAATGAGATGGAGAAAAAAATCACCAACTTCATGTGAAAGAGAAAGAGGCCCTGGATAAGTAAAGCATTACTAAAAAAGAAAAACAAAGTGGGAGGCCTCACTCTACCTGATTTTAGAGCCTATTATACCACCACAGTAGTCACAACAGCCTGGTACTGTATAACAACAGATACATGGGCCAATGGAACAGAATTGAGAATCCAGACATAAATCCATCCACATATGAGCAGTTGATATTTGACGAAGGCCCCAAAACAGTTAAATGGGAAAAAGGACAGTCTTTGTAACAAATGGTGCTGGCATAACTGGATATCCATCTGCAAAAAAATGAAACAAGACCCATACCTCACTCCATGCACAAAAAAGAGCTCAAAATGGATCAAAGGCCTAAATATAAAATCTAAAATGATAAAGATCATGGAAGAAAAAATAGGGACAATGTTAGGAGCCCTAATACATGGCATAAATAGTATACAAAACATTATTAAGAATGCAGAAGAAAAACTAGACAACTGGGAGCTCCTAAAAATCAAACACCTATGCTCATTCAAAGACTTCACCAAAAGAGTAAAAAGATTACCTACAGACTGGGAAAAAGATTTTAGCTATGACATTTCTGATCAGCACCTGATCTCTAAAATCTACATGATACTGCAAAAACTCAACAGCAAAAAGACAAATAACCCAATTAAAAAATGGGCAAAAGATATGAATAGACAGACATTTCACTAAAGAAGACATTCAAGTAGCTAACAGATACATGAGGAAATGTTCACAATCATTAGCCATTAGAGAAATGCAAATCAAAACTACAATAAGATTTCATCTCGCTCCAACAAGGCTGGCATTAATCCAAAAAACACAAAACAATAAATGGTGGAGAGGCTGTGGAGAGTTTAGAACACTTATACACTGCTGGTGGGAATGTAAAATGGTACGCCCACTTTGGAAATCGATTTGGCATGCCTTTAAAAAGCTAGAAATAGAACTACCACATGATCCAGCAATCCCACTCCTTGGAATATATCCTAGAGAAATAAGAGCCTTTACACGAACAGATATATGCACACCCATGTTCATTGCAGCACTGTTTACAATAGCAAACACTTGGAAGCAACCAAGATGCCCATCAACAGATGAATGGATAAATAAATTATGGTGTATTCTCACAATGGAATACTACGCATTGATAAAGACCAGTGAGGAATCTGTGAAACATTTCATAACATGGAGGAAGCTGGAAGGCATTCTGCTGAGTGAAATTAGTCAGTTGCAAAAAGACAAATATTGTATAAGACCACTATTATACCATCACCAACCCCTATTATAAGAACTCAAGAAATAGTTTAAACAGAGAAGAAAATATTCTTTGATGGTTATGAGAGGGGTGAGGGAGGGAGTGTGAGAGGGGGTATTTACTAATTACATAATAGATGAGAACTACTTTAGGTGAAGGGAAAGACAACACACAGTACAGGCAAGGTCAGCACAACTGGACTAAAAGAAAAGCAAAGAAGTTTCCTGAATAAACTGAATGCTTTGAAGGCCAGCATAGCAGAGGCAGGGGTCTGGGGACCATACGTGAAAATTTAGTTGGAAAGAGACAGAATATGATATAATCATGGGAAGTAGTATCATTTTGTTTATTGGCAAATGTACTGATTTTCAGCTAAAAAAAAAAAAAAAAAACTTGCCTGTTAAAATTACACAGGGAGTTTAAAAAAAAAAAAAAATGTCTGCATCTAAACCACAGATTTTCCTTCAAATTGGCCTGTGTCAGAGTCCATTATAACAGGCATTTTTACAAAACTCTCCAGGGAGTCTGGTAGTCCTGTTGGCACAGTGGTTAAGTGCTCCTCTGCTAACTGAAAGGTCTGCAATTGAAACCCATCAGCTGCTCTGCAGGAGAGAGATGTAACAATCGACTTTCCTAAAGATTACAGCTTTGGGAACCCTATTGGGCAGTTCTACTCTGTCCTATAGGGTCACTAGGAGTTGGAATAGTCTCTACCATCATGGGCTTGTTAAAAATAATCAAAACTCAACAAAATTTGAACATAAGGTTTATTCTGAGCAGTTATTCTACATACATATAATGAGATCATTTTGATTCCAGAAAAAGCTAATGGCTGGAAGAAGCTAGTTACAATGAGGCTTATAAAGAAAAAAGGAGGGAGAAATACAGAAGATGAACCATTGACTGATCTTAACATGATTGATTGAACCCTGCCCTCCGTCTTTTACTGAGATCAAACAGATATCAGGTCACAAGATGATCTCTGCCCCTTCACTCAACCGTATCTTTTCAATTTCAACTTCAGCAAGCCTGGCTTCGAACAGGAAGGGAAGGATTTGCAACTTTGGGTGAGAGAAAAACAGCTGGCAGGATTAAGTTTGGTCAGGAGTTTCTTTAAAGTAAATGGTTGGTTTCATGAGTATGAAAATCCCAAAATCAAAGTCAAATATCTGCTATAATTTCTCTCTTTGACAGGCCCCAGGAAGTCTAATATTTTGTCAGTGTGTAGCCTCACTGGAGTTATGTCCTGAATAAATCCTTGGGGACGGATTGATTATGACTGCTAAATTGAGATTCGAGGAGATTAGAGTGTACTGACTATTCTACATTATTTTACAGAAGATCCCTTGCAAAACAATTGTCAAATTTGTATTGTGCATATGAGTTTAAATTAATCAAGAACACATATACTGATGTGTTGGGGAACAAGTAATCTTAGCTTCTTTAATAATCTAAAAAATAATCAAATTTTTAATGTATCTGGCAGAATTTTTGTTTCACAACTAATGTAGAGCCAAGCCTCTGGATGATATAGGTCCTAAATCCATGGTTGTAAAAGAAACTTTCCCTGTTACCAAAGTGCCAGGCCCCAAAATCTTGTTTCTTTGTGGTTTCTGTATTTGGAGTCACATAATGGTGTTTAATGGTGTGAAGGAAACCCTGGTGGCATAGTGGTTAAGTGCTACGGCTGCTAGCCAAGAGGTAGGCAATTTGAATCTGCCAGGCACTCCTTGGAAACTCTATGGGACAGTTCTACTCTGTTCTATAGGGTCACTATGAGTCTGAATTGACTCGACAGCAGTGGGTTTGGTTTTTTTTGGTTTTGGTTTTGGTTTAGTGTAAAATCCATTGCTGGATGAATACTATTGGGCTTTCTAACACACAATGAAGAGATGCTTTCTGGTAGATACCCCAGTGCATTTACTACTGAGTTACAGAGATAAAAAGGCTCTTTGAATGATCATAGCTGACTTCCTTTCTATTCTTTTCCATGAACAGCAATTTCAGTTAAATTCCTGACCCATCTCATTATATGCCTGACCAACCATCTGGGTCTCAGCTTCTTTCAGAATCTTTCCTGTCATTAGCAATACAAATACTTCTCAAAAATCATAGAAGAGTTCGTTGTAAGCAATAACAGCTAAAAGGCAAGGAGCCAGGCTGACTGATAGATGCCTCTGACATAGCCTATTTCTCAGCCAGATTGGAACTAACAAGTTTCAATTATTAATGTGATGTGTCCTAAGATTTTTACAATCCTGTGCTTTTTACATAGGAGACCATCTACCATATTGATGCTTAAAGATAATGTTACAAATTATGAGAAAACAGCAAACCATTTATTGAAAGGGACATTTACCCTTGAATCATCATAACAACTTTATGGAAATTCTTGGAAACTTACCAGGTTTTCCAAAGTCAACCAAATTATCAATACATATGAGAAGAGTATTATCAGTCATGTAATATCAAGTTACATTGACATTACTTTGACAAGTTATTTAACAAAATAATGAATGTGTATATTTGACAGACAGCCTCTAGGGACTTTGTATTGATAATTAGAAAAGCAGACATTCTACTTTTTATTTGAATGAAAGCTTTAATGAATCAAATTGTATTGTACTTTCAGATAGATTTAAAAAGTACTATTATAAAAAAAAAAATTTTTTTTGGAGCCCTGGTGGTGCAGTGGTTAAGAGCTTGGCTGCTAACCAAAGGGTTAACAGTTTGAATCCAGCAGCTGCTCTTGGAAACCCTATAGGGCAGTTCTACTCTGTCCTATAGGGTTGCTATGAGTCAAAATCAACTGGAAGGCAATGGTTTTTTGTTTTTTTTTTTAAATAGTATAGTTGGTCATTTCAATTGATTCATTACAAAGTTATCTTAATAGCTTCCTGAAATACAGAATATTTATCAGAAGTATTGTTTCAGACTAATTCATACACACTTACAGAAAGAGAGAGAGAGATTAATACCTAGTTAAAGTGGTGCCCTTCATGAAGGGCAGTCATGCAAAACAGGGAAGGTAATAGAGGAGAAAGAAGATCTCTAGGTCTGGGCAGAAGATAAGAGGCATTGAAATTTCCTGAGCAGGGGAATGACATAAGTATTCACTGTTGGGTGGAGAAAAATTAAGCCAATTTAGAAGCACAGTTAAGAGGTGCAAGTTTTTGACATAATGAATCAAGGCAGGAGACTTGGATGAATTTGTGAAAAAATAAAAGATGCAGCATGACAGGACTTGAGCTGACAGATACGGGGAGAGGATTTAAAAGGAGGGAGACAGTGAAGTTGAGAATAATCTTCTAATTTAGAGAATGGCATGAAACAGTAGGTGATGAAGGTATTTTAGTCTGTTGCTCAAGGGAATGAGTTGAAGGATGAGGGCATTTGGAAGTTGGAGTTATGATGTAAAGAATACTAAAAAGGACACCAAGGACAGAGGGCAGGTTGCAAAAGGGACTTTTTCTCAAAATAAAAGCAACAAGTGGGATGTGGCAGTTCCTCAAGTCCTTTAGATAAGTAAGGTCTTTTCTGTTAGAATACCAAACCCAAATCCATTGCTAGCGAGTCAATTCTGACTCAGAGTGACCCTATGTGACACAGTAGGAATGCTCCATAGGTTTCCAAGGCTGTAGTCTTTACTGAAGCAGACTGCCACATCTTTCTCCTTGGAGCGGCTGGTAGGTTCAAACCAAGGACCTTTGGGTTAGCAATTCAGCACTTAACCACTGTGCCATCAGGGCCCCTTGGAATCCTGTTAGGAGACTATATTCTGGCAGGTTACAATAACTGCAAAAGGAGTTCACACTATATTGGTGTCAAATATGGGATCTAACATACTAACCTTAAAGGTTAGCCCTGCTCTATCCAAGCTGGCTTACTTCGCAACTGGGCCTGGGGCTGACCTTGGCTTGAGTCATTAAAAAAAAAAAATCTGTAAGATTTTGTTCATTACGACACTCTTATATATGCAAACCTGGGAGTCCAGAGCAATAAGAGACTGGGAGAGCTCTATTAAAGCAGATGAATCGACTCGATGGCACTGGATTTTTTTTTAGAAGCTGAATTTGGAAAATTAACTGTTCTCTGCCCACTAAAACCGTGACAGGTTTCAAAGCCGCATCAATCCAGTACTTCATGGATATTAAAACTGACCTTTAGGTATAAGTCAGAAAGATTCTTTCAATAAAAATCAGTGATGAACCAACTCTACTTCAGGCTTATGGTCACCAGGTATGTCGGCCATCTACAGCCCTACGTGGCATACTAAAGACAGAGTGGGAGTTTTGCCAGTTTAAAAATAATTGTCAAATGAGGTTTTCTTTTTAAATAATAATAATAATAAAGCTGTTCTCTCACTCAGTTTAATGACTTAATCCAGTTCATATGGCAAAGCAATGCCACTTAAAAGATAGCAAGTTAAATGTCCTGAAAAACTAAGTAGTTTTTAGATAAATCTTTCTAGTTATACAAATTGTAGAAATGTGTCAAATGAAAGGAACAGAAAGGTAGGAAGAGATGGGGTAAAAGCCTAAAATTCATGGTTTTGCTGGAGAGACACAGCACATTTAACATCTGAGACGTAGCAAACCATGTATTTTGCCTGAAAATAGCAGAAAACATGCCAAAATTCTTACAATGTTTATTATTATTTATCATTTTCTAACTGTGAAAAATGACTTTTCTATAGGGTATAAAATAATTCCCCTCATGCTAGATTATAGAGAGTGATTCTCTCATACTTCAGTCCTTAAAACAGGAGGCACTCTTAAGCATGACCCGTAACCCGTTGTTGTCAAGTTGATTCTGACTCATAGCTACCCTATAGGACAGAGTAGAACTGCTCCCCAAGGTTTCCAAGGAGCACCTGGTGGACTCGAACTCCTATATCGTAGCTCTTACCACTACACCACCAGGGTTTCCCTCTTAAACATATGGATCCTTAAAATTTTTGGATCTCTGAGTCCATCCATTGACAAGGACCAACCTTGAGAATACACAAAGAAGGACAGACACATGGTGCAATGGGGGATTAATGAAGTTTAATCCCAACTGTCTCCTTACTGTTAACTCCTTCCCTTAGAGGAGGGTATCAAACTGATGGTCCTCAAGACGATTTAATATGTCTAACAGAGTGTTTTTTTTTTTAAGTCTAGATTTCCATATTTAATGTAGTCTGAGGATAACAGCACTCTGCTGTTTTCTTTTACTTTGATTCAAAAGTTTGTTTTACTCGTTTGAGTCCTAAAAGTATTTGAATTGTAGCCTTTATATTATGTAGAAAATATCTGAAGTTATGGAGAATCATCTGTCAACAATGTGAAAGTTTAAAAATACCTAGTGCTGGTAAGGGTGCTGGGAGGTTAGCCAGTGTCATAACAGGAAGGAGGATTACAAATCTGTAAAACGTTTTGTGAGGACAATTAACTGGCACTATGTATGAGAAAATAAAATGTGCAATCCTTTCATACAATAGTTGTAATTCCATCTCAAAAGATACTTGCATTAGAGCTTCAAGGTTTTCTTTTAAGGTTGTTCACTGCAACTTTGTTTCTAATAGAAATAACTTGAAATTGATGAAAGTATTCGTCTCTGAGAGAGTGATTATATAAGCATGCTAAAACTACATTATGGAAAATTATGCAGCCATTAAAAAAAAAAAAAGATGGTAGGGGTGCATGTACTTTCCTGGGAAATGTTTCAAGATGCACTCTTAAATCTAAAAACCAAGTCAGACTATGTATATAATATGAGTTCTAATGTTTTAATGTGAGTTTATGTAAAATATGCATATGTGTATATTTACATGCATTTGAATGTATGAATCTGGTGAACTGGAATGATATATGAAAAATATTTAAGTCTTATTTATAAACTGAGGAGTAGTGTAAGCAGGCATTTTCCGTATTTTAACTCCAGTACTCAATTTCCTTGAAACTTTTATAATAAGAATATACTTATATGCTAGTTGTAGAATAACTATAATAGTAACAATAATAATATAAACTATAAAAAGGGATATGGATCATTATTAATTCTTATATCACCCTGTCCCTTTTCCTAAAACACTGCTTGCAGGGCCCCACCCCAAACTCTGATGTCACAAAAATTAACCTTGTATTCATCATGTTTAAGATATTGGAGCACTGGTGGTACAGTAGTTAAGAGCTTGGCTGCTAACCAAAATGTCAGCAGTTCAAATCCACCAGTCGCTCCTTGGAAACCCTATAGGCGGTTCTACCCTGTTCTATAGGGTTGCTATGAGTTGGAATCTACTTAACGGCCACGGGTTTGGTTTGATTTTTTAAAGATATTAACGCATGTCACTTCCTCAGAGAAAACTCTGCTTAGCTCCTGAAATAGAGCAACCTATTGTTTCCACCATAACTATGTTCTATATTTGACTGAAAGCTCAATAAAGTCTAGAACTATGCCTTTGCATTTGACCTAACATTCTCTTGAGAAGATAAGGTCCGTGGGTGACGTGGAATCCCTGGGTGGTGCAAAGTGTGACGTGCCCAGCTGCTAACCAAAGGTTGGAGGTTCCAGAGCACCCACACATGTCTTGGAAGAAACGCCTGGTGATCTACTTCTGAAACCCTATGGGACTCAATTCTACTCTGACACAAATGGGGTCACCATGAGTTGGAGTTGACTAGATGACAACCGATAGCTGGATATTGACTACATCCCCATTTAGCACGAAGAGCTAGAATGCATCCTGACTTTATGGGTGAGCTCTGTTAGGGAGACAAGAAACGGTCGTCAGCACGGTGGGTTACCCAATAATCCAGGTAAGCATGGGTTTACTTGTGCTTATTTCCTAATTTGCAATGAACAGTTTCACATGGATTTCACCACATTTTTGATGTGGTGAAAAGCGTGAAATTGGTCACTACAAACCAGGAAGTAAGCACAAGTTAACCCATGTTTGCCTTGCTTACTGGCTCATCTGTCCCTGTTAAAACTAAAAACCAGACTCGTTGCCATCAAGTCATTTCTGACTCATAGACTCCATCCGTCTTAGGAACTGTAAATTTGAAAAGAGTCTTTGATTCTGTAGGAAGATGTGGGGTTGGGAGAGAGACAGATGTCAGCCTCGCCTCGCGTAGAAGGAGAATCTTTGATGTGGTGAAAAGCGAAACTTTGCACTACAGACGATCTGGTGCTTACTTTGCCTACCGGATAATCTGACTCTGGTCAAGGGTGTATTCTGTCTTTAGAACATCAAGTGGACTTGTTACCCAAACCCTGATAATCTCAATATTTGTTAAATAATTGACTGAATCAGAGAGTTCCTGAATCAGTGAGTCTAAACCCCTTTTTTGCAACTGAAAATAAAATCCCCCTGTAAAGGAGTATGTAAAAAAGTAGGAAAGAGAGTGGGCTTTTAGAAGGGAAAAAGAGCAACAGTTTTACCAGCCAGCTTCACAAACTTATATAATATAGCCCTTAGACCTTATTTAGAATGCTTACCAATTGCTGGGACTTTAAATAATTGTAGTCCATTCATATATGTATTCAGGTGTAATTAAATAATAATCATTCATACTTTCATTAATGAATACTCATTTTAAAGTTTTTAGATGGTTTAAGGCTGCAGATAGAGAAAAATTTCCAGCAGCCTTGGATTCAATATAAAGTTTCCCTTTTAGACCATATACCAGTTTTTTAAAATGGAATGAGAAAGCCAAAGTCTTTTATCTCAAGCCTTGGAGATGATCCTAATATTATATTGCTCTCATTCATATTACAATAACTATATTGTTTTCATTCATATATTAGTCTGAGTAATTTTATTTAGTACTCCATTCCATTCTAAAATATCTTGCACTCAGCAAGTCTGACATTTTTAATTTTTCTCAATACCGTATGTTTTATTGCTGTTTATTTCAAAGTTCTCTTTTTAATGCAATTTTCCTGCCCCCTGAGTACCTGTTAGGTATTTTTATAAGATTCTACCACTGTTATTTTTGTTGGGTGCCATCAAGTTGATTCCGACATATAAGTGACTCTATATGACAGAGTAGAACTGATCCATATGGTTTTCTTGGCTGTGATCTTTACAGAAAAAAATCTCCAGGTGTATATCCTGCAGAGCCACTGGGTAGGCTGGAATCGCCAACCTTTTGGTTAACAGCCAGGCACTTAACCATTGAGCCACCAGGGCTCTTTAGATTATATCTAATTATACCTGTCATTTCTTTTTATCTGCTACTTTTCCAGATATGACCATGCATTATAGTTACCACATCACGTGCAAGCCAGAGGCTTGGCTAACAAATAAGTTCGCCTGGTGTTATGAAGGCAGACTATCTCACTAACCCTTTCCTGACTCCCTAAAGGAGCTCACTCATGTACCCAACATGCATTACAGCTCCTCTTGGCAAATGGAACAAAGTCACCTGAGAACCATGTATTTAAACATTATCATGTATATCTCATAATTTTTTTTTTTTTTTGCAGCTTCCCATAATTTGTGTGATACATTTTGGTTAAACACACACACACACACACACATTTTCCTATGATTTTATAAAGTCTTACCTATTTTTAGGAGCCCTGGTTGCACCATGGTTAAAGCGCTAGACCGCTAACCAAAGGTTCAGGGGTTCGAACCCACCAGCCTCTCCTAGGGAGAAAGACGTGGCAGTTTGCTTCCTTAAAGATTTACAGCCTTGGAAATCCTATGGGGCAGTTCTACTCTCTTCTCTAGGGTTGCTAGGAGTTGGAATTGACTCAATGGCCATGGGTTTGGTTTTAGTTATGTACTTTTAATTTTTCTTTGGGTTAGTGGTGGCAATAATTCAGTTAATACTTAGTATATAGGAGCCTCTCAGACAAGATTATTGCATTTGATTGACTCATGAAATTAGGATTCAAGTTTAAAGCTGATAACACAAAAACAGTGTAAAAGTTCTTTTGTATAATATAAATATTTTTTTAAGTATAAGTAATTGTCACCTCAAAAAAAAAAAAAAAAAAAGCCACATTAGCAATGAAAAAAAACAAGAATGGAGAGCTTAAGTCCTGGGAGATAAAAACTTAACTTCTCTTACAGCGAAGGCACAAAATGCCTAAGCCATCAGGGGCAACACACAAAAAGGAAAATGACTGGCTTACAAGATCAAAAAGTTGACATGGATCTTTTTCCTGTGGAAATAAACACTTAGAATCCTGGAGAAATAAAATACATTAAAATGGCCTCTCAATGTTGATTTAAAGTACTATATCATTGAAAGAGTTTTCTCCATGACTTAAAAAAAAAAAATAGGTACATAACTAAAGAAAAAAATCAACCTGAATCTAAAAACAAAAAATCCAGCTTTTTGTTTTTTTCAGTGTCAGAGCTCAAAAAACAGAGAGAACATAAAGAGCAAATGTTAAACTTGCAAATTTCCTATCAGCCCCTTCTTTTCTGTCATTAAATTTAATATTCGTTCTTGGGTCATGTAAACAAATGATTTTTCTGGACTAAAGTCATGGGAAGAACTGTACTTTGTAACTAAATACATGGTTGTGAATGGTGTCTTTTCTGCAAAAACTTCTGGTGTAGAGCGTAATTAAAGTTGAGATGAACAGAAGAAATTGTTGTGTGATATCCAGGCCCATCTGCTGCCTTTGAAAAACACCTGTGTTATGGCCTAGAATGACCACTAATCATGAATTTCTAGGATGTTTCTTTTTCAGCAAGAAAAAATGTCCTTGAATTGATTTTGTGGTTAGAAACAGGGATCTGAAGCATATTAGCATACTATTAAACTACCTAGGTCCAAACATACAGCCAAAGGAGAGATGGACTACTTATACAATCAACCTCTTTGTAGGAACTTTGAGGTGATACATAAATTTTACATTATTCAACTGCTTGAAGCCCAAAGAACTTCAGTGTAATTATTATATAAAGGTGATTTACAAAGATTATTCTGTGGAAAATTTATTTTATGCATTTTTGGTATGTATTACTTGAGGAGGAAGGTTCTTAAGGTCAATGCATTTTGGAAAAACTGAGTTAATTAATGATAAATGGAATTTTTACTCTAGAGTCCTTAATATGCAAATAGTGGTATTAACTCCTTTTTAGAGAGGAATGCAGTCAACAATGTTTTCCATAAGTATTTGATAACAAAGTATTTTTCTATAGAAGATTTAATAACACTTGTGTTTTAACAAGTGTATTTTAATGAATGCTGATTCAAATGAATAAAAGGTATCATCTTACTCTCTTTCTACGTTATAACTGCTTCTAGAATTAAATCCTAAAAGGCAATTGATTGTTTAATTAGGATTTTGTCCCTATATGGGATTCTACAGAGGCCACTGGTTGTTCAAAGGTAGAATTCTTACCTTCCAAGTGGGGACCCAGGTTTGATTCCTGGACGATTCACCCCATGAACACCCACCACCCATCTGTCAATGGTGTCTTAAGCAGTTCCTATGATGCTTAACAGGTTTTAGTGGTGCTTCTAGAATAAGATTTACTAGGATGAACCCAAACCCAGTGCTGTCTAGTCGATTCCGACTCATAGCGACCCTACAGGACAGAGTAGAACTGCCCCACAGAGTTTCCAAGGAGCGCCTGGCAGATTTGAACTGCTGACCCTTTGTTCAGCAGCCAGAGTACTTAACCACTACACCACCAGGGTTTTACACTAGGATAAAATGCCTGGCAACTGATTTACTTCCAAGAATCAGCCAATGAAAATCCTATGGATCACAATTGTACAATCTATAACCGGTCCTGGGGATGGTGCAGGACAGGGCAGGGTTTTGTTCTGTTGTGTGTGGAGGTCACCATGAGTCAGAGGCTGACTCAACAGCAGCAAACAGGGTTCTACAAATCATTAAATTCCTCATTTTTGTTTGAGGAAATGGAGACATAGAGTGGTAAAGTGACTTACCTAAGACTTTAACAGTAAGATTTGTAACTAAAATGAGTAAATTGCTTCCATAGTTCCAATATCTTTTTTTTTTTTCTGAAAGGAAGCAATCCAATAGTAATAATGAAGATGTAGCAAATATTATTTTAATTTTAATGTTCACTACATAGTTGTCTTTGCTAATCATTCCCAAATCAAATAAAGAAGAGTACATAATATCACTGATAATGTCTTTGCGTAAATACAACATTTTGTAGAAAAACACATATATTAAGGGACTTAAAAATGTGATTCCAATTGCAGACTGTTTTAATATTTAATCTGTATAAATACAATAAACTATTTTCCATTAAAATGGAATTTTACAACTTTTTCACAGCACCCTGGTTGAAATTCAGTTATGTCACAATTAAAATGCGGAGGAGAGAAAAAAATAGCAGTGATCAGATTCAATGAGTGCAGAAGTTTTCTAATCACTTGCACACTTGCCACTTGGGGCAGAGAAATACCTGAATTGAATTGAATTCATAAATAGAAGTACAACAGAGAAAGCAGCTGCTCTAGAATGTGTCTTCTCCAGTCAGAAAACAATACATTTTCTTGTCTAAAAGAAGGATACATTCATCAGCACCATGGGTTTTTCAGCAGTACCTGCTGCTCAGGACATGTACAGAAATAACATCTTACATGGTTGACTAGATGTATTTTTTCTCTATTGTCAACCAAACTAGCATCTCCAGCAGATGCTTCTCAAGGTTTGTATCAGTATGGAATGTTAGATCAGACACTTCCTGGGGTTAATTTTCCTTATTTATCTACCCATTTATTTTGGTAACGAGTAAGCCTCAGAAATAGACATGAACCTTAAAACTTTGACTATGGGATTGGAAGACTAGAAGAATATCTTTTAAACTGTAGTTCAGTGTTTTTGTTAGTTTGTTTTTAATATTTCTGATCAGGTAAAAGTCTGACTTTTTAAACAGAAGGCATTTTCATTCTGTATCATGCAATTGAGATAATGTTTCTTTCCTTCAAAGATGAGTAGAATAAGACAATAACAAAATTAGTAAAATCAAAAAATGAAATATTAATAGCTATGAAAAATAATGCAAAGCAAGTAAAGTGGGAATAAAATTTTGAGACAAAGCATAAGAGTAAACATTTGAAGATGATCTATAAAATTAAATACAAATTTTGGATACTAGGAACAAGAATCCACAAAACAGAAAACAGAATTTCCAGGGGAAGAAAAGGAAATGAGAACAAAAGCAAATGAATATTCGTTTGAAATGTAACTAAGTGGAAAATATATACACACAGGTAAAAACCCTATTGGAGCCCAATTATGAGCTACTGAAAAGATTAAATGAGATCATTGATGAAATCATCACATTATTACAGATGCCAAATATACCTTTGCTATATTGATTCGAGTAACTTACTGTTTTAAAATTTTTTTCAGCAAACTCAGCGTTTGAGTTGAACACGGATGTTAAGTGAGCAGTGTATTGTGGCATTTCCTACATGATTATAAAATTAATTCCTTATTGGTGGCAATGATGAGCCCAAAAAAAAAAAAATCCTAATTAAAAAGTTCTCCTAAAATGTAAAAGAAAATAAGAAAGTGTTACAAATAAAACAAAGAAAAAGTTTGTTGTTGGTTGCCACTGAGCTAATTCTGACTCATGGCGACTCCATGTGTACAGAGTAGAACTCCTCCAAAGGGTTTTCAAGGCTGTGACCTTTTGGAAGCAGATAAACAAGCCTGTCTTCTGAGACTTCTTTGGGTTTTAATCATCAACATTTCTGTTTGTAAGGAGCTCTGGTAATGCAGTGGTTAAGTGCTTGGCTGCTAAACAAAAGGCCAAAGGTTCAAACCCACCAACTGCTCCATGGGAGTAAGATGTGGCAGTCTCTTTCTGTAAAGATTACAGCCTTGGAAACCCTTTGGGGCAGTTCTACCGTATCCTATAGGGTCACTCTGAGTTGGAATCGACTCGACAGCAATGCTTTTGCCTTTTTTTTCCTGTTAGTAGTCCAGTGCTCAACCATTTGTACCACCCAGGGACTTCTATGGTACACAGAGTTACCACATGACCCTGCAATTCCACTCCTAGCTATATATACAGCCACGAAAAAAGGTGTTCTTGTTGTTGTGGTTAGGTACTGCCGAGTTGACTTTTGACTCATACTGACCCCGTGTGACAGAGTCAATCTGTCTCATAGGGTTTTCTAGGCTGTTTTTTTTTTTAATCTTTATGGGAGCAGATAACCAGGCATTTCTTCTGCAGAGCGGCTGTTGAGTTTAAAGTGCTGACCTTCCAGTTAGCATCCAAGCACTTAACCTTTGTACCACCAAGGCTCCTGAAGAAAAAGGTAGAAGATGATTAAAAAAAAAAAAGACTGAGCATGGAAGTTTAACTATAAACATTAGCGTCCTCCTTTTGGGTTCTCTGTGGGATGCAGTGAGCAGGAAGGAGTGTCATTCTCATCCTTTAAACAACATCAAAAAAGCAAAGCCAACTTTAAATTCATAACCTGTTTTTCACCCATCAGAGAGTTGAGGTTTCAGAGTAAAATCTGGCCTAAAATCTAAAGACAGACTGTGATTGCAGGCAGAGAAAAGATGCCACCATGTGCTCACCCGGAGTAGATGCATCCAGACCCCAGGAAGACTAGTACAACTAGAATAAACTGACAAATTGGTGAAGGTCAAGGCAGGGCTAGTGAGAAAAACATAAACGACTTGAAGGGGGTGTGACGGAAATTGCAGGATTCTACACATTTTTACAGGCTCCTTCTCCATAAACCCCAGAAGACACTTATAGAAATGATCTTAAAGAGCTCTAAGGAGTCTCAGCTGTGGTGCAGAACTGTGGGAGGGGAGCACTAATCACATGAGGAAGGTAAGAAAAACTGACCAGATTTTTTCTTCTAACTTCATAAAGAATGTGTTGCCATTGAGTAGATTCCAACTCATAGTGACTCTATAGGTTAGTGTTGAAGTGCCCCACAAAGCTTCCAAGGCTGTAGTCTTTACTAGTCTTTCCTGAAGCAGACTGACACATATTTCTCCTGTGGAGCCACTGGTGAGTAAAAACCGCCAACCTTTCAGTTAGAAGCCGAACACTTAATGACTGCACCACCAGGGCTCCTTCCATTAAAAAAAAAAAAACCTTAGTCATCAGAGGGAATGGCAACACCACATCCTTAGAGCATTGGTGAGTACTCATTGCAGCTTGAGGAAGGGAAAAGGTTGGGGGAGGGGGGTCTCACAGATTGAATTGTGTCCCCCCAGAATATGTCAACTTGGCTAGGTCATGGTTCCCAGTGTTGTATGACTGTCTACCATTTTGTCATAACATGTGATTTCCCTATGTGTTGTAAATTCTATCACTATGATGTTAATGACATGGATTAGTGGCAGTTATATTGATGAGATCTACAAGATTAGATAGTGTCTAAAGCCAGTCTCTTTTGAGATATAAAAGAGAGAAGCGAGCAGAGAGAAAGCGAACCTCATACCACCAAGAAATCAGTGCCAGGAGCAGAGTGTGGCCTTTGAACCCAGGGCTCCTGTGTGGAGAAGCTCCTAGTCCAGGGAAAGATTGATGAGAAGGACCTTCCTCCAGAGCCGACAGAGAGATAAAGCCTTCCCCTGGAGCTGATGCCTTGAATTTGGACTTCTAGCCTACTTTCTGTGAGGAAATAAATTTCTCTTTGTTAAAGCCATTCACTTGTGGTATTTCTGTTATAGCAGCACAAGATAACTAAGACAGTGGGCTACTCATGGGGAAGAGCCAGATTAAGGGCTGAGCCCACAATCACATCGACTAGAGGAGAAGGAGAAGTAAGAAGTTCAAGCCTCTAAGACACAGAAACATGGAGCATAACTAAGTCTTAATTAGAACAACAAGGAACACAGTCACTTGCAACAGCCTTTTCCACCAGCTAAGAAATTTCGAGTAACAAGTATGTCTTAGTGTCTTAGTGCTGGTGTAAGAGAAATACCAAAAGTGGGTGGCTTTCATGAACAGAAATTTATTTTCTCAGTTTAGGAGGCCAAAAACCTGAATTCAGGGCACCGAGTCTAGGGGCAGTCTCTCTCTCTGTTGGCTCTGGGAGAACGTCCTTGTCTCTTTTCAGCTTCTGTTCTTGGGCTCGTTGGTGATCTTTATGTAGAACAACATCTGTCTTCCCCCATCTGTGCTTACTTGTTTCTGTGCCTAATCTGCTCTTTTAATGTCTCAAAAGTAATTGCCTTAAGAAACATTCTACACTAATATGGACTCAATCACATAACCAAGTAAACCCTCTTACCAAATTGTATCACATCCATATCTAGTGGTTAGGATTTATCAGCACAAAGCAGTTTCCCATGAGGCGGTAGTTAAAGACGTCCTAAATGTCCAACTTTTCTAAAATGTTATAACATCAAATACTCCCCCTCCCCTCAGTACTCTCCCTCCTGTCTTTGGGTTCAGTAATTCCCTGTAGCGTCTCAGAACTCACAAACCCTACTTACAGCTAAGTGGTTTCTTAGGGAAGTAACAGAGTACAACTTGAGATCAGAATCAACTTGGAAGTAAGAGGAACAACAACTCAGGACGCAGTTTCTCAATTAGGACAGCTTCTTCTCTCCCTCTGCTGCTGGGACCTGCTGGCCCTTGGTAGCATCCAGCCCTGCTGGGGGCCTTCTTGGGCAAGTGTTACACGTCTTGGCTCCATGGGTTAGCAAGCCTCCCTGCAGCCATCTCAATCTTGTCTCCTTGTTCCTGCTGTTTTGCACTGCTGTCTCTCTGTCTTCCATGTTATAATAGCTCCTTCCTCTCTCTCTCTGTGTTTCCCTTAAGCCTAGAGGAATGGCAAAACTGGCCAATACCCTCATTATGGTACCATACACCTTATTTGCATGGCCCTACTGAGTCAGAATCAACTCACCCACCGGCACTGGGTTTGGTTGAAATCCCACAAGTTTTCAACAAACCTTATGTACATTATTAACAAGCTATTCACTCTCCTTTGGTGGGCTACAAGAACCTCATTTGCATAGTCTCATCCAGTCATTGAGGAGGGGGGAGTCACAAAGATTGTGGCTAGAAGGGCCATATTAAGTAATTCACTGCATCGTAGGATTCCAACATATATTTTTGGAGTCACAATTCAAAGTAATAGAATACTACTAGGAGAGAGACAGGAAGAGCAAGACATGGAAAGCATTCTCTGGGATACAGCCCAAAGGGAAGACCTGAACTCAGAATCATAGAAACGTTATGTTTATAATCCAAGCCCAACTCTAGAGACAAACTTTCTTTTATAGAAACTTGAAGCCTATGGTACACTGAGCATTGAGACCACAGTGGTTAAGCACGCTTATATAAATGAATGGGAACATATAATGGTGCAATTACTCTGAAGAAGAGTTTTTCCTTTTCTTAAAAACTTCAACAAAAATGTACCACAAAGCCAGTTTTTAACTGGCTGCAGTCAAGTTAATTCTAACTCATGGTGACCCCATGTGTGTCAGAGTAGAGCTGTGCTCTATTGGGCTTTCAATGGCTGATGTTTTTGGAAGCAGATCACCAAAGCTTTCCTTCTAGGCATTTCTGGGTGGACTGGCACCTCCAACCTTTCAGTTAGCAGCTGAGCATATGAAATGTTCATGCCAGTCAGGGACTCTTTATGGTCCCCAAAAAACCAAACCAAAAACCAAACCCAGTGCCGTCGAGTTGATTCCGACACATAGCGACCCTATAGCGACCCTGTAGGACAGAGTAGAACTGCCCCATAGAGTTTGCAAGGAGCTCCTGGTGGATTTGAACTGCCAACCCTTTGGTTAACAGCTGTAGCACTTAACCACTATGCCACCAGGGTTTCCTTGTGGTCCCTAACTAATGATAATTTTCCTCTGAAGTCCTCAGTGTGCCTCTCAGAATTGAAGTTGCTATCTGCAGGTCCACTGTCTCTCTGTGCTGCTGCCACTACGCTGGTTTCAGACCATGGGCTATGTGATTTGCTGACTCTACCATGATCCTCAGATTTCCATATCACCAACAGACTCTTAATAATCCCATTACCAACCTGTTTCCAAATCTCTGGTACTCACCCTTTCTAGGCAGTTGTGAATTGACTTTCATTTCTTGTGTCTAGCTCTTCAGTACAGTGTTTCAGATAGAATTGTTTCATTTTTATGATAATTCTCTCTTTTCAAGAGTGTGCAGGCACAGAGAATAAGAACAGTAATCTCCCAAAGGCTCCGTCAATACCCATTCATTCCAACATCAGGCTCTGAATCAAAGCCTGGCCTACCCTGCTAGTATTCTTCTTTAAAAAACCCATTGCCGTCAAGTTGGATTTTAACTCATAGCTACCTTATAAGACAGAATATCACTGTCCCATTGAGTTTGCAAGGTTTTAAATCTTTATAGAAGCAGACCGCCTCATCTTTCTCCCACAGAGCGGCCAGTGGGTTTGAACTGGCAAGCTTTCAGTTAGCAGCCAAGCACTTAACCGCTGCACCATCAAGGCTCAACATTCTTCCTTACTAGTGGCATTTTTTCTCTTAAAAGGCCCGATAGCATTTTATTTTTCTTTTTTAAACAGGACCAGGATTGGTTAACCCCTACGTGTCTGTCAGTTTGTTGTACTCCAGGGGCTTGCCTGTTGCTGTGATGCTGAAAGCTATGCCACCAATATTCAAATACCAACAGGGTCACCTATGGCAGACAGGTTTCAGCTGAGCTTCCAGACTAAGACAGACTAGGAAGAAGGACCTAGCAGTCTACTTCTGAAAAGAATTAGCAGGTGAAAACCATATGAAAAGCAATAGAACATTGTTTGATATAGTGCTGGAAGATGAACCCCTCAGGTTAGAAGGCACTCAAAAGACGGCTGGGGAAGAGCTGCCTCCTCAAAGTAGAGTCAGCCTTAATGATGCAGGTGGAGTCAAGCTTTCAGGACTTTCGTTTGCTGATGTGGCAAGACTCAAAAGGAGAAGAAACAGCTGCAAACATCCATCAATAATTGGAACTTGGAATGTATGGAATATGAGTCTAGGAAAATTGGAAGTCATCAAAAATGAAATGGAATGCATAAGCATTGATATCCTAGGCATTAGTGGGGTGAAATTAACTGGTATTGGTCATTTTGAATAGGATAATCATATGATCTACTATGCCGGGAACGACAATTTGAAGAGGAATGACATCGCATTCATCATCAAAAGAATGTTTCGAGATATATCCTGAAGTATAAAGCTGTCAGTGATAGGGTAATATTCATACACCAACAAGGAAGACCAGTTAATATGACTATTATTCAAATTCTTGCACCAACCTCTAAGGCCAAACCCGCTGTCGCCAAGTTGATTCCGACTCATAGCGACCCTATAGGACAGAGTAGAACTGCCCCACAGAGCTTCCAAAGAGAGCCTAGTGGATTCGAACTGCTGACCTCTTGCTTAGCAGCCTTAGTACTTAACCACTACAACACCAGGGTTTCCACTAAGGCCAAAGATTAAGAAATTGAAGATTTTTACCAACTTCTGCAGTCTGAAATTGATCGAACATGTGATAAGGATGCATTGATAAATACTGGTGATTGGAATGAGAAAGTTGGAAACAAAGGACTGGTAGTTGGAAAATATGGCTTTATTCATAGAAACGAAGCTGAAGATCTCATGATTGAATTTTGCAAGACCAATGACTTTTTCATTGCAAATATCTTTTCTCACCAACATAAATGGTGATTTTTTTTTTTTTTTTTTATACACGTGGACTTCACCAAGTGGAATACACAAGAATCAAATTGACTACATCTCTGGGAAGAGACGATGGAAAAGCTTAATATCATCAGTTAAAACAAAGTCAGGGGCTGATTGTGGAACAGACCATCTATTGCTCATATGTAAGTTCATGTTGAAACTGAAGAAAATTAGAACAAGTCCACGAGAGCCAAAGTACAACCTTGAGTGCTTCCCACCTGAATTTAGAGACCATCTCAAGAATAGATTTGATGCTTTGAACACTAATGACCGAAGACCAGACAAGTTATGGAATGACAATCCATTTCAACAAATGGATGTAACGCTGAAAGTACTCACCCATCTATCCCAAGAAATTTGGAAGACAGCTTCCTGGCCAAAAGACTGGAAGAGATCCATATTTATGCCTATTCCCAAGAAGGGTGATCCCACTGAATCCAGAAATTATTGAACAATATCACAAATATCACAATTAATATCATATTAGTATCACAGTAAAATTTGTTAAAGATCATTCAAAAGTGGCTGCAGCAATATATCAACAGGGAAATGCCAGAAATTCAAGCTGGATTCAGAAGAGGGCAAGAAATCAGGATATCATTGCTGATGTTAGATGGATCCTGGCTGAAAGAGGAGAATACCAGAAAGATGTTTATCAGTGTTTTATTGACTATGCAAAGGCATTTGACTGTGTGGATCATAACAAATTAAGGATAACATTGGGAAGAATGGAAATTCCAGAATGCTTAATTATGCTCGTGAGGAACCTGTACATAGATCAAGAGGCAGTCATTAGAACAGAACAAGGGGATACTGCAGGGACTTAAAGTCAGGGAAGGTGTGCATCAAAGTTATATCTTTTCACTATACCTATTCAATGTGTATGCTGGGCAAATAATCTGAGAAACTGTACTATATGAAGAAGAATGCAGCGTCAGGATTGGAGGAAGACTTGTTAACAAAGTGCGATACACAGATGACACAACCTTGCTTGCTGAAAGTGAAGGGGACTTGAAGCACTTACTGATGAAGACCAAAGACCACAGCCTTCTGTATGGATTAAACCTCAACATAAAGAAAACAAAAATCCTCACAACTGGGCCAGTAAACAACATCATGATAAATGGAGAAAAGATTGAAGCAGTCAAGGGTTTCCTTTTGCTTGCATCCACGATGAACACCCATGGAAGCAGCAGTTGAGAAATGAAAAGATGCATTGCATTGGGCAAATGTGCTGCAAAGGACCTCTTTAAAGTACTGGAAAGGAAAGATGTCACCTTAAAGGCTGTGGTGTGCCTGACCCAAGCCATGGTGTTTTTAATCGCCTCCTATGCATGTGAAAGCTGGACGATAAATACAGAAGACTGAAGAAGAATTGATGCCTTTGAATTGTGGTGTTGGAAAAGAACATTTAATATACCACGGACTGACAAAAGAATAAATAAATCTGTCTTGGAGGAAGTACAGCCAGGACGCGCCTTAGAAGCAAGGATGGCGAGGCTGCATCTTGCATACTTCGGACATGTTGTCAGGAGGGGTCAGTCCCTGGCGAAAGACATCTCGCTTGGTAAAGTAGAGGGTCAGCGAAAAAAAGGAAGACCTTCAATGAGATAGGTTGACATAGTGGCTGCAACAATGGGTTTAAGCATAATAAAGATTGTGAGGATGGCACAGAACCGGGCTTTGTTTCATTCTGTTCTGCATAGGGTTGCTGTGAGTCAAAACTGACTAGATGGCACCTAACAACAACAACAGAACTGGTTAAAGATTTTTTAGGTTCAAACAGCAGAAAACTCAAATCGAATTGCCTTAAATAAAATGTGGAATCCATGTCTAATGGAACTGATGAGTAGAGAATTAGATGTAATATCAAACATTGCCTGATTCAGACATTCAAGCTAAATTTGTTACTTGGTTCAGCTCCCTCTGATTGCCTCCATTCTCACTTACTGAGTTCACAATATGGTCCCGAGTAGTTCTATCTCATCTCCTTTAGCTGCAGAAGTTCTAAGTCTTAAATGTTTAGACTAAGATTTTGTTTATGTATTCTAATCAGAAGGAGGTTTATTTGATTCTAACAGTAGAGGCTACATATCCTTTCTTGAAATAATTACTGCGACAAAGGGCCTAGTTGATTGAAGACACTGAAATCTATCCCTAGAACTTGGTGACAGAATCATCCCCATTACTAATGGCAGAATGAGCCTTCACAAAGTAAAAATAGACTGCCATTACCAAGAAGGATGTAATGGACACTGTGAGGAAAACAGCAGTGTCATTTAGAGAAAACTATTGCCCATCCAAAATACCTATACATGTCTTATCTCTACTTCTAAGTGTAAGTATTGCAAACTGACTCACTAACTCATGGTATTTCTGGCATGGCCAAGTCACTGTACCTGTTTACAGTCCCTGGACCAAACACAGTTCTGAATCTTACTCCACTTTAGCCCTCATTATGATCATTTTTATGATCTTTTTCCTACATCAGATTAATTCCCATATCTGACGGCAACTTAACCTTAGGTTGTTATTCATAAATGCTGGTGCTTAGATGAAGTCTGACCCAGTTAGTGATTTTTGCAAATTATGATGAGACCACTAGATGGAAAGAAAGATTAGAAGTTATTTTAGGCAGAAATGTTCAGTGGTCCTTGTGCTGTCATGATTATCACTTGCCCCTCGAGTGAGGCATGGCTCTTTCCTCTGAACCCTTAAATTAACTGTTTGCCAACACTGTGGATCACAAAGGAGAAATTTCCTCCAATTACGGGATTTGAATATGATGCCTGCTTATCAATGCCAGCCCAGGTTTCCTCTCTATACTTCATCTTCCTTTCAGAAAGTTTGGGAGAAAAAAAAAAACCACCAAGCTGAACAACAATTATTAAAAGATAGATAAATGTTTGGATATTACAAGTTTTCTGCTTTCAAAGCAGCTTTCTTCTTTTTTTATTTTTCTCTCCAATTTTGGGTCTAAGGACCACTTAGTCCCGAGAATTTTTTAATGATGAGCGGTGTATTTAAATGATCGACAAGAGTATCTGTATTATGTAAGTTTCTCAGTTCGATACGAGGGAGCTACGATTGAAGAAAAAAGTTCAAACATTTGAGTTAGCCAACTTTGGGTAAGAATATTGACTCTACTCTTTACTTTTCATTTCTTCGATTCAGTGTCCTCATCTGCAAACTGGGAATGATTAACACATATCTGATATGGTGGTTCTGAAGATTAAATAAATACATTTACATAAAAAGGTGAATACCTGATACATATTCAGTGTTCAGTTTAAGTGTTAGTTCCCTTCCTCCTCCTGCCTATAACTCACTGGATTTTTTTTTTCTTCATTAATGAATAAAGGGATACAGAAGGCCATGTAGACCTTCTACTCTTCAACAAAACCAAAATGTCATGCTCATCACTGGATCCCTGTCTCAATTAGGACTCCACGCCCATTGCCATCAAGTTGATTCTCACTTATAGCAACCCTATAGGACAGAATGGAAATCCTGGTAGTGTAGTGGTTAAGTGCTACCGTTGCTAACCAAGAGGTCAGCAGTTCGAATCCCCCAGGTGCTCCTTGGAAACTCTATCGGGCAGTTCTACTCTGTCTTATAGGGTCGCTATGAGTCGGAATCAACTCAACAGCAGTAGTTTTTTTTATAGGACAGAATAGAACTGCATCATAATGTTTTGAAGGCTATAAATCTTTATGGAAAGTAGACTGCCACATCATCCTCCCTCAGAGTGGCTGGTGGCTTTGAATCTCCAACTTCCTGTTAGGAGCTGAGTGCTTAACAACTGCATCCCTGGGGCTCTCAGTTAGTGCTTCAGTGTAGTACTAAATAGGAGCCATGAAGGGTTTTTATTTTTGAATCATGGTTTCAAGTTCTCTGTCATTAAATTTAAAACTTACACGTAAATGAGAAGAGATCTATGCTGAACTCAAACCACAGGGGATGAAGTACTTGAAAGGCAGGAACAGTGTCGCATAGTGGGAAGAGCACAGGCTTTGGCGGCATTTAGGACTGAGCTCTTAAGGAAGTACAAGCATATTGAAGTATAAGCATTGCCCTGAGACTCCAGTCCCCAATACAGTCCCCTGAATCATCTGGAAGTTTTGGGATTATTGTATTTGAATGCTTTCCTCACCAAAGCCAGAAGATGAACAGATTTGTTTGCTGGGAAATTTCACTTCTTTATGATATTCAGTAAAAGGGAACTCATATCTAAAATGTATTTAATCATTAATTTTCTATCAGACTGCACACTTTTGTAGAGTTCACAAAACATAATCGTTCCTGCATTCTAAACCGAAATTGTCATTTTTCTACTCAGAGTCATTGCAAAGAGCAGCTGGCTTTTTCAAAAATGAAGGGAGATGAATTTATTGCTGTCAGAACCATGGCGTTGTGTGCCCTTTTCTGAGAAAACTCTACAGCGATAAAGGAACAGTCAATGAAAGAGCTTCACCATTTGTTTCTTCCTTGGCAAAATATAATGCTACCCATAAGTTGGCTCCAAGCAGTTATTCTGTTGGAGATTACTACTGTCTTATCTTTTCCCTCAAAGAAACTGATAATTCAGTCACTCAGTTGCCTATCTGCACAATTCTGTCTAATTATTTACCTTCCTCTATTAATAGAATTAACATCTATATATTGCAGAAGTTATGTCTTTTAGAACAGAGTTCATAATAGCTCAAGAATAAAAATAAATTTTTAAAGGGTGAACATTAACTAACTCTTCTTAAGGGTGGGTGAGGAGCTGACAACCTCCACAGAAGACACAATGGAACTATGATTTTAGCACCTTACTAATCAAAAAACCAAACCTGTTGCCATCGAGTTGATTCCAACTCACAGCGCATCTCAGAAATGATCATACCTTTTCACTTCCTCTCTCTCTTTTTTGTTTTTACTTTCTTGCCATATTGCCCTATTTGTCTCTCACATTTCCTCTTTGTAGTCTTTAATTTCCTTTTCTCTTGCCCTGTAATGTTTGCAATGTGTACAGAGGAAACATAATTTTGAGAATGATGTAAGAAAATAGAAATGACTTTTGTTGGGAAAAATTGTGAGAGACTTTGAAATGGGGGAAATGACTACCTCGTATTCTTTCATTGGAATGTTGGTCAGTATCTATTGGGGATATTCGCTATTACAGGGGTCTGTTTTTGTTTTTAGTTATCTTTGCTGGCTATTTTACAACTCCATAAGTTGTAAATAAAAGAGAAAAAAACTGTAATGCAAATGATCTTTGTCCATAGGGATATAATTTTTGTCCAGTAGAAGTCCAATCCAATTGATTTCCGCCCTGTAGAAAAGATTATTCTGAACATTATTTTTATTGTCATATAGTATACCACCAATTCTGCCCCATTAGGAAATTAATTTGAATATTCTTGATTTTCATATATGTCTGTTCTTTAGATTCTCTTTTGAACAATTTGTAAAAAAAAAAAAAAATTTTTTTTTTTTTGTTGCCTCATCAGTTAATGAGTTAGAATATCATAAAGGTTGCCTCATCAGTTAATGAGTTAAATCTTTTTTTTTTTTTTTTTTTTGGCTCATTCACTACTATATTTGGTGAGTCATAATAACTTTTTTAAAAGCATTCTTTAACAGTTGATATAATTAAATATTTTATTTTTTGCCTTTTTAAAAAAAATAGACATTATTTTTTAGCAGTTTTAAGTTTACAGAAAAATTGTGCAGAAATTTCAAAGTCCACATGTAATCCCATTGACCACTAAAAACTGTATCTTTTATTATTAACATCTTGCATTTGTCTGTGTAATGTATTTATTATGATCGGTGAACCAATATGGATACATCATTATTAGCTAAAGTCCATAGTTTACGTTAGGATTCACTCTTGTGTGTTTAGTCCTAGGGGTCTTGACAAATACATAATGTCGTATGTCCACCATTGCAGTATCCTACAGAATTATTTACTGCCCTAAAAATGGCCTGTGCTTCATCTATTCATCCTTTCTCCCCATCCTCTTTTTTTACATTTTTTAATCTGTTTTATTGTAATGCAGATTCTTACTTGCTATTTAAAAATATATCCTTTCACATATTTCACTTTTTTGTTTGTATGTTTGGGGTACATGTAAATATGATGTATAAAAACAAAAAAGATATATACATATTTGCCTTTGGAAAATGTAATTAAGAAAGAACTCTTCCAAACCAATAAAGTACACCCAACTAAATAGAAAAAATGGCAAATAATATGAATAGACAATTTACCTAAAAAGAAAAGTTGAACTGGCAGCAAATACATGAAAAATGCTTATTTTTTCAATGATAATAGAATTTCAAATTAAACCAAAATATGATATCATTTTATATCTATGAATTAATAAAATTTTAAGAATCGCAATATCAAACGTATTTCTTTTCTGAGTTCTATTTATAAAGGATTTATTTTACTTGAGATTTTAGAGAAGAATCTATTTGGCATCTTCATCTATTTCCTATGGTATGCCTTTATTTTAAGTCAACGTTTTTTGAAGTAAAACACAGATAACTAGAAGTAGATAAAATACAAATATACAGCTCAATAAACTTGTGTAAAGTGAACACACACATTGAACCACCAACAACATCAACCTTTAGAATATTATCAGAAACTTGGAAGTCCCTCTGTACTTGGCAAGGTAATCCCTATGATTTTTTTTAATGTCATGGTATATCATGTATGTATTTCTGTTGGCTGTGTCAAATAACAGCAACAACAAAAACCTGTACTTAAATAGGGAGAGGCTTCATTTAGAAAGAAACACTACTTACTGCAAGGGGGGAAAGAGACAATTAGAACAGGGGAGCAGTCTTTTGTGATAGGGAGAATACTCTAACCATAAAATCAGCAAGCACCTTGAATAGTTTGTAGAGATGAGTGTAAGCAAGGCTAGACAAAACCAGGTATGGAGAAGTGAGATCTGACAGTGATGTGACTGAATAGTAAATCAGAGAAAGTTTTATGCTGAATCTAGTCTGTTTTCATACTTCATCTATCAGTTACTGAAAGAGAGGTGTTGATGTCTCCGACTATAATAGTGGATTTGCCTAGTCCTTCTTCCAGCTCTTTTCGTTTTTGTCTCATGTAATTTAACACTTTGTTATCAGGTACACACACATTTAGAACTACTCTATTCTTTTGGAGAAATGACCCTTTATTATTATTTATTTCTCCTCTCTATCCATGATATTTTTTCTTGTTCTGAAGTTTCCTTAGTAATTAAGTTGCTACTCACTCCAGCATTCTTTTGATTAATACTAGCACAATATATCCTTCTTCACCCCTTTACTTTTAACCTATACAAATCTTTATATTTAAAGTGGGTTTCTTGTAGACAACATACGTTGTACAACAGAACAAAGCATTGTCCAGTCCTGCTCCATTCTCACAATCATTATCATACTTGAGCCCATTGCTGCAGCCACTGTGTCAGTCTATTTCAATGAGGATCTTCCTCTTTTTCGATGACCTACTCCTTTACCAAGGGTGATTTCCTTCTCCAGAGACTGATCCCTCCTGATAACATGTCCAATGTATGTGAGACGAAGTCTCGCCATCCTTGCTTCTAAGGAGCACTCTAGCTATAATGCTTCCAAGACAGATTTGTTTGTTCTTTTAGCAGTCCATGGTACATTCAATGTTCTTCACCAACACCATAACTCAGAGGTGTCAATTCTTCTTGCGTCTTCTTTATTCATTGTCCAGCTTTCACATGCGTATGAGGTAATTGAAAACACGGTGCCGTGGGTCAGGCACACTTTAGGCTTCAAGGTGCCATGTTTGTTTTTTAACACTTTAAAGAGATCTTTTGCTGCAGATTTGCCCAATGTAATGGGCTCTTTGATTTCTTGACTACTGCTTCCATGGGTGTTGATTTTGGATCCAAGTAAAATGAAATCCTTGACAACTTCAATCTTTTCTCCATTTATTATGATGTTGCCTATTTGTCCAGTTTGTTTACTTTATGTTGTGGTGTAATCCATACTAAAGGCTGTAGTCTTTGATCTTCATCAGTAAGTACTTGAAGTCCTCTTTGCTGTCAGCAAGCAAGATTGTGTCACCTGCGTATTACAGGTTGTTAATGAATCTTCCTCCAATCCTGATGCCCCATTCTTCTTCATATAGTCAAGCTTCTTGGATTATTTGCTCAGCATACAGATTGAATAGGTATGGTGAAAAGATACACTCCTGACACACACCTTTCCTAACCTTAAACCACGCAGTATCCCCTTCTTCTGTTTGAAGGACTGCTTCTTGATGTATATACAGGTTCCTCAGGAGCACAGTTAACTGTTCTGGAATTCCCATTCTTTGCAATGTTATCCATAATTTGTTGTAATCCACATGGTTGAATGCTTTTGCATAGTCAACAAAAGACATAGTCAACAAAAAACATCTTTCTGGTTTTCTCTGCTTTTAGCCAGGATCCATGTGACATCAACAATGATATCCCTTGTTCCATGTTCCAAGTTCCATTCTGACTTGAAATTCTATCCATCTTTTATTTGACCTGTGTCTCTGTGCTGTGACCTTCTTTAGCTTTTATCCAGTTGCATAGCGTTAGATAATATAAGAATTCTAGAGAAGCCTACAGTGGGAGAAATATCCTTCTCTCAGCTGACATAAGGCCCTTTTTCTCTAGAGAATTGGCCTTTGTTATGGATAGGACTCTGCACATATTTGACAATAACATACTCTTCCTCTCCCCATACCAGGGCCAGATCTTTCTTGGATCTTTACCGTGAGGATCTGGCAGTGTTCCTGTAGGTAAAGTCCTTTAAGTGTAGCCCCTCCAATGATGAGGCCACCAGAAATTTCTCACTCTTCAAGTCATTCACACTCGGCTTCTGGAAATTTGTCAAAATTACCATTTTGTAGATCCACTGACTATTGCTCCAGGTAAGTTAGATGCTTGGCTGTGGTTCTCCAGATTCACATGTCTTCCAGATTTCGGGGTGGCAATTTGCCCTGAGACTTCAGTTCTTTGTTGGGTCCAAGGAAAGTCATTGGTTTTCAGTTTATTTAGTGCTTTTTGTTGTTGTTGGCACAGAATTGACAACTTTCAAGTTCTTTATACGATGAGGTTTAAGCAGGAAGTCCCTTCTCACTTATGTAATTATTTTTATCTGGTATTTATTATTTCTTTCCTTTTAAGTTTAATTTTCTCTGCTTCTTCTAATTATTTGAGATACATATCTAAATAATTTATTTTCAAAATTTTTTCTAATATAGGAATTAAAAGTAGTAAGTTTTATTTTAGCACAGACTTAGGTTTATCTCACAAGTTTGGTATACCATAATTTCAATCACAATGTTTTCGAAATTTGATTAAAAATTATTGTTTCAAAGAGTTACAAATACATACCTTAATTTCTAAAAATTTGGGGATTCTCTATTTTTCTTTATAATGATATATAACTTACTTTCACTCTGCTTTAACAATGTTGATATATTTAAATCCATTGAATTTTATTGAAATTTGATTTAAAGCCCAAACCAAAGCAAAAAACCAAACCCACTGCCGTTTAGTCGATTCCAACTCCTGGTGATCCCATAGGGTTTCCAAAAACAAGCAAAGGGTTTCCAAGGCTGTAAAAATCTTTACGAAGCAGACTGCCACATCTTACTCCTGTGTAGGCCTTGGTAGTTTCAAACCACAGACCTTTTGGTTAGCAGTTGATCGTTTTAGCCACTGCACCACCGGGGCATCCTATTTAAAATCTAGCATGCAGCTAATTTTTAAAAAATATTGTATTTTACTAACAGTGTGTGTATTCTGAGGTTGTTATTTAAGTTACCTATATATAGCGATTATGCCTTTGTTGCTGAATCTTATATATTCTTAATTGTTAACTTACTTCATATTCATATTAAGAAAAATATGTTAAAATATTACTGTATGAGTTGAGATTTATCTACCTCTTCTTCTCAGTATCTTCATAGAGTTTGAACACTATTATCCTATAGAATTGCCATCATTTTCTCTCTCATAATAATTGTCCTAAAATTTTATGTATCTTTTATTAATTTAACTGCTTCACCTTGAGTGGGAATTAAACGTTATTGAATTTTTTAATGGTTATTATAATGTTATATGCTTTTTCTCCTTTCTGTGTCAATATGCTGAATTTCATTGATTGATTTTCAAATGTAAATCAAACTTTCATTACTGGAATGAACCCAACTTGGTCATGAAGAATTGTCCCTCTTATTTTTTGGTGAATTCATTTTGTTAATATCTTGTTAACGGTTTTTCATCTTGATTCATAGGAGAGATTGGCCTGTAGTAATCCTTGCTTATAGTGCCCTCATCTGGCTTTCTACCTCGAATAAGCATTTTTTTATGGAGAAGTATTATTTCCCTAACACACTTTATCATGCTGAAAGAAGAAATCTATAATCTGTCTCTCTATGTATCTATCATCTCCTTGATACTCACTTACTGAAGAATACCATGTAGAGTACTTAGTTGATCTAAGTAAAAAAGTGACAAATAATTAAAAGGAAATTTACAACAAGAGGTAAAAGATTACCGTGGCATTACCTTTTGTTATTCCTAGGAACCCTTGTAGGAGCTCTGATGGTGCAATGCTTAACTACCTGGCTGCCTACCAAAAGATTGACAGTTTGAACCCACCCAGTGGCTCCATGGGAGAAAGACCTACTCTGTCACATGGGGTCTCTATGAGTCAGAATTGACTCAGCTCAATGCTGCCTAACAACGGTAATCCTTGCATTTTAAAAGAGCATTTCTAAAGAGCTAATACCTTAATTTGTTAATGTTGACATTTGCCCCAACAGTGATAGGCTGGAGGGGAATATACTTTAGTTTGGAGACCTTTCCTAGTATTTTCCAGTTAACACCAAATGAGTAGATTCATGTCCTTTTTTCTGTGTAATGCTGTCTTTGCTAACAGCAGTATAGTGTTTATTGGAACTAGATACTTTCTTAAAGACAGTGTACAAATTATCCACTCTCCACAACCATTTCTCACCTTAGTCTGTGATAGTCTGTGATAATGCCTATCAATTCCACCATTAGCCCTCTTATTTTTCAAGTAAGAAAAATATAGCCCAGATATGGTAAGAACCTGTTTGATCTTATGCAGTTAGTTACTAACAGAGTCAGTTCCAAATTATAAGCTTCCTGACTTAGTCTTCATTTTCTTTTCCAAAATTCCTCTCATTAAGATGAAATCATTATCAGGAGTCTGCTAGGAAGATTTAGAACTGTTCTCTTGAGTCCACTGACCATTTTACACTTATTTTAAAAATTATTTTTAAGAAAATTACAGGCATTAGAGTATAAGAATGTGTTTACTTCACATCTCAGTCTAATCAGAGAATGGGCTCATCAACTGTGAATGGTTCCTTAGCTAAGTTACAGCAGCCTGTCACGAAAAGATCAGTTGTGCCCAATTATCAGTAGAGTCCTGCCCCTAAAAAAAAAGATTTTTTTTTTTTTTTTTTTTTTTGCCCCTAGTGTTTTTTTTAGCAGTGTGTAAACTGAAGAATACAGAGGCAGATTCTTCAGCATCAGGGCTGTTTGTGTGACCCAAATTCAATGCTAATTTCACTCAAAATAATATGCAATTTAAATAAGTTCATCAATTCACCATCATTTTTTGGTCACCTACTAAGTTTCCAAAACATTGTAAAAGAATGCTAGTTTTAGGGTTCTACTGCATTCTGGCACTATCCCAACTACAAGCCAAGAGTCAGCACTTTTCAAAACCTATGTGCTAAGAACCCAAACCTTGTTTTACCAAAGATAATATGAGGGTGATGAAATGGGATGAAAATTAAAGCAGTGAAATGAGGAACAGAAATGCTGAGAAAAGTTATACCACTGCCTCTTCTGTGATGGAACTTTGTATTCTACACCATATTTAGCAGCTCCTGTGAGCCTGAGAAATAGAATGAAGAACAAGGCTGTTTAGTATTTGATCTAGATTATACCGTAATTCATTCCACAAACTCCCAACTGGCATAAAGTCTTAGGTGGAAAGCCCCATACTTACATTTTCAACACCTGAGAATGAAAGGGAGATTTAAAGCCTGGCATCAAAATGAAGATGAAAAAAATCAGAAATTTTCAATCCTAAATAAAAAATAAAATCAAAGCATGATTTCGTGAATTGAACTGTGTCTTCTAAAAATACAGGTTGGAATCCTAACCCCTATACCTGTGGATGCAATCCTCTTTAGAAATAGGGTTTTCTTTATTTGTTAATTAGATTATACCTAAGTAGGGTATGCTCTAAATCTAATCACTCTGAATTATAAGCAGAACAGATTAGACACAGAGAAATGCACACACAGAAGAGGACAGATGTCAGGATCAACTACAAACCAAGGAAATAAGGAATATCTGGGATCACATACAAGGAAGGAATTGACACAGTTGAGACCCTAATTTGGATGTTTAGCCTTCAGAACTGTGAGAAAATAAATTTATGTTCTTAAAGCCACCTACTTGTGGTGTTTGAGTTACTTTAGCACTAGCAATCTAAGACAGGAATTGGTACCATGTAGTGGGGTGCTGCCCTAACAAATACATAAAATGTGGAAGTGGTTCTGTAACTGGCTAATGGATAGAGGTTGAAGGAATTTTGATGTGCTTCATAGTAAGGGCCATCATTGCCTTAAAGAGAGTATGGACATTAAGGGTGATTTTGGTGAGGGCTCTTAAAGAATAGAGCGGAAAGCTCAATTTCTTCCAAACTGTGGAGAAAGCTTCTATCATCATGAACAGAATATTGTTAGTAAATGTTGATGTTAAATATGTTCCTGTTTGAAGCCTTAAAGGGAAATAATAAGTGTGTTATTGGACCCTGGAGGAAAAGTGATCCTTGTTATAAAATGGCAAATAACTTGACTGAATTATGTTAGAATATTTTGTGGAAAGTAGAACTTGTAAATAATGAACTTGGGTATTTGATAAGTTTCTAAGCAAAATATTAAGGGTGCAGCAGTTCTTCTCTTTCTGCTTATATTAAAATGTGGGAGGAAAGAGATACATTAAGAAATTAACTGTTAAGCAAAAAGAAATGAGAACTTAAAGATTTGGAAAACTGTGTAGTAAAAATTAAGAAAGCATGCCATGGAGAAGACACCAAGGGTGTGGCTGAGCAACTGATTCCTAAAGAGACTAGGAATGTGACCTATGGGTCCAATTAACCATCTCAGCAGAAAACATCCCAGTTTCAACTAAAAGGGACAGAATCCCAAAAACCAAAGCAAACCAACTGATGTAGGGTTGATTCTGACTCATGGTGAACCCATGTGTGTCAGAGAACTATGCTCCGTAGGGTTTCAATGCCTGATTTTTCAGAAGTAGATCACAAGTCTTTTTTCCAAGGCGTCCCTGAGTGGATATGAACCACCAACCTTTCAGTTAGTAGTCAAGTAATTAACCTTTTGTGCCACTCAGGGACTCCAGTGGTTTCAAATTGTAGGAATTCCATCTAGGCTTCAAAGAGTCAAACCGCCACCTCAGTTTCAGAGGATGGAGGCACCATTCCGTGGCCAAGGAGAATAGGGCTACCATGGGCTGAGACACTGGGAACACTCCTCTGGTGGACTGAGAGAATGGGGCTTCCCAAAGCTAAGGGAGCAGAGTCGCCTTTTCTATGGGCCTCCAAAATGGGGCTGATCATCAGGGCTGAGGGGCCACCATCCAGAATACAAGTTGTGAGGCTTCTGCTCATAGTCTGTAGGGTGGTACCAATGCTAAAATGTGCCTGGAGAACAGAGGATTATTTTCAAGTCTTGAATCTAATGAAATTTTCCCTGCTGAGTTTCAGAGTTGCTCAATATGCATGACCCTTTCTTTTCTCCCACTTTCTTCCTTTTGGAAAGGAAATGTTTATCTTGTGCTTGTACCACCATTGTACTTTGGAAACATACAATTTGTATCCTAGGTTTCACAGGTCCACAGATGGAAAGAATTTTGCCCCAAGATTGACTATACCCAAACTTTAATGCATACCTAATTTAGATGACTCAGATGATGAAATTTCAACTTAGAGTGAATGTTGGAATGGATTAAAACTTTTGGTGATACTGGGATGTGGTGATCGTATTTTTCACATGAGGGGGACATGAATTATGGGAGGCCAAATGGTATAATGTTATAGACTGAAATTTGTCCCCCCAAAACATATGTTGAAGTCCTAACTGCTACACCAGTGAATGTGACCCTGTTTGAGGATATAGGATTTTCTCTGCAGGTACTATTAGTTGACAAAGAGTGGACACAGAGTGGAATGGATCCTAATCTTAATCCTTATAAGTGGCATTTTATAAAAGAGAAAGACAGATGCAGAAACAGAGTCACCAATGGGGGAAGACAGTATGTGAGGATACATCTACAGGCCAAAGAATGCTAAGATACATCAGAGGCCACCAGAAAATCAAGCTGACAAGAAGGAATATTCCCCCAGATAACAGAGATACAGAGTATAGTTCTGCCAGCACCCTCGGACTTCTAGCCTCTAGAACTATGAGAAAATAAATTTTTATTCTTTAAAGTCACCCACTTTATGGTATTTTGCTACGGCAGTCCTAGGAAAATAAAACATCGCTGCATAATTCTTTTTACATACTAATGAATTATTTTTGGTAACATGGTATCCTTTTTAGTGCAGTGACTCTGTATCCCTTCCATGTTTTCTTGATGCTTCCTGCGTCATTTGTATTTTGCCCAGATAGTCCTTCAATATTGCAACTTGAAGATTAAATTTTTTCTTCAATTCTTTCAGCTTGAGAAATACCAAGCATGTTCTTCCCTTTTGGTTTTCTAACTCCAGGTCTTTGCACATTTCGTAATAATACTTTGTGTTCTCGAGCTACCCTTTTAAATCTTCTGTTCAGCTCTTTTACCTCATCATTTCTTCCATTCTCTTTAGCTGCTCTATGTTCAAGAGTAAGTTTAAGAGTCTCTCCTGACATCCATTTTGGTCTTTTCTTCCCTTCCTGTCTTTTTAATGACCTTTTTCTTTCTTTATGCATGGTGTCCTTGGTGTCATCTCACAACTCGTCTAGTCTTCAGGGTTTAGTGTTCAATCCCATCTAATCTATTCTTGAGATGGTCTCCAAATTCAGGTGGGATATAGTCAGGTCGTATTTTGGCTCTCATGGACTTGTTTTAATTTTATTCATCTTCAATTTGAACTTGCATGAATAATTGATGCTCTGTTCTGCAGTTGGACCCTCGCCTTGTTCTTACTGATAACATTGAGCTCCTCCATTGTTTCTTTTCACAAATAGATTTGATTCCTATGTATTCCATCTACTATGGTCTATGTGTATAGTCTCCATTTATGTTGTTGAAAAAAGGTAGTTGCAATGAATAAGTCCATGGTCTTGCAAAATTCTGTCATGCGATCTCCAGGGTCATTTCTTTCACCAAGGCCATATTTTCCAACTACCTATTCTTCTTTGTTTCCAACGTACCCATTCCAATCATGAGTAATTATTAATGCATCTTGGTTGCATGTTTGATCAATTTCAGACTGCAGAAATGGTAAAAATGTTCAATTTCCTCATCTTTGGTATTGATGTGTAAATTTGAATAGTAGCTGTATTAACAGGTCTTCCTTGCAGGCATATAGATATTATTCTATCACTGCCAATGTTGTATTTCAGGATAGATCTTGAAATGTTCTTTTTGATGATGAATGTGATGCCATTCCTCTTCAATTTGTCATTCCCATTGTAGTAGACCATATAACTGTCTGATTCAAAATGACCAATACCAGTTCATTTCAGCTCATCAGTGCCTAGGATATCTATCTTTAAGCGTTCCATTTCATTTTTGACAAGTTGTAATTTTCCTAGATTCATAATTGGTACATCCCATGATCTGATTATTAATAGATGTTTGCACCTGTTTCTTCCCATTTTGAGTTGTGCCACATCAGCAAATGAAGGCCCTGAGAACTTTACTCCATCCACGTTATTAAGGTTGACTCTACTTTGAAGAGGTAGCTCTTCCTCAGTTGTATTTTGAGTGCTTTCCAGCCTGAGGGGCTCCTCTCCCAAGACTATACCAGACAGTGCTCCACAGCTATTTAGAAGGTTTTCACTGGTAAATTTTTTCAGAAGTAGACCACCAGGTCTGTCTTAGTCTGGAAGCTCCACTGAAATCTGTCCACCATGGGTGACCTTGATGATATTTGAAATCCCAGAGGCATAGCTTTCAGCATCACAGCAATACATAAGCCACCACAGTATGACAAACTGACAGATGAGTGGTGATATTGAAGGAAGAAACCCAAGCTTTACTGAAGGCGTTTGTGAAAAACAAGGCTCCAGGAATTAAGAGATACCAGTTGAGATGTTTCAACAACCCAACCAGATATATAGCACTGGAGGTGTTCACTTGTTTATGCCAAGAAATTTGGAAGACAGCCACCTGGCCAATCGACTGGAAGAGATACATATTTGTGCCCATTCCAAAGAAAGGTGATCCAATAGAATTCAGAAATCACCGAACAATATCATTAAAACGTAGCTGAAGATAATTCAAAGTGGTTGCAGCAGCACATCAACCAGGGACAGCCAGAAATTCAAGCCAGATTCAGAAGAGGACATGGAAGGAGGGATATCATTGCTGATGTCAGCCGGATCTTTGCTGAAAGTAGAGAATACAAGAAAGATGTTTACCCGTCTTTTATTGACTATGCAAAGGCATTCGATTGTGTGGATTATAACAGATTTTGGATAGCACTGCTAAGAATGGGAATTCCAAAATACTTAATTGTGCTCATGAAGAACCTGTACATAGACCAAGATGCAGTCGTTTAAACAGAACAAGGGTATCCTGTGTGGTTTAAAATCAGTAAAGTTCTGTGTTAGGGTTGTATCCTTTCATCGTATTTACTTAACTTGTCTACTGAGTAAGTAATCTGAGAACCTGGACTATATATGAAGAAGATGAGACATCAGGTTTGGAGGAAGGCTTACTAACAACCTTGCTTACTTAAAGCAAACCATACTTGAAGCACTTACTGATAAAAATCAAAGACTATAGCCTTCAGTATGGATTACATCTCAACATAAAGGAAAAAAAAAATCCCCACAACTGAACCAATAAGCAACATCACGGTAAATGGGTAAAATATTAAGTGGTCAAGGATTTAATTTTACTTGGATCCACAATCAATGCTCATGGAAACAGCAGGCAAGAAATCAAACAATATAGTGCATTGGGCACATCTGCTGCAAAAGACCTCTATAAAGTGCTAAAAAGCGAAGATGTTACCTTGAGGACTGAGGTGCAGCTAATCCAAGCCATGGCATTTTCAATTGCCTATATGCATACGAAAGCTTGAAGGTGAGTAAAGAAGACCAAAGGAAAATTGACGCATTTGAATTATTTACGGTGTTCCTGAAAAATATTGCATATACTATTGACTGCCAGAAGAAGGAACATATCTGTCTTGGAAGAAATACAGCCAGACTGCTCCTTAGAAGCAAGGATGGTGAGACTACATCTTGCATACTTTGTACATGTTATCAGGAGGGATCAGTGCCTGGAGAAGGACATCATGCTCGGTAGAGGGTCAATGAAAAAGAGGAAGATCCTCAGAGAGATGAATTGACACAGTGGCTGCAATGATGGGCTCAAGCATAATAACAATTGTGAGGATGGAGCAGGAACGGGCAGTGTTTCATTCTGTCTTACCTGGGGTTGCTATAAGTTGAAACTGACTCAATAGCACCTAATAAGAACAACAACATTTGCTAATATTTTGGTAAGGACTTTTATGTCTATATTCATGTGGGATATTAACCGTCAGCTTTCTTTCTTTTTTGAGGGGTACTCTTTTTCCTGGGTTTGATATCAGGGCTATGCTAGCTTCATAAAATGAATTGGGGAGAGCATTCCTTTATCTCCTATTTTTTTGTAGTAAATTAAAAAAATAAATAAAAACTGGTGTCAATTCTCCTATAAACATATGGTAGAAACCCCAGTGAAATCGTCTTGGCTAGGAGTGTTATGGATTGTATAGTGTCCTCCAAAAATGTGTGTCAACTTGGCTAGGCCGTTATTCCCAGTATTATGTGGTTGCCCACCATTTTGTGATCTGATGTGCTTATCCTTTGTGTTGTATTCCTAACCTCTAAATGGAAACACTGGTGGTGTAGCAGTTAAGAGCGATAGCTGCTGACCAAAAGGTCTGCAGTTTGAGTCCAATAGGCACTCCTTGGAAACTGTATTGGGCAGTTCTATTCTGTCCTACAGGGTTGCTATGAGACGGAAATGACTGGATGGCAACAGGTTTGGTTTTGGCTTGGATGAAGTTAATGAGGCAGGATTAGAGGCAGTTATGTTAATGATGCAGGCTTCAATCTACAGGAATAGGTTTTTTCTTGAGTCATTCTCTTTTCAGATGTAAAAGGGAGAATTGAACAGTGAGGAAAGGGAACTCCTACCAATAGTGAAGGACCAGGAGGGGAGCTTGTCCTTTGGACCTGGAGTCCCTGTGCTGAGAAGCTCCTAGGCCAGGGGAAGGTTGACGACAAGGACCTTCCTCTAGAGCAGACGGAGAGAGAAAGCCTTCCCCTGGAACTGATGCCCTGAATTTAGACTTCTAGCATACTAAACTGTGAAACCCAAACTAGACTGTGAGAGAATAAATTTCTCTTTGTTAAAGCCATCTACTTGTGGTATTTCTGGTATAGCTGCACTAGATAGCTAAGACGGAGGTTATGTTATTGATTTGAGACTTTTCCTCTTATCTAATATATGCATTCAGTGCTATAAGCTTCTGTCTTAGCACTGTTTTAGCAGTGATCCACAAGTTTTGATATGTTGTATTTTCATATTCACTCAGTTTAATGTATTTTTACTTTCTTGAGATTTCTTCCTGTACTTATGAGTTATTTGGAAATCTCTTTTAAGATTTCAATATTTTCAGATATTCCTGTTGTCCTTCTTTTATAGATTTATAGATGATTCCACTGTGGTCAGAGAAGACACTGTATAATTTCAATTATTTTCAATTTGTTGAGATTAGTTTTATGGCCCAGGACATGGTTTATCTTGGTATATGTTCCATGGGCATTTGAAAAAATTGTATATCCTGTTGCTTTTGGGTGGAATGCTCTATAAATGTCAATTTGGTTCTAATGTTTGATGATATTGTTGAGTTCTTCCCTAGCCTTGCTGGTTTCCTATTTTATTTTTCTATCAATTACAGAAAGAGGGGTGCTAAAATCTCCCATTGTAATCATGGTTTCTTCCTTTAATTTTATCAAGTTTTACTCCATATATTTTGTAAATCTTTATTATTTTTTGATGCCTATGTCTTCTTGGTGGATTTATTCATTTATCATTTTATAATATCTCTGGCTCTAGTAATTTTTTTTGTATATTATGTTTATGAGTTGGTATTTGTGCAGAAGACATTTATTTACTTTTTTATATCACAGTGAAACCATGGATTCTATTTTATATTTCTGTTACTATTAGTATTTATTTTGTTATTCAAATTGCCCAAGCCTATTGACTCTTTCCTTCACCCTGGGCCACATTTTCCTGTTTCTTTATATATCTGGGTTTGCTTCTTTATGTGTTTTCTTTTTTATTGGGTATTTTGAATGATACTTTGCAGTCTTTGGATTCTGTTATTTTCCTGTGGAGAATGTTGATTTTTCCCCTAGTAAACTATTTACATAGCTAGATTCAAACTCCAATTATTTCAGCCTTCAAGCTATTGCTTTATGCTGGTTTCTTCTGTGATGTATACTCTTACAACAACAAAAGCAACAAAAAAGCGTAGCTGCAGGTACTGCTTATGTACAACCAAATACCTCATAGGATTTACTTTCTTGGTTTGGAGGTTTAGGGTCATGATTTCATGGGACATCCCAGTTAATTGGCCTAATATCCTTTCTAGTGCTTCTTTTCTCCTCCTGGTTCATTGCATAGTGCCTGGGGTCTTAAAAACTTGCAAGTAGCCATTCAAAGTACAAAAATTGTTCTATATTCACCTGGAGCAGGAGAGGAAGTAGGGGATCAGGAATAGGAGGGGGAAATGGAATGCATATGTAATTGCCTTCATAAACAATAGCCTCCTTTATCATGAGACCAGAAAAACTGAGTGGTTCCTGGTTTCCATTACTGAATGTTTTGATCAAACATTCTACAGAAGAATCCTGATCAGAAGAGGGGAAAATGCAGAATAGAATTTAACATTCTCATGAAATCCAGGCTTTCTGGAGCCCTAGAGGCTAGATGAACCCACCAAAACTATTGCCCTCAGATATCTTTAAACCTTAAACTAAAAATATCCCCTGAAGTCTTCTTTAAACCAAAAAACAGTTTAGATTAATTAGTAAAGAATGAGTGCCTCAAGAATTGTTTTCTTTTAAGTAATTATCCATGTAAGATCAAACTGACAACAGCAACTTGAAAGGTTAGATAAGAAGCTTAGGTGGCAGTGAGTTAAGTTAATGGTAGAAGAATAATTTGGAAAAGGACATTGAGAACAGCTGCACAAGTTAAAGAATGTAATCAATGTTACTGAATTGTGTACTTAGGAATTATTAGTTGGCATATATTTTATTGTGTGTATTTTCAGTAACAAAAAAATAAATTATTAAAAAATAGATTTTAATGAATTTTGAGTCTAATCCTCTGCGGTTCTCTGTTTTCTGGGATTTCTTCTACTTGATTTCCTGCTACTCTGACAGTTCTTCAAGCCAGTGACAAAAGGCCTTCTGGTAAAGTTTTAACAGCCTCTTGCCATGTAGACTGGGGAGTATCTTCAGGTGCTAAACAGTTGAAAGCAAATCCTGCTGTTGTCATCGAGTCCATTCGGACTCATAGTGATCCTCTAGGACAGGGTAGGACTGCCCTTTACGGTTTCTAAATCTTTACAGAAGCAGACTACCACATCTTTCTCCCACAGAGCTGCTGGTGGGTTCCAAGAGCCAACCTTTTGGTTAGCAGCAGAGCACTTAACCACTGGGCCACCAGGGATCATAAATGCAAATCCTGCTTAGTGTAATTCCTTTCCCTATATGTTTTTTTTTTCCACTCTAATCCATTAAAGTAGTTGTTGTTGTTTAGTTTGTCTAGAGTTAATAATTGTTGATTTGAAAGAGTTTAGCTTGATATATATTTCTCCACAATTATCAAAATCAAAGCATTTCCAGGCTAGAACATTTGATGCAAATAAATAAATAAAAATGAAAACTTAAGCACATAGTCAGTCCTTAAAGTTGGGTAACCCAAATCTCCCCAAACTTCTTGGTTCACCCTTAATACTTAAACCACTTCCTTAATAAACCATTGCTTATTCAAGTGTGGTCCTTAGAACATCTGGATCAGAATACCCTGTGTTGCTTGTTAAAAGTTCAGTAACCTGGGTCCTACTTTCTGCATTCTGAATCAAATCTCTGAAGGTAGGTCCCAGACTTCTGCATGCTAAAGGGTTTCTCAAATGAGTGATATACTTTACAGTGAAAGAGAACTACCGCACTTAGGAGATTAGGCAGAATCTTTGAGACCTAGTATGACCAAAAAAGTACAAATAGATAATTACAAGCCCCTGTCCTGAGTTCTGACACCTCTGAAATTGGCAGCTATTAGAATAGAAACAAACTCAATAACCCACTGACATAGGGTGTCTGTTTCCCAGTTGTCATTTTGACAGGGGCTTCGATGGCACTAGTTTTTTTTTTTTATTAGAATCTGGCTGGAGCCCTGTCAGGACATCTGGAAGTTGCTTTCAATGGTTTCCAGCTGTGTTTGCAAATTAAAACTTCACTTTGGTCAGACACTGGAGACAACTGCCTTGCTCCTAAGCAGTTTTGTGAGTTGTAAAATTATTTTAGCCGTAGAATTACTTTTTCTGCCAGCAGCTTAACAAAATTTAGTGCAATCATATTATAAAGTCTTTTGCCGAGTACTTGAAAAAACAAACAAAATAATTTCACACTTTGCTAAGAACAAAAAGGCTGGCCAGTATAAAATTAGAGACTAATAGTTGAGAAATGATGATTTGCCCACCTGATAAAATATAGTTTATGCCATTTCTATCATGGTCACAAATTAATAAACATTTTCAGAGACTTACAGGGTGATTTTCTTTTGATGACACAAGTTTATAATAATATGCCTACATTTTCTAAGGGCTGTTCTTTGGTTCTTCAAGAACATCATGACTATTCCGAAAATATTCCAGATCATTGTTTCAGAATTTAATTTATAATACAGTGACACCCCAACAGGAGGGAGAACAAGCAGAGAAACTTTAAACACGAATTACAGTAAGGGAACGAAAGAGATACTAGGCAGGAGACCAGAGAGTTTTGCTTTGCTAATGGTTTGTATCACAGTTGAGAAGGATGGTAGTAGATCGTTTTAGATTTTATTGACATGCGTCATTGCCCATAGCATAAATGCTGCCAATTTCAGTCTTCTTTTTTCAGACCTTAATCCTATAGAGTTCTGGTAATGTATGTGAGTATGTTAATTTGCTAATGCTTCTCCATCTATTATTTGTTAAATACATAAAACAATCCTAGGCACTATGAAGGATGCCGTAGAAACATGTATCAAATAGGAAGTTTTCAACTGCAAGTAATGGAATACTTAATTAAGAGTATTAAAAACTGTGAGGTTATACATTTCTTATATATTAAACAAGTCTGGACTCAGGGCAGTAGTGGGGTTGATACAATAGCTAGTCAAAACCCTAAAGGACTAGGTTCATTTCATTGTTCTGTTCCCCACCTCACTCTCATTTGCAAGATGGCTGCCGTAGCTATAGGTGTCACATCCTCACACAACAACATCTTCAGGCAGAAAAAGGAGTCATATTACATTTTCACATCTCTTTTTTATTGGGGGAAGAAAACCCTTCTCAGAAACTCTTTCCTTTCACCGATTTTTATGGGTTCCATTGGCCCGTGATGTATTACATGTACATGCTCTGGCTGCGTAGTAAGCTGGGAAAGAATGGACCAGGGTTTTCAGTGTCTAGGAGATAGGCTCTGTCACCAAGGAAGAATTGTGTAGTGGGGGTGGGAGGAATAGAATAGATGCCAAGGTAGTAACCAATAATATCTGTCTCAAAGGGTTAGGCTTTTTTTTTTTTTTTTTTTAAATTAAACCCTCAATAATAAGTATGTTGTATTCTGATTTCTCATTTGTATTTTCAAGCACAACATCTCAATCCTTAAAATAAACATATCTAATGTAAACACTGGAGTCCCTGGGTGATGCCAGAGCTTAACACAGTCAGCTGCTAAACAAAAGATTGGTGCTTCGGATTGGAGGTTTGACTTTACCCAGTGGTGCCTCAGAAGTAAATCCTGGGGATGTAAAAAAAATACTCCCCCAAAAATCAGCTATTGAAAGACCTGTGGAACACAGTTCTACTTTAACACACATGGGGTCGGATGAGTCTGAAATGACTCAGAGAAAACCTGTTTTTAATGTAAATATTATACCTGTTTCCATTTTAGGAACCCTGGTTGTGCAGTGGTTAAAGTGATCGACTTCTAACCAAAAGGTTGGCAGTTCAAAATCACCAGCGGCTCTGTGAGAGAAAGATGTGGCTGTGTGCTTCCACAGAGATTTACAGCTAGGAGTCAAAATCGACTCGACATTAGTGAGTGGGTTTGGTTTCCATTTTATATATATGGAAACTCATTGTGACAATAGATAATGCTGAGACATGCAGCACAATTTGAGATCTCTTTTATTCCGTATTACTTTTTTTTTTTTATTCCGTATTACCAGTAGTACAGGAGCTTAGGCAAGAGACATTAATTAGGGCATTTACATCCACTATGTTGACACAAATATATATAGCACTGGAGCAACTCAATACAAAGGAAGACAAATCCGGCAGAAAGATACAGCACGAGCTGGAGAGGGAAGGACTGAAGCAGAAAAACCAGCTACAAGACTTTGACACTCAGAATCAATTTTTTTATACATACAATTGATTCTATTTTTGTTGTTGTTGAGAATATATGCGGCAGAGCATACACCAATTCAACGATTTCTACGTGCACAATTCAGCGACATTGATTACATTCTTCAAGTTGTGCAATCATTCTCACCCTTCTGTTCTGAATTGTTCTCCCTCCATTAATGTAAACTCACTGGCTTGTAAATTTTCTATCTAATCTTTCAAGTTACTATTGTCAATTTGAAGCCATGTAGATCTTAAAAGAGTTCAAGGCAGACATTCTTTACCAGGTAAGCTAAATTATTATTTGGTTTTAAGAAGACTTCAGGGAATACTCTTGGATTAAGGTTTAAAGATTATATCAGGGCAATAGTTCAAGGGTTCATCTAGCTTCTGTGGCTCCAGGAAATCGGAATTCCATAAGAATTAGACGTGTTTGTGATTTGTGCCTTAAAATAGGTGATAAAGAAATAAGAGTGGTGGTAACAGAAATTGGAGGAATTGGCAACTCTACCATATGAGAAGGAAATAAAAATCAGCACAGGTGACAGATTAGATGTTGTTGTTCTTAGGTGCCGTAGAGTCGATTCTGACTCATAGTGACTGTATGTACAACAGAATGGAACACTGTCCAGGCCTGTGCCATCTTCACAATCTTTGCTATGTTTGAGCTCATTGTTATAGCCACTGTGTCAATCCAGCTCATTGAAGGTCTTCTTCTTTTTCATTTACCGTCTACTTTATCAAGCATGATGTCCTTCTCCAGGAATCGGTCCCTCCTGATAACATGTCCAAAGTATGTGAGACAAAGTTTTGCCATCATTGTTTCTAAGGAGCAGTCTGGCTGTGCCCATATTAAAGAAAGGCAAAATTAAAAAAAAAAAAAAAAGACTCTCCTATTCAGTAATGGAACAATAATGATATCACAGGAGTTGTTTAAACAATAAACTAATTTAGAAGGTCCAATAATCTCAGGTTTGAGATAAGTTAATTTGTAGAGATAAGTGAATTTTCAGTTATAAACACTCCCCGGGAATTGTATAGAAGTGAGACCAAAGTGAAGTACTTCGGAAATTCTCTACACAGGGAGTATTTTTGGAGGGACACAAGATAAAACAGTATAAGCATGGCATTAAGGTGGCAAAGGACACACTCTTGCTAGAAAAATCTTTGGGCTATGCTACTGTCTCAACTGTTGCTTGTTTAAAGCTTTCAAAATATGCTGATCTTTTTGATTTCTTCCAGTATGGGGATCTAAAAGCAAATATAAGTAAATATCAAATTGCATGGAGTTTTTGAAAGAAAGAACACTGTATGGGACACCTGCTCTACCTGTCCCACACCTGAAGCACCAAGTTTGTTAGAGCCAAAGTGCTTTTGCAAGTGCTGTTCCTGCTGCCTGGATTCTCTGCGTGAACCCCAGCTTTGTGGCTTTCTCTCTGTGGCTTTGGAGAAGTTATTTAACATCTCTGTTCTTCATTTTGTAAAAACTAAGATTTATAGTATCTACCTCAGGGTGTTGTTAGCATTGTACAATAAATGCATCAAAAGCTCTCAAAAAAAGTATCTAGATGTGTGATGGGTTCAAAAGGTGTTAGTTGATATTCATTCCCTGAGATTAAGCTCAAGGACATTTATAGCCAAAGTGTGTAGCTGTTTGGCCCTGGAACAAGATAAGTAAAAAAAGTTTAGACAAATCCAACTGTGTGAGGCCTCAAATGGTCTTTTTTGTGAATCTAAGCTGGCTGCTTCCCATAAATCCCTGTCTGCTTCTGCCCACACCCACTCAAGCCAACTGGTTCTTCCTAATTACTGTCTCAGCCAAGACTAGCCAGGCTGAAATTGATTCCTTCCACAACAGCCCAGAGCCCAAGGCAAAATTCTGCCTCTCCTGTCAGTGTTCTTCCTTGTTATCAGTGACTTATGTCTATTTCTCTGCCTCCTTTTCCCTGATCATTCAGTTTCAGCACATTGACTCATTCCTGTTTGCCCAGTTTTTGCTCTGTGGTATCTAGAAAGCCTGGTGGCTAATCCATACAGCTGCTGCTTAAATTTGAACTTCATCCCTTTAGTGTGACCTGGTCCTGACTATAGAACCTAGACTTACCCACCCTTGGATCACTCCAGGGATTTCAGACAGTAACCTCTGCTTTAATGACAGGCATCTAAGTCTCCTGTAAGTCCACATCATAGCCATATTTTTTCATCAAAATGGTGTTCACTTCTCTGGAGTCTGTTGCTGTTTTTTTTTTTTTTAATTGTCCTCATTGGTTATTCATGTATGTTTGACAACTGACTTCCTCCTTTTATTTTTTTTAATCTTGAGATCTGCTTGAACCTGGGCAAGAAGAAGGGAGGTTTGGGAGCTTTGTGCTCTCTGTTCCCCCCTCCCCGTGGTGAATTCTTCTACCATTCCTAACTATCAATGAAAAATTGGCAAAGCCTGGCTATCACACAAGTATTATAAATATGGTAATTTGCTAATTTATTCTTATTGTAACAAAAAATCCACATTTTTTCAAAGTGCTTTCAAGTTCATTATCTGATTTAGATTTTACAACTACCTTATTCATTCATTCATTAACTGATTCATTCATTCATCCAGCAAACATTTATTGAGGGCTTGCTACATGCCAGGCAGCATTCTAGGAACTACAGGTATAGAATTAAAGCCCTCATGAGGCTGACATGGAAGTTTTTATTGCCCCCCTTGGCAAAAAATATAATTGTGTCCCTTGAGAGTTGCATAAATTGCTCAGCTTGACAAATTAAATGCATTAATTGGAATTCTACAATAAGAAAAAGCTGTCCCTTTTCCCTGATTAATTTATTTGATTATTTATATCACAATTGACTCATGGATTTTTATTTTATTCTGTGGCTTATAATCCAGTCATGTCCTAATGTATTTTGTTGCTCATATTGTTCCATCTGTGGCCATTGGGGCTCCCCCAGGTTGACTCCTGTGTTCTTTCAACAAGCCCCCCCACCTTTATTTTCATCTCTCCTTTTCTTTGTGACACTAAAAAGTATTTCGAGTTTATCTTATATTTTTCCTCTTCTGGCCTTAGAATTGACCACCAAGAAGCCCTGGTTTCTTTTATTGGAGAAGGTTATTTAGAAATCAAGAGCTGTACACTGTTTTCGTTGCTACCGAGGTGTCATTGCTTTTAGACCTCTTAGCAGACATTGCTAGCAAATATATGTCTGACTACTAACTCACACAGAAACCCTGGTGATATAGTGGCTAAGAGCTGTGGCTGCTAACCAAACGGTTGGCATTTTGAATCCACCAGGCGCTCCTTGGAAACTGTATGGGGCAGTTTTAAACCTGTCCTACAGGGTCGCTATGAGTTAGAATTGACTTGATGGCAACGGGTTTGGTTTTTGGTTTTTTTACTACCTCACGCAAACACAGTCACCTATCTGTCTGTCTGTCTGTCTATCATCTATCTGCCTATCTCCCTATCTGCCTACCTACCTACCTACCTTACCTACCTACCTATCCTCTGTTAAAAACATGTGTTTGTACTGAGATAGTGGATTGCAATTCAACACTACAGAGCTCAGTGTAGCCATTCCTCTTTCTGAATTTGTAACTTCTTTCTCACTGTTGTGAAACCTGGCTCCTCTTATCTACAGTATATTTATTATTTGTTCAATTCTAGTATAGGGTAGTTATGAGTCAGAATCAACTCAATGGCAATGGTTTACAGTGCCATAGTGGTTAAGCACTCGCCTGGTAACCGAAAGGTCAGTGGTTTGAACCCACTAGCCGTTCTCCGGGGGAGAAAAGACCTGTCTATCTGCTTCCATAAAGATTACAACTTGGGAAAACCTATGGGACAATTCTACTCTGTCATAAGGTCGCTCTGAGTCAGAACGGACTCAAGAATACATGATAACAACACAACAGTATACAAATAAAATATTTTAAGAATTGCTAGCATATACCCTTGTGAGATACATATTTACATTATTTATGTACAGGCTCTTTTTTTTTTTTGCCTATAGCGTTAAAGTATCCAGGCAAGATGGAGATTTCCAAAATTATTTAACTTAGTTCTTTCTCCCCCACACCTGGTGGCTTTGAACAGCTGACCTTTTGGTTAGCAGCCAAGTTCTTAACCACAGGGGTTTATAACAAGCTGGGCGGGAGCATCACAATCTCCATTCCATTAGATAACTTACAAATCTGTACCTTCTTGTTATGGACTGAATTGGGTCCCCAAAAAATATGTATTGTAAATCCTAACCCTTATGCCTGTGGTGTAATCCCATTTGGGAATAAGTTTTCTTTGTTACATTAAGTATGCCTTAAATCAATCTCTTTTGAGATACAAAAGAATAGGTTGAGCAAGTAAGCAACCGTAAATGGGAGAAGATAGATGCCATGTCACATTAGATTGTCAAGGAACTAAGAATCAGAAGCTGAAAAGAAACAAGGAACTTTCCCTAGAGTTGACAGAGAAAGAAAGCCTTCCCCTAGAGCTGGCACCCTGACTTCAGGCCTCCTAAACTGTGAGAAAATAAATTTCTGTTCGTTAAATACCAGTGGTCTTTCTGTTAAATAGCAGCATTCAATAATTAAGACACTCCTTTTATTCAAGCTTGAATGTTTAGTTTGGGTTGGAATCCCGATGAAATAATTAGTCATGTAACTTAGCACCTTGTCTCTGTCTAGGATGTATAAAAAATAGACCTAAATCGTATTTATTAAATTATTAATCTTTTTTCTTACTCTATCTCTTCCTCAATTTTAGTTTGGTATTTCTGAAAAAAAAAAAAAAAATACAGAAAGGACCTATACATGAATATGCTACAGTCAGGTCCTCATAAAAAATGCAAAAACAAAATAAAAAGGGTATAGAACCACAAGCCAATAGTAATGAGATGTGGAAATTTACAGCTACATAGTATTATTCATTAAATAAAGATTTTATTTAAGTTAAATAAAAGTGCTGTTAATAGTTTCCCTCTTGAAACATAAACAGTAACTTTATCCTTGTTACACAAACAACCTTTTTCAATGAACAGGACAAATATAATGCTTAGTCTGAAATAAATTTCCAAACAGATCACTTCTACTTTTTGATTCTAAATTCTTCACAGAAAAGCACCCCAAAAAGAGGTTTTCATAAAGCAGGATCATAAATAGAAGTAAGGACAAGATGTGTTCTTTTTGTTTTTTTATTTTCGTGTTCATTGCCATTGTCTGACCTTGAAGCATATGGAGAGAATCTGGATTTGTGGTCTGTAGCTTTTGACATAAACTATGCTGAACACATGGTCTTTCCAAAAATACTGCAGGGAACAGTTCTCTGAGTATCATTCATCATCTCTTGTTGCAATGACATCTCATTGCAAAGAAAGGTGAAAATTGTTGCTATGATGTGGAAAGTTGATGGAGAAAAGAAAAAGTTAACTTGGTAGCTAACAAAAGGACATTTGAAGATGCTCTTCAGCAATGCTGATATATTTTGTTTATAATTCATGCACCAGGGATTGCATGGAAACTAGGGCTTTGTGAACACAAGCAGAGTGGCATGTCTGCTTGCTTTTTTGTGATATCATTTATATTTGAAATGTTTCCAGTGACAAAAATTTATTGAAGCATTTTTGTGGAAATTAGTTTCAAAGTTCTATTGTGGATTCCCATATACAAAAATACAGACCTTGGAAACCAATTAAATAAATATTTTGCCTAATGTAGTACTAATGGGTTCAAGCATAACAATGATTGTGAGAATGGTGCAGGACCAGGCAGTATTTTGTTCTGTTTTTCATAGGGTTGTGATGAGTTGGAAGCAAAGCGATGGCATATAACAACAACAGTGTACTACTATCCTTTTGGTCTTCAATGAACAGGGTAAAAAATAAAGTATGTAATGTTTTTTTCACTAATGGAATGCATGCTGAATTGCTGCCCAAGAAACAAAAACTTTAAGTGGTGTTTATATATTCTGTTGGTCATACAGTGTGTCCAGGATGTGTACTTACACCATTTTACACATGAAAATAATTTATTCACTTGACTATTACCTAACCCTGAAAACAGCACCTTCCCAATGACACACAGGAAGTGGTAAATATATAGCCTTATCTTGCTATACAGAAGCCCAAACAGACAAAAGTTTTACACAATCACTCATCCAGGGTGCAGCACCTCCTACAATACCCTCTCAACCCAGCAATTTGGTGCCAACAAACTTCCTTCTGTTTTATGCAGTCACCTAAGTCCCCACCCTGTCACCAGCACATACCATAAACAGTAAAAAAAAAAAAAAAGCCTCCCAAGAAACCCCAGAGGTGGAGAACCTACATGTACCAGTAAGAGGTTGCCAATGAGCTAGCAGCTACTAAATATCAGAGGTAGAACTTGAACCTAGATCTATCTGGTACCAAATCTTTAACCAGTCTCTAGCATTACATGGTATCGGAGAGGCTGATCTGAGAAATGCTGTTTTGGGCTTATAATAAAGGAGGTTCAGAGAAATGGTTTGGCCAAAGGCACTAAACACACACACACACACACACACACAAAAAACACAAAAGTAAGACAATATTCTCAATTTATTTAAAAGAGAATCTCAAAATTAGAGGGAATTATAGGATTTGGTACCACTTCTAGAGTATTTTTTTTTTTTTTCCTGTTGAATGGCTTGCAGCAAAGCCATGAAGTCAGCAAAGGTTACAATTGCCGTTTCAGCCTCACTCTCTTCTACGTTTTTTTTCCCATTTGATTCGATGGCACCCACAGATCACTTTATACATGCTCAAAGACATTCTAATTAGCTCTCTGTCAACATTTATTTACATTTAAGGATCTCATCAACAATGGTGTTGATACCTTAGTGAGATACGTTTAAATTGATGTTTGCAGTCATTTGTGTTTTAACTTCATATGCAAGTGAATTAAGGTGTTTCCCTCAATTCAATAAGCTGCCAGTAAGCAGAAAGCTGTGAATTTAGTTGAGAATACAAATATAGTACAAGTTGATTATTTCCATTAAAAAGCTTATTCGACAGAATAAAATCCATACCTCTCATTAAGATTAAGCTTTGTAACTGAATCATCAATATAAACTGGCGATCCAGGAAAGTTACATGTCCTGAAGACTGGCTGGAGGTGAAAGCTGATGTTTGTAGACTTGTTCTCCACTGTGTGAAGGATAATACTGAGTGTCCAAAAATTACATTATTAAGTGACAATTCAGAACCTATCTAAATAATGAGAATATTGAGTTTTTATTTTCTCTAAAATACAAATTCTAATATACTAGAGGTCAACCAAGGACACTTAGAATCTTTTTGTTTTTCAACTTATCCTCATGGGTTTTCTTCTTGACCAGTCAATTAATCATTCAGTCAAAAAAGAATGACTAAGTCATCAAAAACTAGGAAATTCTGAAAAATTGTCATAGTCTAGAGGAGCCTAAGGATATGACAACTAAACGTAATGTATGATGGGATCCTTAGATAAAAAGGCTATTAGTTAAAAACTAAAGAAATGCAACTAAAGTATGAAATTTTGTTAATTATATCGATATTGGTTGTGATTAGTTGTGACGGTTGTACCGTACTAACATACAATGTTAACAATGGGAGAAACTGGGTGGAGGGGAATATGGAACTATCTGTACCATCTTTGCAACTTCTCTGTAAATCTGTAACTATTTTAAAATAAAAAAGTCTATTGTAAAAAAAGTTAAGAATGACTAGCCCAAGTATGGAAGTATTGTGGGACAAAGAACTATCTATTCGTGTATAAAAACCAAACCCGTTGCCATCGAGTTGATTCTGACTCATAGTGACCCCGTAGGACAGTATAGAACTGCCCCACAGGGTTTCCGAGGAGAGGCTGGTGGACTCCAACTGCTGACCTTTTGATTAGCAGCCGTAGTGTGCCATAGCTTTTAACCACTGAGCATGACTAAAATATGCAGTAATTAAATTATTGCCCCTGAGAGACCCAAAAAGAAGCTGTAGTATCTTTATCCTCCCCCTCTTTAAGCTTCTCTCTCTAAATTATTTCAAATTATGGTGTCTTTTAAAAGGTTAATGATTGGAGTCCCTGGGTGGCACAAGTGGTTAACCGCTTGGCTCTTAACTGAAAGGTTGGCAGTTTGGAATCACCTATAGGTGCCTTGGAAGAAAGGCCTGACAACTACTTCTGAAAGATAACAGCCATTGGGGGCAAAAAGTAATTATTAGCATCCATGAGGAAAAAAGAAGATTTTGTAATCAGGAAGATATATGAATCATTCTGCTGACTCAGGGCAAATATGGCACACGGTTGGCACAAACGGTTTGGGATTGGCTGCTAACCCAAAGGTTGACAGTTCAAACCCACCCAGCAGATCCATGGAAGAAGGACCTAGTGAATTGCTTCCACAAAGATTACAACCAAGAAAACCCTATGGAGCAGTTCTACTCTGTAACACATGCGGTTCCTTGAGCCAAGAGCCAATTAGACTACAGTTAACAACAACAAAACATAGAGACGATTTGGTAATGATCCAATCATCGCCTTACTCAAACCGCTTCATGAAGAATGGTTTGCACACACCTTCAATGTTTCTGAGATGAATAAGCGGCAGGGTGAGGCCAAGTGGGATAAAAGTGTGGGAATAAACTAAGCCTTATACGCAAATCATCTTCAAGCGCTGACCATATTCAGCAGACAGCTCTAAAGGGCAAACCATTCTTTCTTCTCACCCTCGCAATAAATACATAGAAAACACTTTCGACCTGAAGAGGTTGAAAGAAAAAGTTGGCAGCACCATGGCTTCCTTTTATCCTGCAACCTCCCACATCTAATGAACAGTTTTATTCTGAAAAATGGCATGTTTTTAGAAAGCCAATTTGACCTTCTTTATACAGAAAAGCAGTGGGCTATTTCAGGCATTATTTCAGATTGCAGCCATCCCATTTCCCAACCATAACTTGGCATAAACCAATACTCTAAATAAGAAAATATTAAGAACCCTCCTCCCCAAGATTAGCTGTTACTCATTTCTTTCTTAAAGAGAAGAAATGAGCCAAATAAAAACCTAAAATTCACTTAGTTTGAAAGGGTTCATACAACTTGCAAGTGCCACTCAGGACAGGGTATAAACGGAGAACACAAAGCTTATTTTTGATGCCTTCTGACCTTCCCCAGGCAACCAGTTTAATTGCAATAACTGTCTGCCAAAGTCCCCTAATCCTATTGTTCCCTTTTCTGCCCTGTGCTCAAGTATTACCCTTCGTCATTACTTCACCTCCCAAAATACATCTGTCAGCAACGCATAGCACATTCCTCTCACCTTCGAGCCATGGCACCTTCACTCACTCTCAGGATAACTTACATGAAGCCCATAGTGGTCTGTTGCCCTCACAATACCTTCCCAACATATGAGAGAATATTAGGACACACCTCAAGCCTCATACAATGGATTAACAATTTTATAAAACAAAAGCCTCTTTTTTAAAATATCATAACACTTCCAAAAATTACATTTTATAACAACCTAAAGTCTGTAGTTAGCAATTTGAGCAAGAGGTCCCTGGCATTGTAATGTATAGTGTCCCGAATTAAGGTGTTTAGAATACAGGCACATCAATTGCTCTGATTTTTTTTTATAACTAAATTATATAAATTCTATATTACACATAGAATGAAGTTATAAATCATACTTTTGCTCACCTATATCCTCCTCTAGGGGCTTTTAGTCATTATTCTGCCTGATAACCAGCTGGAGAAATGTGTTAAGAGAGTAGATACTTGTGCCCATCCCTGGCAGGTTTGATTACGTTAGATTTAAGGAATCTGCATACTAAGAAACACTTGGGAAATTCTGAAGCAGATGGTCAATATTCTGGGTTTTTGGAAACACCTTCCTCCCCTGTAAGTCTTAAAAACAGCTAAGGAAAAGGAAAATTCAAAATACTTGCAGAAAAGTTTTACTTCAGTCCCTGAAGCTATAAGAGGAGGCAGCTTTAACCTTCCACCATGAACAACTAGAAAAATGGGCAAAACATACAAAAATATTTTTCAGAGATTTGTCAACAAGTAAGGCAGGGCTGTGAACCCTGAGATAACAGCAGTGGAGTGAGTCTTATAATATTCTTGGTTTTCTCCCTGCACGCAACTTTTGAGTGGTGGACTGAGGAAGAACAGGCTCAAACAGACCCCACGGAAGCCTGAGTTTCCTGGATCTCTGTACCTTTACCTTTACATTTCACCAGTCGCCATTGAGTTGACCCCACTCGTGGCGATTCCATGACAAGTATACCCTGTAAACCCCACAGCAGTTATACAAGTTAAATACTATCATTGTTAATCCTCTTTTATGGAAAAAGAAAGAAAAACAAACTTTTCAGAAGTAATTTTGTGATAAACTAAAAATATTTAACTTAAAACAACATAAAAAGTGACTCCCAGGGCAATGAGGCACACATTGCCTATACCCTTCTAATGTTATCATTTTAGGTGATTTTTTTTTTCTCTCTCTGATTAATAATTGGCACTAACCTATCCCTATTCCTCTTTTGGAACACACTGAGCAGAACGAATAACTATACTATGATCTCTCATAATTTTGTGAAACAAAAAGCGCTGTTTGCTATAGCTGAAGACCTGTTACTGAAGGCAGTTAAAATATTTCATGTAAAAGCTGACCCTGAGAACTGAAGACCATCATTGCTCTTCCATCGTCATGGATGAACAGGGATGAATCTTCTATTCATGAGAATAACAGAATAATGAATATATCTTTGCCATACAGTTCAGTGATTCTTACCTGTCATTTTCTGAATTAATAACTTACTGAAACTTATCAACTACTTATCTACAATATCATGAAATCATGGTATTCATCCATATTAGCAACCATCTATACACGCTGAGACAAAGAAGAATACAAATCAATAAATCCTGCATCTTCTCTTCCCCTTTTATTAAAAGATGCAGAAGAATTTGACTTGTGTTCTGAGTGAAAAAAAACTGATCTTTTTTTTTTATGTCTTATGCCCCAGTATCATAAATTAAATTATATTATTATATATTATTAACTGTTAAAAATTAGGAAACAATGAGAAAGAAGAGGCCATGAAGAATCAGTAAAATTAGAGTGTCATTGTGGATTAGGTATGATTTACTAAATAGATCTCAATATTAATCTCATAGTTTGTTATGTTCTAGCACAAATGACACTGACTTGACCTTTGGTACAATAGACAATAGAATTCTTGAATCATTTTTAGCTTTTAGTTTTACTGTTTGTAGCACATACACACAAAAGAGATTTTAGGAACCTTAAGTGCTATGAGTCGGAATCGACTCGATGGCACTGGGATGGGGCTGGGGAAGTGGATTATTAACTAGAATAGTGCTCCTTGAGATTATGCAAATATCCTATGGGTCTTTATTCTGAGAATCTTAACAAATGGCCTTTCAGGAAATGTGGATATCTCTTTGGGGAAATACCTACAAATATAGGAAAGAAAAAAAAAAGGTACAGCTGAGAAGTCAAAAATCATTTTTTTTTTTGCATTATAATATCATGTCTTTTCTTACTTTGGCATTTTTTCATTTTCAAAACCAAGACCTTTTTTTTTTTTAATTTTTATTGTGCTTTAGGTGAAGTTTACAAATCAAGTCAGCCTCTCATACAAAAATTTATATACACCCTCCTATATACTCCTGGAAACGCTGGTGGCATAGTTTTTAAGTGCTGCAGCTGCTAACTAAAGGGTCTGCAGTTCGAATCTGCCAGGCGCTCCTCGGAAACTCTATGGGGCAGTTCTACTCTGTCCAAAGGGTCTCTATGAGTCGGAATCGACTCGACGGCACTGGGTTTTATATACTCCTAGTTGCTCTCGCCCTAATGAGACAGCACACTCCTTCCTCCACTCCCTATTTTCCTGTCCATTAGACCAGCTTCTGCCCCCCTCTGCATTCTCATCTCCCCTCCAGACAGGAGCAGCCCACATAGTGTCATGTGTCTACTTGATCCAAGAAGCTCACTCCTCAAGAGTATCATTATCTTATATTCTAGTCCAATCCCTGTCTGAAGAGCTGGCTTTGGGAATGGTTCTTGTTTTGGGCTAACATTAGGTCTGGGGACCATGACCTCTAGGGTCCTTCTAGTCTCAGACTATTAAGCCTGGCCTTTTTACAAGAATTTGAGTTCTGCATGCCACTGCTCTTCTGCTCCTTCAAAGGTTCTCTGTTGTGTTCCCTGTCAGGGTAGTCAGCAGTTGTAGCCAGGCACCGTCTAGTTCTACTGGTCTCAGACTGATGAAGTCTCTGATTTGTGTGGTCCTTTCTGTCTCTTGGGCTTATAATTACCTTGTGTCTTTGGTGTTCTTCATTCTTCTTTGCTCTAGGTGTGTTGAGACCAATTGATGCATCTTAGATAGCCTCTTGCTAGCATTTAAGACCCCAGTCTCCACTCTCCAAAGTGGGATGCAGAATGTTTTCTTAATAGATTTTATAATGCCAGTTGACCTAGATATCCCCTGAAGCCATGGTCCCCAAATCCCCGTCCCGTATGCGGGCCTTTGAAGCACTCGATTTATTCAGGAAACTGCTTTTCTTTTAGTCCAGCTGAGCTGACTTTTCCTGTATTGTGTGTTGTCTTTCCCTTCACCTAAAATAGTTGTTGTCTGCTGTCTAATTAGTGATTACCACCCCTGCTCCCTCCTTCCCCACTCTCCTAACCATCAAAGAATACTTTCTTCTCTGTTTAAATTATCTTGAGTTCTTATAATTGTGGTCTCATACTGTATTTGTCCTTTTGCAACTGATTAATTTCACTCAGCATAATGCCTTCCAGCTTCCTCCATGTTATGAAATGTTTCACAGATTCATCACTATTCTTTATCAACGCATAGTATTCCATTGTGTGAACATACCATAATTTATTTATCCATTCATCTGTTGATGAGAATCTTGGTTGCTTCCATCTTTTTGCTATTGTAAACAGTGTTGCAATGAACATAAGTGTCCACATATCTGTTCATGTAAAGGGTCTTATTTCTCTAGGGTATATTCCGAGGAGTGGGATTGCTGGATCATATGCTAGTTCTATTTCTAGCTTTTCAAGGAAGTGCCAAATCGATTTCCAAACTGGTTGTACCATTTTACATTCTCACCAGCAGTGTATAAGTGTTGCAGTCTCTCCACAGCCCCTACAACATCTATTATTTTGTGGATTAATGCCAGCCTTTTTAGAGTGAGATAGAATCTCATTGTAATTTTGATTTCCATTTCTCTAATGGCTAATGATCGTGAGCATTCCCTCATGTATCTGTTAGCTATCTGAATGTCTTCTTTAATGAAGTGGCTGTTCACATCCTTTGCCCATTCTTTAATTGGGTTATTAGTCTTTTTGTTGTTGTTTTTGCAGTATCATGTAGGTTTTAGAGATCAGATGCTATTCAGAAATGTCATAGCTAAAAACTTTTCCCCAGTCCGTAGGTAATCTTTTTACCGTTTTGGTGAAGTCTTTGGATAAGCATAGATATTTGACTCTTAGGAGCTCCCAGTTACCTACTTTTTCTTCTGCATTGTTAGTAATTTTTGTATACTGTTTATGCCATGTATTAGGGCTCCTAACGTTCTCCCTATTTTTTCTTCCATGATCTTTATTGTTTTAGATTTTGTATTTTGGACTTCGATCCATTTTGAGTTAGTTTTTGTGCATGGAGTGAGGTATAGGTGTTGTTTCATTTTTTTTTTTTTTGCATTTTTACCCTTTTGGTGAAGTCTTTAGATGAGCATAGGTGTTTGATTTTTAGGAGCTCCCAGTTATCTGGTTTGTCTTCGTCATTTTTGGTAATATTTTGTATTCTGTTTATGCCTTGCATAAGGACTTCTAACGTTGTCCCTATTTTTTCTTCCATGATCTTTATCGTTTTAGATTTTATATTTAGGCCTTTGATCCATTTTGAGCTCTTTTTTGTGCATGGAGTGAGGTATGGGTCTTGTTTCATTTTTTTGCAGATGGATATCCAGTTATGCCAGCACCATTTGTTAAAAAGACTGTCCTTTCCCCATTTAACTGTTTTGGAGCCTTTGTCAAATATTAACTGCTCATATGTGGATGGATTTATGTCTGGATTCTCAATTCTGTTCCATTGGTCTATGTATCTGTTGTTGTACCAGTACCAGACTGTTTTGAATACTGTGGCTGTATAATAGGTTCTAAAATCAGGTAGTGTGAGGCCTCCCACTTTGTTTTTCTTCTTCAGTTATGCTTTACTTATCCAGGGTCTCTTTCCCTTCCATATGGAGTTGGTGATTTGCTTCTCCATCTCATTAAAAATATCATTGGAATTTGGATCTGAATTCATTGTATCTATAGATGGCTTTTGGTAAAATAGACATTTTTACAAAGTTGAGTCTTCCTATCCATGAGCAAGGTATGTTTTTCCACTTATGTAAGTCTCTTTTGGTTTCTGGCAGTAGTGTCTTGTAGTTTTGTTTGTACAGGTCTTTTAAGTCTCTGGTGAGATTTATTCCTAAGTATTTTATCTTCTTGGGGGCTACTGTAAATGGTATTAATTTTGTGATTTCATCTTCAGTGTTCTTTTTGTTGATGTAGAAAAATCCAACTGATTTTTATATGTTTAATTGTATCCAGGTACTCTGCTGAACTCTTCTATTAGTTTCAGTAATTTTCTTGAAGATTCTTTAGGGTTTTCTGTGTATAATATCATTCGTCTGCAAATAGAGATACTTTGACTGCTTCCTTACCAATCTGGATGCCCTTTATTTCTTTACCTAGTTAATTGCTCCGGCTAGGGCCTCCAGCACAATGTTGAATAAGAGTTGTGATAAAGGGCATCCTTGTCTGATTCCCTTTCTCAAGGGGAGTGCTTTCAGACTCTCTCTGTTCAGGATGATGTTAGCTGTCGGCTTTGTATAAATGCCCTTTACTATGTTGAGGAATTTTCCTTCTATTCCTATTTTGCTGAGAATTTTTATCATGAATGGGTGTTGGACTTTGTCAAATGCCTTTTCTGCATCAACTGATAAAATCATTTGGTTCTTGTCTTTTGTTTTATTTATATAATGGATTACATTAATTGTTTTTCTAATGTTGAACCTGGTATGAATCCCATTTGGTCATGGTGAATTATTTTTTTGATGTTGTTGAATTCTGTTGGCTAGAATTTTGTTGAGGATTTTGGCATCTAGGTTCATGAGGGATATAAGTCTGTAATTTTCTTTTTGTGGTGTCTTTACCTGGTTTTGGTATCAGGGATATGCTGGCTTCATAGAATGAGTTTGTGAGTATTCCATCCTTTTCTATGCTCTAAAATACCTTTAGTGGTAGTGGTGTTAACTCTTCTCTGAAAGTTTGGTAGAACTCTCCAGTGAAGCCGTTCGTCAGTGCCAGGGCTTTTTTTGTTGGGAGTTTTTTGATTACCTTTTCAATCTCTTCTTTTGTTATGGGTTTATTTAGTTGTCTTGCCTCTGTTTGTGTTAGTTTAGGTAGGTAGTGTTTTTCTAGGAATTCATCCATTTCTTCTAGGTTTTCAAATTTGAGTATAGTTTTTCATAGTAATCTGATATGATTCTTTTAATTTCTGTTGGGTTTGTGGTGATATCACCCAACTCATTTCTTATTTGGGTAATTTACTTCCTCTCCTGTTTTTCTTCTGTCAGTTTGGCCAATGATGTATCATTTTTGTTAATTTTTTCAAAGAACCAGCTTTCGGTCTTGTTAACACTTTCAGGTTTTTTTTTTTTTTTTGTTCTCTATTTCATTTAATTCTGCTCTAATTTTTATTATTTGCTTTCTTCTGGTGCCTGACAGTTTCTTTTGTTGCTCTCTTTCTATTTGTTCAAGTTGTAGGGGCAGTTCTTTGATTTTGGCCCTTTCTTCTTTTTTTATGTGTGCATTTATTGATATAAATTGACCTCTATGCACTGCTTTTGCTGTGTTTCAAAGGCTCTGATAGGAAGTGTTTTCCCTCTCATTGGATTCTATGAATTTCGTTATTCCATCCTTAATGTTTTCTATAACCCAGTCGTTTTTGTGCAGAGTATTGCTCAGTTTCCAAGTGTTTGATTTATTTTCCCTGCTTTTTCTGTTTTTGATTTCTACTTTAGTGGTCTTATGGTCGGAGAAGATGCTTTGTCATATTTCGATGTTTTGGATTCTGCTAAGGCTTGCTTAATGACCAATATGTGGTCTATTCTAGAGAATGTTCCAAGTGCACTGGAAAGGAAAGTATACATGGCTGGTCTTGGGTGGAGTGTTCTGTATATATCTATGAGGTCAAGTTGTTTAATTGTGGCATTTAGATCTTCTGTGTCTTTATTGAGCTTCTTTTGGTTGTTCTGTTCACTGAAAGTGGTGTGTTGAAGTCTCCTACTATTATTGTGGAGTTGTCTATCTCACTTTTCAATGCTGTTAAAGTTTTTTTTTACGTATCTTGCAGCCCTGTCATTGGGTGCATAAATATTTAATATGGTTATATCTTCCTGGTATATTGTCCCTTTAATCATTATGTAGCGTCCTTCCTTATCCTTTGTGGTGGATTTAACTTTAAAGTCTATTTTATACAAATTAGTATAGCCACTCCTGCTCTTTTTTGATTGCTGTTTGCTTGATATATTTTTTTTCTATCCTTTGAGTTTTAGTTTGTTTGTGTCTCTAAGTCTAAGGTGTGCCTCTTGTAGGCAGCATATAGATAGATTGTGTTTTTGTGTCCATTCGGGCAGTTTCTCTTTATTGGTGCATTTAATCCATTTACATTCAGCATAATTATGGATAAGTATGAGTCAGAATAGACTTGATGGCCCTGGGTTTGGTTTTTTTTGGTATGAGGCTAGTACTGTCATTGTGATGTCTTTTTTTGTGTGTTGTTGACAGTTCCTTTTTTCAACTTTTTTGTGCTCAGTAACATATATTGTCTTTTCCTCTTATAGATTCTTGTTGATTTTTTTTTTTTTTTTTTTTTGCTGAGTCTTTGTTTTTTTTCTTGTGTTTTTATGAGTAAGATTGTTAGTCTCCTTTGTGGTAACCCCTATTTTTCTAAGTTTAAACCTAACATTTATTTCTTTATATTGCCTTGACTTCCTGTCCCATATGAAAGACCTATGACTACATTCCTTAGTCCCTCTTTATTGTTTTAATATTGTCATCTTTTATATAATGATATCTCTGTTTCCCTGTTTTGAGTGTTTTTTAATCTTTTGATTTGTTTTTGTGATTTCCCTGTCTGGGTTGACTTGTGGTTGCTCTGTCCTCTGTTCTAGCCTTGGGTCGATATCTGGTATTATTGATTTTCTAGCCAGAGAACTCCCTTTAGTATTCTTGTAGTTTTGGTTTGGTTTTTACGAATTCCCTAAACTTCTGTTTTGCTGGAAATGTCCTAATTTCACCTTCATATTTGAGAGACAGTTTTGCTGGATATATGATTCTTGGCTGGCAATTTTTTTCCTTCAGTGTTTTATATAAGTTATCCCCTTGCCTTCTTGCCTGCATGGTTTCTGCCGAGTAGTCCGAGCTTATCCTTATTGACTCTCCTTTGTAGGTGACTTTTCATTTATCCCTAGCTGCTCTCAGAATTCTCTCTTTATCTTTGGTTTTGGCAAGCTTGATCATAATATGTCTTGGTGACTTTCTTTTGAGATCTACCTTATGTGGAGTTCAATGAGCGTCTTGGATAGATATGTTTTCATCTTTCATGACATTAGGGAAGTTTTTTGCCAATAAATCTTTAACAATTCTCTCTTTATTTTCTATTATCTGTCCCTGTTCCATTACTCCACTCACTCGGAAGTTATTTCTCTTGACAGAGTCCCACATGATTCTTAGAGTTTCTTCATCTTTTAATATTCTTTTATCTGATTTTTCTTTGAATATATTTGTGCCAAGTGTTTATATTCAACCTCAGTAATTCTGCCGTCCACTTGCTCAATTCTGCTTCTCTGACTTTCTATAGAGTTGTCTACTTCTGTAATTTTATTGTTAATCTTCTGAATTTCTGATTGCTGTCTCTCTATGGATTCTTGCAGCTTATTAAATTTTCCATTATGTTCTTGAATAACCTTTTTAGTTTTTTCAACTGCTTCATCTGTGTGTTCTGTGTCTTGTTCTGAGTTTTGTCTGATCTCATCCCTGATGTTTTGAAGAGTTTTGCATATTAATCTTTTGTATTTTGAATCTAGTAATTCCAGGAAGATACCTTCATCCTGAAGATTCCTTGATTCTTTGTTTTGAGAGCTTGTTGAAGCAATCATGGTCTGCTTCTTTATGTGATTTGATATTGACTGTTGTCTCTGAGGCATGTATAATTTATTGTATTAGTTTATTTTATGTTTGCTTACTGTATCCTAGCTTCTTGCTTTGTTTTGTTTTGATATGCCCAGATAGGCTGCTTGAGTGAGGTAACTTGATTATTTTCACCTTTGAAGCTCTAATGTCCTGCCACCAGATGGCTAGAGCTGTTAGCAGGTATATGAGTCTAGGAGTCCATTCACTTTTCTTGTATGGATTCAGCTTAGGTGTCCAGGTAGCTGGTCACCAAATATGTGGTACAGGCTTTGTCCTACAGTCTTATAGGGGCAGGGATGATTGGTGTAGGTACAGGTATCTGATTGCAGCAGGGGTCATGCTCTGAACAAGGCAGGAGGCTGACAATCATCTCCCGAGGGTCTGTGAAGAAAGCGTATTCCTGTTCCCTAGAGCATACAGGTGGGTGGGTTCTGCAGGCAGACCACGGGCACCCAATGTAAGGACTGGGGGGTACCAGTTTTCCTTGGACTCCTGTCATAGGTTGCTAGTTGATGTGGATGCAGCCACCAGTCCTTAGGCCCCTGATTTGGGTAGGTGAGGACCCTGTTTAATAGGCAAAGCAATGTCAAATGTGAAACTCCCACCTCTCTACAGCACAACGGAAACAGTTGCAATCTGCCAACAAGGGTCTATTCTCCTGGAATGGGCGCACACAGGTCCATGCAGGGGTGAAAAGTATTCAAAATCTGTGGATGATTTGTCCCTGACAGGAGCTGCTTCTCTCCTGAGTTCCCCAGCTTAGTGGAGCTGGCTGATTATCTTTTCCCCCAATTGTTAATTTATTCTTTCTCCAAGGCTGGAGAATGGCTCGGGGTGTGAAGCAGAACCTATCTCAGGCCCAGAGAAATCAACAGCCACTGAAGCCAGCTTGGGGCTGGGATGCAGTAAAATAGATGCAAGTACTTAGCTTTTGCCAAGAGCGCTGTTCTTTTCTTGTTCCAGAGGTGTGAGTAGGCTGTGAGGCTCACTGTATCTCCCTGAGGAAAACACGTCTGAGGTGCCAGTCCCACCAGAGCCGCTCCACAAAATGATGCCTGAGGGTTCCTGGCAATTCAGGTCTGACAACTCCTCACCACTTCTGAACCATCTCTCCCTCCCCCTGCCACTCAGTTCATTTTCTAACTTTATCTTTGATGTTCAGGGCTCCTTACTTGTCATATGTATAATTGTTTCACTTGTTTTCTTGGGTCTTTTGTTGTAAGAGGGATCACTGGAAGCATCTGACCACTCTTCCATCTTGGCCCTGCCTCCCAAGAGCATTTTTTACTACAATAGGTATTTATAGAAATTTGGAACTTTGATGTCTTTTTAAAAATATAGATACAAAATGTATTTAATTTAAAAACTAAGCTTATTGGATTGTGAGAAGATACCCAAGATGTACAGGTTTTGTCTGATGGTCTAAAATTGTCCAAAAGTATATAAAGCTTTGCCTACCTCCAACCCCCACCAAAAAAAAAAAGAAGATATAAAATGATGCTTATCATTGCTGTCATTGTTTTCATCATCATAATATCATCATCACCATGGTGGTTTTGGTTACTTGGGTCTTATCACATAGCAAACAGTATCTTCCTTTCAACATCATTTTGACTTCAGGGAATGGAACAACCAGGCCTCCCCTCCTCAGGCCTCTTGCAAGTCAGTTTGCCTTCTACATGGAGAAAGAGAAGGAAAACATTGTCCTAAAGACTGTCCGCTTTGAGGAAAAGACAGAGAGGCTACATATTCCTGGACCTTTTCCTAATCTCCCTAATTGCACTTCAAAAATCATCCTTCTGATAAGTGGAATTTTTCTCATGGAAACAGGAAAAGAAAAGAAGCAGTTCTCCCTGCCATGTACATTCAACAATGAAGAATAATGTATATATAAGATTCCTAATTTGGAAAACTTTTATTTTTTATGAATAGAACACAAAAATAAGAAATGTGGTAAAAAGTTCTTCTGGATGTTCCTTATATGATTTGGGGCTGTCTCCCCAATAGACCATGACTTCCTAGAGAGCAGGGATCAAGTCCTTTTTTTCCTTGAATTACATACCAGCCTGCAAATTGCTTTACATGGACTAAAAACTCAGTAAGTGCCTGTTAAATGTTGAATGCTGAAATAAAAATTGATATTATGAGATTCAGAAAATATTTGGTGAAGCATTTTGTAATAATGTGAAGACCAAAACCAATACAAGCAAGTCAGTTGAGGCTGTTTTGTTTCTCGGGTTTTTGTTATTGTTTTGTCTTGTTTTTCCATCATACTCTTCCATTTGTCATTTTAGTTTAGTTTGTTTTTAGTTTTGCTTATCCTATGTGGTGTAGTCACCTGTACTTGTTTCTGAAGTAATTAGAAACTGAAACTAATTGAATGCACTAATTGTTTTATGCAAGCTCTTTTAAAAGTAGCTTATAACTTTCTAACTTTCTAAACTTTGTTGTTGCTAGGTGCCATTGAGTCGGTTCTGACTCATAGCTACCCTATGTACAACACAATGAAACACTGCCTGGTCTTTTGCCATCCTCATGATCGTTATTACTCATAAATATCCAGAGTTTGATATAAATTATTTTTTATTGATCCTTTAATATCTGTAATTTCCTGAGTCCAGGAAAGATGAATCACTGATTATGGAGATGATTGTAACCAATAAAAATACTTTACTGCCTTTAAGTTTTTCTTGTATTGCCATCTAACTGAGTGCCAAAATTGGAACAAAATATTTTAATTAATGCTTCCATGTCTGTTCCCCAAAAAGTATGTGATTTTGTCTAATGCATCTGGCATACTAAAAAAAAAGGCAATGAAAATAAAATATACATGATATACCTGCAGAGAGAGATGAGAATATGAATAAACTGATTGACTAATAGCTGCCTGGAAAACAACTTAGGTGAAATTAGACATTCATTTTATTCCTAACTTTACATACCAAACAGCAAAAACTTGCAATGTAGATGGATATATTTACCTTTTAAATCATAATAAATAAAGAAACCTCATAATTGTACTTCTACAAAATATAAAATTATTTTAGAGCCCAGTGAAAAGCAAGCCTTTTCAAATTATTCCCTTTATAATTCTCTTTTGTGTTAAATGTGGATTTGAGAATATTTCTTGGAAATTAAAAATGACCTTCTAGGGTGGGGAGGAGATAAGGAGGCAGATAGGTGAAAATGTGAAGCATGCAGTTTGGTAATTCAGAAAGGAAAACACAAACCTCAGATGTTGGTACTTGATGACCCCTTTCCTCACGTCACCCATCAGATAAGGTATCTCTTCGGAAGAGGGGAAAAAAATAGTGGAAAAACAGTAGAGAAAATTACTAGAAGTTTTCCACCAGTACTTTTTCCTCTGGGAGAAGAGTAGAAGACACCCTACCACTCAGGAAATGTGAAGAGTGGATAAAAAAGCATCCTCCCAAAGTGTATGAAAAATAAATTTAATTTATGAAGATGGTATACTCTTTCATTAGCTGAAGACAGTTGGTGAAATGAAGGCCATGTGACCTTTGGTAACTTAGATACATAGAGACACACACACAGAGAGATAGAGAGATGATAGATACATATAAATATTTACTAAAGAGAAATTCTTATAAAAAGGAAACTTGAAGCTAGTTAAATATGTATTTCTTTCCCCTATGATGTATATTCAAGAAGCGGTCTTAAATTTTCTTCTAACAATAAAGTTAATTGAAAAATAATTATCATACTCCCAAACACCAATCAAATACCCTGAGCATATGAATTCAAATTAGTTGAGCTTCTATATGCATGTAGAGTATAACTACCCAATCCATTTATTTATAAATTCATCCATTTGTTTAACTGATATTTAGAGAACTTCTGATAGATGGAAAGATTATTCCATCATATGCCCAGTGCTGTAGAAGTTGTAAAAATGAATAGACATGAACCCTCCCCTCAAAATTCTTACAATGGAGAAAATACAATATATCAGTACATGATTATAATAAAAATAATTTTAATGTGCTATGAGAGAAATGGGAACCCTGGTAGCATAGCGGTTAAGGGCTACAGCTGCTAACAAAAAGGTTGGCAGGTCGAATCCAGCAGGTATTCCTTGGAAACTCTATGGGAAAGCTCTGCTCTGTCCTATAGGGTTGCTATGAGTTGGAATCGACTTGACGGCAATGGATTTATAAAAGAAATTCAGAGAATCACACTATTTCAGATCATAGATTAAAGTAATTAGAGCTTCAGAGAAATCACTTGGCCTTGAAAGGTATATAAAATTACGGTATTTTGAAATTCTGGTGCTGAACATTAGAAGTGAAGTTAATAGTAAAAAGACGATTACAGAGTCTACACAGAGAACAGACTATTACAGTTAGTGTGCTATTTTTGTTTTTATTTTCTGAGTAAGAGGCCATATTTGCTCAGGAGACGTTAAGCAAAGCCCAAGGATAATCAGTCAGGCAATAGTATGGTATATAAACTCCAACTCATGGCGATCCCATGCACAACGAAATGCAATACTGCCTGGTCCTGTGCCATCTTCATGATTGGCTGTGGATCTGACTGTTATGACCTATAGGGTTTTCACTGGCTGACTTTTTGGAAGTAGGTTGATAGGCTTTTCTTCTTAGTCTGTCTTAGTCTGGAAGCTCTGCTGAAACCTGTTCAGCATCTTAGTAACATGTAAGCCACCGCTGACAGTCAGGTTGTGGCTACGCATGAGGTATACTGGCCAGGAATCAACCTCAGCGTTCTGCATGGGGATGAGAATTCTACCACTGAACCACCAATGTCCTCAAGAATGAAAACTAGAGATCTAAAACTTCTTAGTTATTGCTGAGTTTATGCATGGCAGAGACCACATAGTATCCCCAATATTAATTTTTCCCCTTAATATTAGAACGTATTATCTGAGCATATCCTTATCCAAGAAAAATCTATATATTCCAGGTACCCTTGCTTCTAAAAGATGTCACTAAAGACAAGTCACTTGGTATAACCATGTGACTAACCTCAGGTGGAGATGAAATCAGAGATATTGTGTCCAAGCAACGAAAAATGGCCTAAGAAAAAGGGGAGCACCCTTCTTCACCTCTGCTACCTTGTGGTATGGACTGTAGACATGAAAACTAGAGCTTGGAAAGCCATCTTGGACCATGAGGAGGCAAACACGTAGAGCAAGGTAGAGAAATAAGAAAGAATGCACGTGTGCTTCTAATGTCAAATAGCATCTTATCAGACCTGGCCTCCTATCTAGTTTAAGCCAAAGTCATTTTGGGTTTTCTGTCACATGGAGATAAACATATTATCAACTGATACCAGTCGCATCGGACATATTAATCAAATTTCTTAATTGCAAGCAACAACAATGTGTAGGCGGAGCTACATATTTTGACTTGGCACCTAACAACAACAGTTTTTCCATATTAACCACTTTAAATTGTAATAACATAGCAATTAAATCAAACACATTACAATAAAATTGAAACCATCCTAAGTACATTTTGTTCATGGCTTTTTAAAGCACAACGTGGACAAATTGCTTAATATTAAAAGGTCGAGAGACTCCTTGGCCTCGATTTACAGAGAGAAAATGCTGTTATCCCAGAAAACACTGTAAAAAATAAATTAGCAGTCTTCAGAAACTAAACAATATTTACCATTGATTTTCATTACTTTTGTCTATCGAAAAATAACATGTTTTTTTCCTATAGTGTCTCAAATTTTTTTTTTTTTTGTCTCAAAATGCATCTAATTTAGATCCATTTTCCATATATTACCAAAAAAAAAAAAAAAAACCACCACTGTGCACATTCAATAAATAATGTTATGGAAAGATGGTGCAGCTATAATCTCAGACTGCTTTTCAGGAGTCCATCATCATTACATAGGGTCACTATTAGTCGATTTGATGGCACGGGTTTTTTTTTTTTTTTTTATCATCATTTATACTTTCTTCATTGAGTTGGAAAGTGGCAGTCCTACTGGAATATGTTTTGGGAAAGTGATGTGCGGTGGAAGACAGGTTTTAGTTAAAACTAAGAAGTCATGGGAATGGTCACAGGAAACGTTAGGAACCTAGAAGTCATTAAGTAGGAGTTCATAAATGGCATTAGATCAATTGAGTAGTCTATGAAGACAAGGGTTGCCTGACATTTAATGAAAAGAATAAGAAGAATGGGGGGGGAGGAGTGGAGGGGGAGGAAGTGGCAGGAAAAAAATGCGTAGATTAGTAAATATCTGTAATAAAGTTGAGCAAAGAACCAGGTAAGAACTTGTGTGTTGGGTACAGGGACTGAATAGAGAGCAGCTTTTTTTTTTTTTCTTTTCAGTAGTGGAGAACAATGTATAAATTAATATTAAGTAATGATAAGATCTCAATTAGAATTCTGATGTGGGGGTAGAATTCAACACAGATGATGATATTGTGAGAGCCTCTTCACTTTTAGCTAGATAATTAGTCGCAGACAACCTCAGTGATTACTCAAATGTCACATAATTACTGAAAACTGTTAGGTGAAAATATATCTCTGGGATACTCCAATCTGCAACTCTTAAAAAAAAAAAAAAAAAAATCACTTTTCCCCTAAAGAGTTTTAGCAGAAGTTCAGATTTTGATAGAACTTAAGGCTCCACTTATGACCTTGTGACAGGAGATTGCTGACCTCCAGGGAAGAAGCTTTTGATTTTGTTCAAAGGCTGTAGAAAGCTGAGTTTCATGGCCTATTTTAACACTCTTGGAAATACTTGGGAGTAACTAGAGTTCACTCTACTTGTCATCCCGAGACCCTATGAATTATTGCCGCTACTTCTATTCAAGTCTACTGCTCTGTGATCTCTTCAGCAGATACTAGAGTCCTGAACTGTAGTGTGATTAAAGTAGTATTTGAAGAACAGGGCAAGTGGTGCCTGATCTGGGTAACAATGACAGTCAGTTGCAGCCATCTCAAATAGAGATTTTGGATTTATTAATCCCAGATAATATAAATTCATATAAAATTTTATGACAATTTTGGGAGCTATGGTTATGTTTTGAAGAACTACAATCTCAAAAATATTTGGGTGAAAACATTTGAATTAATATATAGTTGTTTAAATTCAAGTGAAGTTAAATGCCTCCAAGTTAATTTCTGCTTATCTCTAAAATTCCGGCTTCTTTTATGAATAAATCCAAGATAGGGCAGAGGAATAAATCAGGTTAATGTGTCATTCTTGATATGTGAAGATGAAAACACTTGTACAAGAGGTGAGGAACCCCATGTGTGGTAAACAGAGTTTTAAGATGGCCTATAAGATTCTCACACACTGATGTGTACACCTTGTATAATCCCCTCCCCTTCAGAGTGGGTCTGAACTTATTGGATCAGCTCTTTTAAAATCAGGTGTAGAGGTCAGACATGGCAGAAGCCAGACAGATTTCAAGCTGCAGAAAATGCTCTTATGCTGGCCTTAAAGATACAAACTGCTGGGGACCGTGGTCTCAGGAAACATCTAGCTCAATTGGCATAACATAGTTTATAAAGAAAATGTTCTACATTCTACTCTGGTGAGTAGTGTCTGGGGTCTTAAAAGCCTTTGAGCAGCCATCTAAGATACCCCACTGGTATCACCCCTTCGGGAGCAAGGGAGACTGAAGAAAACTAAAGATACAATGGAAAGATTACTCCAAAGGACTAATGGACCACAACTACCATGGCTCCCACTAGAATGAGTCCAGTACAACTAGATGGTGCCCCGCTGCCACCACTGACAGCTCTGACAGGGATCACAATAGAGGGTCCTGGACAGAGCTGGAGAAAAATGTAGAACAAAATTCTAACAAAAAAAGACCAGACTTACTGGCCTGACAGAGACTGGAGAAACCCTACGAGTATGGACCCGGACACCCTTTTAGCTCACTAATGAAATCACTCCTTTGGTTCACCCTTCAGGCAAAGATTAGACAGGCCCATAAAACAAAATAAGACTAAATGGGCATACCAGTCCAGGGGTAAGGACAAGAAGGCAGGAGGGGACAGGAAAGCTAATAATAGGGAATCCAATGTTGAGAAGGGAGGGTGTCGATGTGTTGCGGGGTTGTTAACCAATGTCATAAAGCAGTATGTGTACTAACTGTTTAATGAGAAGCTAGTTTGCTCTGTAAACCTTCATGTAAAGTACAATAAAAATAAAATAAAGATACAAACTGCTATGTTGTGGAGCGGGCTGTGTGGTAGGGAATGGCAGAAGACCTCTAGGAACTAAAAATGGCTCCTGGTTGACAGTGGTGACCTCAGTTACTACTGTAAGGTATTGAATTCTGTCAATAAGCAGTGAATTTTGAAGAGACCCTGAGCCTTAGATGAGACTGCAGCCCCAGCCATCACCTTGATTTCAGCTTTGGGAGAACTTGAACAGAGAACCTCGCCATGCAGTGCCTAGACTCCTGACATACAAAAACTGAGATATTAAGTGGGTGTTGTTTTAAATCATTATGTAATAATTTGTTGGAGCCCTAATAGTGCATTAGCCTAGAGCTAAGGCTGCTAACCCAAAGGCTGGCAGTTTGAATTCAGCTGTTGCTTCTAAGAAACCCTTGGGCAGTTCTACTCTGTCTTGTAGGGTTGCTATGAGTAGGAATTGACTCGACGGCACACAACAATAACAAAAATAATTTGTTACACAGCAGTAGAAAACTAATACACCTGCCCCGTAGGGCTTCCAAGGCTATAAATCCTTACGGAAGCAGACTGCCACATCTTTCTCCTGTGAGGTGGCTGGTGGGTTCAAACTGCCGACCTTTCTGTTAGCAGCCAAATGCTTAACCTGTCCCCATCAGGGCACCTGATATATATAGTTCCTAAATAATTGCGTGACCTTGAATAAGCTTTCTCCCCCATTTGTGTCTCAGTTTTCTGAGCTATATGTTAAAACCCCCAAGCTTTTTAAGATTCTACAAGATGGAACTACTTATTCATTATAAGACTGCAGTCCTGGAAGCTAATAAAGAACTCTGGAATTTATCAGCAGTAAACTTGCCCTTATTGACACCTCATGATATCCAAATGAGTTAACCAGGAGTAAAATTAACATGGTGCAAGTCCTCATTTGAATGTTTAATTATGTCATAAGAGGTTAACAACAGACCAGGTTGAACACGTATCTCAATATATTCTACTGTTCTCAGCAGTCTATTCATTTTATGTTATCAAAAAAGATTTACATTTAAACTCCAGGAGATCCTTCAGTCAAAAAGAGATGAAGAAAGTGGCTACATTTTGATCCATTAACGTTTACCGTCTGGTGTGCTCTGGGCTAGGTTTTCTGTATAAGACACAAATTACATTCTTATTTTTCACTTTCATCATTTTAATTGATAATTTAAAAATAAATAGCCACATTCATGTGCACATAGCATATTTTCAGCAAAATAAAATGAATGCTATATATAAAGTAAGATTTCTTGTCAATTTTTTGACGTATATACCCTACCATGCATGCAAATTGTGTTATTTTTTGTTTACAATAACATATTAACTTTAAAGAAAAAATGCTTATCTCAAAATAGGCCAACATCAGAGCACCCTTATGACATCAGAGCATTGAATTGGGCTCAGGGAACAGCTATTTGAGTAATTGAACTGATGGAGTAAGCTTTTCTGGGATCAAGTAATATTGCCAATAAAGTGACTATGAGATTTGGTAACTGCTATCCTCCTTCTAAAGATATTATAATCTTGACCCACTTGAGACACATCAGATAGCAATATTGTTCACTCTTTCAGTGTGGAATTACACATTAGCCATAACAACAGGCCACTGGGCCCATGTCAGGAATCTCACAGCTTAATGAAGAATGATATAGGTTTTCTCCAAAAAAAATGGCACACAAAGTAAAATAATCAAAATAGGTTGAAACTAGAGATGATGGAATCATTAGCTACTCCACCATGTATAGCTTACTTACTTTGGATAAAAGAATACTTATTTTGCCTTCATAATGCATTAACAATCCCCTCAATAGCAAGCAACTATTATTTGGATGCACATAAAGCATGAAGCTCCTGCCAATAAGTCAATTTTGACTCATAGCAAGCCTATAGGACAGAGTAAAAGTACACCGTAGGGTTTCCAAGGCTGTGGTCTGTAAGAAGCAGGTTGTCACATCTTTCTCCCATGTACCTGCTGGTGGGTTTGAACCACCATTCAGTTAACAGCTGAGCACATAAGCACTGTGCTACCAGGGCTTCTACATAACAAGTATTAATAAGTGACTCCACTCATTCATTTACTCACTCCTTTGTTCATTTAATTAAAGTTCATTTAATAACTTCATTTTATGCACAGACCACTGTATTTGCTAAGTGGAGAGCACACAATTAACATAACATACATTCCCTCTTATGTACAAACATACAGTATAGTTGGGGACAGGGAGGTTGGGGTAAGATATGTAAAATGATTGTTCATCTTTATGCATTAATTAAGTGAATCTATTTTGATAGAAAGCATCTAAACTTCCCTCTTGGATGGACAAATCTAAGCCCAGTTGACTTGCAGACAGTGGGAGCTGTGAGACTAGAATTGAGATGAATAGCTGGTACTAAAAATAACTCTCAACTAATCCAGACAGACAATGGGTAAGTAGCCCTGGTGGCATGATAATTAAGCACTTGAATGCTAACCAAAATGTTGGCAATCTGAGCCCACCATCCTCTCTAGGGGAGGAAAAAACCTGCTGATCTTCTCCCATAAAGATTATAGCCCAGGAAAACTTACTCCATCATACTGGATCAATATGAGTTAGAATTGACTCTACACGCACAACAACATAAGATAGATGATGTTAATTAAGAGAAACAACAAGTGTTCAAGGCAAGAAGTGTCAAAAAATGAGTATTAGGCAGAGCCAAGATGGCGGAATAGACAGACACTTCTGGCAAGCCCTAAGACCTGAAAAAACAAGTGAAATGAGTATATTTGTGACAAACTGGGAGCCCTGAGCATCAAAGGCAAGCTTAGACAACAAACTGAGGGGCAGGGAGAGGAAGAGACCATTGAGAAGTGGAGAGGAGTTACCAGACCTGAATCACGTGCAGCCCTCAGGCACCATTCCTGGAGCGGCGGGGGTGGCGGCGGGTTGGTACTAGCATTTGGCCACAGTTTCCTCAGGGAGAAGCAGCCAGCCACATAGCCTACTCACACCTCTGGAACCTGAGGAGAACGGCGCTCTTGGCAAAAGCAAAGTACTTGTGTATATTTTACCGTGCCCCCCACCCCCAAGCCGGCTTCAGCAGCTGAATCCCTGGGCCTGAGGTAGACCCTGGTGAGCACCTACAGCCGTCCTCCCAGCCTTGGGGAAGGAAAAAAAATTGTAGTTTTGGGGGAAAAGATAATTTGCTAGCTCCATTAACTGGGGGAGCTCAGGATAGAAGTGGCTCCTGTCCAGGCATAAAGCATCAACAGACCTTGAGCACCTTTCCCTTCTGCGTGAACCTGTGTGGGCCTAATTCGGGAGAATAGGCCCTTGTTGGCAAACTCCAACCATTTCAGCTGTGCAGTGGAGAGGTGGGTGTATAACATTTGACATTGCTTTGCCTGTTAAACAAGGTCCTCACCTACCCACATCAGGGACCTAAGGACTGGTAGCTCCACTCAGGTCACCCAGCCACCTATGACAGGGGTCCAAGGATAACTGGTACCTCCCAGTCCTTACAATCAAAAACTTTGGGTGCCCATGGTCCCTCTGCAGAACCCACCCACCAGCACACTCTAGGGAATAGAGACATGTTTTCCTCAGAGACACTGGAGGTCGGTTCTCAGCCCCCTCCCTTGTTCAGAGTGTGACTCGCTGCTGCAATCAGATACTGGTATATATGCCAATCACCCTTGCCCCTCTAAGACTGTAGGACAGAGCCTGTACAACACACTTGATGATCAGCTACCTAGGAAACATGATCTGAATTCATACAAGAAAATCGAATGGACTCCTAGAATGATAAATCTGATAACAGCTCTAGCCAGCTAGGGACAGGACATCAGAGCTCCAAGGGTGAAAATAATCAAGCTAGCTCACTCAAGCAACCCATAGGGGTATACCAAAACAAAACAAAGCAAGCAGCTATGACACAGTAAGCAAGCAAAAACTAATACAATAACTTATAGATGGCTCGGAGACAACAGTCAATATCAAGTCACATAAAGAAACAGACCATGATCACCTCAACAGGCCCTTAAAACAAAGAATCCAGGGATCTTCTAGATGAAAGTGCATTCCTGGAATTACCAGATGCAGAATACAAAACTTTAATATACAGAACCCTTTAAGACATCAGGAAGGAAATGAGACAATATGCAGAACAAGCCAAGGAACACACAGATAAAGCAATTGAAGAAATTAGAAGGATTATTCAGGAACATAATGAAAAGTTTAATAAGCGGGAAAAATCCATAGACAGACAGCAATCAGAAATTCAGAAGATTAACAATAAAATTACAGAATTAGACAACTCAGTAGAAAGTCAGAGGAGCAGAACTGAGGAATTAGAAGCTAGAATTTCTGAACTAGAAAATAAATCACGTGGCACTAATATATTTGAAGAAAAATCAAATAAAAGAATTTTTAAAAAATGAAGACACCTTAAGAATCATGTAGGACTCTATCAAGAGAAATAACCTACAAGTGATTGGAGTACCAGAACAGGGAGGGAAAACAGAAAATACAGAGAAAATTTTTGAAGATTTGTAGGCACAAAACTTCCCTGATATTGTGAAAGATGAGAAGATAACTAACCAAGATGCTCATCGAACTCCACAAAAGGTAGATGTTAAAAGAAAGTCACAAAGACATAATCAAACTTGCCAAAACCAAAGATAAAGAGAGAATTATAAGAGCACAGAGGGATAAACTAAAAGTCACCTACAAAGGAGAGCCAATAAGAATAAGCTGGGACTACTCGGCAGAAACCATGCAGGCAAGAAGGCAGTGGGATGACATATTTAAAAAACTGAAGAAAAAAATTGCCTGCCAAGAATCATATATCCAGCAAAACTGTCTCTTAAACATGAAGGTGAAATTAAGACATTTCCAGATAAACACAAGTTTAGGGAATTTGTAAAAACCAAACCAAAACTACAAGAAATACTAAAGGGAGTTCTTTGGTTAGAAAATCAATAATGTCAAGTATCAACCCAAGACTAGAACACTGGGTAGAGCAACCAGAAGTAAACCCAAACAGGGAAATCCAAAAAAGCAAAGCAAGATTACATAAAAAAAAAAAAAAGCCCAAAACAGGGTAACAGTGATGTTATTATAAAAAAGAAGACAACATTAAAATAATAAAAAGGGACTAAAAAATGTAATCATACACCTTCCATATGGAGAGGAAGATACGGCAATACAAAGAAATAAAAGTTAGTTTTAAATTTAGAAAAATAGGAGTAAATATTAAAGTAACCAAAAGGAGACAAAGTATCCTACTCATCAAAATAAAATACAAGGGAAAAATACAGACTCAGCAGAAACAAAATCAACAACAACAAATACGAGGAAAGGACAATATATAAAGAAAATCTACTTAGCACATAAAATCAAGTGGGGAAAAAGAAACTGTCAACAACACACAAAAAAAGACATCAAAATGATAGCACTAAATTCATACCTATCCATAATTACCCTGAATGTAAATGGGTGAAATGCACAAATAAAGAGACAGAGAATGGCAGAATGAATTAAAAAACAAGATCTGTCTATATGCTGCCTACAAGAGACACACCTGAGACTTAGAGACACAAACAAACTAAAACTCAAAAAATGGAAAAAAATGTATCAAGCAAACAACAATCAAAAAAGTGCAGGAGTGACAATATTAATTTATGACAAAATAGACTTTAAAATTAAATCCATCAGAAAGGATAAGGAAGGACACTATGTAATGATTAAAGGGACAATACACCAAGAAGATATAACCATAATAAATATTTATGCACCCAATGACAGGGCTGCAAGATACATAAAACAAACTCTATCAACATTGAAAAGTGAGATAGACAGCTCCACAATAATAGGAGACTTCAACACACCATTTTCGGTGAAGGACAGGACATCCAGAAAGAAGCTCAATAAAAACATGGAAGATCTAAATGCCACAATCAACCAACTTGACCTTGTAGACATATACAGAATACTCCACCCAACAGCAACCAAGTATACTTTCTTTTCTAGTGTGCATAGAACATTCTCTAGAATAGACCATATATTAGGTCTAAAGCAAGCCTTAGCAGAATCCAAAACATTGAAATATTACAAAGCATCTTCTCTGACCATAAGGCCATAAAAGTGGAAATCAATAACAGGAAAAGCAAGCAAACACTTGGAAACTGAACAATACCCTGCTCAAAAAAGACTGGGTTATAGAAGACATTAAGGATGGAATAAAGAAATTCATAGAATCCAATGAGAATGAAAACACTCCCTATCAGAACCTTTGGAACATGGCAAAAGCAGTGCTCAGAGGCCAATTTATATCAATAAATGCACACATCCAAAAGAAGAAAGGGCCAAAATCAAAGAATTATCCCTACAACTTGAACAAATAGAAAGAGAGCAACAAAAGAAACCCACAGAAAGCAGAAGAAAACAAATAATAAAAATTAGAGCTGAACTAAATGAAATAGAAAACAGAAAAACAATTGAAAGAATTAACAAGACCAAAAGCTGGTTTTTTAAAAAAAAATCAACAAAATTGATAAACCACTGGCCAAACCGACAAAAGAAAAACAGGAGAGGAAGCAAATAACCCAAATAAGAAATGAGATGGGTGATATTACAACAGACCCAAATGAAATTAAAAGCATCATATCAGATTACTATGAAAAACTACACTCAAACAGATTTGAAAACCTAGAAGAAATGGATGAATTCCTAGAAACACACTACCTACCTAAACTAACACAAACAGAGGTAGAACAACTAAATAGACCCATAACAAGAGAAGAGATTGAAAAGGTAATCAAAAAATTCCCAACAAAAAAAAAGCCCTGGTCCGGATGGCTTCACTGCAGAGTTCTACCAAACATTCAGAGAAGAGTTAACACAACTACTACTAAAGGTATTGCAGAGCGTAGAAAAGGACAGAATACTACCATACTCATTCTATGAAGCCACCATCTCCCTGATACCAAAACCAGGTAAAGACACCACAAGAAAAGAAAATTATAGACCTATATCCCTCATGAACTTAGATGCAAAAGTCCTCAACAAAATTCTAGCCAATAGAATTCAACAACATATCAAAAAAATCATTCACCATGTTAAGTGGGATTCATATCGACTATGCAGGGGATGGTTCAACATTAGAAAAACAATTAATGTAATCCACCACATAAATAAGACAAAAGACAAGAATCACATGATTTTATCAATTGATGCAGAAAAGGCATTTGACAAAGTTCGACACTCATTCATGATAAAAAAAAAACTCTCAGCAAAATAGGAATAGAAGGAAAACTCCTCAACAAAGTAAGGGGCATTTATACAAAGCCAATCGGCACTGGGTTTTTTATACAAAGCCAACAGCCAGCATCACCCTAAATGGAGAGAGCCTGAAAACACTCCCACTGAGATTGAGAACCAGACAAGGATGCCCTTTATCACCACTCTTATTCAACATTGTCCTGGAAGTCCTCTCCAGAGCAAAATCAGGCTAGATAAAGAAACAAAGGGCATCCAGATTGGCAAGGAAGAAGTAAAGTATCTCTACTGGCAGATGACGTGATCTTATAAACAGAAAACCCTAAGGAATCCTCCAGAACTAATGAAACTAATAGAAGACTTCAGCAGAGTATAGGGATACAAGACAAACATACAAAAATCAGTTGGATTCCTCTACACCAACAAAAACATCGAAGAGGAAATCACCAAATCAATGCCATTTACAGTAGCCCCCAAGAAGATAAAATACTTAGGAATAAATCTTACCAGAGATGTAAAAGACTTATACAAAGAAAACTGCAGTACACTTCTGCAAGAAACCAAGAGACTTACATACGTGAAAGAACATACCTTGCTCGTGGATAGGAAGACTTAACATCATAAAAATGGCTATTCTACCAAAAGCCATCTATACATTTAATGCACTTCCGATCCAAATCCCAAGGACGTTCTTTAATGAGATGGAGAAACAAATCACCAATTTCATATGGAAGAGAAAGTGGCCCTAGATAAATAAGGCATTACTGAAAAAGAAGAACAAAGTGGAGGCCTTACTTTACCTGATTTTAGAACTTATTATACCACCACAGTAGTCGAAACAGCCTGGTACTGGTACAACAACAGATACATGGGCAAATGGAACAGAATTGAGAATCCAGACATAAATCCATCCACATATGAGCAGTTGATATTTGACAAAGGCCCCAAAGCAGTTGACTGAGGAAAAGACAGTCTTTTTAATAAATGGTGCTGGCATAACTGGATATCCATCTGCAAAAAAGTAAAACAAGACCCATACCTCACTCCATGCACAAAAACTAACTCAAAATGGATCAAAGTCTAAAATATGAAATCTAAAACAATAAAAATCATGGAAGAAAAAATAGGGACAATGTTAGGAGCCCTAATACATGGCATAAACAGTATATAAAACATTATAAAGAATGTAGAAAAAAAACTAGATAACTGGGAGCTCCTAAAAATCAAACACCTATGCTCACCCACAGACTTCACCAAAAGAGTAAAAAGACTACCTACAGACTCAGAAAAAGTTTTTACCTATGACATTTCTGATCAGAGCCTGATCTCTAAAATCTACACGATACTGCAAAAACTCAACTGCAAAAAGACAAATAACCCAATTAAAAAATGGGCAAAAGATATGAATAGGCAGTTCACTAACAAAGACATTCAGGTAGCTAACAGATATATGAGGAAATGTTCATGATCATTAACCATTAGAGAAATGCAGATCAAAACTACAATGAGATTTCATCTCACTCCACCATGGCTGGCATTAATCCAAAAAACACAAAATAATAAATGTTGGAGAGGCTGTGGAGAGATTGGAACACTTACACGCTGCTGGTGGGAATGGAAAATGGTACAAACACTTTGGAAATCGATTTGGCGCTTCCTTAAACAGCTAGAAATAGAACTACCATACGATCCAGCAATCCCACTCCTTGGAATATATCCTAGAGAAATAAAAGCCTTCACACAAACAGATATATGCACATCCATGTTTACTGCAGCACTGTTTACAATAGCAAAAACACAGAAGCAACCAAGGTGCCCATCAATGGATGAATGGATAAATAAATTATGGTATAGTCACACAATGGAATACTACACATCGATAAAGAACAGTGACAAATCTGTGAAACATTTCATAACATGGAGGAACCTGGAAGGCGTTATGCTGAGTGAAATTAGTTGTAAAAGGACAAATATTGTATAAGACCACTATTATAAGAACTTGAGAAATAGTTTAAACTGAGAAGAAAACATTCTTTTGTGGTTATGAGAGGGGGGAGGGAGGGAGGGTGGGAAAGGGGTATTCACTAATTAGATAGAAGTTAAGAACTACTTCAGGTGAAGGCAAAGACAGCACACAGTACAGGGGAGGTCAGCACAATTGGACTAAACCAAAAGCAAAGCAGTTTCTTGAATAAACTGAATGCTTCGAAGGCCAGCGTAGCAGGGGCAGGGATCTAAGGATCGTGGTTTCAGGGGACATCTAAGTCAAATGGCATAATAAAATCTATTAAGAAAACATTCTGCATCCCACTTTGAAGAGTGGCATTTGGGGTCTTAAATGCTAGCAAGCAGCCATCTAAGATACATCAATTGGTCTCAACCCACCTGGATCAAAAGAGAATGAAGAACACCAAGGACACAAGGCGATTATGAGCCCAATAGACAGAAAGGGCCACATGAACCAGAGACTGCATCATCCTGAGACCGGAAGTAGATGGTGCCCAGCTACAACTGATGACTGTCCTGACAGGGAACACAACAGAGAAACCCTGAGGGAGCAGAAGAGCAGTGGGATGCAGACCCCAAATTCTCATAAGGCCAGACTTAATGGTCTGACTGAGACTAGAAGGACCCCGGTGGTCATGGCCCCAGACCTTCTGTCGTCCCAGGACAGGAACCATTCCTGAAGCCAACTCCTCAGACATGGACTGGACTGAATAATGGATTGGAGAGGGATGCTGGTGAGGAGTGAGCTTCTTGGATCAGGTGAACACTTGAGACTATGTTGGCATCTCCTGCCTGGAGGGGGGATGAGAGGATGGAGGGGGTTAGAAGCTGGCAAAATGGACACAAAAAGAGAGAGTGGAGGGAGAGAGAGGGCTGTCTCATTAGGGGAAGAGCAACTGGGAATGTGTAGCAAGGTGTATATGGATTTTTGTGTGAGAGACTGACTTGATTGTAAACTTTCACTTAAAACACAATAAAAAGTATTAAAAAAATGAGTGTTATACAGACTACTATCAAAGAAAAGAGGAGGAAAAGGTAATCATAAATAACATAAGATGAAGGATTAAAAAGAAGAGAGAGACTACAGAATAATTAGGCATTCAAAGAGATTGTTTCAAGGCAAATGTGACAACAGTGCAAAATTCTACAAGAAATTGTAGCAGAAATAAGTTGGGAAAGGTCAATGATTTGGTAAAAAAATAAAAATAAACAAACACCGAAGAGGTCATGTTCTCCTCCCTAAATCAGTTTCTGTAGACCGATGATGATCAGCATCTGGAGAAGAAGATCAAGCTGGAAATGAATGCTTAGAAAATGGAGAGCAAAAGAATGGACAACAGGTTATTTGCTCTCACCCAGATGTAGAAACTGTGAGTAAGCTCAAAGTTAGAGTCACTAGAAAGTGAGGGTTAAGGACAAGATAGAAAAGGAAGAATAAGAGCTGTGATAAATATCTTTGTGAGTCATATAAAAATGGGATCTATGGACATGTCACATTGGCTCCTGGTAGAATTACATGAAATAAGACAAGATAGAAAGCAGCACAGTGCCTGGCACAGAGATGCCATTTGATAAAGGATAACTGCCTCCTTGCCATGAGACCAGAACTAGATGGTGCCCAGCTATTACTGAATATTTTGATCAAAGATTCTGTAGAAAAGTCCTGATGAAAAAGGGAAAAATGCAGAAAAGAATTACAAATTATCATGGAATCCACACTTTCTGGAGCTACAGAGACTGGATGAACCCCTGAAAATATTGCCCTCAGATAATCTTTAAACCTTAAACCAAAAATGTCTCCTGAAGTTTTCTTAAAACCAAACTATAATTTGCCTAGCTAATAAAGAATGTCTGCCTTGAGCACTGTGTTCTTTTTAAGATATATTTATAAGGGATCAAACTGACAACGGCAACTCAAAAAATTAGATAGGAATCTTAGGATGTAGTGGTTTTATGTTAATTGCAGAGGAACAACTTGGTATAGAAGATTGAGAATGGTTGCGCTACTCAAAGAATGTAATCAACGTCAGTGAATTGTACACGTAGAAATTGTTGAATTGGTGTATGCTCTGCTGTGTACATTCTCAACAACAAAAATAAATTACACAAAATTAAAGGACAAGTAAGATTATATGGTTTCTTTTTCTAATTTTTTAATTCTTACTTCCTCACGTCTTGCTTCATTTGTTATTGCACTGTAGTCTCCACACATTCTCCACTCTTTGAGTGGTGACCAAGACTAACCAGAAATAACTTTACTTCGCACATACACAAACACACAATAACTCTGCATCACTAACATAAATTGACCTACAATCTTTCATTAGATACCCATTAAAACAAACAAACAATCAAACAAAAACCCTCAAAATTATTACCTGCTACATGATAATGGGAAAACCTGGTGGCATAGTGATTAAGTGCTATGGCTACTGACCAAAAGGCTGATTGCTCAAATCCACCAGGTGCTACTTGGAAAGTCTATGGGGCAGTTCCACCCTGTCTTATAGGGTCGCTATGAGTCAGAATCGACTCAATGGCAATGAGTTTTTGACATGATAATGATTCTGACTCATTGCGACCCTATGGGACAAAGTAGAAATGCCCCATGGAGTTTCCAAGGAGTGCCTGGTGGATTTGAACTGCCAATCTTTTGGTTAGCAGCTGTAGCTCTTAACCACTACGCTACCAGTGTTTCCACATGATGAGGACTCATAAAGTGAGGTAGCAGTAATAAGAATCCCACTGTGGTGAGTATAAAAGAATTTGAATTTCACACAAATGTTTTATTTCATCCAAACAATTTAATTCTCTACTATTTTCCAGAAATATCAGGTAACCTGTTAAAAGTGGAAAACATAAATGATCTGGATTACTAAGGCATGAACACAGGGAAACAAAGCAAAACAGAAATAACAACAATAATACCTCAGTCAAAAAGGTGTTCTGAGTTGATGGATGTTTGATTTTTTTTTTTTTTTGGTTTCCTGAGTCCTGACTCCACTTATCTTCAGTGATATTCTTCCCCAAAATTACACAGAATTTTGCAATTTATCTTGTACTTACAAGCACATTATCTCCAAGTCACACACAAAAATCCTGTGATTAAGATCATAGATAGAATTATCCTGTAATCAAAATCTGGAACTAGTAATCATTTCAATACTAATATACACCCAGATGGATATTTGGATATGAATTTTTTTGATGGATGACTGCATGTTCAAAACTGAATTCAATCTTCTCTCTAAAAACACAGCTTTGTAAATTGACTTATGATTCAGTCAGCCAGTTCTAAATTGCGATCATTTTAATTATTTCTTCTTTGTGCCCTACATTCAACCAGCTGCCAAAGCTGATTATTCCACATTCACAATATCTCTTCATTTGCCCTACTCTTTCTCATTTCCACCACCATGATCCTGCTTTGAATCCCCAATATGTTTTGCTGACATAGTTCAGTAAACTTCTACATACCATTGGAATTCCAACTGTAGGATAGGCAACTTGACTAGAGTTAAGAACATACATATAATTATATTAAGTAATTATAAAATTAAGACTGTATCCTTAATTGTATAATATATTAATTATATATAATTAAGAATACATGTGTGTAATAGTTTACTGCTTTATAACACCAAAAAAAACCCATTGCCATCAAGTTGATTCTGACTCATAGTTACCTTGCATAAAAATGCTTCTTTATAACACAAAAAAAACCCCATTGCCATCAAGTTGATTCTGACTCATAGTTACCTTGCATAAGGAGACAAAAAACCCAATTAAAGAAAAACAGGGCAAAGATATAATAAGTCACTTCTCAAAAGAAAATAGATGGATCGCCAGTAAGCACATGAAAAAGTACATCTTTATGTGTTAACATAAAGGTGGAATGAAAATGAAAGCCAAAACAAGACGCAGTTCACAGCCACTAGAATGAATAAAATCAAAGCATTCTAAAATACCAGATGTAATTACCACTACTTTCTGATGACAGTTTTAAATAGTACAATTCTTTAGAAAAACTGTTTAGCATTTTCTTATGAAAATTAAATATACAACTATATTATGACGCAGATTTCTACTCTTGGGTATTTACCTAAAAGAAATGACATGTACAATGATATTCATAGCAACTTTGTTCATATAGCCCCAAACTGGAAGCAACCCAAATAGCCATCAACAAATGAACAAATAAAACTGTGGTATATTCATACAGTGGAATCTGACTAAATAGGAAAAATAGTGAATTACTGATACATGCAAAAACGCGGATCATTCTAAAAAACATTATACTGAGAGAAAGAATTCAGACACAAAGATTACCTACTGTATAATTCCATTTATAAAAATTTCAAGAAAAGGCGTATGTAACGTTTGCTTCTAGGATACAGGGTATTTACTGGCAAGGGACACCTGGGACTCCCTGGGATGGTGGAAATGTTCTATATCCTTTTTTGGGTGATGATTATACGGTTACTTATAATTGTCAAATCACATAGAACTGAATACTTAGTATTTGTGCATTTAATAAAATATAAATTACAGCTCAAGTATTTAAAATTCTAGCATATAAGTCTTCTATAGATTGTCTTTAGATTGCCCATTCCCATATGGAAATGCAAACCAGAGCCTCAAGGTAAGAACATTCAAATGGTACATTTCTTTTGCTTATAGCTTGCTTCAGCTGGGAGGTGAAACAATGAAAAAAAAAAAAAGATTTAAAACATAATTTCTGTTTCACAGGTACTATTCCCTTAACATCTGAGATACATTTTCCTCCTTCATCATAAATATATCATAAAGCTGTAGTTTTTCCATTCTCTAAATCACTGTTTGTCTTTTGGTGGGTATCAGATTTGGTTGACTGATAGTGTCACCTTTTGGAGGAAGCAATATTCTAACGTTAAAACAGACAATCATATGGTCTTATGCCAGGAATGACAAAATGAAGAGGAATGGCATTGCATTCATCATCAAAAAGAACATTTCAAGATTTATCCTGAAGTACAATGGGTAATATCCATATGCCTATAAGGAAGACTAGTTAATATGACTATTATTTAAATTTACACAACAACCACTAATGTCGAAGATGAAGAAATTGAATATTTTTACCAATTTCTGCGGTCTAAACTTGATCAAACATGCAATCAAGATGCATTGATAGTTACTGGTGGTTGGAATTTGAAAGATGGAAGCAATGAAAGATTGGTGGTTGGAAAATATGGTCCAGGTGCTAGAAACAACACCTGAGATTGAATGATAGAATTTTACAAGACCAGTGACTTATTAATTACAAATACCTTTTCCAACAACATAAATGGCAACTATACACATGGACCTCACTAGATGAAATACACAGGAATCAAAGCAACTACATCTGTAGAAAGAGAAGATGGAGAAGCTGAATATCATCAGTCAGAACAAGGCCAGTGGCTGATGGCAGAACAGACCATCAATTGCTCATATATAAGTTTAAGTTGACCGTGAAGGAGAGGAAGACTCTCAGTGAGATGGGTTGACACAGTGGCTGCAACAATGGGCTCAAGCATACCGAGTGTTTTCAGAATGGCTCAGGACCAGGCAGGGATTTATTCTGTTGTACACATGATAGCTTTGAGTCAGAATAGACTTGAGAGCACCTAACAACAACAATATATTTAAGTTGAAGCTGAAGAAAACTAGAGCGAGTCCATGAAAGCCAAAGTATATTCCACCCGAATAAAGAGATCATCTCAAGAACAGATTTAATGCACTGAGCACTAATGACCAAAGACCAGACAAGTTGTGGGATGACATCAAGAATACCACACATGAAGAAAGCAAATGGTCACTAAAGACAGGAAAGTGAATGGAATAAATGATGCAATAAAAGGCATGAATAGAAGATTTCAATGGGCACCTTGAGAAAACAAAGTAAAGTACTATAACGATATGTGCAAAGACCTGGAGTTAGAAAACCAAAAGGGAAGAACATGCTTGGCATTTCTCAAGCTGAAGGAATCGAAGGAAAAAGTAAATCCCCAAGTTGCAGTTTTGAAGGATTCTATGGGCAAAATACTGAAAAATGCAAGAAGCACCAAAAGAAAATGGAAGGAATACACAGAGAAAGTCACTGTACAAAAAAGAATTGGTCAGTGTTCAGTCATTTCAGGAGATAGCATATGATCAAGAACCGAGGATATTGAAGGAAGAGATCCAAGCTGCACTGAAAGCATTTAGAAAAAAGCAAGTCTCCAGGGACTGACAGAACACCAGTTGAGATGTTTCAGCAAACGAATGCAACTCTGGAAGCACTCACTCACCTATTCCAAGAAATCTGGAAGACAGCTACCTAGTCAACCAACTAGGAGAAATCCATATCTGTGCCCTGTTATGGATAGGGTCATGTCCCCCAAAAATGTGTATCAACTTGGCTAGGCCATGATTCCCAGTATTATGTTATTTCCACCATTTTGTCACCTGATATGATTTTCCTGTGTGTTGTAAATACTACCTCTATAGTATTAGCGAGGTGGGATTAGTGGAAGTTATGTTAATGGCCCAGGGATCAGCCTACAAGATTAGGTTTTGACTTAAGTTGATCTCTTTTGAGATATTAAAGAGAGAAGGGAGCAGAGAGACAAGGCGACCTCATACCACCAAGAAACAAGAACCAGGAGAACAGTGCATCCTGAGAAGCTCCTGGACCAGGGAAGATTGATTATAAGATCTTTCCCCAGAGCCAACAGAAAGAGAAAGCCTTCCCTTGGAGCTGGCACCCTGCATTCAGACTTCTAGCCTCCTGGACTGTGATAGAATAAATTTCTCTTTGTTAAAGCCATCCACTTGTGGTGTTTTTGTTATAGCAGCACTAGATGACTAACCCATGCCAATTCCAAAGAAAGATAATTCAGAAGAATGTGAAAATTATCAAACAATGTCATTAATATCACACGCAAGTAAAATTTTTCTGACAATCATTCAAAAACACTTGCAGCAGTATATGGACAGGGAACTGCCAGAAATTCAAGCTGATTCAGAGAGGAGATGGTATGAGGGTTATCACTGTTGATGTTATATGGATGTAGGGTGAAAGCAGAAAATACCAGAAAGATGTTTGCCTGTATTTTATTGATTACGCAAAGGCATTTCACTGTGTGGATTCTAACAAATTTTGGGCAACATTGCGAAGAATGGAAATTTTAAAGCACTTTATTATGCTCATGAGAAACATGGACATAGACCAAAAGGCAGTCATTTGAATAGAGAAAGGGGATACTGCCTGGTTTAAAATCAGGAAAGGTGTGCATCAGGGTTCTATCCTTTTACCATACTTATTTAATCTGTATGCAGAGCAAATAATCCAAGAAGCTGGACTATATGAAGAAGAATGCTACATCAAAGATTGGAGGAAGACTTATTGTCATCTGTAATATGCAGATGACACAGCCTTACTTGCAGAAAGGGAAAAGGATTTGAAGCACTTATTGATGAAGATCATAGACTACAGCCTTCAGTATGGATTACACCTCAACATAAAGAAAACAAAAATCCTCGTAACTCGGCCAATAAGCAATATCTTGATAAATGAAGAAAAGATTGAGTTGTCAAGGATTTCATATTACTTGAATCCACAATCAACACCCATGGAAGCAGCACTAAGAAATCAAACAATGTATTGCATTGGGCAAATCTGCTGCAAAAGACCTCTTTGAAGTGTTGAAAAGCAAAGATGTTACTTTGAAGACTAAGGTGCACCTGACCCAAGCCATGATGTTTTCAACTGCCTCATACGCATGCAAAAGCTGGACAGTGAATAAGAAATACTGAAGAAGAGTTGATGCCTTTGAATTGTGTTGGTGAAGAATATTGAATATACCGAGGATTGTAAGAAAAACCAAAAAGAGCAAAACACTCAAGAAGATGGACTGACATAGTGGTAACAACCATGGGCTCAAACATAGCAAAGATTGTGAGGATAGCATAGGACCAGGCAGTGTTTCCTTCTGTTGTACATAGGTTGCTACGAGTCGGAATCTACTCAATGGCACCTAACAACAACAATAACAAGAAACATTAACAGCTTGAAATTTTATTCTGTCAGGGATTTACTACATTAAAAGATACAAGCTCAGTCACAAGTAGTTACTGTTTACTGAAGATACTTCGATAAATCTGCTACCTAGCAGCTGGGTTCCCTGGGCTGTATTTTGTAATTTTATCAATAGGATATGCACAGAATTCATTATCCAGGTAGGATTGTTGTTTATTATAGACGTCCATTTACTAGAACTCTCTAGGAATATATTCTCTGTGTATTAAAAAATATTAGTTATGAGTAAATTTTACCCTGGAGGTGAAACTGTTGCCTTTAAATTTACCCTTTGTGACGTTGTTCTTTTTTTTTTTTTTTCTTCACATTGTTTATATTTTTAAGCCAAATATACTGTTTCTTTCACTTGGTATATTCCGTAAAGCTTGTGTGCACTAACATGTGGGCCTGAGGTATGAACTCAGTGCCAAATAATGTTTCAGTTACGTGCATAGATATAAGAGATTCACATGCATTTTTTAGTCTTTTTGAAACAAAGAAAATTTTTAATTAAATAAATATTATTACAAACATTTTTTTTAAACAAGAAATAGCTATCGTATAAGATTTAAATAAATTTTAATCTAGGTAAAAAGCTTACCTACTTCAATGCCTAATTGTTAATCCACTTACAAAATGGCTTTTGGACTTTTACCCTGTAGTATATAACTATGACTTCCACTTTCTCAAGATAGTAAGACTTAGTGGAAAGGATGGGGATTTGAATTTTGTCTCTCTTGCTAATTACTTGCAAAATGCATAGCCATATAAAATCTGTTGACAGCCATGGACTTCATTTTTCAACAGTTGGTTTAATGGGAGAACAAAGCTCACTTCAAGGAACACTGGTGGAGTGCTGGTTAATTTCTCAGCTGCTAACCTAAAAGCTGTTTGTTAGAACCCACTCAGCAGCTCCGCAGAAGAAAGGCCTTGTGATTTCCTTCAGTAAAGATTACAGCCTAGGAAACCCTATGGGGCACTTCTACTCTGTCACATTGGGTCAGTATGTGTCTCAAGGTCACCTAACAACAACAACAAGCTTACTTCACTGGAGTGTTGTGGAGATTAAATTAGGTCCTTCACGTAAGTAGCCCTGTTGTTGTGTGTCATGGAGTTGATTTCAACTTGTAGCTACCCTATAGGACAGAGTAGAAGTGCCCCCATAGGGTTTCCAAGGCTGCAAATCTTTAAGGAAGCAGGTCGCCAAGTCTTTACTCCAGTGCACTTTAACAGCTGAGCACTTAATCAGTGCATCACCAGGGCTCCTTTAGTTGCCCTAATACAAGTGAGTACTCAATAAAAATAAAACCATTCTTTCCTCTGTATCAAGATGCCTCACTGTCTCTATGTGTGGTTTCATAATCTTCAGCATTGGGAGGAAATGACTCCGTTTATGTTTGCATGGAAAAACATTCTGAATCAATTTTGTCTCCTTACCCTACATAAAATAAATGATTTACTATGTCAATTTGTAGACTTTGGCTCTGTAAGAAACTTCTACGTCTCTGCTTATTACATGGGGTATTCTAACACTGCCAAGTTAGTTTATCATTAATTCCAAAATAAATATTTGTCCTTTAAAACATGAAGAGAGAAAGAGTCACAGAGCTGCAGTACTATGGAGTAAAATAATAATACTACCTAACTTTTTCTTTTTAACAGTTATACAGCATCTACTGTGTGCCAGGTATCATTATAAAAAGCTACATATATTAAGAATTTAATTCTCATACCAAATATATAAATTACATACTTTAATTGTAAATTTAACACAACAAACAGGAAAATTGTACAAAAAGGAACAAAATTTGAGGAAAGTTGTTCTAATTTGCTTTCCATCTAAAAACTTACAAGATTATTTGTCACACCATGAGTAAAACATAGAATTATTAATCAGTAACAGAGATGCTTGTTTCCTCCCACTATTTGTTCACTTCTTTGTTAGTAATAGAATTTTAGCTGGGCAAATAAATACCCATATTAATTCTCAGCCCACTGGGGAGCTAGGTGCAGCCATTTGTCCAAGTTCAACCAATGGAATGTTAGCAGAGCAAACCAGTGGCAATGGAAATCTTCTTTAAGCGGTAGTTGGTACATATGCCTATCTTCGTCCTCCCACTATCCTACTGTCTGGAATGTAGACACCTCCTGGGATTCTGGAGAGGAGAGCTAATCCTTAGGAATGGAAGTGACAGTGAGCTAGAAGTAGACAGGCCCCAGGAACCCACATTAAGTAGAACTACCACACCAGCCCTGGACTACGTGGAAAAAGGAGAAGAAAAACAAAATCATTATTGATTTCATGTTTTCATTATTAAAACTAAGTTTTAAGAAATGTGCAACTTTTATAAAAACTCACAAAAGTAAGTGGTTATAATGGAATCTTGTTATTTTACTTCACACTTACTGGCTATTGGTGATATTAACGAAGTTTCCTATGTTTTTATGCCATTTATATATTAAATCCCCCACATGTCTGTCAGTTTGTCATACTGTGGGGGGTTGCGTGTTGCTGTGATGCTGGAAGCTATGCCACCAGTATTCAAATACCAGCAGAGTCACCCATGATGGACAGGTTTCAGCTGAGCTTCTAGACTAAGACAGACTAGGAAGAAGGAACTGGTGGTCTACTTCTGAAAAAAATTAGTCAGTGAAAATCTTATGAACAGCAGCAGAACACTGTCTGATATACTGCCAGAATATGAGCCCCTCGGGTGGGAAGACACTCAAAATACAACTGGGGAAGAGTCTACCTTAATGGCATGGATGGAGTCAAGCTTTCACAACCTTCATTTGCTGATGTGGTATGACTCAAAATGAGAAGAAAGAGCTGAAACATCCATTAATAACTGGAATGTGACATGTACAAAGTATGAATCTAAGAAAATTGGAAATCTTCAAAAATGAAATGGAACTCAAAAAGATCAATATCCTAGGCACTAGTGAGCTGAAATGGACTGGTATTGGCCATTTTGAATCAGGCAATCATATTGTCTACTATGCCAGGATGACAACTTGAAGAGGAATGGCATTGCATTCATCACCAAAAAGAACATTTCAAGGTCTATCCTGTAGTACAATGCTGTCAGTGATAGGACAATATCCATACACTTACAAAGAAGACCAGTTAATGTAACTATTATTCAAATTATTCCCCCAACCACTAAGGCCAAAGATGAACAAATTGAAGATTTTTACCAACTTCTGCAGTCTAAAATTGACTGAACATGCGATCAGCATGCATTAATAGTTATTGGTGATTGGAACTTAAAAGTTGGAAACAAAAAGAAAAAGGATTGGTAGTTGGAAATATGACCTTGGTGATAGAAACAATGCCTGAAATGGTATGATAGAATTTTGCAAGATCAACGACATCTTCGTTGCAAATGCCTTTTTTCACCAACATAAACTGCAACTATGCATGTGGACCTCACCAGATGGAATACACAGGAGTGAAATAGACTACATCTGTGGAAAGATGCATGTGGACCTCACCAGATGGAATACACAGGAGTGAAATAGACTACATCTGTGGAAAGGGACGATGGAAAAGCTCAATATCATCATTCAGAACAAGGCCGGGGGCCAACTGGGGAAAAAACCATCAGCTGGCCATATGCAAGTTCAAGTCGAAGCTTAAGAAAATCGGAGCAAGTTGACGAGAGCCAAAGTACAATCTTGAGTATATCCCACTTGAATTTAGAGGCCATCTCAAGAATGAATACGTGACATTGAACACTAATAACCAAAGACCAGATGAGTTGTGGAATGACATCAAGGACATCATATAGGAAGAAAGCAAGAGGTCATTAAAAGGACAGAAAAGAAAGAAAAGACCAAAACAGATGTCAGAAGAGACCCTGAAACTTGCTCTTGAACATTCAGTAGCTAAAGTAAAAAGAAGAAATGATGAAGTAAAAGAGCTGAACAGAAGATTTCAAAGTGTGGCTAGAGAAGACGAAGTAAAGTATTACAATGACATGTGCAAAGAGCTGGAGACAGAAAATCAAACGGGAAGAACACACTTGGCATTTCTAAAACTGAAAGAATTGAAGAAAAAATTCAAGCCTCAAGCTGCAATAGTAATGGCTTCTATGGGGAAATATTAAACGATACAGGAAGCATCAAAAGAAGATGGAAGGAATACACAGAGTCACTATACCAAAAAGAATTGGTCAACATTGAACCACTTCAGGAGGTGGCATATGATCAGGAACTGATGGTGGTGAAGGAAGTGGTCCAAGCTGCACTGAAAGCCTTGGCAAAAAACAAGAATTCAGGAATTGACACAATACAAATTGAGATGTTTAAACAAACAGAAGCAGCCTGGAAGTGCTGACTCATCTCTACGGAGAAATTTGGAAGACAGCTACCTGGCCAAGAGGCTGGAAGAGATCCATGTTTATGCCTATTCCCAAGAAAGTTGATCCAAATGAATGCAGAAATTATTGAACAATATCACTAATATTACAGGCAAGAAAAATTTTGCTGAATATCATTCAAAAGCAGCTGCAGCAGTATGTAAACAGGGAACTGCCAGAAACTTAAGTTGGATTCAGAAGAGGACATGGGACTAAGAATATCATTTCTGATGTCAGATGGATCCTGGCCGAAAGCAGAGGATACCAGAAAGATGTTTACCTGTGTTTTGTTGACTATGCAAAAGCATCCAACTATGTGTCTCATAACAAATTATGGATAATATTGCAAAGAATGGGAATTCCAGAACACTTAATTGTCCTCTTGAGGAACCTTTACACAGATCAAGAGGCAGTCGTTAGGACAGAATAAGGGGATACTGCGTGATTTAAAGTCAGGAAAGGTGTGCATCAGGGTTGTATCCTTTCACCATACCTATTCAATCTGTATGCTGAGCAATAATCTGAGAAGATTATTTTGGACTCTATTAAGAAGAACAGGGCATCAAGATTGGAGGAAGACTCATTGAGAAACAACCCACATTATACTAATGACACGACCTTGCTTGCAAAAGGACTTGAAGCATTTATTGATGAAGGTCTAAGACCACAGCCTTCAGTACGGATTACACCTCAACATCAAGAAAACAAAAGTCCTCACAACTGGACCAATAACCAAAATTATGATAAACAGAGAAAAGATTGACGTTGTCAAGGATTTCATTTTACTTGGATCCACAATCAACACCCACGGAAGCAGAGGTCAAGAAATCAAAAGATGCATCACATTGGGCAAATTTGCTGCAAAAGACCTCTTTAAAGTGTTGAAAAGCAAAGATGTCACCTTGAAGGCTAAGGTGCGCCTGACCCAAACCATGGTGTTTTCAGTCGCCTCATATGCATGCGAAAGCTGGACGATGATTAAGGAAGACTGAAGAACTGACGCCTTTAAATTGTGGTTTTGGTGAAGAATATTGAATGTATACCACGGACTACTAAAAGAAGGAGCAAATCAGTCTTGGAATAAATACAATCAAAATGCTCCTTAAAAGCAAGGATGGTGAGACTACATCTCATACACTTTGGACTTGTTATGGGAAGGAATCTGTCCCTGGGGAAGGACATCATGCTTGGTAAAGTAGAGGGTCGGTGACAAAGAGGCAGATCTTCAACAAGAGGGATTGACACAGTGGCAGCAACAATGTGCTCAAGCATAACAATTGTGAGGATGGCCCAGAATCAGACAGTGTTTGCTCTGTTGTACTGTGAGTCAGAATTGAATAGGTGGCACCTAACGACAACAACAATATAAACCAAAAAAAAGCCAGTGCCGTCGAGCCATAGCACTTAACCACTACGCCACCAGGGTTACCTAACAACAATATATCAAATGTCAATTATTGGTTCCTATATTTTGCCCACTTTCTGTCATTTTTTGTCTTTTCTCATTGACTTTTTGAAAGAGTCCTTTATACTTGGCTATAATGTTTTTCATAATTTTCCATTTGTTTCTTATCTCTTTATAATGTCTGATATAGAATTTATTTTATTTTTAATCAGGTCAATGCTGTTTATCTTTCCCTTAGGGTTACTAGCTTTTGTGTTTTTATGTTGTTTGAATGGAGGGATATGGTTGAGTAGCTAATGGTGAAAATAGGAAGTCTGACTGTAGAACCCATTTCCTTCTTAATGTTGTCCCTCTCCCCTTTCTTTCCTATCAGGTGTCTAATTTGGATCTCTTCCTAATATGTGACAACATATTTTGGCTTTACTGGCAAGGCTGGGATTCTATGTAGCACCATAATCTCTCTTTTATATGAAACAGTTCTTTGATTCATCCCATACTTTGCATCATTTTACGCTCTGTATCAGGTGGAGGATCTTACAAGTTGTGCAGAGTTTATTGCTCATAACCTGAAAGTTCTTCCTTTGTTTGGTCTAGCAGTGACTACTAAGTGATGGAAAAACAAGTGCTCAAAGTTGTGGGCAGTTTCTCTAAGGTTTCTTCCATTTTAACAATGGAAACAAGAGCTGCGAGTTTTTAAAACATTGGTATTTTATTGGAAACCTAAAGAAGCAAGTGGAAATTAACGTCTGACTTCGATGTAGATGGAGTAGGGATGTTATAAGACATGGTTACAGGAACCTAGGAAGTCCTCCTGCACATCATTTCACCTTTGTGATCTAAGATGCCTTGTAAGCTTTCAAGGATCTGCCTTAAAATTTTGATCCTAATTGAAAGCCAAATGCCCTACTTTTTCCCTAGTCTACTTGAAGCCCTTTGTCAATAATACTGTCAACTTCTTCCTTCTAGTTCTGTCTTCTAGGCTTTCTTCTCATCTTTATCTACATTCTCTCCTAGTTGATTTCATTTAGTTCCATCAATAGGATGATGATATTCATTTTTCCATTTCCCACGCTTAGATTCTCCCCTGAGCTTCAGACTCACACATCCAGTTGCCTCAGTGACATCTCCCCTTAAATTTTGAATTAGTGTTTTGGCCCAGCCAAAACAATAGGAACCTGCTCCCCAGAAATCTCCTCCATATGAGTAAATAGTAATAGCATCTATTTAATTTCTCAGAGGAAATTCTGAGTCATTTTTGTCCTCTCTCTGATACAGCCATATAAAATCTACCAGTAAGTTTTATCTATCCTACTTCTAAAACATATTTCAAATCTTATCTCTTCTCACCATCTCCACTGTTAAAACCAAAGTTTAAGCCACCATCATCTCTAGTGTGGATTAATGCAACCTCCAAACTCAATTCCCAGTTTCCATACTGAACCCTGATAACTCCATCTCCATAGAGCAAAGTGTTATGAATTAAATTATGCCCCCGTGCAAAAGTTACTTTGAAGGCCTAGCCCCTGTACCTGTAAATATGACCCTATTTGGAAACAGGTGTTTTCTTTGTTGTGTTAATAAGGTGGTACCAGAGTAGGGTATGTTCTAAACCTAATCCCTTCTAAGTGGTTTCTCACAGGAGGAACAGACAATGTGAGGAACCACCTACAAGCCAAAGAATGCCAAAGAGCTCCTTGAGCTACTAACAAGTAAAGCAATCTCCCCTAGAGCCTATGCCCTGATTTGGACTTCTAGCCTCCAAAACTGAGACAAAATAAATTCCTATTCTTGAAAGCCACCCACTTGTGGTATTTACTGTTACTACAACACTAGGAAATAAGGCAGAGTAATCTTTAAAACATATCAGCCAGAGCATATCGATCCTTTGCTTAAAACAAACAAAAAAAAACCCATTGCTTCCAAGTCAATTCCAACTTATAAAGACCCTAAAGGACAGAGTAGAACTGCCCCATAGGATTTCCAGGGTGTGGCTGTTGGATTTGAACTGCTGATCTTTTGGTTAACAACTGTAGCTCTTAACACTGAGCCACCAGGGCTCCATCATTTGCTTACAACCCTTAAAATGCTGCTAGCAAATTTAAAATACAATTCTAATAGAAAAATATTAGAACAGAATGAGAGCCAGCAAGAACCAAATGATCTGGATGCTATCTGTCTAGTACCTCCCTGATCTCATTATCCTCCTGCCCATTATCCTTTGTTTGCTTTGCTTCTGTTCCACCAGTTTTCTAGTTGTCCACTGAATATGCTGGAGTCCCTGGGAGACAAAAACGGTTAAGTACTTGACTGTTACCCAAAAGTTTGAACCCACCCAGAGACACCTGGAAAGAAAGACTTGGCAGTGGGCTTCTGAAAGGTCACAGCCTTGAAAACCTTATGAGTGCAAATTCTACTCTGCACACATGGGTCTGCCATGAGTTGAATTCAACTAATTTGGTTTACTGAATATGCTTAGTTCATTACATGGTGCAGTGGTTAAGAGCTCGGCTGCTAACCAAATGCTGGCAGTTCGAACCCACTAACTGCTACTTGGAAACCCTAGGGGGGGATCTCTACTCTGTCCCATAGGGTCACTATGAGCTGGAATCGACTTGAGGGCATTTTTTTTTTTTTTAATACATTAACTGTTTTGAGTGGGGAGGAAAATACCCAAACAAAAGGAAAACTTTGCCAGACAACCTTGTTCTCTTTCATATAAGGATATGTTATCCTCTCTATGAAAACTATTTTTATCTAGCATTCAGGTATTTATCATTTCGTTTATTTATATTTGTTATTCATATGGGAATGGAAACTCTTTGAGGGCAAGATCTATTTGTCTTTTCTTCCACTCCAAATACATTGCCTGGGCCTGGGCCTTAAAAAAAAAAAAAAATTAGTTAATGCTAAATCTCTCTTTATTGCTCAAATGACTGAAAATGTAAGTAACTACTTTTAGATGTGGAAGTTGATGTTCTGAAGTGACAATTTATTATTTTATAATTTGATAAAATAATAACTGTAAACATCCAACATATTTCTCATTTGACTGAATTGATAAGCCATTGAGGCATATGATTATCTGAAGATAATCATTGTGGTCAAGACCAGACGGTGAGAACAAAGTATGGATACAGACAATAAATTGAGCAAATTCTACCAAAACAGTTGGATTTATTCTCTCTCTCTAGAGGCCAGTGAAAACTCCTTATTTTGCTGACAAAATTGGAGAGGTCTAATGTGATACAGAATCAACCTTAGGACTGGAAATTAATTCATGCAGGTTTAGGTTCTTGCTGCATACTGTTATATTGGGTCTTCTCTAAAATTTACCTTCTTCTCTTTCAAGCTAGACACCTCAGTCCTAAACTAAAATGGATTGGGATGTCTCCAATCTGTGAGGCATCCTTGAATAGATATGACCTTTAAGATTTCCCTGAAATGTGAACTATTTGAGCTCAGAGCCAAAGTTTTGCTCTAAAGTAAGCCCTTTAGCTTTTCACAATAAAAGTTGAATTGCTCCTCATGATACTCCCACTGTGCAACTGTCCAAGTAACTTATGAATAAGATCATGTCCATCAGTTCCACCAAGGACAATGTGAAGCAGAAGTTTAAAGCTTGTGTCTTTTAAAAAAGTGAGTTTCCTTCAGCAGAGGACAGTGGTACCAAAAACCAAACCAAACCCATTGCCGTTAAGTCAATTTCTACTCATAGTGGCCCTATAGGACAGTAGAACTGTCCCAAAGGGCTTCCAAGGGGTGGCTGGTGAATTCTAACCGCTGACCTTTATCTTTAGCAGCTGTAGAGCTTAACCACTGTGCCATCAAGGCTCTAGACAGTGATAGTAGTTTAATATCACCTTAGTGAAAAACATATCTAAAAGGCTGTTCATATATCTCATAGCAGAGCAGTAAAGTCAAAATAGGTTTATCTTAACCTCATTTGGTAGTTACTACAAACTTTCTCTGTACAATAAAAAAGCTGCTACAAACAGTTTTTTTTTTTTTTTTTCCTTTACTCTTTCTCAAAGTCTTTAGTTAGGAATAAAATGTTACAGTACTTTCGTGCTATCAAGCTGTATATTAATATCACAGATGTTTTTATTTGTATCTTAAAATAAATTCAGATGGATAATGTAATCTTCCAGAGCATTAATCTAATTAAAACATTGTGCAGAGAAATATTAATCTTGAAAGATATTTGTTTTTAGAAGCACATTTTAGAGAAAAGTAAACTACAATCATTACTGTATTATCCAATCTGTGTCGTTATTCACAGTATAGCCTAAAGCATGTCTGAACCTCTGGAGGAAATTCAGAGTCAGATGGAGTAGGTGGAGAAAATGTTCTATGTATGAAAATTCACAAAAAGAAGTACTGAATTTAGAGCATAACCAAAAGAGAGACTAGTAATATACACAATTAGCAACTGTTGTTATTGCTGTTAGGTGCCTGGTTGTCAGTTCTGACTCATACCGACCCTATGCACAACAGAAGGAAACAGTGCCCAGTCCTGTGCCATCCTCACAATAGTTATGTTTGAGCCCATTTTTGCAGCCACTGTGTGAGTCCATCTCATTGAGGGTCTTCCTCATTTTTCACTGACCCTCTACTTTACCAAGCATGATGTCCTCCTCTAGGGACTGATCTCTCCTTACAACATGTCCAAAGTATCCCTGCTTTAAGGAGCATTCTGATTGTACTCCTTCCAAGACAGATTTATTCTAAATACTGGGTGTAAATTCATACCAATATAGGTATGTTAAAGAGGTCAAAACAAATATGAAATAGAAATAGGCCATTTATTAGTATCATTATTGTTCAATGAAAGATCAGTAACGATAATGATAATAATAATGACAATGTTATCCACATAAAAAGAACTTTCAAAGGAAATCTCCACATATACTTTTGTTCCTCATGCCACACTGATGAGATAGATAGGGCTACTACTGTACTTATTCTCCTAATTTTCAGAAGGAGATGATGCTTTATCATCCAGAGATGGTAGAAAACACTGAGGCTCAGAACCCAGATCTCATTTTGTTTTTTTTTTTTGCTGAGAACTCTTTGGGCCTCATGTCATTGTGATGGTGGTTCCGTGAAAGTAAAATAGTAAATCATTGCTGCTGTTGTTGTTAAAAAAAGTTGTTGTTAGGTGCCATCAAATCAATTCTAACTCACAGCGACCCGATGTTCAACAGAACGAAACACTGCCAGGTCCTGCAAAATAAAAGAAAAAAAGTAAATACAGAGTTGAAAATCTGCACGCAGGAATGTAAACTGAGTGAAATTATGAAAACAAATTATGGTGATTGACAAAATGTGGTAGAGTTGTTCAAAACCAAAAAAGGTTGGTTTCTTGTTGGTGCATGTTCACTGGGGGTAATTATCCAGGCCAAGTGATCCCCATGTCATGGGTCAGTGCTTCTATGACTGTTCTGGCAGGGGAAGAGTAGAGAAATGAGTCCTGGTATTTTTTTTCTTACACTCAGAAGTAATGAATACATTTTCTTGTCCTATTTCATTGGCCAAATCAAATCATATGGCCATGCCTAGCTTCAAGGAAAAAGAAGGGGCACAATGATCTTATCATGAGCCTTAAGGAAAGGAGAACTAGATGGCAGTAAACAGTATTGACTACTTTTATAAGAGTAAACCAACAATAAAAAAAAAGTCTGGGCACATAAAAAGATGTAAAAGCAGAAATTTTAACAAAACAAAACTGTAAGCATTAGCGTGATGAATAGGAGGACACATCTATGTGGGTGAAGTCCTTCAAAGACAGGGTAATCTAGAACTCCCTCAGACTCAAGATGGGCTAATAAATACATGGGAGCCATTGATTTAAAGTAGCCACCGTAACAGAATGAAATACGAATGAAAGTGCAATACAGGTATCCCCCCCTTTTTGGAAGTTCGCTTCATGCCACTTAGCTTTTACAAAAGAAAGCCAAGAGGATTTTCACTTTATGAAAGAAGCAGAAAATAGCGTTCGGCGTTTGTTTTGCACCGAGAAGCTGAAGAGGCAGGGCGCGCCATGAGCAGCAAGAGTGGCATCCTAAGCTCTTTCCCCGAACTACACTCAGCATCCAGCGCTTACTGTATGTCAGTGATATTTTAAGCTTTATGAGTTAATTGGTATGATTTGTAGGTTATTTTTGGGGTCTTGGAATGCTCATTTTTGCCATGTAAATTAATGGCAATTGCTTCTTCACTCTACAGCATTTAGGCTTACTGAAGGTTTCATAGGAATGCTCTACTTTCAGAGAGCAGGAAAAACCTCTCCATCTTACCTGTTTATTACCACTCAAGGATAACTAGCTATTTTAAGATTAAAAAAAAAAAAAAATTTAGTGGAAAAGCATAAATAACAAGAAGAGTCAAAATAAGTAAATCTGGAGATGCGTACTAAGGAGGGATATAAAGCAGACCCAGGTCTGCATATTTGTTCATGACATTCAACGGTGTTCCCTTTCACTGTGTTTTGAGTATATAGATTTATTTCCAATTATGTGTGTTTTCTCAAACAGTATTTTTTGGTAAAAATGTTTCTCACCCAGAGAATCATATGAAAGCTGGCATAGAAAAGCATTACTAGGTGCTACAATGATCTTTTTTCCTACTTTCAATAAATAGCAAATACCTAAAATTAATACAAATTTAAATTGCCTTTAATTATTTCAAAACTGTGTCAAGCAACATTTGAAATAAATGAGATAAGTATATATATACCAATAATAAAAAACAATCAAGAGGCCTATACTAATAATTACATATAATAAAATGGTATAATGTATTCAGTTTTACTTTTTGTATGACTTGTTTTTCTACAAGATAAATTTTTTTGCACAAAACTGTAACTCTCATCTTTAATCATAAATTGCACTATTAAAGTTAAGAAGTTGAAAATTTGTATACGTGAGCATAAAAACATACATTAGCTTCCAGTAGCAAAGTGTATGTAATCGTATTAGAAGTAAGATATTCACATAAATCAGCAGGAGAGATCATCTATCTCAAATGTAACCTGCCTTTGTTCCCTGAGTTGCCAATCGAGCACTCAGCTACTGTTGACTCCATACATGAAAGGTAGGGTTTGTTGGATTAAGAAAGCTCAGTCTTTGTCATGCCGCTTTTATAATTTGAATTTATACTCCCATTAAAGAAGAATTGACAATGACAGTTGATGTATGTTCATTTAGGGGAAACTGTCCAATCACCAGGATCTCTTTATTACAGCAAATCATTATTGATGTGCTAACATTCTCATGGACTGCCCAAAGAACAAACAAATCTGTCTCAGAAGAAGTACGACCAGAATGATTCTTAGAAGCAAGGATTATGAGACTATGTCTTACATATTTTGTACATGTTGTCAGGAGAGATCAGTCCCTAGTGAGGAACGTCATGCTTAGTAAAGTACAGGGTCAACAAAAAAGAGGAAGACTCTCAATGAGATGGATTAACACAGTGACTGCAACAATGGGCTCAAGCATAACAACGATTGTGGGCATGGTGCAGGACCGGGCAGTGTGTTGTTCTGTTGTGCTTAGGGTCGCTATGAGTTGGAATCTACTCAATGGCATCTAACAACAACAACAACATTCTCATTTGGGTAAAAAAATGTAGTCACTGCCTAAATGTCTATGAACAATATCTCCTGTTACCTTTCCAGAATTCTGGAAAAACCATTTCCTGTAGCCTACTCTCAGTTTTGATTTAACATGCTTTTTGTGTGGGTGGTTCTGTTACCCAGTAAGGTTCACTACATCAATTTCCATAAATAAATGTTGTTGTTGTTGTTATTAGCTGCCATCGAGTGGGCTCTGACTCATGGTGACCCTGTGTACAACAAAATGAAACATTGCCCAGTACTGCACCATCTTTTTAATCAGTTTTTATCCTTGATTCCATTGTTGCAGCCACTGTGTATTTTGAATGGCTTCCAATCTATGGGGCTAATCTTCTAGCTCTGTAAAAAACCAAACCCAGTGCTGTTGAGTTGATTCCAACTCATAGCGACCCTATTCTGTTTTGATCCATAGAGTTTTCACTGGCTAATTTCAGGAAGGAGACTATGTCTCACATACTTTGGACTTGTTATCAGGAGGGATTAGCCCCAGGAGAAGGACATCAGGCTTGGTAAAGTAGAGGGTCAGAGAAAAAGAGAAGGACCCTAGATAAGATGTATTGACACGGTGGCTGCAACAATGGGCTCGGGCATAACAACAATTGTGAGGATGGCACAGGACCAGGCAGTGCTTTGTTCTGTTGGATGTAGGGTCGCTATGAGTCAGAACTAACTCAACTGCAACTAACAACAACAACAGTGACAGTTTCTGGAAGTAGATTGCCAGGGCTTTCTTCGTAGTCTTAGCCTGGAAGCTCTGCTTCCAGTGTATGGGTGACCCTGCTGGTATTTGAAATACCAGTGGCATAGCTTCCAGCATCATAGCAACATTCAAACCACACAGTATGGCAGAATGACAGACAGGCAGTGACATAAATAAATAATCCATTAGTATTTGTTACAAATAGGCATTATTTTTAGAAATTCACACGCAGATGTCAATTTTTTTTTTTTTAATTGTGCTTTAGGTGAAAGTGGCATAGTGGTTAAGTGCTACAGCTGCTAACCCAAGGGCTGGCAGTTCGAATCTGCCAGGTGCTCCTTGGAAACTCTATCGGGCAGTTCTACTCTGTCCTATAGGGTCACTATAAGTCAGAATTGACTCGACGGCACTGAGTTTGGTTTTTTGGTTTTAGGTGAAAGTTTACATAACGAATTAGTTTCCCAGTTGATAGTTTGTACATAAAGTGTTTCATGACCTTAGTTTCATTCCCCACAATGTGTCAGCACTCTCCCCATTTCTGCTCTGGTTTCCCCATTTTCTTTCATTCTGATATTCTACCCCTTCCTGCCTTCTCATATTTGCTTTTGGGAAGATAATGCTCTTTTAATCTTATTCTAAGAAGGACGTTTTTCTTGGGTGTTTTTGTTTATCTTATGGGCTTGTCTATTGTTTGGCTGGGAGGTAGTCTCCAGGAATGGCTTCATTTCCAGGTCAAAAGGGTGTCTTAGGATCATAATCATGGGAGTTCATTCAGTCTCTGCCAGACCAGCAAGCCTGATCTTTCTTGTGAATTTAATTTTTTGTTCTACAATTTTCTCCCACTTTGTCCAAGATGGTCTGTTGTGATCCCAGTCAGAGCAGTTGAAAGTGGTAGCTAGGCACCATCTAGTACTTTTGGCCTTGGGATCCTGTGGGCTGTGGTTCATGTGGTCCATTAGTCTTTTGGACTAATTGCTCCTTTGAGTCTTTGGTCTCCTTCACTATCCCTCACTCCTGATGGGAAGAGACCAATAGTTGTATCTTAGGTGGCCACTTGCAAGCTTTTAAGACCCCAGATATTTTCTTTACTGATAAAACACTTCAACTGATACAAATACATATCCTGTGACAACATTCTACAAGTGTTTTAATATAAAACTTGTCCAGGAAGTACACAGGACCTAAGGCTAAGAATTGACTTCTACTTCACTGATCAAAACTGAAAGAGCATAATAGAAAAAGTATATTAAGACACAAAACACCATCACTGACAAAAAGAAAGCATGATGTAATGCAGAATGCTTCTTCTTTTCTAAATTGTTTTGAAATACAGCTTTTGGAATTTGAATTCAAATATTGAATATATTGAAAATATAAAGTACATATGTGAGTCGGAAGCCCATGTAATTGTATTTATTGAGTTCTAAAAGTACTAAACAATATACTTAATGTCTTTCAGGAAATAATTACAAGTAATTTCAGGGAAATAATTGTAATTCACCTTTTCTCTCCCCTCTCCACGTCCAAATCCTAAAATTGTATTTTTTGTCTAATTTAACTTTTCTATATTTTTATTATATTTGCTGTCATTGTATACAGTTGACATAGAAGGCAGCTGAATCAACCTGTATATTTTATCTGTCTGTGATCAATAAATAACTTTTCAAGGAGACTGGATTTACAAGAGAGGAACTATAGTATAATTTCCCAACTCCAATTTTTGTTTAAAAGCCAAACAAAAAATTTTTTTTTTAATTATAGCAGTAAGATCAGTCCTAATTTTACATCCAAATCTTCCCAGAGCACAACACTGCTTTGACACTGGGCCACTTTACTAACAGAAAAAATATATATGTATATGACCGTTGATCTTAAAATGAGCATTCTCTGTGAACTTTTGTTTGGGCTGTAAACTAAGAATGATTTTTACATCTGTCATCTTCCCTCTCTTTTTGTATAACAGCTTTATTGAGATATAATTCACATACAATATAGGCCACTCATTTAGAATATACAATTCAATGGTTTTTAGTTTATTCAAAGACTTGTGTAATCATCACCGCAATGAATTTTAGCATATTTTTATCACCTCAAAAAGAAAACCTGTACCCTTAGGAGTCACTCCTTATATTTCCTCAATCCCCCAAGCCCTATGCAAGCATTCATGTACTTTCTGTCTCTATAGATTTGCTTATTCTAGACCTTTATATAAATGAAATTATACAATATGTAGTCTTTACTGAGAGGCTTCTCTCAATTAGCGCAGTTTTTTTCAAGGTTTATCCATGTTGTAGAATGCTTCAGTACTTTGTTCCTTTGTATTGCCGAATAATATTTCATTGCGTGGGTATATCAATTCATCAGTTAATGGATATTTTTTGGACTGTTTTAAATAATATTTCTGTGAAGCATTATTGTATAATTTCTGTGTGGACACATGTTTTTCTCTTGGTTGCATATACCTAGGAGTTGAATTGTTGCTCCGTATGACAGCTGTATGTTTAACTTTTTGAGTAACTGCCAAACTGCTTTCCAAAGTGGTTGCACCATTTTACTTCACCCCCTGCAATGGGCAAGGGTGCCAATTTCTCCACATCCTTGCCAACACTTATTTTCCCTTTTTTGTTTGTTTGTTTATATCCATCCAATAAGGTGGTATCTTATTGTGATTCTGACTTGGATTTCCACGATGACTTCAAATAATGATATTGAGCATCTCTTTATGTGTTTATTGGCCATTTATATATCTTCTTTAGAGAAATTTTTGTACAAATGGGTTGTCCATTTTTCAGTTATTTGTCTCTTTACTGCTGTATTGTAAGTGTTCTTTGTATATCCTGAATATTAGACTCTTACCAGATATGTGATTGTGAATATAATTTTCCAATTCTGGGGGTTATCTTCTCACTTTAGTGACTATCAGCACAGTTTTATAATCATTACTTTATGCAGTTGTCTTTTAAATCATATAAGAGAAGAAAATATTTGCAAGCAAAAATACATTTGTACTGTCTTTTATATTTACCTATGTAGTTACTTTTACTGGTGCTATTTATTTCTTCATGTGGATTTGATTACCTTCTAGAGTCTTTTCATTTCAACCTAAAGGAATCCTTTTAGTCTTTCGGTAGGGCAGGTCTTCTAGTGATGAATACACATCTATTTTGTTTATCTGGGAATGTCTTAGTTTGTCTTTTTATATGTGTATTTATTTTGTTGTTGTTGAGAATATATACAGTGAAACATACAACAATTCAACAGTTTCTACATGTACAAGTTAGTGGTATTGATTACATTCTTTGAGTAGTACAGTGATTCTCACCCTCCTTTTCTGAGTTGTTCCTCCCTCATTAACATAAACTCGCTGCCCCCTAATTTTTTTCCAGTTGCCGTTGTCAATGTGATACCATATGGATAGTTCTTAAAAGAGCATAATGCCCCAAGTAATAAATAAATTTATAAAATAAACAATATCCCCCATGAGAATGTGCTCCCTTAAGTAATCAACTACATGAGATTAAACAGTCAACATTCACCCAAAAGCAAAGGTGAGAAGGCAAGAAGGGGAAGGGAAGCTAGATCAATGGAAACAGAACGAACAGAATGGAAATAATGAGAATGCCGGCACATTGTAAAAACTGTAACCAATGTCACTGCATAATTTGTATAAAAATTGTTAAAAGGAACTTAATTCACTTTATAAACTTTCACCTAAAACACAGTAACATATTATTAAAAAAAAAAAAAAAAAAGAACATAATGCTCAAGGCAGACATTCTTTACCAGTTAAGCTAAACGATTATTTGGTTTTAAGAAAACTTTGGGGGGTATTTTTGGTTTAAGGTTTAAAGATTATCTCAGGGCAATAGTTTCAGGGGCTTATCCACCCTCCATGACTCCAGAAAGTTTGGAGTCCATGAGAACTTGAAATTCTATTCTGCATTTTCTGTCTTTTGATCAGGATTCTTCTATGGAATCTTTGATCAAAATGGTCAGTAATGGTAGCCGGGCACCTTCCAGTTCTTCTGTTCTCATGGCCAAAAAAAAACCCAAACCCATTGCTGTCAAGTCGAGTCCAACTCACAGCGACCCTATACAACAGAGTAGGACTGCCCCATAGAGTTTCCAAGGAGCACCTGATAGATTTGAACTGCAGATCTTTTGGTTAGCACCCATAGCACTTAACCACTACGCCATCAGGGTTTCCAAAGGCAAAGGAGACAATTGTTCATGGAGGCAATTAGCCACACATTCCATATCCTCCTCCTATCCCTGGTTCTTTTTCTGTCTCTATTGCTCCAGGTGAATAGAGACCAATTGTTGTGCCTTGGAGATGACTGCTTGCAAGCTTTTAAGACCATAGGCACTACACAACAAACTAGGAGATAGAAGTACTAAACATGTTACTAGGCCAATTAACTGGGATGTCCCATGAAACAATGACCCTAAGCCTCCATATCAAGGAATCAAATTCCATGAGATATTTTGTTATACATAAGCAGCCTCAGCAGCTAGTCTTTTTGTTGTTGTTATTGTTGTAAATATACCTATCACACAACTTTTGCCAATTCAACTTTTTTACAAGTGCATAACTTATTGACAATAATTACAATAATAGGCTGTGCAACCCTACCCTTAATTAATGCAATTTTTTCATCACCATTAACGTCCCTTTTCCCCCTCTTTCCTGCCCCTGGTAACCACTAATAAACTTTGGTCTCTATACATTTGTCATCTCTTGTCTTTTTATATAAGTGAAGTCATAAAATATTTGGCCTTTTGTGATTGAACTATTTCACTTTATATAATGTCTTCAAGGCCCATCCATATTTTAGCATGGGTCAAGATTTTGCTTCTCCTACCAGGTGAGTAGTATTCCACTGCATGTATGTACCACATTTTGTTTATCCATTCACCTGTTGATGGACATTTAAGTTGTTTCTACCTTCTGACTATTGTGAATAATGCTGCAATGAGCATTGATATGCAAGTCTTTTCAGTCTCTGCTTTCAAGTCTTTTGGGTATATATCTAAGAGTGGAATTGCTGGGTCATAGGAGTCAGAATCGACTTGATGGCAATGGGTTTGTTTGTTTTGGTATGGTAGTTCTATTTTCAGTTTTGGTTTTCCACAGCATCTGTACCATTTTGCATTCCCATCGGCAATGGATAAATGGTTCCAATTTCCCCACGTCCTTGCCAACATTTGTTATTTTCTGCTTTTTGTTGTTGTTGTTATTAATTTTTTTTTTTAATCTTAGCCATCCTAGTGGGAGTGAAATGGTATCTCTTCGTGGTTTTGATTTGCATCTCTCTAATGGCTAATGGTGATAAGCACCTTTTCATATGTTTGGTGGTCATTTGAATGTCCTCTTTGATGAAATGCCTGTTCAAGTCCTTTGCGCATTTTATGATTGGGTTGTCGTTTTGTTGTTAAGTTGTCAAAGTTTTATATATATTTTGGTTATTAGAATCTTATCAGACATAGAGTTTCCAAAGATATTCTCCAAGTCAGTAGCTCGTCTTTTCACTTTTTTGGTAGTCTTTTGATGAAAAGTGGTGCCTTGATGCCTCCAATTATTATTGCAGTGCTATCTATTTCTTCCTTCAGTTCATTTGCCTTATACATTCAGGTGACTTCATGTGGGGTACATATATATTTATGACTGTTAAGTCTTCTTGATTAATTGACCCTTTTATAATATGATGTCCATCTTTATCTCTTCTGATTTTGTCTTAAAGTCTAATTTGTTTGACATGATTTTTAAATTCTTAAAAAGATTATTAAAAAAGAAAAAATATATAAAAGAAAGAAAAAAAAACCCATGAAGATCACAAATAAGAGACTATATGTGGCCTGCAAAATCTAAAATATTTACTGTATGGTCCTGCAAAGAAAAAGTTTGATGACCCTTGCTCTAATTTATCATTTAGTGGCACACAGTTATGTTCATTTAGAGTTAGTTCCAGCTATTTTTGTGTATTGTATATTTAACACAAATATACATAATTGTCAGAATTCCTACTACAGTCACATGCAAATTAATGGAATTCCAATTATAATCATAACTTATTACTAAGGCACACAGGAATACATACGTACAAGCACTCAATATCCAAATCAAGCCAGGCTGCTCATAAATATGTGATTATTTCACCTGACAATGCAAAGGAAGTCCCAGGCAATGCTACAGCTTCACCATCCACTTTCCAGTCATTGATAAACACCTAATAAAAATATAATCGTGCATTTCATGTTGTAATTTCTTTTTCTTTTTTTAACCCTAAATTGCCCACCCTTCATTCTTTCCCCAGTGAAAAAAATAGTTATCTTCTGAGTCTTAAGAATGAGACGTCTGCAATTTCTTTGCTTCTTTATTGTTAATTGGCAGAAGCATGCAGGAGGAGCATACCTTTAATTTAGTGTTGGGATACCTCACTTGCACCCTGGCTGTTGTCTTGTTGGAGACGGCAGCCTGCCTGAGATCCGCTAGCATTGAAACAATATCATCCAGCACGCATTTCTTATCCTGATTTCTCAACACACAGATGGTAAAAAGTATAATTATAGCCCTTGTGGTTCACCTTCATTTCCAGCATGGCTCCGTGGGTCTGCAGGACCCCCTCAGCCTGGAGCAAAATATTGTCCCCGGGTGGGGAGAGGAGGATCACCCTGCCATACCTCTCAGGGGTGTGTAAGTCTGAATACAGCTGGCTTTTGCACTGGTCCAGGGGTATGGTCCAGGGGTAAAACACTGCTGGCCAGGCTGCACGCGATCTTGGCCAGGCTGTGGCTGGGAGCGACCAGGCCCTCCAGGTTGCTTTCGGGCAGGAAGCGGTTGAGCGCTCTGAGGCCGAAGGTGATGGTCAGGACTGCCCGCACCATAAGGAAGGATGCCAGCTCACGCACAAGCCCAGGCTGTGGCAGAATGAGGCACCTGTGGCAGCATCCTCCACTAGGTCTACCACAGTGACAGGAGCAGCATGGCACCCCTTCACCCCTCACTGCCACCTCTCTTCATCAGGATAGCCCACCCCTCTTTTGCCATCACCTACCCGACCACCCCACCCCTTCCACTTTCGCCTTTCCTTGGTCCCATGCAATTGCATGGTCTAGTTCTCCCTGACTGCAGCAGATAGTACAAAATAGCACAATATGAAAGCTGGCCCGACTACCACTCCTTCTCGCGCTGGTCACTCTCCATTCCTCTGCTCTGCCTGCCAGAGCTGTGCGTTCCTTTTTCTCTGCCTTCATTTCCAGACACCTCACCCCCCGCTGCACCTCCCACGCTTGCCAGCCTCCTCAGTACAGGTGGCCCCGCGAAGCCTCCTGCAAATGTGGATTTCCTCTCCGTCCTGATGGATTGAAGTTTGTCCCCATAGAAGGGTGGAGGTAGGAGGCAGGATGGGGAGAAGGGAGAAATACTATCTTTTAAGTGCAGACATTTATTTATTTATTTTTTCCCTCTCCCACTGCTCAAAAGGTTGACGGAGGAAGTGAGGTGAAGTTGCCGATGGCTCAGGACGTTAGGGAAGACAGCTTTCTGCATGTTCCAATATTCCTTTGCTCCAGAATTTTGTCTCCATTTGAGGAAAGACACAGAGAGGGCTGTGCTACACTTCTAACAAATCAAACAGTTCTCGTGCGTTCTACTAAACACAGCTTCCGAAACCTGGAGCTGCAGGAGAAGGGCTGTCTGTGGGGTCCTGGGTTCTTTCTGGAGGAAAGCAAGCTGGCCGCAGCAGGAGCTCTGGCCCTTTATGCCTGCGTGTCCGCCCACGCAGAGCATTAACTTGCGTTCTCTCTATGTACTCATTCTTTGTGCTCTGCAAGGCTAAGGACAAACAGTTCTCAAAGGCTGGACCATCATCCTGCTGCGCACCACCCCCATCTGTTTGACCCCCTGGATGTGGTTAGAGGAACACATCTGAGAGACTGAGTGACTTTCATTCTTCCAGCTGAAATCCAGAAGCAAAGTGGCTAAATTTTGGTTACATTGACTCTATCTATATTCTTCTTCTTTTTTTATTGTTCTTTGGATGAAGATTTACAGAGCAAATTAGTTTCTAATTAAACAATTAATATACAAATTGTTTTGTGACATTGGTTGCCAACCCCACCACTGTGTGAACACTCATCTCTTCTCATCCTTGGGTTCCCCATTACCAGCTTTTCTGTCCCCCCCGTCTTCTTGTCCTTGCCCCTGGGCTGGTGTGCCCATTGAGTCTAGTTTTGATTTATGGACCTGCCTAATCTTTGGCTGAAGGATGAACCTCAGGAGTGACTTCAGTACTGAGTTAAAAGTTGTGGGAAGGGGAGGCGGGGCCAAGATGGCAGACTAGGTGGACGCTACCGCGGATCCCTCTTGCAACAAAGACTCGGAAAAACAAGTGAATCGATCACATACATAACAATCTACGAACTCTGAACAACAAACACAGACTTAGAGACAGAGAATGAACAAATACCGGCAGACAGCGATCGTTTTCAGAGCCAGGAGCCAGCGTACCAGGCAGGTGACCTTTGGAGCCCGATCTGGGGCAGAGCCCAGGGGGCAGATGGCACAGACAAGGGGCCCAGCCCTACCCCCCGAACTCATCCCGGGAGGGAGCCTAGCTGGTTGGCGCGGGCGGCGTAGTGGCGCAGCCGGTAGGAGAAGCACCCGGGAGGCAGTGACTGATCTTGGAGCGAGAAGAGAAGAGTCCCAGCCGGGGAGCTGTCCCGCCGGTGGTTTAGCGGGAAGCGGGTGTGGCAGGAACGTGGGGATCAGCTATATTTCCCTAAAGCGACCCCGGGGGCAGGCCCAGCCGTTCATGCAGGCGACGCCCACCCAGTTCGCGGGAGCGGTGCGTCGCGCCGGAGGGAGAAGTCCCCGGGAGGAAGTGACTGGTCTCGGAGCGGGGAGAGCAGCGTCCCAGACGGGGAGCCGTCCCGCTGGGATTGTGGCAGGCGCGGGCAGGGCGTGAGCGTGGGGACCAGTTATATTTCCCTGAATTGACCCCGGGGGCGGGCCCAGCCGTTTGTGCAGGCACGCCCACCCAGTTTGCGCGAGCAGAGCGGCGCGCCGGAGGGAGTAGTCCCCAAGAGGAAGTGACAGGTCTTGGAGTGGGGAGAGCAGCATCCCAGCCGGGGAGCCGTCCCGCCGGGATATTGGCAGGTGCGGGCAGAGCGTGAAGGCGGGAATCAGCTCTATATTCTGAGGTGCTACACTCCTAGCTCTCTGATCCCTCCCCCACCCTCCCCAGGCAGCTCCATTAACATCCGAATACCCTGAGCCAGAGGGAGAATTCAGATAGGGATCGGACTGCATTTTTTTTTAGCTGATTACCTGGAAAAACTAGTTTCCCAGTGATGGCACAGAGACAGCAGACCATATCAAACCACATAAAGAAACAGACCATGACAGCTTCTCCAACCCCCTAAACAAAAGAATCAAAATCTTTCCCAAATGAAGATACAATCCTGGAATTATCAGATACAGAATATAAAAAAACTAATTTACAGAATGCTTAAAAACATCACAAATGAAATTAGGCTAACTGCAGAAAAAGCCAAGGAACACACTGATAAAACTGTTGAAGAACTCAAAAAGATTATTCAAGAACATAGTGGAAAAATTAATAAGGTGCAAGAATCCATAGAGAGATAGCATGTAGAAATCCAAAAGATTAACAATAAAATTACAGAATTAGGCAACGCAATAGGAAGTCAGAGGAGCGGACTCGAGCAATTAGAATGTAGACTGGGACTTCTGGAGGACCAGGGAATCAACACCAACATAGCTGGAAAAAAATCAGATAAAAGAATTAAAAAAAAATGAAGAAACCCTAAGAATCATGTGGGACTCTATCAAGAAGGATAACTTGCGAGTGATTGGAGTCCCAGAACAGGGAGGGGGGACAGAAAACACAGAGAAAATAGTTGAAGAACTCCTGACACAAAACTTCCCTGACATCATGAAAGACGAAAGGATATCTATCCAAGATGCTCATCAAACCCCATTTAAGATTGATCCAAAAAGAAAAACACCAAGACATATTATCATCAAACTTGCCAAAACCAAGGACAAACAGAAAATTTTAAAAGCAGCCAGGGAGAAAAGAAAGGTTTCGTTCAAGGGAGAATCAATAAGAATAAGTTCAGACTACTCAGCAGAAACCACGCAGGCAAGAAGGGAATGGGACGACATATACAGAGCACTGAAGGAGAAAAACTGCCAGCCAAGGATCATATATCCAGCAAAACTCTCTCTGAAATATGAAGGAGAAATTAAGATATTTACAGATAAACACAAGTTTAGAGAATTTGCAAAAACTAAACCAAGACTGCAAGAAATGCTAAAGGAGATTGTTTGGCCTGATGACCAATAATATCAGGTACCAGCACAATACAAGGTCACAAAACAGAACGTCCTGATATCAAAGCAACTCAAATAGGGAAAGCACAAAAACAAACAAATTAAGATTAATTCTAAAAAAATAAATAAATAAACAAAATAATACACATAACAGGGAATCATGGAAATCAATAGATAAACGATCACAATAATCAAAAAGAGGGACTAAATATAGGAGGCATTGAACTGCCAGATGGAGAGTGATACAAGGCGATATAGAATGATACAAGTTAGGTTTTTACTTAGAAAAATAGGGGTAAATAACAAGGTAACCACAAAAAGAAATATCAATTCCATAACTCAAGAAAAAAGCCAAGAAAAACGTAACGACTCAACTAACATAAAGTTAAACATTATGAAAATGAGGATCTCACAATCTACTAAGAAAAACGTCTCAGCACAAAAAAGTAAGTGGAAAAATGAAACGGCCAACAACCCACATGAAAAGGCATCAAAATGACAGCACTAAAAACATATTTATCTATAATTATGCTGAATGTAAATGGACTAAATGCACCAATAAAGAGACAGAGAGTCACGGACTGGATAAAGAAACACGATCCATCTCTATGCTGCCTACAAGAGACACACCTTAGACTTAGAGACACAAACTAAAACTCAAAGGATGGAAAAAAATATATCAAGCAAATAATAAGCAAAAAAGAAGAGGAGTAGCAATATTAATTTCTGACAAAATAGACTTGAGACTTAAATCCACCAAAAAGGATAAAGAAGGACACTATATAATGATAAAAGGGACAATTGATCCGAAGACATAACCATATTAAATATTTATGCACCCAATGACAGGGCTGCAAAATACATAAATCAAATTTTAACAGAATTGAAAAGTGAGATAGACACCTCCACATTTATAGTAGGAGACTTCAACACACCACTTTCGGAGAAGGACAGGACATCCAGTAAGAAGCTCAATAGAGACACGGAAGACCTACTTACAACAATCAACCAACTTGACCTCATTGACTTATACAGAACCCTCCACCCAACTGCTGCAAAATATACTTTTTTTTCTAGTGCACATGGAACATTCTCTAGAATAGACCACATATTAGGTCACAAAACAAATCTTTGCAGAATCCAAAACATCGAAATATTACAAAGCATCTTCTCAGACCACAAGGCAATGAAGCTAGAAATCAATAACAGAAAAACTAGGGAAAAGAAATCAAATACTTGGAAAATGAACAATACCCTCCTGAAAAAAGACTGGGTTATAGAAGACATCAAGGAGGGAATAAGGAAATTCTTAGAAAGCAACGAGAATGAAAATACTTCCTATCACAACCTCTGGGACACAGCAAAAGCAGTGCTCAGAGGCCAATTTATATCGATAAATGCACACATACAAAAAGAAGAAAGAGCCAAAATCAGAGAACTGTCCTGACAACTTAAACAAATACAAAGTGAGCAACAAAAGAACCCATCAGGCACCAGAGGAAAACAAATAATAAAAATTAGAGCTGAACTAAATGAATTAAAAAAAAAAAATTAGAGAACAGAAAAACAATTGAAAGAATTAACAAAGCCAAAAGCTGGTTCTTTGAAAAAATTAACAAAATTGATAAACCATTGTCCAGACTGACTAAAGAAATACAGGAAAGGAAACAAATAACCCGAATAAGAAACGAGAAGGACCACATCACAACAGAGCCAAATGAAATTAAAAGAATCATTTCAGATTACTACGTAAAATTGTACTCTAACAAATTTGAAAACCTAGAAGAAATGGATAAATTCTTGGAAAAATACTACCTACCTAAACTAACACATTCAGAAGTAGAACAACTAAATAGACCCATAACAAAAAAAGAGATTGAAACGGTAATCAAAAAACTTCCAACAAAAAAAAGTCCTGGCCCAGACGGCTTCACTGCAGAGTTCTACCAAACCTTCAGAGAAGACTTAACACCACTACTACTGAAGGTATTTCAAAGCATAGAACAAGACGGAATACTACCCAACTCATTCTATGAAGCTACCATCTCCCTGATACCAAAACCAGGTAAAGACATTATAAAAAAAGAAAATTATAGACCTATATCCCTCATGAACATAGATGCAAAAATCCTCAACAAAATTCTAGCCAATAGAATCCAACAACACATCAAAAAAATAATTCACCATGATCAAGTGGGATTTATACCAAGTATGCAAGACTGGTTTAATATGAGAAAAACCATTAATGTAATCCATCACATAAATAAAACAAAAGATAAAAACCACATGATCTTATCAATTGATGCAGAAAAGGCATTTGACAAAGTTCAACACCCATTTATGATAAAAACTCTTACCAAAATAGGAATTGAAGGAAAATTCCTCAACATAATAAAGGGCATCTATGTAGAGCGAACAGCCAATATCACTCTAAATGGAGAGAACCTGAAAGCATTTCCCTTGAGAACGGGAACCAGACAAGGATGCCCTTTATCACCGCTCTTATTCAACATCGTACTTGAAGTCCTAGCCAGGGCAATTAGGCTAGACAAAGAAATAAAGGGTATCCGGATTGGCAAGGAGGAAGTAAAGCTATCACTATTTGCAGATGACATGATTATATACACAGAAAACCCTAAGGAATCCTCCAGAAAACTACTGAAACTAATAGAAGAGTTTGGCAGAGTCTCAGGTTATAAAATAAACATACAAAAATCACTTGGATTCCTCTACATCAACAAAAAGAACACCGAAGAGGAAATAACCAAATCAATACCATTTACAGTAGCCCCCAAGAAGATAAAATACTTAGAAATAAATCTTACCAAGGATGTAAAAGACCTATACAAAGAAAACTATAAAACTCTGCTACAAGAAATTCAAAAGGACATACTTCAGTGGAAAAACATACCCTGCTCATGGATAGGAAGACTTAACATAGTAAAAATGTCTATTCTACCAAAAGCCATCTATACATATAACGCACTTCCAATCCAAATACCAATGTCATATTTTAAGGGGATAGAGAAACAAATCACTAATTTCATATGGAAGGGAAAGAATCCCCGGATAAGCAAAGCATTACTGAAAAAGAAGAAGAAAGTGGGAGGCCTCACTCTACCTGATTTCAGAACCTATCATACAGCTACAGTAGTCAAAACAGCCTGGTACTGGTACAACAACAGGCACATAGACCAATGGAACAGAATTGAGAACCCAGATATAAATCCATCCATGTATGAGCAGTTGATATTTGACAAAGGACCAGTGTCAGTCAATTGGGGAAATGATAGTCTTTTTAACAAATGGTGCTGGCATAACTGGATATCCATTTGCAAAAGAATGAAACAGGACCCATACATCACACCATGCACAAAAACTAACTCCAAGTAGATCAAAGACCTAAACATAAAGACTAAAACGATAAAGATCATGGAAGAAAAAATAGGGACAACCCTAGGAGCCCTAATACAGGGCATAAACAGAATACAAAACATTACCAAAATGATCAAGAGAAACCAGATAACTGGGAGCTCCTAAAAATCAAACACCTATGCTCATCTAAAGACTTCACCAAAAGAGTAAAAAGACCACCTACAGACTGGGAAAGAATATTCAGCTATGACATCTCCGACCAGTGCCTGATCTCTAAAATCTACATGATTCTGTCAAAACTCAACCACAAAAAGACAAACAACCCAATCAAGAAGTGGGTAAAGGATATGAACACACATTTCACTAAAGAAGATATTCAGGCAGCCAACAGACACATGAGAAAATGCTCCCGATCATTAGCCATTAGAGAAATGCAAATTAAAACTGCGATGAGATTCCATCTCACACCAACTAAAAAAAAAAACACCAACTAGACTGGCATTAATCCAAAAAACACAAAATAATAAATGTTGGAGAGGCTGCGGAGAGATTGGAACTCTCATACACTGCTGGTGGGATTGTAAAATGGTACAACCACGATAAAGATCAGTGACGAATCTCTGAAACATTTCATAACATGGAGGAATTTGGAAGGCATTATGCCGAGCGAAATGAGTCAGAGGCAAAAGGACAAATATTGTATCAGACCACTATTATAAGATCTTGAGAAATAGAAAAAACTGAGAAGAACACATACTTTTGTGGTTACAAAGGGGGGAGGGAGGGACGGAGGGAGAGGGTTTTTTATTGATCAATTAGTAGATAAGAACTGCTTTGGATGAAGGGAAAGACAACACTCAATACAAGGAAGGTCAGTCTAACTGGACTGGACTAAAAGCAAAGAGGTTTCCAGGATAAAATGAAAGCTTCAAAGGTCAGCGGAACAGGGACTGGGGTCTGGGGAACATGGTTTTATGGGACTTCTAAGTCAACGGGCAAAACAAATCTATCATGAAAACATTCTGCATCCCACTTTGAAATGTGGCGTCTGGGGTCCTAAATGCCAACAAGCGGCCATCTAAGATACATCAATTGGTCTCAACCCACCTGGAGCAAAGGCAAAGGGAGAACACCAAGGTCACACAACAACTAAGAACCCAAGAGACAGAAAGGGCCACATGAACCAGAGACCTACATTATCCTGAGACCAGAAGAACTAGTTGGTGCCCGGCCACAATCGATGTCTGCCCTGTCAGGGAGCACAAGAGACAACTCCTGAGGGAGCAGGAGACCAATGGGATACAGACCCCAAACTTTCATAAAAAGACCATACTTAATGGTATGACTGCGACTAGAGGAATCCCGGAGGCAATGCTCCCCAGACCTTCTGATGGCACAGGACAGGAACCATCCCCGAAGACAACCCATCAGGCATGAAAAGGACTGGTCAGCGGGGGGGAGAGAGACGCTGATGAAGAGTGAGCTAATTAAATCAGGTGGACACTGGAGAGTGTGTTGGCAACTCTTGACTGGAGGGGGGATGGAAAGATAGAGAGAGAGGGAAGACGGCAAAATTGGCACGAAATGAGAGACTGAAAGGGCTGACTCAATAGGGGGAGAGCAAGTGGGAGAAGGGAGTAAGATGTATGTAAACTTACATGTGACAGACTGATTGGAATGGTAAATGTTCACTTGAAGCTTAATAAAAATTAATTAAAAAAAAAAAGTTGTGGGAGGGCCATACCATTGGTTGTTTCTTGAACCAAGAAGAAAGAAGGGCAATGAAAGGAGGTTCACGGTAGTAGTTGACTGATATGGAAAACATGAGACTCATTTATTTTATGGAAAAGAAAAGATAAAACTTCTACAGGGTTCAATTGCTTCAGTCTTGCTAAGTTGTTGTTAGGTGCCATCAAGTCATTTCCAACTCATAGCGATGATATATACCACAAAACGAAGCACTGCCCTGTCCTTCTCTGTGCTTGCAATTGTTGTTATGCTTGAGCCCATTATTGCAGCCACTGTGTCAGTCCATCTCATTGAGAGCCTTCCTCTTTTCTGCTGACCCTGTACTTTACCAAGCACGATGCCCTTCTCTAGGGACTGTTTCCTCCTGACAACATGTCCAAATTATGTAAGATGCAACCTTGCCATCCTTGCTTCTAAGGAGCATTCTGGTTGTACTTCTTCCAAGACAGGTTTATTTGTTCACTCTTTTAGCAGTCCATGGTATATTCAATATTCTCCACCAGCACCACAGTTCAATTCTTCTTCGGTTTTCCTTATTCATTGTTCAGCTTTCTCATGCATATGAAGCAATTGAAAATACCATGGCTTGGGTCAGGCACCTCTTAGTCCTCAAGGTGACATTTTTGCTTTTCAACACTCTAAAGAGGTCCGTTGCAGCAGATTTTCTCAATGCAATGCGTCTTTTGATTTCTTGACTGCTGCTTCCATGAATGTTGATTGTGGATCCAAGTAAAATGAAATCCTTGACTGCTTCAATCTTTTCTTCATTTATCATGATGTTGTTTATTGGTCCAGTTGTGAGGATTTTTGTTTTCTTTATGTTGAGGTGTAATCCACACTGAAGGCTGTGTGGTCTTTGATCTTCATCAATAAGTGGTTCAAGTCCTCTTCAATTTCAGCAAGCAAGGTTGTGTCATCTGCATAAACACAGGTTGTGTTATACTTACCTTAATAAGTCTCCCTCCAATCCTGCAGTCTTAGGATGGCTTTCTCTAAAGTGTTAGATGGATGTGCTGCGAGCATTTGCAGATTCAGAAATATTTCAACAGTATTACATAATTTGGGACACATAGGGTTTCATTTTAATATTTTGTTTGCATTGTATATATTTGATATCCCCAAAATAAAAGTTAAAAACTAGACACTATATATATCTTTCTATATGTGTCTGATATATATATATGTATATATGCTGTCTGATGTTAATAAATGCACATATGTGATTTGGATGGGATCTGCAGTCCTTCTGGGATTGCCTGGCAGAAGGATTCAGTTGCAGTATTGGTAAAATTATAACTCTTTTTATTCTGGATATAACTTGAGAGAAAATAAATGAGAGAGTGAATATTATAGTGTCACAAAACCTGCCATATGAGTTAAATTCAGAAAGAGTTTTCTTCATGGAGAAAATTTTCTTAAAAATGAGAGTGAAATGGCATTATGCAAACTCATAACTCAGACTTGTTATACCTGTGTTTAATATTCATATAATTTGATTTTCAGCCTCTACTCAATGGGGTGATTGATCTTGATTATCAAGGGGAAATTGGGTTACTACTATGTATTGAGATAAGAAACACTGAAATACAAGAGGTGCCTTAGGACATTTCTTAGTAATATAATGTCTTGTTAGTGAAAATTATAGCACCTTGATTCAGATAGATCCGTTAATGTTTCATATGGCCCAAGAATGAAATTTTGGGTTACACCACCGGCAAAGAATCATAACCAGTTGAGGTACATTGTCCTGCTCCATGCTTTCCAACACCAATCTTGGTTCTTAAGAGTAAACTCTCTGTCTTCGATATTTCTGTGTTTAGTTACTGCTGGTTATTTAGTTACTTATTGCTAATATGCTTATATTTCTATATCTTTGCTCAGTAAATTAGACCAATACTTACATTTCTTAAAATAGTTCCAGATCTACATTTATTTTCTCACAGCTTTTTTAATAATTATAAAGTCAGTGTGCCTTTCTTATTGAAAAATGTAGGAAACTTAAATAAGCACTGTTGTAACAATAATATTTGCCATTTATTGGTCCTTAGCATGTTCAGGACTTGAAATTAGCACTTCATTAACATTCTTCAAATCATTAAACACATTAAGCCTGTGAGCCTAGACACAAAAAAATCAAACTTTGAATATTCAGCTAATCGTGTAACTGATGGTGGGATCAGTATTAAAACCAGGTCTTCTGCAAGGTGATCCCAAGTAATAATGGGCTTGTTTAAACCTAGGAAGATAAGGGTAAATTTCAAGGTAGCCACAAAGAAATTTAACAAACCTACTAGTCAAAATAAAGAAGAAAAACATAAAGTCTGAGTAGAAACAAAATCTACAAAAACAAAAGAAATGAAAAGAAAAACCCACAAACAAAATGAATTCAGCACAGGAGAATAAATGGAACAAAGAAAATATCAGCACCACAAAAAAAAAAAAAAAAAAAAAATTCTACAAAATGAGAGCAATAAACTCACACCTATCAATAATTACACTGAAAGTAAATGGCTTAAATACACCCATAAAGAGACAGAGAGTTACAGAATGTATTAACAACAACAACAACAACAACAAAAAAACAGAATTCATCAATGTGCTGTCTACAAGTGACACACCTTAGAAACAAAGACATAAATTTGCTAAGAATCGAAGGATGGAAAAAATATATCAAATAAACAGTTACCAAAAAACAGCAGAAGTGGCAATACTAATCTCAGGTAGAGTAGACTTTAAAACAAAACCCACCATAAAAGACAAAGAAGGGCACTACACAATAATTAAAGGGAGGATTCATCATGAAGATGTAACCATAATAAACATCTATGCACCCAAAGACAGGGATCCAAAATACATAAAACAAACTCTAACAGCACTGAAAAGAGAAATTGACAGTTCCACAATAATAGTAGGAGACTTCAACACACCATTCTGAGTAAAGGACAGAACATCTAAAAAGAAACTCAACAAAGATACAGAAGAGCTAAAGGGTACAATTGGCCAACCAGACCTCACAGACATATGCATAGAACACTTCACCCAACAGCTGCAAAGTACATATTCTTTTCCAATCACATGGAACATTCTCCAGAACTGACTACATCTTAGACCACAGAATAACCCTCAACAAAATTCAAAACATTGAGATAATACAAAGCATCTTTTCTGACCACAATGTCATCAAGGTAGAAATTAATAGCAGGAAGATCAAGGAAAAAAAAAATCACTTACATGGAAACTAAATAACACCCTGCTTAAAGAGCAGTTGGTAATAGAAGAAATCAGAGATGGAATAAAAAAATTCCAAGAATCAAAAGAGAATGAACACACATCATACCAAAACCTTTGAGGCACAGCAAAGGCAGTCCCCAGAGGTCAACTTTATTGCCATAGATGCACACATTGAAAAAGAAGGAACAAAATCAAAACATTAGCTATACAACTAGAACAAATAGAAAGAGAACAGCCAAAAAATCCCACAGCCACCAGAAGAAAGCAAATAATAGAGATCAGATCAGAAATAAATAGAGAACAGAAAAACAAAAGAATCATCGAAACCAAAAGTTGGTTCTTTGAAGGAATCAACAAAATCAACAAATCACTGGCCAAACTGACAAAAGAAAAAACAGGAGAGGGTACAAATAACCCAAATAAGGAATGAAATGGGGGACATTACAACAGACCCAACTGAAATAAAAAGGATCATAACAGAGCATTATGAAAACCTGTACTCCAACAAATTTGAAAACCTAGAGGAAATAGACAAATTCCTGGAAACACACTACTTACCCAAACTAAAACAAAATGATGTTGAAAATCTGAACAGGCCCATAACAAGAGATGAGATTGAAAAGATTAAAAAAAAAAAAAAAAAACTCCCAACAAGAACAGAAAAAACCACTGGCCCAGATGGCTTCACTGGAGAATCCTACCACACATTCAGAGAAGAGCTTACACCAGTGCTACTCAAACTAGTTCAGAACATAGAAAAGGAAGGGATACTTCTGAATTCATTCTATGAAGCCACCATAACTCTGACACCAAAACCAGGCAAAGACAGGCAAAGACACCATGAAAAAAGAAAACTACAGACCAATATCTCATGAATATAGATGTAAAAATTCTCAGCAAAATTCTAGCCAATAGAATTCTGCATCGTATCAAATACTAATAATACACCAGGACCAAGTAGGATTCATACTAGGTGTACAAGGATGGTTCAACATTAGAAAATCAATCAGCCTAATCCACCACATAAATAAAAGAGAAGAATAACATGATCATTTCATTTGATGCAGAAAAGGCATTAGACAAATTCCAACACCCATTCCTGATAAAAACACTCAATAAGATAGGTATAGAAGGGAAATTTCTGAACATAATAAAGGGCATCTATTCAAAACCAATGGCCAACCTCATTCTTTATGGAGAGGCTGAACACATTCCCCTTGAGAGCAGGAAAGAGACAAGGGTGCCCTTTATCACCACTCTTATTTATCATTGTGCTAGCTAGAGCAGTAAGACAAGAAAAAGAAATAAAGGGCATCCAAATTGGTAAAGAAGAAGTTAAACTGTCCCTATTTGCAGATGACATGATACTATACATAGAAATCTGAAAAGACTCCACAAGAAAACTACTGGAACTAATAGAAAGATTCAGCAGAGTAGCAGGATACAAGATAAACATAAAAAAATCAGTTGAATTCCTACACACCAATAAAGAGAACAATGAAAAGGAAATCAGGAAAGCAATACCATTTATAATAACTCCTAAAAATATACAATATTTAGGAATAAATCTAACCAGGGATGCAAAAGACCTATACAAAGAAAATTATAAAACACTACTTCAAGAAACCAAAAGAGATTTGCTTAAATGGAAAATTATACCATCCTGATGGATAGGTAGACTCAATAATGTGCAAATGATGATTCCACCCATGCAATCTACAAATACAATGCAATCCCAATCCAAAATACCAACAACATTCTTTAGAGAGATGGAAAAACTAATCACTAACTTTATATGGAAAGGGATGAGGCCCTGGATAAGTAAAGCACTATCAAAGAAGAATAAAATAGGAGGACTCACACTTCCTGACTTCAGAACCTACTATACAGCTACAGTAGTCAAAACAGCCTGGTACTGGTACAAGGACACATACATTGACTAATGGAACAGAATTGAGAACCCAGATGTAAATCCATCCACCTACAATCCCCTGATCTTCGACAAGGGCTCAAAGTCCATCAAATGTGGAAAAGACAGTCTTTTTAACAATGGTTCTGGAAAAACTGGATGTCCATCTGCAAAAAAAAAAAAAAAAAAATGAAACAGGACACATACCTCACACCATACACAAAAGATAATTAAAAATGGATCAAAGGCTAAATATAAACCCAAAACCTATAAAGACCATAGACAAAAAAATAGGATCAACTCTAGAGACTCTAATACATGGCATTAACAGGATACAAACCATAACCGCATGCAAACTCCAGAAGATAAGCTAGATAACTGGGATCTTCTAAAAATTAAACACTTATGCCCATCAAAAGACTTCATCAAAAGAGTAAAAAGAGGAACTACAGGCTGGGAAAAAAAATTTGGCTATTACAAATCAGGCAGAGGTCTAATCTCTAAAATCTACAGGAAAATCCAACACCTCTAAAGCAAAAAGATAAAGAATCCAATTAAAAAATGGGCAAAGGAAATGAACAGACACCTCATCAAAGATGACACTCAAGGGGCTAACAGACACATGAGGAAATGCTCACAATCACTAGCCCTTAAAAAGAACTGCAAATCAAAACCACAATGAGATACCATCATTACTGACATGAATCAAAAAACCAGAAAATAACAAATGTGGGAGGGGTTGCAGGGAGTTTGCCACTCTGTGCACTGCTGGTGAGAATGCAAAATGGTACAACTGTTTTGGAAAATGATATGGTGATTCCTTAGAAAGCTAGAAATAGAAATACCATATGATCGACCAATCCCACTCCTAGTGAAATATATCCTAGAATATATCCTAGAGAAATAAGAGCTGTCACATGAATAGACATATGCACACCCATGTTCATTGCAGCATTGCTCACAATAGTAAAAAGATGGAAACAACCTAGGTGCCCATCAACAGACGATTGGATAAACAAACTATGGTACATACACACAATAGAATACTGTGCAACGATGAAGAACAATGATGAATCTGTGAAGAATCTCACAGCACGGATGAATCTGGAGGGCACTGTGCTGAGTGAAATAAGTAATCAAAAAAGGACAAATATTGTATAAGAGCACTAATATAAAAACTCATGGAAAGATTTACACACAAAAAGAATCTTTTTTCATTGTGCTTTAGACGAAAGTTTACTGCTCAAGCTAATTTCTCATACAAAAATTTATACACTTATTGTTATGTGACCCTAGTTGCAATCCTTATAATGTGACAGCACACTCCTCCTTTCCACCCCAGGTTTCCCCTGTCCATTCAACCAGCTACTATCCCTTTCTGCCTTCTCATCCTGCCTCTGGACAGGAGCTGCCATTTAGTCTCATGTATACACTTGAATTAAGAATCACACTCTCTTACAGTATTATTTTATGTTTTATAAAAAAAAAAAAAATAGTCCAGTCTAATCTTTGTTTGAAGAGTTGGCTTCAGGAAGAGTTTTATTTCTAGGTTAACGGAGAGTCTGGGGGCCATGTCTTCTGGCGTTCCTGTAGTCTCAGCCAGACCATTAAGTCTGGCCTTTTTACGTGGAATCGAGTTCTGCTCTACACTTTTCTCCTGCTCCCTCAGGGACTCCCTGTTGTGTTCCCTGTCGGGGTGGTCATTGGTGGTAGGCACGCATCATCTAGTTCTTCTGGTCTCAGGCTGATGGAGTTTCCGGTTTATTTCTGCAGCCCTTTTGTCTCTTTGGCTAATGTTTCCCTTGTGTCTTGGTGTTCTTCATCTCCTTTGCTCCAGGTGGATTGGGACCCATTGATTTATCTTAGATGGCCCCTGGCAAGCTTTTAAGACCCCAGACCCCACTCACCAAAGTGGAATGCAGAACATTTTCTTAATAAACTTTGTTATGCCAATTGACCTAGATGTCCCCTGAAACCATGGTCCCCAGACCCACATCCCTGATACTCTGTCCCTTAAAGTGTTTGGTTGTATTCAGGAAACTTCTTAGCTTTTGGTTTAGTCCAGTTGTGCTTACTTTCCCTGTGTTGTGTGCTGTCCTTCCCTTCATCTAAAATAATTCTCGTCCACTATCTAGTTTTTTTTTTTTTTACCCTGTCTGTCTCTTTATTGATGCATTTAGTCCATTTACATTCAGTGTAATTATTGATAGGCATGTGTTTAGTTTGACGTATCCTTTTTTGTATGTGTGTTGTTGACAGTTTCTTTGTTCCACTTATTTTTCTGTCGGAGTCATTTTTCTTTATGTAGTTTCTTTTTATCTTTTTCATGGTTGTTGACTTTGTATTTGCTGAGTCTTTATATTTTTCTTGTTTTATTTTGTTGTGTAGGATTGTTAGTTTTCTTTGTGGTTACTGTCAAGGATTGAATTGTGTCCCCAAAAAATATCTGTCAGCTTGGCCAGGTCATGATTCCCACTACTTCCCTATATGTTGTAAATCCTATCACTATGATGTAATGAGATGAATTAGTGGCAGTTATGGATGAGATCTACAAGATTGGATAGTGTCTTAAGCCAATCTCTTTTGAGATACAAATGAGAGAAGTGAGCAGAGAGACAGGGGGACCTCATACCACCAAGAAAGAAGTGCCAGGAGCAGAGAACATCCTTTGGACCTGAGGGTCCTGCTCTGAGATGCTCCCAGACCAAGGGAAGACTGATGTATCACAAGGAAACTTCCTCCAGAGCTGACAGAGAAAGAAAGCCTTCCATTGGAGCTGGCACCCTGAATTTGGACTTCTAGCCTACAGGACTATGAGAGAATAAAATTCCCTTTGCTAAAGCCATCAACTTATGTAATTTCTGTTATAACAGCACTAGATGACTAACAGCAAAAAAAAAAAAAAAAAAAAAACTGCCTTTGAGTCGATTCCAACTCATAGTGACCCTGTAGGACAGAGTAGAACTGCCCTGTAGAGTTTCCAAGCAGCACCTGGTGGATTCAAACTGCTGACCTTTTGGTTAGCATCTGTAGCACTTAACCGCTGTGCCACCAGAGTTTCCATGACTAACACAGTTACGTTAATATTTACCACTATTTTTCTAAGTTTAAACCAATCTTTTATTTCTTTATATGGCCTTGACTTCCTCTCCATATGCAAGCTCTATGACTAAATTATTTAGTCCCTCTTTTTTGTCTTAATGCTGTCATCCTTTACATACTGATGTGTCTGTTTCCCTATTTTCAGTGTGTTCACTTTGATTTATTTTTGTGACTTCCCTTTCTGGGTTGTCCTGTGTTCTAGTTGTAGGTTGTTATCTGATGTTATTGATTTTCTAATCCAGGGACTCCCTTTAGCATTTCTTGTAGTTTTTGTTTGGTTTTTACAAATTCCCTTAATTTCTGTTTATCTAGAAATGCCTTAATTTCACCATCATATTTAAGAGACAGTTTTGCTGGATATATAATTCTTCGTTGGCAATTTTTTTCCCTCAAGGCTTTATATGTGTTATCCCATTGCCTTCTTGCCTGCATGGTTTCTGCTGAGTAGTCAGAGTTCAGTCTTATTGACTCTCCTTTGTAGAAGACTTTTCATTTATCCCTAGCCACTCTTAAAATTATCACTTTATGTTTGGTTTTGGCAAGTTTAATTATAATAAGTCTTGGTTACTTTCTTTTGGGAGCTACCCTATGTGGGATTCAATGAGCTTCTTGGATATGTATCTTTTCATCTTTCATGATATCAGGGAAGGTTTCTTCCAGTAACTCTTCAACAATTCTTTCTGTATTTTCTGTTATCACTGTTCTGGTACTCCAATTACTCGTAAGTTATTCCTCTTGATAAAGTCCCACGTAATTCTTATAGAGTTTATTTTTTTAACTCTTGTATCTGATTTTTCCTCAAATAAATTGGCGTCAAGTGCTTTATCTTCAATCTCACTAATTCTGACTTCCATTACTTCAATTCTGCTGTTTCGACTTTCTACTGGGTTGTCTAATTCTGAAATTTTATTGTTATTCTTTTGGATTTTTGTTTGCTGTCTATGGATTCTTGCAACCCATTGAATTTGTCATTGTGCTCTTGTATAACCTTCTTAAGTTCCTCTGCTGCTTTGTCTGTGTGTTCCTTGGCTTGGTCTGCATTTTGCGTGATCTCCTTCTTGATCTATTGAAGAGCTCTGTTTATTAATCTTTTGAATTCTACCTCCAGTAATTCCAAGACCTTCTCCTCCTCTGGGAGGTTTGTAGGTTGCTTGCTGAAGCCATCATGGCCTGCCTCTCCATGGTATTTGATATTGACTGTTTGTCTCTGAGCCATCAATAAGTTATTACATTTATTTATTTTGTGTTTGCTTACTGTGTCCTTGCTTCTTGTTTTGTTTTGAGCTATTTTGATTATTGGTGTCTTTGAAGATCTCACATTCTGTTCCACCAGGTGGTTACAGCTGTTACTAGGTATGTGAGCCCAAGAGTCTGTTTACTTCTCTTGTGTGGATTTGACTCAGGCGTCCAGGTTGTTGGTTACCGATTGTGTGGTGTTGGCTCTCACCTACAGTCCTAGATGAGTAGGGTTTCACAGGGGTGATTAGAGTAGGCACAGGTATCTGGCTCCAGTAGGGGGTTATGTGCTTAGCAAGGTAGGGGGGCTAACAGCTGCCCTTGAATGCTTGGGTGAAAGGTGTGTCCCTGTTACCTAGAGAGCCTAGGCGGGTGGGTTTTGCAACCAGACTTTGGGCAAAATGACTTTGGCTGTAAGGACTTGGAGGCACCACTTATTCTCGGGCCCCTGTCACAAGTGGCTAAGTGGTGTGGGTGGAGCCACTGGTCCTCAGGCCCCTGATGTGGGTAGGTGAGGACCCTGCTTAATGGGCAGGGCAGTGTCAAATGTCACAAATCTGCCAGTCCCCCTTAGCTGTTGCAGTTGAAAATAGGCTTCAGGGATATACCCTGTTGTACTGTGCTAATAAGAGGCTATATTGTTGAAATGGGCCCATGCAGGTCTAGGCAGGGGTGAAAGGCATTCAAAGTCCATGGACACCTTATGTCTGTGCCTGGGCAAAGGGGCTGTGCATTCCCTGAGTTTCTGGCTTAGGGGAGCTGGCAAATTGTATTTTCCTGCTTGTTAATTTGTTTCCTCTCCAAAGCTGGGAGAATGACTCAGAGCACGTGAAGGGCCCTACTTCTGGCCCAGGAAGCATGGCAATTGCTGAACCTGGACCGGGACTGGAGCAGAGCAGGGAGAGGGCAAGTAAAGGGGAAGGAGTTACTTCCCAGAGGGGGGAAGGTTTTGTTTTACCTTTTGTGGTAAGTTAGATACTTGTGCTTAATTTTCACAGATTCAGCACCACTTCTCCCTGGAAAAAACAATCTTTGATTGTTACGAGGGAAAGGAGCGGTGTGGATGGAAAAACACTAAATAGACAATAGATAGGTAGTAACTTTGGTGAAGGGTAAGACAGTGTACAATACTGGGAAACCCAGTACAACTTGTACAAGCCAAGGTCATGGAAGCTCCATAGACACATCCAAACTCCCTGAGGGACTGAATTACTGGGCCTGAGGGCTGTGGGGACCTTGGTCTCAGGGAACATTTAGTTCAATTGGCATAACATAATTTTTAAAGAAAATGTTCTACATTCTACTTCAGTGAGTAGCATCTGGGGTCTTAAAAGCCTGTAAGTGGCCATCTAAGATACTCCACTGGTCTCACCCCTTTGGGAGCAAGGGAGAATGAAGAAAACTAAAGATGCAAGCGTAAGAACAGCCCAAGGACTAACGGACCACATCTACCATGGCCTCCACCAGACTGAGCCCAGCACAACTAGATGGTGCCCTCCTACCACCTCTGACTGCTCTGACAGGGATCACAATAGAGGGTCCTGGACAGAGATGAAGAAAAACGTAATACAAAATTCTAACTTACAAAAAAAGACCAGACTTATTGTCCTGACAGAGACTGGAGAAAGCCTGGGAGTATGGCCCCCAAACACTCTTTTAGCTCAGTAATGAAGTCACTCCCAAGGTTTACCCTTCAGCCAAAGATTAGACAGGCCCATGAAACAAAATGAGACTAAAGGGACACATCAGCCCAGGGACAAGGTCTAGAAGGCAGGAGGGAACAGGAAAGCTGCAAATAGAGAACTCAAGGTCAAGAAGGATGGGTGTTGACATGTTGTGGGTTTGTTAACCAATGTTATAAAATAATATGTGTACTAACTGTTTAATGAGAAGCTAGTTTGTCCTGTAAACCTTCATCTAAAATACAATTTAAAAAAATTTCTTAAAAGAAAAAACAACTAAGTCCTTCTGATCCAAGGCCTGTGTGCTAAACCTCTGAACTCTATACCCTCTGAATGAAATCTAAAAGAGAAAAAGAAATATGAGTTATTATCCAACCAATGAGAGGAAACATTTTAGCCTCTTATGTGTTCTATTATGCTCATTTTTTCTGTGCAAAAAAAGGGGGTAGTCATAGTGTAACCTGTTTTTCACACATGTTATATTACATTATATGAATGTGCCTTAATTTATATAATTATTATCCCTTTGGGGAATTTTTTTTTTTTAATTTTCTATAATAATAAAAAAATGCTGAATGACTTTAATTCTGTCTAAATTCATACGTATTTATACATATTACCTTGGAATGAATTACTGGAAGTGGTACTACTTCATCAACAGATACATACATTATATATTGTTGCCAACTTGAAATATTATACCATTGTACCCTTTTACTATTGTTTCACTAGTCTTTTTTTTTTTCTCCTAACCTGAGGCCTGGATTTGATCCACTAAACATTCTCATCACTCTTTTATTAAACACAATTCAGTGCAAGAGTATATGCAGAGAATTGTGAGATGTTGGAGATACAGACGGTACCTCTTTATAATTTTTTTCTTATGGCTAGCATGTATAATAAAGGAATGAGAATTTTGCATCTAATTTGAGTAGTGTACGGTAGGATCAAAGGCATAAAAGGAATGTTTGAAATTTTGTTCCCTCTTAGCTTTTATACCTACCCTAATCTCCACATTGATTCATGAAATTTTTGTCATCTTTTCCTTCTTTCAGGTCTGTGTTGGGCCCAAGTAAAGCCCGGGTTGCTCTTGACAGTAGCTATCCCCAGGTAAAGCAGATTTTTCTGGTATCCTTCATTAAATAAAAGTAGTATCTGGAAGTAGCATAAAGCCTTTCATCCTTGAGTCTTAAATTACTTTACAAACATCAGTCCTTTCAGAACTGCAAGGCACATATTACAGAATCACTGACTTGCAGAGTCTTAAGAGATGAATGCTACTCAGAAAACATCTAGTTCAACTTCTTGATTGCAAAGATAAGGAAACTAATGGCCAGTGAGGCAAAATGACTTGCCCAACCTGTCCTTCTTATAATCTTGGATTAAGAATGAGAAAGCAAATATATCAATCCATAGCAAGTATTTTTATTTTAACTATAAATTAATTTTATATGTCACTTGTTGTTTTGAGGGTAAGTTGACTCTGTATTTAGAGGCAGATTTAGGGAATTGGGGCTGGGGTTTATATAATAGGGGCAATTTGGTTTGGACAATAAGGGCCAGTGCTCCTAGGGTGGTTCAAATTTAAGAGTCCATATATCAGAACAAATGGAAATTAACTTCATTTTCTTCCTAATGACACAATGGTAGAGATAGTTTGCTCAGAAATCTCTTTTGATCAGATCTGACATCCTCTCCTCTTATTCTCAAATTGATATTCAAACACCCGTTCTTTCCTTTTCTTCTTTTTTCCCTCACCCATGCAATGTCATTGAACATTTAAAGTATTTATTTAAGAAGAAGAACAGAGAAATGTGGAAAAACATGGACTAGAACATCTAAAGAAAACAGTTGTGGCAAGTGGTTAGGGAATGATGGAAAACTGTACATTTCTTAAGATTAGGAAAACATGACTACTATTGAAAGTACAACCTTTAATTAACCTTTAATTAATTTATGCAAATCACCTTGACATCTTCAGAGCTAAGTAATGTGTGGATCCTGACATACAGGTACTAATGATCTCTCAGGAAAAATGGTCCCACTAAAGACAGAGCATATTAAGTGCCAAAATCACATAATAGAGTACTACAGTATTGGTGGAGTTGGGCAGCTGGAGATTAAGATTACAGCTATTTGGAACAAATGAGACAGGGATTTGTAAGTGGTGCAAACAATTAAGTACTAAAATACTAGTCAAAAGGTTGGAGGTTCAAACCCGCCTAGAGACACCTTGGAAGACAGGCCTGGTAATTTGCTTCTGAAAGATCGCAGCCTTGAAAACCCTATGGGGGCAGTTCTACTTTGCACTCATGGGGTTGCCATGAGTTGGAATCAACTTGACAGCAACTAACAGGAACAACTAGGAAGATAGCCAGGAAGAAATGGTGATACTGAACTTCAGTCATCTCCCTCCACTGCAAAGATGTAGATAAACAAAAGGAAATGCCAAAGAAAAGTAATAGAATAATGAGGGAATCATGTATCTAATTTAGAGAGACGATTAATGGAACTAAGTGTGTGAAAAGGAGCCCTGGTTGCACAGTGGTTATATGTTCAGCTGCTAACCAAAAAGTCAATGGCTAGAACCCACCAGCTGCTCAGTGAGAGAAAGATGTGTCAGTCTGCTTCTGTAAAGATTGAAACCAAAAACCCATTACCACTGAGGCAGTTCCAACTCATAAGGACCCCATTGGGCAGAGCAGAACTGCTTTATAGGGTTTCCAAGGAGCAGATGGTAGATTTGAACTGCTGATCTTTTGGTTAGCAGCTGAGCTTTTAACCACTTCACCACCAGGGAGCCATGAAGATTACAACCTTGGAAACCCTATGGGGCAGCTCTACTCTGTCCTATAGGGTCTGTATGAGTCAGGATCAACTCAATGACAGTAAGTTTTAAGTATATGAAATACATCTGAGCAACAGTATGTAAACTGCTTGAGAGCAACATAAGCATATTTGAAACATTGTGGAGGTATGGGTTGAGAAAACAAGAGTAAGTAAAGGGATAATGAGTTACAGAGATGGACACACACTGAGATGATTGAGGAAGGAGGACAAAGGATTCCCTAAGGTGACAGGAGAAGCCTCTAAAACCAAATAAATCAGCTTGTGTAGAACGTCACAGAAGTCACTGTAAAAAAAGATATTTAAATTGAAGGAAACAACAAAATGGTTTTTCTTTTTAACTTTTTGGGAAGCCTTTCTATATTCTCTGTGTGTGTATGTTTCCAAAAACTTAATTACACTGAGAAAGACTACAAAAATGGTGAATAGTGATGATGAGCTAGGAACCTGAAGAAGAGTTAAAATAACTCAATAAATTATGCATCTGAATATCCATGGGTAACCGTTTTAAATAACTGGTTAATAGGATACCTTTCTCTGGAAATTATAACATGTCAGAGCTATAATTGCTTTTGAGTAAAATAAATCAAACCACTTGTGATACAGATGAGAAAGCTTAACTCCACAGAGGTTGAGTTGACAGTGCCAGGTCATGGGTAAAATAGCCTGTCTCAAATTTCTCTCCTCAGCTCAAAAAAAAAAAAAAAAATGAATGCGTTACATAATCTCATATTCAGCTACCCTAGTGGATATCTGTAAATAGAAAAGGCTCCTTCAATTTCCCATACCCCAAGTCTAATTCATTATCTTTCTAACTTTTAATTTTGATGATACATACTATTCCCCTAGTCTTATAAGGGAGAACGCTATCAGTTCTGCTTGGCTCTGCCCTCTCATGTATACTGTTAATTATGCTAGCTTGAAACTTTGAAGGCCAGAGGAAATGGCAGAATTTAGAGTTTCCTTACTCCATAAGGAGAAGCATTGTACCCACATATCTATTTCAGATACTGGTTTTGGATGAGATAAACAAATCTCCTTCCAAAAAGGAAGAGATGGGGAACACTTCCTCATGTGGTCACACAGAAATAATCTGGCTGAAAACTTGATTTTATCCAGAGTGCTGCACAAATACAGTGGAGTCTGATTGGCTCATAAGTTAATGGTGAAGTATTTATCTGCAAAATTATATTTGATGGAAACTATATTTTTTCACTCATATTGCTTGATATAATATATATTATTTGAGAGGGAGTACTTAATGTAGAATATGAAGAAGAATTTGCTCAAAGATTATAATAATTCATTGGCATCCCCCCAACGTGTTTGACAGTTTGTCATACTGTGGGGGCTTGGGCGTTGTTGTGAAGCTGGAAGCTATGCCACTGGTATTCAAATAACAGCAGGGTGACCCATAGCAGGCAGGTTTTAACTGAGTTTCCAGACTAAGACAAATTAGGAAAAAGGACCTAGCAGTCTACTGCTGAAAAGAACTAGCCAGTGAAAACCTTATGAATAGCAGCAGAACATTGTCTGATATAGTGCCGAAAGATGAGCCCCTAAGGTTGGGAGACACTCAGAAGATGAGCGTCTTTCCTCAAAGTAGAGTAAACTTTAATGGTATGGATGGAGTTAAGCTTTCAGGACCATCATTTGCTGATGTGGCACGACTCGAAATGAGAAGAAACAGCTGCAAACATTCATTAATAACTGGAACGTTAAACGCACGAAGTATGAATCTAGGAAAATTGGAAATTGTCAAAAATGAAATGAAACCAATAAACATCAATATCTTAGTAATTAGTGAGATGAAATGGACTAGTATTGAATCAGACAATCATACGGTCTATTATGTCAGGAATGACAACTTGAAGAGGAATGGCCTTCATTGTCAAAAAGAACATTTCAAGATCTACCCTGAAGTACAATGCTGTCAGTGATAGGATAATATCCATATGCCTATGAGGATGACTGGTTAATAGACTATTATTCAAATATACATTGCACCAACCACTAAGGTCAAAGATGAGGAAACTGAAGATTTTTACCAACATCTACAGCCTGAAATTGATCAAACATGTAATCAGCGTGCATTGATAATTACTGGTGATTGAAACGCAAAAGCTGGAAACTAAGAAGGATAGATAGTTAGAAAATATGGCCTTGGTGATAGAAATGATGCTGGAGATTGAATGATAGAATTTTGCAAGACCAATGATTTCTTCATTGCAAATACATTTTTTCAACAACAGAAATGGCGACTATACATGTGGCCCTCACCTGATGAAATACACAGGAATGGAATTGACTACATCTGTGGAAAGAGACAATGGAAAAGCTCAATATCGTCAGACAGAACAAGGCCAGGGGCCAGCTGTGGAACAGAACATCAATTGCTCATATGCAAGTTACACTGAAGCTGAAGAAAATTAGAAAAAGTCCACAAAAGCCAAAGTATGACCTTGGATATATTCACCTGAATTTAGAGAACATCTCAGAGTAGATTTGAAGCACTGAACACTAATGACTGAAGATCACAAGAGTTGTGGGATGACATCAAGGACATCCTACGTGAAGAAAGTAAGAGATCATTAAAAAGACAGTAAAGAAGAAAAAAACAAAATGGATATCAGAAGAGACTCTGAAACTTGCTCTTGAATGTTGAGTAGCTAAAGTGAATGGAATAAAAGGTGAAGTAAAAGAGCTGAACCTAAGATTTCAAAGGGTGGCTTGAGAAAACAAAGTAAAGTATTATAAAGAAATGTGCAAAGAGCTGGAGATAGAAAACCAAAAGGTAAGAATATATTTGGCATTTCTCAAGCTGAAAAAAACTGAAGAAAAAATTCAAGCCTCAAGCTGCAATAGTGAGGTATTCTATGGGCAAAATACTGAATGACTCAGGAAGCATCAAAAGAAGATGGAAAGAATACACAGAGTAACTGTACCAAAAAGAACTGATTGACATTGAACCATTTCAGAAAGCAGCATATGTTGAAGAACCAGTGGTACTGAAGGAAGAAATCCAAGATGCACTGAAGACATTAGTGAAAAACAAGGATCCAGGAATTGACAGAATATCAAATGAGATGCTTCAACAAATGGATGCAGCGCTGGAAGTGCTTGTTCATTTTGACAAGAAATTTGAAAGACAGCTATGTAGCCAACCAACAGGAAGAGATCCATATTTACGCCTATTCCAAAGAAAGGTCATCCAACCAAATGCAGAAATTATCAAACAATATCATTAATATCACACACAAGTAATATTTTGTCAAAGGTCATTCAAAAGAAGCTGCAGCAGTATATCAACAGGGAACTGCTGGAAATTCAATCTGGATTCAGTAGAGGGCATGAAACAAGGGATATCATTGCAGATGTCAGGTGGATCTTCACTGAAAGTAGAGAATACCAGAAAGATGTTTACCTGTCTTTTATTGACTATGCAAAGGCATTTGACAGTGTGGATTATAACAAATTATGTATAACATTTCAAAGAATGGAATTTCAGGGTTTGATACTTAATTGTGCTCATGAGGAACTGGTACATAGATCAAAAAGTAGTCATTTGAACAGAACAAAGGGATATTGCCTGGTTTAAAGGCAGGAAAGATGTGTGTCAGGGTCGTATCCTTTCACCATACTTATTCAATCTGTATGCTGAGCAAATAATCCAAGAAACTGGACTCTATGAAGAAGAATGGGGCATCAGGATTAGAGGAAGACTCCTTAACAACCTGTAATATGCAGATGACACAACTTTGCTTGCTGAAAGTGGAGAGGACTTGAATCACTTATTGACGAAGATCAAAGACTACAGCCTTCAATATGGATTACACCTCAAATAAAGAAAACAAAAGTCCTCACAACTGGACCAACAAGCAATATCCTGACAAATGGAGAGAAGATTGAGATTGTCAAGGATTTCTTTTTACTTGGATCCACAATCAACACCCGTGTAAGCAACAGTCAAGAAATCAAATGACACATTGCATTGGGCAAATCTGCTCTAAAAGACCTCTTTATAGTTTTCAAAAGCAAAGATGTCACTCTAAAGACTAAGATGAACCTGACCCAAGCCATGGTGTTTTCAATTGTCTTGTATACATGGACAATGAATAAGGAAGACCAAAGAAGAATTGATGACTTTGAGTTGTGTTGTTGGTGAAGAACATTGAACATATCATGGACTGCCAAAAGAAAGAATAATTCTTGGAGGAAGTACAGCCAGAATGCTCCTTAGAAGTGAGGATAAAAAGCCTTCAACTCACATACTTTGGGCATGTTATCGGGGGCACCAGTCCCTGGAGAAGGACATCACGGTTGGTAAAGTGGACGGTCAGTGAAAAAGAGGAAGACACTCAACAAATGGATTGACACAGTGGCTGCAACAATGGGCTGAAGCATAACAACAATTGTGAGGATTGCAAAAGACCGGGAATGTTTTGTTGTGTTGCACATAATGGTCACTATCAATGGCGACCAACTCAATGGAACCTAACAACAACAACAACACTGGCATCGAACTGTTAGATTTTGATCTAGAAAATTCCAAAAATATGTCATAAATTCAATTCTTGAAAATACGTAGAAACTGAAATAAATATTTTTCTTAAATAATATTTTTAAAACCAAACAAATTCAATATTTCCTATAAATAGTTGATTCAGTAAAAAAGAATTATTTCAACTACTTTTGACCAATATTATTTTAACACCCACTATGCGATGGCACTGAGTGAGACCATGAGGACACAAAGTTGAACAAGAAACAATTCCTTCCTTTGAGATACTCTTGAGAAAGGCAGAGAAAAATGTACATAGGTAATTTAAAAGCTAATTATATTTCAATAATCATTAAATAAAATAATGCAGAAGCACTGAGGAGGATTACTAACCACATAGAGGAAGCTCTTTGTGTAGAATACAAATTTGAATTGTTGCTTAAAGGAAACCTAGGGTTCATCAGGTAGAACATGGTGTAGACAGTCAAGCAAGATGAACTGTGTGCTGAAGCACATTGGTGAAAAGACACGGCATATTGGGGAAGTCCAGAAATTCACGGTAGTTAGAGAAGAGGGCAAGTGCGGGACAACTCTGTAGAACGAGGACAAAACATAGGTTAGGATGGTATGGGTTGCTTTTCAAAGGAGTTTGGACAATGAAGAGCTATCAAAAGTGCTTATTCAGAATATTATAATCAATACAAATCTGATTTAAATATATTTTTATGATAAGCAAGTATATACAAAATGTATTATAAGATGATCAGCTCAAAATATTTGTTTTAACAACTATTTTTATACTTTGAGTTGTTTAAGCAAAAATTAAAACCTGTACAACCAAACATGTCAAGTCTTATTTCTTGCTAAAATATTTTTCCGTGTAAAATATAGCCTTTCATATGATGACTAGCAAAGTTGCTTTTTTCCTTTAAGGAAGGAAAGAGGTGTACTCTTATATGCTTCATGTATCTCCCTATCTCTTGAAAAATAATACATGGTGTTAAACATCTTCTGCTACTTCAACCTGAGCATTTAGCCTTTGACTTATTTTATGCAACTGGCTTCCTTGTAGGACTTCATTACAAGGAAGAGTAAAAAAGAAAAAAAAAAAAAAGAGATGATCTCTCAGTTTCTTTTCAACTAAATAGTTTTTATAACTATTGTGGCTACAAGAAAGATTTTGAGTCAAACTAAAAAAATAAAAACTTTCCTTTCTTGAACACAAATATAAAAGACTCTAAAAAACATCTTTTTAAGTGGGAAGGTAAAACTCACATGTTGTTGTTGTTGTGTGCTGTCAGTCGATTCCAACTCATAATGACCCTATAAGACACAGTAGAACCGCCCCATAAGGTTTTTAACTGCTGGCTTTTTGGTTAGCCTGAGCTCTTAACCACTTCAGCACCAGGGCTCCAGAACTTACATGTTGAATGCTGCTATGTGATGGAAATAAGTTACAAGCACATAATGGGTAAGATACAATTATACACATTTTAGAGACGAAGAAAATTAGGCTCAGAGAGTTCAAGTCATAGCATTTGTGAATGTTGAGTTTGGGAATTAAACTCAATCTGTATGACTCTAAATTCCATGCTCTCTTATCGTACTTAATAATTCACCAGTGAAACACCATCCATGGGGTATAATTAATCCAATGTATTTATGGTCCACATAGATCCTTGAATCATTTGATTTTTACTAGCATTTATTAAAATCCTCCAATATACCATGTGCTGTTCAAGATAAAAATACGATTTAGTCTTTCCCCTCCAGATATTCACAATCTAGCAAGAAAAATGGACCAGTGACAGAGATATATTATGAGTGAACAGAGATTGAAAATGCAGAGCCAGAAGAAGGAAGAAATGATCAGAAACGTTATGAACTCAGAATTAAAACTTAGTTCCCTAGCAAATTTAACCTCTCAAACTACTGGAAATCTTTAAATAGGACTGTTCAAACCCTAGTTGTACAGTGGTTAAGAGGTCAGGCTGCTAACCAAAGGATTGGCAGTTTGAATTCACAGCCTCTTTTTTAAACCCTATGGGGCAGTTCTACTCTGTCGTATAGAGTTGCTATGAGTCAGAGTTGACTTGACTCCAATGGGTTTGTTCTTTTGGTTAGTCATTCTGAAAGGAGCCCTGGTGCGGTAAAAGTTAGCACTCAGCTGCTATCCAAAAAGTCGGTGGTTTGAACCCCCCCCAGAGGTTCTGTGGGAAAAAGATCTGGCGATTTGCTTTCCTAAAGATTATAGCCTAGAAAATCCTATGGGGCAGTCTACTCTGTCACATGGGGTAGCTGTGAATTGGAGTCTGCTTGACAGCACACAATAACAAAAACAATCATTCTGAACAAACCCTGAGGCAGGAAGAAGGTGAAAGTGTCCCTTAGTGAATGTTTCTGAGCATGGAGAAATGAAGAGAAGTCAAGTGGCATCGTATTAGGTTGGTAGCTTAGGTCTTCAACAAAATCCATCAGAAGAGAAGAGTGAAGTACAGTAACCTGCACTGATTTGGGTGGCCTACTTCTGTTGGTAAGGTTTACGGCCCCAAATAATTCCTCCAGTTAATATTGCCCCAAATTAAGGAAAAAGCCAGAATAGGACAACTGCAGAGAATAAAATTAAAAAGTCATTTTTTTCCCAAAAAGTGGTATGTCAGCCTCAACGTGATCACTAAAATAGATGCAGGCTAAACAGATGGAGGGAAGTAAATGGAAATCTGTCAACTGTGAAATTGCCAGACTTTATCCAAAATATAGTAGCCTTAGGACTGTAAATTGCTACCTACTACTGACTGAAAGAAGAATGATCTTAAAAAAAAACAGTCACTCACTTCTTGCCTAGCCTTGGTTTCATCCAATACTGCCTCCATAGCCGAGGAGCCTGAGGAAATTTAACAGTGGAAATAAAACATGCCATCAATATAAGTTATGTCTTAAGATTAGGAGATAAACTAAAGACCATTAAATAAAAAATGGCCCAGTGAGGTGAGATTGCTCTAAAACACTGTTTTATATTCCTGTCATAGTAGGTGGATGTAGATTTCTTCATTAAAAAAAAAGAAAGAAACTTTAATATGATTAAGTCCCTCCCCTTCCCATTAAAGAACTTCTTCAGCTATTTTTAGTCCTCAGGTGATGGCGGTGGGAGGGGCAGTCTCAGCTGAGAAGCTGTTTTCTTCTAGTAGTAAGGTAGAGACATATGTGGAACCCTTACTTACAGGGCTCACATTAGAAGGTTTTCCAGCTGTAGGATTTCAGAAGAATTTTACCAATTCATACAACTCAAAAAAGCAGCAGCTTTCTGAGCCAGGAGATAAAAAAGTTTAGTGGGCTTTTGGTTTCATCAAGGACCTCTCAGCACAGATGTCATTCTGCAGAATGTGAAAGACAGTGACTAAAACTCCTGAAAACTTTGCTCCTCAAGGGGCTTGAATCATAGCTTTTCCCAAAAATCTCCCAAATCAGCATCTTGTTCTTCCTGTAAAAATGATGTGGCAGCGTAGACACCCTCTAACTGAGTTCACAAAGGGCAAGGAGGGTGAAGGTCAACAGCCCATGGATGATTCTTATGAGGCACAGGTCAGACATGCCTCCTTTCTCCCATCTTTACCAATTCTGACACCAACCCCCCCACCCAAGTCTGCTGGGTTTGATAATTTGTGTCAATGGCCACACAAAACTCATACACCATATTCACAATTATTATGGGGCTTATTGGAGAAGGTTACAATTCAGGATGAGGAAATACTTTGGATACAGTTTTTCAATCGGAACAGCTTCTTTTCAGCTTTGCTCACAGGCAGGTCTCTCTTGTCCTAGGCCCCTCAGTTCAGCCTCTGCCCTGCTCAGGCAGGTGTTACAAAGCTCTTTAACTGCTTCCCCGATAAGTGCCTGGAGGCATCCCACTCCGTCAGTAAGCCTCATGCCCAAAGGCTCTCAGCTTTCTCACTCCGTGGACCAGGAAGCTCACCTTACTATCTCCTGCATGTTTCATGCTGGCCTCTGGTTCTGCAGCCATTGTTTCTCTGCCGCTGCTTCTTGCCATTTGCAGTGTTACAGCTTTCCCTCTCTGTTCTGGTTCTGCTACCTCTGCTGTCTCTCTCTCTATCTTCCATGTTACTGCTCCTCACTCTCTCTCTCTCTCTCTCTGTCTCACTTTAAACTTAGCAGAGTGGAAAAACTGACCAATTGCCACTTTAGTGCTCCATACTCCTTATTTGCATGGTCCCAATCCCACAAAGGTGCCATACACCTTATTTATATTATTAGCATGCTATCCAATACCCTTGATGGACCATGAGTACCTCATTTGCATGGTTCCACCCAGTCACTTGGTGGGAGTTACAAACACTATGGCTAGAAGGGCCATATTAAGTAATTCACTGCACCATATTTCCTTTTCCATGCCATGGATACAGGGCACCTATTTCTGGTACCTTTTACTCATGGTCATAGAAACATACCACTTATATATGAAAGACAGGTTAGGAGCTGTTGTTAGGTGCCCTCCAATAGTTTCTGACTCATAGCGGCCCCTTGTGACAGAGTAGAACTTCTCCATAGGCTTTGCTAGGCTGTAATCTTTATGGGAACAGATCAGGTCTTTCTTCTGTATGGTAGCTGAGTGGGTTCAAACTTCCAATCTTTCAGTTAGCAGCCTACCTCTTAACCATTGTGCCACTAGAGTTTCTTCATGTTAGAAGAGTAGGAAGCAAATAGGACTGGAGATGTGAAAAACCAAACACTAGTTTAATCTCCATCACTAGTGTAGAGCCTTAGAGCAAAGAACTCCCTGTCATTGTGATAGAGCATTATGCTGCTGCATATAGTATTTAGGGGACTAAGGGAGATAGAAATGGCATTGATTTTAATTTAAGTCATGAATAGGATTAGGAGTCATGGGACTGATACAAGGTGTCATCATAAATGAGCTTTGTGACTCTGCAAATCCCTTCACCTTTGTAAAATTCATTTTCCTTATCTGTAAAATTATGACAAAAGAGTTCCTAGGTGCTGTCCATGTCTAAAATGCTATGTTTAAAAATCCATTGCCATCCAGTCAATTTTGACTCATAGTGACCATATGTTGGTATTCCTGTATTATCTGTTGGTGAGGATATTTGAGGATCAGAGGGCCCATTCGTCTAAACCACATACATTGTGTAATGAAAACCCCTGAATGAATTGTATACATTTGTTTTAACCAGAAAATACCCACATTATGGTTGAATTATGCTGAAATTTCATTGCTGTACTTATTATATTTAAAGCAGATTTTAAAAATCTGTGATGATGCTAACCCACGATTTCTGTGAGTTCAAAAAAGATGAATCTATTTCTTAGATTTGACTCCAATAATGGAATTTCTTAATCCTGAAGTTATTGTAGTTGAGTTGAAGATTTAGATGAGGTAAGCCAAGACCCTGGACAATTGAGGTAAAATTAGATGGGGGTTTGTGATGGTGTTAAAGCTCTATTAAGCATTTACTAAATTAAATACTGATGTTTGTATCCTGGAGTTTGGGAGTTAGCTACCTAATAAATATATTCACATTCTGGTTGCCAAATATTGACACTAACTTCAGTTAGATTAAGTAAAAAATGGAAGTTTTATTACAAGGATATAAACAAGTTTTCATGGACACCAAGGGTAGGAATACAGCCAGATATTTGGAATGTGTGAGATTTAGAAATTTAAAAATCATCAGTATGCATGGGTGGAAAATAGCTACCTTATAGGTGCTGACTCCCCACTTCACAGGCAGACACCAGGAGAGCTAGAGTAGAATCTCTTGGATTCAACTTCATTGCCCAGAATAAGTGTAAGTGTTCAAGCTTGGGTCAGGTGTTCTTTTCTATTTAATTATCCATGTTTATTTCTATAAGAAAGTCAATTAAGATTTTGATAGAATTGCATTGGATCTTTAGATCGACAATTTTCAAACTATTTGGACTCAGGACTGCTATATTCAAAATAAAGAAATATATCAACTGGGGAAATTTGCATGTCAAGGTAACAGCTATTTACATCTTATTTTGAATGACTCTAAAATCATATTTGATTGAGGAGAGAAGAGATGGCATGAGGAGGAAAGAGAAACAACCACCACAAAGAATAAGAAAGGAAGTGAGAGCAGAAATACTCTCATTGCCTGTTTCCTAATTAGATTCCTACTAAATCTCGCTCATCAAAGAGTAAGGTAGAAATATCATATGGATGTAAACACTTAATAATTGGTGACTCATAATTAAAAGAGGTTTCAAAGGTTATCAGTTTCAACCACCAACCAGGACAAGGAGACTACATTGTATCTGCAGTTACCAAAAACCTGTGTACCTGAATTATCAGGGTGGGAATTCTTTTATTGTTGGGGAGATAAAAAATCTAGAATACATCAAATATTTATTGAGCCTTCAGGAAGGATCACGCAATGTTCCAAATGGTTTACATGTATTTATTCACTTAATATTCACAACAGCTATTTGAATTTTGGGGAAGAGGATAAGGAAAACAACATAAAAGAAAGACTGAACAGCTAGACTAAGATTGCACAGCTAGGTAGTAGAGGAGACTGAATTTAAGCCCAGGCAGTCTGGCACTAGCTCCTATGCACTTATCTGCTCTTTTATGTGGTTTCTTATTACACAAAGCCCTTTTTTTACCGTTCAAGCATTGGCTACGATTCAGCCTTCTGGAGCAGAATAACTAAAAGAGTGTTCCACCTCAGGGCTCTTCATAGATCTGAATCTGGGTCTTGGTTAGCTCCTTGATTTTCTTTTATCCACGCTTGACAACAATAGGTCTTCAATATTCTTCATACAACATGGGTTTCAGATCATCATTCTGGCCACACATTAGAAATGTTACCTAATTTGTCAATGGTTCTATTGAAACAAGATGTCTTGAATATAAACCAGCTCTCTGACTTATGGCAGCCTCATGTGTGTCAAAGCAGAGCTGTGCACCATGGTGTTCTCACAGCTGTGATCTTCAGGAAGAAGGTCATCAGGCCTTTCTTCCGACATGCCTCTACATAAGTTTGAACCTCCATCTTTTGGGTTAGCAGCCCAGTTCTTAACCATTTGTACCTCACAGGAACACCTCATAGTTGGTTGTTGTTGTTAGGTGCCATTGAGTCAGCTCTGACTAGTAGGTATCTATGTACAACAGAACTAAACACTGCCTGGTCCTTCACCATCCTCAAAATCTTTGCTATGTTCAAGCCTATTGTTGCACCCACTGTGTCCAGTCCATCTCGTTGAGGGTCTTCTTCTTTTCTGCTGAACCTCTACTTTACCAAGCATGACGTCCTTCTCCGGGGACTGGTTGCTCCAGATAATATGTCCAAAGTAAGAGAGACAAAGCCTCGCCACCCTCACTTCCAAGAGTACTCAGTCTACCAAGACAGATTTGTTCATTCTTCTCTCAATTCAAAGTATATTCGATATTCTTTGCCAGCACTGTAATTCAAATGCATCAATTCTTCTTCAGTCTTCCTTATCCACTGTTGAGCTTTCACACACATATGAGGCTATTGAAAATACCATGGCTTGAGTCAGGAGCACCTCAAAGAGGTCCTCAAAGTGACCTCTTTGCTTCTGAACACTTTAAAGAGGTCTTTTGTAGCAGGTTTGCCCAGTACAATGTGTTATTTGATTTCTTGACTTGCTTCCATGGGTGTTGATTGTGGATTCAAGTAAAATGAAATCCTTGACAACTTCAATCTTTTCTCTGTTTCTCCTGATGTTGCTCATTGGTCTAGTTGTGAGGATTTTTGTTTTCTTTATGTTGAGGTGTAATCTATACTGAAGGTTGTAGTCTTTAATCTTCATCAGGAGTGCTTCAAGACCACTTTGCTTTCTGCAAGCAAAGTGTATCATCTGCATATTGCAGCCTGTTAATGAGTCTTCCTTCAATCCTGAAGCTGCATTCATTATATAGTCCAGCTTATTCAGCTAAAAAACGCCTCTGTAAAATAGTGAACATTTAATTTTACTGATCTAGTGATTCTGCTTTTGTTTAAACAGTCTAGAAGTCACACATAGGTTTTGGTAAGTCCTGTCTCATACTTCCTAGCTACATTTATGTGGATACTGAAGTCAGAACAACTCAGCTTTCTGGGCAACTACTTTTAATTTAATCTAAATGCAAGGCTTAATTTTTATCCTCATTTAATTCCATCCTGTCAGCTTTTACCCAGTACTTCAAATTTTAAAGCATGCTGTTTTTCCTTTTCAGTGTTTATCACCCATATATTTAAATATTATTATTTCTACATCATCATTCATGCAACTGATAATATCATTTAAGAGGACAGACAAAATCAAACAAATATCAGGTTAGTAAACTCATAAGCACTAATCAATAATTTTTCTCCTATTTTTCCTGGGAGTGTGAATTTAAATAAGGGACATATATTTTGCATTAAGAAAAATAAGACTTCAGTACAAATTTTAGTAGAATAAGGAGCCCTTTGGCTTAAGTTTGTTAAGACAAAAAAAGAAAAGGCAGAAGCTCCATAAAATGTATGAAATCTTAACCCTTAATCATACAGACATTATTTTTATAAAACATCATCTCTGGTGAAAATTTTCTTTATGGAATTTTGAAATACATTAGTTCATATTATCTTCTAACAACTCAATAAATATTAATATTGCATTTTTCTCCTTTATAAAGTGAAACTCAAAAACATTGCATTAAATAAGCTATATGGCTCAAGGGCATTTTCTTACAATTACATTAAATCTTTTCTTATAGAGATTACATCATACGGTTCTGAATCAAGGGAGTTAAGGGAATAAATTCTCCTAGATTGCTCTTGAGTTCTGGGATCCATCGATAAACCTCGCCTTGTCCCTCCTCCCTCCTTTTAAACTTCCTTATTTATGGTTAGACAGTTGGTTATGTGATTGTTCTCCCTAAGACATTATTAATGTTGTTCAGATGCTTTCTCCAATTTGAAAATATTTTCTTGTATGCTGCATACACAGTCTTTTCTCAATGGTATGCAACCTTGTTAACTAATCATAATGGGGGCGGAGGGAGACAAAAAGAATGGGAAGAATTAAGTGAAGTGGATTTTCCTGCACTGGCAGCAGATATCAAGTGACTGCTGATGATTCTAAGTTTCTATATTTATGCTTTTCTTCCAGGAAATTCTTTAGTGGTAAGTCAAACAACTGATTTCTTTCAAAACTCGACATTGAATCGAAGACACATCTAAAAGCCACCCACATCGAAGTGAGCTGTCTTTTACAGAGTACTATGGAATTTATCCTTGGCTTATGAAAAATAAAATACATGGTGTTTTGGGAAAAGGCAAATGCTGCAGGTAATACTTGACATTCTAACATTAATCGATGGTCAACTTTGGGGTTTGCACATCAATAGAGACACAAGAAGACCCATGATGAGAAATGAAAACTTCATTCAGTTGGTAACTAAGGCCTTTTGTGATTCACTTTTTCTTCTCTTTTTTGGGTGTTTAATCTTATAGTATATAGATAAAGTCAGTATGGGGGCACGATTTTATTATAACATACACTTCTTGATTGATTGAGGCTCTTATTGATAAGGATTCTTTAAGTCTGATGGGAAGATACAAATAGAAGATTTTGACAGAGTTAGTGTGATAAAGAGAAGTAGAGAATTGGACCAGAAATAAATTTGTAAGCATTAGAAAAGGAGAATAATTTTGATATATCTATATAAAGTATGCTCTAGTACTTCTCTTTAATATCAGATGTCTACAACAGAAACTCTATATCTTTACCTAAAGTAATTTACAAAAAATGCAAGACTGGTACACAGCACAGTGTTAGAGAAGATATTTGCAACTCCATTCATTCCAATACCTTTTTTCCAAACTAATAATTTACATGGTCCCCTTTACTATCTTGAAAGGAAATTTATTGAAAATATAACCTAACTATACATATATTGGAACCCTGGTGGAACAATGGTTAAGAGCTTGACTGCTAATCAAAAAGTGGGCAGTTCGAATCTACCAGCCGCTCCTTAGAAACCCTGTAGGGCAGTTCTACTCTGTCCTATACAGTCACTAGGAGTCGGAATTGATTCGACGGCAACGAGTTTATATACATATTGTTTTAAAACTAATAAAGACCTAAACCTATAATAAAGACCTAACTGTAATATGAAAGGGAAATAGAAGGAAAACATCTTAAAATAAAATAATATGGTTTTCAATATGTGAATTTTTGAATGAAAAGACACTAAAAGATACAATAAAATGGCCAGAAGCTTGTGCCTATACACAGCCACCAAGAATCTGGCATCTATACTTGTAGATTGATTAAGGTTTCAGGAGTCAAATGCCAAGCAACACTGCTTTTGTTGACATTCATTTTTGGAATGGCAAACAATTTGGGGGAAAATCCCAGTCAAAACAAAGTATAATCATCCCTACAAAAACAAAAACAAAAAAACTCAATACCATGGAATCATTTCTAGTGAGTTCATAAGGAGCCCTGGTGGTATAACAGTTAAGTGCTCGGCTGCTAACCAAAAGGTTGGCAGTTCAAATTCATCCAGCAGCTCCATGGGAGAAAGGCCTGGAGATCTGCTCCCATAAAGATTACAGTCTAGAAAACCCTATGTGATAGCTCTATTCTTTCATATGGGGTCACTACGAGTCAGAATTGACTAGATGACACCGAACAACAACAGTGCATTTTTGGAAAATTTGTATGTATTTAAAGTGCACAAAAGTACCCTTCAGCTTACATGAAAATAGCAGGATAATCAACTTATGCAGAATGTGGGACAATTGTCAGTGGTGTAGGATTTCCCTCAGGAGGTCTAGAATCAATGTTCAAATGGCAACAGTACTCACCCCTAATTAATGTGACAAGCAAAGTTTGCAAAATTAACAAATGCTTTTGAGTGTAAGAATCCTTTGAGGGCCGCTGACTTAAAGGATTATAATGTGAAACCCCATTTACCATGTGAGAGAATTTTAATTTTGTTTATATGCAGGAGAAACATATTTCAAAGCAAAGCTTAAGCAGGGGTCCTACATGATGTTGTTGTATGCCGTCAAGTCCATTCCAACTCATAGCGACCCCGTGTGGACAGAGTTGAAATGTCCCAAAGGGTTTCCTAGGCTGTAATCTTTACTTAAGCAGATTGCCACGTTTTTCTGAGGTGGAACCATTGGGTGGGCTCGAACTGTCAACCTTTTGGTTGGCAGCCAAGCCCTTAATCGTTACGCCTCCTTATCTATTGGGGATAGGAATCCAGAAATCCACCCTTTTGCGTTCTTTTGTACACTCCTCCCCCTACACTGTTTAATGGTGATCTGCCAAGTGGTGACTGTCTGCAAAATGTTTGTTACTGCTCTGAAATGATGTACAGAAATTGAGTAATCATTTAGAAATTTTATAGCCATTGCACAGAGTAATTTTATGCCTCTTGAATCCATTGATAATATGGCAGGGTTTGAATTTTGTGTCTTTTATTTAATTTTTTCAAATTCATTTTTATTGTATTTTCCAAAGTATTGGTCCATCTTTCATCCTGATAGTTTGAGAAGTACCGCCCTAGATAACATCCGGGCTATGCTTCGGAAAGAACTCCTAGAGAGCCATGGAGGATATAAAGTTACTGTCTCAGATCATTTGTGCCATTACCAATACCTGTACTAGTTGCTGTTGAGTCGATTCTGACTCATGGCCACTCATATGTTGCAGAGTAAAACTGCCCTTCAAAGGGTTCTCAAGGCTTTTCTTCTGAGGTGGCTCTGGTTGGTTTCAAACCACCAACTTTTCAGTTAGTAACTCATCATTTATCTAATTATACCAGCCAGGAACTCCTATATTTTAAAATTCTGTTTATGAAGATGGAGAATCTTACATTGGGAGCCTTATGTTGAGAAAGTTGCAAACGTCTACTGAACAGTGAATCCCCCACCCCACAAGTTTATGTATGTGTGTAGTATTGGATATTGACATTCCAAGCTGCAGAGTGCTTAGCAGTGGGCCAGAGATGACCTAATGGTAAGGCAGCATATTGAAGTGGTACCCAGTTGGGCAAACAAGTAGTATGCATCTTGTCTTCATACCCATTTAACAGAAAAGTCTAACATGTTCATTCCCAGTATACATCAAGTTGCTTTCTATTACTTCATCGATACTTGGTCTAAAGCAACCAAGTTGAGATAACTAATTTAAATTGTTACGTGAATATGTGAAATCCCAAAGCCCCCCCTCCCGCCCCACTGTTAAACCTAATATCCACAGCAAAAATTAAACTGAGACCAAGTAATGTAGGCTACTTGGGTAATTGGAGTCCCTGGGTGGAGCAAATGGTTAAGCACTAAACCACTAGCTGAAAGGTTGGCAGTTCGAACACGCCCTGAGGTGTTTTGGAAGACAAGCCTGAGGATCTGCTTCCAAAAGGTCACAGCCTTGAAAACCCTGTGGAGCAGTTCTACTCAGCATGCATGGGATTGCCATGAGTTGGCAGCAACTAACAACAACTTTGGTAAGTACCAAATATTTCTAGGAAGCCAATCCTTAACACCTATGAAATTATAAGTTTTGTCATAATAAGCCTTCATTCTTTAATTTAAACTCTCCCCTTTTAATTTTACTGCTAAAAGTTCATTTAAGAAGCCTTTGTGGTGAAGTAGTAAAGAACTAGGCTGCTATCCAAAAGGTTGGCGGTTTGAGCCCAGCCAGAAGCTCTGACGGGTGGAAAAGGCCTGGCCATCTGTTTCTGTAAAGATTACAGCCTAGGGGGCAGTACTACTGTGCCCTAAAAGGTCATAATGAGTCAGAATTGACTTTACAGCATACAACAACAAGAGTTTATCTTTGTCTCCATATACTGAAATATACTGCAACCTCAACATTAAAAATGATTATTTCACATGAGAACTCTCTGTACTTTCTGTACAATTTTTCTGTAAACTCTAAAAAATAAAGTCTACTAAAATTTTTAAGAAAGATGATGCCTTCTCTTTCTCTCTCACTCTTCTTTTTTTTTAATCTCTAAATACTTGGGGTGTCCCAGAGCTTAGCGTTTGCCTAACTCATTTTCCATTTTATATCACTCTTTAGTGATCCTGTCCAGTTGCATATCTTTAAATACCATATTAATGCTGATAACTCTAACATGTATATCTCCCAGCAAGGCCATCCTTCCAGACTTATGTATCTAACTCTACTGTGCATTTTCACTTCACTATAACACATATCAAAATCAATATCCTCAAAACTGGAATTCTGATAATCTCTCCAAAAACTTGCTCACCTGCAGCCTCCTCTCTCTCAATTTATGTCACACCATCCTTCCAGTTGCTGGGCTAAAACCTTTATTAGCCTTGACTCTTCTGTTTGTAGGAGACCTGGTGTGTAGTGCTTAAAGCGCTCGGCTGCTAACTTGTAGGTTGGTGGTTCGAACCCATCAGCCCCTCCACAGGAGAAAGATTTGGCAGTCTGCGTCCATAATGATTTATAGCCTGAGAACCCATATGAGGCAGTTCTACTCTGTCCTATAGAGTTGCTATGAGTCAGAATCGACTGGACAGCAATGGGATTGTTTTATTTTATTTTTTCTTCTCTTTCCCTCATAATCTTATCTAACCCAGCAGGATATCCTGTCAAAACACCTTCAAAATATACCCAGACCCTATTACACTTTTTTTTTTAATCATTTTCACCATTAATCCCCTAGACTGTGCCACGTATATCTTTGACTTCTGCAGTTGCCTTCTAAATGATCTCTCTGCTTCTTTCCCTGACCTTCTTTCATCTATTTCCTATACAAGATCCACTGTGTGTTTTATATTTTAAAATATAAATTGGATCATCTTATGCCTCTCCTTGGATCCCTGTAACACCATTCCCTTCAGTGTTTCAATGGCCTAAAATTCTTCCTATGATCTACCGTCCCCTCAGCTTCTATGATCTCATTGGCTACCACTACTCTCATACTCACTCCGTTCAGCCACACTGGTCTCCTTGCCATTCCTAGAACTGTCAGGCACAGTCTCACCATAGAGTCTTTGTCTGAGCTACTGCACCTGTCTAGAAAGCTCTTCCTCAGATAGCCACATGGCTAATTTGTTCACCTCTTTCGTGTCTTTGCTTTAATGCCACCTTCTTATTAAGGTCTACCCTGGCTACCCTATTTAAAATTACAACTTTCACACCATGACACCTATCAGGCAAATCAAATCAACTTTACTCCACTCTGTTTTTTCATTACAAGTTAGTATGTATCTCCCTCCAATTTACTAAAAAATTCACTTCTTATTGCATTTAATACTTACTGTCTCTCCCAATGCACAAACTGCTATGTAATCTGCACAAGGTCAGGGATATGTATCACAAGCATCTAGAAGAGTTTCTGCATATACCAAACCAAAAAACCAAACCTGTTGCCATCAAGTTGATTCTGACTCATAGCGACCCTATAGGACAAAGTAGGACTGCCTCATAGGGTTTCCAAGAAGCGGCTGGTGGATTTAAACTACCAGATATTTGGTTACCAGCCAAACGATTAACCACTGTGCCACCAGGGCTCCTTCTGCATATAAAAAAAAATATAGGAAATGCTATATAGATACATTCTGTTATGTAATATCCAAGTACACTAAGCTAATTTTTTTCAAGGGGTTAGTTTTTTCTGTAAATGCCTATGAAGGAAAACAGGTGCTGTAGGTAGGGAAGTCAGGAAGTAGTATATTGGACCTAGAGGAAAAAAAAAATGACACCACAATCAGACTTTCTAACAAGCCAGTTGAATGGTTTTATGTTTGCCTCAGTCATTTTAATAATGCCTCATGAAGCACTGAAGAGCAAACACATCAATTCCATGTTTTTTGAACTAGGGTATTTGTAATCTCAGGGAGTAGGCCTGAAATTGCAAGATAAACCTGGTTTATATCTTGAATCAAATTTATGTAACAACTTTGGAAGAAAACACATTGTATACCAAAGCAATCATGACCTTATTAAACGTAGAATAGAAAATTGACTTTTGTTCATTGAAACTGAAAAATTAAAAAAAAAAGGTAAAGAAATGTTACTCTCCCAAGGAGAAAGACGCGTCGGTCCAAACAACTGGACCATAGTCACATGGAGTTACATCTTTCTACCATTAAAGTCATTAGAGAATGCGAAGACCCATTTTAATCTCTTCATATATAAGAAACGCCTTGACTTTATCTTCACCTTTTGACTCCTACCTTAATTTTCATAAACAAATAAAAAAAAACAAACCATTACTGTCGAGTCAATTCTGACACATGGCGGCCCTATAAAAGGACGACTATACCAAAATCAGATTCTACTCAAGAATAGTGAATGGACTCAGGCATATATATCTGGTAACAGCCCAAACCAGCAGGTAATAGGTCATAAGTAAGTCAAAGGCTACAACAATCAAGACAGCACAATCTAGTAGCCCACCCGAGTATATTGAAAGAAAACAAAACAAGATAAGACTCAGTGGGCAAATATAGAATAAATCACTACAATATCTTAGTGATGGCTTGGAGACAGCAGTCAATATCAAACCACATAAAGAAGCAGACCATGACAGCTTCTACAACCCCCCAAACAAAAGAATCAAAATCTTTCCCAAATGAAGATACAATCCTGGAATTATCAGATACAGAATATAAAAAACTAATTTACAGAATGCTTCAAGACATCAGGGATGGCCTCAGAAATGAAATAAGGCAATCTGCAGAAAAAGCCAAGGAACACACTGACAAAACAGTTGAAGAACTCAAAAAGATTATTCAAGAACATAGTGGAAAAATTAATAAGTTGCAAGAATCCATAGAGAGACAGCATTCAGAAATCCAAAAGATTAACAATAAAATTACAGAATTAGACGATGCAATAGGAAGTTAGAGGAGCAGACTGAAGCAATTAGAATGCAGACTGGGAAATCTGGAGGACCAGGGAATTAACACCAACATAGACAAAAAAAAATCAGATAAAAGAATTAAAAAAAATGAAGAAACCCTAAGAATCATGTGGGAATCTATCAAGAAGAATAACTTGCGTGTGATTGGAGTCCCAGAACAGGGAGGGATAACAGAAAACACAGAGAGAATAGTTGAAGATCTGCTGACAGAAAACTTCCCTGACATCGTGAAAGATGAAAGGATATCTATCCAAGATGCTCATCGAACCCCATTTAAGATTGATCCAAAAAGAAAAACACCAAGACATATTATCATCAAACTTGCCACAACCAAAGATAAAGAGAAAATTTTAAAAGCAGCCAGGGATAAAAGAAAGGTCTCCTTCAGGGGAGAATCAATAAGAATCAGTTCAGACTACTCAGCAGAAACCATGCAGGCAAGAAGGCAATAGGATGACATATACAGAGCATTGAAGGAGAAAACTGCCAGCCAAGGATCATATATCCAGCAAAACTCTCTCTGAAATATGAAGGCGAAATTAAGACATTTACAGATAAACACAAGCTTAGAGAATTTGCAAAATCCAAACCAAAGCTACAAGAAATACTAAAGGAAATTATTTGGTCAGAAAACCAATAATATCAGATACCAGCACAACACAAGGTCATAGAACAGAACATCCTGATATCAACTCAAATAGGGAAATCACAAAAACAAATTAAGATTAACCAAAAAAAAAAAAAAAAAACAGCCCAAAACAGGGAATCATTGAAGTCAATATGTAAAAGATCACAATAACCAAAAAGAGAGACTAAATACAGGTGGCATAGGACTGCCATATGGAGAGGGATACAAGGCAATATAGGACAATACAAGTTAGGTTTTTACTTAGAAAAATAGGGGTAAATATTAAGGTAACCACAAAGAGGTATAACAACTCCATAACTCAAAATAAAAACCAAGAAAAGCGTAATGACTCAGCAAACATAAAGTCAAATACTATGAAAATGAGGAACACACAATTTACAAAGAAAAACATCTCAGCACAAAAAAGTAAGTGGAAAAATGAAATTGTCAACAACACACATAAAAAGGCATCAAAATGACAACACTAAACACTTATCTATACTTACGCTGAATGTAAATGGACTAAATGCACCAATAAAGAGACAGAGAGTCTCAGACTGGATAAAGAAACACGATCCGTCTACATCCTGCCTACAAGAGACACACCTTAGACTTAGAGACACAAACAAACTAAAACTCAAAGGATGGAAGAAAATATATTAAGCAAACAATAAGCAAAAAACAGCAGGAGTAACAATATTAATTTCTGACAAAATAGACTTTAAAGTTAAATCCATCACAAAGGATAAAGAAGGACACTACATAATGATAAAAGGGACAATTGATCAGGAAGATATAACCATGTTAAATATTTATGCACCCAATGACAGGGCTGCAAGATACATAAATCAAATTTTAACACAACTGAAAAGTGAGATAGACACCTCCACAATTATAGTAGGAGACTTCAACACACCACTTTCGGAGAAGGACAGGACATCCAGTAAGAAGCTCAATAGACACATGGAAGACCTAATTACTACAATCAACCAACTTGACCTCATTGACTTATACAGAACTCTCCACTCAACTGCTGCAAAGTATACTTTTTTTTTCTAGCACACATGGAACATTCTCTAGAATAGACCACATATTAGGTCATAAAACAAACCTTTGCGAATCCAAAACATCGAAATATTACAAAGCATCTTCTCAGACCACAAGGCCACAAAAGTGGAAATCAATAACAGAAAAATTAGGGAAAAGAAATCAAATACTTGGAAACTGAACAATACCTCCTGAAAAAACACTGGGTTATAGAAGACATTAAGGAGGGAATAAAGAAATTCATAGAATGCAACGAGAATGAAAATACTTCCTATCAAAACCTCTGGGACACAGCAAAAGCAGTGCTCAGAGACCAATTTATATCGATAAATGCACACATACAAAAAGAAGAAAGAGCCAAAATCAGAGAACTGTCCCTACAACTTGAACAAATAGAAAGTGAGCAACAAAAGAACCCATCAGGCACCAGAAGAAAACAAATAATAAAAATTAGAGCTGAACTAAATGAATTAGAGAACAGAAAAACAATTGAAAGAATTAACAAAGCCAAAAGCTGGTTCTTTGAAAAAATTAACAAAATTGATAAACCATTGGCCAGACTGACTAAAGAAATACAGGAAAGGAAACAAATAACCCGAATAAGAAACAAGATGGGCCACATCACAACAGAGCCAACTGAAATTAAAAGAATCATATCAGATTATTACGAAAAATTGTACTCTAACAAATTTGAAAACCTAGAAGAAATGGATGAATTCCTGGAAAAACACTACCTACCTAAACCAACACAATCAGAAGTAGAACAACTAAATAGACCCATAACAAAAAAAGAGATTGAAACGGTTACCAAAAAACTCCCAACAAAAAAAGCCCTGGCCCAGATGGCTTCACTGCAGAGTTCTACCAAACTTTCAGAGAAGAGTTAACACCACTACTACTGAAGGTATTTCAAAGCATAGAAAATGACGGAATACTACCTAACTCATTCTATGAGGCCACCATATCCCTGATACCAAAACCAGGTAAAGACATCACAAAAAAAAAGACAATTACAGACCTATAGCCCTCATGAACATAGATGCAAAAATCCTCAACAAAATTCTAGCCAATAGAATTCAACAACATATCAAAAAATTAATCCACCATGACCAAGTGGGATTTATACCAGGTATGCAAGACTGGTTTAATATTAGAAAAACCATCAATGTAATCCACCATATAAATAAAACAAACCACAAAAACCACATGATCTTATCAATTGATGCAGAAAGGCATTTGACAAATTCCAACACCCATTTATGGTAAAAAACTCTCACCAAAATAGGAATTGAAGGAAAATCCCTCAACATAATAAAGGGCATCTATACAAAGCCAACAGCCAACATCACTCTAAATGGAGAGAGCCTGAAAGCATTTCCCTCAAGAATGGGAACCAGACAAGGATGCCCTTTATCATCACTCTTATTCAACATTGTGCTAGAGGTCCTAGGGAGAGCAATTAGGCTAGACAAAGAAATAAAGGGCATCCGGATTGGCAAGGAGGAAGTAAAATTATCTCTATTTGCAGATGACATGATCTTATACACAGAAAACCCTAAGGAATCCTCCAGAAAACTACTGAAACCAATAGAAGAGTTTGGCAGAGTCTCAGGTTATAAGATAAACATACAAAAATCACTTGGATTCCCCTACATCAACAAAAAGAACATCGAAGAGGAAATAACCAAATCAATACCATTCACAGTAGCCCCCAAGAAGATAAAATACTTAGGAACAAATCTTACCAAAGATGCAAAAGACCTATACAAAGAAAACTACAAAGTGCTACGACAAGAAGCTAAAAAGGACCTACTTAAGTGGAAAAACATACCTTGCTCATGGATAGGAAGACTTAACATGGTAAAAATGTCTATTCTACCAAAAGCCATCTACATATAACAATGCACTTCCGATCCACACTCCAATGTCACTTTTTAATGTGATGGAGAAACAAATCACCAACTTCATATGGAAGGGAAAGAAGCCTCGGATAAGCAAAGCATTATTGAAAAAGAAGAAGAAAGTGGGAGGCCTCACTCTACCTGATTTCAGAACCTATTTTACAGCCACAGTAGTCAAAACAGCCTGATACTGGTACAACAACAGGCACATAGACCAATGGAACAGAATTGAGAACCCAGATATAAATCCATCCACATATGAGCAGCTGATATTTGACAAAGGCCCAGTGTCAGTTAATTGAGGAAAAGATAGTCTTTTTAACAAATGGTGCTGGCATAACTGGATATCCATTTGCAAAAAAATGAAACAGGACCCATACCTCACATCATGCACAAAAACTAACTCCAAGTGGGTTGAAGACCTAAACGTAAAGACTAAAACAATAAATATCATGGAAGAAAAAATAGGGACAACGTTAGGAGCCCTAATACAAGGCATAAACAGAATACAAAACATTACCAAACAGGACGAAGAGAAACCAGATGACTGGGAGCTCATAAAAATCAAACACCTATGCTCATCTAAAGACTTCACCAAAAGAGTAAAAAGACCACCTACAGACTGGGAAAGAATTTTCAGCTATGGCATCTCCGACCAGCGCCTGATCTCTAAAATCTATATGATTCTGTCAAAACTCAACCACAAAAAGACAAACAACCCAATCAAGAAGTGGGCAAAGGATATGAACACGCACTTCACTAAAGAAGATATTCAGGCAGCTAACAGATACATGAGAAAATGCTCTCGATCATTAGCCATTAGAGAAATGCAAATTAAAACTATGATGAGATTCCATCTCACTTCAACAAGGCTGGCATTAATCCAAAAAACAGAAAACAAATGTTGGAGAGGCTGCGGAGAGATGGGAACTCTTATACACTGCTGGTGGGAATGCAAAATCGTACAACCACTTTGGAAATCTATCTGGCGATATCTTAAACAGTTAGAAATAGAACTACCATACAACCCAGAAATCCCACTCCTCGGAATATACCCTAGAGAAATAAGAGCCTTCACACAAGCAGATATATGCACACCCATGTTTATTGCAGCACTGTTTACAATAGCAAAAAGCTGGAAGCAACCAAGGTGCCCATCAACGGATTAATGGGTAAATAAATTGTGGTATATTCACACAATGGAATACTGCGCATCGATAAAGAACGGTGACGAACCTATGAAACATTTCATAACATGGAGGAACCTGGAAGGCATTATGCTGAGCAAAATTAGTCAGAGACAAAAGGACAAATATTGTATAAGACCACTATTATAAGATCTTGAGAAATAGTATAAACTGAGAAGAACACATACATTTGTGGTTACGAGGCGCGGAGGGAGGGAGGGTGGGAGAGAGTTTTTTACTGATTAGTTAGTAGATAAGAACTGCTTTAGGTGAAGGGAAGGACAATACTCAATACATGGAAGGTCAGCTCAACTGGACTGGACCAAAAGCAAAGAAGTTTCCGGGATAAACTGAATGCTTCAAAGGTCAGCGGAGCAAGAGCGGGGGTTTGGGGACCATGGCTTAAGGGGACTTCTAAGTCAATTGACATAATAAACTCTATTATGAAAACATTCTGCATCCCACTTTGAAATGTGGCGTCTGGGGTCTTAAATGCTAACAAGCGGCCATCTAAGGTGCATCAATTGGTCTCAACCCACCTGGATCAAAGGAAAATGAAGAACACCAAGGTCACACGACAACTAAGAGCCCAAGAGACAGAAAGGGCCACATGAACCAGAGACCTACATCATCCTGAGACCAGAAGAACTAGTTGGTGCCCGGCCACAACTGATGACTGCCCTGACAGGAAGCACAGCAGAGAACCCCTGAGGGAGCAGGAGATCAGTGGGATGCAGACCCCAAATTCTCACAAAAAGACCATACTTAATGGTCTGACTGAGACTAGAGGAATCCCGGTGGTCATGGTCCCCAAACCTTCCGTTGGCCCAGGACAGGAACCATCCCCGAAGACAACTCATCAGACATGGAAGGGACTGAACAGTGGGTAGGAGAGAGATGCTGATGAAGAGTGAGCTATTTGTATCAAGTGGACACTTGAGACTGTGTTGGCATCTCCTGTCTGGAGGGGGAATTGGAGGATAGAGAGAGTTGGAAGCTGGCAAAATTGTCACGAAAGGAGAGACTGGAAGGGCTAACTCATTAGGGGGAGAGCAAGTGGGAGTACAGAGTAAGGTGTATATAAACTTATATGTGACAGTTTGACTTGATTTGTAAACGTTCACTTGAAGCTCAATAAAAGTTAATAAAAAAATACATATCATGGATAAAAAAAGGATGACTATATTTTACACTTTAAGCATTCAGGATTTTTTAGATATCCGTTTGGTGGTAGGCATAAACAAGGAAGACGAATTTGCTATTATTAACATAACCTTTTATTGAGAACATCAAGCACTATAAGCACTGAAGATTGGAAAAAATAAATAGACCTTGATATTTTACGTCTTATTGACCATAACCAAAATAGTTTATCATTGAGATGAAATGCCTCATATTTCCTTTAATTGCAAGAAATGGAATTAAAATAAAAATGTTTGTTATTATATACCTTATAATAATTCAAATGCATCAAAATTAACATTGAAGTGGGTGCTAAGAGCCATCATTGCCCACTAAACAAGAGCATCAATATTTACTCTTGGGAGAATGAAAGTGTTTCCCTGTTTATGAATAGAATTAATTGGAAAGTAATATTCGAGCCACGATGTTGCCAAGAGACTAAATGAGAACAAACTAGTGAGTTGCTGGTACTGGTCCTCAAATCAATTTACCTTTAACTCACCCCAATCATGTAGCATATTTTCTGTCCATAAAACTGCCTCTTATCTCTTAGAAACTAATCCTGTTTGAAGGACTTTTAAGGGCTAAGGGTTTAAATCTTTTGGCCTTTCATGTGCCAAGAGAGTGCCATAATGATTTTGTGGTTGGTAATTTGATGACTCAAACTGTTCCGACAATTCCTTGCATCTTCAGTCACAGGGGGATTAAACACAGCTGTTATCCAAATCTCATTTACTGAATTGATATATCTTCTAAAATACTTCATCCAAACTCGTTGGACACCTTTCTGTACCCTAATATGTAAGATGCAGAAGTACTTTCCCACACTCAAAAACTCAAGCCTGTCAAACAGTGGCACTTTGGCGGCCTAGAAAAATCACTTGATATGGATTTGTTATTGGCATTTTTGGATCTGTTTCATAGTCTTACAGGAAAATTAAATGAGAAAAGTAGGGAGAAGAAATATTCACTCCTTACGTCTGGTTAATGAAGGAATGTATCAGGGATATAACAAATTCCCACTGATGACTAGTCCCTGAGTTGTAGGACTTGGACTTGCTCTAAAGAGATCACAAACTGTGTATGCCCTCCAAATATTATAATAATATTGTATATTATATTGAACATACAATATTTTGTCATTATGTAGTTTCTAATTGGCACAACACTGAAATGCAGCTAGCATGTTGCTTGCTGTTTATTTTTTGATGTCTAAGAGCAGATCACGAACTCAAAAACTTGGGAAGAAATTACTAGTAATTGCCAGCAAGAAAAGATGCTGTCCAATTGACTCAATTTAAAGAGGTAAAGTCTTTTTCTTTTTTTTCTGATTGTGGTAAATATATATGTAACAAAACATTTGCCATTTCAACACTCTTCATAGTTATAACTCAGTGACGTTAATTATGCTTATTACGTTATTCAATCATCAGTATTATCTGTTTACTAACTTTTTAAACATGCAATGTCCATACATTATATGGCTTAAGCGTATTGGGAATTCCTCATCCTTTTCCTCAGAGGTGAATTGTTTTCAATATTTTCCCAAGGATTGGAGCTGAGAAGTGTTTTAGGCATAGATGGGGGCAAACAAGAGGATATGGAATCAAGAAAAATAGAGATAAACAATGTGATTATTAATTTAGGAGGATGAAACAAGTCAGTTGAAAAATTATTGGCAGAACTACAACAACAACAAAAAGAATGGTACAGATTATCAGAGATCTTAAATTTGACACAAAAATACAGAGCTAAAATATGAGAGAGTTGTTCTCATTCTGCTCCATCATTTGGATAGGAGTCAACTCATAAAATAAGATCAACCGACAAATACTCATGCCATTAGCTTACTTGTAACCACAATCTATTTAGAATCTAGAGATTATGAATAATTTTAAGACAGTTGATTTCAGTTTCTCAAATTTTGTAGATAGCATTTCCTAAAATTGAACTTCCAGATGAAAATCAAACCAAACCCCTTTTTGTCAATTCTGACTCATGGTGGCCCCATGTGTTACAGAATAGAACTACTCGATAGGGGTTTTTTGGCTGTAATCTTTAGAGTGTGTTGGATATGGCACATGAAGGTCAAGGGACATGATCTCCCCCCATTCCATCTGTTTTTAGAGGGTGCCACTTTCTGCCTTGATAAGAAGTCTCTGTATTTGAAAGAATCATACCTAATGGTATCATCGATTGAATTAGGTTCCCCCAAAAATGTGTGCAGCAGTTGGGCTGAGCCATGATTCCCAGTATTGTGTGATTTTCCTGTATCTTGTAAATCCTGCCTCTATGATGTCAATGACCGAGGATGGGCAGCAGTTGTGTAAGTAAGGCAGGACTCAGTTTATAGGATTAGATTGTGTCTTGAGGCAATCTCTTGCGATATAAAAGATAGAAGCAAGCAGAGAGACAGAGGGACGTCATACCACCAAAAAAAGCAGTGCTTGGAGAAGAGCTTGTCCTTTGGGCCCAGGGTCCCTAAGCAGAGAAGCTCCTAGTCTGGGGAAAGATTAATGAGAAGGCCAACAGAGAGAGAGAGCCTTCCCCTGGAGCGGACACCTTGAGTATGGACTTTTAGCCTACTTTACTGTGAGAAAATAAACTTCTCTTTGTTAAAGCCATTTATGTGTGGTGCTTCTCTTATAGCACCACTAGACGACTAAGACAAATGGCATCTACTGCCAAAGCAGGTAAACACGTGTTGTTCTGCTAGAGGTAAGTGCTGCCTTGGCTCTGCCCAAGTTACCAATATTGATCTCATTTTGTGAAATTTGATGGCTTTTCCAACTGTGTATGGAGCTTTTGGCTTCCACAATAGCAAAGTAGAGGAGAATGTAGCAGATGCTTTTTATTTTGTACACAACTGGGAGAGTGGCAATAAAAAGGGTTTAATGCTAAGAAATGAATAGTCTAGTAATTTTTTAAAATTTTGTAAGTTAGTTTAGTCATCTAATTTGAACTCAGAGTCTTTATAAGATGAGGGTTGGTCTGAATATTCTCTAAGTTTCCTTTCATGCCTTTTTTTTTTTTTTTTTTTTTGATTTTGTGAAAGTATTCATAGGCGTAGACACACGATTTTTACAAGTGCAATTCAGGGACACTGATTACATTCTTCAAGTTGTGCTACCATTCTCAGTATCCTTTCCAAATTATCCCGCCACCATTATCTTAAACTCACTACCCCCTGAGCTTCCCATTTAACCTTTTAGTTGCCACCGTCAATTTGATCTCACACAGATAATTCTTTAAAAGAGCATAGTGCTCAAAGTAGGTGTATATTACTAAGATAAGCTATTTTTTGTACATCACTCATACTCATAGTGACCATATGGAACAAAGTAGAAAGACCCCATATGGTTTCGAAGGCTATAAATCTTTACAGGAGCAGACTGCTATGTCTTTCTCCTGTGGAGCAGCTGGTGGATTTGAACTGCCTACCTTTCAGTTACCAGCTGAGCACTTAAGTGGTGCACCATCAGGATCTGCTATGAGTCAGAATTGAATTGATGGCAATGGGTTTTGGTTTTAGTATTTTTTGGTTCAAAGAAGACTTCCTGTTTTTATGCATAATAATAGCAAACTTTGTCTAGCGCTCTACAAAACTAGCAAACAGTGTTTATATTACCTAAGAGAATGCTGAAACTTATGACTAGGTGTTTAAGCAGTCAACTCATACGAATGATGTTTACTGTATCATGAAAACCAAAAGACTGGTTTGTTTTGAAGTAACTTTGGAGGCACGACAAACTAAATTAATCTCTACTAAAATGGGTCCCTTTTGGACTATTACTCTTTTTTAATTTGAACTAGGTCTTATACATCCAGATTTTCTGTAGCTTATAATAAGTGTAAACCTATAGCTGGTATAAATTTTTGTTCTCATATCATCACTTTATCTTTCAGGGGAAAAATGAAGAGGCCATAGTCCAGGTTCTTCTAATCTTATTGTATGGACTTCAAACTTGCATTCAGCATTAGAATGTGGCCATTTTATTTAGTTAGAATTAAAAAAAAAAAAAAAAAAAATTGCCATACAGTGGATTTCTACTCATAGCAACCAGACTAGAACTGCCTCATAGGGTTTCCAAGGCTGTAATCTTTATGAATTTCGATAGCACTGTTTTTTTTTTTTAATCTTTAAGAAAAGGAGCCCTAGTGGCACAGTGGTCGACTGCTAACCGTAAGGTAACAGTTTGAAACAACCAGTGAGTGTCTCCTCGGGAGAAAGATGTGGTGTGGCGGTCTGCTTTCGAGAGCTGTACAGCCTTGGAAACCCTACGGAGTTGCTATGAGTCAGAATCACCTTGACAGCAACTAACAACAACAGTTGCAAACCTTCTGGTACAAAACTAAACTAAACGCAGCTGAACATTGGAAACTCTAGCACTATATGCTTTTAGTGACCTGAAGCTTAAGATCTAAAAACAATGAGATTTAAAAAAAAAAAAAAACCACCCATTCACAGTTTGGCTATAATAATGATAATAATAATGACAGTCAAAAAAAAAAAAAAAGGATTCCTGAACACTTCACTGGCAGAGTATACACGGTTCCTAGACTGGAACCAGCAACAGTGGATCTCAGGAATTTCTCAACGAATAAACATTATTCTGTAGCATAACAAAGTGAAGCGGTGGCAGGGTGGGGGGACAAAAACATATGCAGACTTCTATATTTTGAAAATAACCCGCCAGCGTAGGAAAAGTTTGAAAGCATTTCCTGTTTTACACATATAAAATGTTAAAAAAACAAAAACAAAAACATATCATTTAACTTCAACATAGCCTGACTAGGGTTTTCAGCTATGCACAGCAATCTCTACACAAACTGTTGGTAATAAAGAAAAAAATGTAACTACCCAATTTGGTAAAAACTTCAAATGTTAACAGTGTGATTCATAATTCATTTAGTCCCATATTCACAGTCAAGCATTATGAATGTGAAAAAATTAGACAGGCATTTCGATGAAATGTTGATCCTTTATAGCCATTTCTCCTCAAGAGAAACCTAAATTCACCATATAATGAGTAGATCTTGAATTAAGGCGGAAAAAAAAAGGAGAAACGTATGCAAGCAGTTTTCCTAAATAAGGGAGAGAATCTATGTATTAGCCTGTTACCTGCATACCTTAAGAAGACTCAGCATCAGCATTTTGTAAGCATTATGATGGTCTGGGTTTTCTGGAGCTGTCTGACCGTTCCTTCCAAGCAGCCCTGGTGGCACAGTGGTTAAGTGCGTGGCTGGTAATTAAAAGGTCGGTGGTTTGAACCCACCAGCCTCTCCACCAGACAAAGATATGGCAGCCTGCTTTCTTATAACCTTGGAAGCCCTATGGGGCAGTTCTATTTTGTCCTATAGGGTTGCCGTGAGTTGGAATCTACTCAGGCAAAGGGTTTGGTTTTTTTGGCCATCCACCAAGTGGTAGGTGAATCCCAGGCAGTCAGACCTCTGAACCACAGAAAGCACAGCTCAAGAGAGCCACCTGCTGCTTGTAAGGATATCCAGGGCAGAGAAACTGCGTGTGTGGCAGTCCATAAAATTAGCATCAATTTAATATTTATCAAGTCATAACAAAAATACTGCTGTGTCTATGTTAAGAAACAAAAGTTAACAAAAAAATGAATAATAAATGAGCTTTTAAACTCATTGCGCTGCTCCTGACTCAGTTTTTTTTGTTGTTGTTTTGTTTTGAGGGACTTACCCCAAGTGCTATGGGAGCCCTGGTGGTGCAATGGTTAATTAAGCACTTTGCCGCTAACTGAGAGTGGTGGTTCAAACCCACCAGCCACTCCTTGGGAGAAAGTTGTGGCAGGCTGCTTCTGTAAAGATTACAGCCTAGGAAACCTTATGGGGCAGTTCTATTCTGTCCTATAGGGTTGCTATAAGTCAGAATCAACTCTTTGGCAACGTGTATAGGACTTATCTAAGGACACCTGGTGGCGTAGTGGTGGCTTGGCTGCTAACCGAAAGGTGGTAGTTCAAACCCACCAGCCACTCTGTGGGAGAAAGATGTGGCAGTCAGCTTCTCTAAAGATTTATCGGCTTGGATACCCTATGGGGCAGTTCTACTCTGTTCTAGAGGGTCGCCATGAGTTGGAATTGACTCATAGCAATGATTTTTTTTCTTTTTGGGGGGGCACAAAGTGCCAATTTCTGAGTAAGAAATAGGTAGAATGGTCCCAAGTACCAGATTTAGGTTCTTGTCCCTTTAACTCTTGTTATTACTATTACAGAAAGTTTTCTGTGGCTGCCATTGTACGAACAAAATATAAAAACAGAGTGTGGAAGCAGGAAGCATGTACCCCAAAACAAAGGGTTTGAAGGATTAGGGTCAGTATAATGACAGCAAAAAGCTAACCTTGAAATTGGGACCAATCCTGGGATTATAGGCTTTGTCATTACTGCTAATGGCTCCTATTTGCAAATTTCAAATCCATGATCTCGTATAATTGTCACAAGAATCAATTACTTCTCCTTTTTGTATTTGAAAAATCTGATGCACATAAAGGTGAGCTGACTTCTCCAAGATAATACATTCAGTCCCGGGTTACAAATGGCCGACTTATGGACAACTCGTACTTGACCTTTAATAGTATGTAACTTTGCTCTCACTTTGAACCAACCCCTACTCAGAACAAGTTCTTCTTTACAATCACAGTCACTTGCTGCACTTGAAGCTTTTAAATCATTGAAAAGGCTTCTAGCGTTTTCTTGCACTAAAACCCCCAAAACCCGTTGCCATCAAGTCAATTCCTACTCATAGAGACCCTATAGAGTAGAGTAGAACTGCCCCACAGGATTTCCAAGGAGTGGCTGGTGGATTTGGACTGCCAACCTTTTCGTTAGCAGCCAAGGTCTTAACCACTGTGCCACCAGGGCTCCCTCTTTCACTAAAGTAAGGCTAATTAAGAACCATATCCACCTTTGCCGACTTACCTACAAGTTCTTAAAGATATACTCAGGAACAGATCTCATCTGTAACCTGGAGACTGCCTGTACTATTATTTGGGGCCAGAACACGAGTGAGACTCAAGACTCCTGACATTTTCTCCAGGTGTGTTAACACAATATCTCTATGCCCATGAGATTCTCCTCAGTTAAATATCCATTAGCCATGTTTACCCTGGAGGATTGTGGCCAAAGTTCTGTAGAGAAATGAATTCAAAGATGAGTAATACACAGCCTGCAAAGAGGAAGCCCTGAGCTGCACAAGCAGAATTAATCTGTATGTGAGTCACTCAAATCTGAATTCAAATTCCAGCTTTACTTATTTACTTACTAACTTACTATGAAACTTTCATGATGGAACATAACCATTGTGAACTCAGGTTTCTTAGAATTTTAAATAAAATAACATCTGCGTTACAGAATTATATAAATACAGGTGAAAATTCTTGGCCCACTTGTCTGGTAAAGATGAATGCTGGCTTATGTTATTGGTAAATGTTGTTATTGTGAGGTGCCATCCAGTTGGTTCCAATTCGCAGCACCCCACACGCAACAGAACAAAGCACTGTATTTTGAGTGCCTTCCAGCCTGAAGGCTCATCTTTTGGCACTGTATCAAACAATGTTCCCCTGCTATTCATAAGGTTTTCAAGGGCTAATTTCTTCACAAGTAGGCTGATGGGTCCTTCGTCCTAGTCTGTCTTAGTCTAGAAGCTCAGCTGAAACCTGTCCACCATGGGTGACCCTGCTGGTATTTGAAATGCCGATGGTATAGCTTCCAGCATCACAGCAACACACAAGCCACCATAGTATGACAAACTGACAGACTTGCGGGGCCATACAGATTACACAGCCTTAGAAACTCTACAGGGGAGTTCTATTCTGTCCTATAGGGTCACTGTGAGTTGGAATTGACTCCACAGCAATGGATGTTCGTTTGTTTAGAGTTCCTTCGTACTTAATAGTTTCCCCTTCTTAAGTAACCAACTCCAGCCCTTTCACTCTGAGAAGCCTTCCCAACCCACTCTCAACCGTATACTTGTTCCTATCCCTTAAATTCTAAAAGACATTTTGTCTCCATCTCTAATTTGGCATTAATTATATTAAAGCCTTACATTAATTTTCAAGTATGCACATCATATCTTAGGTCAGAACCTAAATGTTTTAAAAGCAAGGTCATATTCTAATTCTTTGTATCTCATAGGACCTGACATAAGTGTTTTTAACAACTGAGAAAACATCTTCTGGAAACTACATTCTACTCCAGATTTAAGATACAGTGCGAGAAAATGTTTCAGAGATATCCACTGTAATTTCACCAACTAGTCCCTTTGCTAGACTCAACACAGATGGGAAGGCTAACATGCAGAGATGTGAATGAAATGATTTCTTACTGGAACCTTTTGCAATGTAAGGAGAAACACGACTTTCATAATGTAAGGACTGTATCAGACAATGTTCCTTTACTATTCATAAGGTTTTCACTGGCCATGTTTTTTTAGAAGTAGATTGCCAGGTCTTTCTTCCTAATCTGTCTTTGTCTGGAAGCTCCACTGAAACCTGTTCACCATGGCTGACCCTGCTGATATTTGACATACTTGTGATAGCTTCCAGCATCACAGCAATACACAAGCCACCATAGTATGGGCAGACTGACAGACAACTGGTGGTATTGGTAAATAAATTACTATAATTTCAGGTAAAACAAAAGGAAAAGTACAAAGAGGTATACTCAATGCTCTTAGCACTTGAGATACAAATATTAGTATAATAGAAATAATTACACTGTATATGACTCCTGTTTAGAAAAATAGACTCCTGGCCTCAGAAAGCACCTTAAACATTAATGCAAACACCCCTTGTGGTCATTTTATCACTACTGCCTCTGAGTTTAATTTTTTTCTTTATGACTAATATTTTCTCTTATAATGCTCATATTAGTTTTCATTAATACATTTGCATTTACATATCCCACTAATGACACTATGAAAAATCAGAAAAAGTACTTTTTACTTAGAGACAGGTTTCATTCTAACAGAGTTGTCAGTAACTACACATCAGCTCCACTTCCTTGTTGTTAGCTGTTGTTAGGTGCCACCGAGTCGGTTCCAACTCAGTGATCCTATGCACGACAGAACAAAACACTGCCTGGTCCTGCACCATCCACAAAGTCCTTGTTATGTTTGAGCCCATTGTTGCAGCCACTGTGTCAATCCATCTTATTGAAGGTCTTCCTCTTTTTCACTGACCCTCTACTTTACCAAGCATGATGTCCTTCTCCAGGGACTGGTCCTTCCTGATGATATGTCCAAAGTATGTGAGACAAAGTCTCTCCATTCTTGCTTCTAAGTTGCATTCTGGCTATACTTCTTTCTTGTAGATTTTGAAAAATGACTTAGTACTAGTAGAAGGATTTATTGTGCCACACATTGGAAATGTTAATCACATCAGTATTTTTACCCTTGTACATGTCTAATATCATCACCCAATATTACAGACATAATTTCAAATTTTATATTATCGGGAAACATGGATGAAATTAAAATATTCTCTGAATATAAAAACTCTCCAAGAACAAAACTAATACAAAGAAAAAAATTTCTTCCAATGTCTTTGAGATTATATTTTATTTGTTAAAAATAATTTACTAATGGCTCGTGAAAGATTTAAGACTTATTTGGTGCTATCTTTTATTTTTTAATTAATTTTTCTTACTTAAATATTAGCTTCTAGAAATATTTATGTAAATATAAAATCACTTTTTAAAATTTCTCTCTTGCTGAAGGTTTTTCCCCACAATAGGTCATAATTTTATATTTGAAAGATTACCATTGGATGATGGAAAGCAATTGTGAAATGTTAGGAAATGGGAGCTGTAAGGATGGTAAAAAGATCTAGAGGATAGGTATATTTAAAATAAAAGATCCTTACTAGAAGGCAAGAAGGGACAGGACAGTTGGTAATAGGGAACCCAAGGTCGAGAAGGGAGAGTGTTGACCTGTCATGGGGTTGTTAACCAATGTCACAAAACAGTATGTGTACTGCTTAATGAGAAACTAGTTTGTCCTGTAAACATTCATTTAAAGTATAACAACAACAAAAAATTATAAATAGAATTAAAGGTCCTTAGTTAAAGAAAAAATCATTTGAATTAAAATGAAACTGGATGAGAAGGGAGATTTACAAACTATGCATTTGCCTTTATTAAAAAGAATCTAAACTACATATAATTATTATCACAAAATGTCCTTTGACTATATTAAAGAACATTAGACCCAATATGATCTTCCTACTATTTATTATCTATTTGATTTTACATATATATATATAATATTTCATATAGGTATAATTATATATAGCTTTCTATAATTTTATACACATGTTTTGTATGTGTGGTTATACATACATATAACATGGAAGTGGTGGTCATGGTAGGGATGGTGGCAGATGTGGTGTGTGTCTTTATGATACTTTCTGCTCAAATCAAATGAAAAAATGAAGTAGTTTAGAAAATTTCGTAAAAGTATAATTTGATTTTAAAAGAAAACAACTCCTTTTCTAAACATAGATTTGAAGTAACCTGAAATTATAATGGCAATGATAAATGCCTAAGGTGTCCTTCTACCAGACAGAATCATCTGGACAGAAGCCTGTGATTCTCAGGTCCTTCTTCTTGACCTTAAATCACTAAAACTTGCCTATGTGGTAGTTATAAGCAAGCAACCCAGCGCCCAGCATTTTCGACCTTCCTGAGATGACAAGTGTATTGTGCCTGGAATAGAGAGCTCTTTCTGTTCACGAAACTAAACTGTCACTCTGTTACTACACAACTTTTACACTCTGGGGAAATTTGGAATTATATACAGTGACTAAGCTGTCAAAAATTATTGGACTAATACTTTTTTGATATGTTTAGGAAAAAACTAGTCTGATTTGGGTTTATGTCTAGTGCAAAACAAAATGTGCTTAACTATAAAGTGAAATGCATTATTGAAACAGCCTGTGTCAGGTGTACAATTCTGTGGTCAGAAGTTACTTTGCCTCGTAAGGGAGGAGTTGGACAGAAGCGACCACAGCCACTGCCTTTCCAAACCTACAGATTTGTAAATATCTTTTTTTGGTTTAACAAGATCATGAATGAAAAATGTTTTAAATATTGCAACTTTACTTGAAGAGGCATTGCACTGATATAAGATCATGGAAAAGAGACACAACATAAAAAATCTCGTTTTACACTCCAATTTCTATGGTATTACTTACGTTATATCATTCAAGAAATTTATTTATTTATCCCTTTCTGAACATCCTTCAGGGAAAACACATTGGCAGCTATAAACACTCATGGCAATCTTCCAAAATAGGAAAAGGTTTTCTTTTATACTATTTTTTTCCTTTGTTTGCTCCCATAAACCTCACTACACACACACACACGTACACATGCACACACACACACACACATTTTTGCCATTTCAGGTACCCAACGCTATCATATTTTTTTCTCATTTCCCTTGGACACAGTAAACCAAGAACAAAATTTAGGAGATATATATAGAGAGAGAGAGAGAGCCCTGGTTGCACAGTGGTTAAGAGCTGGGCTGCTAACCAAAAGGTCAGCAGTTTGAGTCCATCAGCTGTTCCCTGGAAACCCTATGGGGCAGTTCAACTCTGTCCTATAGGGTCGCTATGAGTCACAATTGACTTGATGGCAACAGGTTTGGGTTTTATGTATGTGTGTGTGTATATATATATAGTTATATTTTATTTCCTTTGTAATCTTATATATTTTACATTATGAATTTAAAACATTATTCTGAGATGGAGTAGATGGCTTCATCCAATTAACAAAGAGGCCTGTGTCACACAAAAAATGTTAACAACTTCTACGCATGGTAGCTTTTAAAATATGTTTTCTGCCATCTTCTGCTACTGAAATGTCTCATTTTGGATCAGCAATAACAGCTATAGGTGTAAAGGGATAAAGGATTTTGGTAGAAAACTAGATTTGTTCAAGAGTACCTCTTAAATTTAGACGATATGGATGGAAACTATGCGCATGCATCCAACATACCCAAATTGTCTTCTAATGGTTCCTTTTATAATCAATAGCAAATCAAGCCAGAATAATAGTAATGCCATTGTCATTTCTATGATTTTCTCTGGCACCGAGTCCTGAAGAACAAAACAACTACTCCAAAGAAGTGAATTATTTGCTTGTGCCTTTCGTTTCTCCTCATGTTATTATATCCCAATGGATATTCTGCATAGGAAACATAATAGCTGATAATTAGGAAATCGATATTTTGATAGGCTTGCTAAAACTTATTTTTAAATCCTTTATATCTTTTAGATAAACATAGAATTGGCATTTTTTTCCCCCATAGTCATGGTATAGGATAATCTCCATTTATTCCTTGGCTACATAATAATGAAAAATAGTATGTCATTCGCTCAAAGAAATTTTTTAAAATATCTTTTATTTTTTATTTGTTTCTGGGTACAAATTGTACTTCGAACAAAAAAGACATTCACTTGGCAAATAGGGAAGATGAGGACCAATTCCAAACCAAAGCATCTTCTTGTCAATATTCTGCTAATACTCTCTTTTATATTACTTGGCAATTGTTACTCCTGTGTCTATCACAGTATTTTCATGCACTATCTTCCTAAATTTAGCTCTTTCTTTCTACAATCACATGGTGAGTCTCTCAGTGATTTACTATATCCATGGGTAAGTCAGATACTAGACAATTTGATGAATGCAGTTTTATTTCCAGATAAAATGGAATATATTTTAGAACCAAGCATTAGCTTTATAAAATATGTAAAGAAAAATTAAATGCAATAACTATTCTTGCAGTTGGATAAGGATAATGACCTATAACAGTAGAAAAGAAATGAAGTTGTTAGGATGGTAAATGCATATGGTTTGACCTCTTTGAAAAGATCTGGAGTTAAGAAAGTCTAAACTGAACGAGTGAAGGATTTTGTATAAAGCCTATTGGCTTCCTGGTTGAACAGAAACCAATATTGTTCAGGTTATACTAGGAAGGCTGCTTTTCTGACAAAGTTATGACCAGTACCAGCTCTTTTAAGCTCTCACTGAAGAGAATCTTGGGAATTCTTTGGATTCCTCTGCACATTTTCATACCTAAAGCGAAATGGATCATTTGAGAGTTCACAGAGTATTTCCCTGAGTGACCGTGTTTCAAACAGCTTGGTCTTGAAGAAAGTGGGTCTAGAAAGTAAACTCCTGCACTTCTGAGTGCTTTCAGATGTTTTAATTTTAGAAAGTAGAATTGAATCAAGTTGGAATATAAAACTACGGATTTTCTCTGAACTTTATCTCTAACTAGCTGGGGATTTAGATTCAAATCCTTATGCATCTCTGTAGTTCATTTCCCTAATATGTAACTCGTGATAGCCTAGAAAATGTCTAACAAGGTGAAAGACACTCTCCAAGTCTTTGTCATGCATACGTTGGGGACAGAAGAAATTAAGAGTACCCACCATGATGAAAATTTTAGTCTTTTTCCAGACAACAGCTGCCATAGTGCTTATGACCAAGAATGTACTGCCTTTATTCTTTTCCTTAATTTTCCACCTGTCCTTGCATTTGCAAGTCTGCAATGTAATCTTTCCTTGTAAACCTCAGAATATTTCCAAATAATACGTTGTTGTTGTTAGGTGCCATAGAGTCAGTTCTGACTCATAGCAGCCCTATGCACAACAGAACGAAACACCACCCAGCCCCTTGCCATCCCCACAATTGTTGTTATGCTTGACCCCTTGTTGCAGCCACTGTGGCAATCTGCCTCATTGAGGGTCTTCCTCTTTTCCACTGATGCTATACTTTGCCAAGCATGATGTCCTTCTCCAGGAACTGATTCCTCCTGACAACATGTCCAAAGTATATAAGATGCAGTCTCGCCATCCTTGCTGCTAAGGAGCATTCTGGTTGTACTTCTTCCAAGACAGATTTGTTTGTTCTTTTGGCAGTCCGTGGTATATTCAATATTCTTCGCTGACACCACAATTCAAAGGCAGCAATTCTTCTTCAGTCTTCCTTATTCATTGTCCAGCATTCACATGCATATGATGCGATTGAAAATACCATGGCTTGGGTCAGGTGCACCTTGGTCTTCAAGGTGACATCTTTGCTTTTCAACACTTTAAAGAGGTCCTTTGCAGAAGATTTGTCCAATGCAATGCATCTTTTGATTTCTCGACTGCTGGTTCCATGGGTGTTGATTGTGGATCCAAGTAAAATGAAACTCTTGACAACTTCAACCTTTTCTCCATTTATCATGATGTTGCTACTGGTACAGTTACGAGGATTTTTGTTTTCTTTTTGTTGAGGTGTCATCCATACTGAAGGCTGTGGTCTTTGATCTTCATTAGTAAATGCTTTAAGTCTTCACTTTCAGCAAGCAAGGTTGTGTCACCTGCATAACGCAGGTTGTTAATGAATCTTCCTCCAATCCTGATGCCCCATTCTTCTTCATATAGTCCAGCTTCTCGTATTATTTGCTCAGCATACAGATTGAATAGGTATGTGAAAGGACACAACCCTGACGCACACCCTTCCTGACTTTAAACCACTCAGTGTCCCAGTGTTCTGTCTGAACAACTGCCTCTTGGTCTATGTAAAGTTTCCTCATGAGCACAATTAAGTATGCTGGAATTCCCATTCTTGACAATGTTATCCATAATTTGTTATGATCCCCACGCTTGAAGGCCTTTGCAATAGTCAATAAAACTGGTAAACATTTTTCTGGTATTCCCTGCTTTCAGCCAGGATCCATCTGACATAAACAATGACATCCCTGGTTCCATGTCCTCTTCTGAAATCGGCCTGAATTTCTGGCAGTTCCCTGTCGATATACTGCTGCAGCTGCTTTTGAATGATCTTCAGCAAAATTTTACTTGCATGTGATATTAATAATATTGTTCTATAATTTCCACATGCAGTTGGATCACCTTTCTTGGGAATAGGCATAAATATGGGTCTCTTCCAGTCAGTTGGACAGGAAGCTGTCTTCCATATTTCTTGGCATAGACAAGTGAGCACTTCCAGTGCTGCATACGTTTGTTTAAACATCTCAATTGATAGTCCATCAGCTCCTAAAGCCTTGTTTTTCACCAGTGCCTTCAGTGCAACTTGGACTTCTTTCTTCAGTACTGTCAGTTCCTGATGATATGCTACCTCTTGAAATGGTTGAACGTGGACCAATTCTTTTTGGTTTAATGACTCTGTGTATTCCTTCCATCTTCTTTTGATGCTTCCCATGTCATTTAATATTTTCCCCATAGAATTCTTCACTATTGCAATCCGAGGTTTTAATCTTTTCTTCAATTCTTTCATCTTGAGAAATGCCAAGCATGTTCTTCCCTTTTAGTTTTCTACCTCTAGCTCTTTGCACAAGTCGTTATAATACCTTACTTTGTCTTCTCGAGACACCCTTTGAAATCTTCTGTTCAGTTCTTTTTTTGTCATCATTTCTTCCTTTTGCTTTAGCTGCTTGATGTTCGAGAACAAGTTTCAGAGTCTCCTCTGACATCCATCTTGGTCTTTTCTTTCTTTCCTGTCTTTTCAATGACCTCTTGCTTTCTTCATGAATGATATCCTTGATGTCACTCCACAACTCGCCTGGTCTTCAATCATTAATGTTTAACGCATCAAATCTATTCTTGAAATGGTCTCTAAATTCAGGTAGGATATACCCAAGGTCATATTTTGGCTCTCGTGGAATTAAATCTGATTTTATTCAGTTTTGGCTTGAACTTGCATATGAGCAATTGATAGTCTGTTCCAGAGTCGGCCCCTGGCATTGTTCTGACTGACGATATTGAGCTTTTCCATTGTCTCTTTCCACAGATGTAGTTGAATTGATTCCTGTGTGTTCCCTCTGGCGAGGTCCATGTGTATAGTCGCCGTTTTTGTTGGTGAGAAAAGGTATTTGCAAAGAAGAAGTCATTCGTCTTGCAAAATTCTATCGTTTGATCTCCACCGTTGTTTCTATCACCAAGGCCATATTTTCCAACTACGGATCCCTCTTCTTTGTTTCCAGCTTTTTCATTCCAGTCACCAGTAGTTATCAATGTATCCTGATTGCATGTTTGATCAACTTCAGGTTGCAGCAGCTGATAAAAATCTTCAATTTCTTCATTTTTGGTCTTAATGGTTGGTGTGTAAATTTGATGTATTAACTGGTCTGCCTTGTAGGCATATGGATTGCATCCTATCACTGACAGCATTGTTCTTCAGGATAGATCTTGAAAAGTTCTTTTTTTTTTATTATTAATTTTTATTGAGCTTCAAGTGAACGTTTACAAATCAAGTCAGACTGTCACAAATAAGTTTATATACACCTTACTCCGTACTCCCACTTGCTCTCCCCCTAATGAGTCAGCCCTTCCAGTCTCTCTTTTCGTGACAATTTTGTCAGCTTCCCACTCTCTCTATCCTCCCATCCCCCCTCCAGACAGGAGATGCCAACACAGTCTCAAGTGCCACTTGATATCATTAGCTCACTCTTCATCAGCATCTCTCTCCTACCCACTGTCCAGTCCCTTTCATGTCTGATGAGTTGTCTTCGGGGATGGTTCCTGTCCTGGGTCAACAGAAGGTTTGGGGACCATGACCACCGGGATTCCTCTAGTCTCAGTCAGACCATTAAGTATGGTCTTTTTGTGAGAATTTGCGGTCTGCATCCCACTGATCTCCTGCTTCCTCAGGGGTTCTCTGTTGTGCTCCCTGTCAGGGCAGTCATTGGTTGTGGCCGAGCACCAACTAGGTCTTCTGGTCTCAGGATGATGTAAGTCTCTGGTTCATGTGGCCCTTTCTGTCTCTTGGGCTCTTAGTTGTCATGTGACCTTGGTGTTCTTCATTCTCCTTTTCTCCAGGTGGGTTGAGTCCAATTGATGTATCTTAGATGGCCGCTTGTTAGCATTTAAGACCCCAGACGCCACATTTCGAAGTGGGATGCAGAATGTTTTCATACTAGAATCATTTTGCCAATTGACTTAGAAGTCCCCTTAAACCACAGTCCCCAAACCCCCGCCCTTGCTCCGCTGACCTTTGAAGCATTCATTTTATCCCGGAAACTTCTTTGCTTTTGGTCCAGTCCAGTTGAGCTGACCTTCCATGTATTGAGTATTGTCCTTCCCTCCACCTAAAGCAGTTCTTATCTACTAATTAATCAGTAAAAAACCCCTCCCACCCTCCCTCCCTACCCCCCTCGTAACCACACAAGTATGTGTTCTTCTCAGTTTATACTATTTCTCAAGATCTTATAATAGTGGTCTTATACAATATTTGTCCTTTTGCCTCTGACTAATTTTGCTGAGCATAATGCCTTCCAGGTTCCTCCATGTTGTGAAATGTTTCATAGATTTGTCACTATTCTTTATCGATACATAGTATCCCATTGTGTGAATATACCACAATTTATTTAACCAGTCATCCGTTGATGGACACCTTGGTTGCTTCCAGCTTTTTGCTATTGTAAACAGAGCTGCAATAAACATAGGTGTGCATATATCTGTTTCTGTGAAGGCTCTTATTTCTCTAGGGTATGTTCCGAGGAGTGGGATTTCTGGGTTGTATGGTAGTTCTATTTCTAACTGTTTAAGATATCGCCAGATAGATTTCCAAAGTGGTTGTACGATTTTGCATTCCCACCAGCAGTGTATAAGAGTTCCAATCTCTCCGCAGCCTCTCCAACATTTATTATTTTGTGTTTTTTGGATTCATGCCAGCCTTGTTGGAGTGAGATGGAATCTCATCGTGGTTTTAATTTGCATTTCTCTAATGGCTAATGATCGAGAGCATTTTCTCATGTATATGTTAGCTGCCTGAATATATTCTTTAGTGAAGTGCGTGTTCATATCCTTTGCCCACTTCTTGATTGGGTTGTTTGTCTTTTTGTGGTTGAGTTTTGACAGAATCATATAGATTTTAGAGATTAGGCTCTGGTCGGAGATGTCATAGCTGAAAATTCTTTCCCAGTCTGTAGGTGGTCTTTTTACTCTTTTGGTGAAGTCTTTAGATGAGCATAGGTGTTTGATTTTTAGGAGCTCCCAATTTTCTGGTTTCTCTTCGTCATTTTTGGTAATGTTTTGTATTCTGTTTATGCCTTGTATTAGGGCTCCTAAGCTTGTCCCTATTTTTCTTCCATGGTTTTTATCGTTTTACTCTTTATGTTTAGGTCTTCGACCCACTTGGAGTTAGTTTTTGTGCTTGGTGTGAGGTATGGGTCCTGTTTCATTTTTTTGCAAATGGATATCCAGTTATGCCAGCACCATTTGTTAAAAAGACTATCTTTTCCCCAATTAACTGACTCTGAGCATTTGTCAAATATCAGCTGCTTGTATGTGGATGGATTTATATCTGGGTTCTCAATTCTGTTCCATTGATCTATGTGCCTGTTGTTCTACCAATACCAGGCTGTTTTGACTACTGTGGCTGTATAATAGGTTCTGAAATCAGGTAGAGTGAGGCCTCCCACTTTCTTCTTCTTTTTCAGTAATGCTTTGCTTATCCGAGACTTCTTTCCCTTCCATATGAAGTGGGTGATTTGTTTCTCTATCACCTTAAAAAATGACATTGGAATTTGGATCGGAAGTGCATTGTATGTATACATGGCTTTTGGTAGAACAGACATTTTTACTATGTTAAGTCTTCCTATCCATGAGCAAGGTATTTTTTTCCACTTAAGTAGGTCCTTTTGAATTTCTTGTAGTAGAGCTTTGTAGTTTTCTTTGTATGGGTCTTTTACATCCTTGGTAAGTTTTATTCCTAAGTATTTTATCTTCTTGGCGACTACTGTGAACGGTATTGATTTGGTTATTTCCTCTTCGGTGTTCTTTTTGTTGATGTAGAGGAATCCAAGTGATTTTTGTATGTTTATCTTATAACCTGAGACTCTGCCAAACCCTTCTATTAGTTTCAGTAGTTTTCTGGTGGATTCATTGGGGTTTTCTGTGTATAAGATCTTGTCATCTGCAAATAGAGATAATTTTACTTCCTCTTTGCCAATCCGGATGTCCTTTATTTCTTTGTCTAGCCTAATTGCTCTGGCTAGGACTTCTAGCACAATGTTGAATAAGAGCGGTGATAAAGGGCATCCTTGTCTGGTTCCCATTCTCAAGGGAAATGCTTTCAGGTTCTCTCCATTTAGAGTGATGTTTGCTGTTGGCTTTGCATACATGCCCTTTATTATGTTGAGGAATTTTCCTTCAATTCCTATTTTGGTGAGAGTTTTTATCATAAATGGGTGTTGGACTTTGTCAAATGCCTTTTCTGCATCAATTGATAAGATCATGTGGTTTTTGTCTTTTGTTTTATTTATGTGGTGGATTACATTAATGGTTTTTCTAATATTAAACCAGCCTTGCATACCTGGTATAAATCCCACTTGGTCGTGGTGAATTATTTTTTTGATGTGTTGTTGAATTCTATTGGCTAGAATTTTGTTGAGGATTTTTGCGTCTATGTTCATGAGGGATATAGGTCTGTAATTTTCTTTTTTTGTAATGTCTTTACCTGGTTTTGGTATCAGGGAAATGGTGGCTTCATAGAATGAGTTGGGTAGTATTCCGTCATTTTCTATGCTTTGAAATACCTTTAGTTGTAGTGGTGTTAACTCTTCTCTGAAGGTTTGGTAGAACTCTGCAGTGAAGCCATCTGGGCCAGGGCTTTTTTTTGTTGGGAGTTTTTTGATTACCGTTTCAATCTCTTTTTTTGTTATGGGTAGGTAGTGTTTTTCCAGGAATTCAACCATTTCTTCTAGGTCTTCAAATTTTTTAGAGAACAATTTTTCGTAATAATCTGATATGATTCTTTTAATTTCAGTTGGTTCTGTTGTGATGTGGTCCATCTCGTTTCTTATTCGGGTTATTTGTTTCCTTTCCTGTATTTCTTTAGTCAGTCTAGCCAATGGTTTATCAATTTTGTTAATTTTTTCAAAGAACCAGCTTTTGGCTTTGTTAATTCTTTCAATTGTTTTTCTGTCCTCTAATTCATTTAGTTCAGCTCTAATTTTTATTATTTGTTTTCTTCTGGTGCCTGATGAATTCTTTTGTTGCTCACTTTCTATTTGTTCAAGTTGTAGGGACAGTTCTCCGATTTTGGCTCTTTCTTCTTTTTGTATGTGTGCATTTATCGATATAAATTGGCCTCTGAGCACTGCTTTTGCTGTGTCCCAGAGGTTTCGATAGGAAGTATTTTCATTCTCGTTGCATTCTATGAATTTCCTTATTCCCTTCTTGATGTCTTCTATAACCTAGTGTTTTTTCAGGAGGGTATTGTTCAGTTTCCAAGTATTTGATTTCTTTTCCCTAGTTTTTCTGTTATTGATTTCTAGTTTTATTGCCTTGTGGTCTGAGAAGATGCTTTGTAATATTTTGATGTTTTGGATTCTGCAAATGTTTGTTTTATGACCTAATATGTGGTCTATTCTAGAGAATGTCACGTGTGCACTAGAAAAAAAGTATACTTTGCAGCAGTTGGGTGGAGGGTTCTGTATAAGTCGATGAGGTCAAGTTGGTTGATTGTTGTAATTAAGTCTTCTGTGTCTCTGTTGAGCTTCTTACTGGATGTCCTGTCCTTCTCCGAAAGTGGTGTGTTGAAGTCTCCTACTATAATTGCGGAGGTGTCTATCTCACTTTTCAGTTCTGTTAAAATTTGATTTATGTATCTTGCAGCCCTGTCATTGGGTGCATAAGTATTTAATATGGTTATATCTTCCTGATCAATTGTCCCTTTTATCATTATGTAGTGTCCTTCTTTATCCTTTGTGGTGGATTTAAGTCTAAAGTCTATTTTGTCAGAAATTAATATTGCTACTCCTCTTCTTTTTTGCTTGATATATTTTTTTTCCATCCCTTGAGTTTTAGTTTGTTTGTGTCTCTAAGTCTAAGGTGTGTCTCTTGTAGGCAGCATATAGACGGGCCGTGTTTCTTTATCCAGTCCGAGACTCTCTGTCTCTTTATTGGTACATTAATCCATTTACATTCAGTGTAATTATAGATAAGTATGTGTTTAGTGTTGTCATTTTGATGCCTTTTTACGTGTGTTGTTGACAATTTCATTTTTCCACTTACTTTTTTGTGCTGAGATGTTTTTCTTAGTAAATTGTGAGATCTTCATTTTCATAGTGTTTGACTTTTTGTTTGTTGAGTCGTTACGTTTTTCTTGGCTTTTATTTTGAGTTATGGAGTTGTTATACCTCTTTGTGGTTACCTTAATATTTACCCCTATTTTTCTAAGTAAAAACCTAACTTGTACTGTCCTATTTCGCCTTGTATCACTCTCCATATGGCAGTTCTATGCCTCCTGTATTTAGTCCCTCCTTTTGATTATTGTGATCTTTTACATATTGACTTCAATGATTCCCTGTTATGAGCATTTTTTTTTAATTAATCTTAATTTGTTTTTGTGATTTCCCTATTTGAGTTGATATCAGGATGTTCTGTTTTGTGACCTTGTGTTGTGCTGGTATCTGATATTATTGGTTCTCTGACCAATTTCCTTTAGTATTTCTTGTCGCTTTGGTTTGGTTTTTGCAAATTCTCTAAGCTTGTGTTTATCTGTAAATATGTTAATTTCGCCTTCATATTTCAGAGAGAGTTTTGCTGGATATATGATCCTTGTTTGGCAGTTTTTCTCCTTCAGTGCTCTGTATATGTCTTCCCATTGCCTTCTTGCCTGCATGGTTTCTGCTGAGTAGTCTGAACTTATTCTTATTGATTCTCCCTTGAAGGAGACCTTTCTTTTCTCCCTGGCTGCTTTTAGAATTTTCTCTTTATCTTTGGTTTTGGCAAGTTTGATGATAATATGTCTTGGTGTTTTTCTTTTTGGATCAGTCTTAAATGGGGTTCGATGAGCATCTTGGATAGATATCCTTTCGTCTTTCATGATGTCAGGGAAGTTTTCTGTCAGCAGATCTTCAACTATTTTTTCTGTGTTTTCTGTCCTCTCTCCCTGTTCTGGGACTCCAATCACACGCAAGTTATCTTTCTTGATAGAGTCCCACATGATTCTTAGGGTTTCTTCATTTTTTAAATTCTTTTATCTGATTTTTTTTTTCAGCTATGTTGATGTTAATTCCCTGGTCCTCCAGATTTCCCAGTCTGCATTCTAATTGCTCGAGTCTGCTCCTCTGACTTCCTATTGTGTTGTCTAATTCTGTAATTTTATTGTTAATCTTTTGGATTTCTACATGCTCTCTATGGATTCTTGCAACTTATTTATTTTTCTACTATGTTCTTGAATAATCTTTTTGAGTTCTTCAACTGTTTTATCAGTGTGTTTCTTGGCTTTTTCTGCAGATTGCCTTATTTCATTTCTGAGGCCATCCCTGATGTCTTGAAGCATTCTGTAAATTAGTTTTTTATATTCTGTATCTGATAATTCCAGGATTGTATCTTCATTTGGGAAAGATTTTGATTCTTTTATTTGGGGGGTTGTAGAAGCTGTCATGGTCTGCTTCTTTATGTGGTTTGATATCGACTGCTGTCTCTGAGCCATCATTAAGATATATAAAAAAAAAAAACTAAGATATAAACAGTGGTTTATTCTGTAATTGCTCACTGAGTCTTATCTTGTTTTGTTTTCTTTCAATATACGTGGATGGGCTACTAGATTGTGCTGTCTTGTTTGTTGTAACCCTTGACTTACTTATGACCTATTACCAGCTGGTTTGGGCTGTTGCCAGATATATATGCCTGAGTCTATTCACTATTCTTGAGTAGAATCTGATTTTGGGTCATCAAGTGTGTGCTGCACCCTAACACCTATCCACCTCGAGAAGTAGTGGTGATAGTTGTGTGCACCAGCTTCTATTAGCAGCTGGGGTTCACCCTCCGGGGGGGCAGGATGCTGACAGGCTTCCCCCAAGTGTCAGTGAGGTAGATGTATCTCTATTCCTGTAGCACCTTGGCAGGAGAGCACTGCAGCTGTACCTTAGGCCCCCAATGCAAGTACCTCTACTGATTGGTAGGTGTCACCCTCCTTAGACCCCTAAGGCAAGAGGCTAGGTGGTCTGGGGGGAGCTTCAGCCCTCAGTTCCCTGTTGTGGGTCAGTTAGGGCTCTGTTGAATAAGCAGAGATATCAGACCTGGGAAACTTGTTTTTCCAGAAAATCCGCTAAAAAAAAAAAATGCAGTCAGATCCCTATCAGAACTGCCTTTGGATTTTACCCGCCACCTTGTTCCCTGTAAGGATCAAAGTCCGAGATTTGGATCATATATGCTTGGCTGTAGCTGTTTCTGTGTTTTTAGTCCAATTAGGGATGGATTTTTGGTCCCTGGGTTTTTTGTGGTTGCTTCTATCAGGCCAGAAGAATGGGTTAGGAAAAGACCAAAAAAAAGGGAAAAGCAAAGCTGCCGCAGAGCCAGAGCCGTTCTCCCTCTGGCTCAGGAAATTCCAATGTTAATGAAGCCGCGTGGGAAGGGTGGGGGAGGGTTCAAAGAAATAGGAGAGTAGCACCCCAGAATATAGCCAAAGTTGCTTATCTTGCTTGGAATGACTATTTTATCTGAGATTCCCAAGGGGCGTGTCACCTATGTGTGCTGGCCGTGTGGAGATTGTCCCCGAGGGTCTGGCCTGCTGAAGCTGCGGTCAGATCCTCCACTGTCAGTCCAAAGCCCAACGTCAAGGTTCCCCTGCTGGGACGCTGCACTCTTGCCTCCAAAATCAGTCGCTGCCTCCCGGGGACTTCTCGTCCCGCCAGCCGCGTCGCTGCGCTGCCCCCGCGGACCAACTGGGCCCCTTCCCGGGGTTAGTTCTGGGGAGTAGGGCTGCGCCCCGTGCTTGCGCTGTGACAGCGCCCAGTCAAAAGCCTGGTGCCAAGGTTCCCCAGCTGGGATGCTGCACTCCCAGCTCCAAATCCAGTCACTGCCTCCCGGGGACTTCTCCCACCAGCCACGTCACCACGCTGCCCCCGCGGACCGGCTGGGCCCCCTCCCGGGGTCAGTTCAGGGGGGTAGGGCTGCGCCCCTTGTTTGCGCCATCACAAGATTTTGAGTTCAGCTCCCCTGGGCCCAGACCTAAGCCTGGCGCCAAGGTTACCTGACTGGGACGCTGGCTCCGAGCTCCAAAAACAGTTGCTGCTTCCCCATATTTGTTCGTTCTCCATCTCTAAATCTGTGTTTGTTGTTCAGAGTTCATAGATTGTTATGTATGTGATCAATTCACTTGTTTTTCTGAGTCTTTGTTGCCAGAGGGATCCAAGGTAGCATCTACCTAGTCCGCCATCTTGGCCCCCAGCCTGAAACGTTCTTTTTGACAATGAATGCAACACCATTCCTCTTCAGTTTGTCATTCCCAGCGTAGTGGACTATATGATTGTCCATTTCAAAGTGGCCAATACCAGTCCATTTCAGCTCACTAATGCCTAGGATACTGATGTTTATGCATTCCATTTTGTTTTTGACAATTTCCAATTTTTCTAGATTCCTACATTCCAGGTTTCTATTATAAATGGATGTTTGCAGCTGTTTCTTTTCATTATGAGTCATGTTACATCCACAAAGGAAGGTTCTGAAAGCTTTACTCCATCCACTTCATTAAGGTTGACTCTACTTTGAGGAGACAGCTCTTCCCTGGTCGTCTTTCGAGTGCGTTCCAACCTGGGGGGCTCATCTTCCAGCGCTATATCAGGCAATGTTCCACTGCTATTCATAAGGTTTTCACTGGCTAATTCTTTTCAGAAGTAGACTGCAGGGTACTTCTTCCAAGTCTGTCTTAGTCTGGGAGCTTAGCTCAAACCTGTCTTCCATGGGTGATCCTGCTGGTATCTGAATACCGGTGGCATAGCTTCCAGCATCACAGTAACACATAAGCCCTCACAGTACAACAAACTGACAGACACATGGAAGAAGTAATTAGTTATGAATTTGAATATAGTAATTTGAAGATATGACTCCTGAAAATATCTCTTTTTTGGATGTTGATATTTAGCTGAAAAAGAAGAAGGAGAACAAGGAAGAGGAGGAGGAAAGGGGAAAAGAGGAAGAGAAAGAGAAGATTGAAATCATATCACCTATTAAAAAGGAGAGTGACAAATGAACACACCAGCACATACACACACTCAGTGATAGCCATTATTTCATAGTTCCCCAACAGGCTTTCTACCGTACTTGAATATGAAGCTTTGCTTCATTTCTTATTATTTACTAGAAAAATTATGAAACTGCTAGAAGCAACAATTTAGTTCACTAAAAAGTGGGGATATCCAAAAATATTCCTCACTTGGTTATTGAGAGGAGACATGAAAGAACATATGTACAGTGATTCATAATATACATTGCAAATAGTAAAGAGTCAATGAGTGCAAGCCATTATTATTATTATTGTCATTTTACCAAAATGGAAAAAGATTATTTATAGAGATATTTTGGAAAAATGGTTAGACCAGCCTCTGGGATTAGACTTTCTCAATTCAAATCACAGCTACAACAGTAACTGGCTGTTACCTTTAAACAACTTATTTAAATTCTGTGCATCAGCAACCACATTTAAAAAAAAAAAAAAAGTACAACAAGAATTCCTCATTCAGGGCTGTGGGGACCATGGTCTTGGGGAACATCTAGCTCAACTGGCATAACATAGTTTATAAAGAAAATGTTCTACATTCTACTTTGGTGAGTAGTGTCTAGGGTCTTAAAAGCCTATAGGCAGCTGTCTAAGGTACTCCACTGGTCTCACCCGTTCGAGAACAAGGAATAATGAAGAAAACTAAATATGCAAGGGAAGGATTAGTCCAAAGGACTAATGGACCACATCTACCACGGCCTCCACCAGACTGAGTCTAGTACAACTAGATGGTGCCTGGCTACCAGCACTGACTGCTCTGATAGGAATCACAGTAGAGGGTCTGGGACAGAGCTGGAGAAAAATGTTGAACAAATTCTCACTCGAAAAGAAAGACCAGACTTGCTGGCCTGACAGAGACTGGAGAAACCCGAAGAGTATGGCCCCGGACACCCTTTCAGCTCAGTAATGAAATCACTCCCGAGGTTCGCCCTTTAGCCAAAGATTGGACAGGCCTATAAACCAAAACGAGACTAAAGGGGCACACCAGCCCTGGGCCAAAGACTAGAAGGTAGGAGCAAAATAGCAGTAGAACTTCAGGCTTTCAAAGTGAGGCAATCCAAGAGAAGGAAATGAAAAAAAAGATGGGAATAAAGAGTAAAGCACCTAAAGCCCAAGAGATGATTAAAGGTGTGTGCTCTCTGTGAACGTTCATTGTAAAACTCAGAATTTTGAGCAGCTTCCTCTGAAAATGAGGAATTCTTGGTGAGACAGTGGAGAGGCAGCAAACCAGTTTTTCTCCCACTGTCTGCATGACCTTTACACTGAAACTGTACTGAAAGGATGATCCTTAGAGGAAGGAGGCCCCCTCTCCTAGTGCCTTAGTGGTAAAGTATATAATTAACTATGTAGCTGCAAGCTGGCAAGATCTAATTTTAGATCCCAGAAGAGGAGGGAATGTCCTTCCTTTGACACCATCAAGGCTGGGGGTAATGACCACAAGACTGTCATCCACCCTGAGCCCAGACTGCATAATGTCTCAACGGGCACCTTCTTCTTTCTTCCCTTCCCCTTTTCCTATGCACCCCAGCAAGTAAACCCCTCCAGTCTAAGGTATATAATCCCTTTGTGCCTTTGCCTACCACACATTGAGGGGAATGTGTAGGAGAAGTTTCCTTGTCATCACACTCTAGGACAAGGACTCATCAGGAGAACTGGCCTGAGATAAATGGTACCCTGTTTCTTTTTGTCCTGGTTACCACTAAAGTAATAAAACTTGTGATCAACCACTGGGTAAAAGTGTCAATTATTTGCTGAGAACACACAGTCCTGCCTGAGCTCTTCTTTTGTCCATGGCTTGTCACAGAGGGGAAACAGAAAAAGGGTTTTGCAATAAAGCAAGATGAACAGATACATCAGCTTATATAGAAAAAAAAAAATAGAAGCATAGACTAAAACTGCAGGACTTCTTCCCTGACACTGCAGATAACTGATATTATGTATCGAACATTTTTTGCATACCATCTATGTGCCAAACATAACATGGGAAAGGATCATACAAATGTTTTGAAAGATTCTCCGAAAAAAGTCCCAATTGGAATGCATATTTCCGCTGTAGCTGGTCTTTTAATGATTTTCCTTTTCCTGAAAAAATTTTTTTCTAAAATTACACACTATTACAGTGTATATAGGCCAACTGCCACAGTACAGTTTTTAGTCAGGTTGCTGTCGCATGCTTATAATGAGGGAGAAAAAATAATGTAGGTGAGTCTGAAGCTTGATTTGTTTATTTATCCTGATATCCACTCTTTTAGAGTATGTGGGTACCCATACCCATTCCCATTGAGTACGTGCCAACTCACGGCAACCCTATAGGACAGAGTAGAACTGCCCCACACAATTTCCAAGGAGCGGCTGGTGGATTTGAACTGCTGACCTTTTGGTTAGCAGCCGTAGCTCTCAACCACTGTGCAACCAGGGGCTCCGTGTATATATATATATATATATATATATGTTGTTTTTAGGTGTCATTGAGTCTGTTCTGACTCAAAGTCAGAAACACTACCCAGTCATATGCCATCCTCACAATCATTGCTATGCTTCAGCCCATCATTGCGGCCACTGTGTCAATCCATCTCATCAAGGGTCTTCCATTTTTTTGCAAACCCTCATACATATATACATATGTTGTTGTTGTTAGACTTGGTTGATTTGGTTCTGACTCATAGCGACCCTATGTACTACATAATGAAACACTGTCCAGTCCTGTGGTATGCTCACAGTTGTTGTTATGCTTGAGCCCATTGTTGCAGTCACTGTGTCAGTCCATCTCATTAAGGGTCTTCCTCTTCTTCCCTGATCATGTACTTTACCAAGCATGATGTCCTTCTCCAGGGACTGATACCTCTGATAACACGTACAAAGTATGTAAGACTAAGTCTCGCCATACTTGCTTCTAAGAAGCACCTGGATGTACTTTTTCCGAGACAGATTTGTTCATTCATATGTGTGTGTGTATATATACATATACACACACATATCTATATGAATTTGTTCATTTATGTATATATATATGAATGATTCCATAAATACATAAAGGAAGAGTTTTCTCATCTGTATTCTAATGAAGCAAAAAATAAAAAACAAAACTTTTTTCTCTTTGTAGACCAGTCCCATGAGATGGAATTCCATTAGTAGAAGATCTAACTAGATTTTGCCCTGGAAAAAGTAATCTAAAGGGCAAAGTGTTTCTTTCCCCTCATAGGTAGGAAAGACCTATAAAGTTTGCTGAGACGTGATTAATAGGTCTTGGCTGGACCCCACCTCTTTGCTCACCTACTCCAAAGTACTATCAAGGCAGTGCCAGCTCGGAGCATCAAGAACTCTTAGAAGGTTTAAAAAAAAAAAAAAAAAACTTAGAAGGTTTAAGACCACCCCAATTCAGGCAGTGGGTGAAAGAAATAGGGTCATATCTAAATATTTTCGGATTTTACCTTCAATATGTAATATAGAGTAGATGAAACTTTCTGACAAGTCTCTAACTGATGATCTCTTGAACAGTCTTGTTCACTTCAATTATGGAATCTAAGTAAGGTCTACTTTAGAAAAGGCATTTTCTCTCTCCATAGTTTCTAAGGTATTTATTCAGAGAGATAGTCTTTGGCATATTTCCAGTCTGGATTGATAAAAAGAGATTCAAAAGAGAGGCAGGAATACAAAGCATGTTGTTTATTAGAAGACCTTGAGACTAATTTTCTTTTTAAAAATTGTTGTTAGGTGCCACCGAGTTGGCTCCAACTCATAGCAACCTCACATAAAACAGAACAAACCATTACCCATTGCCCAATGTTTGTGCCATCCCCACAATTGTTGATCTGTTTGATCTCATTGTTGCAGCCACTGTGTCAATCCATCTCCTTGGAGTAAAATAGCTTTTGTAGCGATTCTAGTTGTGGAAAAGATTGCTATAGTTAGAGTGAAGATATACATAATAGTCTAAAATGAGACTCTGTTATATGCAAAATGGGACACTAACATATAGATGCATGATTTCATTTACTGACATATTGGTTCTATCATATTGGTGATCTTGTATCATTTTCTCATATCCACTTGGAGTATGTGGGCATTTTTATAACCCTAAGTAAATTCCCTCTACTGATGATTTTTTGCAATAGTTTGCCCAAGTTAGATGTTGCAAAAATTATAGGGCTTTTGATTTATTTCATTTAAGTACAGATTATAAATTTATCCAAATGACAATATGGATTTAATCAAAAGATTGTTCCTAAACTCAAGACATTCCTGAAATACAATTAACAAATTTTAATACTAAATTTTGTACACAATTTGCATTCTCACAATGTATTATTTTTCAATTTCCAGGTTTCTCAAAATCTTCCTGTTTTTCAAATATTTGCTAAAAACTTCAAAAAACTAGAGGTTTTTTGTTTGTTGTTTTGGTAGGGAGCATTCTAAAAAGTATTTGAGTAAAGATTTCTAACACATTTTATATTTGCAAAGCAAGTGTAGATTTACAAAATGATTTACACAACAATTATTCAAAGCTTCAAGCATTCATAAAATCTAATTAATAATGGGCAGCAAAGAAAGTATATATAACTATGCTTGATTTTTTTTTCATATTCCATGTCAGCTCCATCACAAAATGTTCTCATTTAGTTACTCTACGTTTATGTGGGAAAAGGATGTGGCAGTTGGCTTCCATAAATATTTACAGCCTGGAAATCCTATGGGGCAGTTCTGCTCTGTCCTATAGTGTTGCTGTGAGTCGGAATCTAGGTAAATGTGTACCTGTGTATATCAGACTGGGCAACATTTCGTTACTTTGTGCATGGGATTATCACGAGTTGGGGGCTGACTCAACTGCAGCTAACAACAACAACTATATATATGTGTGTGTGTGTGTGTATATATATATATATAAATATTTGCCAACTAATCTGTCAAGTTACAACTTTTATTTTGAAATATCATAGCTTGTTTAGATGCATCGTTCCTTATGTGCGCAGAGTTCTTAAGTGGTACAACCAGTTAAAAAATTGCCTGCTAATTGAAATGTTAGAGGTTCAGGTTCACCCAGAGGCACCTCAGGAAAAAGGCTTGGTGATCTACTTCTGAAAACTCAGCTCCTGAAAGCTCTAAGGAGCACAGCTCTACTATGACACACTTGGGGTCACCCTGAGTCAGAATCAACTCAACGGGAACTGGTCGTGGTTAGTATGGGTACAACAGAACAATTTCTGAGTACATTTTAGTTCTCTACTTAGCTAATTTAGTGAGAATATTATACTTACCATGAATATGCTCTATCAAAATTTGTATTACTATCATCACTGAAAACAAAAACAATAGTGAAATTTTTAACAGAATTTACAGTGCTGTTCATAGTAACATTTTCCACCTTAAATGAAATGAATTCTCAAAAACTTTCTTTTGATGGCATAAAGGTAATGAAAAATTTGAACTCTTCTTAGAGTGGGAATCAACTCAATGGCAATTTTTTTTTCTTTTTAGACTCAACAGGTTTTCAAAGTAAGCATCACATGACACTGATATGAAACTAGGATCATTTAACGCTGAAAAATTCATCTTTCTACTAATGTAATTAATACACTAAGATGTATAACTTAATTTTATATATGTGCAAAAAATGAGTAAAATTAAACTAAAAATCAAACCCGTTGCCGTCAAGTCAATTCCAACTCATAGAGACCCTATAGGACACAGGAGAATTGTCCTATAGTGTTTCCAAGGCTGTAATCTTTGTGGAAACAGATTACCATATCTTTCTCCCGAGGAGCAGTTAGTGGGTTCTGACTGCTGATCTTTCGGTTAGCAGCCAAGTGCTTAACTGCTGCTCCACCAGGGCCCCTCAAATTAAGTTAGAAGACTTCAGTTTGATATAAATGAAAATGAAAAATCATGCCTTACAGAATAATGGTAAGAATATTTTTTCGCATCCACATGAAATAAATTGTAAGCTTTGAGTAAAGCCTTCTTAAATAAACACTAACTTTTGAAAAGTATGATATTACATCTTCAGTATAATTCTTTCCTCTGTTTTTATGGTCAAAGGTATCACGGTTCCCTCCTTGATGGATGGTAACGAACATGCTATGCACATTACATGATCATCAATATTTTGATTAAGAGAAATGCAGTATTGACTTGTTCACTATTAATTTTCAGTATAAACACGCAGTTGTACATGTTTTAGTTGATGCTAAACTGGTTTGTTTGTTTTTGCAGAAAAAAAAAAAGGCATTACCAAACAATAAAACAAATGAATACTTCTAGTTTTACACCTCACAATAAATTACATGGTAGAGTATTCTGTGTTCTAAGTCAAGGATTCTCCTCTTCTTTGCTTGCATGTGTTTCATTTACACTTAACCTATAACTCCCCACCATTTTTCACTGTTCCAAAAGGTGGCAGCCTGGAGACCGGGCATCTTGCAAACTACCAGCGTAGTGTTGGCACCAATGCCTGTTACTTTACATTAAGTGGCCACCTGTGGCAGACTAGAGTTCTTCTCCCACCCCCAAAAGAGACATGGCAATGGATGCTGGTAATGGTTGCACAACAAGATTAATGTATGTCACTGAACTGCACATGTAAAAATGCTGAATTGACAGATGTTGTATTATATATAGTGCTTACAATGATTAAAAAAAAGACACCACACGAAATTTTATATTGCATATTCAGAGAAAGCTCCATTTTCTCATAAGGTGTGGAATTTACTGAACTTTCCTTGTCCTTCCTTTGATTTGGGATAACATAAACTTGAATAAAAACAAACAAACAAAAAAAACCCTGGAGTTGACTGTCCCAACCCAGTCCTGCCCAAGCATAGTGTTTTATCTGCTATTTCTCCTCATGCTGTCCTTTAAAGTAAGATACAAATTACAGTATCTAGAAAAGGTTAAAAAGAGAGAGAGACAAGGTAGTGCTTGTAGCCTTTCAGGTATTACCATGTTAAAAGCGGTAGAAGTTCATTGCACATGTATGTTATACACTAATAAACAACAACCTTGCAAAAGGTAGCAATAATAATAATAAAAAAAAAAAAACAGAGGTCTACCAACTCTATCTGGGCTCATTTTAATTTGATTATTAATAATGCTATCTTAAAGTTGAAAAGTTGGGGACAAATCTTATTTTGGATGGGTTTCTGGAACAACAGGCATAAACTGAGACTGTTCCTGCTAAATTCAAACATATGTCACCCTCGTCCTAAGACAAAATGGGAATGGAAGTTTTAGTTTACCAAGGAAAGAAAATGTTTTAAGGCTAACAATGGTAGAATGGGAATTCTAGAAAAATTAATTGTGCTCATGTGGAACCTGTACATAGACCAAGGGGCAGTTGTTTGAACAGAACAAGGGAATTCTGCATGATTTAAAGCCAAGAATGGTGTGTGTCAGGGTTGTATCCTTTCATCAAACTTATTCAATCTGTATGCTGAGCAAATAATCTGAGAAGCTGGATTGTAAGAAGACTGAAGCATCAAGACTGGAGAAAGACTCATTAGCAACCTGCAATATGCAAATGACATTACCTTGCTTGCTGAAAGTGAAGAGGACCTGAAGCACTTACTGATGAAGACCAAAGGCCACAGCCTTCAGTATAAATTACACCTCAACATAAAGAAAACAAAAATCCTCACAACTGGACCAATAAGCAACATCATGATAAACGGAGGAAAGATTGAAGCTGCCAAGGATTTCGTTTTACTTGGATCCACAATCAAAGCCTATGGAAACAGCAGTCAAGAAATCAGAGGATGCATTGTATTGAGCAAACCTGCTGCAAAAGACTTCTTTAAAGTGTTAAAAAGCAAAGACGTCACTTAAAGGACTAAGGTGCACCTGACCCAAGCTATGATATTTTCGATTGCCCTATATGCATGTGAAAACTGGACAATGAATAAGGAAGACCAAAGAAGAATTGACACCTTTGAATTATGGTATTGGCAGGAATATTGAATATAGAATGGACTTCTAGAAGAACAAACAAATCAGTCTTGGAAGAAGTACAACCAAAATACTCCTTGAAAGCAAGGATGTCAAGACTTCGTCTCATTTACTTTGGACATGTTATCAGAAAAATCAGTTCCTGGAGAAGGACATTAAGCTTGGTAAAGTAGAGGGTCAGCAAAAAAGAGGAAGACCCTCAACTAGATGGATTGACACAGTGGCTGCAATAATGGGCTCAAGCATAGCAACGATTGTGGGGATGGCACAGGACCAGACAGTGTTTCATTCTGTTGTACATAGGGCCACTGTGAATAGGAACCAACTTGACGGCCACTAACAACAACGATGGTGGGTTCCTGTGATTAGAAATATACAAATCACCAAGCTGAAAAACGGTAGTAATTTTTTTTTTCAAACAAGACTACCTGTGGTTCTCTTGAAGAAATTCTAGTGAGACACATTGTTCCACCAGAAATATTTAAGTATTTCAGTTGCTGTCCAAGCACTATAAATTATCCAGAAATCAAGAAGGCAAAACCATTACCGAAATATTTTCCGAGTTCACACAGGTCTGCTGACAGATTCATTCTCATACTTCCATAACTTTTATTTCTTCAGTCATAAGATCTGGTAACACACATTTTTAAAGCAACATAGGAATCCATAATCACATGCAGGCAGAGCTTTTAGGCTCAACATCTTTATCTGGAATATGGAAAGAAGTTAATGAAGTAGCATGAGGCATAAACAAGTTATAGGATGAGGTAAAGTAAAAATGGACAGCAGGTGTAGAAATACGAAGAGGCTAGAATCCAGAGTATCTGAAAAGAGGCAGAGCGGAAGAGCTCAGGCAAAGAGCATCTGCCATCAGAAGGTACATCGCTATTCAACATCATGCAGTAAATGCAATCCAATGAGAAATTTTACTTTTCTTTGATTTGACAAGGAAATTTTTTACTGCATTTCATGGGTGCACTGATGCGAGGAGAATACAGAACATTCACTCAGCAGTAACAGTTTCAGCTCGGCAGAGGCAGATGTGCCCTGGCTTGTTTATCACGGTGACTTTCTTACCTATTTTAGAGAACAATTTGCAATCGTCTGTGGAATGATTAGCCTGCCGAAGATAACTTACATAAAAGGGGCCTTCCCCCCCCCGCTCTGACAGAGATGATGTTTAGGTGTTAGATAATGTAAAGGCAGTCTTCAGAGGTGCAGCCGAATTCTATTATCTGAAGAGAGTGGGATGGTGGCAGGTGGCAAGCCTAGGGATGGAGCCAGCACATTTGTTGGTGGCTCAAAAGGAAGGTGAGGACCCATGTCAACCATCTCTACTTGTCTCAGACTCTTGCTTTCACACAGTGACCACTGATGTCTTTTGATCATAGTGCTAATAACTGTAATGCCAACATATCATCTATAAAGATGATGAAATGGCTGTGAGTGTGAAGAATGTGTTCAGGGAGAGTGATTGCTCCTTCTACTCCCTGCCTTTCTACAATTCTGGTTATGATCCGCAAGTTAATATTTGATATGAGAGTGAGAGAGATAAGATGAGACAGAGAGAGAAGCTGTTAGTAAATGTTCTTCCCTGCAGTTGCCTGTCAGTCTTAGCCTTATAATCTCTGAAGTTGTAGACACAAAGTTATCCCCTTGCTGACAATTATCCTTCGGATCTTTTGTTCCTCAAGGAGTGGCATTGCTGGCTGCCTTTATTTTCCAGAGGAGTCTTCTGAGAATTTTATTAGCCATTGGAAGCAAGGAGCCCAGATAAATACATAGATAGATGAATAGGTAGAGTGATAGGTAGTTAGAGAGATGATAGATAGATAGACAGACAGATAGATAGATAATAGGTAGATAGATAGATAGATGATAGATAGACAAATAAATATGGTATATGTGTGTACATAGGAGCCCTGGTGGCTCAGTGGTTAAGAGCTCAGGCTGCTAACCAAGAGGTCGTCAGTTCGAATCCACCAGCCTCTCCTTGGAAACTCTATGGGACAGTTCTACTCTGTCCTATAGGGCCACTATGAGTCGGAATCAACTCTATGGCACTGATTTTTGTTTTGTTTTGCTTTGTTTTGTTTCAGTAGAGTCTCTGGAGCCCTTGTGGCACAGTGATTAAGATCTTGGCTGCTAACCAAGAGGTTGGCAGTTCAAATCCACCAGCCACTCCTTGGAAACCCTATGGGGCAGTAATACTCTGTCCTATAGGATTGCTATGACTTGGAATCGACTTGACAGCAACTTTTTTTAATGGAGTCTCTGGGTGGTGCAAGGAGTTAACATGCTTGGCTGCTAACCAAAAAGTTGGAAGTTCAAGTCCACCCAAAGGCACCTGAAAAGAAAGGCCTGGTGATCTACTTCTGAAAAATCAGACATTGAAAACCCTGTGGGGCACAATTCTACTCTGACACATATGGGGTCACCATGAGTTGGAGTTGACTCAAAGGCAACTTTTTTGGCTTTTACTGGTAACAAATTAGTATATATACCTCCTCTAAGCCCCATCTCATTTACCACAGAATCTCTACCAGACACATGTAAGGAGATAAATGTATACAAGAACGTCCACAAAAGCCCTTTCTGTAACAGAAATAAAAATGGAAATAACACAAATGGAAAAATGTGAAAAATTGTGTCATATAACACAATAGAACATCATTAAAAAAAGACAAAAACCCATTGCTATCGAGTCAATTTCAACTCATAGCGACCCTATAGCCATAGAACATCATACGACAACTAAAACCAGTGAACAGGATTTATAAGCATGATCATGTATAGTTCTTCAAAACACAATAGAAAGGAAGAAAAAAAACCCATTGCCTTCGAGTCGATTCCGACTCAGAGCGACCGTGTAGGACAGAATAGAACTACCCACAGGATTTCCAAAGAACAGCTGGTGGATTTAAACTGCCAACTTTTTGGTTAGCAGCCTTAGCTCTTAACCCCTACACCATCAGATTTTCGTTAAAATATAACAGGGTGGGATAAAAACCATGTTGCAGAAGAATGTAGGCAGTTTGGCACCATATTTGCATTCCACAGGGCAATAAGATATTGGTTTTCATTCTTCTATGTTGCCAAGTTTTGGGCTGTCCACACACATAACTAGCTTTCTACCAGCACCTGCCTGAGAGAAAAGTTTCATTTACAGGTTCAGTGATGTCTTCCTTGGATTTCTTTACCCAGAACCCAGCCCTCATTTCTATTTAGCAGAGTCCCAGGCCACATATAACTGTTCCTGAGTTAACATTTTGAAACTAGTTTTGTAATAATTAACTCAGGCAAGAATTATCAGTTGATGCCAAAATCATTGGATGAACAATATATTCACGTACTTTCAAAGTATCGCCCTAGAAATTAATTATTAATCACAAAGGGGAAAAGATTATTTTTCTGATGAAGAAATCTGACAAACATCATCTTAACCAAGTAATCATACTTAACATCACCAACATTGCCGTTAAATCCATTCTGACTTGTGGAAAACCCATGTGTGCAGAGTAGAGCTACTCCATAGGGTTTTCAAGGCTTTTGGAAGAAGATCATCAGGCCTATCTTCCAGAGCACCTTTGGGTGGGTTCAAATCACCAAACTTTCTGCTAGAGGCAAGCATTTAACCATTTGAGCCACCCAGGGACATAACGGGACAGAATTACCTACTTATGCTATGCACTGAAGTAGGAAACATCAGCTATTTAGTATTTTGGCCAGAACAATTAAATCTGTACTGTACCAGACCCTCCTTGGAAACTCTATGGGGCACTTCTACTCTGTCCTACAGGGTGGCTATAAGTTGGAATTGACTCAATCACAACAGTTTTTTTTCTAGTTTGAACCCATAGGGTCGCTATGTGCGTAAATTGACTTGATGGCAACACGTCTGGTTTTTGGTTTGGTATCTAATTGTGAGGAAAATGATAGATGGAAACCTAAATTGAGAGGCTTTATAAAAACAAACAAGCGAAAAATAGGTGGAATCATAAAAAATGTCATTGTTATGAAAGAAAAAATAAGGTGATGCAAGTGTACTAAATTAAAAAAAAATTAAAGAAGCCCAACAATTACATTTAATGTATGAGACATGATTGCTCATAGATCAAACGGGAATTTGAATTGCCGTTATTATTAGTTGCTGTCCAGGTGACTCCAGCTCATGACAACCTAACGTATAACAGAACAAAACATTGCCCGGTTCTGCACCATGCTCACAGTCATTGGTATGCTTGAGCTCATTGTTGAGCCGCTTGTCAATCCATCTCATGGAGGGTTTCCTTCATTTTGAAAAGGGACTGAATATTAGATACTAATGTAGCAATAGTAAATGGCCTGATTGTGATATCTTTATTAAAGTTTTGTAGGAGAATGTACTTGATGTTAGGAGATACATACTGCTGTTTTTTAAGAATAATGTGCCATAATGCCTGCCACTTATTTTCAAAGAGTTCAGCAAAAATTTACTTATCTTTATTGGTTGTTTCATCTGTCTGTCTGAAGTCTCTGGATGATGCGAATGTCTAAGCAGTCGACTACTAACCCAGTTGTTGGCAGTTCAAACCCAACCAGAGGTACCTCAAAAGAAAAGCCTGGTGATCTGCTTCCAAAAGGTCAGGGCCTTAAAAACTGTATGGATTGTAATGCTACTGTGCAACGTAATTGACTCCACTTAAGGTAACTGGTACCTATCTACTTATGTATCTACATATATATATTCAGAAAGAGGCAAAGCAAACGCGACAACATATTAATTGCTGAATCTAAGTAAAGAGTATGGGTGTTTATTGAACTACTCTTTCAAATTTTCTGTGGGTTTTACATATTTCCAACTAAAAATTTGGAATAAAGAAAATAAAACTGAAGCAAGAGCAAACTAAAAACAAACAACAAAAAAGATCAAGATCTTATAAAATAATTTTTTAATAAGACTTTAGATTACACGAAGGAGGACAAAAGAAAAAAAATCCAGTCCTTTAAAGAGTTAAAGTTTTCTCCTCAATTGTCAGGTAAAGCCCATGGAATTATAAAACCTTTAGTTTCTTTCTATTGATGTAACCATTGCTCTCAGAACAGCCAAAGCAGTCAGCTTAATCACTCCATTGTGCATCCCTTTCAGATTTGTGGAGCATTTAACACCTCCCCTTACTGAGTCATTGCTAATTTTAAAACTTTTGAATATAAGAATTCGGGATAAGCTCATTGGCTGCTCTTCGATTCGTCTCCAAGTTGCTCAGAGGCTGAAGGTAAAACTATAGAGCTTATTAGGTTTTGACAATGCTGATTCAAAAACAGCAGACAGGTATTTTTATACAGTGATTGTATCTTTGTTAGGCTGGAAATGCAATTCTTTTCATTCATTACATAATTAACTCCTGAGTTTTCTTTTCTTGCCAGAGTGGTAATAATGAGCAAATATCTTGTAAACACTGAAGCTTATATATGTGAAAAAGGAGGTGACAGAAATGAAAGGCAAAGAAAAGAAGAATACATGGTACAAAACAAAGGATTAGGTGTATTTGCTAGGTATGGAGCAAGAGTCTTATACTCCCCTTAACCCTACGTTAACTTGTAGTTCTATCATTCAGGTATTTTTTAGGTATCCCTAACTAATTTACCTGGGGAAAACCTGGCAACGTAGTTCGAATCCACCAGGTGCTCCTTGGAAACTCTACGGGGCAGTTCTACTCTGTCCTATAGGGTAGCTATTAGTCGAAATCGTCTAGATGGCAATGGGTTTGGTTTGGTTTGGCTTAATCTCTTTCCCTTTCTTAATAAAATGGCCGTTGGAAGTAAGTTCTAGGGGATATTTTTGTGGAAAATCAGAATCTTCAGAATAGTAATTATAATCGTAATTAATGTGTTAACTGCTTGTTGTTGTTAGGTGCTGCCAAGTCGGTTCTGACTCATAGCGACCCTGTGCACAACAGAACGAAACACTGCCCGGTCCTGCGCCATCCTCACAATCGTTGTTCTTGCAGCCACTGTGTCAATCCACCTTGTTGAGGGTCTTCCTCTTTTCCACTGACCCTGTACTCTGCCAGGCATGATGCCCTTCTCCAGGGACTGATCCCTCCTGACAACATGTTCAAAGTATGTAAAATGCAATCTCACCATCTTTGCTTCTAAGGAGCGTTCTGGTTGTACTTCCTCTAAGACAGATTTGTTCGTCCTTTTGGCAGTCCATGGTATATTCAATATTCTTCACTAACACCACAATTCAAAGGTATCATTTCTTCTTCGGTCTTCCTAATTCATTGTACATTTTTCATATGCATATGATGCAATTGAAAATACCATGGCTTGGGTCAGGTGCACCTTAGTCTTAGACACCATAAAAAGAACATTTTTCCGTCTGCTGTACTTAGCTTGGGATGCAAGCACATTTTATCTGACTCATCAGTAGTGCCTGTCTTTATATCTTTGTTAGTAGTTATGGTCCCTGAGATGAATTTAAGGGTATTGAGGTGTTTACTGTTTTTTTCTATTTTCACAAACAGCATCAAAGCCTTCCCCACAGTCATCTTAAGTGCATGGGAAGTCATGAAAGGTAGATCCTTATGTGAATAGATCTTCAAGCACTATAATTCTCTAAGGGGCATCAATTATTTATACAGCGCAGTAATTTACAGAGCACTCCAATCTCATCTGCCAAACCCAGATTTAGAGTTGTTGTAAACACTGGAGGCAAGATTAGAAGTGTTTGGTCACAGGAGAATGACTGAGATTTATAAAACCGAGTTGCCTGGCTCAGTTTTAACTTCAGGAGGACAGATCGGCTCTAAAAGACCAACATTATTCATAATTGCCCAAAAGTGGAAACAACCCAAATGCCCATCAACAGATGAAAGGATGAACAAAATCTGGTGTCCATACAATGGGATATTATGCAGCAATAAAAACAAATGAAGTCCTGATACACGCTACACCATGAATGAACCTTGAAAACATTATGCTAATTGAAAGAAGCCAGTCACAAAAGACCAAAATTATATGATTCCAGTTATACGAAATGCCCAAAATAGGCAACCATATAGAGGCAGAATATATATTGGTGGTTGCTTAAGGCTGAAGGGGTTGGTGGGAAACTGAGTGCTGATGGTTACAGGGTTTCTTTACGCCGTGATGGAAATGTCCTACAATTGATTGTTGTGATGGTTGCACAATTCTGTGAATATACTGAAAACCATTGAATTGTACACTTAAAATGTGTGAATTGTATGGTATGTGAATTATACCTTAATAAAGTTGTTTAGAAAAAAAAGAATAGACAATTTGGCTAAAATCAGCTGTGGAACAGGACCTTGACCAACGCTGCATAAATTCAGAGAAAATAAAAGAGCAAGAGAGACCTAAGTAAATGCATGCCTCGATAAGTGACAGTAGCACTGAACGTGTTTACTGTGGTGGATATTTGAAAATTGAAATTTCTCTGTTTAGGCTTGCATACGAAAACAGTCGCCAGATATGCCCTGAATCTCTTAAATAAAGCAAACTTGGGAAGGGAGCTATAATACTTAGAAAATAATAGATTCTTGAATATAGTTAATCAGCTTTATGAGAGTCAGTGGGAATTAAATGTTACAAACAAATACGTTAGCAGCAATCCCACACAGAAAGGCATTTTTACTATCAACACAATTTCTCTCAACACATATACCTATTCATGGAGCCTTGGTGGTGCAGTGGTTAAGAGTTTGGCTGCTAACCAAAGGATTGACAATTTGAATACACCAGCCACTACTTGGAAACCTATGGGGTAGTTCTACTATGTCCTAAAGGCTCGCTATGAGTTGGAATAAACTCGATGGCAATGGGTTTTGTTGTTTGTTTGTTTTTAAATATATATATATTCATGGAAACCCTGGTGGCATAGTGGTTAAGTGTTACAGCTGCTAACCAAAAGGTTGGCAGTTCGAATCCACCAGGCACTCCTTGGAAACTCTATGGGGAGGTTCTACTCTGTCCTATAGGGTCGCTATGAGTTGGAATCGACTCGACAGCAAAGGGGTTTTTTTTGTATATATTCGTAAGTAGGTACCTATATTTACTTTTCTAAGGATCTTTAGGGACTTTACAAGACTGCTCATTTTTCCTCAAACTTTATGGTTCTTGTGAAAAATAAATCCCATCTTTTTTTTTTTTTTTTGAAATCTTAAGAATAACTTAACTCTAGGTTTTATTCTGAGAGACTGGTTTCTGAACTCAGTGTTTTAATTCAGATAAATAACTGGTGTTATAGAGAGGATATTCAGATAAATTGAGGTTGAAGAAATAAGAATTAACAAGCCACTTAACGGTTCTTTCATATCTAATGGTTTCTAAATTCAAATATAAACATTTAAAATCACTCTTTGACTCTGGGGAAGAGGCTTTGGGGAAGAGATGCTACATTTTACGCATAAAATTATTCCAGAGAGTTCTGTAGAATGGGTTAGGTTTAGGGCTATTTGGCTTTAAGTTTCAGAATCCTAGCTCCAGCTAGAATCAGAGTGCATCATTATTAGAAAGAATGGCTAAATAAATCTCGTCTAAAAGACGAAAAAAGCATAGTTCAGGGATATTAAATCATTTGTCCACAGGCCCATAACTGCCTGGACACTGGAGTTCTGACTCATAGATCACTAGACATTCACTAGCTAACACTCTACCGTGCCTTGTAGTTTATAAAAGAAGTGTCACATTCCTTATAGTCTTTCATTTTTTTAAGAGCTCTCTGTAGCAGAGAGAGAACCTAAGAGAAGAAGAAACAGAATCTCAGAGAAGCTGACATTACTGAGCTCTCAGGAGCTAGTTCTCAGACCTGTCTGACTTCCAGCAAGAGTTCCTTTACTGGGCTTGTTTTCTAAACCACAGGGTCATGAGAATCAGACATAAGCTGACAAATTGGTTTTTAAGTACACACATTCCAAAGCATTTAAGTTTTGATTTGAAAGGAGTTGGACCTAATGCTTTTTCTTTTAATATTTTTGTTGTCATTTTTCTCCGTCATCTAAAATAGGTAAGGAAATAACAATGGTTTCTCCTTTCTTCCTCAGAATATGTTGACAATTCATTTAAGAACAAGAAAATTGACCTCAACTTCTCCATGAAAATTTAAGCCTTTGTACTGCTCCTCTTAAGAAAGACTATTTGGCAACATCTATTCACTAAATATTTACTCACTACTGTACTTTACGTATGTTGGACACCACACTTAGTCCAGGGTATAAGATAATGAAGGACTGAGTCCCCACGCTCATCAGGAGAATCTATTGGTACTTGCAAAATCAGAGAAAATGAATATGAAAGAGAAAACACACACAAACACCAGCCTTGGTCCGGGTGTTTGATAGTCCTCAAACTTTCTTAAACCTATGATGAGCTCAGTAATCAATTGCCTCTGGCAAGGAAAAAGATGCACCTTATTACACACCACATTTTGATTGGTTTCTACTAGCTATAAGTTAAATACTAGCTTTATCATAGCCAAGTTAGTGCCTCTGAGAAAAAACACTGCTTCTGAGGGAGGTTGTACCATGTCAGGATGGAAAATAAACTGATGCAACTTGGGCAATAGCTAATTTCTCCCAGGCTGGGGAAGTCTCTGATTAACAGTGGGCTTGTAATTATTTTCCTTATTTATAAATCAAAGGGTATGTATTAGGGCAATTCATTGTGATGGATAAATAAAGGTGATAACTTGTGTTCTTCAGTGACAGAGGGAAAGTCTGGTCTCCACATGTTCAAACATAGAGGCTGCCTCATGTCACATAGGGAGTGCCTGGGAGATGCAAACCATTAAAATTTGGGGGTTCAAATCCACCCAGAGACACCTCGGAAAACAGGTCTGGTGATCTGCTTTCGAAAAGTCATAGTCTTGAAAACCCTGTGGAGCACAGTTATACTCTGCACACATACGGTCTCCGTGAGTCAGAATTGTCTCCATGGCAACAACTGACAATAACAACATGTCACATACACTGCATCCTGAAGGCTTGGGAGTGCAGTGGAGTTAGAAATAGCATGTGAGCTACAGAATAAAAAGCTAATATAAAAACAATGCTTCCGTCTGCAAGAGGATCTGAGCTCTTGATTTTACCTTTATAGAGTAACTTTTAGTTTCTTCAAAATTTTATTACTCATTTACTGGAAGTTTACTGTGACCCAAATACATGACAGATGCTAACTCACATGCCAGGAATAAGGAGCAGTCCTTGTCCTCAAGAAATAATGGGAAGAGCACAGGCCAGGGATTAAAAGCGCATGGCATTTACTTGTGTGATCTAGCTTAGGATGCTTTTCTCTAATTTTAAATGTCTCACTGTTAAAATTGTGGATAGCAATAACTTGATGGGTTGTTTAAGAATTAAGGAAAACAATGTCATTCTAAAAAAAAAAAAACCCACTGCAATCGAGTCGATTCTGACTCATAGCAACCCTATAGGACAGAGTAGAACTGCCCCACAGAGTTTCCAAGGAGCACCTGGCGGATTTGAACTACCAACCCTTTGGTTAGCAGCTGTAGCACTTAACCACTACGCCATCAGGGTTTCCAATGTCACCTTAGCTCTAGAGAATTGCTCCATCAAATCCACATTGACTGGAGACTATAAATATATTAATTACCACAGAGTATATGCATGCACGTACATATTCAGAATGAGATATTTGGCACCTTTAGCTCTACTCTGGTCAATAAATGAAGAAACATTTTAAATATTATATATCAAAAATAAATTTAGTAAAATTGAATAGCTATTCATTGCTGATTTCATTTGACTTCTCTCTCTGTGACAAAAGGAGAAAATGATTTCAGCTTTGGGCTAAAATAAATCATAGTGAGTAGTCAAAAGTCATCGCCCATCTCTTCTTAGTTGCATAACTATGGGAAGAACATTTAATCCGAGCTCTAAAATGAGACTAATAGTTATTTCAGAGGCAGAGAGTAGTAAAATGGATTAAATAATATTATGAAGAAGATAAGTCCCCTAATATGTACCTAGCATATGCTAGATATTTCCCATCATTCACCTTTTAAACCTAGATGGCTTTCTCCTTTGAACAGAGCTGGTCGTAAAGTAATAAAATAAGTACTCACCATATTTCCTGATTTAAAAGTGTAAAAGTACTGGTGTCAATTTTTTTTTTTTTTTAAGATTTAGGGCAGAGCCTATGCAAAGGCATTTGACTGTGTGAATCATAACAAATTATGGATAACATTAAGAAGCATGAGAATTCCAGAACACTTACCTGTGTTTATGAGGAAACTGTACATAGACCAAGAAGCAGTCCTTCCAACAGAACAAGGTGACGCTGTGTGGTTTAAGGTCAGGAAAGGTGTGTGCACAGTTGTATCTTTTCACCATACTTATTCAATCTGTAAACTGAGCAAATAATCCGAGAAGCTGAACTATATGAAGAAGAATGGGGTATCAGGATTGGAGGAAGACTCATTAACAACCTGTGACATGCAGGTGACACAACCTTGCTTGCTGAAAGTGAAGAGGACTTGAAGCACTTACTGATGAAGATCAAAGACCTTCAATATGGGTTACACCTCAACATAAAGAAAACAAAAATCCTCACAACTGGATGAATAAGCAACATCATGATAAACAGAGAAAAGGTTGAAGTTGTCAAGGATTTCATTTTGCTTGGATCCACAATCAGTGCTCATGGAAGCAGCAGTCAAGAATTTCATCGGGCAAATCGGCTGCAAAACATCTCTTTAAAATATTAAAAAGCAAAGATGTCATTTTGAGAACCAAGGTGTGCCTGACCCAAGTCATGGTATTTTCAATTGCCTCATATGCACGGGGAGACCACGATGCCATGGTGGTCAAGAGCTACAGCTGCTAACAAAAAGGTCAGCAGTTCAAATCCATGAGGCACTCCTTGGAAACCCTGTGGGGCAGTTCTTCTCTGTCCTGTAGGGTCCCTATTGAGTTGGAATGGACTGGAGGACAAGGACGATGGGTTTGTTTGTTTTGATTTCATATGCATGTGAAATCTGGACAATGAATAAGAAAGACCAAAGAAGAATTGATGCTTTTGTGTTATGCTCCTGGCAAAGAAAATTGACTATACCATAGACTGTTAGAAGAATGAACAAGTCTGTCTTGGAAAAGTACAGCCAGAATCAAGTACAATCAAAATGCTCCTTAGAATCAAGGATGGCAAGGCTTGGTCTCACATACTTTGGACATGTTATCAGGAGGAACCAGTCCCTGAAGAAAAACACCATGCTTGGTAAAGTAGAGAGTCAGCAAAAGAGAGGAAGACCCTCAGCAAGAGGGACTGACACGGTGGCTGCAACAGTGGGCTCAAGCATAACAAAATTGTGAGCATGGGTTAGGACTAGGCAGTGTTTCACTCAATTTGATGGTACCTAAGATTTTTAGTTAACAACAATAACCCTGGTGGCATAGTGGATTTGAGCAGCCAACCTTTTAGTTAACAGCTGAATGCTTAACCACTGAGCCACCAGGGCTCTTAATTAGGTACTAGATATGTAAATAGCTAGGAAATTAAAACAACTTATAATGAAGACAAAAATCAATCACTTAAAACCAATCCAGAAATGACATGAATAAGTCTCAAAAAATTACGTTGTGTGAAAGAAGGCAGAGAATAAAATAGTGCATATTGAATAATTTTATTTATATAAAATTCTAGAAATCACAAACTAATCTATATTTACAGAAAACAGATCAGTGGTTGCCTGGGGATGGTTGGTAGGGGTATGGAAAGGTAGCAAAATCAAGGACACTTGTTTAGGTGTGATGGATATGCTTATTATCTTGATTTTGGTGCTGATTTCATCAGGTATAAATATGTCAAAACTTATCAAACAAAATATTCTAAATATGTGCAAGTTTTTGTTTGTGAACCATATTTCAATGCAATAGTTAACAAAATCAGAAACAATAATTTCATTACTTCTATTCATAAGGTACTAGAATTTCATCCTGAAAGTAAGGTTTCATAAAATTAAGAATAAATTAAATTCATGAGATTTTGAAAGATTTAAACAAAACTACCTTTAGTCATATGTGATATGATTTCTCACATACATAAGCCAAATGACTGTATAGAAAAAAAAAAGAAAACTATTGGCAATAATGGATTTTAACACTATAACTCTGTGTATGTTTAAGACATAAAGCCAGTTATATTTCCATATTGTAACAATGAGCAGTTATAAAATGTTTACTTTAAATTGGGACAATTTATAAGAAACAAATTTTAAGTTACTTAAGAAAAGATTTAATAAAGAGTTTGAAAGAACTAGAAGTTGAACTTTATAAAACTGAATTGAAAGGTATAAAGACAAATTATATAAATTGAAAAATGTGCTCATGGATAGACAGAGATTATCATCTTAAAAATTGTATTTCTCTCTAAATGGGTCTACAGGCTTCCAAAATCTCTGTTGTGCTTGGGTAGGTGCATCTGTGTGTATGTGGGTATTTTTGTTTGTGAAATTTAACAGATTCTAACATTTAAATGAACAGGTAAAGAGTCAGAAAGAGTTAAAACAAATAGGAAAGAAATTAATGTGTGATTGCTTGCTCTACCAGATAACAAAATTTACTATTTAAGTGTAGTAAGAAAGTGTGAAAGACCATGAAGTGGAATAGGCAGCACAGAATTAGGTCCATCACTGCAAGTATTTTATATTTTATAGAGCTGATATTAGAGTCAATGAGAACAAGGGGGACCCTCAATAAATCCTACAGTGAAAATTGTTTCTCTGTGTTGAAACAGAAACGGATTCCTACACCCCCTTCCCACATCATGCACAAAAATTAATTGCAAGTGGAGTAAGTTAACTTCTATACCTTAAAGGAATAATAACAAAGAATAAAGGACAGTTAACCAAACAAACAAAAGTCTGCAAATTTGGATGGTACAGTTAGTTAATAAGCAATCTACTTAAAAAAAAAAAAAGTATGCATTTCACAGAACAGAAAATGTTTCTTCAATAAACAAATATGGCAATATAAAATGCCCACTTTGTTTATCAATAGGGAAAATCATATTAAAACCACAATAAAATATCATTGCAAATGCAACAGATTGGCAAAAATGGACTAGCCTTATTTATATATTGTTATAGTTAAAGAAATGAATATAACCACTTTGAAGAAAAAATCACATTTCACTTATAATGTTGGATCTCTGTTTACACCAGAACTTCATCATTCCACACCGCAGTATATGCCCCCCAAAAAGCTCTTGAATATGTACATCGATAAATATGTACAAGAATGTTCATAAGCAGCACTATTCAAATTTGAACCATTCAAAAAAGCAAAACAAACAAACTAGAAACAAACCAAATGCCTTATGACAGAAAATTTACCAATTAATTGTGGTACATTCACACAATCAAGCATTGAAAATGAATGATATACAGGTAAAGGCATCAACCTGGATGAATCCTTGAAACATAATGTTGAGTGAAAAATCAAATTACAGACTAAATAACATAGTTACTAAGTATCATTCCATGTTCACACAGTTCAAAACACAAGCAAAACTAAGCAGTATGTATTTCAGGATTATATACATGCACAATAAATTTATATAAAAAATATTCATAATAATAATTTTCTTTGAAGGAGATGCAGAGTAATGGAATACTAGAAGCACATAGGTAGATTCTAAGTTCCTTTTATTGCATTGTTTTTTTGAATGTATTAAACAATATATTAATACACATTGAGGTATTAAAAGAGCATGAGTGATGAGGGTAAATCCAGGTTGAAGTGTTCATGCCCCTTACTTGGGCAATGTGTTTCTACCGCTACCAATGTTCAGAATGGGCAAAAATAATGCGTATCTGAGCTAACCTTATCTTCTTCCCAAGAGAGATTAAGCTTAAATTCCTTTTAACTTGAGAACCCAAGACTGACAACTGGTAAGCTCAGACATCTTCTCTTCTTAGAAGGAGACATGGGTTAGTACACTAAGTGGTGTCTATATCAATAGGTCTTTGCCGATTATATACAAAAAGAAATGAAACAACTCGGTAAGCATTTTTTTTTAAGCATTAACATAATGAAGAAGAGTCTATAAATTATGTCTTGACTAGAGGGCCATTTATCATGTGTAATTGGCTGACAGGATGTTTCCAGTTATATAATGTTTTGAGTTTGGAATGTGGCTGTCTTTTAAACAATAAGTGATTTCAAACATTATTCAATGACATAGGAGGAAGGAAACTGCCCCCAAAAAGCAAAGAGTATAATTCATCCAACCAGGGATGACTCTGTGATGTGTACCCCCTAGTTAAGCCAATTTACATTGGTCAAAATGCATTTAATCAGAGCTCAGCAATGCCAGCAATTCAATTAAGCATAAGGTTATAGAAAACATACATTTTATTAATCAAATGATGTTTAAAAATGTTTTATTTTTGTTCTATACTTCCTTTTTAGGTAAGAGAAAATTGTAAACTTAAAGATTTTCCAATAATTGAAGATATTCAATGCCAGGTGAGTTGTTATCCACTGATTAAAGAAAAAAAAAAAAAGCCTTAAAATTGACTATGCTATAACATTGTAAGGAAACCCTGGTGGCATAGTGGCAGTTTGAATCTGCCAGGTGCTCCTTGGAAACTCTATGGGACAGTTCTACTCTGTCCTATTGGGTTGCTATAAGTCAGAATCGACTCAACGGCACTGGGTTTATAACATTGTAGAACATGCTCTGAAACAATGGAATGTCACATATATTCTGTTTTAAAGAATCAATAAAAATTAGATCCATTTCTCAATTAAAATATTTTAGGTTAACCTCAAAAATACATCCTAAAATTTAGAAATGATATTTAAGCTCTTATGTTTTAAATACATTTATAGCATATACTATAACACAATGTACCTACATTATAAGAGTGCTGTGAACATACATGATTTTATAGTATACCTTATATCCCAATATAAAGTACTCTATGTATCGAAGTCTTTTTAACGCCCTCTGTGGTGTAGCCACCTGTTTTTGTTCTTGTTGCACTGTAATTAGATATTTACAAGCTTATTTCTCCTCACTATATTATAAAGTCAGTTAAGCAGAGACCATGTGACCATCTGCATTTTTTATGGTCCGTAGGAGAGAGTTTCTCTCACTGAAGTTGAGGGAAGTAAGGGAAAGAGGCAGTGAGGGTGGGAGGGGAGAGGAGGAGAGGAAAGAGAGAAGAAGGAGGGAAGGGAAAGAAAAGGAGAAGGGAGATGAAGGGGAGGGGAGAGGAAGGGATGGGAAGAGAAAAGATAATAGGAAGAAAAATAAGTCATCAGAAGAAAATCTTGAAAGAGGTGTTTGGCTTTTTAAAAAACTGTTTATTGCTGCATAATAAGTCTCCTTTAAAAAGAGTACCTAAAAACAACAATTACTAACAAAAGCAATTTTTTCACTGGCTAGCTGTTTTCAAAGTAATGGAAGTGGCAAGGCCTCTTAAGACCTAGGCCTAGAAATCACACATTGTAGCATCTTTCATATTCTGTAACTCAGAGCAAGTCACAGGGCCAGCAGGATTTAAAGAAAGGAATGAAAAACTCTACCTTTTGAAGAGGAAAAACAGCATGTGTATACAGGTATGGGAGGAAATCATTTTTAGCCTTGGTTGTAGAATCAACTACAAGTTGAGTATACACACACACACACACACACATACATATATAAAAAAACAAACCAAACCCACTGCCGTCGAGTCAATTCCGACTCATAGCGACCCTATAGGACAGAGTAGAACTGGCCCATAGAGTTTTCAAGAAGTGCCTGGTGTAGTCAAACTGCAGACCTTTTGGTTAGCAGCCATAGCACTTAACCACTATGCCACCAGGGTTTCCACATACATATATAGAGAGAAATATATCTCAAATTAAACTGATAAACTATAATTCTGCATTTTTTTCTTCCTAGTTCATTACTTTTTAAAGAGCACTTTATAATACTTGCTTCGACACCTCAACTTGGCCAAAAATTGTTAATCAAATGTATCCTGAAAATATTTTGGATCAGGTCCAAAGAAGCCCATAAACATCTATAGGCAAACCATGAAATACTTAAGATAAATTTTGAATTACCCTGTTAATATAAAATTATTTCACAAAACTGTTTGACTATTGCAATAGTGAATTAATTTATGGAAGATATAATTTTAGAACTTCAGCCTATTTTTCTGGAGCATAGAGCTAGCTGAACCATGTGGTACATGGCCACCATAAATCTAACCACATTCATTTTCTACTGAAACTTAAGGCATAATTAGATTGTTGGAATGGATTTGTGCTAGTATTTAAAATGGTGGCATTTGTAATAGAAAATCAAATCAAGATACAATGGAAGCTTTCTTTTATTTTCTCTCTCTCTGTCTTTTTAAAGTTCATTTTAACTGATCAAAATTTGCTATGTCTTTGAAAGTGCCTACACTCCCCTTAGGCTTCATAAATTATGATTCGAAAACGTGTTACGATAGTTTCATTTTCTATCCTCAAAACAACACTTCAAGGAAATGGAAAGACGAAGGGGAAAAGACCAATTCAAAATTTAGTTATAAAGGGAGACTTAATTGTAGTACCTGTCTCTCTCTCCTTCATCAGCATGGAGGAAGGTTTTCATGACATTTTTCTAAGGCACAAAATTTCAATCAATGTCCAGAATCTCTCAACACAAAATAACAATCTCATTGGTCAGGTAAGGATGTTTTTGCTTGTGAGCAAAAAAACACTTGGAAAACTAAAACAAGTGAGAATTTTACCATTTTATCTTCTCATACACCAAGAAGGCTGGAGGTTCCAGTGCAGGATGTGACAGGTGATCCACAAGGTAATCAGTGACCCAGGCTCCTTCTTCCTGCCTGTTCTAACTTCCGTTACCACACAACCCGCATCCTCATTGTGGTAAAATGGCTGCTGTATGAGAAAGAATAAGATTGAAAGTGAGGGGAAATCCTATTTTTCCTTCTTAGCCTTTGCACTGTTTACATGGGAAAGTATGAGACTTAATAACTTTGTCTATGTTACTGGCAAGTTCTATGTCAAATAGCAGCCCCTCTTACTATAATGGAAAATGGGGACATTGATTGTTCAGTGGTAGAATTCTCGCCTCCCAGACTTCAATTCTAGACCAAATGCACCTCATGTGCAGTCACCACCTATTTGTCAGTGGGGACTTGCAAGTCATCATGATGCTACGCAGATTTCAGCAGAGGTTTCACAAAGGCCTGGTTATCTACTTCCAAATTTAAAAAATGGTCAAGGGACTTAAATAGACATTTCTCCAGAGAAGACCACTAAATGCCCAATAAGCAATGAAAAGATGCTCAATGTCATCTAGTTACTAAACCAGGGAAAACCAAACCCATTGCCTTTGAGTTGATTCCGACTCATGGCGACCCTATAGGACAGGTTAGAACTGCCCATAGAGCTTCCAACGACTTCCTGATGGGTTTGAGCTGCCTACCTTTTGGTTAGCAGCTGTAGCTCTTAATCTCTATGCCACCAGGGTTTCCAAACCTAAACCAAGGACCAATTTAAGAACTGCCATCGAGTCAATTCCAACTCATAGCAACCCCATAGGGTTTCAAAGGCTATAAATGTCTACAGAAGCAGACTGCCACATCTTTCTTCTGCAGAGCCGCTGGTGGTCTTGAACCACCAACTTCTCAGTGAGTAGTCAATCACTATAACCACTGCACCACCAAGGCTCCTTCATCTTGTTACTAGGAAAATGCAAAATCAAAACCACATAAGATACCACTTCACACCAACTAGGATGGCTATTATCAGTAAAATGGAAAAGAACAAGAGTTGGTGAGTACGCAGAGAAATTGGGGCTCTCATGCACTGTGGGCAAGAAAGTAAAATAGTATAACCACAGTGGAGAACATTTTGACAGTTCCTCAAAAATTCAAACACTGAATTATTGCATGACTCAGACATTCCAATCCTAGGTTGGCAGTTTGAACCCAATCAAAAGACTTGACAACAGGGATTCAAAAAGATATTTGTATACCAATGTTCACTGCAACATTACTCAAAATAGTCAAAAGGTGGAAATAACTCAAGTGCCCATCAACAGATTAATGGATAAAAAAGAAATACATACCACGAAATATTACTCATTCATAACAAAGAAATTCTGTTCATGCTTCCACATGAGCCAAACCTGAAAATATTATGCTGTGAAATCAGTGAGACACAACAGACGAATATATACAATATAACTTATATAACTCTAAGTCTTTACACATGTCAATACAATACTTCGTAATATAGGCTCAGCATTTCTCAAGCTGAGAGAGCTGAAGGAAAAAATCAAGCTTCTAGTTATAATACTGAAGAATTCTATGGGAAAAATATTAAATGACGAAGGAAGCATGAAAAGAAGATGGAAGGAATGCAAAGAGTCACCATATTAAAAAGAATAGGTCGACTTCAGGAACCAATGGTACTGAATACAAAGGTCCATGCCACACTAAAGACATTGGCAAAAAACAAGGCTCCAGGAATTGATGGAATAACAATTGAGAAGTTTCAACAAACAGTTGTAGCACTGGAAGTGCTTACTCATCTATGCCAAGAAATTTGGAAGACAGCTACCTGGCTGACTGACTGGAAGAGATCCATATTTACGCCTATTCACAAGAAAGGTGATCCAATTACTGAACAATATCATTAACATCACATGCAAGTAAAATTTTACTAAAGATCATTCATAACCAGTTGCAGCAGTACATGGACAGGGGACTGCCAGAAGTTCAGGCCGGATTCAGAAGAGGATGTGGAACCAAGTTTATCATTGGTGATGTCATATAGATCTGACTGAAAGCAGAGAATACGAAAGGTATTTGACTGTGAGGATCATAACAAATTATGGATAACATTGTGAAGAATGGGAACTCCAGAACACTTAACCGTACTCATGAGGAGCCTGAACATAGAACAAGAAGCAGTTGTTCGAACAGAACAGGGGATACTTCGTGGTTTAAAGTCAGGAAGGATGTGCGTCAGGGTTGTATGCTTTCACCACACTTATTAAATCTGTATGCTGAGCAAATAATAAGAGAATCTGGGCTGTATGAGGAAGGGGCATCAGGATTGAAGGAAGACTCATTAACAACCTGCCATATGCAGATGACACAACCGTGCTTGCTGAGAGTGAAGAGGACTTGAAACACTTACTGAGGGATATCATAGACCACAGCCTTCAGTATGGATTACATGTCAACATCAAGAGAACAAAAATCCTCATAACTGGAACAATAAGCAACATCATGATAAATGGAGAAAAGGTTGAAGTTGTCAAGGATTTCATCTTACTTTGGATCCACAATCAACACCCACGGAAGTAGCAGTAAAGAAATCAAACGATGCATTTCATTGGGCAAAACTGCTGTAAAAGACCTCTTTAAAGTGTTAAAAAGCAAAGATGTCACCTTGAAAACTAAGGTGCACCTGACCAAAACCATGGTGCTTACATTCACCTCATAGGCAAGTGAAAGGTGGACAATGAATAAGGAAGACTGAAAAAGAATTGATGCCTTTGAATTATGGTGTTGACAAAGTATATTGAATATACCATGCACTGCCAGAAGAATGAACAAATCTGTCTGGGAAGAAGTACAGGCAGAATGCTCATTAGAAGTAAGGATGGTGAGACAATGTCACATACTTGGACATGTTGTCAGGAGGGATCAGTTCCTGGAGAAGGACATCATGCTTGGTAAAGTAGAGGGTCAGCAAAAAAGTGGAAGACTCTCAATGAGATGGATTGACATAATGGCTGGAACAACAGGTTCAAGCATAACAACAATTGTAAGGATGGCACAGGACCTGGCAATCTTATCTTCTATTGCACATAGGGTAGATATGAGTCGAAATTTGACTCAAAGGCACCTAACAACAACAACAATAACTCATATGAAATAAGCAGAATACGCAAAAGCATAGAGACCAAAGTTTATTAGTGGCTACCAAGGAGGACTCAGTAGAACAGGGAGTTGGGAGCTATCTCTTAAGGGGTATTGAGTATCTCTTTGGAATAATGAAAATCTTTTGGAATTAGATGGTGGAGATGGATGCAAAACATTGTTAAATTATTTAATGTCATTGAATAGTACAATTGAAAATGGTTAAAATGGAAGATTTTAGTTATATATATTTTACCACAACAAATTTAAAAAAAAAAAAATCACTTCAATTAGAATGCAATTTGATTGTAATAAGATTAACTTTCTTTTATAAGCATACACTCCATGGGGTTTGAAAGAATTATCTACTATGGAGAATAATTACAAAGGAGATGCCACTCTAAGAATTAATATCCAGCACTTACCATCCATGTTGTGAAAATTGGATATTATTTTATATTTTTAAGAAAAATATTAGTAATGATTTTAAATTATTTTAGCTTCAGAAGCTCCTAAATATTTCTGGTGGTAATTTATCTGTTAAAATATGTCTGGTGGTAATTTTTAAAAGATTGAAAATATGCTCATTCAGAGCCTGTTTTTAATGAAGTTAAAACCATTAAGTAATTAGAAAAGCCTGAACATGCTGAGTTGTCTCTGGTGATATAAATCATTATTCATATATTTGTTCTTAATATAAAGGGATTATGCAACTAATTTTGTCAACTACCTGTTTTTAGAATTCTGGTGGCATACATTTATCAGGAAGCTAATACTTCAAGGTAAAAGTTTGTTCAACAATTTCATATATTATTCCCTACTTTTGGTGCTCATGCTACTAAAAACAAAAAATAATATGTTGACAGTAATGAGCTATTTCTGCTTGGCTGCCATTGCCCAGAACTTCTATTTCAACTCCTTTCTCCTCAGGGAGTTGCCACTAATGTGACAATCAATTGGTGCTTCCAGTTATTGAAGGAGAACCCGACAGCCTCTTTAATCGATCACCTTGCTGTGCAAGAAAGTGGTTGGCATGCCAAAGGGAGAGGTGGAGAATTTTCTCCAGTCTGAGGTTAGAATACTGCTTACAGAGGGAGAGTGGTGTAAGAATCTATAACTGAGGGTAAGGTTTTACTAGTTTCCTTCAATTTTTCCTTTATTCTGAAATAACCTTGAACACATACCAGACAATTCAGGTAAGCCAGGAGGCAATAGCTCATTTCCTCATAGCTTGTAGGATGAGAAGCTCATTCATTCAAGATAATACATTTTATTTGTACTGCTTTCCACAGTTTAACCTTAATCAGCTTCTAGATGATCTGGTAACCTATAATTTTTCAAAGAAATTGAGTTTCCTGCCCCCCACTCCCAACAAGTACTTTCTTTCTAGTCGTGAGGCTTGGATTCTCTTTTGACTCTTCCATCTGGTTCGGGCCCCTAATCAAGAATTCACAATATCTGTTTACTGCTTGCCCTTGGAAACCTAAATGCTCTTGTTTGGCTGTCACCACTATCTCTCTAAATCATTCCTAGAGAATCTGACCCACTCCAACCCCCAACACGTGTCCCTTCACTGCAGTCACCTTAGTTTTCTTTATGGTGGACATACAACAAATTTCTATTTCTGCTCTTTCTATTTCTCTCTTCGCTTTTGCTACTTTCTTGCCTTGCACTCACTTGAACTCTTATTTATTACCTATGCAAGACTCACCCTTTCTTCAAAGTCTAACTCTGCAGCCTCTCCTGACTACTGTCAACCCTCACAGCAATTATTTTTTCTGAGCTATAGCAATAACACATGCTTATATGATGCCTTATCTAAGTTTCTTATGATGTTATTCATGGCGGTTTTATCTTGCAAATTTGCAAATTCTTTAAGATTGAGGACTGTGTACCCAAAACAACACACATCAGGGAATTATGACCCTCCCCCTCCTGCCTCAGCACTCTCTCACTCTTTCCTGATTGGCTGATTCCTGCCAAGTTAGGATTGGGAGTTGACAGGATGGCAATGGGTTTGGGTTTTTTTCGCTTTATTTAGCAATTTACAAGGGGTCAAAATGCTCTCTCTTCTATATGGTGAACGAGAAGAGGTTTTTTTTTTTTCTTTAAATTAAATATAGTATATTTTAGACATAGCCCTTATAAAGTCATTTTGGCATACTTATATATTTATTTACATTACTGCTGTTGCTTGCTACTCTTGCGATTCCCCAATATTCCTTAGACCGACTTGTTTTGATTAATTGAAATTCCTCTTCCACTGTTGGCGTGCAGAGTTTCAGTAACTGGGACATCATAACTCCATCTTCACTGCTTCTACTAAAAACAAAAAGCAAAAAAAGTACGTTGCTTATGGATAAAGAGTTGAGATAAGGAGACCTTCTTTGCTCCAATTTTAAGATTCATGATTTAGCCCTCCCAAGTTGTTATCCTTTCCTTAGTGAGTCTCTAATTACATGAAGTGCTGTAGTGGGATGAGTAAAAATAACCCTTTTGAAATAAAACTGCTGTTTAGCGGTAAGACTTCATTCCAGGACATGCATAATACGGCGAAAAAGCCTGTTTAAAAACATGACTGCCGTTTTTGTCTGAATAACACCCTTTAATATAAGAACACATCCCGATTTGCTTTTTTAAAGCAGAACTTTTCTGGCAATTAAAAATGGCAATAAGCAAACTGTAGCACCAAGTGCAAAGTGGCCCCAAACTGTCATCCTTGTGCCAAATTGAAAATATTCCATGTCACTTGTTTTTAAAGAAATAAATAGATGTTAAAAGTATTTCTTTCTTTCTTTTTTTTGTATGCGTGTGTAACAAAGCATTACAGAGAGTGGATAATAAAATGTGTAGTGGGTCACAAGTCTTGTTTTTTTTTTTTTTTGGCAAGAGCCCCAGTTAACAATTTATGTCAGAAATGTCTACAAATAGAGAGAGTGATTGGCAGCAGCGTGGCATCTGAAGAGACAAAAGAAACTCATTTGATCAGAAAAATATTACTTATACTGTCAAATGCAGCAATATTTAAGCAGGTTGAGTTCCTGGAATTGATTAGCAATTAGCACAAATACATAGAAAAACTCTTCAGATGATTAAGTTTTAATTACACTTTTCATCACATCACTGTACTGATGTGCTCATCCTTATTAATTTCATTCTTCAGTCTTCTCTGGCTCCTGACTGTTGTACTAAATACGATCCCAGCATCAGACTCGGTACTACAGTGGTTATCTCCATCCTGACAGGCAGGTGCAGGTTATGTCACAGTTCTCACCTCAGAAGTATCCTCCTCTGAAGTCAACGGCTGAATTCTGACTGCAGAGCTCCCTGCAGTTCTCTTGTTTCTTGTCTGTTTCAAAATCTGCTTTCTGGGGTGGTCTTTGGGTACCTACATTCCTTCCTTTCTCAAACATGTTGCTTATCTCCCTATCAGATTTTTTTTCCTGCCCTGTGATCCCAACAGATAACAGTTCTTCTCTAGTACTTGGCTCCTTCTCTGATTCTGTTTTCTTCATCTTAAACCCCAACACCTGGGACTCTGTCCCTTGCTGCAGACATTTACTATATTTGTAGGCACAGATGGGTACCTGGATGGCTTGCTTCTAAGTTCTGCTTTCCTGATTTAACCTCTACTAAAAAAAAAAAAATTTTTTTTTTTTCTGGAATTAAGGAAACCCCGGTGGCGTAGTGGTTAAGTGCTACGGCTGCTAATCAAAGGGTCAGCAGTTCGAATCCACCAGGTGCTCCTTGGAAACTCTGTGGGACAGTTCTACTCTGTCCTATAGGGTTGCTATGAGTTGGAATCAACTCGACAGCACTGGGTTTGGTTTGGTTTTGGTTCTGGAATTAAGGCGCTGTGGTGGCACAGTGGTTAAGAACTTGGCTGCTAACCAAAAGGCTGGCAGTTTGAATCCACGAGCAGCTCCTCGGAAACCCTGTGGGGCAGTTCTACTCTGTCCTATAGGGTCACTATGAGTCCGAATCAACTCAGTGGCAACAGGTTTGGTTTTTTGGGTTTCTGGAATTATGGGTGGCACAAAGAGCTTGCGCTTCTCTACTAACCTAACGGTTGGCAGTTCAGTTTGAAACCATTCAGCAGCATTGTGGAAGAAAGACTTGGCTTTCTACTTCTGTAAAGATTAAAGCCAAGAAAACCCTATGGATCAGTTCTACTCCATGAGTTGGCATCAAAGTTTTTTTTTAATAGAATTACGACACCTTGAGTGGTGTAAACATTAATGCATTTGACTGCTAACTGAAAGGCTAGAGATTTCAGTCCACCCAGAGGTGTCTTGGAAGAAAGTCCTGGCAATCTGCTTTACAGATATCAGCCACTGAAAACCTTATGGAGCATATTTCTACTCTGTCACACAGAGACAGAGTCTCCATGAGATGGAATCCACTTGAAGGTGACCTTTTAAAACTTTGTTTTGTTTTTTAATGGAATTACAGCAGAGACCCTTGAGCTACTTTATTTTCTGTGATGATCTATGTCACCTTTAGCTACTTCCTACTGGTCAGTAGAAAAATACTAGAACAGATTAAAAAAAAACAGGAATAAGTACACATGTGAATGGAGGAACTATGGAACTACAGAGAAGACGGACAGATTTATTAGGTGCCTTCCTCGGAGAAGGAAAAATGATGAAATTTTCTTTCAGGAGTGAGGCAGCTGCCTCTTCATCCTCTTTGAGGGTGTCTTTTCAAAAACATAATTGACCCCAATAAGAACCCTGAGGTTTTAGTACCTTCTGACTCTTAGAACAGCAAACACATACATCCCAGATTAGCTCTCTCAGAAGGCAAGCAGAAGAGAAGCACAAGTTATGTCTATTTGTCTCTCATGGAGATGAAAGAAGTTTTATTGTTCTTTCTTCTGCATTGCTTGTATAAATTTGTGTGGATTCTGTTCATGTTTTGTAGTCATTTTTGTGCTATCCCATATGAATATAAATTTGATAATGCTTTGTTGTTGTTGTTGTTGTTAGGTGCTGTCGACTCGGTTCCAACTCCTGGTGACCCTATGCACAACAGAACAAAACACTACCCAGTCCTGTGCCATGCTCACAATCATTATTCTTGAGCCCATTGTTGCAGTCACTGTGTCAGTCCATTTCCTTGAGGGTCTTCCTCTTTTTCCCTGACCCTCTACTTCACGAAGCATGATGTCCTTCTCCAGGGACTGATCCCTCCTGATAACATGTCCAAAGTATGTGAGACATAATCTCGCCATCCTTCCTCCTAAGGAACATTCTGGTTGTACTTTTTCCAAGATAGGTTTGTTCATTCTTTTAGCAGTCCATGATATATTCAATGTTCTCTGCCAACACCACAATACGAAGGCATCAATTCTTCTTCAATATTCTTTATTCATTGTCCAGCTTTCAGATGCATATGAAGCAATTGAAAACACCATGACTTCGGTCAGGTGCACCTTAGTCTTCAAGGTGACATCTTTGCTTTTCAATACTTGAAAGAGGTCTTTTGCAGCAGATTTGCCCAATGCAATGTGTCATTTGGTTTCTTGACTGCTGCTTCCATGAGTGTTGGTTACTTAAGACGAGGAAAGCATTAAGTAGGAAGGAACTCTAAGGCAAAAACAAACAACCAAAAAAATTGCCCTGCCTCAAGTCGAGTCCCACTCATATCTTAGAGACCCTATAGGACATAGTAGAACTGCCCCATAGGACTTCCAAGGGTGTAATCTTTACAGAAGCTAACTGCCACATCTTTCCCCTATGGAGCAGCTGGAGGGTTCAAACTGCCAACCTTTCTATTAGCAGGGGAGCACTTTAGCTACTGCACCACCAGGGCCCTTAGAAGGAACTCTAGTTTGTGAATATTCTTTTTAAAGCATGACTCACTGAAACTAAAAAAAGTTGCCCTGGTGGTACAATGGTTAAGCACTTGGTTGCTAACAGAAAGGTTGGTGTTTGAACCCACTCATGGCTCCCTGGGAGAAAGATCTAGCAATCTGTTCCCATAAAGATTACAGCCAAGGAAACCTTATGTGGCAGTTCTACTGTGTCACAAGGGATCATTATGAGTCAAAATCAAATCAACAGTTTCCAACAATAACTTAACCTAATATCTTATTCTGGCGGTAATATACTCAAGCTTTCTATGAAGAGTTTATTCATTGCCTTATGAATAAATAAAATAACAAAGTCAAAGGATAAGTTCATAGCCCATGGTTAAGTACGTAACAGATGCTCAGTAACTATTACTCCCTTAGGATAAAGAACAATTTCCATAATAGAACAAGGAAAACCCAATAGGAAGAATGGGAGGGGAGTAATACTTATTGAGCATCTGGTATGTACTTAACTATGGGCTCTGAACTTAACCTTTGCGTTTGTTATTTTATTTATTCAATAAGGCAGTCCTAAGAGGTTTTTTTGTTTTGTTTTGTTTTTTTTGTTTCCAAGTCTTTTATGAGGATCAGGTAAATCAAGAAATTTGTACTTATACAAGGTAATTCTACCTGCTGTTAAAAAATAATTTCCACAAAAAAGTAAAACCATGATTCCCATATAGATATAAAAATGAAACTTTTTTTAGTATCAGTGAGTCATGCTTTAAAAAGAATATCCACAAACTAGAGTTCCTTCTAGGGGCCCTGGTGGTACAGTGGTTAAAGTGCTCTGCTGTTAATGGAAAGGTTGGTGGTTTGAACCCACCAGCTGCTCCATGGGGGAAAGATGTGGCAGTTGGCTTTTGTAAAGATTACACCCTTGGAAGCCCTATGGGGCAGCTCTACTGTATCTTATAGGGTCACTATGGTATGAGTTGGAATCGACTTGAGGCAGGGCAAATTTTTTTTTTTTCAGTTTAGAGTTCCTTTCTACTTAATGCTTTCCCCTTCTTAAGTAACCAACTCCAGCCCTTTTACTCTGAGGAGCCTTTCCAGCCCTCTCAACCATGTAACTGTTCCTATCCCTTAAATTTTAAAACATGTTTTTTCTCCATCTCTAATTTAGCATTAATTATATTAAAGTCTTGCATTAATTTTCAAGTGTGCATGTCATATCCCAGGTCAGAATCTAAGTGTTTTAAAAGCAGAGTCATATTTTAATTCTCTGTATCTCATGGACCTGACACAGGCATTTTTATCAATTGAGAAAAGATCTTCTGGAAATTTAGCATGTAAAATATTCCCCTCTTGTCCTACGTGCTACTTCAAATTTAAGATTAAAAAAATAATAATAGAAATAAACAACCCATTGCCATAGAGTCAATGTCGACTCATAGCAACCGTACAGGACAGAGTAGAACTGCCCCATAGGGTATCCAAGGAGAGGATGGTGGATTCCAACTGCTGACCTTTTGGTTAGTGGCTAAGTTCTTAACCATTGTGCCACCTGGGCTCCAAGATACAATCATGGAATTAAGATATAGTTCCAGAAAATGTTTCAGAGATATCCACTGTAATTTCACCAACTAGTCCCTTTGCTAGACTCAACATCCACTGTAATTTCACCAACTAGCCCCTTTGCTAGACTCAACATAGAAGGGAACACTAACATGCAGAGATGTGAATGAAATGGTTTCTTACTGGAGAAACATATGACTTTAAGATAAGCAAAGGAGATTACTGGATATACTTCAGTGCAGTATTAAAGCCTCTGAGGATCATCCAAGCCTACAGAATATGCACATTTGTCTTCTCTAGGTTATTTTACAACTTTATAGAGAGTAAACCTAAATCGTAGAGAACAGGTGGCAATGCAAATGGATTCTATTGAATGTCAGGATAATCTTCACCTTCTTGTGTAAAATCCAGTTTTTCCTCCATTTGCACGTTCTTTTCTTTTAAACCTGTTGTTACATCTGTCGCTTTCTCTCATTTAATTAATGAGTTAAATAATATCTTTGACAAGTGTTTATTTTACATTTCTATGGAAGTCACGATTTTTACTTGTTTTGAAAACTATATTTTGACAGTACTAGCTAGCTTCCTAACAACTGTTTACTGCTTACAAATACAGTGTGGTATCCAGTAAAAACTGGTTATTAATCACCTCAAGCATATTTTGTTTATCCTAGTTCTTGCGTTTGCTGGTCTCTTGACAATTTCCCTGGTTCATGGCAGACATATGAAATGGAAGAAAAATTTAATTTAGTTAATCCTTCTACTTGTTGTTATTATTAGGTGTTGTCGAGTCGAACTGCCCCATATGTTCTCTTGGCTATAACCTTTATGGAAGCAGATAGCCAGGTCTTTCTTCCCGGGAACCAGTGGGTGAGTTCGAGCTGCTGATCTTTCGGTTAGCAGCCAAGGGCTTAGCCTTTCACCACCAGGTCTCCTTAGTCTATGCCCTTAGTAGGTAAGAAAAGGATTGTGAGAGACTTTAAAGTAATTAGCTAAATATCTCCTGGATCATGTATAGATCTTTAATCATGAGTGCTTTTCAATACACAATAATCTGAAGAGCCAGTGTGGATTTCAGTTATCCATTCTGTTTTTGGTTAGTGCCTAGACACTTTCTTACATTGGGTGTTCCAAAAATATTGCTACCTTTCTTGCTTGCCCAAAATTCTTAAGTGATAGCAATAACAATAAATAAAGATAAACTTTCTCATCCTGACATTTAAAATGCCAGTCTTAGCCTGTCTTTTCTGTCTTATCTTTAATCACATTTACTACGTGTTGTACATGTCCTAAATTTTTTCATTCTTCATGCCATAATCCATTTCCTAGTATAACTCTTGACTCCACCCTTTCTTCATTAATTTTCTTCAGATCTAGTTTTACTTAGGAGCTCTGGTGGTGCAGCAGTTAAGAGCTTAGCTGCTAACCAAAAGGTCAGCAGTTTGGATCCAGCATTTGATCCTTGGAAACCCCATGGGGCAGTTCTACTCTTTCCTATATGGTCGCTATGAGTGGGCATCTACTGGACGGCAACTTTTTTTCTTTTTAGTTTCACTTATTCCCGCTCCAGTTCAATTCACCCTTCTTCTATTCTGTCTCTCATCTGGGTTAATCAGTCTCACACCTGAGCCCATAGAAAATCCTCTATAGCCTTTTTGTATTACTAATCACTCATAGAATAATAAAATTCTCCAGGAAATCCTGTTGTTATTAGGTGCCATGGATTCCAACTCATAGCTACATTATCCACAATAGAAGGAAACACTGCCAGGCTCTGCGCCATCATCACAGTCGTCGCTATGCTTCTGCCCATTGTTACAGCCACTGTGTCAATGCATCTCATTGAGGGTCTTCCTCTTTTTCGACGACCCTGTACTTTACTGAGCATAATGTCCTTCTCCAAGGACTGATCACTCCTGATAACGTGTCAAAGTATGTGAGACATGTCTCCCTATCCTTGCTTCTAAGGAGCATTCTGGTTGTGCTTCTTCCAAGACAGAGTTGTTTGTTCTTTTGGCACTCTATGGTATATTCAATATTCTTCTCCAACACCACAATTTAAAGACATCAATTCTTCTTCAGCCTTCCTTATTCATTGTCCTGCTTTTATATGCATAAGATGCTATTGAAAATACAATGGTTTGGGTCAGGTGCACCTTAGTCTTCAAGGTGACATATTTGCTTTCCAACAATTTAAAGAGGTCTTTTGCAGCAGATTTGCCCAGTGCAAATGCGTCCTTTGATTTCTTGACTGCGCTTCCATAGGTGTTGATTGTGGATCCAAGTAAAATGAAATTCTTGACGACTTCAATCTTTTCTCTATTCATCACGATGTTGCTTATTTGTCCAGTTGTGAGGACTTTTGTTTTCTTTACGGTGAGGTGTAATCCATACTGAAGGCTGTGGTCTTTGGTCTTCATCAGTAAGTGCTTCAAGTCCTCTTCACTTTCGGCAAGCAAGGTTATGTCACCTGCATAACGCAGGTTGCTAATGAGTCTTCCTCCAATCCCGATGCCCTTCATATAGTCCAGCTTCTCGGAGTATTTGCTCAGCATACAGATTGAATAGATACGGTGAAAGGACACAACCCTGACGCACACCTTTCCTGACTTTAAACCTTGCTGTATCCCCTGGTTCTGTTCAAACAACTGCCTCGATCTATGTACAGATTCGTCATGAGCACAATTAAGTGTTCCAGAATTCCCATTCTCCACAATGTAATCCATAATTTGTTATGGTCCACACAGTTAAATGCCTTAGCATAGTCAGTAAGACACATGTAAACATCTTTCTGATATTCTCTGCTTTCAGCCATGATCCATCTGACATCAACAATGATATCCCTGGTTGCAAGCCCTCTTCTTAATCTGACCTGAATTTCTGGCAGTTCCCTATCAATATACTGCTGCAGTCTCTTTTGGATGATCTTCAGCAAAATTTTGCTTGCATATGATATTGATATTATTTGATAATGTCCACATTAGGTTGAATCATTTTCCTTGGGAATAGGCATAAATATGGATCTCTTTCAGTTGGTAAGCCAGGTAGCAGTCTTCCAAATTTCTTGGCATAGACGAGTGAACATTTCCAGTGCTGCCTCTGATTGTTCAAACACCTCAACTGGTGTTCCATCCATTCCCAGAGCCTTGTTTTTTTGCCAATGCCTTCAGTGCAACTTAGACTTCTTCCTTCAGTACCATCAGTTCTTGATCATATGTTACCTCCTGATGTGGTTGAACGTCAACGGATTCTTTTTGCTATAGTGATTCTATGTATTCCTTCCGTCTTCTTTTGATGCTTCCTGCATTGTTTAATATTTTCCCCGTAGAAACTTTCAGTATCACAACTTGAGACTTAATTTTTTTCTTTAGTTCTTTAGCTTGAGAAATGCTAAGCCTGTCCTTCCCCTTTGGTTTTCTATCTCCAGGTCTTTGAACATTCATTGTAACACCTCGTATTTTTGAGCAGCCCTTTGAAATCTTGTTTAGCTCTTTTACTTCATCTTTTTTTCCTTTTGCTTTAGCTGCTCGACGTTCAGGAACAAATTTCAGAGTCTCTTTTGACCTCCATTTAGGTCTTTTATTTCTCCCCTGTCCTTTTAATGACCTTTTGCTTTCTTCATGTATGGTGTCCTTGTGTCATTCCATAACTCATCTGGTCTTTGGTCACTAGTGTTCAATTTGTCTAATTGAACACTATTCTTGAGATGGTCTGTAAATTCAGGTGAGATATCCTCAAGCTCATAGTTTGGCTCTCGTGGATTTGTTCTAATTTTCTTCAGTTTCTACTTGAACTTGCATATGAGTAATTGATGGTCTGATCCACAGCCAACCCCTGGCCTTGTTCTAACTGACGATATTGAATTTTTCCGTTGTCTTTTCCCACAGATGTAGTCAATTTGATTCCTGTATATTCCATCTTGCAAGGTCCATGTATATAGTTGCTGTTTATGTTGGTGAAAAAGTATTTGCAATGAAGAAGTCATTGGTCTTGCAAAATTCTAGCATATGATCTCCTACATCATTTCTATCACCAAGGCCATGTTTTCCAACTACTGATCCATCTTCTTTGTTTCCAACTTTCCATTCCAATCACCAGTAATTATCAGTGCATCCTGATTGCTTGTTCCATAAATTTCAGACTACAGAATTTGGTAAAAATCTTCAATTTCTTCATCTTTGGCTTTAGTGATTGGTGCATAAATTTGAATAATAGTCGTATTAACTGGTCTTCCTTGTAGGCATATGGATATTGTCCTATCACTGACAGTATTGTACTTCAGGATAGACCTTGAAATGTTCTTTTTGATGATGAATGCAATGCCATTCTTCTTTGAGTTTTCATTCCTGGCATAGTAGACCATATGATTGTCTGATTCAAAATACCAGTCCATTTCAGCTCACTAAGGCCTAGGATATCAATGTTTATATGTCCCATTTCATTTTTGATGATTTCCAGTTTTACTAGATTCATACTTCATACTTACCGGGTTCCAATTATTAATTGACATTTGCAGTTTTTTCTTCTCATTTTGAGTTGTGCCACATCAACAAACAAAGGTCTGAAAGCTTGACTCCATCCATATCATTAAGGTCGACTCTGCTTTGAGGAGGCAGCTTTTCCCCAGTCACATCCTGAGTGTCTTCCAGACTGCCGGGTCCTTCTTCTTAATTTGTCTTAGTCTGGAAGCTCAGCTGAAAACCTGTCTGTATTTGAATACCAGTGGTACAGCTTCCAGCATCACAGCAACATAACAAGCCTCCACACTATGAAAAACTGACAGACTCACGGGGGCCAGAAAATCCTGGGACAGCTTATTTCTCTCTCGGTTAAGATAGATGCTTAATCAACAATATTAAATGGAATGGTGAATGAGCAGCTATAACAATATTCTACTATATAATTTAATTCTAGATTTCTAAGTCAGAAACTGTCCACTAATAAGGCATGCAACAGAAGAAATTAGTTGAAGTGGTAGGTTGCTAATGGAAAGGTCGGAGGGGCAGTTCGAAACCACTAGTGGCAGTCTGCTTCCATAGAGAATTATAGCCTTGGAAACCCTATGGTATTGCTGTGAGTTGGAATTCAGTCCATGACAGTAGATTTGGTGTTTTGGTTTTATTGTGACTAAAGGGCGGCATCACTAGGAAATCAGTGGAATTTACTCTAGTAACTAATTTGTTCCTACATACGAGTTTCCTTACCACTATAATACCATGTTTAAAATTGTACTCTTAATTTTTATTCCACCTCATGATATAGCAACTTGATTTACCCACTTGCTTGAATTTAAACACTAGGAATCATCCTTGAATCCCTCCTTTATTTCATAATCTTCATGAAACTCACCAACAAATCCTACTAGCTGTACCTTAGAAATATAGTTAGAAAATGATTGTTTCTGACATCCTCCACTGCTAACATCCTAGTCCCCATCGCTATCAATTATCGCTTGAAGTAAAGTCTTCCTGTTTGGTCCTCCTGCTTCTACTTTGCCATATTACTGTCTGTTTTTCCCATATCAAGCAGATCATTATAATAAGTGTCATCTTATGCCAGTTTATACTCTCAACTCTGTATCAGCAACCAGTATTCTTCCTAAGATTACAAGGCTATACCCAATAGTGATCTTGGATAAATCTCTGACCTCAACTTCTAATGCTCCCTTCTCACTCACTGTGTCCAAATCTTGCTGACCTTCTTAATAATTTCTGAACGTGTCAATCTCACTCCTTCCTCCAGACTTTATATTTATTCTTCCCTCTACTTGGAATGCTCTTCCCAAGATATTTCCATGGTTCAGAATCATCAATGCCTACCAGGTACAAAAGAAGTATAGGATATTGATTAAACAATAATTCCTAAATGTTATTTAATGCCACTCACTGTCCCTTGGCACTGAGAATGAAAATCTCTAGATGTTTATGGCCTAGTAATCGAGGTGAGTTATGCAAATAATTAGAAAGGGAAGACAATGAGTGAAATGCTGTAAAACAATTTGATAAGGTGCTTTAAGATTTAAATTTTAATAGAGAAATTAAGGTAGGCTTTATGAAAGATAAGGAGCTCTGGTGGCACAGCGGTTAAAGCACTCGGTTGCTAACTGAAATGTCCTTAATTTGAACCCACCAACTGCTCTGCAGGCAAAAGATATGGCAGTCTGCTTCTGTAAAGGTTACAGCCTTGGAAACCCTATGGGGCAGTTCTATTCTGTCCTATAGCCTCACTATGAGTAGGAATAAACTAAAAAGCAATGTTTTTTTTTTGTTTGTTTTTGTTGTGAAAGATACATGTGTACTGTTTGAAACATTTAATCTGCAATTATATAAATTCTCTCTGTGATCATTAAGTGGTCTGGAGAACTTGTCAGATATATTGCTACCCAGGTAAGGCACGAACACACTATGCATTCAAGCAGCATATAAGCAGTAAATTTTCAGTATATTTCTGTTTGGTCCCACATTCAACCATTAGTAAGCTCTTTGATGGACTAAGTTTTGGCATGAGCGATAAGCTATTTTAAATTAATATTTATCTGAGTATTCTGAGAAATTTTGAGTTATGGCTTTTTGAAATCAAATATGTTTCTTTTTCATTCAGAAGGAACTTAACCAATGTACAGTACTTGTGAAACTATGAAACTGATCTTTAAAATATGTTTTTGAATATGATCACTTATGAAAGTCATATATACACAGTTGCTCAAGTGTTACCTTTGTATTTAGTAATTATAATAAATGTATTTGAATTTTATGGTACCCACAATGTCAGTGGAGCTCTGGTGGAGCAGTGGTTAAGTGTTCAGCTGCTAACCAAAAAGTCAGTAGTTCAAATCTACCACCTGCCCCTTGGAAACCTTATAGGGCAGTTCTACTCTGTCCTATAGGGTCACTATGAATCGGAATCAACTCTCTAGCCATGCTTATGAGATCAACATGGTAATTAAGCTTGCAGACTCCTTTGTCAAGGTGCCTAAGTTTGAATCCTGGCTCTTCCATTCTTAACTATTTGTGTGGCTTTGAGCAACTGTCTTAAATCTGAGCTTCAGTTCCTTATCTGTAAAATAATAATAATAATAATGTTTGTCTCCTGGGCTTTTTCTTAGGTACTAGTGAGATAATGCAATTATACCCTCAGGTAACTGCCTTGTGTATAGTACATGGTCAATAAACATTTGTGACTTTGTTAACACTGCTGTTGCTATTTTTATAACATTAACCATGTTACTTAGGACAGCAAAACTGAGTTCAGCTGGGGCTGTTGACTAGAGCATCTCTGTGTGGATTGGGCTTCTCACAGCATGGCAGCCTCATCAGGATAGCTAGAATTTTTACATGGTATCTCAGGCCTCCAAAAGCCACTTTCCAGTGAACAAGGTAAATGTGTTATGACCTTTTATGACCTAGTTTCGAACATCATAACCATCATCAAACTGCTTTTAATCCAAGGGAAGAACATATAGACTATACTTGTTGATGGGATGAGTGGCAAAAATATTGTGACCATGCTTTAAAATCTACCTTTGAGTTCAACATGTTAAAATCTGATGAATTGGCCAGGTATATGTCTATTCTATAGACCCAATATTCCCTAAGAGTGAATTTCAAGGTCTAGTTTGAGGATGGGGAATGAGAAATGATAGAGAGTTTATTTCAGTTTTCAGTTCAGATCCTGTTTTCCAATTAAGCTTTATTAGCAACAGAGCATATAGAGCATTTTTTATAGAACTGTTTACAGAACAGTGTGATGAATTGACACCCCTCAAGCTCTGACAATTTCCCTCCAAAGGTACCACTTAATCTCTTTTACTGATGTGGAAAGTGGTTAATCAATTGCTACACAGTTTCTAGGTCATCACGCAGGAAGATAATTGCATTGTTCTGGTTACTCAGGCCATTTAAATTTAATACTCTCTGCCATCTTTGTTGTGTCTATACATTTTATTAATATTACTTTCATCAAAGATTTCCTGAAAGCTTTCTATCTTACCATCCCTAACTAACTTCCCAATCAGGGAAGCAGTGTTCTGCACTCATTCAGTCAAGAAATAGTGACTGTCATCTTTCAGCCAAAGATTAGACAGGTCTACAAAACAAACAATAACACAGGTGAGAAACATACATCTTAGTTAGAAGACCAAGGGGGCAATAACTGCCCCAAAACAATGACGAGAAGGCAGGAAGGGACAGGAAAATGGACAGGTGGAAATGGGAATTGGGTGTGGGAGGGGAGAGTGTTGCCACATCATGGGGATTGCAACCAGTGTCACAAAACAATTTGTGTATATATTGTTGAATGAGAAAGTAATTTTCTCTGTAAAGTTTCACCTAAACACAATTAAAAAAAAGAAATAGTAACTGAGGACCTGCAATCAGCCAGACAAGCACTGCCTCACTCCACTTAAGAAGTTTCCTCTAACATATTCTTACTCTGTTTTAGTGACCTGGTATTTTGAAATATAAAGAAATATGGAAATACTTCATTGATTAGTCCAGGATGACTGTCTTAATCAAAAGTGTAACAGCTGTCTAGGTATTCAGTCTATAAGCAGAAATAAATCATCACAAAGGCGAAATAAAGAAAAATAGTAGCAATTTACTCAGATTTTACATAGGCTCTTAATCGTAGAAACGCTAAGTGTTCCTGATCTTACATCCCAGAGGAATGTACATATAAATATTTATATTGGGTGGGGGGAAGCAATAAAAACTGCAGCTGGTGAGCTCTCTGTACTAAAACAAAAAAAACCAAACCCATTGCCGTCAAGTCGATTCTGACTTATAGCGACCCCATAGGACAGAGTAGAACTGCCCCATAGAGTTTCCAAGGAGCGCCTGGCAGATATGAACTGCCTACCTTTAGTTTTTTTTTTTTTTTTTAATTTTTACCTTTAGGTTAGCAGCCGTAGCACTTAACCACTATGCCACCAGGGTTTCCACACTCTGTATTAAGTATTGTATAAACTAAAAACTCTTTAATTTGCTTCTTAAAAAATTGTTTGGTTTTGAAAAACACAAAAGAAAACGAAGCAACAAAGAAGAACTTCAGTACAGTGGCATAAATTTTGTCTTAATTTGTTCAGAAAATTGACTCTTTTTGGTTAGAGGAAATAAATTACTAACTCGTTAATTCTCTGTATAGAAGTTTTTAATAAATTTCTATCCACTGTCACTAGATTTTGATTAAATAGTTAAAGGCTATCCATGAGGATGGACACCAGCTAATTAGTTTATGCACAACATTCACAAGTCTTCCCAGGTCTTTCTTAAAGAAAATTTCCATCTTCCTTGCAGAGGTTTTGGATGCATGTGTGGGATGAAGGAGAGGAGAAAGCAATGTCTCAAGTTAAAAACAATATTATTTTTTTCTGCCATACTTAAATACATTTACATGCTTTGAGAAGAAAATATATTTATTCCACTTGGGCAAATCAAAGATGTAACAGGCTGTATAATTTTAAAACATGCATCTCATAGCATAACTAATTTTATTTTTTATTAATTGAATTAAAAATATATAGCAGTGATTTTAACTAAAAAAAAAAAATGGAGTTAAAATAAGATCTATATAGGCAGGTTAACTTTCAGATAATCGAACCTTCATTCTTAAAAAATCAATTTTTGAAAAGTTTTGTTTTTAATTTTTCTTAAGATACAGTTTTAAAAAGTAGCAGTACAGGGTAAGCATCAGAGGAGAAGGGCTATTTCTCAGTGTGAAAATTATCACAATATTCTCTGAACTCCCCTTTAATCTAAAAATTTATTCTTTTTTATTAATCCTCATATTTATAATTGATAATGCTCATCTCTTCTTGAAAATTTCCATCTAGTATTGTTTACCTTCAGTCTAAAGAACTTATTTTACCACATCTCAGTTCAAATCCACCAGACGCTTCCTGGAAACTCTATGGGGCAGTTCTACTCTGTCCTACAGGGTTGCTATGAGTCGAAATTGACTCGACAGCAAAAGGTTTTTTGTGGTGAAAATCTATAGCTTACAAATTATCTAAGGTATTGGGTAAAGAAGTCTTTATTTTGTCTTCATTCTTGAAGAATATGTCACTAGACGCAGAATTCTGGAATGAAAGAGTTTTATTTCTTTCTGTCCTTCGCTATGTGTTCTACTGTATTCTAGTCTCCATTGCTGGAATGATTGTTCCCCATGATGTAAAGTATTGTTTTTCATGAGTTACATACTGTTGGATTTTCAACACCTACGCAAAGTCTTGCCATACAAAAGTGCTTCCAAAATATTTCTGAGTGATTGGATTAATGAATGATAGAGGACAGAAAAAGGCAATCAACACTGGCACCTGCTGTGTTTTCTAAGTCTTTGAAAGTCCTAGTCGTCTCCATGAATGTTTTCAGAACAAGCAGGAGAGAAAAAAGAAAAAAAAGAACCAGAAAATATCTGAATTAGAAAGCATGGAATGAAGAAAATTTGGAGCAGTATAAATAAATAAGTACTCTTTTTGAGTTGACATTAGTTACCGGGAAAGATAAAATTCCTGGTTCTGAATTAGAGTGGTTTCAGACAGTGATATTTTTCTTTTCTGTCCTTTTCTTCAGCGGAATAGTTCAATGAGAAATCTAAACCACAGTTTTCCATATCACTACTAAATCCTTGCATCTCACTGTGATTAAGTTCTTCCATTAGGCTACTTCAAAAACAAAAAGAAAAAATCTGTACGTGTTCCATTTGTAACAGTTACTAAATATAGAGACTGCAATAGGTCCACTCTGCTGAACAGTGAGTGAAATTACAAAAATTCTTATATAGGGACAATAAAAGAATCTCTTACTGTCAAGGGCCAATTGACTTCTGTTTACAGGAATCACTTGCTCTTGAACTGACATAAAAAAAAAAAATAGGGATTACTAACAGTTGAATTTTGAGTTTACTTGTACACATGGAAAGTTCAAGTCTTTCATCATTTTACAAATATATTGCTTCTAAATTTTATCCTTGTAATAATGCCATTTATCATCTATGCCAAGAAGTTTGGAAGACAGCTACCTGGCCAACAGAGTGAAGGAGATCCATATCTGTGCCCATCCAAAGAAAGGTGATCCAATGTAATGCAGAAATTATTGAACAATATCATTCATATAACATGCAAACAAAATTTTACTGATGATAATTCAAAAACAGCTAAAGCTGAACATCAACAGAGAACTGCCAGAAATTCAGACTGGATTCAAAATGGAATATAGAATGAGGGATATCATTGCTGATGTCTGATGGATCTTAGCTGAAAGCAGAGAATACCAGAAAGACGTTTACTTTTTTTTTTTTTACTACACAAAGACATTTGACTGTGTGGATCATAACAAATTATGGCTAACACTGGGAATAATGGGAATTCCGGAACATTTAATTGTGCTCATGTGAAACCTGTACACAGACCAAGAGGCAGTCATTCGAACAGAACAAGGGGATTCTGAGTTTTTTAAAATCAGAAAAAGTATGTGTCAGGGTTGTATCCTTTCACCCTACTTATTCATCTATATGCTGAGCATATAATTCAGAGAAGTTAGACTATATAAAGAAGAACACAACATCAGGATTAGAGGACGACTCATTAACAACCTGCTTTAGGCAGATGATAAAACCTTGCTTGCTGGAAGTGAAGAGGGCTTGAAGCACTTATTGATGAAAAGCAAAGACTACAGCCTTCAGTATGGATTACACCTTAACATTAAGGGAACAAAAATCCTTATAACTGGACCAATAAGCAACATCATGAAAAATGGAGAAAACATTGAAGTTGTCAAAGATTTCATCATATTGGGTCAACAATCAACATCCACGGAAGCAGTCAAGAATCAAACAATGTACTGCATTGGGCAAATCTGGTGCAAAAGATCTCTTTAAAGTGTTAAAAAGCAAAGATGTCATCTTAAGGACTAAGGCAGTAATGACCTAAACCAGGGTATTTTCAATCACCTCATATGCATGCAAAATCTGAACAAATGAGTAAGGAAGACCGAAGAAGAACTGTTGCCTTTGAAGTATAGTGTTGGCAAAGAATGTTGAAAATACCATGTGGGATGCCAGAAGAACAAACACAAGAAGTACAGCCAGTATGTTCCTTAGAAGCAAGGATAGTGAGACTTTGTCCGGCTTACTTTGAACACATTATCAGAAGTGATCTGTCCCTGGAGAAGGATATCATACTTTGTAAAGCAGAGGGGCTCAGAGAAAGGGAGGGAGACCTTCAAGGAGGTGGATTGACAGTGGCTGAAACAATGGGCTCAAGCATAGCAAACATTGTGAGGATGGTGCAGGACTGGATGTTTCATTCTATTGTACATAGGGTTGCTATGAGTCAGAGCTGACTAGATGGTACCTAACAATGACATAATGTCATGGTATTTGCAAAGCACATTAAAACAATCTATTTTTTTCTTCCAAAACCTTGGTAAGTCAAGCTAGTTATTTAAGCACAGAATTAAGATGTTTTAGTAGATGGAACTGATTGCTACTTATTTATTCATTGTAAAATAACTTCTTCAATGGTTGCTTAGCATTGGGTCTTCTAAGACTGATTTTATAATTACACACATTTGTTAAGGTATTTGAATTTAAAATAATGGCCCATGTTACTAAGTTCAATGGTTAGTTGTTGACTGAGTTTGATTCTCATCTCCAGGAATTTAAAAGTTAAGACATTTTTCCTGTAGCTTTGCAATGACAGAAAGAGATATATGGCCTATAAAAATATTATTATTTTGTAGAGCAAATAATCAAAAGAAGAGTACTGCTTCTTTTTTTCTACATTTGTTTTCTAAAGTCCAAGTAAGGAACTGGATTATATTTCCCAGAGATGGCCACTCTGATGTACCCTACCCAACATGCTCTTTTTGCAATGTGAAATTGACACTCCTCCCATAGAGTGGTGGTGTCTTTCTGTCCTCCCTTTGAAACTGAGCTGGCTTATTCGATTATGACCAACAGAGTATGGCAGCAGTGGCTGAGGCTATACTATTAAAGCACCCTGCGCTCTCATCTTTTTCTCTTGTGATATTCACTATTAAAACCTAGCCAGCAAAATGTAAAGAGGCCAAGAGGCCACATGTAAGTACTTCAGCTGGGATACTCCACCAACAGCTACCATTAATCACCAAACACGCATGAACGAGCCTTAAGATAATTCCAATCCCTAGAAAATGAGTCACCCCTAGTCTTTGAACCGCTACAGTTGCTGTTGCATGGAAAAGATCAGAGCTTTCTCTGCTTAGCCCTGCCTACATTAATTACAAATTTATGAGCAAAGTAAATTACTGTTGTTGTTTTAAGCCACTTAATGTGGGGTGATGTTTTATGCAGTAATAGATAAACAGAATAGATACTATTATTTGGTTTTAGAATATAATGGATGCAGATTCTTTCTTTTTAGATTTGTTTTCTAGCATTTAAGTACAGAATATATAAAAATCTGTTTGGTGAATATATTTTCTTGGACAATGCACATAACAGTAATTAATGTGGAAAAAACACATATATCTATGTCCAGAGAATATATTATAACCCAAATGTTAAGGAAAGTAAATCCTACTTTAGAGTTGTTCCTCTATTTATCTTAACAAATTTTAGGACATTAATTTAAATTCAGATGGAGATTAGTAACATTCTCCAAGTGAAGGAATAATATCCAAAGTAAGTCTTAACACTTTATCTGAAGCTTTATAAAATCATCAAACTCTACTGGCAAAAGGGCAATGGCATAGAGTAGACACTGGATAACATTGCAAAGAATGGGAATTCCAGAACACTTAATTGTGCTCATGAGGAATCTTTACATAGATCAAGAGCCAGTTGTTTGGACAGAACAAGGGGATACTGATTGGTTTAAGGTCAGGAAAGGTGTACATTGTTGTATCCTTTCACCATGCCTATTCAATCTGTGTGCTGAGCAAATAATCCGAGAAGCTGGACTATATGAAGAAGAACAGGGCATCAGGATTGGAGGAAGACTTCTTAACAACCTGTGATATGCAGATGACACAGGCTTGCTTGCTGAAAGTGAAGAGGACTTGAAGCACTTACTAATGAAGATCAGAGACCACAGCCTTCAGTATGGATTGCACCTCAACATGAAGAAAACAAAATCCTCACAACTGGACCAATGAGCAACATCATGATAAACGGAAAAAAGATTGAAGTTGTCAAGGATTTCATTTTATTTGGACCTACAATCAACAGCCATGGAAGCAGCAGTCAAGAAATCAAAAGACGCATTGCATTGGGCAAATCTGCTGCAAAGGACCTCTTTAAAGTGTTGAAGAGCAAAGACGTCACCTTGAAGACTAAGGTGCACCTGACCCAAGCCATGGTATTTTCAATTGCATCATATGCATGTGAAAGCTGGACAATGAATAAGGAAGTTGGGAGAAGAATTGACGCCTTGGAATTGTGGTGTTGATGAAGAATATTGAACATACCATCGACTGCCAAAACGACGAACAAATCTGTCTTACAAAAAGTACAACCAGCATGCTCCTTAGAGGCAAGGATGGCAAGACTGCGCCTTATATACTTTGGACACGTGGTCAAAAGGGATCAGTCCCTGGAGAAGGACATCATGCTTGGCAGAGTACAGGGTCGGGGAAAAGAGGAAGACCCTCAATGAGGTGGATTGACATAGTGGCTGCAACAGTGAGCTCAAGCACATCAACGATGGTAAGGATGGCTCAGGACCGGGCAGTGTTTCGTTCTGTTGTGTGTAGGGTTGCTATGAGCCAGAATCGACTCAACCGGCACCTAACAACAACATATGTATATCTATATATCTATATAGATATTTATTTTCATTATAGTTTGCTGTCTCCAAGACATTCAGGGATTATTTTCTTTGTGTATAGATTGTAGTTTTGTTTGTTTCATTCTGCTTTTTTGTTTTATTTGGTTAAGCCTGGGCAAGTGGGCTGGGTGTGTTTTGTTTCTTACATGTCTATGGGCAAGATAGTTCTCACCACCTTGTCCAAGTGAGCAGGGCTGGTCAGTCAGCTGTGATGCAGTGGGACAGGTCTAGAAGGGGAAGATGGGTAGGGATGGGCTATTTGTCTTTGGCACAAACTTGGGTCAGTGGGATTGGTCTATGGCAGGGTCCAGGGATTCAGAGGTCCTCAGTGATACTAATTGGGAGCACAGCACTCAGTGGGGTGGGGCAGGGCTGGGGGCGGCAGTGGGCGATGTCCAGGGGTCCACACCAGTATTGCTTGGGGCTGCAGCAGTCTGTAGGAAGGGGCTGGGGATAGTGCTGTGTGGGGATTGTGGGTCGGGGGGCGGCACCGTGCCACGTGGTGCTCAGCATGGCCAGGCTGAGGGGAAGCACAGGGCAGGCTCTGGGGGTCCAAGGATTTGTGCTGGCTTTTTAAAAACTTTAAGAGGTCTTTTGCAGCAGCAGATTTGCCCAATGCAATATGTCATTTTATTTCTTGACTTCTGCTTCTGTGGACATTGATTGTTAACCCAGGTAGAATGAAATCACTGACAACTTCTTTTTTCTCTCCATTTATCATGATGTATATTGGTTCGGTTATGGGTATTTCTTGCATGGGAAATAGTGGGTGCAACATCTTATGACCAAGGGACTGAAGGGCAAATCAAGGGACTGACAGTCATCCAACGTGCGAGGTAGAAAAAACAAGGGGGCTGGACTTGATGCAGATGAGGCTTAAGAAGTAGACAGGGGCCTGATGTACAGGGCCCTGAAGGCCATGTTAAGTATTTTGGTCAATAGACTATAGGGCAGATGGGGGAATATCTGCTAGATAACTATTTCAGATAAGAAGCCAGGGCCAAGGTTTTTGATAGTGGTAGCAAAGATAAAATTTGGATGCATTCAACAGGAAATAGGGAATAAAACATCTGTAGTATTTAGAATATAAAATCTGCATAACTTGTTCAAAGATTGGATATGGAAGTTGAGAGAGACAGAAAGGTAAAGAACTACTCTTAGGTGTCCGACTAATGCAACTGAATGGATAAGGGGTCTTGCCCTGAGAAAGAAAACATTTGTGTGAGAGAATCCTGAGTACGACCATGAGGAAACTAAACCTCAGGTACATCTGAACTTGTTACCACAATTTGGCGAGTTAGAGCCGCCTGCCGCAAACAGCCAATTCTCGAGACAGGGGTGAGGTGGGTAGCAAGAGCTTTTTTTGTATACCAGTATATGGAGACAGAGGGGAATGATCTCCTCCTAAAGTTGTCTGTCTCACTGGACTACAGGTCAGCTTGGGTTTTTAAGGCAAAAGGGGCCATAAGTTTTAGGAACTTGTGGAATGTGCACTCTATTTCTTCTGTTTGGTTTTGGTGGTTGATTCTCAAACATGTTGATCTTTTCCTGCCATTATCCCATAGGCTCGGGGGTGGCTGGTGCCATCATTTGTCTTGACAGGCTTAGATCAATATCACTTGTTTTCCACAGTCTTAGAGGAAACATTGGTTGACACTTAGCCTTTTGGGGGAGCTGACTTCAGAATCTTACTTGGACACAGGGATGGGCTAGGGGAGGAGAAAGGAGAGAAAGAAGAAAGAAGAAGGAAAAAAAAATTGACTCAGGCACTGTTCAAGGTATGGCTGAGTAGCCTGTTTCAAACTAACCAAGGAGATACAATACGTTTACTGTTGGACTGAGATCTTTTTATATAAGTTCTTACGATACTTCCACACACACCATATTTTAATCACATAAGGATGTTTGCTACCTCCTGGACTTACCATGAATCTTCCCAACAGAATGATTTTAGCACTCACTTATCAAAACTCTATTTATATTTCAGTCCTTTGTGGATATACTAATGGACATTTCTTGTTAGTCTATAATATGTGGGATACTGGGTGTAGAACAGGTGTTCAGAAATTAATTACATGTATTTCCGCCACCAAAGAAGTTTTTTTTTTTTAATAACTTTTATTAAGCTTCAAGTGAACGTTTACAAATCCAATCAGTCTGTCACATATAAGTTTACATACATCTCACTCCCTACTCCCACTTACTCTCCCCCTCTTGAGTCAGCCCTTTCAGTCTCTCCTTTCTTGACAATTTAGCCGGCTTCCCTCTCTCTCTATCCTCCCATCCCCCCTCCAGACAAGAGTTGCCAACACAATCTCAAGTGTTCACCTGATATAATTGGCTCACTCTTCATCAACGTCTCTCTCCCACCCGCTGACCAGTCCCTTTCATGTCTGATGAGTTGTCTTCGGGGATGGTTCCTGTCCTGTGCCAACAGAAGGTCTGGGGAGCATGGCCGCCGGGATTCCTCTAGTCTCAGTCAGACCATTAAGTTTGGTCTTTTTATGACAATTTGGGGTCTGTATCCCACTGATCTCCTGCTCCCTGAGGGATCCTCTGCTGTGCTCCCTGTCAGGGCAGTCATCGATTGTGGCCGGGCACCAACTAGTTCTTCTGGTCTCAGGATGATGTAGGTCTCTGGTTCATGTGGCCCTTTCCGTCTCTTGGGCTCTTAGTTGTCGTGTGGCCTTGGTGTTCTTCATTTTCCTTTGTTCCAGGTGGGTTGAGACCAATTGATGCATCTTAGATGGCCGCTTGTTAGCATTTAAGACCCCAGACGCCACATTTCAAAGTGGGATGCAGAATGATTTCATAATAGAATTATTTTGCCAATTGACTTAGAAGTCCCCGCAAACCATGTTCCCCAGACCCCCGCGCTTGCTCCACTGACTTTGAAGCATTCATTTTATCCCGGAAACTTCTTTGCTTTTGGTCCAGTCCAATTGAGCTGACCTTCCATGTATTGAGTGTTGTCTTTCCCTTCACCTAAAGCATTTCTTATCTACTGATTAATCCATAAAAAACCCTCTCCCACCCTCCCTCCCTCCTCCCCTCGTAACCACAAAAGTATGTTTTCTTCTCAGGTTTACTATTTCTCAAGATCTTATAATAGTGGTCTTATACAATATTTGTCCTTTTGCCTCTGACTAATTTCACTCAGCATAATGCCTTCCAGGTTCCTCCATGTTATGAAATGTTTCAGAAATTCGTCACTGTTCTTTATCGATGCGTAGTATTCCATTGTGTGAATATACCACAATTTATTTACCCATTCGTCCGTTGATGGACACCTTGGTTGCTTCCAACTTTTTGCTATTGTAAACAGAGCTGCAATAAACATGGGTGTGCATATATCTGTTTGTATGAAGGCTCTTGTATCTCTAGGGTATATTCCGAGGAGTGGGATTTCTGGGTTGTATGGTAGTTCTATTTCTAACTGTTTAAGATATCGCCAGATAGATTTCCAAAGTGGTTGTACCATTTGACTTTCCCACCAGCAGTGTATGAGAGTTCCAATCTCTCCGCAGCCTCTCCAACATTTATTATTTTGTGTTTTTTGGATTAATGCCAGCCTTGCTGGTGTGAGATGGAATCTCATCGTAGTTTTAATTTGCATTTCTCTAATGGCTAATGATCGTGAGCATTTTCTCATGTATCTGTTGGCTGCCTGAATATCTTCTTTAGTGAAATGTGTGTTCATATCCTTTGCCCACTTCTTGATTGGGTTGTTTGTCTTTTTGTGGTTGAGTTTTGACAGAATCATGTAGATTTTAGAGATCAGGCGCTGGTCGGAGATGTCATAGCTGAAAATTCTTTCCCAATCTGTAGGTGGTCTTTTTACTCATTTGGAGAAGTCTTTAGATGAGCATAGGTGTTTGATTTTTAGGAGCTCCCAGTTATCGGGTTTCTTTTCATCATTTTTGGTAATGTTTTGTGTTCTGTTTATACCTTGTATTAGGGCTCCTAGGGTTGTCCCTATTTTTTCTTCCATGATCTTTATCGTTTTAGTCTTTATGTTTAGGTCTTTGATCCACTTGGAGTTAGTTTTTGTGCATGGTGTGAGGTATGGGTCCTGTTTCATTCTTTTGCAAATGGATATCCAGTTATGCCAGCACCATTTGTTAAAAAGGCTATCTTTTCCCAAATTAATTGACACTGGTCCTTTGTCAAATATCAGCTGCTCATACGTGGATGGATCTATGTCTGGGTTCTCAATTCTGTTCCATTGGTCTATGTGCCTGTTGTTGTACCAGTACCAGGCTGTTTTGACTACTGTGGCTGTATAATAGGTTCTGAAGTCAGGTAAAGTGAGGCCTCCCAATTTCTTCTTCTTTTTCAGTAGTGCTTTGCTTATCCGGGGCTTCTTTCCCTTCCATATGAAATTGGTGATTTGTTTCTCTATCCCCTTAAAATATGACATTGGAATTTGGATCGGAAGTGCGTTAAATGTATAGATGGCTTTTGGTAGAATAGACATTTTTACTATGTTAAGTCTTCCTATCCATGAGCAAGGTATGTTTTTCCACTTAAGTATGTCCTTTTGAATTTCTTGTAGTAGAGCTTTGTAGTTTTCTTTGTATAGGTCTTTTACATCCTTGGTAAGATTTATGCCTAAGTATCTTCTTGGGGGCTACTGTGAATGGTATTGATTTGGTTATTTCCTCTTCGGTGTTCTTTTTGTTGATGTAGAGGAATCCAAGTGATTTTTGTATGTTTATTTTATAACCTGAGACTCTGCCAAACTCTTCTATTAGTTTCAGTAGTTTTCTGGAGGATTCCTTAGGGTTTTCTGTGTATATAATCATGTCATCTGCAAATAGTGATAACTTTACTTCTTCCTTGCCAATCCGGATACCTTTTATTTCTTTGTCTAGCCTAATTGCCCTGGCTAGGACTTCCAGCACGATGTTGAATAAGAGCGGTGATAAAGGGCATCCTTGTCTGGTTCCCGTTCTCAAGGGAAATGCTTTCAGGTTCTCTCCATTTAGAGTAATATTGGCTGTTGGCTTTGCATAGATGCCCTTTATTATGTTGAGGAATTTTCCTTCAATTCCTATTTTGGTAAGAGTTTTTATCATAAATGGGTGTTGGAGTTTGTCAAATGCCTTTTCTGCATCAATTGATAAGATCATGTGGTTTTTGTCTTTTGTTTTATTTATGTGATGTATTACATTAATGGTTTTTCTGATATTAAACCAGCCTTGCATACCTGGTATAAATCCCACTTGATCAGGGTGAATTATTTTTTTGATGTGTTGTTGGATTCTATTGGCTAGAATTTTGTTGAGGATTTTTGCATCAATGTTCATGAGGGATATAGGTCTATAATTTTCTTTTTTTGTAATATCTTTACCTGGTTTTGGTATCAGGGAGATGGTGGCTTCATAGAATGAGTTGGGTAGTATTCCGTCATTTTCTATGCTTTGGAATACCTTCAGAAGTAATGGTGTTAACTCTTCTCTGAAAGTTTGGTAGAACTCTGCAGTGAAGCCGTCCGGGCCAGGGCTTTTTTTTTTGTTGGGAGTTTTTTGATTACCGTTTCAATCTCTTTTTTTGTTATGGGTCTATTTAGTTGTTCTACTTCTGAATGTGTTAGTTTAGGTAGGTAGTGTTTTTCCAGGAATTCATCCATTTCTTCTAGGTTTGCAAATTTGTTAGAGTACAATTTTTCATAATAATCTGAAATGATTCTTTTAATTTCATTTGGTTCTGTTGTGCTGTGGTCCTTCTCGTTTCTTATTCGGGTTATTTGTTTCCTTTCCTGTATTTCTTTAGTCAGTCTAGCCAATGGTTTATCAATTTTGTTAATTTTTTCAAAGAACCAGCTTTTGGCTTTGTTAATTCTTTCAATTGTTTTTCTGTTCTCTAATTCATTTAGTTCAGCTCTAATTTTTATTATTTGTTTTCTTCTGGTGCCTGATAAATTCTTTTGTTGCTCAGTTTCTATTTGTTCAAGTTGTAGGGACAGTTCTCCGATTTTGGCTCTTTCTTCTTTTTGTATGTGTGCATTTATCGATATAAATTGGCCTCTGAGCACTGCTTTTGCTGTGTCCCAGAGGTTTTGATAGGAAGTATTTTCATTCTCGTTGCATTCTATGAATTTCCTTATTCCCTCCTTGATGTCTTCTATAACCCAGTCTTTTTTCAGGAGGGTATTGTTCATTTTCCAAGTATTTGATTTCTTTTCCCTAGTTTTTCTGTTATTGATCTCTAATTTTATTGCCTTGTGGTCTGAGAAGATGCTTTGTAATATTTTGATGTTTTGGACTCTGCAAAGGTTTGTTTTATGACCTAATATGTGGTCTATTCTAGAGAATGTTCCATGTGCGCTAGAAAAAAAAGTATATTTTGCAGCAGTTGGGTGGAGAGTTCTGTATAAGTCAATGAGGTCAAGTTGGTTGATTGTTGTAATTAGATCTTCCGTGTCTCTATTGAGCTTCTTACTGGATGTCCTGTCCTTCTCCGAAAGTGGTGTGTTGAAGTCTCCTACTATAATTGTGGAGGTGTCTATCTCACTTTTCAGTTCTGTTAAAATTTGATTTATGTATCTTGCAGCCCTGTCATTGGGTGCATAAATATTTAATATGGTTATGTCTTCCTGATCAATTGTCCCTTTTATCATTATGTAGTGTCCTTCTTTATCCTTTGTGGTGGATTTAAGTCTAAAGTCTATTTTGTCAGAAATTAATATTGCTACTCCTCTTCTTTTTTGCTTATTGTTTGCTTGATATACTTTTTTCCATCCTTTGAGTTTTAGTTTGTTTTTGTCTCTAAGTCTAAGGTGTGTCTCTTGTAGGCAGCATATAGATGGATCGTGTTTCTTTATCCAGTCTGTGACTCTCTGTCTCTTTACTGGTGCATTTAGTCCATTTACATTCAGGGTAATTATAGATAAATAAGTTTTTAGTGCTGTCATTTTGATGCCTTTTTATGTGTGTTGTTGACAATTTCAATTTTCCACTTACTTTTTTGTGCTGAGGCGTTTTTCTTAGTAAATTGTGAGATCCTCACTTTCATAGTGTTTGACCTTATGTTAGTTGAGTCGTTACTTTTTTCTTGGCTTTTATCTTGAGTTATAGAGTTGTTATACCTTTTTGTGGTTACCTTATTATTTACCCCTATTTTTCTAAGTAAAAACCTAACTTATATTGTTCTATATCGCCTTGTATCACTCTCCATATGGCAGTTCAATGCCTCCTGTATTTAGTCCCTCTTTTTGATTATTGTGATCTTTTACCTATTGACTTCCATGATTCACTGTTATGTGCATTTTTTTTTAATTAATCTTAATTTGTTTGTTTTTGTGATTTCCCTATTTGAGTTGATATCAGGACGTTCTGTTTTGTGACCTTGTGTTGTGCTGATATCTGATATTATTGGTTCTCTGACCAAAAAATATCCTTTAGTATTTCTTGTAGCTTTGGTTTGGTTTTTGCAAATTCTCTAAACTTGTGTTTGTCTGTAAATATCTTAATTTCACCTTCATATTTCAGAGAGAGTTTTGCTGGATATATGATCCTTGGCTGGCAGTTTTTCTCCTTCAGTGTTCTGTATATGTCATCCCATTCCCTTCTTGCCTGCGTGGTTTCTGCTGAGTAGTCTGAACTTATTCTTATTGATTCTCCCTTGAAGGAAACCTTTCTTTTCTCCCTGGCTGCTTTTAAAATTTTCTGTTTATCTTTGGTTTTGGTGAGTTTGATGATAATATGTCTTGGTGTTTTTCTTTTTGGATCAATCTTAAATGGGGTTCGATGAGCATCTTGGATAGATATCCTTTCGTCTTTCATGATGTCAGGGAAGTTTTGTGTCAGGAGTTCTTCAACTATTTTCTCTGTGTTTTCTGTCCCCCCTCCCTGTTCTGGGACTCCAATCACCCGCAGGTTATCCTTCTTGATAGAGTCCCACATAATTCTTAGGGTTTCTTCATTTTTTTTGATTCTTTTATTTGATTTTTTTTCAGCTATGTTGGTGTTGATTCCCTGGTCCTCTAGGTGTCCCAGTCTGCATTCTAATTGCTTGAGTCTGCTCCTCTGACTTCCTATTGCGTTGTCTAATTCTGTAATTTTATTGTTAATCTTTTGGATTTCTACATGTTGTCTCTCTATGGATTCTTGCAACTTATTAATTTTTCCACTATGTTCTTGAATAATCTTTTTGAGTTCTTCAACAGTTTTATCAGTGTGTTCCTTGGCTTTTTCTGCATTTATCCTAATTTCATTTGTGATATCTTTAAGCATTCTGTAAATTAGTTTTTTATATTCTGTATCTGATAATTCCAGGATTGTATCTTCATTTGGGAAAGATTTTGATTCTTTTGTTTGGGGGGTTGGAGAAGCTGTCATGGCCTGCTTCTTTAAGTGGTTTGATATGGATTGTTGTCTCCGAGCCATCACTGGGAAACTAGTTTTTCCAGAAAATCTGCTAAAAAAAAAAATGCAGTCAGACCCCTATTAGAGTTCTCCCTCTGGCTCGGGGTATTCGGATGTTAATGAAGCCGCCTGGGGAGGGTGGGGAGGGAACAGAGAGATAGGAGAGTAGCACCTCAGAATATAGCCAGAGTTGCTTGTCTTGCTTGGAATGACTATTATTTCTGAGATTCCTGCGGGCGCGTCGCCTATGTGTGCTGACTGTGTGGAGATTGCCCCCGGGGGTTCTGGCCCGCTGGAGTCACGGTCAGATCCTCCGCTTCCAGCCCTACGCCCAGCGTCAAGGCTCCCCTACTGAGACGGTGCACTCTCGACTCCAAAATCAGTCTCTGCCTCCCGGGGACTTCTCGTCTCTCCAGCCGCGTGGCCGTGCCGCTCCTGCAAACCAGATGGGCCCCCTCCCGGGGTTAGTTCAGATGAGTGGAGCAGCTCCCCGTGCTTGTGCCATGACTGAGTGTCCCGGCTGGGACGCTGTTCTCCCCGCTCCAATACCAGCCGCTGCCTCCCGGGGACTTCTCCTATCGGCTGCGTCTCATGCCGCCTGCGGGACCTGGCTGGGCCCCTTCCCGGGGTTAGTTCAGGGGGGTGGAGCAGCTCTCCGTGTTTATGCCATACCTGCGTCCAGTCCAAATCCTGGCGAGACGGTTCCCCAGCTGGGACGCTGCTCTTCCTGCTCCAAGACCAGTCACTGCCTCCCGGGGACTTCTTCTACCGGCTGCGTCCCACGCCCCCGCGGAACCGGCTGGTCCCCCTCCCGGGGTTAGTTCAGGGGGGTGTAGCAGCTCTCTGTGCTAGTGCCGTACCTGACTGGTACGCTGGCTCCAGGCTCTGGAAACAATCGCTGCTTCCCCGTATTGGTTCGTTCTCCGTCTCTAAATCTGTGTTTGTTATTCAGGGTTCGTAGATTGTTATGTATGTGATCGATTCACTTGTTTCTCCGTGTCTTTGTTGTAAGAGGGATCCGAGGTAGCATCTGCCTAGTCTGCCATCTTGGCTCCGCCCCACCAAAGAAGTTTTTAATCTAGGAGTGTGTGTGTGTGTGTGTGTGTATAATCTCCATACTCACATACCTACACACAAGAATAAGAACAGTAATTAGAAATAACAATGGAATGATGAGAAGAGTGGGCAATTTCACCTAGGAAGGAGTAGGAAAGGCTGCATAAAGCAGGTAATATAAACTTGTCTTGAAAAATAATAAAAGCTCATGAGATGTCTAGTGGGTATAGGGGTAGCATTCTCAGAAGAGCAAATACTTGAGGGGACATTGCACAAAATCAATGTATTCATTCATAGAAGTATAAAAAGATCAGAATACCTAATATGTAGGCTATGATAAAGAAGTCACTGAGATGAGGTTGGAAAAAGAGGCCAGGCTAAAGAAGACGTCATGGCCATTCTAAGAATTCTTCCCATGACTCTAAGGTATAGAGGAAGCAGTGAAAATTTGAAAGTAAGAAGAAGCACAATTAGATTGCATTTTGAAAAGATCATTCTGGTGAGAGGGTAGTGCAGTGAGTTCATGAGAGTTCAGGACTGATTGAGGAAAAACATGATCGGGAGACAGCAGTGTGGCATAACATGCCGATGTATTGACAGCTGTCTGCAGGGAGTGGTCTTCCATAACAGGAGGTCTTCCACAGGCAAGCAGCACAGGGAGTCATCAGAAGGGGAAGAGGGCATGAAACCCCAGGGAAGAGAATAAGGGTGTTGGCACTTACATATGCCTTCATGATGTCTTTCTGCAGCAAGATGAGGAGTCTTTTCATCAGAGAGCTCTGAAGGACAGTGGCATTTGGCGGTCCTTACAACCATAGGGTTTTATCATATTTATGGCTAGCAGTCACCACTCTTCTGTCAATTTTTTGGTACTGTGATGGCTTGTATGTCGCTGTGATATTAGAAGCTATGCCACTGGTATTTCAAATACCAGCACAATCACCAATGGTGGACAGGTTTCTGTGGAGCTTCCAGACACAAACTAGGAAGAAGGACCAGGCAATCTACATCTAAAAAAATGGCCAGTGAAAATCTTATGAATAGGAGTGGAATATTGTCTGATATAGTGCCAGAAAATGAGCCCATTAGTTGGAAGACACTCAAAATATGACCTGGGAAGAGCTGCCACCTCAAGGTAGAGTCAACCTTAATGAAGAGAATAGAGGAATGCCTATGAGACCTTCATTTGCTGATGTGGCACAACTAATAGTGAGAAGAAACAGCTACAAACATCCATTAATAATCAGAAGATGGAATGTATGAAGTATGAATTTGGGAATATTAGACATCATCAAAAACAAAATGGAATGCATAAAGAGCCATATCCTAGGCATTAGTGAGATGAAATGGACTGGTATTGGGCATTTTGAATAGGATAATCATATGGCCTACTGTGCTGGGAATGGCAAATTGAAGAGGAGTGGTGTCCCATTCATTGTCAAAAAAAATTTTAAGATTTATCCTGAAGTATAAACACTATCAGTGATAGGATAATATATATATGTCTACAAGGAAGACCAGCTAATATTACTATTATTCAAATATATACACCAATGATTAAGGTGAAAAATGAAGAAGTTAAAGATTTTACCAACTTCTGCACTTTAAAATTGATCAAACATGCATTAAGATGTATGATAATTACCGGTGACTGGAATGCAAAAGTGGGAAACAATGAAGGAGGAACAGTCATTGGGAAATATGGCCTTGGTGATAGAAATGAAGATCTCATGACACACTTTTGCAAGACCAACGACTTCTTCATTTCATTTCAACAACATAAACAGTGATTTCACCAGGTGGAGTACACAGGAATCGAATCAACTGCATCGTGGAAAAAGACTATGGAGAAGCTCAGTATCATCAGACAGAACAAGGCCAGGGTCCAACTGTGGAACCGACCATCAATTGCTCATATGCAAGTTGAAGTTGAAGCTAAAGAAAAGTAAAACAAGTCCACGGGAGCCAAAGGACAACCATGAGTATGTTGTTGTTACGTGCCTTTGAGTCGGTTCTGACTCATAGCAACCCTATGCACAACAGAAGGAAACACTGCCCAGTCCAGTGCATCCTCACAATTGTTGCTATGCTTGAGCCCGTTGTTGCAGCCACTGTGTTAATCCACATTGTTGAGGGTCTTCCTCTTTTTCACTGACCCTCTACTTTACCAAGCATAATGTCCTTCTCCAGGGAATGATCCCTCCTAACAACATGTCCAAAGTATGTGAAGTGCAGTCTAGCCATCCTTGCTTCCAAGGAGCATTCTGGTTGCACTTCTTCCAAGACAGATTTGTTTGTTCTTTTGGCAGTCCATGGTATATTCAATATTCTTCTCCAACACCACAATTTAAGAGCGTCAGTTCTTCTCCCTCTCCCTTACTCATTGCTCAGTTTTCATATGCATATGAGGTGATTGAAAACACCATGGCTTGGGTCAGGTGCACCTTAGTCCTCAGAGTGACATCTGTACTTTTTAACACTTGAAAGAGATCTCTTGCAACCAATTTGCCCAATGCAATGAGTCTTTTGATTTCTTGACTGCTGCTTCCATGGCTGTTGATTGTGGATCCAAGTAAAATGAAATCCTTGACAACTTCAATTTTTTTCTCCGTTTATAGTGATGTTGCTCATTGGTCCAGTTGTGAGGATTTTTGTTTTGTTCATGTTGAGCTGTAATCCATACTGAAGGTTGTGGTCTTTGATGTTCATCAGTAAGTGTCAGTAAGTCTTTTTCACTTTCAGCAAGCAAGGTTGTGTCATCTGCATATCACAGGTTGTTAAGGAGTCTTCCTCCAATGCTGATGCCCCATTCTTCTTCATATAGTCCAGCTTCTCCTATTATTTGCTCAGCATACAGATTGAATAGGCATGGTGAAAGGATACAACCCTGATGCATACCTTTCCTGACTTTAAACCATGCAGTGTCCCCTTGTTCTGTTTGAATGACTGCCTCTCGATCCATGTACATATTTCTCATGAGCACAAGTAAGTGTTCTGGAATTCTCATTTTCCACAATGCTATCCATAATTTGATATGATCCACACAGTCAAATGCCTTAGCATAGTCAATAAAACACAGGTAAATATCTTTCTGGTATTCTCTGCTTTCATCCAGGATTCATCTGACATCAGCACTGATACCCTTCATTCACTCTACCACCAGTACAGTACACTTCTTTTCCTAAATATTGAAAGAACCAAACACGTGTGTGTGCACACACACATATACAAATAAATGGACCACATAAGAAAAGATAATTAAAAAGGACAAGAACAAACCTAAAAACATGGCCGGAAACACAACATCAGAATGCAGATAAATCCTATCACATAGTTTCACATACATGGGCTTACTTCTCCAATTAAAACTTGGACCAAAAAACAAAACCCAACACTGTCTATAAAGAAGATCACAACCTAAGTGATGTGATTCAGAAAAGTTGAAAATAAAAAAAGAGGCAAGTACACTCCAAGCGAATGCAAATTAAAGAAGTTGTAGTCTTAATATCAAAGCAGGTGGAATAACTAAATCAATCCTGAATGAGAGCAACATGGGTGGAATTCTCTGTCTATAAGAAGATTCCTGATAATTAATATATAGGGTATTGGCGCAAAGGAAAACAACTATACTAATTTAATACAGAATCTAGAAGCAGGCCTATGCATATACGGAAACAATTTATAACTGAGCAGTCACTGAAATTTGTTGGGAAAATGACTGACTTCTCAACAAATGGTTCTGGAGCATTTTGTTATCCAACTGGAAAAAAATAATATATCTTTCACAGGGAATAAATGCTCAAATATAACAGGCAAATCTATATAACTATCTGAAGAAAATATGAGAGAATATACTTAAAAATTGGACTAGAAAAGTTTTTTCACTTAAACCATTAAAATATCTTCATAAGTTTAAGTACATTAAAATGAAAAATTTCTGTATATCAAAAAGAAAGTATGAAGACAAGACAAAAACTGAAAGTATATATTTGAAAAAATATATAATTGTCAAAGAGTTTCTGTCCAGAATAAAAAACAAACACACATTATTAAGAAACGAGCAAAAGAAGTTCATCTTCTTCCAAAATGAGGAAAAGATTCAATAAGCTCTTCATACAAGAGACAACATGAATGACCAATAAACATATTAAAAAATGATGAATTTGTGTAGTGATCAAGGCAACGCATAGTAAGATCACAATGATGCACTTGTCCATGTCTTGCACTTTGAAAAAATGAAAAAAATCTTATGCTCATCTTGAGGATGGTTGTGGAAAAAAAAAGTGACTTTTATTCACTTTTGATATGAGTAAAAATTGTTAAAATTGCTCTAGAAAATATCTTTTCTTACTCATTTCATTCTATTTTCAATATTTTATTTAAAAATTAAAAAGCAGTCAACAATCCTATCTTAAATAAAACAAAATCTATGATGTAAAATTTTGAAACTGAAACCCTTGCGTATTGTTTATCTCAAAATGTGTGATAAATCAAATGCTTCAGTCTATTTGCGATTAAAATCCCTGATGAACAACTTCGAATTTATGTTTAGCAAAAAACCTTTTATACATGGAAATACACATAGGCCATTTTCACACAGGCCAAGATGACTCACCATGAACGATTATTCTTGCAACATGTTAGGAAGCCTAAACATGAATGGGAAGATGAGATTTTTTTCTCACACATGGAATCCAGTTCTTTATTTGAAGCCAGTTTCTCTATAAGAAACAAAGCATTTTATCTGTAAATACATGTAGCAAATTACCAATGGCCACAAAAGCTTTCACATGCCTCACATCAAATGTTGTTATTGCTATTAGGTACCATCAAGTTGATTTCGACTCACAGCAACCCGTGTGACAGAGTAGAACTGCCCCATAGAGTTCCCTAGGCTGTAATCTTTACAGGAACAGATCACCAGCCCTTTCTCCTATAGAGCTGTTGGGTGGGTTTCAACAACCAAATTTTCATTTAACAGCTGAGTGTTTAACCATTGTGCAACCAGGGGTCTATTTCCCCTTGCCTTGAGCCTGGGAGCTTCAGTAAAGATTACAACCTGGGAAACCCTATGGGAAGTTCTACTCTGCCTTATAGGGTTGCTATGAGTTGACATCGACTGGAGGGCAATGGGTTTGTGTTTTGAGCCTTGGATGGCCTGTGATTGCTTTACCAATAGAGAATCTCAGAGTGACCCTACATAAGTTCCTGGGTGGGTAGCTTCCATTTTGTTCTCCTGCAGTCTTGAGATTGCTTGTTAGAGGGCCAACTACCCTGCAGGAGAAACTGTGTGAAGAAGTGTTCACACTATATGAAAAGGGAGAGGCACGTGGCCAAGCCCAGTCTTCCAGAAATCTTCACCAAGTTGTGAGGTGTATAAGTAAACCTATATTGTAATCTCTAAGCAGCTTAGCCATCAACTGAGTACCATCAGGTGCCCCAAGTCAACCAGTTACGGAGCAAAGGAATCACCCAGTGAAACCCTTCCCATATTCCTGACCCACAAATTCATGATATATAATAAAATAACTGTTTTTAATCCCTATCTTGCTTACTCAGCATTCAGTTAGCCATTCCTCAAATTTTATATAAAAATTTCTGCAAATATTTACACAAACGCAAATATTGTGAAAAGTATTGTGCAAGACTCTATGGGGAACACGGAGTTCTCATTTCTCTTCTTTTATGAGTAATTTAAGGGTATGGAGGATAGAGACTGGGGTAACCTGAGCAATCACTGAAAAAAAAATTCTCAGTAGATATATTTTTTTTCTTTTCCATAGGTTAGTCTAATTACAGTATAAAAATGTCCCAGAAACAACATAAGACTCACACAGTGAGAGATAGTCTGATTTGTAGCAAAATTTTGATGTATAACTAAAGAGATAAATGCAAGTCCACTTTGCAAGGGGACATTCTGTAAAAATAGGGCCTAATGCACATAAATGGAAAACTGCAGGACAAATCCATGCAAAACGAATATGGATGATGAGTAGAATCAAGTCAATACAACAATACAGATTAAATGTCATTAATTTACATGATTGTACTTTTTTTTTTTTTTACCCTTATAAATTTTTGAGCTCAACATTCTGGATATAACCAAGGGTTTATTGAGTCACCCACTGAAATAGTTGTTATAGAGGAGTGAGTTCTTAAATATGCTTTATAAGCCATTATATTAAGATGACACTCACCAGGTTGTTAGAAAATGAAAACTGGCACTACCATTTTTCACTGTGACAATCATAAATGCTTTCACAGACCCTTACTGTTTTAATGCACAACAATAAATCTTCTATCCATTCTTATAGCATATACTTATGTTTGTTGTTGTTGTTTTAAGATAGAAGAATTAGGGTTAATTCTTAGTACAATTTAGTGGTATTGCCAATGCATACATTTCAATACTTGAAACTGGTGTTTGTAAAGGCCTATTTCTATTTATGGGGTATAGATAAAATGTATACATGACACAAGGCCTAGCACCACGCTGTGTCACTTTTTGCCCTACACCTACCTTGATATACGGCTAGCTTCTGAGAAGGTACTGCCAGCTTTTGTATGGCATGACAAATGTTATCAATCCAAACAATTTGAATTAAGGTGTCAAGTATATTCTCATATTTCTGAATTGCAGACCTTTTCTCCTTAGACATAAAAAAAAGAGTATTAATTAGGAAATGTCCTCGGAAGGAGACAAATAAATATGTTCCTATTTTATATAAGTAAAGGAGGAAGTGTATAAGATGCTTTACTAACACAGTATTGTTCCACAACTTTGTACATAGCTTGTTTCTTCCACAGTGAGATTTACAACTAACTCATTCCCTCTATCAGTTTCAAATCTGGATTTTTGTGGTTGATCATCACCTTCTTATTAGCCAGCAGAGAAGTTAAACAGGAATTTGTTTCCAAACAGCATGCAGCTAGAAAGCAAGTGTCAGATGAACAGCACTTAGTAACAGTGATGTACATGAATTTTGAAGACAAATTCTGGGTTGAGTCCTGGCACAGATTTATAATCTATATGAACAAACTATGTACCTTTCCTTTGCTTCTCCTTCTTCATCTGCAAAAGGGTGATAATCGTTCCTGACTCATAAGGTTGTTTTGAAGTGACATTAAACACCTGGAACAGATCTGGGAAGATTGCTTTAAGTAAATGCTAACTCTTACTATCAGCAATAAGCTCACAAAAACATAACTAAGAGCTGACTTCAAATAATTTTACAAGTGCTCATCACAGAATGATCCAATTCTCAATTACTAAAAAACTCACCTTGTTTTCCAAAGTCAATTGACAAATTCAATAGGCAAGTGTAATTACTAAAACAATCTAATAAACCAAAATGACTTTTGAATAAAGGGCAGTTTATTTCCATGTCAATGTATCCAGGGTAAAAGAGATACACAGTTTAAAAGCTCAGCAAAATCTCTAAAACTGTTTCAATATAAATAGAAGGTGAGTTGAACAGGTTCAGCGAAATCTGTAATACATTAGGAATATACTCACACTTTAAACTTTGGGCTCCAATATTACAAGATACATTATGATACACATTACACTTACATTGCTTTGTCACTCTTTACATTACCCTGAATGATCCAGACAGAAAAGTCTAGAGTGGGGAGCTCATTGGAAATATAAAGACAGTGTTTGTCATCTTTCCATTTACCAGGTGCAAAGATAGTTCTCCATTTAAAGGTCAATGTCTAATAAATATGGTTTGATTCTCAATAAGGTGTTCCCCTCTACTTTTTTTTTTTTTTCCCAGTGTTCTAACTCAAAGATTAGAATTTCCACCAATATTTGTTGACTTGGATTAAGAGGGAAAATACGGGCAGGAAAAATATGAAACTATCATCATAAAGATTATAACTAGAATTGGTGTGTTAGATAACCATTCACACAGCAATGCTTGGAGGAACGTAACATGAAATTACCTTTTGATGGAAATTAAATAGGCATGAAAATATCTGACTTGGTTAGAGTATCCTAGTGTATGTTATGTTATTCTCAAAGAAGCCCAGGGGTGGCACAAATGGTTAAGCTCTCTGCTATTACCTGAGAGTTTGACAGTTTGAATCCACCTGGCAGTAGCTTGAAAGGGAGTCCTAACAATCTTCTTTTGAAAGACTGCAGCCATTGAAAACCCTACGGAACACAGCTCTACCCTGACACACATGGGGTTGCCATGAACTGGAATGGGCTTGACAGCACCTGGTTTGGCTTTTGGTTTATGTTACAGTCAGAAAGACATATAATTAACTAAGGATGTAGATATATTTAGGCAGAGAATGACAAAGAGGGAGTAATTTAGGGACTTAGGCAGCTTGAATTTCAAAATGTAAAGCTATTTTAAAAAGCACAGAAAGGATGGTACAATGGAAATGTGCTTCATCTACTTGAAATATTGGCCTAGGACAAGTGCTGTCTTCTTGACTTTAGGATGCTGTGAGTTTTCAGGGTAGTCATTCAGACAAAATCAGAGGATTTATTAGAGATATTTGGCCATAGCCTCTCAAGAGTGACATAAGCACCATAGATTAATATCCACAGATGTCAGGCCTCTTACAAGAGCATGTGGACTGGCCTTAGTAGAATCAGTTGATTATAATCAGAGTCATTAGGACTGAAAAGGGAGGCAGTATTATGTACAACGGTTGTTCCAAACACTGGCAAATTGTGGGTTCTAGCCGCCTGCCGCAAAGCCAAAACTGAGACAGGAGGAGGTAAGCAGAAAGAAGGCTTTATTGAATACTGGTATTCAGGAGAGGGGGTTAAACTCCTCCCAAATTCTGTCTGCCCTAAAGGGTTGATGGGAGGGTTTTATACAGGAAAGATCAGGGTTACCTAATGTTTTGAGCACATAGTCCACAAATGGTCTTATACATCACAAAACAACTACAAAAACTCTTTATTAAACTAAAGATAAACATGTCAGGCACCTGGACTCTAATCAGTATATTTATAACAGGCTGAAAAACTCTCATAAGAATCTCTCGGCTAGTAGAGCTGTTTTGCCAAGTCCACTGTGGCTGAGATAGGGAGCAAGAAAGAAAGGCTTCCTGTTGGTTTGCAGGCTGAAGGCCATTTCTCAAGAGAACGAAGAAAGACGAAGAGAGACCATGGCCACAGGGGCTGAGATAGCTCCGCACCCCTTTGGAAGAGACCGGTGCAGCTGGTGCAATTAAAAAATGTTGAGAGATTACTTAGAGCATCACTATGGCATTAGTTATGTCAAGCTCTCAATCACCTATTTCGAATAGGGGAAAACATGTTGTATTAGAGTGTTTGTTATGTTTAAGAGCTGAACAGGCTGCCCAGCTATATTTTGAACAGAGCCTGCACCATTTTCCAAGGACTTGAGATTAATCACAGCTTATACAGCTATACTAAAACGAATGAGAAAATATATTCTCTCTCTAATATTAAAACGCTAAAGAAAATGCATTTTCGCTACTTCAGCTACACATTATAATCATCTGTGAAGACATACGTATTTAAAAAATTACAACTGAAATAACTCTTTTGGGTCTAGAAGCAGTAATATTTCTTTAATATATCATTTTATTGAACTATAGCATATGTATATATAGCATATATATAGAAAAGTTCATAAATCATAACTGTAAATATTGGTTAATTTTTACAAAATAAACATATCTATATAACAGACCAACCAAACCCATTGCTGCCAAGTCGATTCCAACTCATAGCGACACTATAGAACAGAGTAGAACTGCCTCATAGGGTTTCCAAGGAGTGGCTGGTGGATTTGAACTGTCAACCTTTTGGTTAGCACCTGAGTTCTTAACCACTGCTCCACCAGGGCTCCTACACAGACCAAGAAGTAAAATATTACTGACAAGCAAGAACTCATCCAAGCTGTTGCTATCCTTCTCCTACCACTCTCCAATGCAACAGATATTCCGACTTCTTACCAGGGCTTCAAACAGGTTCATTTGGAAGCTTAAAATCCAGCATTTTTAATATAAAGGTATAGAAAGCATAATTTACTTACTTATTTTTGATACTGGCAGACTGCTCCAGGGCTTATAGGATTCCCAGTGCTCAAAGCTGCAAGAGTTATTTCTTGCTGTACACATTGCAACTAGGTAAATTAAAAGAATCAATGCAAGACTGATATAAATTTAAGGAAGGAAAAAAGCCTGTTTCCTTGCCACTGCCAAAATGGTAACATGAAAACAATGTTTCAGTGGGAATGATTTCTAAGAGGGATGTTGGAGCTTTGTGAAGCCGTGGAGTTCCTCTGCCAAGCGTTGTAAATCACAGATTTAATAACAGCATGTAGTACTAATTTTATGCCTGCTTGAACACTACAGGCTCCATAGAAGATTAAAGACTTGTTTAGTCCTTTCAATTCTTTCCAGTGTCGACATCATTATCGTCACCGTCTTTGTACTCTTAACTAACTTTATTGAGCTTTACTACATTCCAAGACTGCACTTAGTGCATATTACCTAAATTAATTCTCAGTTACCCAGCATTTACAGATGAGGAAACCAAAGTTTTGAATGGTTAGTTTAAGCTTGAACAAGGAATCAAACTTTTATTACATTGTTACAGTTTTGTGCAGAAAGATGTCCTCAGAATATAAATATTCTTTGGATTCCCTTATAATTGTATATTTATTTAAATGTGCTTTATTTACCTCTTGGACTGGTTATTCTCTTTCCGATAATGGTGTCTTCCAAAATATCTTGCACTTATCAAATATCGACTATATGCTAGAAACTGAAGGACAAAATAAGTATTGTGCACAGTCTTTATCCTTAGAGATAAACGAATAATTTATCTGAAATATCAAGTGGTAGTAAGTGGCAAATGAGTCTAGAGATGGGAACAACCTCTATGGGCTACAAGATTTAGTGAAGATGGTACGATGGTAGACGTTGTGTAGAATGGATAGAATTTACATGAGTAAAGGGAAGAGGTGGTGTGTTTTAGGCTACAGCATCATATTTAGGAAATAATAGGTAAACCAGGTTTCACGAAACAGAAGGATCAAAAGTTCATTTTAACCAACAGCAGGACAAAAACTTGAGGAATGTAGGTCAGAATTAACTCAGAGGCCTTAAAAAACAAAGCTAAACATAGTTGATTTTGGCTTTAGACAATGATGAGTTTCGTGGTTTTTCTGTTGTGATAAGTGATGAATCTGTTTCAGGGAAGATATGGGGATAGGGAGACAGTAGACTAAAACTATGATTCAAACACGAGAAGGCTTGGACCTACACTTGTTGAAAAAGTGAAACGGAAATTATTAGGCAAGTGTGAAATGTCTTGCTTAGAAGTTCATTCAGGCACAAGGAATTTTGAGGGGAGTACTAGGAAAGAGCCCTGGTGGTACAGTGGTTAAGAGCTATGGCTGCAACCGAAAGGTCGGCAGTTTGAATCCACCATCCGCTCCCTGCAAACACTAAGGGACAGCTCTACTCTGTCCTATAGGGTTGCTGTGAGTCAGAATCAACTCGACAGCAACAGTTTCTTTCTTTTTTTTTTAGGAAAGCAGTATGGCTATAACAGATGAGATTGGGAAAACTGACTCAGCTCAAAGGATCACTCAGGTCGTTCATGGTACAGGGTTCAAATTGTATAGCAAGTTCAGAAAAGGTAAGACTGAGGTGGTAGGTACACTTCCTGGACCTATCATTTTCAGTTGAGGAACTAGAGTGGGACATGTGGGTCCTCTTCGTAGATGTCACTGCAGTAAACCGAAGACATAAAAGTCAAAGAAGGGCCAGAATTAACTTGCTTTGTGAATTTAAACTCAATGATGGATTCCTATAAACATAAAAATGGTTGGAATGATTAATTCATTATACATACATGAATTGAATACCAATGATATAGTAGACTCTCTGTGAAGATAACCATAGTAAAAGCAGCTAACACTTAACAAATCCTTACACGTAACAGACATTATACTAAACATGCTATAAGTAATAAGACTCTATTATGTCGGTGTTATTATTCCTCTTTTAAATATGAGAAAACCAAGCCTCAGATATTAGAGATCTACCAAACATCACAAAGTTACCAAGCGTCGATGCCAGAGTTAGTTGAGAGTCGTCTCATTTCAAAGATGGTGCTCAAACGCTACCATAATATCTACTATAGTTTTGAATCCACATGATTCAGAGAACGATGGTACTAACTGGGGAGTCAAATAGAAGAACCATTTTTTTAGGAGAAAAAGGGGAGTTGATTTTGGGGTTGTCTTTGTGGTGACAGTAAAGCTCAAAGTGTGCAGTCGGTGGTAATACTTTGAGTTTAAAAAAGATAGAGGGAACGAATAAGTATATATACTTGGGAATAATCTACATAACAAACAATATTTAAAGCAATAAAAAACAAACGAAACAAAAAAACCCAAAAAACCCATTGCTGTCGAGTTGATTCTGACTCACAGCGACCCTCTAGGACAGAGTAGAGCTGCCCCATAGAGTTTCCAAGGAGCTGCTGGTGGATGTGAAATGCTGACCTTTTGGTTAGTAGACGGAGCACTTAATGACTATGCCACCAGGGTTTCCAAAGCAATAACGGTGAATGAAATTTCCACTGGTCAGAGGGTACGAAGGAGGGAGCAGATGTTCAAAAGTGGCACTTAGATTGGTGATAACAAAAGGATGCATAAATGGAGCAAGAAGCATAGATGGAGGACAGCCTCCTACAAAAAGTCAAGAAAACTAATGATTGAAGACAAGTGAAAAAAGATAAGTGAGGAAAGCCATGGTGGCATTTTGATTATTCAATAATAAAAACGTTTTGACAGAGCTTTATAAAGAATTCCAAGGATAGTGTATTATTACTAAACAGCTACACACTCTCGCCCAATGCCTCGTGTGATGAATAACAGACATCTGTTAGAGGAATGATTTGCATTATCGTTAAAGTCTCACGACTAAGCTAAAATAGTAACACACTTTAGAACATAGAGCCCAACTATCGCAGTAGTTGCTGGACCATACAACATAAGAAATATATCTTATATTTTACGGTCATGCTTCCATGGCTTGGAAGCTTTTACTACATAATGTGTGAGATGTTTGATGGAGCACATTCCTCTGTTTCTCGAATGCCTACACTTTGTTCCTACCTTCATGGGGGAAATTCTATTTCTAGCATAATAATAATATTGAAGAAAAATATTAGCTAATATATATTAAGCACTTGCTATATCACAAAACCCTGGTGGTGTAGTGGTTAAGGGCTACAGCTGCTAACCAAAAGGTCGGCCGTTTGAATCCACCAGGTCGTCCTTGGAAATTCTACGGGGCAGTTCAACTCTGTCCTATAGGGTCACTATGAGTCAGAATCAACTTCACGGCAATGCGTTTATGGAGCTATATTCCAGGCATTGTTTAAAAAAAAAAAAAATGAATCCGTGGCTGTCAAATCAATTCTGACTCATAGCAACCCTAGAAGGACAGTCAAACTGCCCCCATAGGGTTTCCAAGGAGCAACTGATGTATTTGAACTGCTGACCTTTTGGTTAGCAACCAAGCTCTTAACCACTACAATGTACTCCAGCATTGTTCAAACACTTTATAAACATATGATCTTTACAACAATACTATCAGGTAGGGACTATTATCCTCATTTTACAGACAAAGAGAGATTACATAACTTGCAAATTATGCCATATTTTTAATAAGTGGTGATGGCATAATTCATAGCCCTATATGTTATGATATTGCCCTACCAATGGAACACGAAAATCTATCATGCAGTGGGATTGAGAATTCACAGCAAAATCTGAAGATCACTCTATTCACTTGCTTGAAAATCCTTACCAAAGCCAAAAACAAATCGTTCCTTTCGGTGTAAAATAATCCTAAAACAATGATGGGCTGAGTACTCTGGGTGAAAGTGAAATATGTTCTGTATAAAGACAACACAAACAGAGTTAATTCAAGGGGAAAAAAGCACACTTAGCATAATCCATAGGTTCCAACTCCAGAATGAAAACAACTGGCAGGCTTATAAGGTAGTGTTACCCTATGTATTTGTATAGGGTATGTACATATACATATATCCAAATACTGCCTTTCACAAGTTCCTTATCATACCTTCCTATCTGGTTTTCAAGTCTCCGTTCTAAGACAGGAGCCCTTGATGATGCAAACAATTAACAGTCTTAGCTGCTAATCAAGATGTTGCAGGTTCAAGTCCACTCACAGGCACCTCAGAAGAAAAGCTTGGTGATCTACTGAAAAATCAGCCTTAACAACTTTATGTAACACAGCTCAGAAACCCTGGTGGCATAGTGGTTAAGTGCTAAAGCTGCTAATCAAAAGGGCTGCAGTTCGAATCCGCCAGGCACTCCTTGGAAACTCTATGGGGCAGTTCTACTCTGTCCTATAGGGTCGCTGTGAATTGGAATCAACTCGACGGCACTGGGTTTGGTTGGGTAACACAGTTCTACTCTAACACATACAGAGTTGCCATGAGTTGAAATCTACTCAACCTGGTTACTGGTTATCCTAAGCCAATTCCAATTCTAATCTATTAAAATACAATCTTAATTATTTCCTTCATTAGTTTAAAAAGTATTGAGTAGTCTCCTTCCACCTGTCCACATTTCAAATTCTCAAGCATGGCGTATTCCTCTATTTGGAACATGCTTCCCCTCTTTAGCCTGTCAGATCCTACTTAAACATTTTATGACTTAATTTGAATGCCACTTATTAAATATACCTCTGTACAATTCTCCTACTACAATTCCCCAGACCACTTACCACTCCCTTTTGTGGGTTCCTGAAACCTTATGTGCCTATATCTGAGATTATTGCAAGAATGAGATTAAATAATGCATGTGAAAGAATGTTGGGCAAACATGTATACATAGAAGCATATCTGTTCGTAACTGATGAGACAGCAGTCTTGCCTTGGTCAGGGTTGGGAGTGAGAGTGGCAATTTTGTTTTCAGAGGCCCTGGACAGAGTGCAGACCCTAAACAAGGTGTGAGCACAGGCAGACCAGCACTTTCCAATACAAAGCTCTCCAAGACCAGCTCGGTCCAACAGAAATATAATGTGAGCCACCAATGTGAGTCACATATGTGATTTTTAGTTTTCTAGTAGCCACATTTAAAAAGTAAAATGAAACAAGTGAACATACTTGTAATATATTTTAACTCAATATATAGAAATTAGTATTTTAATATGCAAAAAATAAAATATTGACATACTTTATATTTTTTATGCATTCTAAGTCTTGAACCCTGGTGTGTATTTTACCTTTACAGCACATTTCTATTCTGACTAGCTACATTTCAAGTACTCAACGGTCACATTTGTCTCATGACTGCTAACCAAAAAGTCGACAGCTCAAATCCACCAAACGCTCCTTGGAAACCCTATGGGGCAGTTCTACTCTGCCCTATAGGATTGCTATGAGTCGGAATCGATTGCAGAGAAACGAGGTTTTTTTTTTTTTAGATTGTGTAGGCAATGTGAGAGGCAGTGAAGCACATATGTAGTATTTCATTAGCTTAGCAATGTGCCAGGGGCTCCACTGAAGGTCCCCTTCTCACCTAATGCCAACATTCCTGTCCTGCGTATGGAAATATTTCAGTGTTGGAAAATTAGTTTGATGTGTATTTTGCATTAAATTTGTGAGATTCGTTGAATATACTTTTATCGTCCTCTAACAGTGTTAATCATAGTAAGTATAGAATCAGTTTGCTTTGAAAAGCTCAAATGTTCAGAAAACACAACTGAGGCTTCAGAACTGTTAAATACGGTAGCCCCTAAGCAAATGTGCCTATTTAAGTTTAAATTAATGAAAATCAAATAAGATTAAAAAAAATGAGCTTGTCAGTCACACTAGCTGCATTTCTTGCCAATAACCATATAGGACTATAATGGTGACTATACTGGGCAGTACAGATATAAAATATTTTCGTCATCTCAGAAGGTTCTATTAGACAGCATTGCTTTAGATAGTCATGGAATAAAAAAATATGATGGTACTGTAAATTCAGAAACTGATAAATTTGTTTCTCACCTAGATTTACTAATTCTTATTTTGGAAAGTAGAATACACATTTCAAATATGTTTTCAATGACCTCTCTAAAGGAAATAAATTGGCTTATGTAACATGGTCTTTTCTGGCTTCCGCTTGTAATATTCTGTTAGTGTTGCCAAGGGTTTATTTAATTACTTTGTGAATCGTATTGAGAGCTTTGCCTCCAGACTGTGATGAAACTGCCAAGTATTTTAGCATTACAATTAAAGAGAGCATTTTTTTTTTAAATGAACCCAGGACAAAGCGGTAGATGAGAAGCTTCAATGAATCACCATCTTGAAGTTAATTTGCCTGTGCTGTTCCCCCCTGCATGTGGTTTGATTTTGATTGTCTTACAATTTTTATTATTATTTTTTAATGGTTCAGTAAGGCCATATTTAGAAGACTTTGCCCAAGTACACCTCTGTATATTGCTTTTATTAGCTTGACTTTTCATGATTGAGCTTCTCTGCAATTTAATCATTAGACTACTATTTTCAACAGAGTCTGAATTTATCAATGTCAGTGTGATTGAGAAATGAGTCCACTTGAAAATGAGGCTGGAGCATTGTGAGTGGGGAACCTACTCTGTGTTCAAAAAGATTGCCTTTTCTCTATATGAAAATACCATAAAATGGTAATTTTTTCAATAAATTTTGTAACCTGTTCATTTATTTCCCTCTTGCCCAGAGATTCTTCCTAATCATATTTCCTATTGATCCTTTCCCATGTTAAGTGCTATTTTTTTCCTTTATGACCAATTTTTGGTTCGTGTCCAAACAGGGAATGAACATCTCCACTGCCAACTAAGTCTGTAAAAAACCTAGACCTAACCTAAACCATTATAACACACAAATGAAAAAAAAAAAAAAACTATTATAAATTATTCCAAATAGTAATAGTGATAAAAAGGAAGAGCTAAATAGGGTATGATTAATTTGTCAGTTTTAATAAGTAATTGGAGTATTTACATATGTAGGTGCCCTGTTAGTAGTTTTATAAACTGTAGATGCAAATGTGTTAGGTAGCTCTATAATCGTATAAATACATTTAAGTATGAGAAAGTTAGGAAAGAAGGGAGGGAGGGAGATAGGGAGAGAGAAAGGAAGAAAATCAGAGAAGCTGTGACTAGACTAGATGATCTTAACCGAACCAGGGACCGGCAAAATATCCAGGTAGGAAATGGATCCAATAGTATGTCATAAGGTGGTGGATTAGTGTACGTTCCAAGTGAACAGCTGGCTGTTTGGACTCAACCATTTGTTTCCTGGGATGTAAACCATAGGAAAGCCCTACGAATTATGATGAGATGCAATTATAGCCTAATGAAATTAATTGCAATTTCATAGGGAACACACTCAGAGGAGACAAAATGGACATGGGGTAGAGAGATGGATACTAGCATTAGAACATTTCCATTGACCCAGCATATCGAATGCCTCCACTGATGTGAATCACTTTGAAGTTCTAATCTGATCTTCTGTCCCAATCAAGAATCAATGGATAAATTAACTCAGAAAGTACAATGCTGGCTGGCCCAAGGCACTATTTTTTTCCTGTTAAAACTATAAATATAACCCTAGCCCATACAGTCATATAAATGTTTCTGTAATCCAAAAACATATAAAATAAGTAGATTTAATAGAATTTATCAATGGTAAACAAAATATTGGTAGTTTGGCACTACGTTAAAATATAAGAATAATAATGAGTTTTGTAATCATTAAAATAATGCATATGTGTGCTTTTTGTATCTGTTTTGAAAGTGTCTGAGACCTTTAAAGAAGTCGCATAAAACTCAAAATTTGTTTAAGTGTTCAGGGAAGTGATTCTAACCTTTAACTGCATATTGGAAAAAAACTGGAATAATTTGGGGAACTATTAATATTACTAGGACTCAGATCAATCAAATCAGAAGCTCTAGGATTGAGACCAAGGCTTTGGTATATTATAAAAATCTTTCCAGACAATTTTACTGTCCAATCAGGGATGAAAACAGTTGTTTTAGGAGGATACAGGGGTGGGTTGTCTAATCATGCTTGCAACACATATTTAAATGTTGAATAAAATTTCATTGACAAAGTATACAACACATTAAGTTTGTTTATGAGTGATAATGTTAAATGTTGGAAAGAATTTTTTAATAGACTGAGCATTAAAAAATTGACAAGAGTAAAGAGCATTCTTCTCCACACACAGAAACCCCCTCACCTGTGAAAATACCTGCCTAGGACACAGCTGTCACATCCCTAGGACACATTTGGAAATCTACTTACCTGAATCTAGAAGTACCTCCTATCATGATTCAAAGCCTTAAATCCAAATTACAATAGCTAACTTTTCCCAAATAGTTAAAATCGCAAACTTCGTACAGTGTAGTTGCTGATAAAAAAAAAAAAAAAAGTTTGTTGTATAAACTATAAAACCAAACAAAAAACCAAACCAACTGCCATCAAGTCAACTCCCAACTCATAGCGACCCTATAGGACAGAGTAGAACCGCCCTGTAGAGTATCCAAGGAGTGCCTGGAGGATTCGAACTCCTGACCTCTTGGTTAACAGCCATAGCACTTAACCACTACACCACCAGGGTTTCCTGTATAAACTATATAAAATATTAAATAGAAATGGCTTTAGGGGGGGCAAAGATGGCTGACTAGGTAGAAGCTACCTCAGATCCCTCTTGCAAAAAAGACTCGGAAAAACAAGTGAATCAATCACATACACGACAATCTACGAACCCTGACCATCAAAAACAGATCTAAAGAGTTGACCTGAGTGACAGAGACTGAGAACGAACAACCATGGGGAAGCAGCGACGGTTTTCGGAGGCTGGAGCCAGTGTCCCAGTCAGGAAACCTTGGCTACGGGCTTTGGACTGGGTGCAGGGAAGCTGAGCACGGCATCCTGAGGAGGCACAAACAAGGGACACAGCCCTAGCCCCCAGAAGTGACCTCGGGGGAAGCCCAGCCAGTGCACGTAGGCAGCGCAGCGATGCGGCTGACAGGAGGAGAAGTCACCGGGAGGCAGTGACTGGTTTTGGAGCTGGGAGTGCGGCGTCCCAGCTGGGGAACCTTGGCGCTGGGCTTTGGACTGGGAGCAGAGGAACTAACCATGCCTTCTGAGACAGCGCAAGCACAGGACACAGGCCTGACCCTCGGGGCAATCTCTACCCAGCCAGCGCACACAGTCGACGCGCCCCTTGGGAATCTCAAATAAAACAGTCATCCCAATCAAGATAAGTGACTCTATCTATATTCTGTGGTGCTATTCTCTCCTATTTATCTGAACCCTCCACTCCCCTTCCCAGGTGGCTTCATTAACATTGGAATTTCCTGAGCCAGACAGTGAAGTGCTCTGCGGTTTTCCTTTCTTTTTTGGTCTTTTCCTAACCCATTCTCCTGGCCTGAGAGAAGCAGCTACAAAAAACCCAGGGACCAAAAATCCTTCCCTAATTGGACTAAAAACACAGAACCAGCACCAGCCAAACATATGTGAGCCACAGTCTTGGGATTTCATCCCTACAGAGAACAAGGTGGCTATTCTAATGCAAAGGCAATTCTGATAGGGATCTGACTGTAATTGTTTTAGCCGATTACTGGAAAGACAAGTTTCCCAGGTCTGACATCTCTGCTTATTCAACAGAGCCCTCACTGACCCACAACAGGGAACTGAGGGCTAAAGCTCCCCCAGACCACCTAGCCTCCTGCCTTAGGGCTCTAAGGAGGGTGACACCTACCAATCTGTAGAGGTACTTGCATTGGGGGCCTAAGGTACAGCTGCAGAGCCCACCCACCAAGGTGCTTTAGGAATAGAGACACACCTACCTCACTGACACTTGGGGGAAGCCTGTCAGCATCCTGACCCCCCAGAGTGTGAATCCCTGCTGCTACTAGAATCTGGTGCACACAACTATCACCACTACCTCTCTAGGTGGATAGGTGACAGTCTGCACCACACACTTGATGACCCAAAATCAGATTCTACTTAAGAATAGTGAATGGACTCTTAGGCTTATATATCTGGTAACAGCCCAAACCAGCTGGTAATAGGACATAAGTGATTCAAGGGCTACAACAATCAAGACAGTGGAATCTAGTAGCCCATCTACGTATACTGAAAGAAAACAAAACAAGATAAGACTCAGTGAGCAAATATAGAATAAATCACTACAATATCTGAGAGATGGATCGGAGACAGCAGTCGATATCAAACCACATAAAGAAGCAGACCATGAGTGCTTCTACAACTCCCCAAACTAAAGAATCAAAATCTTTCCCAAATGAAGATACAATCCTGGAATTGCCTGATGCAGAATATAAAAAACTAATTTACAGAATGTTTCAAGACATCAGAGATGAAATAAGGCAATCTACAGGAAAAGCCAAGGAACACACTGATAAAGCAGTTGAAGAACTCAAAAAGATTATTCAAGAACATAGTGGAAAAATTAATAAGGTACAAGAACCCATAGAAAGACAGTATTCAGAAATCCAAAAGATTAACAGTAAAATTACAGAAAAGACAACTCAATAGGAAGTCAGAGGAGCAGACTCGAGCAATTGGAATGCAGGGTGGGGGATCTGGAGGACAAGGGAGTTGACACCAATATAGCTGAAAAAAATCAACTAAAAGAATTAAAAAAAAAAAAATGAAGAAACCCTAAGAATCATGTGGGACTCTATCAAGAAGAATAACTTGCATGTGATTGGAGTCCCAGAACAGGGAGGGATAACAGAAAATAGAGAGAGAATAGTTGAAGATCTGTTGGCAGAAAACTTCCCTGACATCATGAAAGATGAAAGGATATCTATCCAAGATGCTCATCGAACCCCATTTAAGATTGATCCAAAAAGAAAATCACCAAGACATATTATCATCAAACTTGCCAAAACCAAAGATAAAGAGAAAATTTTAAAAGCGGCCAGGGATAAAAGAAAGGTCTCCTACAAAGGAGAATCAATAAGAATAAGTTCAGACTACTCAGCAGAAACCATGCAGTCACAAAGGCAATGGGATGACATATATAGAGCACTGAAGGAGAAAAACTGCCAGCCAAGGATCATATATCCAGCAAAACTCTCTCTAAGATATGAAGGCGAAATTAAAACATTTACAGATAAACACAAGCTTAGAGAATTTGCAAAAACCAAACCAAAGCTACAAGAAATACTAAAGGAAATTGTCTTGTCAGAAAACCAATAATATCAGATACCAGCACAACACAGGTCACAGAACAGAACATCCTGATATCAACTCAAATAGGGAAATCACAAAAACAAATTAAGATTAATTTTAAAAAGGAAAAAATGCTCAGAACAGGGAATCATTGAAGCTAATATGTAAAATATCACAATAATCAAAAAAAGGGACTAAATACAGGAGGCATAGAAATGCCATATGGAGAGGGAAATAAGGCGATATAGGACAATACAAGTTAGGTTTTTACTTAGAAAAATAAGGGTAAATATTAAGGTAACCACAAAAAGGTATAACAACTCCATAATTCAAAATAAAAATCAAGAAAAACATAACGCAGCAAACATAAAGTCAACTACTATGAAAATGAGGAACATGCAATTTACAAAGAAAAACGTCTCAGCACAAAAAAGTAAGTGGAAAAATGAAATTGTCAACAACACACACAAAAAGGCATCAAAATGCCAGCACTAAACACATACTTATCTATAATTACACTGAATGTAAATGGACCAAATGCACCAATAAAGAGACAGAGAGTCTCAGACTGGATAAAGAAACACGATCCGTCTATATGCTGCCTACAAGAGTCACACCTTAGACTTAGAGACACAAACTAAAACTCAAAGGATGGAAAAAAATATGTCAAGCAAACAGCAAGCAAAAAAGAAGGGGAGTAGCAATATTAATTTCTGACAAAACAGACTTTAAACTTAAATCCACCACAGAGGATAAAGAAGGACACTACATAATGATAAAAGGGACAATTGACCAGGAAGATATAACCATGTTAAATATTTATGCACCCAATGACAGGGCTGCAAGATAAATAAAACAAACTTTAACAGAACTGAAAAGTGAGATAGACACCTTCACAATTATAGTAGGAGACCTCAATACACCACTTTCGGAGGAGGAAAGGACTTCCAGTAAGAAGCTCAATAGAGACACAGAAGACCTAATCACTGCAATCAACCAACTTGACCTCATAGACTTATATAGAACCCTCCACCCAACAGCAGCAAAGTATACTTTTTTTTCTAGTGCACATGGAACATTCTCTAGAATAGACCACATATTAGGTCATAAAACAAACCTTTGCAGAATCCAAAACATCGAAATATTACAAAGCATCTTCTCAGACCACAAGGCCATAAAAGTGGAAATCAATAACAGAAAAATTAGGGAAAAGAAATCAAATACTTGGAAACTGAACAATACCCTCCTGAAAAAAGACTGGGTTATAGAAGACATTAAGGAGGGAATAAGGAAATTCATAGAATGCAACGAGAATGAAAATACTTCCTATCAAAACCTCTGGGACACAGCAAAAGCAGTGCTCAGAGGTCAATTTATATCGATAAATGCACGCATACATAAAGAAGAAAGAGCCAAAACCAGAGAACTGTCCCTACAACTTGAACAAATAGAAAAAGTGAGTAACAAAAGAATGCATCAAGCACCAGAAGAAAACAAATAATAAAAATTAGAGCTGAACTAAATGAATTAGAGAACAGAAAAACATTGAAAGAATTAACCAAGCCAAAAGCTGGTTCTTTGAAAAAATTAACAAAATTGATAAACCATTGGCCAGACTGACTAAAGAAAAACAGGAAAGGAAACAAATAACCCGAATAAGAAATGAGATGGGCCACATCACAACAGACCCAACTGAAATTAAAAGAATCATATCAGATTATTACGAAAAATTGTTCTCTAACAAATTTGCAAACCTTGAAGAAATGGATGAATTCCTAGAAAAATACTACCTACCTAAACTAACACAATCCGAAGTAGAACAACTAAATAGACCCATAACAAAAAAAGAGATTGAAAAGGTAATCAAAAAACTCCCCCCCCAAAAAAAGCCCTGGCCCGGACGGCTTCACTGCAGAGTTCTACCAAACTTTCAGAGAAGATTTAACACCACTACTACTAAAGGTATTTCAAAGCATAGAAAATGATGGAATACTACCTAACTCATTCTATGAAGCAACCATATCCCTGATACCAAAACCAGATAAAGACACCACAAAAAAAAGAAAATTACAGACCTATATCCCTCATGAACATAGATGCAAAAATCCTCAACAAAATTCTAGCCAATGGAATTCAACAACATATCAAAAAAATAATGCACCACGACCAAGTGCGATTTATACCAGGTATGCAAGGTTTTTTTATGCAAGGCTGGATTAATATTAGAAAAACCATTAATGTAATCCACCATACAAATAAAACGAAAGACAAAAACCACATGATCTTATCAATTGATGCAGAAAAGGCATTTGACAAAGTCCAACACCCATTCATGATAAAAACTCTTACCAAAATAGGAATTGAAGGAAAATTCCTTTTTTTATACGAAGCCAACAGCAAACATCATTCTAAATGGAGAGAGCCTGAAAGTATTTCCCTTGAGAACAGGAACCAGACAAGGATGCCCTTTATCACCGCTCTTATTCAACATTGTGCTAGAGGTCCTAGCCAGAGCAATTAGGCTAGACAAAGAAATAAATGGCATCCGGATTGGCAAGGAGGAAGTAAAATTATCTCTATTTGCAGATGAAACGATCTTATACACAGAAAACCCTAAGGAATCCTCCAGAAAACTACTGAAACTAATAGAAGAGTTTGGCAGAGTCTCAGGTGATAAGATAAACATACAAAAATCACTTGGATTCCTCTACATCAACAAAAAGAACATCGAAGAGGAAATAACCAAATCAATACCATTCACAGTAGCCCCTAGGAAGATAAAATACTTAGGAATAAACCTTACCAAAGATGTAAAAGACCTATACAAAGAAAACTACAAAGTACTAGTGCAAGAAGCTAAAAAGGACCTACATATGTGGAAAAACATACCTTGCATATGGATAGGAAGACTTAACATAGTAAAAATGTCTATTCTGCCAAAAGCCATCTATACATACAATGCAATTCCGATCCAAATTCCAATGTCATTTTTTAAGGTGATGGAGAAACAAATCACCAACTTCATATGGAAGGGAAAGAAGCCCCGGATACATAAAGCATTACTGAAAAAGAAGAAGAAAGTGGGAGGCCTCACTCTACCTGATTTCAGAACCTATTATACAGCCACAATAGTCAAAATAGCCTGATACTGGTACAACAACAGGCACGTAGACCAATGGAACAGAACTGAGAATCCAGATATAAATCCACCCACATATGAGCAGCTGATATTTGACAAAGGACCAGTGTCAGTTAATTGGGGAAAAGATAGTCTTTTTAACAAATGGTGCTGGCATAACTGGATATCCATTTGCAAAAAAATGAAACAGGACCCATGCCTCACACCATGCACAAAAACTAACTCCAAGTGGATCAAAGACCTGAACATAAAGACTAAAACGATAAGGATCATGGAAGAAAAAATAGGGACAACCCTAGGAGCCCTAATACAAGGCATAAACAGAATACAAAACATTACCCAAAATGACGAAGAGAAACCAGATAACTGGGAGCTCCTAAAAATCAAACACCTATGCTCATCTAAAGACGTCACCAAAAGAGTAAAAAGACCACCTACAGATTGGGAAAGAATTTTCAGCTACGACATCTCCAACCAGCACCTGATCTCTAAAATCTATATGATTCTGTCAAAACTCAACCACAAAAAGACAAACAACCCAATCAAGAAGTGGGCAAAGGATATGAACATGCACTTCACTAAAGAAGATATTCAGGCAGCTAACAGATACATGAGAAAATGCTCTCGATCATTAGCCATTAGAGAAATGCAAATTAAAACTATGATGAGATTCCATCTCACTCCAACAAGGCTGGCATGAATCCAAAAAATACAAGATAATAAATGTTGGAGAGGCTGCGGAGAGATTGGAACTCTTATACACTGCTGGTGGGAATGTAAAATCGTACAACCACTTTGGAAATCTATCTGGCATTTTCTTAAAAAGATAGAAATAGAACTACGATACAACCCAGAAATCCCACTCCTTGGAATATACCCTAGAGAAATAAGAGCCTTTACACTAACAGATATAAGCACACCCATGTTTATTGCAACACTGTTTACAATAGCAAAAAGCTGGAAGCAACCAAGGTGTCCATCGATGGAAGAATGGTTAAATAAATTATGATATATTCACACAATGGAATACTACGCGTCGATAAAGAACAGTGACGAGTCTGTGAAACATTTGATAACATGGAGGAACCTGGAAGGCATTATGCTGAGTGAAATTAGTCAGAGGCAAAAGGACAAATATTGTATAAGACCACTATTATAAGATCTTGAGAAATAGTGTAACCTGAGAAGAACACACACTTTTGTGGTTATGAGGAGGGGAGGGAGGGAGGGTGCAAGAGGGTTATTTACTGATTAGGTAGTAGATAAAAACTACTTTAGGTGAAGGGAAGGATAATACTCAATACATGGAAGGTCAGCTCAACTGGACTGGACCAAAAGCAAAGAAGTTTCCGGGATAAACTGAATGCTTCAAAGGTCTGCGGAGCAAGGGCGGGGGTTTTGGGGACTATGGCTTTAGGGGACTTCTAAGCCAATCAGCAAAATAATTCTATTATGAAAACATTCTGTGTCCCACTTTGAAATGTGGCATCTGGGGTCTTAAATGCTAACAAGTGGCCATCTAAGATGCATCAATTGGTGTCAACCCACCTGGATCAAAGGAGAATGAAGAACACCAAGATCACAGGATAACTATGAGCCCAAGAGACAGAAAGGGCCACATGAACCAGAGACTTACATCATCCTGAGACCAGAAGAACTAGACGGTGCCCGGCCACAACCAATGACTGCCCTGACAGGGAACACAACAGAGAACCCCTGAGGGAGCAGGAGAACAGTGGGATGCAGACCCCAAATTCTCATAAAAGGACCAGACTTAATGGTCTGACTGAGACTAGAGGAATCCCAATGGTCATGGTCCCCAAACCTTCTGTTGGCCCAGGACAGGAACCATTCCCGAAGACAACTCATCAGAGATGGAAGGGACTGGACAATGGGTAGGAGAGAGATGCTGACGAGGAGTGAGCTACTTGTATCAGGTGGACACTTGAGACTGTGTTGGCATCTCCTGTCTGGAGAGGAGATAGAAGGGTAGAGAGGGTTAGAAACTGGCAAAATGGTCACGAAAGGAGAGACTGGAAGGAGGGAGCAGGCTGACTCATTAGGGGGAGAGTAAGTGGGAGTATGGAGTAAGGTGTATATAAGCTTATATGTGACAGACTGACTTGATTTGTAAACTTTCACTTAAAGCACAATAAAAATTATTTAAAAAAAAAGAAGTGGCTTTAGATGATGAGGAGTAGCTTAATACTGATGTTATGTATTGAACTGCAACTATGCATTTGGTTAATTTAAAACGGTTATATATTTTGGGTAGGAACCTCTCAAATTGACTAAAGTGTATTAATAGAGGTATAAAATATTGTGAACAGTGTGTACACTTGAATGCATGTGTGAATGTGTGGGGGGTGTGATGGGTAATGTTTTGTGTCAACTTGGCTAGGCTGTGATTCTCAGTGGTTTGGCAGACATTATGTAATCTTCTTCCATTTTGTGAGCAGCCAATTAGTTGGAAAGGGAGTTTCCTTAGGGGTGTGGCCTGCATCCAATGTATATGGATGTTCTGGCAAAGCTCTTGCTCTCTCTCTTTCAATCCTGCGTTCATCTTGTCACCCTCTGACCTCTGGTTCTTGAAATGTGAGAAGCCTTCAGCCTGCTGCCTGCCCTGAAGATGTTGGATTTGTGCGCCTGCAGCCTGTTGCTCGACCTGCAGATTATGGATTTGCCTGCTCCCTCAACCCTGTGAGCCAGCAACCCACCACCTGACTTGCAGAATTGGAGTTTGTCAGCCCCTGCAGTCATGTGAGTCAGGACAAGCCTTCAGCCTGCCACCTGGCCCATGGAATCGGGACTTGCCAGCCTCCACAATTGTGTGAGCTATATTTCCTTGAAATAAATCTCTCTCTATAAATTTATATATATGCTTCATTGGTTTTGCTCCTCTAGAGAACCCTGCCTAAGATAGGGGAATATTGATTTTGTGTAGTAGAAAGACATAGGAGATCCCAGAGTTCTTTTAAATACATACAATTACTTGGGTAGAATTCGTGAAGTAACGAATTGAAGATAGTCAGATGGTTAAAGTCAAGGAAAAAAAAAGTGAAAACAAGTCTGGATTGGGAGATGATAATAATAAAAATAATAATGGCAACAGTAACGGTAAAACAATTTGTTGCAGAAATACAAATTCCAGTCACGGAATGATTTACAAAGTATTTTCGAAAATGGGAAGTTCACATTATGGCAAATAACAAAGAATATAAAAGTGACCAGAATCCAGGACAACAGCAAATTATATTAGACAGCAGTTACAGGAGACATGAACAATTTCAGTGGGTAGTTAAAGAAGCAAGTCTACTTTGAATAAATCCAAAACCTTCACAGGAAACCATCCAGTTTCTCCAGAAATCCAAGAATATTGTGTGTGTGTGTGTGTGTGTGCGCGTGTGACAGAGAGACAGAAAGAGTGAGAGATGGAGAGAGAGCTAGCTATAAAAGGCAGAGATGGAAATAAGGTGTTCCAACAAACAAATGAATAAATGGAATGAAAAGGAACTATACTCAAAAATAAATAAAGAAGCCTGTAGAGCCTGTACAACTATGTACTGAACAAAATTCTGAGTGTATCAGCTATTTTACCAGTATGAGGAGTCCTTGGAAAAATTAAAAGGTGAGAATATTTCAAAGTTATGCAGTGAGTCATTAAACCAAAATTAAGTAATTGCTGCACATAAGGCTCTGTGATTTTTGCTCTGTTTTTATTAAGGGTAAAACGTTTTAGAGACTTTGAGAAATTTTGGGGGGATGATGACAGAAAAATAAATTATTCAAAACAATATTGGTGGGAATCTCTGGCTGCTTGAGGGTATCTGGCTTTTTTACTAGGTACTTTCGACTTTATTTATCTTTTCTTTATGAAATATTTAACAGATACATCATAGCTATCCTCAGTTGCTCAGTAACCACGTTAGTAAATTTCTAAGCAGCTGGACTAATATCTCATTATTTGAAAACAGAGGGGTTGTGTCAATGGCATAAGTGTCTTAAGAATAAAAACCTACCACTTAAAAAATGTTTAACCAAACCTGAGAACATTTATGAAAGACAAGAATCTTAATTCCTTAGCTTTTTTGACAAGAAGTGCAAGACGTTCACAAGAGTTGAAGAATGAGAATTTCAGAGTATATCAGGTTACCTTCCTATCTACCAAACCAAAGAGAGCTTTAAGACTATTTGTATTATTTAGAAAAGGCAAGTACGTGTGGAGAACTAAGAGTTGTACACACAGGTACACAATAAGTTAGTGGTAAAGAGATACATCTTAATTAATCAAAATTTACTGTTTAAATATTTACTTTTTAGAAAGCAAATAAACCTTCAAATAAACTTCCTGTCATAATGTGACTGAGGTTCCCCTGGTGGTATAGTGATTAAGAGCTACAGCTGTTAACCAAAAGGTCAGCAGTTCAAATCCACAAGGCACTCCTCAGAACATCTATGGGGCAGTTTTACTCTGTCCTACTCGTTATGAGTCGACTCGATGGCTATGGGTTTTTTGGTTTGAGTGAAATCTTTTTTTTTTTTTTATTAACTATTATCCATTGTCCTGCATCATCAGTAGCAGTGAGTGGCAGAGAGACCCTGTGCCTATGCTCTGGTTGGCGTAAACACTTAACAATGGTTAACATGCTTGCCTGCTAATCTAGAGGTTGGAGGTCCAAGTCACTCAGAGATTCCGGGGATAAAAGGCCTGATGATGTATTTCCATAAAAAAAAAAAAAAAAATCAGCCCCTGAAACTCTGTGGAGCACAGTTCTACTTTGACACACATGGGATTGCTTTTGAGTTGGAATCAACTCTACAGCAATTTTTAAATTTTTGTTTGTTTTAGTGAGAGTTTAACAAAGATTTCTCTAGCCTTGGCTCACCCAGTGCTCCAGAAAATCTTGGCTGTATGAAGCCGAGGGAGGGAATGTGTAATTTCTCATTGTAATCAGAGCCCCACACTCCTCGCACCAAATCTGCCAACTTGACTTTCAAAGGTTTTAAACTGAGACATGGAAAAATTCTGCTCTTTTTCCATTCCCCATTATAGTATCAGGTGCTTGCGATTACTATCAAAAGAGCCAAAAAAAACGAATGTTTAGGTCACCAGTTGTTAAAACATGACCGAGCATTCTATAGCCTGAGAAACTTTACCTTCCAAACACTCTATCGCTATTTAAGGCATTTATAATGGATAATACATAGGCCAGTAGAAACTCAAGTTAGGAAAACTTGTAAAAGCATGTTAACCCCCAAACCAAACTCATGGCTATTCAGTTGATTCTGACTTATGATGACCCGTGTGTTACAGAGTAGAACCGCTTCCCCAAACCAAGCTCGTGGCTATACAGTTGATTCTGACTTACGATGACCCGTGTGTTACAGAGTAGAACCGCTTCGTAGGATATTTTTGGCTGTTATCCTTGTAGGAGCAGATCACCCGACCTTTCTTCTGTTATGCTGCCTGGTGGGTTCAAACCTCCAATCTTTCCGTTAGTAGTTGAGTTCAAACCATTTTCGCCACCCAAGGACCAAAAGAGCATATTAATTGTATAGTGTATATAGTCTATCAATTAACACTCAAAAATCAAACCAAGTTCTTTGCCATTGAGTCAATTCCTACTCAGGGCTCTAATCTTTCCAAAAGCAGATTGTTGTATCTTTTTCCCTTGGAGCAGTTGGTGGGTTTGCGGCCGACCTTTCAGTTAGCAGCCACTCACTTAACCACTGTGCCACCAGGGCTCCTTTCAATGAACACTAACCCAACCCAGTGCAGTCCAGTCGATTCCGACTCATAGCGACCCTACAGGACAGAGTAGAACTGCCCCATAGAGTTTCCAAGGAGCGCCAGGCAGATTTGAACTGCCGACCCTTTGGTTAGCAACCGTAGCACTTAACCACTACACCACCAGGGTTTCCCAGTGAACACTAGCAGTATCTTAGTTAAGCTAATTAGAGGTCAAACAAGGAAAACCACAAAAGCTTTAATTATACACATTTTTCTGAAACTCAGCAAATCTTAAATGTAAGTGAATTACTGCTGAAATTCTTCTTTTGTGTTGTGGGGGCCCTGGTGGCACAGTGGTTAAGAGCATAGCTGCTAACCAAAAGGTTGGCAGTTTGAATCTGCCAGGCATTCCTTGAAAACCCTATGGGGCAGTTCTACTCTGTCCTAGAGGGTCCCTATAGTCAGAATCTACTGAACTGCGATGGTGTTTTTTTTTTTTTTTTAAACAGGTTTTATATTGTAGTTTAAGATGAATTCCTTAAACTGATCTTATGTAAGCATGTTTTTTGTATACAGTTATATTTGACAGTGGAATTTCTGGCTACAGTTAAGAAAAAAAAAAAAACAGTTAAGAGATTGTATTTTTTAAAATGTATTCCTGAGTTGTAATTTAAAAAAAAAAAACAAAGACTTTTTCTCTTTTGATTTGAGACTTAATTTTTCAGTTGTTTGTCTCCTCCTGAATTGAAAGGTTGGTTTTGGGTGCCAGGACCACCAAAAGTGTATTTCTCTTAATATAAAGTGAACTGAAATATCTGACCACCAATGACAGATGACCTGACTGAGCCTGAAAACAGCAGATGAGTAAGGGCCTACTACAGCTGCTAACCAAAAGGTCAGCAGTTCGAATCCACCAGGTGATTCTTGGAAACTCTATGGGGCAGTTCTGCTCTGTCCTATAAGGTCACTACGAATCAGACTGGACTCAACAGCAATGGGTTTGGGTTATCTTCAATACGAGCCCTGGTTGTCCAGTGGTTAAACACTTGGCTGGTAACTGAAAGGTCAGTGGTTCAAATCCACCAGCTGCTCTGTGGAAGAACGATGTGGCAGTCTGCCTCCCTAAATATTTACAGCCTCGGAAACTCTATGGGGAAGTTCTACCCTATCCTATAAAGCCTGTGATATATAATCACTATTAGTCAGAATTGACTCGATGGCAGCATGGTTTTTGTTTTTGCACCCTTAACAAGAAATAAAGCCAACGTAGAGTACTCAGCAAATCTATTCACATGTGTTTTTGGGAGGAAAGGAACATGGAATTTGTCTTTCAAGATTTTTCCTTTTCCTCTGACTTAGAAGCAGAGAGGATTGCTATATCCCCAACAGATGAAAGCAAACAAACCAAGGTTTTTGAGATACTGATTTTTATTTATAGCACATAGATAAGCTCAACAAAGGCAGATGAAAATTACCAAGATAATTCTTGAAAATAGTAAATATTCTACAAAAAAATTACAGTCACTGACCTGAAAACATACAGTGGTGTGTTGAAGCTTGCTTGAATAGCTTACTAAACCTGAGGGTTAAATGCTTAGAAATTTTGCAAACCGTATACACCATTTCTTATGTGGGGCTTTTATTTGTTGGCTTTTGTGTCCCTTCGTTATTAGTTGCCTTCAAATAGGCTCTGACTCATGGCGACCTTATGTGTAACAGAGCAAAACATTGCCCAATTCTCTGCCATCTTCATGTGTCTATTATTTTCTGTTTTTCAATCTTTTGGTTTGTTCCTTGGAGATAAAAAGGAAAGTAATTTACTCTTTTTTCCTCCTACATCTTCTCTTCTTGATGGAAGTTAAGAGATTCTATGTATGGTCATTCATCCCCTTCTCATCCCACCCCAACAGAGAAAACCCTTCCCACAGCTGATGAACTGATGGCACTTAAACATTTGCCAACTATACATTCAAAAAACAGAATAACTGGTAGCCATGCACAGAGAGACACTCTGATCACTCAGTACCTTTTCCAACTTGCCTAAGTTATACAAGGAGTAGAAAGACTCAGAAAGGAACAAAAGGAAAATACTATTTGATCACGCAAGCCTGATGGCACAGTGGCTAAGAGCTTGGCTGCTAACCAAAAGGTTGGCAGTTCGAATATCACAGCCTTTCCTTAGAAATCCTATGGGACAGTTCTACTCCGTTTTGCTGGGTTGCTATGAGTTGGAATCAATGTGACAGAAATGGGTTCTTTTTTTTTTAATGGACCAAAAAAAAAAAAGAAAGAAATGGTAAAATATTAAATATAAATCCATTTCCTCTCTCTCTCTCCCCTCTTTTATTCCCCTGCTTGGATTTAATCCTCTTCTGCTACCACTTCAGTTAAATGGTACCTTTCAAAAGCTGGCTGGGCTCTTGAATTTTTCATACTATTTCCCAATATCATACTGACTAGAGGAACAAGAGTGACATGAAATGAAATAATCAGTTGATGTTTTTACAAATATTAACTGTTTCCAGAAAGTGCAATCAACCAAAAAATCCACGGGCCGATTCCAGTGTGCTAGGTCTTAGTTAAGCACTCAGTTACTAAGCAGAAATATTGGTGGTTAGAACCCACCCATCTACTCTTTGGGAGAAAGATCTTGTGATCTACTCCCTTAATTTGAAGATGACAATCTAGAAAACCCTATGGGGCAGTTCTACTCCGTCACATGAGGTCACTATGAGTTGAAATCAACTCTACAGCACTTAGCGACAACAACAGGTTTTCACTCTACTCAATAGCTGCCAGCATTTTACATTACTATCAGTCTCCTGCCTTGAAAAAATCCACCCTCCTCCCCTTTATCTTCAGAGGGACTCTCCCGGAACTTTCCCACACCCATGTTGATGGTTCCTGTTTCCTGGGCTAACTCTCGTCTGTCTATTCATCAAGTAAATGTTGCTTTGTCCTGTAAGTTTACATCCTTGACCTTAATTAAATAATTTAGCTAAGGAGGCTAGCATAGTGTTCTTTTATATAGTACATAGTAAAGAAATTTATTGTCCTCCAGCTCTTGGCAATGCCACTTACTTCCGTGGTTTCACACAACATGCTATAAGGGACCCTAAGATCACTTTCTCTAGCTCTACACTCTTTAAAGAGCCCTGAAGTCAAGAATTCACTGTCTCCTAGTTACTCTCTCATCTCCTGGAAAACCAAAATCCACCTTCCCCAAACTGAAATCATTATTCCACCTGCTTGAAAATTTTCTTCTTCCAGTGTCCCCAACTCCATTTATGTTACCGTTCTCTGGTTGGGACAAAAACAAGAAAATTCAAAGACACCTTTGAGTCTCTCTCTTCCTCACTCAAAACCTCCAATTTATATTTAAAGTCCGCTAAATTTATGATCAATGCTTCTCTCCAGTGCATCTTTCTGTTGATTTCCACCGCTACTACCCTCTCTAGGCCCACATATTTTCTCCTGGACAGTGTTAACAGTGGTCTCCTCACTGCCTTCCCCTAATACAGTGTCCATGTTTTCTAATTTAGTCATCATCCTGCCACAAATTATACTTAGAAAATCTTCTCTGAGCTCTTCAACTCACTCTCTTAAAAATTTTCCATGGCTCCTCATTGCCAATGGAATAATCTTACCAAGACTTTCAGAGCACACCATCTTCTGTCATTTCAACTTCCTTTTCCCAAATTCCTCAGTCTCTCCAGTCTCTATTAGCTGCTTTTAGAGCATTTTGTTGTCTTGGAGCCTTTGTTGAAACTTTCCTTGAATCCTGAATACTACTCAGTAGATCATCTGATGAACTTCTTTCAATTATTGAAAGCCCAAAGCCGAAACCATCATCTTAGTCACCCTGATCAGGACTCCTTCTGAAGGCTAATTCAACATTCCTTTCTCTGAATTCTTCTGGCTTGGTATTTAGCATTTTTAGAGCAACATGTCATCCCAGTCTCCTTTTCTTGTTGTTCAGCCTTCAGCCATCATTTGTTTCTCTAATTATATTAGATTTCCCACTATATTTTCTCTATCAAATTTGAAATACAAGATTAAATTGATTTATAGGAAACATAATAAACTGTACCTGAACCTGAATAAACTTACTGAACCTGGATCAAAGATGAGTAATTTGCCCTGTTTGGGGACTCTTTTGCTGATATTTTTTCAAAAGAATCCTGTTTTTCATGTTTTGTGATTATCATATACATTATTTGCAAAATATACTGCAGCTTCTGCAGCCCCAGGTGAGTAGCAATTTAAATACTGAATTAATAAGTCTCATTATTCTGTATCTCTTTTTTAGAAGGTGGGTTAAAACAACGCTCTCTTAAAGTGATTTCTGTACTTTTTCTCATGGGATAATCTATTTGAAATGGACTGGAGTTCAAGATTCATAGTTAGAATATATTATTAATTACTGATTTGAATTATTTTACAAGCCTTTGTTAATTTTCTTTGAATGGCCAAACAACATACTCTGTATTTCTGGCTGGGAGGAGTGGGAAATTAAAAAAAACTCAATCTAGTAATAATAATAATGTTGTTGCTGCTGCTATCTGCCTTTGAGTCAGCACTTGACTTGGATTGGACCGTTGCAATCCACAGGATTTTCACTGGTTGATTTTTTGGAAGTAGATCAGCAGGCCTTTCTTCCTAGTCTGTCTTAGTCTGGAAGCTCCATTGAAACTGGTTCAGCATCATAGCAATATGAAAACCTCCACTGATGATGGGAATTGAACCCAGGTCTCCCACATGCAAGGCAAGAATCTACCACTGAATCAGCACTGCCCCCAAAAATAATAATAGCAAGCACCTACTATATACCAAGCACTATTCTATATGTAGATTTTCGACTCATATCTACCCCATATGACAGAGCAGAACTATCCCGTAAGTTTTCTAAAGCTGTAATCTTTTGGGAGCAGATTGCCAGGTCTTTCTTCCATGAAGCAGCTGGAGGGATTCAATCCCAGACCTTTGGTTATCATCCCAGTGCTCAAGAATAGAGCCACCAGGGCTCCTTCAGTTGTATTAAAAAAAAAAAAAAAAAAAACCCAAATCCATTGCCGTCAAGTCGATTCCTACTCATTGTGACCCTATAGGGCAGAGTAGAAGAGCCCCATAGGGTTTCCAAGGAGCATTTGGTGGATTCTCCAGTCTCTGTGAGGCCAGTAAGTCTGGTCTTTTTTTGTGAGTTAGAATTTTGTTTTAAATTTTTCTCCAGCTCTCTCCAGGACTTTATATTATGAACCCTGTCAGAGCAGTCAGTGGTGCTAGCCGGGCACCGCTAGTTGTATTGACTCAGTCTGGTGGAGTCCATGGCTGTTATTGTTGTTAGGTGCCATCGAGTCAGTTCTGACTCATAGAGACCCTATGCACAACAGAACGAAACACTGCCCAGTCCTGTGCCATCCTTACAATCGTTGTTATGCTTCAGCTCATTGTTGCAGCCACTGTGTCAATCCACCTCGTTGAGGGTATTTCTCTTTTCCACTGATCTTGTAGTCTGCCAAGCATGGTGTCCTTCTCTAGGGACTGATCCCTCCTGACAACATGTCCAAAGTATGTAAGACACAATCTCACCATCCTTGCTTCTAAGGAACATTCTGGTTGTACTTCTTCTAAGACAGATTTGTTCATTCTTTTGGCAGTCCATGGTATATTCAATATTCTTCACCAACACCACAATTCAAAGGCTTCAGCTATACTTCGCCTTCCTTATTCATTGTCTAGCTTTCACATGCATATGATGCGATTGAAAATACCATGGCTTGGGTCAGGCACACCTTAGTCTTCAGGGTGACATCTTTGCTCTTCAACACTTTGAAGAGGTCATTTGCAGCAGATTTGCCCAATGCAATGTGTCTTTTCATTTCTTGAGTGCTGCTTCCATGGCTGTTGATTATGGATCCAAGTAAAATGAAATCCTTGACAACTTCAATCTTTTCTCTGTTTATCATGATGTTGCTCATTGGTCCAGTTGTGAGGATTTTTGTTTTCTTTGTGTTGAGGTGTAATCCATACTGAAGGCTGTGGTCTTTGATCTTCATTGGTAAGTGCTTCAAGTCCTCTTCACTTTCAGCAAGCAAGGTTGTGTCAACTGCATAACGCAGGTTGTTAATGAGTCTTCCTCCAATCCTGATGCCCCGTTCTTCTTCATACAGTCCAGTTTCTTGGGTTATTTGTTCAGCATACAGATTAAATAGGTATGGTGAAAGAATACAACCCTGACGCACACCTTTCCTGACTTTAAACCAATCAGTGTCCCCTTGTTCTGTCCAAACAACTGCCTCTTGATCTATGTAAAGGTTCCTCATGAGCACAATTAAGTGTTCTGGAATTCCCATTCTTCACAATCTTACCCATAGTTTGTTATTATCCACACAGTCGAATGCCTTTGCATAGTCAATAAAACACAGATAAACATCCTTCTGGTATTCCCTGCTTTCAGCCAGGATCCATCTGACATCAGCAATGATATCCCTGCTTCCATGTTCTTTTCTGAAACCAGCCTGAATTTCTGGCAGTTCCCTGTCGATATACTGCTGCAGCCATTTTTGAATGATCTTCAGCAGAATTTTGCTTGCGTGTGATGTTAATGATATTGTTCTATAATTTCCACATTTGGTTGGATCACCTTTCTTGGGAATAGGCATAAATATGCATCTCTTCCAATCAGTTGGCCGGGAAGCTGTCTTCCATATTTCTTGGCATAGACGAGTGAGCACCTCCAGCACTGCATCTGTTTGTTGAAACATCTCAATTGATATTCCATCAATTCCTGGAGCCTTGTTTTTCCCCAATGCCTTCAGAGCAGCTTGGACTTCTTCCTTCAGTACCATCGGTTCCTGATCATATGCCACCTCTCGAAATGGCTGAGTATCGACTAATTCTTTTTGGTATAATGACTCTGTGTATTCCTTCCATCTTCTTTTGATGCTTCCTGCATCATTTAATATTTTCCCCATGGAATCCTTCACTATTGCAACTCCAGGCTTGAATTTTTTCTTCAGTTCTTTCAGCTTGAGAAACACCGAGCGTGTTCTTCCCTTTTGGTTTTCCATCTCCAGCTCTTTGCACATGTCATTATAACACTTCTTGAGAGGCCTTTTGAAATCTTCCGTTCAGTTCTTTTACTTCATGAATTCTTCCTTTTGGTTTAGCTGCTCGACGCTCAAGAGCAAGTTTCAGAGTCTCCTCTGACATCCATCTGGGTCTTTTCTTTCTTTCCTGTCTTTTCAGTGACCTCTTGCTTTCTTCATGGATGATGCCCTTGATGTCATTCCACAATTCGTCTGGTCTGCGGTCACTAGTGTTCAATGTGCCAAATCTATTCTTGAGATGGTCTCTAAATTCAGGTGGGATATATACTCAAGGTCGTATTTTGACTCTCGTGGACTTGCTCTGATTTTCTTCAGTTTCAGCTTGAACTTGCATATGAGCAATTGATGGTCTGTTCCACATTTGGCCCCTGTCCTTGTTCTGACTGATGATATCGAGCTTTTCTATCGTCTCTTTCCATAGATGTAGTCAATGTGATTTTTGTGTGTTCTATCTGGTGAGGTCCATGTGTATAGCTGCCATTTATATTGGTGAAAGAAGGTATTTGCAATGAAGAAGTCGCTGGTCTTGCAAAATTCTATCATTTGATTGCAGGCATTGTTTCTATCACCAAGGTCATGTTTTCCAACTACTGATTCTTCTTCTTTGTTTCCAACTTTCACATTCCAATCGCCAGTAATTATGAATGCATCTTGATTGCATGCTCAATCAATATCAGACTGCAGCAGCTGATAAAAATCTTCTATTTCTTCATTTTTGGCCCTAGTGGTTGGTGCGTAAATTTGGATAATAGTCGTATTAGCTAGCCTTCCTTTTAGGCATATGGATATTATCCTATCACTGACAGCATTGTACTTCAGGATAGATCTTGAAACTTTCTTTTTGACGATGAATGCAACACCATTCCTCTTCGAGTTGTCATTTCCAGCATAGTAGGCTACATGATTTTCTGATTCAAAATGGCCAATACCAGTCCATTTCAGCTCGCTAATGCCTAGGATATCAATGTTTATGTGTTCCATTTCATTTTTGACGATTTCCAATTTTTCTAGATTCATACTTCGGACATACCAGGTTCCGATTATTAATGGATGTTTGCAGCTGTTTCTTCTCATTTTGAGTCGTGCCACATCACCAAATGAAGGTCCCGAAAGCTTTACTCCATCCACTTCATTAAGATCAACTCTACTTTGAGGAGGCAGCTCTACCCCTGTCATCTTTTGAGAGCCTTCCAACCTGGGTGGCTCATCTTCCAGCACTATATCAGACAATGTTCCACTGCTATTCATAAGGTTTTCACTGGCTAATGGTTCTCAGAAGTAGACTGCCGGGTCCTTCTTCCTAATCTGTCTTATTCTGGAAGCTCAGCTGAAACCTGTCCTCCATGGGTGACCCTGCTGGTATCGGAATACCGGCAGCATAGCTTCCAGCATAACAGCAACACACAAGCCCCCACAGTACGACAAACTGACAGACACTTGGGGGGAGTCCGTGGTAGTTGTGGTCTATTAGTCCTTTGGACTAATCTTTCCCTTGTGTCTTTAGTTTTCTTCATTCTCCCTATCTCCCAAAGGAGTAAGACCAGTGTAGTACCTTAGATGGCCGCTCACAGGCTTTTAAGACCCCAGACGCTACTCACCAAAGTAGAATGTAGAAGATTTTCTTTATAAACTATGTCATGCCAATTGAGCTAGATGTTCCCCAAGATCATGGCTCCCACAGCCCCCATCCCAGTAATTTGGTCCCTCAGGGAGTCTGGATGTGTCTATGGTACTTCCATGACCTTTTCTTGTACAAGTTGTGCTGGCTTCCCCAGTATCATATGCTGTCTTACCCTTCACCAAAGTTACCACTTATCTAGTATTTATTTAGTGTTTTTCCATCCTCAACCCATCCCTCATAACCATCAAAGGTTGTTCCTTTTTAATATGTTCTACATTCTACGTTGGTAAGTAGTGTCTGGGGTCTTAAAAGCCTGTAAGTGGCCATCTAGGATACTTCACTGGTCTCACCCCTTTGGGAGCAAGGAAGAATGAAGAAAACTAAAGATACAAGGGAAAAACTAGTGCAAAGGACTAATGGACCACATCTACCATGGCCTCCACCAGACCGAGTCCAGTACAATGACATGGTGCCCCGCTACCACTACTGACTGCTCTGACAGGGATTACAATAGAGGGTCCTAGACAGAGCTGAAGAAAAATGTAGAACAAAATTCTAACTCTAAAAGAAAGACCAGACTTGCTGATCTGAAAGAGGCAGGAAAGCTGGTAATAGGGAACCCAGGGTTGAGAAGTGAGAATGTTGGCATGTGTTGGGATTGTTAACCAATGTCATGGAACATTGTGTATACTAACTGTTTGATGAGAAACTAGTTCTGTAAACTTTCATCTAAAGTATAATAAAAAAAAAAATTTTCCTTTTTTTTTCAGTTAAATTTTATTGAGCTTCAAGTGAACGTTTACAAATGAAGTCAAACTGTCACATATAAGTTTATATACACCTTACTCTGTACTCCCACTTGCTCTCCCCCTAATGAGTCAGCCCTTCCAGTCTCTCCTTTCGTGACTATTTTGCCAGCTTCCAACTCTCTCTATCCTCCCATCCCTGCTCCAAACAGGAGATGCCAACACAGTCTCAAGTGTCCACCTGATACAAATAGCTCACTCTTCATCAGCGTCTCTCTACATCCCATTGTCCAGTCCCTTTCATTTCTAATGAGTTGTCTTCGGGAATGGTTCCTATCCTGGGCCAACAGAAGCTTTGGGGACCATGACTGCCGGGATTCCTCTAGTCTCAGTCAGACCATTAAGTATGGTCTTTTTATGAGAATTTGGGGTCTGCATCCCACTGATCTCCTGCTCCCTCAGGGGTTCTCTATTGTGCTCCCTGCCAGGGCAGTCATCGGTTGTGGCCAGGCACCATCTAGTTCTTCTGGTCTCAGGATGATGTAGGTCTCTGGTTCATGTGGCCCTTTCTGTCTCTTGGGCTCTTAGTTATCGTGTGACCTTGGTGTTCTTCATTTTCCTTTGATCCAGGTGGGTTGAGACCAATTGATGCATCTTAGGTGGCCACTTGTTAGCATTTAAGACCCCAGACGCCACATTTCAAAGTGGGATGCACAATGTTTTCGTAATAGAATTATTTTGCCAATTGACTTAGAAGTCCCCTTAAACCAAGGTCCCCAAACCTCCCCCCTTGCTCCACTGACCTTTGAAGCATTCATTTTATCCCAGAAACTTATTTGCTTTTGGTCCAGTCCACTTGAGCTGACCTTCCATGTATTGAGTATTGTCCTTCCCTTCACCTAAAGCAGTTCTTATCTACTAACTAATCAGTAAAAAAACCCTCTCCCACCCTCCCTCCCTCCCCGCCTCGTAACCACAAAAGTATGTGTTCTTCTCAGTTTATACTATTTCTCAAGGTCCTATAATAGTGGTCTTCTACAATATTTGTAGATTGTTCCTTTTTGTGTGTAAACCTTTTCATGAGCTTTTATAGTAGTGGTCTCATAATATATTTGTCCTTTTGTAATTGACTTATTTCACTCAGCATAATGCCCTTCAGATTCCTCCATGTTGTGAGATGCTTCACAGTTTCAACATTGTTCTTTATCTTTGCATAGTACCCCATTGTATGTATGTACCACAGTTTGTTTATCCATTCGTCTGTTGATGGACATTGAGGTTGTTTCCATCTTTTTGCTATTGTGAACAACGCTGCAATGAACATGGGTGCACCTATGTCTATTCATGTGAGGGCTCTTATTTCTCTAGAATATATTCCTAGAAGTGGTATTAGCAGCTGAACTCTTAACCACTATGCCACCAGGGTTTCCATTCTATACACTTCACATAAATTAACACTCTAATTGCTAAATGTTAAAACAAATGTTGCAGGTACTATAATATTCCCATTTTACAGAGGGGGAAACTGAGACACAAAATGATTAATTGAGTTTCCAGAGCAGAACTAGTTAGGATTTGAGCTGGGTTGTGAACACAGGTACACTGATTATAGATTCCATGTGCTTTCTTGCTGTGTTATGCAAAAAATGAGAGACAAAAAAAAAAAAAATTAAACACACAGAGAGTTAAATGGAACAGACCTAAATAGAGGTCTAAAGATTTCAGTAGAAGGGCAAAAGAAGAAGCAGTAAATTTTGACTGAGTGATCAGAAATTGATTCATAGGCATGTGAGCCACTTAGAACATATACTCACAAGCAGGGCTCTGACCCTCAGCCACTTTAAAGTCACCTTACGGCATTGGGATCTCTTCGCATGCATTTTTACACTTTTTCCCTCTCCACTCTAAGGCACCTTCCATTTCCTTCCATTTTCGCCATCTTCTCACTGTATTACAGGCCCTCCCACACTCTTCCCAAAGGTCTAGCTCCAGCAGCGTATAATTACATCAGTAACCCTTAAGCACTACTTGGCAGCTTATGTAAGAATACATATTCCCTTAGATTTGTAAAAAAATGCTATTCACCTAGCATTTCTGAACTCAGTGTATTATCAACAAAAAATTAGAGAACAAGTGTGATACATCCTTTCACAGAGTCACATCACAGTCTTGACTCTCCCTCCCAAAGAAATAGTTCAAACTTTACTACTCATGGTTTTGTGAACAAATGTCAGTGGTTATTGAAAATTGCTTAAACCTTAAAAATTCTGTGGTAATATATATTTTTTAGATCAGTTAAATTATAAATAATGACGTCTAGGAGATAAAAAGCAATATATATATTGGTCCTATGAAAGGAAAATTCCAATAAAAATTAAATAATGTAATAATCTCTTTTTAGAGTCAATGAGCTACATAATCAGTTGAGAAACTGCTCCAGGTAATGCCGTATTTTAGGTGTTTATGGTGGTATGACGTTGGCTCTTGACCGATGTGACTATATATATACATGTATATGTATGTATGTGTGAGTGTATATATATATATACATTGCCTTCAAGTCGATTTCGACTCATAATGACCCCATAGGACAGAGTAGAACTGCCCCACAGGGTTTCTAAGGAGTGGCTGGTGGGTTTGAACTTCTGGTCTTTTGGTTAACAGCCAAATGCTTAAGCACTGTGCCACCAGGGCTCCAATATATATAGATATATAAGGCTTACCCTTTTGTAAATCTCCCTAAGATTATTGACCCTTCACATTTCTCTGCCTGCTGTTATGCAGCAAATAAAAAGCACAAGTTTTCTCTAATGCTGATTTCTTAAGCTGTATAAATGTTACAATTGATTTATATTTTATTTAATTAGTACAAATCTAGTAGAAAATTTTTAGAGGAGGGACAATGAGACTATGTTTTGAGCTGATTAGATCTCTTCCTCCTCCCTCCCCATCTATTCACAAACCTTTCACCTATAATCAGCACACAGATGGAATCTAAGATGTAATTTTAAGTAACTGACTAAATTAAAGGAAAAATATATCTGATCTGTAACACTCTTGAGTTGTAAGGATGACAGAAAACAGGGAAAATAAGATGTGCTTTCTAGGTAACTCTAAATCAACGGTAACCGATTTATAGTAACTTGGAACTCGGAGAACATTCTCTGCATCCCTGATGTATCAAACTCAAGTGAGGTTGAAACTCTTCAGAGAAAATGTCTGAGTCTCCCTCCTTCCCTTCTCTTTACCCCACTCCACTGACTCCTGCTAAAGGAAAATTCTTGTAAAAATTAAATAATATAATAGCTTCTTATTGGAGGCATTGAAATACGTAATACAAATGCTCTAATGATTTCCACTAAACAAGCATACATCTCACTCTCATTTGCTAAGAGTTTGAGGCTAAGAAGTTAAGCTCTTGAGCCTCAATTTTCCCATCTATAAAGTGGGATGATTAATGACACAGACCTCAGTGTTCTTGTGAAGAAAGCAGTTAAAGTCAGAGTGCCTGTGGAGTGTATGCCATTTGGATCATCTTTTTAGCAAAAAAAAAAAAAAAAACCCTTTGCCATCAAGTCAATTTTGACTCATAGTGACCCTATAGGATACAATAGAACTGTTGCATGGGGTTTCTAAGGCTGTAAATCTTTACAGAAACAGACTGCCACATCTTTCCACCTGGAGCAGCCAGTGAGTTCAATCCGCCTACCTTTCGGTTAGCAGGGAATGCTTAACCATTTAACCACTTAACCACTACACTACCAATAGTAGAATAAAAAAGTAAATGAAAATAACCATCAAGTTAGGTTGTTAGAATTGCGGAATGAAACACCACCCAAAGGAGGACAAGTAAAGTCTGTTTATTCAGAGCATGCAAGGGAGTATATCACTTAACACTGGCAGAGACTCAAAATCAGACAGGGAGTGTAAAATGCTTTATAGTGGCAAAACTGAAAGGATGCCTTGATTGGGAATTGCTGGCATGAAGAAACTGGGGGTGGGCTAACTAGAAGTGGGGCATCTTATATGATTGATAATGGGGGAATGTTTCGCTTTCTCTGGCTGGTTCCAAGTGGGAAGTGGGGACAAAGACTAGGGAAGCTGTCAGTTCTTGACCAAGTCATGGCTGTTTGGGGCTGATGGCTACACAGGTTGTGGTTTGGCTTCCTGAACTGGTTGCTGCAGAGGTTTAGGGTCAGAGTTCTACTTATATATATATGTATAACAGAACAGTGTGTTTGAATTAAACAAGTTTCCATGCCTAAAGCTAATGGGATAATGCCTGACAAATAATAGTTGCTCGATATATGTGTTAGTTTGCTTATTATCTTCTCACTTTTCCCCAGCTGGAAAAGGAACAGCCATTCTCTCATAGATGGACAGGTGGCATTTTCTTTCTAATTTGCCTGATAGCCCCGTATCTTTGCTTACTTGACAGAAGTTATGGCTAAGGATTAGACTATGAGCTTCCTGAGGAAAAGTCATTTTCTAATAACCTATATTCCTTCTGATTAGCACAACATTCGGGAGACTTTTGTTTTTGGGGTGGTTGGACATGTTTGAGAAGAGGGTCGGCTTTCTGAAGAAATGGGAAAAAGGAAGAAATGAAAGCTGTCAAAATTGGCTTAGCTTTGAGGAGCTAGCATTAAAAACTGAACTTTATCTATCTTACCTTTATCCTGTGTCCACGAGGACAGTTTGTGAGAATGTGTGTGTGTGTGCATGCGTGTAGAGATGTACATGACTTTTTTTTATTTTAACGGAATACACGTTCATGCACACTATTCATTATATTTCCCTTCTCTGCATCCGAGAGTGTGAGTAGTCTATAAACGGCAAACCAAGTTACAAGCCTTTCTTGCAATTCTTTTCAATTTTTTATTTTGTGATGAGGCATTGTGTTTAGGCTTTTTTCCCAGCTCAGTAACAAAGGGAGCTGCTATGCTGACTGTGTTTCTGCTCCTCAGAACTGCACATCGCAGAGGCAGGGAGAGGGGTTGGGAGAGCTAATGGAACCTGTTTTTATGACAGAGCCAAAACAAGTGGAGAAAAAAATCCAATCCCTGCTGACATGCATAGTTGAGCCTGGTCATGAAGAGACAGGCCAATCAGAGGCAGCTTGAATCCTGAGATTGAAGGAAAAATGTAATCAAATAACAAGGGTAACCATGGCATTTAAGGACAGTGATAAGGGGTTCCATTAGAGTGCATTGGTCTACCTTTGGGCATACTTTTTCAAAAGGCAGCCAGTTATAATTTATCCCTACAAAGCTCCTTTTCAGCTTCAAATTCCAATCACTGAGTAGAGTTTTATGTAAGTGGGCAGTGAGTGACACTTCAGAGCGTGGGCTTTAAGGCTTTACACTAATATGATTAAGCTTATTTGTTTTTATATTCTCTGTACAATGTTATTGTGAAGTCTTATTTCTGAAGTCTACTCAGTAGCAGAAAAAGAACATTGCATTTTAGGAAATCACCTGCACCTCAAACCCTGTATTGTCCTTCACTCCTAGGAAACACATCTGGTGTCCTGGGGAGAATCTGTTAGGGGCAGAGTCATCAGTTTTTCTCTTTACTCCTCCACAGATCAGCAAAATTCAGGGAATGTGGTGGGCTTGACATTGCTTTTACAACAAGCAGGACAGAAGTGGTAACTGCATGGTATAAATACCACCAAAATTGGAATAATGCATCTATGAAAACTGGAAGAGACTTAATAAGACCTGGATTATGTAGCATTGGAAGATAACTTAATTTTCTAAACAGTAGAACTCTCTTTGTTGTTGTGTGCCCTCTGTTCTGACTCCTAGAGACCCTGTATTATAGTAGAACTGCCCCATAGAATTCCCCAGGCTGTAATCTTTACTGGGAAACCCTGGTGGAGTAATGGTTAAATGCAATGGCTGTTAACCAAAATGTCGGTAGCTCGAATCCACGAGGTGCTCCTTGGAAACTCTATAGGGCAGTTCTACTCTGTCCTGTAGGGTCGCTATGAGTCAGAATTGACTCGATGGCAAAGGGTAATCTTTACTGGAGCAGATTGCTAGGTCTTTTCTCCTGTGGAGCAGCTGGGGGATTCGAACCATCGACCTTTATCAGCCCAGCACTTAACCATTGATCCACCAGAACACTCATTAGTAAGATACTAATAATTCTATAAACATTCAGAGAATCACATGAGATAACTCATGAAAATGTGCTGTATTATCTAAAGCATGAACAACATACAAACTATGGCCTACTGTAAAAAGAACTAGAACTGGAGTTCAAAGACTTTGATGTCACCACTGACTCCACCGTTTACCACCTGCATGCCTCCATCTTTCATGCATTCATTTTCCTAATCTTTAAAAACCAAATAATGTTTTCCCAACGCATCTCATAAAGTTATTATATCAAATTAGGTAGTGCAGTTAAATATGTGCTATAATTTAAAAATTTCTCTATAAATATGAATTGCTTTTAACCACAACAAGGCTGATGATGATTATGTTCATCACCCTAATGAGGGCATAATGCTTCTAAATGAAGCTGGTGGAGATTTCTAGAGCCATAATTTGAGAATTTTACATAAAGGTCATTCAGCAAGGTTTTATACACCTTCATTCTTAGGCAACCCTAGATAAACTCAATGTACAGATAAATCCACATGGAAATTTTATGCATAATTCAGATATCCATGGTTTTAGAAACTTTCTTTGTTCAGTAATTTTTTTTCCTTATCTGATTTTTTATAATTTGATAAATTTTATATCCTGATTCAATAGATTTGTTATGCAGCTCCACATTTTCTGAAGAATTAAGGGTGGTATAAACAAATTTGTTTTCACTATCACTCAGCATCATTTTGTGGCCATAGAAATAGACTCATTTATTCTATTTTTATCACCTTTTATCTTCTTTCTTTTCTCATTGTCGTTTGCCTACCAGGACCTACATTTTTGTGAGGAAACCACCTAATACTTGTGTTTGATACTTCTCTACTATGGGTAAAAAAATGTAGCCTGATCAATACTCAACACTCATGATTCTTAGCTCATACTTTCATGTTAGAAAAGAAGGGTCGTGCAGGATATAAATATGTTTTTTGCTGGTAAATTAAGAAAAAAGTATAATGATGCACCACATAAACATATGATATTTTATATGGTAGTGTTTTTCAGCTGTGGACAATTTAACTCCACAGGGAACATTTCACAGTATTTGGAGACTTTTTTTGACTATTATAACCCAGAGGTGCTACTGGCATCTAGTGGGTAAGGGATGCTGCCAAATATCTTAAAATAGCACAGGGCAGCCCCCACTACATAAAATTACCTGGCCCAAAACATCAGGTTAGGAAACCCTACTCTAGGTGATATTAGCTGTACTTTCAGTATTTATTGTAGTATGTTGCTAACTCTTGAAATATGTGACCTGACATAGTCATTTTTGCATGCATTAATTTCTGGTTAACTAATAATTTCATCTTAGTACTTTAAGAAATAATAGTTTATTTGAATCAGCTAAGATACAAAACGTTATTCATTCATATTTGTAAATATTATGCAAGCAATAAACCAGGTTATATGGCATTCCTAGAGGACCTTGAAATGGCAGTGAGACTAAATACAGAAGGAATTGCTGCATTTATCAAAACAGGAAATTAATACCATGGAAAAGTGTTTGATTGTTCTTTACAAATGGATAGTGAAATTGAATTATACCGTTTACATAGTGCTATCACCTTGAAATGAATGATTTATTGCTAATGTATGATTGAGCATTTTAGGTGAATTGTTATCACACCTTATGAAACACACAATTACTGCCACTGGAATGGGATGTTCCTACGAGGAAGAAAGAGGGGACAAATCTGTGATAATCTAGCTTCAGAGCTAAAGACATCAGCTGGCATTGTGTTTTTTTTTTCATTTTCCAAAAATAACAAAAATACAAAGTACTTTGGAATAAATATAACAAAAATGAAAAATCCCTAAATAAATGGATATGACGTTATTGAAAGATATTACTAAAGCTTAAATTAAATGTAGAGATCTATCATTTTATGTACTGTAAATCAAGAAATTTTAAGACAACAGACTTCCCAAATTCATCTACAGTATAAGCAAACAAAAAATTGATATTTTTATGATTGTACTTTACAAGTTGATTATGAGATGTTTATTATAATGCAAGAAAAGAATAAGGATGGGAAGATCATATTACTTAATATTAAGATTAATTATAAACCTAGAGTAAATAAACAGTGTAGTATTTTCATAGGTAGTAAAGAAATGCAACAGAACAAGCAGTCTAGAAACAAATTCATGAATATATGAACATTTGTTAAATGATAGAGATGTTCTAGGAATAAGGGATTGGATTTTTCAATAAAATGTACTAAATAATTGACTAGCCTTATTGGAAAAAAAAAGAGACTCAATCTTTAATTGGATTGACCTAAAAATGAAAAGTAAACCTCTAAGAACTTTCGAATATCATGTAAGATAATATCTTTATTACCTCATTTTCAGGAAAGATTTCTTAAAGAGGCACTGTCATAGATTGAATTGTGACCCCCCAAAAATATGAGTCACCTTAGTTAGGCCATGATTCCTAGTATTGTGTGGTTGTCCTCCATTCTGTGATTGTAATTTTATGTTAAAGAGGATTAGGGTAGGATTGTAACACCGCCCTTACTCAATTCACATCCCTGATCCAAGGTGAAGGGAGTTTCCTTGGGGTGTGGCCTACACAGACTTTTATCTCTCAAGAGATGAAAGGGAAGCAAGCAGAGAGCTGAGGACCTCATACCACCAAGAAAACAGCACCTACAGCAGAGCACATTTTTTGGACCTGGGGTCCCTGCTCCTGAGATGCTCCCAGACCAATGGAAGACTGAGGACAAGAACTTTCCTCCAGAGCTGACAGAGAGAAAAAGCCTTCCCCTGGAGCCAGCACCCTGAATTTGGACTTGTAACCTACTTGACTATGAGAGAATAAACTCTTTGTCAAAGCCATCCACTTGTGGTATTTCTGTTATAGCAGTACTAGATAACTAAGACAGAATTTGGTACTGAGAGTGGGGCGCTGCTCTAACAGATACCCAAAATGTGGAAGTAGTTTTGAAACCGAATGGATAGAGTTGTGGCAGTGGCAGAGAACCATCGTAGCCGAGAACCTGCAGCAGCAGAGAAGTGGCAACAACAGAGAACCAGATGCAGCAGAACCAGGAGCTGATCCGTGGAGCCAGAGAGCTGAGTGCCTATATGCAGGATGCTTCCTGGCAGAGTGGGGTGCCTCCAGGCACTTATCAGTAGAGCTACAGAGCTTTGGAACACTTGCCTCAGCAAGGCAGATGGGGGCATGAGGCCTGAAGAGTCAAGAGGCTAGGAAACCAGGAAGGAGAAGCTGAAGAGGCAAGAAACACCAGAAACTGAGCTGCCTCAGTCTCAAATTGACCTCTGGGGCTTTGACCTCTGGGGTTTCGAAGGGTGGAGTCACCACTCAGATGCACTAGGAAAATGGTGCACCTAAAACCAAGGGAGCAGAGTTGCTCTCCTAGTGGGCCTGGAAGGCAGAGCTGAAGCCCAGGGCCAACAGGCCTCCACTCAGAATCCAGACAGTGTGGCCAAAACATAGAGTCTAGAGGGCAGGGCCATTGTGTAAATTGTTTCAGAGAACAGAGAATTATTTTCAAAGTTTTGAGGGCTAATGTAATGTGTTCTGCTGGCTTGCTTGGTGCCTGTTATCCCTTCTTTTTCTTCAGATTTTTCCATTTGTCATGGAAATGTCTAGCTTGTGCCTGCTCTGCCATTGCATTCTTAGAAGCAGATAACTTGTACTTGTATTCTAGACTTCACAGATGAAGAGGAATTTTTGGATTTTGGACTTGGAGTTAAGACTTTTGCTAGGATATGATGGAGTGAATATGTTTTGCATGTTGCAAGGATGTGATTTTTTGGGTGGCCAAAGGGTGGAATGTCATAGATTGAATTGTGACCCCCTAAAAATATGTGCCAACTTAGGCCATCATTCCCAGTATTGTGTGGTTGTCCTTCATTTTATGATTGTAATTTTATGTTAAAGAGAATTAGGGTGGTATCGTAACACCACCCTTACTCAGGTCACCTCCCCGATCCAGTATAAAGGGAGTTTCCCTGGGGTGTAGCCTGCACCACATTTTATCTCTCATGAGATAAAAGGAAAGGGAAGCAAGCAGATAGTTGGGGACCTCATACCACCAAGAAAATAGCACCGGGAGCAGAGAGTGTCCTTTGGACCTGGGGTCCCTGCTCCTGAGATGCTCCCAGACCAATGGAAGACTGAGGACAAGGACATTCTGTAGAGCCGACAGAGAGAAAAAGCCTTCTGCTGGGGTCAGCACCCTGAATTTGGACTTACAGTCTACTTGACTGTGAGAGAACAAACTTCTCTTTGCTAACTTCCACTTGTGGTATTTCCGTTATAGCAGCACTAGATGACAAAGACAGGCACTAAAGGTAAAAACGTGTGTGTTTTTAAGGTAAAAAAGGTGTGTGTCAGGGTTGTATCCTTTCACCATACCTATTCAATCTGTATGCTGAGCAAATAATAAGAGAAGCTGGACTATATGAAGAAGAATGGGGCATCAGGATTGGAGGAAGATTCATTAACAACCTGCATTACGCAGATGACACAACCTTGCTTGCTGAAAGTGAAGACTTACTGACACTTACTGATGAAGATCAAAGACCACAGCCTTCAGTATGGATTACAACTCAACATAAACAAAACAAAAGTCTTCACAACTGGGCCATTAACCAACATCATGATAAACAGAGAAAATATTGAAGTTGTCAAGGGTTTCATTTTACTTAGATCCACAGTCAACACTCATGGGAGCAACACTCGAGAAACCAAAAGACGCATTGCTTTGGGCAAATCCACTGCAAAAACCTGTTGCCACCGGGTCGATTCTGACTCAAAGCGACTCTGTAGGCCAGAGTGGAACTGCCCCATAGAGTTTCCAAGGAGCGCCTGATGGGTTTGAACTGCCAACCTTTCGATTAGCAGCCATAGCTCTAAAAGTGTTGAAAAGTAAAGATGTTACCTTGAAGACTAAGGTGCGCCTGACCCAAGCCATGTTATTTCAGTTGGCTCATACACATGAGCCAATGCATGAATAAGGACGACTGAAGAATTGATGCCTTTGAATTGTGGTGTTGGAGAAGAATATTGGATATACACCATGGACTGCCAAAAGAACCAACAATTTGTCTTGAAAGAAGTACAGCCAGAATGCTCCTTAGAATCCAGGATGGCGAGACTATGTATCACATACTTTGGACACACGTTACCAGGAAGAATCAGTCCCTGGAGAAGGACATCATTCTTGGTAAAGTAGAGGGTCAGTGAAAAAGAGAAAGACCCTCAGTGAGATGGCTGCAACAATGGGCTTGAGCATAACAAAGATTGAGAGAATGGTGCAGGACCAGGCACTGCTTCATTCTGTTGTACATAGGGTCACTGAGTTGGAATCAATTCGACTGCACCTAACAACAACAAGGTAAAAACAAATCACGTTAAAATTAAGAACTTACAAAAGACCTCATAAACAGAGTGAGAAAGCAAGCTGCAGTCTAGAAAGTTTTTTTTTTTTTTTTTTTGCCACAGGTAAGTTTTGCCACAGAAGGATTTTGCTATTGATAAAAGATCCATATTTAGAAAAAAGAAATTTTTGCAAATCAGTAATAAAGAGATAACTGATATTAAAAGGAAAGAAAGTTTTAATAGAAATATCACATAGGAGGAAACTTCAACGGCTACTAAACATTCAAAAAGATACTCAACCATGTTAGTTATTTGGGAAGTGTACATTAAAAATTATTTGGAAAATAGTTGTGTATTCACTAACTTGACAAATATTAAATATCAGAAAATTCCAAGTGTTGTTGAGGGTCTGGAGCAATGGGAACTCTCAAATACTGAGAGTGGGTGTATAAATTGATATAATTTATATGGAGAGCAGTTTGGAATTACTTGGCAAGTTGACTATGGTTAATCAATTTCTCCCCTTGGTGCATGCACTCAGAAGGATTCCTTCATGTGTATCAGCACATGCAAGAATGTTCATATGAGCTATGCTTAAACAGACGAAACTAGAAATAAGCCAAATGTCCAATACAACTAAAAACTAGAACAGACAAATACAGTATATTCAAACATTAGAATGCCACACAACAGTGAAACAACATGGATGGATCTAACAACAAAAAAAAAGTGGAATGAAAGAAACAAGTCACAAAACAATACACACAGTGTATTCTGTATATTCAAATATAAAAACTCTAACGAACATATGGCTTAATGATAAAAAAAAAAAAAAAGCTTAATGATATATACATATAAATTGTAAATACTGAAAAGCCAAGGAATGGTTTTGCCTGTGTCAAGGTGGTGCCTAGCTCTGGGAGGCACTGAGGGGAAGGAAAATGCAACTGGGGAGAGGCAGATGGAGATTTTCTACAGTGCAGTGTTTTAGTTCCTTAGCTAGGTGGCTTTTAAAATGTGCATTTATGTTCTATAGACTTTGTACTACATATTTCATAAAAATGATTGCTTTTAGCTTTCAAAGAAGGCTAACCAAGCACATTTTCTCTTTGTGCATTTTAGTCCAGAGATAAACAACAACTAATGCCTAAAACCAAACCACTGCCGTCAAGTTGATTCCAACTCATAGTGACTCTATAGGACAGAGTAGAACTGCCCCATAGAGTTTCCAAGGAGCACCTGGCAGATTCGAACTGCCGACCTCTTGGTTAACAGTCGCAGCATTTAACCACTACGCCACCAGGGTTTCCAAATAAATGCCCAAAGAGAGGTCTAAATTCTTGTGAGGGAGGCCTGGATTTGTGAGAAACCATGAATATCAAAGACGATAGGGAATGAGTTCTTTTCACACTTCAGGGACCCAATAGATTCAAAATAGTTCTGAATTTAGGTATTCCCTAAGTTTGTAACAAAACTTGCATTCTTTATGCCCGAATACTGTTTAAGGTATCTCCAGAACACTGATTTTGATGATGTCTCCTTGGATGGCAGCGTGGGAGAGGGGGGCATTTTGGCAATTACCTGGGGTTTTTGTTTGTTGGTTACATTTTGTGTCCTTACACACCACGTGTGTCTTCTGTTGAAAGTGGTCATGAATGATAAGCAGCATTCTTGAGATACTGAAAAATTATTATTACAGGGATGACTGAGTTTCTGCTTTATATTCTGTGTAATTCAAATATAAACTGACTGAACAGACAAGAAAAGCAGACCTGGGGTGTTTTCCTGTATGTAGGAATGCTGTTTCTTCATCACATTTAAGGATGTGTTATGGTTTTATGGTGTTCAGTACTTTCCCCCTCTCATGGACTTCAAACTTTCTGTAGCCATAGAGGATGGATGAACCCTAAAACTGTTGCCCTGAGGTAATCTTTAAACCTTAAACCAAAAATATCCCCTGAAGTCTTCTTAAAACCAAACAATGGGTTAGCTGAACTAGTAAAAAATGTCTGCCTTGAGCATTATGCTCTGTTGAGAACTATCTACAGTAAAACTTGTGAAAGCCTGTGTAAGGCAAAAACCTGTAAGAGAAAGAAAACTATTTTCCACTGAAATGAGTGATAGAAAAGTAGTAAGGCTGCATCCTGTCAAAAGTACATAACTTGCAAGATCAAGAAAAAAAAGGCCACTCTTCACCATCCTCTTTGCCAACTGTAATTTGGGATCAAAGTGACAACAGATAGGAAATTTAGGGGGCAGCGAGTTTATGTAAATGGGGGAGAAACAACTCAGAAAAGGAGGGTGAGAATGATGGCACGACTGAAATAATGTAATCAATGTCACTGAATTGCACATGTAGAAATTGTTGAATTGGTGTATGTTTTGCTGGGTATATTCTCTACAACAACAAAATAAATAAAATTTTAAAAAATGTTACAGTGAATAATCTTACGGCGGCAAGGGGGTAAGACTATGCGCTAATAGGCGCATTTGGACTCCTATTTTCTATGATTCAGCACAGTCCATGGCCGAAGCAGAAGCCAGAGGGGTTGCTTTGTTTTTAATTATGAAACCAGTGAGCAGAGGCTGTACCCATAATCTGGAATATACTCTATTTTATTATCTGACTTTAGACAATAAGATTAATATAACATGTTTTACATGATAGAGGAAAAAAGAGGGTATAATAATGTAAATAGAAAGATATGATGGTTTGACTAAAATTAATTCAAGTGCTCTAGAAAATAAATATTAACTCAGGCTGATGACTCATTAAGATTATAATCAAATAATTTTTATGGTGGTTTTCTAACAGCATAAAATATGCATTCAGAAAGTATCTAATAAAGACCATCTATTTTCCACTCTATTTTGCCTATTATAAGGAAGTCAGCAAGTACATATCCCCTCAAGGAGGTGGGTCAAATGTTAATCAGTAAACAAATAGTCCTTTTTTTGCCTTTGTTAGACGAGGCACTGAGCCAGGCAAATTGAAACTGGGAAGAAAAAAGGAAAAAAATACATATATATATATATATATATATATATATGTATGTATATAGCCTATTATGACCTTCAGATAGTTTAGTATCTAGGAAGAAAAGAAGTAAAACACAGAGAAATTGACTTAGGAAACAAGTAGAGGAAATTAATGAGCAGTTTAGCACAAAATTTCAGAGACTGGATGGAGACATTTGGAAAAGGCAAGGACTCTAACCTGAGTCTAGAAGGATATATAGAACTTACACATGTGAAAGTAAGAGGAGAGAAATTGCCAGGGAATTTAAGAAAAAAAAAAAAAACACAATCAAAGACAAAGGAGAAGCTGAGTGTTTGGAGGGAACAGTAAGCTTGAGATTTGAAAATAATAATAACTTCTGGGGAGAGCCCACAGGGCACTGTGGAAAGCACTGAAGACTGGCAAACAGGGGGACCTAAAGATTAAGCCTCCTTCCTGTCTCTGCTCTTACTGGTTTTCTAATGGGGACCAGGGCATTTTGCTTTACTTTGCCAGAGTTCGCTCACTACCCACTGAGGACAAAACGAGTCCCACCTTTGCCCCTGTGACTGAAGAAATTACAATAAACAATCTCTATGGAAGTGTAAAGTATAAAGGAACGGTAAAAACTTAAATACAAGGAATAGTAATAATAATATTATTAAGGGTCAAAATCAATATCCCTTCTTCCTTTTGGTATATACCACCACATATGGAACATGTTACTGCAGACACAATGAGGCTTGTGGTTGATTGCTGCGAAGGTGTGATGGGTTAAATGAGCTCAAGGGAATTATTTTTCCTACACAGAGAGAAATATACCCAGGTGCTTGCATGTAAAATAGACAAGTTAGTTCTACTACCAGGGTCACTTGTTTTTATTTTATTCATTTCCCTGTACACTATTTTTTTTTTATGGAGATGTCTTATTTAAGAGATGGCTGAAATGTTAACACCCAAGGGAGTGTATGACTGATATGGAGGAAAGAATCCTACATTTGTCCTGAATCATACCCAGGTTCAAATGTTGACTTCATTCTATACATAGCTCAGCCTTAATCAAGGCACAAAATATCTCTACATCTCTGTTTCTTTAAGCTAATACCTACCCTTCCTACCTCACAGCTTTGTGTAGACCAAGTATGTAATATGCAGAGTCTACAAATGTTAAACTGTTAGACAAAATTTACATGGGTGTTCATGTGAATACATTTAACTTATCAATAAATCTCCATTCATTTGAAATGTTTTTCCATAACTACAGAAAGTATATATTACACACCACTGTGGCTGAGAACAATGTACCTTCTAAATGTGTTAGACACATTTAGGCACAAATGCTTAGGGATCTGTGTATATGGATTCTTGTTTTATAACCATGGATAATTTAACACTATTTGATCACTTTTTCCAGATGGTAATGTGGAACGTGTCACTGCAGCCACAGCAATTGGCTGCAGAGATTAAAGACATTCTCATAGCTCTATTATATGTTGCACAAATTGTGTGCGTGTGTATATATTTACATGCATATGTGTGTATGTGTATATATATATACACACACACATATATATATTAAAGCCAATGGAATTTTAAAATATATGAAGCTATGAGTCGGAATTGACTTCACAGCAATGGGTTTTTTTTTTTTTTTACTACATAATTTACCTAATCAGAGGAATCTTAGGTTCTTCTTAGAATCATTGTATTTTAGACCTTTAATCTCTTTTCTTGACTTTGCTTGATTAATACGTTCCTCATCTCCATCTCTTTATTTTTACTGCCAGTGCTACTACACTATTTTGGCATTGGGCTGATGCAACACTCTATTGTGTGGTTCTTTGGGCTAAAGTCTCTTCTCTTTGATTGATACTACCAAAATTATTTCCCAGGGACCTCCTCACTCAGAAATTTCAGTGGTGTCCCCATTGCCTGCAGATTAGAGTCTAAATCTTTTGGAATGTTAGGATCATAGACTTTTCATCCCATACAGGCACTTCTAAATCACCTGACTCAACACCCACATGCTACAAAATAAGAAACTAAAGTCCACAATTCAGTGATTTTATTACGCTCATATGTGTAATGACAACATAGAATCAGAAATACGGTTGAGTTTATATCTGACATTCGCGGTACCACAAAATCTCCCAATTTACATTTCCAAATATGTTTTTGTATTTCTCAACATAATAGCCCTACTTTATCCCTGATGTTCTTCTCATTGTCCTCAAAACATGCTATGTAAATTGTCACACTGTACTCTTACTCTTTAATTCTCCCAGGAGTAATGTTCTCCCCTGTTCTCTGTACCTACCTTTCAGGGTTCAGTCATAGTTACATGTTCCTTTTAAGATTCTCTTGGACCAACTCAGCTCACATAATCTCTCCCTTCTTGGCTTCCTGGTTGTGTTTTTACTGTGTTTGACAATTATTTATTGCTATAATGCATTGCCCTGCATTGTACTTTGTATCTGTCGTTTCTTAAGTCTGTATCTTATTTTCTTTTTCACACTGAGTACGTACAAGGTGTTTAAAAATATAAGTTGGATATTATAGAGGTTCTTCTTTTGCAACATTCAAGAGTAAATAATATATTGATTATAGCATTCATTTGGAAGAATATATTAACTGGCATATTAAAAAAGATGAAAAATAAAATTTAGTAATTCCACAGTTGGCTTCTTCAAAGATCTTCAAAGCGTTTTTCATTCTCATTGATCTTTATTCATTTTTAAGGTTACCTCTGCATGAAAAATCTATTCAACTGCAGTGATAATCAAGTCAGAAATAAAACGATTCACTTAAGCCGATATGAAAGAATTTTGAGTTTTCCCGGTCTGATTTTCGAACGATTGTGCCAGTTTGAAACCAAGTAGAAGGCTCAATAATCAGACCAAGGGTTGGACAAATACATTCATTTTCAAAAGTAAGCAATTGAGAGATTCAGAAGTAAGAAGATGGGTAACTATTCAAGCTCAGGTATTTGCCAAGAGTGAGCTATGGGTAAGAATCTTCATCTCTCTACCTCTTAGCCCCCATTCTCTCCATTTGGACATCCCACAGATGAATGGCAATTGTCCCTGCTAGTGCTACAAAGAACTCTGTCTGGACCTAGTGCCATTTCTCCAATACTGTACAAAGATGCAAAAGGATCTTTAGGGTGTATGCAAGTCTGGCCAAGGAAAAGATGCAACACAGAATATTCTTCAAACCCCCTGCTTTATTCTTACCAGCAGTCTCATTGATTTGTTGCTTATTCCAACACACATGCAATTTTCCCCAACTAGAAAGACACAAAAATCATTTGCCTTAATGGCAGTATATGAAAATAATTACTTTTAACCCACCTATACCCCCTCCAAAAGTTATATTCTTCAAAAATTTTATTGTAATTAACAGTACTGTTTATATCATGAAGAATTTTTACTATAAAAATGTAATTGTTATTTATCTGCAGATTTGTTGTGTTGCAGACAAAAAAAATCATTGACTTAGGGTCTGGAAAACTCTAACTTAAAATCTACTTTTCTAGCTTGCAAGATGTGTTATCTTAAAAAACCCAGAAAAGTGTTATCTCAGGTATTTTATATTTTTATTCTCACAAATTTCCTCACACCTTTAGCTGAAATTAGTGACAATTTCATAAGGCATGGGGTTGTTCTGGGAAATAGATAACAAAGTAAAATAGCTCATACCCCACACCGAGCATAACTTTTTCTAATATTTTTTCTGCAAAATATAGTATATCTGAAAATATCATAGGTTTTTAACAAGTGAACTAATATCGTGTTGGAAGAATTTCAATCAAAGTTCATTAAAAACATTCCAGTTTATTTCTGTCAGCTTTGAAAGATGAGCCCTCTGCTGCTTTTTTGATTATATAAAATCAATGCAGTCTTTAATGTATGTTTAATATCTTCAGTCTCCTCTGCAGTTTACCATTGAGAAAATTGGTAGAAGCCACTCATCAAGGCACACAGATGTGTGGTTCTAGAAGGGCAAGGAGAGTTCAGAGGGCTGACTCTGACACTAATTCATGTATGTATTTTTAATATTATAGCTGGGTGTCATCCTTTATGGGGATTCCCCGTAATTGTCAGGACTAACGTGGGTCTAAATGTGCATTTTGTTTTCAGACAGTCCATTTTCTGTTCTCTGTGCCCTTAATTGGAAACCCTGGTGGCTTAGTGGTTAAGTGCTATGGCTACTAACTAAAAGGTCGGCAGTTTGAATCCAACAAGCGCATCTTGGAAACTCTATGAGGCAGTTCTACTCTGTCCTCTAGGGTCGCTATGAGTGGAGATCGACTCGACTGCAACGGGTTTTGATTTTTGGTGCCCTTAATTGAGATACCTTCTTGACCTTTGTAACACAGATCTTTCGTTTCTCTTTCTGAGCATTTTAAATTAAACTGATGGCTACTGTAAATTTCAGTGTGTGTGTGTGTTCATTGTTGTATTGCTTTGGAATTTTTCAGTGTAGCTTCTACTGACATGATTTGAATAAACCAACTTTACACAGCAATTTGGCTTCAGTTTAGTCACAGTCTAATGATTCAGTCTGACGCACGCCATTTGTTTTTCTGTTCAAAAGGAGTCTTCGGAATTGTGTGATTTGGAGGCCGATGGGCGGGTTACCTCGTGTGTTTTTTCATTCTCCAGTTTTGCTTATTTTCTTCAATTCACTTGAGAACGTTGTTTTTCACCAACAACTACCTAGCAGTGTACTTGCATTTGCATTTCACGCCATTCTAACCCGTGCACAGCCAGGCTAGCATGCCAGGCTATTTAAATTAGTTATTTGCAAAACGGTGTTAATGAAACTCATATCACAGCTTTATTCCCTATGCAGAACCTTGAAAAGAAAATAATCTGTGTTTCAGAGTCACAGACTGCAGATGTAACCACAGCCAGGCATTTGATGTGACAGGAGATAAAACAACAAAACACACCTCCAAATGGAACAATATCAAAGGTTTTGAGTGACATGTTTGCTCAAAATGATATCTGAAATTCCTTTCACAAGGCACCAAGACATTCATTCAAAATTTAAAGGTAAAATTTAAAGCGCATTTTCTTTCTGAGAAGAAACACAGTGACTAAGTCATTTGACAGGTCTGCTGATTTGAAAATGTGGCAAACCAGACAGTACAAAGCCATGAGCCAAGCCACTGGATGGAAACAGCTTAAGCAGGGGGAAGGGAGAAGATTTTAAAGTAAGAGATGTTCAGAGTTTTGGCAGATACCCATGAAAGAATATTCTTCTTATTGAATATGACTCAATTGGCAAAAGCAACCTCAAAAAACTGCCAATGGAAGTAGAGGAAACTGTTTGGCATTAAAATCAAATTTTAAGATATGCATATCTATAACTTACTGATTGCACTCTTAAGGCTATACCCATTGAAAATATCTGTGCATGTTCACTAAAAGACAATTACAAGACTGTACTATTGGAACATTGATCATAATAACCAAAAATTCAAAACAAAAAATGTTCATCCAAATTAGGATGGCATATTCATAATATGGAATACTCTACAATATCAAAAATAATCTACAGATATGCCTAACGAGGTGGGGGGGGGAACTTGGATACATAATGTTGACCAAAGAGAGAATCAGACACAAGATAAATACATTTGTATAAAACTGAAAACGGCAAAAACTATATCATATTATTTAATGTGGACTGCTTGTTGTTTTTGTTAAGTGCCCTCCAGTCAGCTCCGACTCATAGCAACCCTATATACAACAGAACAAAACACTGCCTGGTCCTGCACCATCCCCACAATCACTGCTATGCTTAAGCCCATCATTGCAGCTACTGTGTCAATCCATCTCGTTGAGGGGCTTCCTTTTTTCGATGACCCCCTACTTTACGAAGCATGATGTCCTTCTCCAGAGACTTACCCCTCTGGATAACATATCCAAAGTATGTGAGACGAAGTCTGATCGTCACTGCTTCTAAGGAACATTATGGCTGCACTTCTTCCAAGACAGATTCGTTCCTTCTTTTGGCAGTCCATTGTATATTCAATATTCTTTAGCAACACCATAATTCAAAGGCATCAATTCTTCTTCGGTCTTTCTTATTCATTGCCCAGCTTTCACACGCATTTGAAAAAAAAGAAACCAAACCGTTGCCTTCGAGTCAGACACATAATAACCATATAACACAGAGTAGAAGTGCCCCATAAGATTTCCAAGCAGTGCCTGGTGGATTCGAACTGCCAGCCTTTTGGTTAGCAGCTGTAGCTCCTAACCACTATACCACCAGGTTCTCCACATGCATATGAGGCAGGTGAAAACACCATGGCTTGGGTCAGGTGCACCTTAGTCTTCAAGAAGAAGTCTTTGGATTTTAATACTTTAAAGAGGTCTTTTGCAGCACAGTTGCCCAATGCAATGTATCTTTTGATTTCTTGACTGCTGCTTCCATGGGTGTTGATTGTGGATCCAAGTAACATGAAATCCTTGACAATTTCAATCTTTTCTCCATTTATCTTGAGGTCCAGTTGTGAGGATTTTTGTTTTCTTTATGTTGAGCTGTAATTCATACTGAAGGCTGTAGTCTTTGATCTTCATCAGTAAGTGCTTCAAGTTTTCTTCACTTTCAGCAAGCAAGGCTGTGTCATCAGCATTTGGCAGGTAGTTAATGAGTCTTCCTCCAATCCTGATGCCCTGTTCTTCTTCATATAGTCCAGCTTCTCAGATTATATGTTCAGCATACAGATTGAATAAATATGGTAAAATGATACAACCCTGATGCACATTTTTCCTGACTTTAAACCCTGCAATATCCACTTGTTCTGTTAAAACAACTGCCTATTGATCTATGTACAGGTTCCTCATGGGCACAATTAAATGTTCTGAAATTCTCATTCTTTGTAATGTTATCCATAATTTGTTATGATCCACACAGTCAAATGCCTTTGCATAGTCAAGAAAACACAGGTAAACATCCTTCTGGTACTCTCTGCTTTCAGCCAAGATCTATCTGACATCAGCAATGATATCCCTGGTTCCATGTCCTCTTCTGAATCTGGCTTGAATTTCTGGCAGTTCCCTGTCACTGTATTGCTGCAACCACTTTTGAATTATGTTCAGCAAAATTTTACTTGCATGTGATGTTAATGATATTGTTCGATAATTTCTGCAATTTGTTGGATCACCTTTCTTTGGAATAGGCATAAATACGGATCTCTTCCAGTCAGTTGGCCAGGTAGCTATCTTCCAAATTTCTTGGCATAGACAAGTGAGCACTTCTAGCACTGTATCCATTTGTTGAAACATCTCAATTGGTATTCAGTCAATTCCTGGAGCCTTGTTTATCCTCATTGTTTTCAGTGCAGCTTGGACTTCTTCCTTCAGTACCATCAGTTCCTGATCATATGTTACCTCCTGAATTGGTTAAACGTCCACCAATTTTTTTTTTTTTAAGGAGGCAAAATTGTGAAGAAATGCTGATAAATATTTTCTAGAATTTAATTATACAATATTAGAGAAGTCAGGTTAGTCATAATCTTTGGGTGTAGGAGAAGGGGTAGTTATTGGAAAAAAGAATTACAGGGAATTCTGAGATCCCAGGAATATATTATTTTTCTAGACTGTACATGTGATGGTTACTTTGTAATATATTGTGTGTGTGTAAATGAAACAAATTGGTACACCAATATCTGAACAATTTGGAATGTATGAAAAACCTGAAATTTGGAACTATATACTAATACAATTCCACCATATTGTAGTAATCAATGTGGCCTAATTTGAAATGATCAGAGAGCTATTTCAAAAAAACTTTCATATAAAGTAAATTTTATGTATAAAGGCAGCATAGCTCTGTGACCCTACATAATTCTTAAATTGAAATAGAGCCGTATATAATCTGTTTTTGTCACTGACAGGTGCTGAACCTTCCCGTAGTTCCCTGTCTGACATGACAGTTAACATTTATAAATGTTCTTAATGCGTTTATTCTTATCCTTTGGAAAAAGAACTTGGTATGGCTCAAAATAGAAAAAAAAAAAAAACTGATAAACTCAGATTCATTTTAGTGTCATTTCTTAGATTACCTGGAGTAGGGGGTAGGAGGGCAGAGAGCATCACACTGATAGACTTATTCCCCTTTGACCGCCCACTATTTATTATTCACATCCATATTTTTGTCTGTTGGCTTTGCTTCTTCAGGAGCATCTAATCTCTAAATATTGACTTTTCCTAATCTTATTATTTCTGCTAATATTTACTCTGCATGTCATTTTTTTGATTTCCCAGCATTATTCATTGATGTTTGACCCTGAGGAATCATTACATTTCCAGACTAAATAAATGGAGTTAGGGAACGAAGATGGTCAGGACTAGGTCATGACTGAACAAAAGGGCAAGCATCCACTTAGAGGGCATATCTAAACAGGGAAGAATGTAAGCAGAGATCAGCATCTAAGGACAGTACTGACTACAGTGACTCAAGACCTGTTTTGTTGTATCGTGTTGTGTTTTGTGTTTTAATAAGTACCTGATTAAAACTTAAGATGTATCAAAAAATAAAATATCTTACCTTGTAACAAAACCAGAAATTGAACTGTTGGTTTCTCTTAAGAATTTGGTGAATAGGAAATGCTATGATCTTTGGATTCAAACAGAACTAGGGCCAAATTCAAACTTCACCATATAATAGTAGGATTATCTTAATGTCCATAAATTCTAGTTTCTTCATCTGTAAAACAGAGATAGTAATCCTTGAAAGCTTATCCTGTTAATCAAATAACATTTTTGGATATAAAGTGGCCTGCACTTATTTGATGTTAATTAAAGCTAATTGTCATTATTAGCACCACTGCCTAATTCCTTGGACACTCCTATCCCCTGTATCTGTTCTTAAATCATCCTCACCCTTACCACAAGGTAAGTTACAGAAGTTTTCGTTTTCTTTATGTTGGGTGTAGAAGAGACACTGGCTTCCTAAGGCTCTGATATTGCATCATAAATTAGTAAAATGGAGGGAGGAGTGGAGAAAGAGGCTCTTCTTCTTAATGGTAGTGAATTTCCCCCATAACTTTTGAAACTGGCTCTTTTTAAGACTACCAGGATTGCAAAACCAACCAATCTCCTTGATGGGCCATAGGCACCTTATTTGGATATCCAGCCAATTCCGGCAAGAATTTTATACTCCTATTTTTTTTTTTTTTATTTGCATAGTCCCACGTAAACATTTTGGGGGAGTTACAAGACTATGGCCAGAAAGGCCAAACACAAAGAGGAACTTACTGCCCTACAGAAGGGAAGGTGAATTTCGAACAAGACTATGGCCGGAAAGGCCAAACACAAAGAGGAACTTACTGCCCTACAGAAGGGAAGGTGAATTTCGAAGAAGATAGGACGATAAAAATAAATATACACAAACATACGTAATAAACAAAAAATAAATAAATAAAAACTTATAGGTATATCTTCTGCTAAAGTATGCTTCTGTTGAAAGATGGTTTTACTCTGTATTTGATGGCTACAAATCCTCTAACTGATACTCTTATTCCCATATGAATTCAGAAAATGAATACTCTATTTTTTTTTTTTTGATTAGTTATTCTACTTCTTTATATATGGGTAGGGAAAAATTTTGATAACATGCAATTGTAAACACTTTTAAAAACTCAAATAAAATCCATACAAAATGATGTTAAAATAATACAAAATGACTTGTAATGAAAACCAATAGTTCCTCACCATACCCTTCCAGTCTTAGTCTTACACTCTTTTATTATTTTAAATATCTCTACTCATCTATCATTCTTGGGAAGCGTCATTGTGTTCTTCAACCTGGGGTGATTCTGCCCCCCCACTCCCCGCAAGCACGTTTGGCAGCTTCTGGAGATATTTTTAATTGTCACAATCAGGGAAATGTATTAAACATCCTATAATATACAGGGCAACCTCCTACAAAAAAAGAATTATCCATTCCAAAATCTCAGTAGTGGCAAGGTTGAGAAACTCTGGTCTAATTTAAATACAGGTTTTTATAGAAATTGGCAATTTATAGCAACAAAATAAATTCTCAACAAGTTTATTTCAATTTTTGTCTTTTTTTACTTATAACACAATGCTGTAAACATATGGACAACTTTGTTAAAAAGTTTCCTTTTTCAAAATCATGGTGGGAACCCAGACTCTGCAAAAGGGACACAATATAAAAAACTCTGGAGATATAGCTGACTTCAAATCATATGAGTAAATTCTCTAACCTTTCTCCCTTTAAGGGGTCCTATTATTTGACAATGGTAAATACTCCAGAGACTGTGAAAATGAAGGTCTGAGGAAAGATTTTGTGCCATTTCATTAATGTTGGATCTGAAGAAAGCTAATCACCTGTAACCACACTTTTTTCTTTTCTTTTCTTTTCTTTTTAATTGTGCTTTAACTGAAAGTTTATAATTTAAGTCAATTTCTCATACAAAAACTTATACACACATTGTTATGTGACCCTAGTTGTTCTCCCTATAATGTGGCAGTACACTCCTCCTCTCCACCCTGTATTTCCTATGTCCATTCAACCAGTTCCTGTCTCCCTCTGTCTTCTCATCTTCCCTCCAGAAAGGAGCTTCCCATTTAGTCTCATGTGTCTACTTGAGCTAAGAAGCACACTCTTCACCAGTTTCATTTTATGTCTTATAGTCCAGTCTAATCTTTGCCTGAAGAGTTGGCTTTGGGAGTGGTTTTAGTTTTGGGCTAACAGAGAGTCCGGGGGCCATGTCCTCTGGGGCCCCTCCAGTCTAAGTCAGACCATTAAGTCTGGTCTTTTTACCAGAATTTGAGTTCTACATCCCAATTTTCTCCGCTCCATCAGGTACTGTCTATTGTATCCCCTGTCAGGGCAGTCATTGGTGGTAGCCAGGCACCATTTAATTCTTCTGATCTCAGGCCAATGGAATCTCTGGTTTATGTGGACCTTTCTGTCTCTTGGGCTCATATTTTCATTGTGTCTTTGGTGTTCTTCATTCTCCTTTGCTCCAGGTGAGTTGGGCCCAATCGATGCAACTGAGATGGCCACTTGCTAGGTTTTAAGACCCCAAACACTGCTCTCCAAAGTGGGATGCAGAACAAACGGTAACCACACTTTTGCTGGTTTACAAAAGGTGAAAATAGCTAGATATATAACTTATTTCCCTCCCTCTTCTGATGCCGTATTTGGTGCAGTCCAGTGACGTCAACTTATCGTGACCTTGTGTGCCAGAGTAAAACTGTGACATAGAGTTTCCTAGGCCATAATCTTTACAAAAGCAGATCACCAGGTCTTTCTCCCCGGGAGCCATTGAGTGGGTTTGAACTAGCAACATTTCTGTTAGCAGCTACGTGCTTAACGGTTGCATTACCAGTGCTCCTATTGTTGCAATGCCTTCCAGGGGATTCTGAATCATTGCAACCCTATAGTACAGAGTAGAAGTGCTTCACAGAGTTTCCTAGGGTGTAATCTTTATGGAAGCAGATCGGCAGGTCTCTTCTCCCGCCAGGTCTTTAGCCTTTCAGTTAGCAGCCAAGTGCTTAACAATTGTGCCACCAGGACTCCTTGGGCTCCTCATAGGAGAACCTAAATCTTCCAAAATATATCAACTCAACCATTATCCTTTTCATTTATTCTATAGTGAATTTTCCATGTCCCTCAATTGGCTTTTCAGCTTACCACTTAACACAGAGCTAATATCTGCTGGCATTTTCTCATGCTAGCTAGGAAGTTACCTTCCTATAGAATTAAGTCCTGCTTTAACAAGAACTAATTCTATCCGACTCGATGGCACTGGATGGGTTTAACAAGAACAGCAGCTAAATTCTCCAAGTTGTTCTTCTGGCAGAGCTACTGGGCTGTTCTCAGCAGTTCTGCAAATCTGCATTCCACATTGCTCAGTTAGGAGGGGGGGAAAAAAAGAAAACCAAATTCCACATTGTTTAGCAGAGAACTGACAAAAATAGAATATCTTAATCCTGTCAAAAATGAATTGAAATTGAAATTAAGATGCCCTGGAAACACTGTGCTATAAGCTCAGTGCCTACCCTAAGTTATTTTGAGGAATCTGTATTTTAAGACCACCATTCGTCTGCTAGTTTGTCATACAGTAGTGGCTCACATGTTGCTGTGATGCTGGAAACTATGCCACCTATAATTCAAATACCAACAGGGTCACCCATGGTGACAGGTTTCAGCTGAGCTTCCAAACTAAGACAGAATAAGAAAAAGGACCTAGAGGTCTACTTCTGGAAAAAACAAAAAAGAGGACAATGAAAACTTTATGAATACCACCAGAACATTGCCTGATATACTGCTGGAAGGTGAGCCCCTCAGGTGGAAAGGCACTCAAAATATAGCTGGAGAAGAGCTTCCTCCTCAAAGTAGAGTTAACCTTAACGACGTGAATGAAGTCAAGCTTTCAGGACCTTCATTTGCTGATGTAGCATGATGCAAAATGAGAAGAAACATCTGCAAACATCCATTCATAATTGGAACATGAGTTGTGAGAAGAATATGAATCTAGGAAAATTGAAAATCATCAAAAACAAAATAGATCTCATAAACATTGACATCCCAGTCATCCGTGAGCTAAAATAGACTGGTATTGGCCATTTTAAATTAGACAATCATATGGTCTACTATGTCAAGAATGACAAATTAAAGAAGAATGGCATTGCATTCATCATGTAAAAGAATATTTTAAGATCTATCCTGAAGTACAATGCTGTCAGTGTATAGGATAATATCCATACACTTACAAAGAAGACCAGTTAATATTACCATCATTCAAATTTACACACCAGCCCACTAATAACAAAGGTGAAGAAATGGAAGATTCTTACCAACTTCTACAGTCTGAAATTGATCAAACATGCAATCAAGATGCATTGATAATTGCTGATAATGGGAATGCAAAAGTTGGAAACAAAGAAGAATCGGTATTTAGAAAATATCATCTTGGTGATGGAAAGAATGTCAGAGATGGAATTTTGCAAGACCAACAATTTATTCATTGAAAATACCTTTTTTCAACAACATAAACGTTGGCTACGCACATGGACCTCACCAGAAGGAATATACAGGAATCAAATTGACTACACCTATGGAAAGAGTTGATGGAAAAGCTCAATATCATCAGTCAGAACAAGGGCAGGGGCCTACTGTGAAACACACAGTCAATTGCTTACATGCAAGTTGAAGTTGAAGAAAATTGAAACAAGTCCACAAGAGACAAAATATGACCTTGAGAATATCCCACCTGAATTTGGAGACCATCACAGATTTGGTGCATTGACCACTAGTGACTAAAGACCAGACAACTTGTGGGATGACATCAAGGACACCATACATGAAGAAAGTAAAAGGTCATTAAAAAGATAGGAAATAGAGAAAAGACCAAAATGGTTGTCAGAAGAGACTCTGAAACTTTCTCTTGAACATCGAGTAGCTAAAGCAAAAAGAAGAAATGATGAAGTAAAAGAGCTAGCTGAACAGAAGATTTCAAAGGTCAGCTCGAGAAGACAAAGTAAAATATTATAAAGAAATGTGCAAAGACCTGGAGTTAGAAAACCAAAAGAGAAGACTACAGTCAGCATTTCTCAAGAAGAAAGAGCTGAGGGGAAAAAAAAAAAAAATCAAGCCTGCAGTCACAATTACAAAGGATTCTATGCAAAAATATTGAAGGATGCAGGAAACATCAAAAGAAGATGGAAGAAATACACAGCCACTGTACCAAAAAGAATTGGTCAATGTTCAGCCATTTCAGGAGGCAGCATAAGATCAAGAAAGAATAGTATTGAAGGAATAAGTCCAAGCTGCACTAAAGGCACTGGCAATAAACAAGGCTTCAGGAATTGACGGAATACCAATTGAGACGTTTCAACAAATGGATGCAACACTAGAGGTGCTCAGTCATCTATGCCAAGAAATTTGGAAGATAGCTACTTGGCCAACTGACTGGAAGTGATCAATATTTGTGCCCATTTCAAAGAAAGGTGATCCAAAAGAAAACAGAAATTATTGAGCAATATCATTAATATCACACGCAAGTAAAACTTTGCTGAAGGTAATTCAAAAGCAGCTGCAGCCATATATGGACGAGGAACTGCCAGAAATTCAAGACTGACACAGAAGAGGACATGGAATGAGGGGCATCATTGCTTATGTCAGATGGGTCTTGGCTGAAAGCAGAGAACACTAGAAAGATGTTTACCTGTGTTTTATTGACTATGCAAAGGCAGATCATAACAAATTATGGATAACATTGTAAAGAATGGGAATTCCAGAACACTTAATTGTACTCATGAGGAACCTAGTCATAGACCAAGATGCAGTCTCTCGAACAGGACAAGGGGATACTGCGTGGTTTAAAGTCAGGCAAGGTGTGCGTCAGGGTTGTATCCTTTCACCATGATTATCCAGTCTGTACGCTAAGCAAGTAATCTGAGAAACTGAACTATACGAAGAAGAACGGGGTGTCAGGATTGGAGGAAGACTCATTAACAACCTGTGATATGCAGGTGACACAACCTTGCTTGCTGAAAGCAAAGAGGACTTGAAGCATTTACTGATGAAGATAAAAGACTACAACCTTCAGGTGGTTTATACCTCAACATAATGAAAACAAAAATCCTCACATGGATATATCAATAAACAACATTATGATAAATGGAGAAAAGATTGAAGTTGTCAAGAATTTCATTTGACTTGGATTCACAATCAACACCCATGGAGGGAGCAGTCAAGAAATCAAGACTTATCAAGTCGGGCAAATCTGCTGCAAAAGAGCTCTTTAAAGTGCTAAAAAGCAAAGATGTCACTTTGATGACTAATGTGTGCCTGACCCAAGCCATGGTATTTTCAGTCACCTCAAATGCATGCAAAACCTGGACAATGAATATGGAAGACAAAAGAAGAATTGGGGCTTTTGAATTATGGTGTTGGGAAAGAATATTGAATATACCACAGACTGCCAGAAGAACAAACAAGTCTGTTTTGGAAGAATTGCAGCCAGAGCGCTACTTGGAATCCAGGATGGGGAGACATTGTTTCATGTACTTCGGACAAGTTATTAGGAGGGGCCATTCCTTGGAGAAGGACATCATGCTTGTTAAAGTAGAGGATCAGCAAAAAAGAAGAAGACCCTGAACGAGATAGATTGACTTAGTGGCTGCAACAATGGGCTCAAGCATGAAAATATTTGTAAGGATGCCGCAGGACCAGGCAGTGTTTCGTTCTGTTGTATACAGGGCCACTATGAGTTGGAACCGCCTTGATGGCACCTACAATGTCAATATTTTAAAAGGATAAACAATTTTTTCTGCTTCGATTCATATTAAATCTTTAGTTAAATGTAACCGATAGTTTCTTTTTTTAAAATAGGCTTTAGAAAATGCAAAATAATGACATTATTTCATTCTGTTGTGCTTCTTACTTTGAAAATTCTAATATAATTAACTTTCATCAGAATTGTTTTCTTCATATACTATGTGAATAATTTAAGCAGGTATAGAAGAGAAAAACAATTTTCTGTAAGGAAAGGGAATTTTAAGCCACACAAACTACAGGGACAAAGGCTCAAAGCATTGCATAGTATGTTGTTTTAACTCCACCATTGAAGAGTAGGTTTATTTCCAGGATATTTTCACAACACCTAATTCATGCATCTAAATGCATTTTTAGTGGCCCTATGGAGAAAGGATTCTCCTCCTCTTTTGTCTCTTGCCTTATGCAATTTGAAATCCGTAACCACTGCACTTGTCATGCAGTAAAATGCACTTGTATTTATCAAGTTTTGAAGCAATAGAAGAAAGATTTTATTTCATTTCAGAAACATTCTCCTTTTACTACTTACACTCAAAGCACTCTTTAGCGAAATTTTAGAACTGTATCTTGAATGGCTAGTGAAATGTATATACCAAACTAACGACCAAATGATTTCTGTTAAAGGAAAGGAAGAATTGCAAACCAGATAAAGATCTTACTTGAAACTCTACCATAATGGGAATTTTCAACTCTGAGGCCATTCTTAATGTTGTTTAACAAAAAAGTGTCTGTTATGAATTGAATTGTGTCCCCCAAAAATGTGCTTTATAAATTCTAACCTCTATACCTGTGGTTAGAATCTCATTTGGGAATGGGTTTTCCTTGTTATGTTAATGAGGCAACACTTTGTAGGGTGTGTCTTGAGTAAGTCTCTTATAAAATATAAAATGAGCAGAGTAAGAAGCAGGGATTGGGGAAGATAGATGCCATGCTACATGAAGATCACCAAGGATCCAAGGAATAAAAGATGAAAAGAGACAAGGACCTTTCTCCAGAGCCAACAGAGAAAGAAAGCCTTCCCCTAGAGCCAGCACCCCAAATTCTGACTTCTAGTCTCCTGAACTGTTAGTTTAAAGTCACTCACTTGTGCTATGTCTGTTATAAACCCACAGCTGTCAAGTCAATTCTGACTCTTAGCATCCCTACAGGGCAGAGTAGAACTGTCCCATAGAGTTTTCAAGGCTGAGATCTTTACCAAAGCCGACTGCCACATCTTCTTTCTGTGGAGTGGCTGGTGGGTTGGAACTGCTGGTCTTTCGGTTAGCAGCCAAGCACTTTAACCATTGTGCCACCAGGGCTCCTGTGTCTGTTATAAACCCAAAACCCACTGCCGTCAAGTCGATTCCGACTTAGCAGCACTAAATAACTAAGACAGTGTTCAATAGAAATTTCTAATTTCATTGATGGGATATATCCTCCTTCACAAAATGTTTTAGGAATATAAAATTTCCATCTATATAGCTGTCCTATGATATCTATTGGCTCAATTGCCCTTGACTGTTAAGTTTTGTTTTTTTTTTTTACCAGCATTATGGAGGTATAGTTTAGAAATACTAGAAACGGCACATATTTAAACTGTACAATTTGATGTTTTGACATATGTATTTAAATTTGAAACTATCACAGCAATCAAAGAACGTTTCTATTAATCCAAAAAGTTCCCCTGTGTCCTTTGTAATCTCTCCTTCCAGCCTTCCCTGTGCTGTTTGTAATAAATCACAATCAGGGAAACCTGGCAGGTGGGAGCAACATCAAAAGCCCACTGCACTAATGGACTATGTGCTGAGTACAGAGTAAAGTGGTTGAGTGGCCCACCACAGCAGATATGGACAAAAGAAAACAAATTCTTCTTGTGTGCATCTAAAAGAGCCTATAAATTCATAGGGAAAAAAGTAGAGAAAAAAGAAAGGTTTAGATTCTAGTTATGTGAAAAATTCAAAATGAATGAGATAATAATTTTAAACGAAAATACACAGAATAGACATGTTACGTGGACTATTAGTCATTCACATCTCACTCTGACTTCATTTAAATCTTGTCTTCCATCCTTATATTTTATTCTTTCCTTCTGCCTCCCCCAACCAGGAAAGATAAATGAAGCAGAGGACATGGGCATTCGCGGGGGGACGTGGGGCAATGAGTGAGGAAGGCATTGCTGCCTCGGCATTTCAGCAATAAGAGAGCAGCATATTACATGAGGCTCCTGGGGGACAAGGAGGATGGCAGCAGGAAGTTAGTACAAGGCGAAAGACCTGGTATGGCGGAAGGAAAACCAAACCAAAAGGAAACTGGGTATACATATCTCCAAAATGAATCCTTAATTAATATTTTTCTCCAGAAAGGAAAGTCTTCTCTAATTCTTAACTATCTGTTTTTATGACTCCACATAAAAAAAAAAAAAGAATTGTACAATTCCTTAAACTAATTTAAGGGCAGCTTATATTTGAAAATGCAGTCTCATTTTGACATCTGAAACTAAGCCAAAGAACTGTGCCTCCTCAGAAGGATAAATGTAAAAGCATTGCCACATGCACAGAATATTATATCTCCATTTATGAATTTTAATAAGTATACTCATATTTGAAAATATAAGCTGCTCATCTGGAGAAATATTTTAGGGATAGCCAAACAAGACATTTCTATGCATACCAAGTTTTGTGAAAAACAAAATTATTACTACCTAAAGTCAGGTCAATGACAGCTCTGTTTTACTGTAAATGTTTTTAAAAAAGAAAAAGCAGACTGAAGGTGAAAAGCTAGGAATTGTGGGGATAGTCACATCTGTCCTGAGCAGATGGAATGCAAGAAGACTGAAAAAGGAAAAACTATCCAAAGACATTTAGGCTGCAGTAAAAAAGCAGGTATAGTATGAAGCAGAATCAGAGAGAGCAAAGTTGGCAGCAAAAGGGAAAATATGCTGGGAATAATCAAACTTCTACGGGAACAGAACCTGCTCTAGGAAAACGTAAGAAAGGAGGTGAAATTCTTCTTATTTTATTGGTCATCACTACCAAGTCATGCCCCTTAACATGACATCTTTTGTAAAGAAACTATACAATTGGTTAAAACATATACATAAATATGCATATGCGTGTACGTGTGAATACATATCTATATATCTATGCAGGAGAAAGATGTGGCTGTCTGCTTCTGTAGAGATTTGCAGCCTTGGAAACCCTATGGGGTTGCTATGAGTCTGAATCAACTTGACTACAATGGATTTTTTTTTTTTTTGGTATATATATATACACACACACACACACACGCACCAAATAGTGTTTACATATATATGTGTGTGTGTATATATATATATATATATATATACAAAGTAGACCATCATTGAAGAAGAGGAAGACCCTCAATGAGATGGATTGACACAGTGTCTGCAACAATGGACTCAAACATAGCAACGATTGTGAGGATGGCACAGGACCAGGCAGTGTTTCCTTCTGTTTTACATAGGCATGCTATGAGCCAGAATCAATTTGAAGGCACCTAACAACAACAGCAGCAATATATATGTATTATATATGTGTGTATATATATATATATATATATATATATACACAAGTACACACATACATACACTTTCTTTTAGAACTTAATTTACAGCCTACAGCCCCATAGAACCATATTTTTTATGCTTAAATATATCACTTCAATATTTTGTAGTTCCCCAAGTTATATAAAGAATCTCTTCATCATACACTATTTTACGTGGATAAATGCTTTTCTTCTTTCCAACTCTCCACTTCAGTAGTGTTCATATAAGTATACCCCACAAATCTATTTCAGTTGTAAAAATTCCTTGAGAGGATTGAAGAACTGGAGGAACAAAACAAAACAAAAGAGTGTTTGTGAGAACTTTTGCTTTTTATGACTCACTCACCTGTTTAGACCTGTAGTAGAATTTTCTTTTTTTGCGACAGAGATTCTTAAAATGGCTTATAATGGACCCAAGAATGAATTTGGTGTCATTGATGACACCTGTGAGCCTGAATGTCAGATTCTCTTAGTAAGTACTCATGCAAAATTCTGGGGGAAATATCCCTGGCTTCTATCAGATTCTTAAATGTCTGTGAACAAAAAGAAATTAAAATATCTACCCTGCAGGGCATGACCTGCATACCTATGCCACAGAGGCCCGGTCCCAGTTAAGCCCATTTTTCTGATGAAGTAACAGGCGATGTAGAAATAAGATCATGCCATTTTTTATTCCAGCCCAAGGCAGCTCATGGACAAGTGGCCTCATAAGGCACTTCGTCTTCCAAAAGGCACTTCACCTTCCAAAGCTTCCTTTTCTTCATTTGAAAAATAAGTGCTTTGAACTTAAAACATTTCTAATAGTTCATCTTGTTCTAAGGACTCTCCCCTCTGGCCTTTTTTTCTCTTACTGAATTATGGACAATTAACTCATTCAAACAGATCTTAATCTGCTTATAAAGCATAAGATCTAAAAGTCAAATGAAGCAGGGAGAAAATTTTAATAAAAGTGTTGCTGATTGGTATATTGAATTGTTTATTATTTTTTAATTCCAGATATCTAAGTTTTTATGGATAATGCTAAAGTGTTGCAAGCCTGTGGGGGCTCAGTAAATTACCAGCATCTCAAATCTCATTTGAGAAAGGTTTCTTATGCCCAGAGAGTGCTTGTTTGATGGCACTAATCCTCTACGCTTAGTGTGCATAATTTAATTAGAAATTTAATATGAGCTTATGATTTCCATTTCAAGATTTAAAATTAGGCATACTGTGCAACTCGCTATTCTGGCACCAAATCCCCAGAAATGATTTTAGAAGTGAACGAATACATTCAGAGCTGGGCTTGAAAACAAAGAGGATATGGTTCCATAACTAAAACCTTTGAGGAATACTTGAAAGAAGGACATTATAGAGTTTTAATTAAAGATTATTTATCATTTTAAGTTTTAGTTCCTAGTCAATGCTATAAAACAAAGTTAAATAAAAAAGGTAAAAAATTAGAAAAAGAAAATCAAATCCATGATTTTTTTTTTTAAAGAGCACAACTGTCTACATAGATAATCCAGAACATTTACTTAATAAATTCCTATACTAAATAATTGAGTTTGACATCATAGTGTCGGTATAGGGTTACCACGAGTCAGAATTGACTTGGCAGTGAGTTTGGTTTTTGATTTTTTAATCACAGTTGAGTATCAGAGAAAAACACAAAACTTAATAAAGTTTCAATTAGAAAATATAGCAACAAAATACCTATAAATTAATTTAATAAGAAAAGTCCAAGGCTATTTTGGAGGCAAAAAAAAAAAAACATACATTTTAGTGAACTTGGGAAGGAAATCCTTACGATTAAGACACAGAAGTCAAAATCCATGAAAGAAAATATTAAGTTAGAATACATCAAAATTAAAAAAAAATTGTATGACAAAAAAGCATGAAAAACAAAGTTAAAAAACAGAAGATGAACCTGAAATAATACATAGGAAGGGGATCAAAAAAAAAAAAAATCTATACACATTTCAACTCACGAAAAATCAAGAAAATATGCCCATGTTCACTGCAGCATTGTTCACAGTAGCAAAAAGATGGAAGCAACCAAGGTGCCCATCAACGGATGAAAGGATAAATAAATTACGGTATATTCACACAATGGAATACTACACATCCATAAAGAACAGTGACGAATCTCTGAAATATTTCATAATATAGAGGAATCTTGAAGGCATTAGGCTGAGTGAAATTAGTCAGTTGCAAAAGGACAAATATTGTATAAGACCATTATTATAAGAACTTGAGAAATAGTTTAAACAAAGAAGAAAATATTCTTTGATGGTTATGAGAAGGGGGAGGGAGGGAGGGAAGAAGAGGGGTATTCACTAATCAGATAGTACATAAGAACTATTTTAGGTGAAGCAAAAGACAACACACAGGACAGGAGAGGTCAGCACAACTGCACTAAACCAAAAGCAATTTCCTGAATAAACTGAACGCTTCGAAGGCCAGTGTAGCAGAGGCAGGGGTTTGGGGACCACGGTTTCAGGGGACATCTAAGTCAAATTGGCTTAATAAAATCTATTAAGAAAACATTCTGCAACCCACTTTGGAGAGTGGCTTCTGGGGTCTTAAACACTAGCAAGCGGCCATCTAAGTTGCGTCAATTGATCTCAACCTACCTGGAGCAAAGCAGAATGAAGAACACCAAGGACACAAGGTAATTATGAGCCCAAGAGACAGAAAGGGCCACATAAACCAGAGACTACATCAGTCTGAGACCAGAAGAACTAGATGGTGCCCAGCTACAACCGATGACTGCCCTGACAGGGAACACAAGAGAGAACCCCTGAGGGAGCAGGAGAACAGTGGGATGCAGACCCCAAATTCTTGTAAAAAGACCAGATTTAATGGTCTGACTGAGACTAGAAGCACCCTGGTGGTCACGGTCCCCAGATCTTCTGTTAGCCCAAGGCAGGAACCATTCCCAAAGCCAACTCTTCAGACAGGGATTGGACTGGACAATGGGATAGAAAATCATACTGGTGAAGAATGAGCTTCTTGGATCAAGCAGACACATAAAACTATGTTGGCATCTCCTGTCTGGAGTGGAGATAAAAAGGCAGAGTGGGTCAGAAGCTGGCCGAATGGACACGAAAAGAGAGAGTGTATGGAAGGAACATGCTGTCTCATTAAAAAATTAGGGGGGAGCAATTAGGAGTGTATAGCAAAGTGTCTATAAATTTTTGTAAAGAGACCAACTTGATTTGTAAACTTTCATTTAAAGCACAATTAAAAAAAAATCAAGAAAATATAAATCTTTGAATACAAATTTTTATCATATTTATTTAAAAAAGGAAGTGGTAAAATAGAGTGTAGATAAGGGTGTGGTAACAAAATCCAGTAATAGAAAATATTAAATATTTCAAATTAAATGAAAATTAAATAATTTATTTTAATTTTTAGAATTAAATAAATGAATTATTTAAAATACAATTAAATTTAGTTAAATACCAAAGCTAAACTGATTAAATTAAAATTTAAATAAATTTATTTTAAAACTTTAAATTTAAATATGAATAGGCTTAAAATACACAATTTAAATTTAAAATATGCTTATTATTTTATAATAAATCTTATAATAATAAAAAGCAGAAGGAGTGTGTTTTACAGTAGGGAATAGAGTGGTGTGGTGAATACCACGTCTTTTTCTAGTTTGACACTGAGAATGTTGGGTGAAAATACCTTCATTTAATTTTTTGCTGCAGTTGTTATAATACTAATTATTATTAATGCTTACTATTTCTTTGCAGTTGGTAACAGTGTCTTTTACTGTCAAAAGGCCCATGCTTTATGTATATGTGATTTAATTAAAATTGGGGAATAATATAGTAATGCCCCAGATCAGTCCATCAACATTTTGGGAAACATGATTGAACTAAAATGAGAGTGAGAGAGATTTTTACAAACCGTAATTTGTGTTAATAATCCAAACAAAATTTTAAAAATAAAAATTGCAGTATAACAAATATCATAACTGTGAAAAAATTAGGAAAAACTCTTTTAGATAACTTTTAGTTGAAATGGAATATCAAATGTAAATTAAATAGTCATAAAAACGTTTTCCACATCTCTGATTTACACTTCATGCAGTGCTTAAAGCCCTCACCTGCTAACCGGAAGGTCTGGGGGTTTGAAGGCACCAGTTGCTCTACTCTTGGCATTCTGCTTCCATAAAGATTTACAACCTTAGAAACCCTATGGGGCAGTTCTACTCTGTCCTATAGGGTCGTTATGAGTTGGACTGGATGGCAGTGTTTTTTTATTTTTTTCTCCTCTAAATTATTACCTCTTAACTTGAGCCACTGGACCAAAGATGAGCCTGGTTATTATGTAAGTGAGGATTTCTGAATGGCAGGCTGTTCTTAGAGATTTCCCAAATTTATGTACTGCCTGACAAGTTTAACAAAATCTTGCCAGATACTCATCACCTTATCACTCAGTTTTTTCACCGCAATCAGTTGTTTCCACTTCCTATTTACTCATTATTTCCTGCTTTTCAGTCACCTATCCCCTTTGTAAGTTCCATCTGTGCATACCTCTCTACTGGTCTACTGACTCTTGCCTTTTCTCTTCTCTTCTTTTGTCCTCATTATGTGTGTAATTTCTTAATCCTGGCCCAAGCTCTGCTCTTGATATCATTATTTCAAACTTGCTTTCCATTTTGTGATCTCAATTTGAAATCAACTGACAACTGCATGAAAGAAGATCCAAAATAAACAACTTTTAGTATTGAAATTTTACTGTAGTAGTGCCTTTCTTACAAGTGCAAAGTATGACTCCATTTTGTTCCTTCTTTAGATTTTACACAATAATCACAAATGGCATCCTTGTAAGAAGGTACTTTAAGGATCAAAAAAAATTTTTTTTTCTCAAAAGCATTAAGTTCTATGCAAGTATATGCCATCTATTCCTTTGCATTAACTAATAAGAACTTTATTCTTAAAAAATGATAAGGGTATAACAAAAAATCCATAGCCGTTGAGTTGATTCCGACTCATACAGACCCTATAGGACAGAGTAGAACTGCCTCATAGGGTTTCCAAGCCTGTAAATCTTTACAGAAGCAGACTGCCACAACTTTCTCCCGAGGAGTGGCAGGTGGGTTCCTACCACCGACTCTCCTGTTTGCAGCCTTTAGCTTAACCACTGCACCACCAAGGCTATTTTTCGAGACAGTACACATGTGTCAAAAGTCACACAATTATAAAAAAGGATGATTTTTCTGTAGACACACTAATTTTTAATTCTCAAAAATTGAAAAAAAAAATGACTAAGAAGGTGGTAGTGCGTCCATTCACTCATTTATTCAGCAAACACTGACTGAGTGCTTTCTATGTGCCAGATATCATCCCAGGTGTTGGTGACACAGCAGTGAAGAAAGCAGATGAAGGTCACCACTCCCAGAAATTTATATTCTAGTGGATTAATAGATCACATGATACTAACCAATTAAATCCATCAGGCCTTCACTAAAAGTCTACCTTGTGAGACATGTCTGAGGAGGCCAGAAAAAAAAAAGAAAGAAAAGTGGAGCCCTATTGGTCATGGAAATTCAGGTTATTCATGAGGCCAGCTCTATGCACAGAAAATATCACTACTTCTTAAATGAACATTTAGGGAGGAAGTGCCACTAGCAAAACTGGGGGTAGCGCAGTGGTTAAGAGCTTGACAGCCAACCAAAAGGTCAGCAGCTGCTCCTTGGAAACCCTATGGGGCAGTCCTACTCTGTCCTGAAAGGTCACCATGAGTCATGGGTTTGGTTTGCTTTTGTTATTCTATAAGTTAATTTTTAAAGAGTACTATTTTATCCAAATATGAATATTAATTACAATGACAATATATCAATTTATTTTCAAAGACCGTCACTTTAGTGTGAGGATAAATAGCCACTGTTTAAAATTCTATTGTCTAAAGATCAAACTTATAATAGCGGTTGTTTTACAAAGAAAAATATCCGCTGTGAAGGTAGAGATTATTTGTCATATGAACAAAAAAAAAAAAAAAAAAGAACCATATATTACCAAGGCTTGGTATTCATAACGTAAAATGAAATCTGTAAGGGAAAATAAAATCAGAAATGTGAAATACAAATATGATGAAAAGGACATTATCTTTCTAGGAGGAATTGAGTCCCTCTGCTTCTTATACTGTTTCTAAGCAATTTATTTTTTTCACTCACGGACACACACTTTGTATCTCTGAAAAGCTCTTGCCTCTCGAAATGTCGCAGTAATTTTCTGCCGTAGCCAGCTGACAGGGAAAGACTTTTTTTGTTAAAAGAACATCACTGATTTGTCTCATTGCTGAAGCAGATTTACACTCATCATCTTTTTCTCTCACATTTCTGATATGCAAGTGTTCGATTTTTTTAAACTTCATTAAAAATTCTTCCCACATTGCATTTTTAAGGTCTATCCAAGGAGATCACAGGAAGTCACAAAAAGCCGTAAGACTTTGGGTGGAAAAAATGGGCATTTCTAATACACAGAACAAACTATTTACATGTTGAATATTTACCATAATCTGGGGGACATAATAATAATCACTGTGTATCTTTAAGACATAATAAACTTCTGTTTCGATTTTTATCTTTAAGACATAATAAACTTCTGTTTCGATTTAGCCATTTTGACAGTTTTTACTGAAGGAATGTCATTTGGTCATAGGTAATGATATGATAGTTATTGACAAGGGTGTAATTCAGTGAAGCAGGAGTGGGGGAGCAGGAAGAGTGGAGCCAGAAGAAGAAAGTCTCATAAAAGAGTGCCATCCAGGTTGTTGCTGTAGCAACTCCATGAATACCTCTGAGAGGTTTACAAAATGCATCCAAGATGTGACTATGCAGCGGACAGTCATATTGGGTATCATCTCCCGTTGGTTGAGAATTACCCCTGAGAGTGATGACTGTCCCACCCTTCTGAACTGCTTGTAGGCCTGAGTTAGGAGTGAGCAGGCACCTTTGGGTTCAGAGAAAGCCCTGAAGCAGGAGAGCAAAGCCAAGTAAAGTGAGTGATTTCTATGGGATTCTGACAGTGGGCAGAGAATGGAACTCTTGACAACCAAACAAACCAAAACAAAATTCATGGCAGTTGAGTTGGTTTCAACTCATAGTCAACGCTTTAAGACAGAGCAGAACTTCCCCATAGAGTTTCCAAGGCTGTAATCTTTATGGAAGCAGACTCACACATCTTTCTCCCAGATCACCAGAGTGGCTGGTGGCTTTGAACCACCAATATTTTTGTTAGAAGCCAAGTGCTGAATCACTGCACTACTGGGACTCCTTCTTCTGACAATACCAGAAAACCAAACCGAACCCAGTGCTGTTGATTCAACCCTACAGGACAGAGTAGAACTCTCCCATAGAGTTTCCAAGGAGCACCTGGTGGATTCAAACTGCCAGTCCTTTAGTTAGCAGCCATAGCACTTAACCACTACGCCAGCAGGGTTTCCTGTTTTGACAATAGCTGTGGCTAAATCAAAGGTTTCCCACGAGGATGGAATGGTGGCACCACAAAGGTCTGATACTCCTCCAGCTGTAAAGGCCATGGATCCTTAACTAAAGTGTGTATTTTCTAAGTTGAATTAAGTATTATCATCAACGAAAAACAAATAAAAGCATGTAAGCAACAAGAACCAATAAAAACAAAGAATGGTACAGCATATAGTAATTCTTTCATATGCCTTCATAATTCCTCAGAAGAAATGGTTTCTAGCATATGTATTCTAAATAGCGTGGCTGGTTGAATTCTGAGGTAGGGAAAGTTCCTTATCAAATAATATTAGTTTGATAAAAGATCATTTAAAGGTATTAGCTACTAATAAAAAATCCTTGCTTAGCAGGTAGCTTTTCGCTTAGTGATAAAGTTTTCCGACCACTAAGATACTGAAAAAGGGAAATCTCTGTATGTGAGTATCAAGATATAGCTCCCATTGTGAGTAATAAATGCATCTGTGGTTTTGCTGACACATAAATCACTTTTTTTTTTTAATCTCCATAAATTAATGTATTGTGAGAGATAACTCTTGAATGAGTATGGAAAATGGAGTGTTTAAATACGCAGGCCTCAGAATTATACCCTGTATAATAAAAAATTTTTTATAATAATTTATTTTATTTTTATAATAAATTTTTTTTTAATATAATAAAAATTAAGGAGCTCTGGTGGCACAATGGAGCCCTGATGGTGCAATGGTTAAGAGCTTGGCTGCTAACCAAAAGGCTGGCAGTGCAAAACCACCAGCAGCTCCTTGGGAATCCTTTGGGGCAGTTCTACTCTTCTATAGCATTGCTATGAGTCAGAATCAACTCCGCTGCAATGGGTTTGATTTGGATTTTTGGTTGGTGGCACAGTGTTTAAGTGCTTGGCTGCTAACTGTACAGATTACTTCTACCAATTGCCTAGAGTCGATCCCAATCCGTAGCAACCCAGTAGGGCAGAGTAGAACTGCCCCACAGGGTTTCCAAGGCTACATATCTTTATAGAAACAGACTGCCACATCTTTTTCCTGCAGAGTGGCTGGTGGATACAAACAGCCAAGCTTTTGGTTAGCAGTTAAGTGCTTAACCACTGTGCCACCAGAGCTCTTTTCCATAAAGATGACTTTCTTGGAAACCTTATGTAGCAGTTCTTCCCTGTCCTATTGGGTGGCTATGAGTCTGGATCAACTCAAAGACACACCAGGACATGATAATGATTCCAGGAAGATACAAAACACCTATAAAGTTTACTGTAGGGAATATATACCTATCTCCCAAGCATGCTAATCAAACTAGAGAATGAATAGAAATTCTTTGTGGCTGTTACAGGAAACACAGATGGGGCTTGCAACAGATTTCATCAATGGAACTAAGAATTAATTAATACACACATACAGATATATATGCATACCTGAATGAATGAACAATTTATAGCTATTAACTTATGAGAATTGAAATTTTATTCATTCATTCAGGTATGCATATATATCTGTATGTGTGTATTAATTAATTTTTACATCAGATAAAGTTTGTATCTAAAGAAGCACTTTCAATATTTCAAATCCAAAGAAGGGCTTATGAGGGAACATTTAACATTGTCACAAAAGTATTGGAAAGGAGATAGTTGGAAAAAGAGTGAGTGTCAGGGTGAAGGAGGCTTTCCTATCACTCTGATTCATGACCCAACTTTTATAAACACAGAGTGTTTCCGATATTCTTTTTCCTACTTTCCCTCCTCTCTATCTTTTTTTTTTTTTAAGTAATGTGCTTTACTGCCATGGCCAGTTCTTTTCCCGATTCTTTCATATAAACAAATTTCTACATTCTGAAAAATTTCATATTTATCCTGAGCCGAGCCCAATAACCCAATAACCCTCTACCTGGTTGCATTCTATTTAGCTTCAGATGAATTCTAACAGAGGATAGTAGTGGGGACTTCAGGGAAGAACTGTTGTTGTTGTTGTGTGTGACTGAGTTAACTGTGACTCATAAGGATCCCACGTGACAGAGTAGAACTGCCCCATAGGATTTCCTAGGTTATAATCTGTACTGGAGCAGATCATCAGGTCTTGTCTCCTATCGAGCCACTGGTAGATCAAACCTCCAACCTTTCAGTTAAATTAACCATTACATCACCAGGGCTCCTTCAGGTTGGAATAATAATAATAAAAAAAGCCAAACCCATTGCCATCCAATCAATTCAATTCACAGTGACACTATACAACAGAGCAGAACTGCCCCATAGAGTTCCCAAGGCTGTAACCTTTACTGACAGGAGCTCTGGTTGCACAGTGGTTAAGTGCTCAGCTACTAACCAAAAAGTTATCAGTTCTAATCCACCAGCCACTCCTAAGGAAAAAGATACAGCAGTCTGCTTCCATAAAGATTTATAGTCTTGGAAACCCTATGAGGCAGTTCTATTCTGTCCTATAGCATCGCTATGAGTTAGAATTGACTAGATGGCAATGGGTTTGGCTTTTTGGATTCATCTTTAGAAAGCAGACTGCCACATCTTTCTCCTGTGGAAGGGCTGGTGGGTTCCAAGTGTTTAACCACTGCACTACCAGGGCTTCTCAGAAAGGAATTAAAAAAAAAAAAAACCTGTTGCCCTTGAGTTGATTCTGACTCATAGAGATCCTGCTGAACATAGTAGAACTGCCTCATAGGGTTTTCAAGCAGCAGTGGATTCAAACTGTTGACCTTTTGGTTAGCGGCTGTAGCTCTCAAACACTGTGCCACCAGAAAGGAATAGGAGGATAAAAATAATGTGTAGCAAAAAATAAACCAAAAACAAAGAAAACCAAAAAATTACTTCACTGATGCTAGAATCCCAAGGTGGTGTGTATGGTTAATACGCTGGGCTGCTAACCAAAGGCTGATGGTCAAGTGTACCCAGAAATGCCTTGGAATAAAGGTCTGGCCATCTACTTCCAAAAAAATCAGCCATTGAAAACCCTGTGGAGCATGGTTCTATTCTGACACACATGGGGTTACCATGAGTCAGAATGGACTCATGGCAATTTATTTTCATTGATGCTATTTTGACCAAATTTCCTTAGGAATTCTTCCACTTGTACTGCATCCTAAAGTTGATGTGCCACATAAAAACATTAATCCCATCATTTAGATATTTTCTTTCACTTTGTTCTTGTTTGTTTGTTTTGTTTCATTTTCAGGATTTATCCAGCATGCTTCTATACATTACTCACCAGTATTGGCTCCAAATGAATTTTGACTCTTTCAAATATTACACCAACTCCCCAAAAAGGGCATTGTCACTACTGAAGATATTTCAACTTATGCTGCCATTTCTCTGAAGAAGTTTTCTGGAATAAAAGTTCAAAAGTATTTGGGGTATTGTTGGAACAAATTTATAGACTCTTGCAATAGATACATAAAAGGGTGCATCGTCCACATTTCCATTATATTCATTAAATAGAAAAAAGGTTATTACTCAAGTCATTGTGCCTGGCACAGAAAAATCCCTGGAGATAGTTCTGAAGACCATATTTCAACAATGCCAATCTAGAAGTCCTAAAAAGCCTTGAAAAGTAGGACTTTCTCAACTCTAATTGTTACATCTATGACAAAAATTACTGCAACTGAAAATAGTTTAGATGGTTACAGCTGAAAATGACAAAAATATTGGTAGTGGCAGTAATTCAGAACGTACCTGTAAAGTTCTACCACTATGGCTTCCTTTACCAAACAAATAAAAATTATTGTTTTTTAACACTTCAAATCTTGTACAAAATATTTTTAGATATCAACTATCAGTTTGTTATGGCTTTTTTTATTTCCTTAGCATGACGCAGCTTGATTGTGAGATAGCAATCATTACGTATGCCATTTCAACCAACTGTTTTTCCTTTTGAGACTGGGGCTCAACTACCTTGCTGACGCTTAGAGATAATTCCACATAAGTAAGTTTAAGCACGTAAAATGACTCTATCTGCAAAATGTCAATTTGATACATTATTTACATGTAGACATAAAACTCACATAAAATCACTTTTTCTTTTCTTTATTACTCAAAAGCAGTTGTTCAATCAAGTTAGTGAAAGAAATGGATTTTTTTTAAATAATATGTTTATATATATTAGTTGCACACACCTGCAATATTGAAAATATTTCCATGTTATTTCTTCTGCTTTTGCATTGTTTTTGGCCACTATCTCATTTATGATAACCAAATACCCTAATTACTCACAAAGAAATTCGAGGTGCCATTTGTGTTCCTAAACAGATAATTATTGAGTGTTTTCTATTGATAACTAATCCTTTTAGTTGTTGGCTCAGTTAGCAACCGAGGAACTAAATTTTTAAACTGTGAAAAGTTTTGAAATATTTATTAGATTAAAATATTTTAAACTTTCTTTTAGATAAAACTTGGCCTCACTTTCAGATTTGCCAAAGAATATAAAATTCAGTACAGGTTATTTTATAACTGGAAAGAGTTAGTAATCATTAAGTTAGTAATAATGATAATATATTACGTTTATATGGAGTTTTAATGTTCACAGAATGGCTATTATCCTCCATTTTGTGAAATAAAAAGTTGGACCTCAGGATGTTAATTTCTGAAGTTCATGTGAGCAGCAAATGGCAGAGCCAAGGCTTAAACACAAGAGTTCTTTCCAGGATATAATAGCTGTATTGTCAAAGCCATGTAGTAATACAATGCGTTCTAGCTTGCCTGATAAAGAAAAATAGACAGAGGCCAGAGATTATGTGCACACAAAAGGAAACTGGACACCCACCAGTGTCAGGTTACAGCATTTATCCTTAGGGTCTCTATGTAAGAATAAGGAGTGGGCTAAATATTTGGCACTACTATTTATCAAGGCTTACTATCAGGACCTGTTTCCAAGCTCACCATCTTTTGGGTCTTCTTAAATCTGTCAAACAGAGGACATTTTTAGATAGGAAAGAGCTTTACAGCAATCATTTGTTCAGAGCAGAAAAGCTCAAAATCATAATCGGGGTAGGCCCTGGTATGCAACCCATAATGATTTCAAGGGCTCTGGAATGGTCTATTTATCTCTAAAAAACTGATTCTAAAATTTATACTGGATATATGTACACATTGTCATCAAGTCAATCCCAACTCATAGCAACCCTATAGGACAGAGTAGAACTGCCCCATAGGGTTTCCAAGGAGTGGCTGGTGAATTGGAGCTGCTAACCTTTTGGTTAGTAGCCTGAGCTCTTAAACATTATGCCACCATGGTCATTTATTTGGCTTAAGACATTTCTAATGAGATACCATTTTGTCTACCAAAGTAACAAAGCTAACTATATCTATGTCTATTGTAGTACGGCTTTGCTTTTTAGCCAACATAGTCGGAAATGCAAGAAACATGTCTGTCTTTATTTACAATAAAGTTGTTTTTGAGTCTGAGATTCTATTACTCTGAAATGGTGAAAAATTTAATATCCAAAGCTGATGAAGCACTTGAGAACACATTGTTCAGAAAAGTTCTTTGGCTTGCAACAGACACCAGTCATGACTAAGATGCACTATTTCCAAATTTTTATGACTCCTTGAAGTTGGGTAACCCGACAGATTCCATGAAAACTTTGGGCCTGGGCAACATTGCTAAGGTTGGATAACAGTGGTACCCATTCTTCCTGGGTGACTGTGACCTTGGGATCCTCTATGATCTCAAGGTCCTGAATGAGTGGGGCAGTGACCTCTGCCTCTCAGGGTAACTACAGACTTCCCACTTGATCTTAGATTGGTTGAACTATACTTGACCACTCTTTAGTTCCTTTAAACTTACTTCTTTCTTCTTCCTCTAATCAGCACAACATCCTCCCTGCATTCAGGGTTCATAAAAACTAAAGCCAGGCAGGTTGTCTGCCAGCAACCCCTGTTGTTGCTCTTGCGTAATAGATTCCTTGAAGCAAAGGAACAGAAGAGCTTGACTATCTTCACAGGTGAAAGCAGAGAGAGGTAACCAGTTTCCATAAAGTCAACTCCAACTGAAGGCAACCCCATGAATGTTGGGGTAGAGCGATGGATGCTCCATGGGGCTTTCAATGGCTGTTTTTTCAGTAGATTGGCAGGCTTTTTTCCCAGGCACCTCTTAGTGGACTCAAAGCTCCAACCTTTCATTTAGTAGCTGAGTGTATTAACTGTTTGCACCAGCCAGGGTCTCCACAGATAGTTAAAGGGAAAGGAAAACACGCATATAATCATTATATACTAGACAACAAGTCACGACATTATTTTTGGGGTATTTCAAAACCAATTAGCCACTTGTGGTTAAGAAAATATCTCTATCTTCATTATTCCTACATTTTCTTTTACTTTCATGATTCTGATATTCTTACATGTTTTCCCATTCTTTCTTATCCTAACAGTCCTGTATAGAATGGCAGCTTACTTATGTTAAGGTTTTTCATACTGATTGCTGAGAAAATTATTTCTTAGGAAAACTCACAAGTTGAGATTTCTCACTGGCTGTATTTTTACAGCTCTACCTAAGGAAAAAAAGGGATAAAAATAAACATGTTACAGTGGCTTTTAAAAATAAATAAGTCGTTTGAATAAAACATTGGTACATGGATTAGAATTACAGTCATTTCATCCACCAGAGTTTTTCTCCTTCTTGTTCAGTTAAAACTAGGTTTGGAATGTCTCAGATGAATTAAGTGGGGATCTGTGGAGGCAGAGAAAGCACTTAAGTAACTATGTTAACAGAATGGCCCCTTTTTAAAAGAAAATAAAAAAAAAATGTCTGGCATTGAGTTTCAATGACTCTCTGCAATCTATTATTGCTCCAACCTCACCTCTGTTGCTATTTCAAACTCCCTTGTTACCAGCAACTTTGAGAGATATACAGATATATTTTGTATTTTGTAGTATGCTCAGCACAAATAAAAAATTGGAACAGGAGAAGGGGACATAATTTAAGGTTTGTTTTTCTTGCTTTTCAAATACCCAAAAGTAAACTAAATGAGAAAACCTAAAAAGTAGTGCCATATAGGTTTTATGCTTATATATATGAGTAATGATAAAAATAATAAAATAAATAATATAAAATAGCAAATATGAGTGAATAATATTATTTTCACGTATGTAAAGAACTAAATTCAGGCACGGAAGAGTGCATGGTAAGAATTTTTTATCTTGATCTCAAATTCTTAGTATACTTTAGAATAGGCATGAAATGGTTGCATTTTAAAATCATATGTCACTATAGCCAAGGCAATGTGGGCTTAATAGTGCCTACTGGAAATTCCAACATCTTCTTTGTAATGAAAAAAGCGGGGTTCTTCAGATTAGGACCTAGAAGTTCAGAGAGGTTAAATAATCTGTCTATAGTTGCAATTCAAGGGTAACACTGATAAATGAGCCCCAAATTTTCTTTAATCTCTGCTCTTATTGTTAGGTAACAATGCTTTCTCCTCTCAGGCTGTCTTCTCAGGGTGTCCACCAAATCCCTGCTGCCCTCTCATTGTACATTCAGGAGATGATTATGTTCATTGTATTAGTATGTCTCTCCCACTCTGATGGCCCCCCTCTTTTTTGCACTCATACATTATTCATAATTCAAAGCTTAATTAAATTTATACTTTATCTATGAAATTTTAGTTACTCCAACCTGTACTAATCATTCCTTTCCCTGACCACCAATAGATTGTAAGCTGTACAAAAATTAATAGCACACAAATACTATGATATTATACCATATAATAGCTTTGTGTTGAGGTCCTGTATTACACATATCCTACATTAGCACACTGCAAAGGGCAGAGTCTACATTGGGAACAAAATAAATACTTCTTTATTTTTTGTGTTGACTAAATGATTTATTCATTCATTCACTTAATTTAAACCAGTGATGGGTGCAAATTCATACCATCTGCATATTAACAGTTGTATAGGACTTCTGATTCTCATCATGATGAAGTAAACAGGACTAGACTTTCCCTTCCACATTAAACAACTAGAAAATTAGGAAAAAAAAAAAATGAAACAACACTCTTTCAGATATTGGACAATAGGCCATGCAGGACTATGACATCTGAGAAAAGGGAAACAAATGAGATGAACCCTATAGTTGCCCCCACCTCCCTTTCTGGAGGCACTTTCCAGACTACAATGCAGGGAAGGGAAACTCAAAGAACCTGACAGTACTGCTGAGTTGAGGGGACAGGGCTAAGGGAGACCGGGGGGGCCACAGTAGGTGAGGCGGAATATCCAAGAGAAGAAAACTACAGAGAGAGTGTTCCAGAGAGTCTTACTACTGGTTTATACATAAATGAGATAAAACTACCTGAGATAGGAAAGAAAATCACTGGTAAGCAGTAATCCAAATAATTTCTTAAGTGCCCTCAAGAATAGAAACAGTTTGAGCTCACACCAGGCACAGTAGAAAGGCCTACGAAAACATAGAGTTATGGATTGAGTCCAAAACGTTGTATTGCCTTAGTTGTTGTTGGTTGCCATTGAGTCTGTTTTTGACCGAGAGCAACCCCATGTGACAGAGTAGAACTGCCCCATACAGTCTTCTAGGCTGTAATCTTTACAGTAGGAAATTGCCAGGTCTTTCTCTCACAGAGGCCCTAAAAAAAGGTAGGTTCAAACTGCTTACCTTTTGGTTAGCAGTCAAGTGCTTATACATTGTGGCACCCAGGAACCCTATTACCTTAGTACACAAAACCAAACCAAATCCATTGCCATTGAGTTGATTTCCAACACACAGCAACCCTATAGGACAGAGTAGAACAGCCCCATAGGGTTTCCAAGGCTATAAATCTTTACAGAAGTAGGCTAATAACATCTTTCTCCTGTGAAGCAGCTGATGGGTTCAAAATGCCAACCTATCAGCAGCCAGCACTTAACCACTGTGCTACAAAGGCTCCTATTACCTTAAAACAAACAAACAAAAAAACTTAATGCCATTGAGTTGATTATGACTCATAGCAACTCTATAGGACAGGGCGTAACTGTCCTATAGGGTTTCCAAGGAGGAGTTGGTGGATTCGAACTGCTGACCTTTGGGTTAGTAGCTGAGCTCTTAACCATTACACCACCATTACATTAATGTTGTTGTCATTGTTAGGTGCCTTCAAGTCAGTTCTGACTCATAGTGACCCTATGCACAACAGAATGAAACACTGCCCAGCCCTGTGCCATCCTCATAGTTGTTGCTATGCTTGAGTCCATTGTTGCAGCCACTGTGTCAGTCCATCTCATTGAGGGTCTTCCTCTTTTTTGCTGATCCCCTACTTTACCAAGCATGATGTCCTTCGCCAGGGACCGATCCCTCCTGATTACATGTCCAAAATATGTGAGACGTAGTCTCACCACCCTTACTTCTAAGGAACCTTCTGGTTGTACTTCTTCCAAGACAGATTTGCTCATTCTTTTGGCAGTTCATGGTGTATTCAATATTTCCTGCCAACACCACAATTCAAAGGCATCAATTTTTCATCCATCTTCCTTGTTCTTTGTTCAGCTTTTGCATGCATATGAAGTTATTGAAAACACCATGGCTTTGAGTCAGACACGCCTTACTCCTCAAAGTGATATCCTTGCTTTTCAACACTTTAAATAGATCTTTTGCAGCCAATTTGCCCAAAGCAATGCATCTTTTGATTTCTTGACTGTTGCTTCCATGGCTGTTGATTGTGGATCCAAGTAAAATTAAATCCTTGACAACCTCAATATCCTTTCCATTTATCATGATGTTGCTTATTGGCCCAGCTGTGAGGATTTTTGTTTTCTTTATGTCGAGATGTAATCCATACTGAAGGCTGCAGCCTTTGATCTTCATCAGTAAGTGCTTCAAGTCCTCTTCACTTTCAGCAAGCAAGGTTGTGTCATCTGCATAACGCAGGTTGTTAATGAATCTTCCTCCAATCCTAATGCCCTGTTCTTCATATAGTTCAGCTTCCTGATTACATTAATGGTAAGGCTAAATTAGCCGCAGACTAAAAGCTGTCCTGAACCTGTCTTAGCAAACTGTAAAAGTAAGCCTTGGAAGGTCAAACTGATTACAAATGACTTAACTGTGTCTAGAACAAAGTACAACAATTTTTAAAGGTAAAAAGAAAAACAACACTCAGGGCCCACAAAGTAAAATTCACAGAACTCAGTAAACAATAATAATTTTAAAACCAACAAACAAAACTCGGACGTGCAAAGCATGAAAAGATGAACCATAACCAGAAGAAAAATACCGATAAACAGAAAAAAACACAAAAATGACAGAAATGATGGATTTAGCAGACAAGGATGTTAAAAATCTATGATTAATATGATCTCTAAGTCCAAGAGTAAAGAAAGAAACATGAGTATGATAATGAGAGAAATGGAAAATATGAAATCAATCCAAATTCTAGAGATAAAATTATAATATCTGAAACACAGAACATATACTTTGTATAAGACCAGGAGATGTGTTCCCATAAAGTTTACAGACTAGGAAACTCTATGCTGGTAGTTCTGTTCTGTCACATGGGGTCCCTATGAGTTGAAATTGACTTGAGGGCACCTAACAGGAACAGTAAAACTACATCCTTTATATATAAAGGTAGGTGTTGAGGTTCTTTTTCTTTTTTTGCATATGGCTAATTTCTCCAACACATTTGCTGGAAAGGATCCAATTTATTTTTTCTAATTTCTTCTACTGAACTGTCTTTGTAACTTTGTTGAAAATCAATTGAGTATGTACAGGCATACCTCAGAGATAATGGGGGTTTGGTTCCAGACCACCACAATAAAACAAACATTCCAATAATTCAAGTCACACGAATTTTTTGGTTTCCAAGTGCATATAAAAGTTATATTTACATTATACTGTACTCTTCTAACTGTGCAATAGCATTATGTCCAAAAAACAATGTACATACCTTAGTAAAAAGAAATACTTTATTGCTAAAAAATGCTAGCCATCATCTGAGCCTTCAGGAAGTCATAATCTTTTTGGTGTTAGAGGGTCTTGCCTCCATGCTGATGGCTGCTGACTAATCAGGGTGTTGGTTGCTGAAGGTTGGGGTGGTCGTGGTAATTTCTTAAAATAAGACAACAACGATGTTTGCCACATCAACTGTTTCACAAAAGATTTCTGTATAGCCGGCAATGCATTTTAGCCAGACTAGAATTTCTTTCACAATTGGAGTCAATCCTCTCAAAAAAAAACTGCTGCTACTTTATCTGGTAAGTTTGTGTAATATTCTAAATCCTTTGTTGTCATTTCAACAATAGTCACAGCATCTTCACCAGGAGTAAATTCCATCTTAAGAATTCACTTTATTTGCTCATCTATTAGAAACAACTCCTCATCCGCTAAAATTTGTTCATGAGATTGCAGTAATTCAGTCACATTTTTGGGATTCATTTCTAATTCTAGTTCTCTTGCTATTTCTACCACATCTGCAATTACTTCTTACACTGAAGTCTTGAACCCCTCAAAGTCATCCATGAGGAATGGAAGCAACGTCTTCCAAACTCCTGTAATGTTGATATTTTGACCTCCTTCCATTAATCATGAATGTTCTTAATGGCATCTAGAAAGGTGAATCATTTCCATGGGGTTTTCAAATTACTTTTCCCAGATCCACTAGAGGAATCACTATGTGTGGTGTCTACAGCCTTATGAAATGTATTTCTTAAATATTAAGACTTAAAAGTCTAAATTACTCCTTGATTCATGGGATGAAGAATGGATGCTGTGTTGTTGTTGTTGTTGTTCTTAGGTGTCTTTGACTTAAAAGTGTGTCCTGACTTATAGTGACCCCATGCACAACAGAACAAACCAATGCCTGGTCCTTCGCTATCCTCACAACTGTTGCTTTGCTTGAGCCCATTGTTGCAGCCACTGTGACAATTCATCTCGTTGACGGTCTTCCTCTTTTTTGCTGACCCTCTACTTTACCAAGCATGATGTCTTTCTCCAGAGATTGATCTCTCCTGATAACATGTTAAAAGTATGGGAGACATAGTCTCACCATTCTTGCTTCCAAGGAGCATTCTTGTACTTATTCCAAGACAGATTTGTTCAGTCTTTTGGCAGTCCATGGTATATCCAATATTCTCCAACACCACAATTCAAAGGTGACAATTTTTCTCCAGTCTTCCTGATTCATTGTCCAGCTTTCACATGCATATGAGGCGATTGAAAACGTTGTAGGTTGGGTCAGGCTCACTTTAGTCTTCAAGGAGACATCTTTGCCTTTCAACACTTTAAAGAGGTCTTTTGCAGCAGATTTACCCAATGCAATGTGTCTTTTGATTTCTTGGCTGCTGCTTCCATGGATGTTGATTGTGGATCCAAGTAAAATGAAATCCTTGACAACTTCAATTTTTCTGTTTATCATGGTGTTGCTTGTTGGCCCAGTTGTGAGATTTTTGGTTTCTTTATGTTGAGGTGTAATACACACTGAAACCTGTGGTCTTTGATCTTCATTAGTAAGTGCTTCAAGTTCTCTTTACTTTCAGCAAACAAGGTTGTGTCATCTGCATAACGCAGGCTGTTAATGAGTCTTCCTCCAATCCTGATCCCCATTCTTCTTCATATAGTCCAGTTTCTTGGATTATTTTGCTCAGCACACAGATTGAATAGGTATGGTGAAAGGATATAATCCTGATGCACACCTTTCCTGACTTTAAACCATGCAGTATCCCCTTGTTCTGTTAAAACGACTGCCTCTTGATCCATGTACAGATTCCTCATGGGCGCGATTAAGTGTTCCAAAATTCCCATTCTCTGTAATGTTATACATAATTTGTTATGATCCACACAGTCAAATGCCTCTGCATAATCAATAAAATGCAGGTAAACGTCCTTCTGGTATTCTCTGCTTTCAGCCAGGATCCATCTGACATCACCAATGATATCCCTGGTTCCACATCCTCTACTGAAACCAGCCTGAATTTCTGGCAGTTCCCTGTTGATATACTGCTGCAGCCATGTTTGAATGATCTTCAGCAAAATTTTGCTTGCGTGTGATATTAATGACACTGTTCTATAATTTCTGCATTTGGTTGGATCACTTCTATTGGGAATAGGCATAAATATGGATTTCTTCTAGTAGGTTGACAAGGTAGCTGTCTTCCAAATTTCTTTGCATGGATGAGTGAGCACTTCCAAGACTGCATCTGTTTGTTGAAATATCTCAATAGGTATTTAGACAATTCCTGGAGGCTTGTTTTTCACCAATGCCTTCAGTGCAGCTTGGACTTCTTCAGGATGTTGTGGTAGCAGATATTAAAACAACATTAATCTCCTTGTACATCTCCATCAGAGCTCTTGGTTACAGTTAATATTTCGAAAGAAGTCTTTTTTTTTTTTTTTTTTTCTGAGTAGTAGGTCTCAACAGTGGGCTTAAAATATTCATTAAACCATGTTGTAAACAGATGTGTTGTCATCCAGGCTTTGTTGTTCCATTTATATAGGACAGGTAGAGTAGACTTAGCATAATTCTTAAGGGCCTTAGGATTTTTGGAATGATAAATGTGCATCGGCTTCAACTTAAGCTCACCAGCTGCATTAGCCACTGACAAGAGAGTCAGCCTGTTCTTTGAAGCTTTGAAGCAAGGCATTGACTTCTTTCTAGCTGTAATAAGCCTTAGGTGGCATATTCTTCTGATATGAGGCTGTTTTGTCTACATTGTTTAATGTAACTACCTTCATCAATTATCTGAGCTGGATCTTCTGGATAACTTGCTGCAGCTGCTACATCATTGCTTGCTTCACCTTGTACTTTTATGTTATGAAGACGGCTTCTTTCCTTAAACCTCATGAACCAACCTCTGCTAGCTTCAAACTTTTCTTCTGCAGCTTCCTCACCTCTCTCGGGGATCACAGAATTGAAGAGAGTTCGAGCCTTGCTCTAGATTAGGCTTTGGCTTAAGGGAATGTTGTGGCTGGTTTGATATTCTATCTAGATGACTAAAACTTCCTCCATATCAGTAACAAGACTGTTTTGCTTTCTTGTCATTCATGCGTTCACTGGGTAGCACTTTAATTTCTTTCAAGAACTTTCACTTTGTATCCACCAGTTGGCTAACTGTTTGGCACAAGAGGCCTACTTTTCGTGGCCTATTTTGGCTTTCTCCATGCCTTCCTCACTAAGCTTAATAATTTCTAGCTTTTTATTTAAAGTGAAAGATGTGAGACTCGTGCTTTCACTTGAACACTTAGATGCCATTGTAAGGTTGTTAATTGGCCTAATTTCAATATTGTTGTTTTTTGAGAAATAAGGAGGCTCAAGCAGAGGGAGAGAGATGAGGGAACAGCTAGCCCGTGGAGCAGTCACAACACACAACATTTACTGATGAAGTTCACCATCTTATATGGGCACGATTCGTGGTCCCCAAAACAATAACGATTAAAAAAAAAAAAACCATTGCTGTCAAGTCGAATCGGACTTGTAGTGACCCTAGAGGACAGAGTAGAACTGACCCTTAGAGTTTCCAAGGAGTGCCTTGCAGATTCAAACTGCTGACCTTTTGATTAGCAGCCATAACACTTAATTATTATGTCACCAGGGTTTATATATATATATACACACATGTATACATATATATATGTAAAAAAAATACACACACACACACACACACGTACATGGAGCCCTGGTGGTGCAGTGGTTAAGAGCTTAGCTTCTAACCAGAAAGGTTGGCAGCTCAAATCTACCACGATTCCACCAGATGCTTCTTGGAAACCCTATGGAGCAGTTCTACTCTGTCCTGTAGGGTCACTATTAGTCAGAATCAACTAAACAGCAACCACTTTGTTTTATATATATGTATACATACACACACATCAGAAACCCTGGTGGAGTAGTAGTTAAGTGCTATGGCTGCTAATAAATGGGTCAGCAGTTCTAATCTGCCAGGCGCTCCTTGGAAACTATATGGGGCAGGTCTACTCTGTCCTATAGGGTTGCTATGAGTCAGAATCGACTCAACAGCACTGGGTTTGTTTTTTGTTTGTTTGTTTTTACATATACACATACATATACATATGCATATGAACCCTGGTGGCACAGTGGTTAAGTGCTACACCTGCTAACCAAAAGGCTGACAGTTCGAATCCAGCAGGCACTCCTTGGAAACTCTGTGGGGCAGTTTTACTCTGTCCTATACAGTTGCTATGAGTCTGAATCCACTTGACAGCAAGGGGTTTGGTTTAGGTTGGTTTTTTACATATATATATACATATGGACTCTTTTTTTATGTGTCTGGATTGTCCCATTGATTTATGTGTCTATGCTTTCTACAATACCATACTGTCTTGATTACCCTAACTTTATAGTAAAATCAGCTAGTCTGAGTTGCTATTTTATTTAATTAATTAATTATTGTGCTTTAGATGAAGGCTTACAGAACAAACTAACTTCTCTTTAAACAATTGATACGCATATTGTTTTGTGACATTTGTTGTCAACCCCACGACACGTCAACACTCTCCTCTTCTCAACCTTAGGTTCCCCCTTACCAGCATTCATGTCCCCTCCGGTCTTCTCATCCTTGCACCTGGGCTGGTGTGCCCATTTAGTCTTGTTTTGTTTTTTGGGCCTGTCTAATCTTTGGCTGAAGGGTGAACCTCAGGGGTACTTCATTACTAAGCTAAAAGTGTGTCCAAGAGCCATACTGTCGGGATCTCTCCAGTCTCTATCAAACCAGTAAGTCTGGTCTTTTTTTGTGAGTTAGAATTTTGTTCTATATTTTTTTCTAGCTCTGTCTGGGACCCTCTATTGTGATCCCTGTCAGAGCAGATAGTGGTAGTAGCCGGGCGCCATCCAGTTCTGCTGGACTTGGTCTGGTGAAGCTGTCGTAGTTTTGGTCCTTTAGTCCTTTGGACTAATCTTTTCCTTGTGACTTTGGTTTTCTTCATTCTTCTTTGCTCCCAATGGAGTGAGACCAGTGGAGTATCTTAGATGGCCACTCACAGGCTTTTAAGACCCCAGATGTTACTCACCAAAGTAGAATGTAGAATACTTTCTTTATAAACTATGTTATGCCAATCGAGCTAGATGTTCCCCAAGACCATGGCCCCCAGAGCACTCAGTCTAGTAATCGGTCCCTCAGGGAGTTTGGATGTGTCTATGGAGTTTCCGTGACCTTGTCTTCATCAAGTTGAGTCACTAAATTTGAATGATGTTTTAACCTTTATAGCATTAAAATGTTTCAATGTACAAATGCAGAAAAATGATACATTGTCTAATTTTATGCTCCCTTGGTCAGTTAGTATGGGCTCTCTCAGCACAAGTCATTTATCTTAGAAAAGCCCAAGATTTAATGAAAAGTTAATTCTATTAAAAACGTAATGAAGTAGTTTGCCTTGACTTGGTGAGAAGCTTTCAAATATCTATACGCTGTGAATTTTATCAGTATTTTTAGCTCAGATGAGAAAAGCACATTCATTTCTTCTCAGATTTCTTTTACCTTTAATATTCATGTCCATTACTTTCTCCTCATTTTTCATTCCAAATCCACATCTTAAGTAGAGATTACGTTCATTATTAAATACTGCATTTTCAAAAGTGTGCAGTTTCATTCTAATTCCACTCATTGGGTATCATCCATATGTCTGCTAATTCTTACATGCTCTGAAGGATGATGGATGAGTAAATACCCTTGAGGAAAAAAAGGAAGGTGATTGTAATAAGGCAAATTACAAATATTCTTATATTAAGCAAAAGTAAAATGAATACAATGAAAATTATGGCACATAGTTAAATTTATGAGAGGAGAAACATTAAATGACTATGTTTTATAGTATAACACATAAAGATATGTAAAATCAATTCATTTGTGTTATTCATTTAGTAAGTGTTGTTCTTTGCAGAAAATATATTAGAACCAAGATGTATGTTCAGTAAAATTCATCTTTGACCAGTTGAATTATCTATGCAATATGCTTGTTTTTTTCTTTTGAAAAACAACAAATGCTGTTTCCAGTATCATGTTTTTTAATAGACACCTCTTCTAGCAAAAAAAAAAAATTTCCATTTTGGCTCTCTGAAGAAGAAATTACATTTGTAGTCAGAAAGTAAAGCCAAAGCAGAGTTTTCTTGCTTAACGTTTTTTGTTTTGTTTTTATCATTTCCTTTTGTGGTACAGTGAATTACTTAATATGGTCCCTGTAGCCATAGTCTTTGCAACTCCCACATGATTATTGGGTGGGACTTTGCAATAAGGTGCTATGGCACACCAAGGGGATTGGACAGCTTGCTGCTAATGCAACAAGGTGCATGGAATCTTTGTGGGGGTGGGACTGCGAAAATAAAGTGTATGGAACCCTAATGAGGGGATTGGTCAGTTTTGCTATCCAACTAGGCTTAAATGGAGACAAGGAGGGAGAGGGGGGAAGAACTGTAATACAGAAGACAGTGAGAGACAGCAGTACAGCAGTAGCAAGAGCAATAGCTGAGTGAGAAGGTAGGACCAAGGAGACCAGCGCTGGACAGCTGTGGGGGGCCTGCCAACTCACAAAGCTAAGAGTTGTAACACTTGCCCGAGAAGGCCCCAAGCATGGCCCAGAAGCAGAAGGTGAGAAGAAGCTGTCCTGATTAAGAATTGTATCCTGAGTGGTTCCTGTTAACTTCTGAGTTGTTCCTGATCCCAACCTGTACCCTGTTACTTCCCTATATCAACCACTTAACTTTAAGTATGATTTGTGAATTCTGTGATACATTGCAGTGAAATATGGAACCAAAAGACTGAAGGGAGAGTACTGAGGGGAGAGGGAGTAGTTGATGTTAGAGATGATGGAGTGGTACAGCAGTATGGAAAAGTTGTACGTTTGGGACATCTTTAACCTCTACCTCATAGGAACCAGCTTTTTGCTGATTCTTATAAAAGAAATTAGTTAATTTACCTTCCACTTCACTCAACCTTAATAATTTCTAACCTAGTCTTTAAACCATCAACTAAAATCACAAATTCATCAAGGTCTAGATTCTAAAAAGGAATAATGATGGGAGTAATCAGGGCAATGTTTCTCTTCCATAATGTCGAAGTTGTTTTGTAATAAGCTTTTCCTCTATATTGTTCCAGAATTACGTGCTACTTCATGGCGTAGTGGTTAAGAGCTATGGCTGCTAACCAAAAGAAGGCCAGTTCAAATCCACCAGGCACTCTTTGGAAACTCCATGGGGCAGTTCTACTCTGCCCTATAGGGTCACTATGAGTTGGAATTGATTTGATGGCAAAGCGTTGGGTTTTGGTTGGGGTCAATGATAAAAAAAAAAAGAGAGCTATCAGGTCATGAAAAGGTATAGAGAGAATGAGGCCAGATTCTGAAGAACATTTAGTGTGTGATAAAATATGTGTATGTGTGTATAGATGTATATTTGTATGTACCCAGAAACAAAAAACATGTATATGAAATTACAGCACTAACTCTATTCTCAAAGAGAAGAGTAGATGTTGCCTGGGGCTGGTGTTGGATTATGACTGATTGCAAAGGGGCCAGGGAAGCCTTTCTAAGGAAATAAAAATATCTTAACTTACACATTGATTACAAGTATGTCTGTATATATATGTACCTACACACACAGTAACCAAAACCAAACCTGTTGCTGCCAACCCGCTCATAGCAACCCTATAGAACTGCTCCATAGGGTTTCCAAGAAGTGACTGGTGTATTTGAACTGCCAAACTTTTGCAGATCTGCTCTTAACCACCACGCCACGGGGCTCCACATACACAAGTAGTCGCCCTTTACCGGCAGTTTTGCCTTTTGCGATTTCAGTTAACAGCAGTCAACTGCGGTCTGCAATGCTTGTGCTCAAGTAACTCTTATTTCACTTAATAATGACCCCCAAGTGCAGGAGTGGTGATGCTGGCAGTTCCAATACTTCAAAGAGAAGCCGGTAAGGTGCTTCTATTTTATTATTAGTTATTGCTGTTGTTATTATAGTTATAAATTATTAGTGTTAATCTTTTACTATGTCTAATTTATAAATTACACTTTATCATAGGTATGTATGTATAGGAAAGAACAGTATATATTATATAGGATTCAGTACTATCCACGGTTTCAGGCATCCACTGGGGGTCTTGGAATGTATCCCCCCACGGGTAAGGGAGAAGGGACCATGCTTGTCAAAGTTCATCAAACTCTACATTTGAAATGAATGGATTTTATTTTATGAAAGTAAACACTTAAAGTTGAATTTATAACTAAAAACTAAAGATTGTAATAGAGCCATCAGCAAGAAGCCACCACTTCTATTTAATAAATATTTACATTTTGACATCTTTGCTTCAACACTTAGATTTAAAGATTTTACGGACATGATTGGAGCCCTTGTGGCACAGTGGTTAAAGAGTGCAGCTGCTAATCAAAAGGTCTGCACCGCCGTTCACATCCACTAGCTGTTCCTTGGAAACCCTATGGAGCAGGGGGCAGTTCTACTCTCTTCGCTATGAGTTGGAATTGACTCGACGGCAACGGTTTTTTGTTTTTGTTTTTTTTTTACAGACACGATTGAAGCACCTGAATCCACACAAGGTCATCTGCATATAGACGGTAACTGAACCCATTGTTAGGATACAACCAGGAAGAAAGAGTGTATAGGATAATGTTACAACATTCTTACCGTGGTTTGGATCTCACATTAGATCACCTTGAAGAACAGTTTGTACTTACAACTTTCTGTACAGATTAAAGCAGAAAAGTTGGAATATGCAGGGGTACTTCGAATAAGGAGGGAGAGAACTTCATTACAGTTGGAATAAATGAGACTTTGAAATTTAAGTAGATATTTTGTAGATATGCAGCAGTTTAGAATTTACCGCATTTGGAAGTAAAAACTTAAAAATTGGCTAAGGGGAGCCAGACAGGGACTTCCCTCCCTTTCTGAAAACTCAACTGGAAATAACAGCAGAGGCTATCACATATGGCTTTTTGTTTGTTTGTTTCTGTTATCCATCCCCTCAGAAATAGCCTGAGGTGAATTTTTCCAAGGACCGTGAAAAGAAATCTAAAGCACAAGAAAATCCAGGACAACTCTCAGCTCACAAAGTGGAAAATACACTCCAAATACAAGCAGCTTATCATTTTGTCATTAGTTGTTACATTGTTGCTTTGGACATTCTTGATTAGAGCTAAGGAAGTTGAAGGTAAGGCTGCCAATGACTATATTTGCACCGCAAACCTGCAACTTTAATGGCTATATTTTTGCAGAGTTCACTATTTTATCAAACCTAAAGGAAAACAGAAAGAAGACAGTGCTTCTATAGAAAATGGAAACTATCCAGGGTCTCAGAATAAAGAAATGAACTTGAAGCTCCCCAATTACCCTCTCTCGGGTTGTACACATTTATTATTTTGCAGAAAAGAAAATATGGTACAATAAAATATGAAATTTATTGATTTTTTTCTTGTTTTTTTTTAAATAGCTTCAGAAAAAGGAATAATCAATATCGGAGACTGGTCACTTTTTGAAATCCAGTTTGTTTTAGAAGTCATTCCGTATTACAGAGATTTCTAGGCAAAATGATATGAATGAAAAATAAAGAAGTTGATTAAATTTGACTTTGTCATTTTTTTCCCTTAACTTTTAGCATAATTTTCCCATTTTAAATTGCTTCAACTCAGTTTCCCTGTGCTCTCTTGTATATCTTATTCCCCTTATAGTCTTATTATTTTTTTTTGTTGTTGTTTTTTTCGCTTGTATATCTTATTCCCCTTATAGTCTTATTATTAAATCTATTAATCTTCCTGCATCTGTATTTTAAATCCCTGTGCTTATTAAAGGTCAAATCCTCTTTTTCTCTGAATCCCATCTCCTTTTGTCTTCTCAAGGAATTCCTTTAGCAATGACCCTGTTTTTTTTCCCCTCCCGAGCTTTTTCTTTTCCTCTCTCCTGGATGTTTCTTGTCATCAAATATACAGCTTTTTTAAATCAACTACCAAATACTGTCTTAGTCATCTAGTGGTGCTTTAAAAGAAAATACCACAAGTGGATAGCTTTAACAGACAGAAGTTTATTCTCTCACAGTCTAGTACGCTAGAAGTCCAAATTCAGGGCATCAGCTCCAGGGGAAGGCTTTCTCTGTTGGCTCTGGAGGAAGGTCCTTATCATCAACCTTCCTCTGGACTAGGAGCTTCTCCTCACAGGAACCCCAGGGCCAAAGGACACAATCTTGCTCCTGGCAGTGCTTTCTTGGTGATATGAAGTCCCCCACCCTCCCACTCCTGTCTCTCTGCTCGCTTCTCTCTTTTATTTCTCAAAAGGGATTGGCTCAGGATGCAATTCAATCTTGTAGATTGAGTCCTGCCTCATTAACTTAACTGCTGCCTATCCCATCTCATTAACATCATGGAGGTAGGATTTACAACACATAGAAAAGTCACAGCAGATGACAAAATGGTGGACAATCACACAATACTGGGAATCATGGCCTAGCCAAATTGATACACATATTTTTGGAGGACGCAATTCAATCCATGACAAATGCCTACAAAAACAACAAACAAAAATAAACTCCATATTCACCTATATCCTCTTCTGCTACCATTCTATTTCTCGGTAACTCCTATCAGTAAAACCACTTATTAGTTTGTTCATAGTCTCTATTTTCAAGTGCTAACATTTTTAACATACCATTTCTTGCTCAACTCACTCTAAGCTGCTTATTTTTACTAACAATTTATGTAAGTTATTCTTATCAGAATTATCAATGACCTCCATGTGGATTAATATCATTTCAATAAGATAATTCGTTTGACATTTTGTGAGAATTTTTATTGTTGATTGCCTCCTCCTTCATAAAATACTTTCTTCTGTTTTCCATGCCACCAAAACAAACAAGCAAACACCAGATCTGTTGCCATGGAGTTGATCCCTACGCATGAAGACCTCACGTGTGTCAGCATAGAACTGTGCTCCATGCGGTCTTCAAGGGCTTATTTTTCAGAGGAAGATCACAAGGTCTTTCTTCATAGGTGCCTCTGAGTTGGCATTTTGATTAGTAGTTGAGTGTTTAACCATTTGCACTACCCAGGAGGGCTCTTATCTGTACCACCACCTATTCTAACTTATCTTTTTGTTTTGCCTTCTCTACCTTCTTTGCTAGCTCATCTTCTCATTGGTGTCTGAATGCTGGGGCCCTGCAAAGCTGTCTGTCCTGGCCTCCATCTCTTCTCAACTACAAACTTTCTCTGGTAATTTCACCCAGTTCCATGGCTGGAAATGTTATTTACAAGTAATGATTAGCAAATTAGTATCTTCACCTTTGACCTTTCTACTAAATTGTAGACTTAGCTATCCAACTTCCTATCAACCACTATGATTATAGTCTTGAAGGCTTTTCAGAATTGCAGCCTTCTTAGTACAAATACGTCTATTCATATTTCACTTTCTCTAATATTATATAACTTAGATTTCTAGATCATAATTAAGAAAATTCAGCCTATTTATTTATTTATGCAGTAAATGTTGAGTTCTCATATGGGCCTGAAACTGCGCTATGCCCTGGAGAGGGAGTGGTAAACAAGAAAGACAGTCTTCACCATCTAGCAACCTAGCAAAGCAGATGGACAGTGAACAAATAACTGAGAAGGTACGTAAGAAAAATTGTGAAGGAAATTACAAAATGCTCAGGAAGTGAATGACAATGGATCAAAAAATGACTTTGAAATTACAGAAGCTTTCTCTAAAAAAATGGTATTTGAGACTTGAAGAAAAAGTAAAAGTTAGGTAAAAAATACATATGGACAGGGTTTGTTATATTTAAAGTAGCAGAAAGGTCTGAGACAAGACAGTTCACGGAACATTCTGGGAAGCGAAAGAGGTTCCATATAAACAGAACTTATAGAGAGTGGGTCTGAGGTAGTTTACACTTGTTTCTCCTCTGTACTTGTGTCTTATTGCTTCTCCTCCTTCAGGTCTTGTGTCAAATGTCATCTTCTCAGAAAAGTCTTTTTTAAACATCTAATTTAAAATTAAATATCCCCATTACTCCTCAGAAACCCTGGTGGCTTAGTGTTTAAGTGCTACGGCTGCTAACCAAAGGGTCGGCAGTTTGAATCCGCCAGGCTCTCCCTGGAAATTCTATGGGGCAGTTCTACTCTGTCCTGTAGGGTCGCTATGAGTCAGAATCGACTCGATGGCAGTGGGTTTGGTTTTGGTTTTTGGTTTATTACTCCTTATGGAAACCCTGGTGGCTTAGTGGCTAAGAGCTCGGCTGCTAACCAAAAGGTCAGCGGTTCAAATCCACAGGCGCTCCTTGGAAACCCTATGGGGCAGTTCTTCTCTGTCCTACAGGGTCACTATGAGTCGGAATCGACTCGGCAGCAATGGCATTTGGGTATTACTCCTTATTCCCCTTTAGAGCTTTGGAGCATTTATCATCTTCTGACATAACGTATCCTTCTGTCTCTCCCACCTAGAATGTAAGTCCTATGAAGGCAGGAGCCATGACTCTTTTTGTCCCCTACTATATCCTCTGCACCAACGCAAGGGGCTAGTACACAGTAGGCAGTCAATGGATATGTGTCAAGTGAAAGAATATAGTGCGACTGGGGACAAATAGAGAGAAATAAAGATGGACAAACAGGCAGGGACAGTGCTTTTAGGACCTCATATGCTATGAAAATAATTTTATTTTGGCTTTAAAGTGGAGACTGGTATCAAAGTGGGAAGAGTGGAGGAGGGAGTGGGTAGTGAGGAATTCATTGCCATGGGTGAAGTTAGAGATGGCAGTGGCCTGAGACTAGAAGAATGAAAGGCAGGGTCCTCATTGGAAAGAGCCTTGTATACCCTACCATGGAGCTTGAACTTAACTTTGCAGACAGAAGGGAACTATTCTAGGTTGAGTTATGTGAAGTACCCTGTTTCATTTGGTGTTTTGGAAAGATGATTCTGACAGATGTATCTGCCAAGTGTAATCAGGGCCTGATATGAAAGAATATATCAATTGGAGGTTAAATGACTTGTTCAAGGTTATACAATACAACCAATAAATAGCAGAGTTGAAGTCCTGATTTTAAATGCCATGTTACTGTTACTAAAAAACCCTGGTGACGTAGTAGTTAAGTGCCACAGCTGCTAACCAAAAGGTCGGCAGTTCAAATCCACCAGGCACTCCTTGGAAACTCCAATGGGGCAGTTCTACTCTGTCCTACAGGGTTGCTATGAGTCGAAATCAACTTGACGGCAACAGGTTTTTTTTTTTTTTTTTTGGTCACTAAAATAAGTCTCGAGTTTATTATAAGATATTGTATAATAGTGATAATATCAGGTCTTGTTAGATGTTAAATTTTATTATCTCTTTTAGGTAATCAAAATAATCTTATAAGACAGATACTATTATGATTTCATATATATATATATATATACACACACACACACAAGCTCAGTGATGCTGTGCCATGGGCTGTCCAGACACCAAGCATAGAAGGCTCACACCAGTGTGCCACTTTCTCCTCTCATTCCCCATGTTTGGGAACATAATCTCTTTGGTGTTCCCCCTGATGCAACAGCCTAAGTACGCATTCCCTGGCAGTGTGAACCTCGAAGAATTTAGGGGTACCTATGGATCACATGTAGCCATTTCATGGAGGAAGAAATGGAAGATCAGGAGTTTAAGACAAAAAAAAAGAAGAACCGAGTTCTTCTAGATGTCAGAACCAATAACCTTCCCATAATATCACCTTACTTTAAAATAGCCTCCTACAAACATAGGTAAAGGTGTAACATGTTCTAAAAAGATTTTATTTTAAGTTTCATGTCTTAAAATGGAAAGCTTCAGTTATAAAGAAAATTTCTTCATGTAAAATACCTTATTTCTATACATAGTGGATTATTAAAGAAACTGAAAATGTTTACAGAAGCTACATTTTTTCCAAAATGAATTTGTGTCCATTTATGGCAAAGAAAAAATCACCAAAATAACTAAATCTTTCCAGTTTCATGATAATTCACATGGAAATGGTTGAGGTATTAATCCTTGCTTATATAACTTTTTTTTTTTTTTTATATAACTTGGCTCCTAGGGGGAAACAAAATTTTGATTTATGTAAATCAAATTTACCCTGAAGCGATTTCAGAAAAACATTCTTCTAACTGGTGATGTAATTCTCCAATTCGCACACATTAGTGTTTACTATGAATGATTCCCACTTTTTACTGAGGGACATTAGGCACTGGCTGCTCACTGAGAAATAAATTAGTTCTGGCTTTATAAAGTCATCATCATTATATAAGGAACAATGACTCCTGTTTAGAGGTCAAAATACTAAAATAATTTGGACCCTGTGCATGTGTCCAAGATAGTTATAACTAGATTTCATCTTCTTGATTGGCAAAGCACAGCATAGCAGGGGTCTCAAAGCATAGGGCGGCCAAGTAAGGCTGAACTATGTTTGCCATGTGCAAAGATGCCAGACCTTCAAGGGGTGTGGAGGCTAAAATCCAGCGAACACTCAGCCTACATGTATCCAGAGATAGCAACTTTTTCCAATTGACCCAGAATCCCTCTGTGAACTGACTGAGGCTGATGAGCTGTATGATCTTGGGCAACACCCTTGAAATTTTTGAGCTTCAATTTCTTCAACTATAAAATAAAGATAATAACATTTAAGTGATCAAATGTGAGGCCCTGGTGGAGCAGTGGTTAAGAGGTTGCCTGCTAACAAAAAGGTCAGCAGTTCGAATCTACCAGCCGCTCCTTGGAAACCCTATGGGGCAGTTCTACTCTGTCTTATAGGGTCGCTATGAGTCAGAATTGACTCGACAGCAATGGGTTTAGTTTAGTTTTATATATATGTATGTATTTATATATATGAAGTGTATATATATAAAGTGTATCTCTATATATATGCACAGTGTGTATATATAAAGTATATTTTTATATATAAAGTGTATTTATATGTGTGTGTATATATACAAAGTGATACTTTTTATCACTTAAATGTTAGTTCCCTTATTTTAGAGTTTATATATATATATAATAATATATACACAAACACGTATACATATATATGTACATATGTATGTATATATATACATACACTTACATTGGGAATTGTATACTCTGGTACACATGTGCTTTCATTCACAATATTAATGAGGTTGACCCTTTTCTTTAACACACCCTGGCTCTCTTCCCTTGAGCAAATATTATTCCCTGATAATTTTTTTTAGTAAAATAAGTGCTGCTCCGAATTTGTTAAAATTGACTTAATTTTTAAAAAATTACTTTTTTGCAAATCCTGGTTTTGTGAATAATTTATGAACCAGTTAGCATCAGAGAATGAATACTTAGTCAAAGAGAAGTAAATTTTAAGAAGTTTCTAATATATAGCTTTCATTTGGTTAGAACTAAAAGATTTTGTTTGGAAAATATTTTCAAATGCATATTATAATAACACTAAAAAAATGTAAGTTTTTGTCAATTCATTTCTCGCGTAATAATATGTCTCTAAATGGGCACTTCTATTTCCACTTTTCCCACCAGCCTAAAACAGAACTCAGTGCGTGCTCACATCACCCAGAAATAATCCACTTGAATGAAAAGGTGATTGATGCAAATTTCATTAAAGAGATAGCAGTAAATTTGTAAGAAGACATTTACACCACATACCCCATGGCAAACTTTTTAAAAATCCTAAACAGCCATGTCTGGTTCCAAAATTCTCTAGTCCACAGAGGGCTGCGGATAGGATTAGCCTACCTCAGTCTTACCCTACAGACGGTCCCCACTCCCGCTTTCCAGTCCCCATGTTTTTTCCCCTGAATCTTCATACTGCAATTCCTTCCTCACTTTCTTCCTCAGAATAATTCATCAAACTTGCACACCTACACCTAATCTGCAGCTCCCCAAGCAAAGGCACTCCATTGATCAGGAAAAATTTCTCCTTAAAATGCCATAGGGGATGATGATGATAAGACGATGACAAAATCTTGACACTCAGATAGGTGTATTTTCTTATTTTATTTGGTGGACAAGATTTTATCAGTTGTGCCTTTTACTTTTCTGAAGCCCACCTGGCAATCCTATATAGAGGGGCATATCCGCAGCATTTCAAATGTATTTTGGCTGCTAAGGTTAACTGATCATTCATTTGTATACAGTGGCTTTCTTCAAATACATCAAAGAATCAAGCAGTGTGATAAGCGTGGTAGTTTCCTTGTAGTGACCTACAATAGTAGGTGGCATTTTTGGAGGATCTTCTATAAACCAGGAGGCTTTGGGGGGCATCTGGTCTTGTGGCCCTTGTCTCAAGAATTCTCCAACGTTTGTACATTCAAGGGATGTATGTCAGTATATAGGTGCTCTGTAGGGTGTAAAAGACCTTTGGCCTTTTCACGTCCTTTCCCTAGATGCCCTTTGCCCAAACAGTAAAGAAGATGATTACTTGTGACACTTTATAAATGTGAATTCAAATGCTCAGTAGTAGAATTTTAGGCTGGTTGGACTAGGGTGCATATGGTACTGGTATAGATAAGCTTCCTCCATGTTATATATACACCAATGATCTCTTTGTATCAATTTCTATGCACAGAAACACTTGTTTTATGAAAGGGGGAGAAAAAACAAGCTTTTCTTGACCCAAGGATTCAGTAGAAAATTAGGGGGTGAGATATGTGTGAGCATGTAGTTTCAGTCGGGGACAATTAAGCAGAACTGCTTTTGGGCCCTGGAAATAGTGTGGCAGAGAGCTGGGAGCAGGAGACATTTTTTACTTCTAGCATGCAATTCAAAACTCCCCTGGCATCCTGAAGATAGGAGACAGGGGATTTGACAGCATCAAAAGAAGGCACAAGGGGCATAAAGAAAAGTGGCCATTACGAAGATTCTTCAAGGAGTGTTTATATTTAGTGAACAAAGATAATAAAAATCGTTGCTAAAATTATTTCACTAAAGCTGCAAGGTGGCAATGCAGAGAGACCAGCACCCTTAACCTAAGTGAAGAATGTTAATGTCCACTGTTGACTGGAAGTTAGGGACAACAACAAAGCGCAAGGAGGAAAGTGTGGGTTATATCAGTTTACTTGGTGAAGACTTAGAGCCCCAAACTGCTGCTATTTACACCCACCTACCTCAATTATGTTTCCCCAGGTTACAGCTGACTGGCAAGATAAGTCTAACTCATGTTTGATTCCTGTTTTAGATAAGAAATGAAACTAGATTTATAACTGGAAAATAATGATAGTCCATTAGGTAAATGCAACAAATATGCCTCCTTTTCCTTAAAGGCTGTTTCACTGACTGCTCGTAATACACTTTTTGATTTCAAGGGGGAAAATCACTTTAGAGGTAGACACGGCCTCTGGCATATCACATCTGCTGGAGAGAGCAGCCTCTCCTATCCTCATTCCCTTATAGGTTCTGCAGACTTCCCAGATTCCATGGTCACAGAAGAGCTCATATCCCTCCCAGACCCTTAGCTACCTTGGGAGCACCCTGGGATCAAATGAGTAAACAGCAATGGGAGTTCCTGCAATTTATGAATAGCATAACCATCAGCATATGTGATGGAGCTCAGTGGAAAGTTGCTGCTTTTCATCCAATACCCAGGATTTCCCTGATAAAAGACAGGACCCGGGGTCAGCACAACTGACCAAACTTCAGGCAGTCATCTTAGCGTTGTATACCCTGGCTAACAACTGGCCCCCTTTGTACATTTGTACAGACTTTTAGGCCATTGCCAATGGTCTGACTGCCTAGTCCAACTAATGGCAGCAACAATTCCTTGTTTAAGGTCGCCCCCTTTGGAGTAAAGAACTTTGAGAATGTCTTGCCTTGCAGTCACCTAAAATATAAATCAAGGTCACACATGTCTCTATATTTACTAAGGTCACAATATAAGGCCTCAAAAGGACACTGCTTATCCCCTTTGGCATTCCACCCATTACTGATGATGACCAAGGCATCCATTTCACTCCTCATAGTATACAATATTAGATTCTCAAAAAAGGCATTCGATGAAACTTTCACTTACCTTTCAAGTGTCAGGCTGTAGGCCTCATAGAGCTTCATAATGGCTTACTTCCATAAGATTAAAATCAATTAAATGAATCATGTCATATGTCAATCAACAGTCAAATATCAGGAATGAATTGTAATGAGGAGTCTGATTTCATTTTTTTGATGTGTGACTGGTGACAGTGTTTAAGCCTTGCTTTGGGTCTGAGTTTTTCCATGTTCTGCTTGTGTCCGACACTGATCAGAAAGCCTACGTGCTCCCTCCATTGGTGCAGGCAGGAAATGCAAACCATGCAACCCCCTGCCCACATTCAGGAACCCTCACCCCTAACCATAGTAAAATCCCAAAGAGCCAATCTTCTTTGCTTGCTCTCTCGAGGTATTTCGGATCTCCACAAAAACCTCAATTACGTAAGTAATAAATCATTTCATACCCTCTTGGTGTGTGTATGGCATCATCAGTGTTTGAATCTGAACCAAATTTCTGGTGGAGTCCGTCTGCCTTTGCAGATAACCATAACACTAAACAAAACCTAGTCAACTTCCTGAAAACTAAGACTAAAGAGAAATTACCGAAAACAGAAAATAAGCACACATTACATACTAGGAAGCAGAGATACAAAAGACTGCGATCCCCTCCTCAGGAACAAAGGAGGCTGAATTCATGACTAGTTTAAAATAATGAAAGAAAAAAATTAGTCAAGACAAAATTATATAGTCACTAAGTATATCCTTCAGACATGAGAGTGAAATACACACATTTTGAAATAAAAGCGGAGAGAATTTGTTACCTGTAGAACTGCATTTTTTTAGAACTGCACAGTCAAAAACGGTAAAGGAGAAAAAAAATTAAATCAACTGGAATGAAATGAGACTATAGGAAAATGTAAATACATGGGTTAATATAAAAGAGTACTTTTTTATTTATTACTACTTAGTTTTTTTAAAAAAGAATCTAGATGTTTTAAGGCAAAAAAATAAATAAACTTGCATTGCAAGGTTAATAGCGTACCTAAGAATAATAAAGAAAAAAAAGCATAAGGAACGAAGGTGAATGGAGTTATACTCTTGGAAGTCTTTTATATTTGCATAGACCCTGACAAGTTAAGGAAGCATATTGCCATCTGCAGGGAAACCATAAAAAGGTATTTTTAAAAAGTATACTAAATAGCCAAGGTCCCTAGGCGGCTGGTGCAAACAGTTTGCACTCTACTTTGAACCTAAAGGTTGGCAGTTTGAAACCACCCAATGGTACCACAAAAGAAAAGACCTGGTGATTTGCTTCCACTAAGATTACAGCCAAGAAAACCCTATGGAGCAGTTCTATTCTGTAACACATGGGGTTGCCATGAGTTGAAATTGACTCGAGGGGAGCTAACAACAAATACATACTGAATAGCCAACAGACAAAATAAAGCCTAATACTATACATTTTGATTAATTAAAAACGGCAGGAAGAGAGAAGTATGAGAAGTAGAACAACAGCAAATAGACTGGGCAAGTTCTCAGTCCGAGAAGCTGGGATGAATACCTGAGTGAAGACAGCAGGGTCTGAGAGGCAGCAGCACTATATTGGAGTCATGACACTATTAACTGTCAAATAAAAAAATGAATCGAGACTTTGATAGGGAGAAGTTTTATTCAGAAAGAAAAGGGGGAAAGGGAAAGGGATTGTTGTAGCAGTGGGAGAGGAGGACTACTTCAACAGAGAGAACATTCTAACCATAAGATCTGCAAGTGTCTCAAAGAGTTAGGGAAAACCATTTTCTTTTAGAGACTGAGAGTAAACAAAGATAGAAAACAAACAAACAAACAAACAAACAAAAAGCAGATGTAGGGAAACAGGATGAGTAGGTGACATCATGGGATAGTAAATCTGAATGATTAGTTATAGCAAGGTCAGTCTATTCTCCAGGAGGGGCCCTTAAAGAAGAGTAGTAGTAGATGGGCTCAAGTTAAGGGTGGGCCAAAGTTCACGGACTTGGGGTAGCAAAGCAGCTGAAGCAAAGCTTAATTAACAAGCACTTTGTTTCTGATTGGTTAGTGAGGACAATCAATTCAGTTACTCATTTATGAGGCAAGGAATGGAGATTCGGAGGTCTGCGTCATATGTAAATAAGGGGGCAATGGTGATCTTATCAAAACCAGATGGACAGGGTGGTTATTTGCAGCAAGTTGTTTTCCTGAGCACAAAATGTGGAGATATTTATTTAACTGTCTCTGTTTTCAAATATCATAGGGTTTAGGTAAAATTCAGTATTAACGGCGTATATAGCTTTTTTTTTTTTTTATAGCAGTATAAGGGGCTCTGGGGGTACAATACTGAGTGTTAACCAAAAGGCTGGTGGTTGGAACCCACTCAGTTCCTCTTCTGGTGAAAGATCTGGCTGGCAATTTGTTCCTATAAAAATTACAGCCTAGAAAACCCTATGGGGCAGTTCTAATCTGTCACATGGGGTTTCTGTGAGTCAAAAATCAACTCTTGGCATTTAACAACAACAACAATATAGCGTTGTAACAATATTTGTTCTACAGAAGCATCTTGCACACTTTTGCCTAATAAACTTTAACAAAAAAAAAAAAAATTCTGTGCCACTTTTCTATTCATCGAAGTTTAAAAGTCTCAGTTTCCTGTAGGAAATACCCAAGCCCAACCTGGAATTCAGTACCTATTTGCCCCAACCTACCTTCCCCAAGAAGTCCTGGTAGCAGAGTGGTTAAGATCTGTGGCTGCTAACAAAAGGGTTCAAATCCATGAGCCACTCCTTGGAAACCCTATGGGGCAGTTCTACTCTGTCCTGTATGGTCGTTCTGAGTCGGAATTGACTCAATGACAACCAATTTTTGTTTTTGACCTTTCCCAATGTGACTCCCAGGCTTTCCTTCTTGAACACTTTGTCCTACTGAGGTTTCTTCCTTATCACCTCCACAAGCCTTTTTCTTTCAACCTACAATGCTCCAATGTGATTTTCACTAAAAATTCTCTTGATATTCCTCTTGTCTAAGTAAGTTTTGTCTTCCCTTCAGTACCACAAAATGAGAGTTGGACCTAACTCAAGTTTTTTCTGACTGCTTCAGTCCACATACATACGCTCAGTTTTTGAACTTCTGAAACATGCATTTTCTTTTAGCACATTAAATTTAATGATGAAACAGTATCAGACAATGCAATGAATTTTATGATGTAGGGTTAATCATGTGACACAGACTCCAAGACTTGTAAAAAGGCAGATAAAAGAAGATCAATGAAAGATGGCTACGTTCCTGTTTTATCCAAAACACAAATACAAGCAAATGTTCCTGAATGTAAAATCCTGTGCTCCCTTGAATTTGGAAGTCCTGCCAACTACTGGTTAAGCAAGGTTATTTCTTGCTAGGAGTCAAAAAAATATGGATTGTGTTTCCAGTGGATGTTTCTAAATTATTCTTGGTATTCCTTAGGATCTCCATTTATGAAGACAAACATGAACTGCAACAGTACGTTATCATACTTGACTGCGTCTATGAATTTTGTAATTTATTTTGTAAATTGATTACTTCAAAGCAAGGCCTTAAATATACCTGTTCTAGAAATAGAGAAAGAACTCTATTGACAGAATTTTGAGGGCAAAAGCCAAACACCTATTGTTTACAGAATTATTTGATTGTCTAACAAAATGAATAGTTGGTTGCATTTATGTAAATGTAGATATATAATAGGTTACTGACGCCAAGAGTAACACCATATTGCTTCCCCCACCAAAAAAAAAAAAACAAAATAAAAAACCTCACCATCTTTCCACTGTTCTAAAGCCTGATCCTCCTTCATCTTCCACTAACTTGAAAGCAGGCACTACCACAGCTGAGGATGATCTGGAGTTGCAAATTACAATCAAACCGCATTTTCTAGGGACGCAATACAAGCCATCCCTGGATTACAAAGGAGCTCCATTCCTAACTCTGTCTTTAGTTGAGTTTGTACATGTTAACTTGGAATAGTTGGGTGCAGTTTGTGTCTAATGCCAATTAGTCAAATGTGTGTCTTAGTACATAGAATATAGTATACCTTTCTATGCATAGAAAACATTAAAGGCTCAACAAAATTCTAGCCAATAGAATTCAACAATATATCAAAAAAATAATTCACCATGATCAAGTGGGTTTCATGCCAGGTATGCAGGAATGGTTCAACATTAGAAAAACAATTAATGTAATCCACCACATTAATAAAACAAAAGACAAGAATCACATGATTTTACCAATTTATGCAGAAAAGGCATTTGACAAAGTTCAACACTCATTCAAATTCATGATTAAAACTCTCAGCAATTTAGGAATAGAAGGAAAATTTCTCAACATAATAAAGGGTATTTATACAAAGCCAATAGCCAGCATCACCCTAAATGGAGAGAACCTGAAAACCTGCCCACTGAGATCGGAAACCAGACAAGGATGCCCTTTATCACCACTCTTATTCAACATTGAGCTGGAAGTCCTAGCCAGAGCAATAAAGCGCATCCAGATTGACAAGGAAGAAGTCAAAGTAACTCTATTTGCAGATGACATGATCTTATACACAGAAAACCCTAAGGAATCCTCCAGAAAACTACTGAAACTAATAGAAGAGTTCAGCAGAGTATCAGGCTACAAGATAAACATACAAAAATCAGCTGGATTCCTCTACACCAACAAAAAGAACATCAAAGAGGAAATCACCAGATCAATGCCATTTACAGTAGCCCCTAAGAAGATAAAATACTTAGGAATAAATCTTACCAGAAATGTAAAAGACTTATACAAAGAAAACTACAGTACACTTCTGCAAGAAACCAAAAGAGATTTACATAAGTGGAAGAACATACCTTGCTCGTGGATAGGAAGACTTAACATTATAAAAACGTCTATTCTACCAAAAGTGATCTATACATTTAACGCAATTCCGATCCAAATCCCAAGGACATTCTTTAATGAGATGGGGAAACAAATCACCAATTTCATACAGAAGGGAAAGAGGCCCCGGATAAATAAGGCATTACTGAAAAAGAAGAACAAAGTGGGAGGGTTTACTTTACCTGATTTTAGAATCTATTATACTGCCACAGTAGTCAAAACAGCCTGGTACTGGTACAACAACAGATACATGGACCAATGGAACAGAATTGAGAATCCAGACATAAATCCATCCACATATGAGCAGTTGATATTTGACAAAGGCCCCAAAACAGTTAAATGGGGAAAAGATGGTCTTTTTAACAAATGGTGCTGGCATAACTGGATATCCATCTGCAAAGAAATGAACCAAGACCCATACCTCACTCCATGCATAAAAACTAACTCAAAATGGATCAAAGACCTAAATATAAAATCTAAAACGATAAAAAACATGGAAGAAAAAATAGGGACAACATTAGGAGCCCTAATACTTGGCATAAACATTATACAAAACATTATAAAGAATGCAGAAGAAAAACTAGATAACTGGGAGCTCCTAAAAATCAAACACTTATGCTCATCCAAAGACTTCACCAAAAGAGTAAAAAGACTACCTATAGACTAGGAAAAAATTTTTAGCTATGACATTTCTGGTCAACGCCTGATCTCTAAAATCTACATGATACTGCAAAAACTCAACTGCAAAAAGACAAATAACCCAATTAAAAAATGGGCAAAAGATATGAATAGACACTTCACTAAAGAAGACTTTCAGGTAGCTAACAGATATATGAGGAAATGTTCACGATCATTAGCCATTAGAGAAATCCAGATCAAAACTACAATGAGATTTCATCTCACTCCAACAAGGCTGGCATTAATCCAAAAACACAAAATAATAAATGTTGGAGAGGCTGTGGAGAGATTGGAACACTTATACAATGCTTGTGGGAATGTCATATGGTACAACCACTTTGGAATTTGATTTGGCACTTCCTTAAAAAGCTAGAAATAGAACTATCGTACCATCCAGCAATCCCACTCCTTGGAATATATCCTAGAGAAATAAGAGCCTTTACACGAACAGATATATGCATACCCATGTTTACTGTGGCACTGTTTACAATAGCAAAAAGCTGGAAGCAACCAAGGTGCCCATCAAAGGATGAATGGATAAATAAATTATGGTATATTCACACAATGGAATACTATACATTGATAAAGAACAGTGAGGAATCTGTGAAACATTTCATAACATGGAGGAACCTGGAAGGCATTATGTTGAGTGAAATTAGTCAGTTGTAAAAGGACAAATATTGTATAAGACCACTATTATAAGAACTTGTGAAATAGTTCAAACTGAGAAGAAAACATTCTTTGTGGTTACGAGAGGGGGGAGGGAGGGAGGGTGGGAGAGTGGCATTCACTAATTAGAGAGTAGATAAGAACTACTTTAGGTGAAGGGAAAGACAGCACGCAATACAGCGGAGGTCAGCACAACCGAACTAAACCAAAACCAAAGAAGTTTCCTGAATAAACTGAATGCTTCGAAGGCCAGTGTAGCAGGGGCAGGGGTCTGGGGACCATAGTTTCAGAAGACATCTAAGTCAATTGGCATAATAAAATCTAATAAGAAAACATTCTGCATCCCACTTTGAAGAGTGGCATCTGGGGTCTTAAACGCTAGCAAGCAGCCATCTAAGATGCATCAGTTGGTCTCAACCCACCTGGATCAAAGAAGAAAGAAGAAAACCAAGGACAGAAGGTGATTAGGAGCCCAAGAGACAGAAAGGGCCACATGAACCAGAGACTACATCATCCTGAGACCAGAAGAATTAGATGGTCCCCGGCTACAACCGATGACTGCCCTGACAGGGAACACAACAGAGAACCCCTGAGGGAGCGGGAGAGCAGTGGGATGCAGATCCCAAATTCTCATAAGACCAGACTTAATGGTCTGACTGAGACTAGAAGGACCCCAGTGGTCATGGCCCCCAGACCTTCTGTTGCCCCAGGACAGGAACTATTCCCGAAGCCAACTCTTCAGACATGGATTGGACTGGACAGTGGGTTGGAGAGTGATGCTGGTGAGGAGTGAGCTTCTTGGATCCGGTGGGCACTTGAGACTATGTTGGCATTTCCTGCCTGGAGGGGAGATGAGAGGGTGGAGGGGGTTAGAAGCTGGCGAAATGGACACGAAAAGGGAGAGTGGAGGGAGAGAGCGGGCTGTCTCATTAGGGGGAGAGTAATTGGGAGTGTGTAGCAAGGTGTATATGGGTTTTTTTGTGAGAGGCTGACTTGATTTGTAAACTTTCACTTAAAGCATAATAAAAATTATTTTAAAAAAAGGACAAAAATGTTACACTTAAAGAGAATTTTAAATATTTTCAGTATTTTTGCTTATAATTATAAACTGTACCTAAACAATGTTACTTTTTAGGAGCATTACTTGAGCACCTTCTGAAAGTTAAATAAGAGGTTGTTATTTGAGCAAGATAGCCCCTTTTGTAAATGGCATTCATGTTTTTTCTGTATTAAAAATAAAGAAAATATGATTTTCAAAAAAAAAATTAAAGAAACACTTCCAGATACACTAAAACATCTTTAGCATAATAATACAGTAATAATAATAATGTTTTTATGCATGTTGAAGTAGTGCCCATTTGTTATTATGAACAATTGTATGTACCTCAAATTTTTAATATAATAGGTTTTACGGAGATTGGTTCTTAACTAAGGGTTGTGTGTAAGCGGGACGTTCGTAATATAATACAGGGACTGCCTGTCTTATAAATCATGGTTAAGTATGCTTGAGAGCCTGAGTCTTCTTAATCATTTACTTAATTACTTATTTCACAATTTATTAAGTGTTGCAAACAAGTAAGGAATTACATACAAAGATGCATAAGATGCACCCTGTGTTATGAAGGACTTCTTTGGTTATTTTTCCTTAGGTTGTTTCATCTGCTAGACTGTATCTATACCTCTGCACCCTTGAAATGTTTAACTTTGGGTTTGAAAATGTACTAACACTGTTTTTAGAAACTACAAGTCTCCCAAGAACAAAAATAAGACCTAGAATCTGTTATTTCTTTTGAGTTTTTTATTGTTCACACCTAACGTGTTCCATTTGTCTCCTTTCATGCACAGGTATAAACCTGTTTGGTAATTGTTCATTTTTTAGCATTTTTTGATATCTGGCAAAATAAGGTTGAATGAGTCCTTTTCATTACATATTTTTAATTAGCTATTGTTTGCACTCAGAAACCTGTTGTCATTTAAACATTTTTCTTTTATTTAAGCCTCTCACTGAACTCTTTGCTAAAGCTTTTTAAATTATTCTTTTGAGTATTCTACCTAAGTAGATGATAAAACTACCTCGAATAATAAAAATTTTGCTGGGAGTATTGACAGATTGGTAGGATGTAGGTGGAGAATCATGAACATGTTCAGCAAAAATTATTGGAGCAGGTCAAATAACTCAGGTTTATAAAGTCCTGAGAAGCCACTGTATCTAGCAGGCATAAGCACGAAATGGAACCCTGCGAAGCGACCAGCAAAGCCACCGTGAATGGCTTTTACAACCTCTTAAGATCAAAAGCCTTTGTTTCAAGCTAGTTCTTGTAGCTGACAACCACCAGTGAAGAAAGCTCTGGAAAACATGTCTCTGCCTTAGAAAGGAGTGGTGGTAGTAGCTGCATGATGGTAAGTCATCTAGCACAGCTCTCTTCTTCTTGAACTTAACTGGCAGCACCATTAGTATTTAACCTTTAAATGCAATGCTTGCCCCTGGGTCTGGGCCTGACAAATGCCATTTATATTATTAAAAAAGTTCTGCATTAACACATTTATCTAGAATGGACACTTAGTTTTAGTAAATAAATCATTAATAACTATTGCAATGGTCAAATGCTGTCTTGATTAATTACTATGTCTATTATGCCATTTTTAAAGTTATGTGTGTTCTCATTGGGGGCTGCAATCAATCATTTGTGCAGTGACATGGCACTTCACTAACATTTAATCTTTGCCTGTCACTCCTCACCTCTACACTCTACACCTCCCATCCATAATTCCCAGTTCTCTTTCATTTGACTATAATAATAACTATGGGGAATGGATTTGGAACCCTTTATTGTAATAATTGTTGAAGTACACTTTAATTTCAGCTTCAGTCACCTCTATGATTCACCTATTTGAAATTCCATGATTAATTATTAAATTTGAGAAATTTGGAGACTGAAAGCCAAGAGCTAGAATTCAGATTTGCAGTAATCGTAGATGCAATTTCTGTTAGAGCAACTCTGCTTTTCAATTTCTAGAGTAGTTTGAAGACTATCATACTGCCCATCATTACTTAGATTATGACTGATTGTTCCTTTATTTGCTTTTTCTACTAGACTTGAGCCCCTTAAGAAGTTTAGTAGTAGTAGTAGTATTTAACATAGAACACATAGTAGATATTCAGTATTTGCTGGGAACTTAAAATGATCATTTAATTTTTCTTTCAAAGACTATAAACATGCTTGTAATTTCATGTGGGCAACACTGGTGGCCTAGTGGTTAAGTGCTACGGCTGCTAACCAAAGGGTAGCAGTTCAAACCCACCAGGCACTCCTTGGAAACTCTATGGAGCAGTTCTAGTCTGTCCTACAGGGTCGCTAGGAGTCGGAATCAACTCGACAGCAACAGGTTTGTTTTTTTGGTTCGCATAGTTTCATGCTATATATAGTAGTGTGTAATTAAAATTAAAAAATGTGGATATTAAAGAATAACACAGTCTCAAAGTACCTCTGAAGGATACATCACAGCTTAAAAAATAAACAGGAATTTATATAGAATGATCCATGTTTGATTACTGTTGGAAATTCCCATCTGGAATGTCAACTATGAAACTCAGTCAGTTAAATGTTTGCCGTGTTGTTTTTGTTGTTAGCTGCTGTCTAGTCACCCTCCAACTCATGGAGACCCTCTGTGTCATGTCACAGACGAGAACTGCTCCATAGGGTTTTCTAAGCACTTAGTTGTTAACCAAAAGTTTGGTGGTTCCAACTCACCCAGTGGCTCCGTGGGAGAAAGACCTGACTCGATGAAAGAGAGAATCAGCTCCCATAATGATAACAACCAAGAAACCCCTATGGGGAAGTTCTATTCTGTCACATGTAGTCACTAGAGTCAGAATCAACTAGATGGCACCAACACAATGACAATCTTTATGAAAGCAGGTTTCCAGGCCTTTCTTCTGTGGAGCCCCTGGATAGATTTAAACCTCCAACCTTTAGGTTAGCAACTGATTGTAAATGGTTTGAGCCACCCAGGCTTCTCAATGTCTTTACTTCCCAAATTGTTCTTTGAACACGTTGTGATAATGCTGCCAGAGAAAAACATAATACTAAATTTAGTTGAAATGGTGTAAATGCTTATGTACTTATGGTCAGAAGTTTTGGTCTATAGTTTTCCAAAATTAAACGTGTGGATATGATGTTTAATGAAAGAAATGTCTTCTACAAAAAATCTATCAACTGTTTTTAATTTTACATTTACCTAAAACTTTTTCTTTTTCTTTTTTTTTTTTTTTTGTGCTTTCGGTGAAAGTTTACAGAACAAATTAGTTTCTCCTTAAACAACTAATACACATATTGCTTTCTGGCATTAGTTGCCAATCCCGAGACATGTCAGCACTCTCCCCTTCTGGACCTTGGGTTCCCCATTTCCATTCATCCAGATTTCCTGTCCCCTCCTGCCTTCTTGTCCTTGCCCCTGGGCTGGTGTACCCATTTAGTCTCATATAGGTTGTTGAACTATGTGCGTTATTGTTTGCTTTATAGGCCTGTCTAAACTTTGGCTGAAGGGTGGGCCTCAGGAGTGACTTCAGTACTGAGTTAAAAGGGCTTCTGGGGGCCATACTCTCAGGGTTTCTCCAGGCTTTGTCAAACCAGTAAGTCTTGTCTGTTTTTTGTGAGTAAAACATTTTTAAGATAAAAAGAAATTGTTCACTCATAACTAGATAGACTTATTAATTGAAATAAAAATTTTGAAAAGTAAAATGAAGTTAAAAAGTAAATCTTTTTGTCTTTTCAAATCTCTAGGTAAGTGTTCATTGATATCTTTATTTCTAATTTTTATATTTAAGCACTCACCAATTATTCTTCCATTGATGATTTTGGTTTGAAATTATAAGAATTAAGTGACATGCTGCCTCTTTGCCAAGACATAGAGTTTATGTAAATTATATATGTACTTCCACAGAGAATTTTTAAAGGATGAACTGTATGATGATTTGAGAAAAAATAAGTGTGATGAAATTTAAAGGCAGTGTAGTAGAGAAATACTCATTGTTATGTTTTCTTCTCCCATTCTCAACTCTTCTCTGTAGAAAACCAGGACAGAAAGCATCATCGGGGGTTGTTTAGATCAGTGTTTCTTCCACCTTGACTGAACAAATATATTTCTGGGTCCTACCCTAGACTGGAAACCCTGGTGACATAGTGGTTAAGTGCATGGCTGCTAAGCAAAGGATCGGCAGTTTAAATCTGACAGGCACTCCTTCCAAACTCTATGGGGCGGTTGAACTCTGTCCTATAGGGTTGCTATGAGTTGGAATCGACTCAACCGCACTGGGTTTGGTTTTGGTTTTTTGTTACACTAGACTATCGAGTCAGAAGGAATATATATTTTATGAACTTGCTAGGGATTTCTTATAATAATTTCTTTCAACCAGAATGAAATTAAAGATGCATCTAAATCATTCACTCTCAAATTTCTCTGATCCTTGATCCAAATTTCTTTGATCCCTTAGGTGCAGAAACAAGAGAAAAATCATCTAAGAGTGCCCAATCTCTCCCCTTTAAACTCTTTATTTTCATAGTTATTTCTTCCAATACAAGTACTTTTCAAAGCACATCACCCTATAAACTCATTCAATACCTATCACAGCCTTAAAATCTACATCCTAACATTAGAGATATTAGGAACTACTTCGAGCACAGGGAAGCAATTCTGTTCCCATTGCCTTCCAGTAAGGGCTGTTAAGGAAGTGTTGTTGATAGGTGCCACCATGACAGTTCAGACTCATAGCAACCCTATGTACAAAAAGAATGAAACACTGCCTGGTCCTACGCCACCCTCACAATCATTGCTATGTTTGAGCCCATCGTTGCAGCTGCTGTATCAATCTATCTCGTTGAGGGTCTTCTTTGTTTTCACTGACCCTGTACCAAGCATGATGTCCTTCTCTATGGACTTGGTCCCACCTGATAACATGCCCAAAGTACATGAGACGAAGCCTCACCATCCTTGCTTCTAGGGAGCATTCTGGCTGTACTTCTTCTAAGGCAGATTTGTCCGTTCTTCTGGCAGTCCATGGTATATTCAATATTCTTCTCCAATGCCATAATTCAAAGGCAACAATTCTTCTTCACTCTTCTTTATTCATCATCCAGCGTTCACATGGATATGAGGTGATTGAAAATACCATGGCTTGGGTCAGGTGTACCTTAGTCATCAAAGTGACATCTTTGCTTTTTAAGATTTTACAGAGGTCTTTTGCAGCAGATTTGTAAAATGAAATTCTTGACAACTTCAGTATTTTCCCCGTTTATCATAATGTTGCTTATTGATCCAGTTGTGAGGATTTTTTTTCTTTATGTTGAGGTATAATCCACGGTGAAGGCTTTATAGTCTTTGATCTTCATCAGTAAGTGCTTCAAGTCCTCTTTGCTTTCAGCAAGCAAAGTTGTGTCATCTGCATAACGCAGGTTATTAATAAGTCTTCCTCTAATACTGATGTTGCACTCTTCTACAAGCATATCTCATGTTATTATGACCACTTTATTGTACTTCACAGATAATTGCATTTTTTAGCAAATTGAAGGTTTATGGCAACCCTGTGTCGAGCAAGTCTATCAGTGCCATTTTTTCAACAGCATGTGTCTCTGTGCCATATTTTTTGTAATTCTTGCAATATTTCAAACTTTTCCATCATTATTATATCTGCTGTGGTGGTCTGTGATTAGTGATCTTTGATATTACTATCGTAATTTTGGGGAGGGCCATGAATCCTGCCCATATAAGAAAGTGAGCTTAATCGCTAAAAGTTGTGTGTGCACTGACTGCTCCACCAACCAGCCATTCCCCCATCTCTCTCCCTCTCCTTGTGCCTCCTTATTCCCTGAGACACAATATTGTAATTAGACCAGTTAATAACCCTGCAATGGCCTCTAAGTGCTCAGTCGAAAGGAAGAGTCACACTTTTGTCACTTTAAATAAAAAACTAGACATGACTAAGTTTACTGAGGAAGGCATGTCAAAAGCTGAGACAGGCTGAAACCTAGGCCTCTTGTGCCAAGCAGTTGGCCAAGTTGTGAATTCAAAGGAGCAGTTCTTGAAGGAAATTAAGAGGGCTACTCCAGTGAACACACCAATGATGAGAAAGCAAAACAGCCTTATTACTGATATGGAGAAAGTTTTAGAAGTCTGGATAGAAGATCAAACCAGCCACAACATTCCTTTAAGCCAAAGCCTAATCTAGAGCAAGGTCCTAACTCTCTTCAATTCTGTGAAGGCTGAGAGGTGAGGAAGATGCAGAAGAAATGTTTGAAGCTAGCATGAGATTTAGGTAAAGAAGCTGTCTCCATAACATAAAAGTGCAAAGTGAAGCTGCAGGTGTTGATGTAAACGCTGCAGGACGTTATCCAGGAGATCTAGCTGAGATAATTGATGAAAGTGGCTACACTAAACAACAGATTTTCCATGCAGACAGAACAGCCTTTTATTGAAAGAAGGTGCCATCTAGGACTATCATAGCTATAGAGGAGAAGTCAATGCCTGGTTTCAAAGCTTCAAAGGACAGGCTGACTATCTAGTTAGGGGCTAATGCAGCTAGTGAGTTTAAGTTGAAGCCAGTGTTCATTTACCATTCCAAAAATTCTAGGACCCTTAGAATTATGCTAAATCTACTCTGTCTGTGCTGTATAAATGGAGCAACAAAGCCTGGATGACAATACATCTGTATGCAACATTGTTTGATGGTTACTGAACATTTTAAGCCCATTGTTGAGACCTACTGATGAGAAAAAAAAAAAAAAGATCCCTTTCAAAATATTACTGCTCATTGACAATGCACCTCATTACCCAAGAGAGTTACAAGGAGATTAGTGTTGTTTTCCTGCCTGCTAACAAGACATCTATTCTTCAGCCCATGGATCAAGGAGTACTTTAAACTTTCAACTCATATTATTTAAGAAATACATTTCACTGCCATAAATAGTGAGTCCTCAACCGATCTGGGAAAAGTAAATTGAAAACCTTCTGGAAAGGATTCACCTTTCTAGATGCCATTAAGAACATTCATTATTCATGGGAGAAAGTCAAAATATCAACATTAACAGGAGTTTGGAAGAAGTTGATTCAGCCCTCAGGGATGACTTTGATGGGTTCAAGACTTGAGTGGAAGAAGTAAGTGCAGGTGTGGTGGAAATAGCAAGAGAACTAGAATTAGAAGTGGAGCCTGAAGGTGTGAATGAATTGCTGCAATCTCATAATCAAACTTTAACAGATGAGGAGTTGCTTCTTACGGATGGGCAAAGAAAGTGGTTTCTTGAGATGGAATCTACTCCTGGTGAAGATGCTGCAGACATTGTTGAAATGACAACAAAAGATTTAGAATATTATATAAATTTAGTTGATAATGCAGCAGCTGGGTTTAAGAGGATTGACTCCAATTCTGAAAGAAGTTCTAACCAAAAAAAAAAACCAAACCCAGTGCCGTTGAGTCGATTCCGACTCATAGCAATCCTATACTGTGGCTAAAATGCTACCAAACAGCATCAAATGCTACAGAGAAATGTTCTGTGAAAGGAAGAGTCAATATATGTGGCAAACTTCATTGCTGTCTTATTGTAAGAAATTGTCACAACCACCTTATCCTTCAGTAATCACGACCCTGATCAGTCAGTAGGCACCAACATCGAGGCAAGACCCTCCACTAGCAAAAAGATTATGACTCACTGAAACCTCAGATGATAGCTAGCATTTTTTAGCAATATTTTTTTTTTAAATAAGGTATGTACTTTTTTTTTAGACATAATGCTATGGAACACTTAATAGGTTACAGTATAGTATGAACATAACCAAAAAATTCTTGTGGCTCACTTTATTGTGATATTCATTTTATTGCATTGATCTTGAACTGAACCCACAATATCTCCAAGGAATGCCTGTAGTCCAGCTTCTCTGATTATTTGCTCAGCATAAGGATTGAATAAGTACTGTGAAAGGATACAGCCCTGACACACACCTTTCCAGATTTTAAACCTTGCAGTATCCCCTTGTTCTGTTTGAACAACAGCCTCTTGGTCTATGTACAGGTTCCACATGAGCACAATTAAGTGTTCTGGAATTTCCATTCTTCACAACATTATCCATAATTTATTATGATCCGAATGGTCAAATGCTTTTGCATAGTCAATAAAACACAGGTGAACATCTTTCTGGTATTCTCTGCTTTCAGCCAAGATCTGGCTAAACAATGCCCTACCAACTACATTTGTCTTAGTAAAGAGTTCTCAGAGTTGTTTTCCTAAAGTATCTGTACGTGTTATGCAGAGCAAAACAATTTGAAGAAAATATATCTGAAGATTAAGCTTTCAAATTACTTCAAGTTATTTGTTTGCCTATTTGGCGTCATCCCAGTATCTGAACTATGTATGTAAGAGATCCTCAGAGAGGTGTGACGGCATACAACATCTGTTCATTTTACCATATCCTTCTTCTGGGTGATTGTTATTATTACTAAATAATAACAACAATAACTACAGATGCCATTTCTTGAAAGATTATATAGGCCAAGCTCTGTCCTAGGCACTTTACCTGTACTAATTTATTTAATCTAAAAGATAACTCCTTAGGCTAGGCCCTAATATCCTCATCTTATACATAGTGACACTGAGCCTATAGAAAGTTGAGGAAACTTTCCTGAGGTAACAGGCTATTAAGTGTTTAAACCAGTATTTAAACCTAGCAATCTTATTCCAGGGTTCAGTCTTAATCACTATGTCAATTAAAAAAAAAAAAAAGGCTCTTCTTTCTTTTCTAGAAAGTAAAGTTAAAGTGTAAAAAGAGGAACAAAAATCCAAAGGAAATAAAATCACCAACAACCAAACAAAATAGAGAAATCTCAGTACAGTCTTCTGCTTTTCAAAGCAACAGTGCCATTTTGTGTAAAGGCACTAGAGGTTTTTTTTTTTTTTTTTTTGCCTAGAGGCATGGTTTTAGTCTAATCAGAACGTGCTCTTTATTTTCAAATATCTTCCCTATTTGCTCTGATGTGACTTAGAGATAAAATGCAGGTCATGTTCAATGCGAATCCCTGCTACATTCCTGCTAGGACTTCTGCCTTGAAATATATGTAGTCATGCACCGCTTAATGTCTTTTCCGACAACACCCAACCATGTGTATGTCCATGGTCCAATAAGGTTATAATAGAGTTCAGAAACCACTATTGGATCACAGGACGTAGTGACATAACTGGATGTAGTGAACACGACAGCTTCCCACAAGCAACATGTATCTCTCATGTCCCTTGCACAACAAAGTGGTTGTGCTGCCAGGTGTATAATGGTGCAGTACATATATAACCTATGATACATACATCTCAATAATCATAATAAATGCCTGTGTTACTGGCTTAGGTATGTTCTGTACTATACTTTCTATCATTATTTTAATGTGAACTTTCCCTACTTAGAAATAAAAAGTTTACCATATAACTGTATGCTTTGACTCAGAGGCGGTAGCCTCCAATCTCGTGTATCGCATGTCTCTTGAGTGTTGTAGCGTTATCTTTGTTTATTTTTTTTTAAAAAAAATATTGCAGCAAAACCAGCTTTAGTGATAGCAGCAGCAAGAAACAAAGGAATAATACATATGTAATAATGTGTCCACACAACATCCAAATCACGCAGCATCCTATTTCACAGAACATATCCTGGACGTTAAGTGATGGATGAGCTGTATATCCTGAGCAGTTAAGCTAGAAAATATATAAACTTCTGAACGGAGGAAAAAATGTAAAAATGTTTGGATTTCGTTTATGCTGTGGGACAGTCCAGTGTGTACATTCTATTTAGAAACCAGTTGTTGCAGCAACAATAGTAAAACACCCTTTTTTTGTTTTGTGACCTTAATATCGTTGTATAAAAGCACAAATGTGCCCTAGATCATAACTCATATCCAACTCCAGCCTCTGAGGGGATTATCCATTAAAGGGAAGATGTGAGCGCAGACCAATAAGATTTGGAGAAGAGTGTGATATGGTTATGGAGAAATTCTCTGACCTATCTGGGTCATCAAGGCAGCTTGAGAACCTGCCCACATACACAATGCCATGGTATAAAAGTACTTGTCTAATCTTGCAGATATTGTATGTACATTGCAATGCACAGATTGCTTTAAACATTTTTATTCTAGAAATAATTATCCTCAGGGTCCAGTAATATCATGCAGCTTAGTTGTCAACCCTACACTTTACCTCCACTTTCTACCAGAGTATTTATGACTACCAGGCTGTAGTCGACAAGCTGAGCTTTTGGGTTTAGTTTATTTACTACATAGTATTATATAAGTTTTCACAGAAAGCTTAAAACATTTTATTATTATGTGATTAAAAAAAAAATAAGGCTTCCTAGATATTCTACTAAATATAATCTTTGACATTTTGATTTATTATGGAGATTGCTATCTTAAGAATTGGAAAAACCACTACATAGATGAAAAGATCAAATGACTTAATCTATAAAAACAAGTAGAGAAGTTACAAGGTTGTGATTGTTGGTCCTTTCTGAGGGTTTGTATGTAGATTGTATCTGTGTTTAATCAGACTTGGGAAAATGTTTTTAATTCCCCATAATAAAATACTAAGCAGAGGTTAATATAATTTAGATTAATTACTTATACAGATATTTCAGACATATGTATTTACAGTATGACAAAATAGAATATTCCTTGAGAATTAAAGATAATTGAATAAAAATGAATATTTTTAATTACCATACTTTGTACTTTTGAGTACACTATTAATTCAACTTAACAAGCATTTAATTTGCCATTACCTTGGTAGAAGGCATTAACTTCAGTGATGAATAAAACCATATCCCTGTATTAAGGGAATTTAGAACTTATAAGGGGAATAGATTTATTCAGGTTTCTTAACCTGGATGCATATATGAATCACCTGAATTGCTTTTTAAAAATAATAATGTCAATCTCGAACCTCTAAAAATTTATTTAATTTTTCTGCAATGGGCCTACCCACCCACTGCCGTCGAGGAGATTCTGACTCATAGCGACCCGTTAGCAATGGATGTAGGTGTATGTTATTTAAGCAAAGTCAGGATTGCCAAAGGATTAGGTACATACATAATAATTTCAAGCGGAATAAAATGAATAGCTCCCATCAAAGCTTGATTCAAAACAATGAAACTTCCTATATACATACATCTAGCCCATACACGGAAACCCTGGTGGTGTAGTGCTTAGGTGCTATGGCTGCGAACCAATGGGTCGGCAGTTTGAATGCGCCAGGCTTCCTTGGAAACTCTATGGGGCAGCTCTACTCTGTCCTATAGGGTCGCTATGAGTCGGAATCGACTCGACGGCACTGGGTTTTTTTTTTTTTTTTTTTGGACCCTATACACCTTATGATTTGAGGAAAACAACAGAAAGATTGGAAAGTCTGTGGGATTCTTGGAAAGCCATGACCTCATTTTATTTGAGAAAATTAGAGCAGAAAGAACCATGGCCTGAAACATTAGCTCAAGTTTAGGTTTTACTTTTATTTAAATAAGCTCAGAGGTGCTTCCAGTTTAGCCTTCAGAAATGGAAAAAATGTGATCCTGAAATGAGACAATTGCCAGTTGATTTAAGACTCCATTCACAGCCGCAGAACAGTGATGACCTTGCTCTCTTGGTCACTTAAAGTGACTGACAAACTCTTTCAGGTCAAAGAAGTACCTGTATTTATCTGTTATTAATGTTGCACGAAGAATCTGTAATAAATCATATCAAATGAATTTTTGTGATTCTTTGAAGTGATTTTTTTTTCTATTGATGTATCAGTATGGTTAACTGTAAGATACTTTGTAATATTAAAACATCCATTCATTTCTGCATCGATCTCCATTAAGTTATGACATCTCCATTCAGGTGTGTTGCAATATGCATGTGCTTTTGAATTACCCTTGCTGACATTTTATTCAAGATTATTGCATCAATAATTATTAGAAACATTAAGTTCTCTGGAGATTTGCCAGCAATCAAGATGGCTTTGTTTTCTAAAACAACCAGGCAACACTTTGGAAAGTGTGCAAATGAGTAGGAACCCCAAATATCACACCTGGTCAATTCTTCTCAGAAAGGGACAGGGTGGGGGCAGCAGTGCAATTATGCATATTCATTGATTCAATCGATAACGACTATGCGAAGAGGCTACAATCATGACTTCGCAATGAAGCTAATAAAAGGCTTTGAACATGGAAGTTTGAGACCTTGAATTGGCAAGAGCGTGTTCTTTCTCTAGAGTGGTGCAGTACAGTCTCTTTGAATTTTGTGAACTGTTCTAGAGAATTAATGAGCCCACAGGGGGCAAGTGATATCCAGCATGGACTGGTGTCTGCTGATTTAGCAGTCAGAAAGGCTAAGCCCTTCTAGCTAGTGAACTCTGACTTAGTTTGGTTGGTGGCCATTTCAGAGAAGGGCCACACAAGCAGTTGTTCTTGAAGGATGGTGTTCTTCTAACTTGTAAGGTCTAACCTAACTTTGGGTGGTTAGGGCCATAGAAAGAAAGTACCATGTGGGTGGCTGTAGATGAGGAAAGATATGTGGGAAAGGTGAGGACTGGACCCATTTCCAGGTGGGAATTGGATTCATGCTGATCCTTACCATGAAGTTATCAATGAAGGTGGGATATGCCCACCTTGCCTCTTCCTTATTAGTGCAGTGATTGAAATACTATCTTAAAAATACTTGAATTTCCTTTTATTTGTAGCTAGCTCCTCATTCCTATTTTAATGATATCTGTTTGCATTATTCTTTTTTTAATATGCCTAGATTGAACATTGATACGTTTCCCTGTGTTTTCTTTGAAAGAACAACTTTTAAAATTTATTTATTGGTTTAATTTGGTTTGTGACTTTTAAATGATCAATTCCTACATTTATGGTTAGTATTGCTTCTTTTGGTTATTCTTAGATGTATTTTGCTTTTTTTATACTAACTGTCCAAGTTGAATGCCCATGAGTTTATTTTTATACTCTATAATTGCTCTGCTTATTAGCAAATGCTTAAGGCTTGGAATTTTCACCTGACACAGCTTTAGCTGTGTTGTAAAATTGTAGATACATTGTCTTCATTAACTGCAGTATCCCTGAGATCATCATTTCTATTTCATAAATAATAAAAGTCTCATTCACAACTACATATCAAAAGTGGCAAAATTCATTGAATTCATATTGATGAAAAATTCAGTATTTCATATATATATATTGTAAGGAATAATATAGACTGGAAAGAAAATTGAAGCAATTATTGATTTTAAAAAATGCTATGAAGAGATCCTTTGCCATATATTTTACCCTTTTAAAAGTCTGTGGAGAAACAGGGTGTGGCAATAATCAAATAATTAAAGTTAATATGTACATTTTGAGTCTTCGCAAATGTGTGGTTAAAGAAAATATGTCATAAGCCTGGGCATCAGGAGATGTAGACTTGAGTCGCTATTTTGACATTGATTATCTCTGTGTCCAGTGATTTCTATTGATTTGAAACAGAAAAGTCAGTGGGCTATGTGATATCAAAGTTCAGTTTCATTTCCTAAAGTGTTCTCAGAATAAGCAACAAGACAAAAATTTATCCTTTCACTTATCTTGGGAAGACTTTAGTCTTTCCCATTTTGTATAATATTAGTTTGGATGTTTTCGTAAATGAGCTTTTTCCAGTGAGAAAATTGCCCTATATTTCTGGTTCGCCCAGCAATTTTTTAATATGAAAGATTGTTGAATTTTGTCAGTTTTTTTTTTCTGTCTATTGAGATGATCACGTGGTTTGTTCTTTATTCTATTAACATGGCTTTATTATATTAGTTGATTTTTTTTTTTATATTAAACCAACATTGCATCCCTGGAATAAATTCCACTTGCTAATGATATATAATAATTTTTATATGTTGCTGAATTTAATTTGTTAGTATTTTGTTGAGGATTTGCGTATCTAGCTTCATAAGAGATGTTGGTTAGAAGTTTAATTTTCTGGTGGTGTCTTTGTCTGGAACTGATATTAGGTGATATTTTCCCCAAGGAATGCGTTGGAAAGTGTTCCCTCCTCTTGAATTTTTTGGCAGTTTCTGAAGGAATGGAGTCAATTCTTGAGATATTTGTTAGAATTGAATGGTGAAGTCTTCTGAATCTTGGCTTTCTTGACAGTTTTAAATTATTAATTCTATATTTTTATTATTTTATATTTTCTCAGATTTTCTATTTATTCTTGAGTCAGTTTTGGTAGTTTCTGTATTTCTAGGAATTTTTCTGTTTCATCTAAGTCGACTACTCTTTTGGCAAGCAGTTATTCATAGCATTCCTTTATAATCCTTTTTATTTTGTAAGATTGGTAGTGATGTCTCTTCTTTCATTCCTGATTTTAGTAAATTTTGTGTTCTCTTTTTTTTCTTGACAATCTAACTAAAGATTTGTCAATTTTGTTGATCTTTTCAAAAACCAACTTTAGTTTGTACTGATTTTCTCACTCTTTTTCTATTTCATATTTCTTCTTTAATATTTATTATTTCTGTCTTTCTGCTTGCCCTAATTTTACTATGCTCTCTTTTTTCCAGTGTATTAAGATGAAGAGTACTTATTGGTTTGAGATTTCTTTGTTTTTACCATCGGCACTTACAGAAGGGTAAAGAAATGCATGAAACCTGTCACTTTGGGGAAGAAAGTGTAGCCCTGGCCTGGGATCTAGGTGTTTTTGGTTGTACTCATCTGGAGTAGAACTTCCATCATATTGAACTTGAAAAGGATAAGGCAGCATGTTCTGACTTTTAATGCTACAATTAGGACATCTTGCAAAGACTTTAAATGGTTGTTGGCTCATTTGTGTTTGCTTTATAATTTTCATGACGTATGGTTGTTTTACGAGCAGGTCTGTGGAGCCTCTCACACTGCTATTCTGGGAGTAAAATCTCCAATTTTATTTCTAAAAGTCAGTAATTTTCCTTAAATCCGCAATCTTATTTCTAAAAGTCAGTAATTTCCCTTTGTTCCAAGTGAAAGAGCATGTTGATATTGCCCTGGCTTATCATTCTGGTAACTCTCCCTTCTAATATAACGATTTTAAATCCCAAAGAAGGCCAAATCTCTAGCTCAGTGGCAGTTATTAAAATTGTTGATCAGTACAGTTTGTGTTAGTATGATGGTCAGAAATTAGAAAGAAGTGAAAATAGAGGCAGTGGGTAACACTTCAAAGGGTTCTGACTCACCACTCCCAACTTGTTTCTGTTCAGGGTTCCTTTTAATAGTGAGCTTTAAATATTTAGTAAGTAAGGGTAAAACACTTCATATTTCATTTGTAAGGTGTCACTTAATGGAAGTGCTTATTGGGGAAGAGTTTATAAAAATAACAGTAATTGTTTCAGTCTACTTTCTGACCAACAGCTCCCTCTCTTCTAATGTTTTTAAAGTCTTGAGGAGGCTTTACCATGGCTGATAGCTAAATGTTCAAACAGGAAGAAAAGAAGTAATTAGCCAATTGTTTCTGCAAATCTTCACTAGAGAATAGTGTAAATTAGAGTGCAAATACATGTGTGAATATGGTACATAAAATCAATTGTGAAGTGTCTATTGTTTTTTAAACCTAAGACATCTTACAGATCTAATTAATGTAGATGTTTACCTTATTGACTTTTGCCTAGACTGTGAAATTTTATTTATCTTTTCCCTAGATTCTTTTCTCTAAATGATTATAGAGTTTCTTTTGTCATGATTTTTTTTTTCTCTTTTCCTAAGAGCTAACAATATTTTAATTTCTCTTTCTTAGAAAAGTTCAATTTAAGTTTAAGGGGTAGAAATGAGAGTGGCACCATCCACTATTACCCCTAGTGATCCATTAGCAAAATTTTTACTTCCTGACCCTGCAACATTATGCTCCGCTGGTCTAGAGGTCTTGGTTCCAAAAGGAGGAACACTTCCACCAAGAAACACCACAATGATTCCACTGAAGTGGAATTAAGGCTCCCATTCAGCCACTTTAGGCTCCTTATTTCTCTAAATGAACAAGCAAATAAGGGAGTTATTCTATTGGCTAGGCTGATTGATCATGATTGTTGTTGTTGGTTGCTGTCAAGTCAATTCTGACTCACAGTGTCCTATATGACAGAGTAGAACTGCCCCTAGGCTGTAATCTTTACAAGAGCAGATCACCAGGCCAGGTCTTTTCTCCAACAGAAGGGTTGGTGGGTTCCAACTGCTGATCATCCAGTTAGCAGCAGAGCGCTTAACCACTGTACTGTCAGGATCTTTGATTACCAAGGGTGAATTGGACTGCTACTATACAATGGAGGTAAAACCAAAAAAAAAAAAAAAAACTTGTCGAGTTAATTCAGACTCATAGCAATCCTATAGGACAGTGTAGAATGGCCTCATGGGGTTTCCACGGAGAGGCTGGTGGATCCTAACTACTGATTTTTTGGTTAGCAGCCGAGCTCTTAACCAGTAGAAGTATTTCTGGAATATACAAGATTCCTTAGGACATCTCTTAGTAATATCATGTCCTGTGGTTAAAGTCTTTTGAAAACTATAACAATCCAATCCAAGAATTACTAACAGTCCATACCCTTCAAGAAGGAATGTTTGGGTCACCTCCTTAGGCAAAGAAACAGAAGGTGATTGGTGAGGGTAAATGGAATATGGAACGGATAGTAGAACAAATACTTATAAATACCAGTTATGACCATGTGACCAGTCACTAAAATGGGGACTGGAATTATTAGGAGTATTCCATCCTTCTTATGAATATGTGTGTATGTTGTTGTTGGATGCTGTCAAGTTGATTTCAACTCATAACGACCACATGCACAGAGTAGAACTGCCCCAGAGGATTTTCTTGGCTATAATCTTTACAGAAGCAGATGGCCATGTCTTTCTTCCATGGACCCACCGGGTGAGTTTGAACCACCAAACTTTTGGTTAGCAGCTAAGCACTTCACCATTTGCATCGCCAAGGTGTGTGCATATACAAACATATTATAATTATATGCATATAAATATGCATATATATTTAATTGGAAGCAAGGATGGCAAGACTTCATCTCACATACTTTAGACGTTATTAGCAGGGATGAGTCCCTGGAGGACATCATGCTTAATAAAATAGAAAGTGAGCCTAAAAGAGGAAGACTCTCAATGAGGTGAACTGATAATGGCTGCAGTAACGGGCTCAAACATAGAAATGATTGTGAGGATGGCACAGGACCAGGCAGTGTTTCATTCTGTTGTACATAGGGTTTGTATGAGTCGGAACTGACTCGACATCATCTAACAACAACGATGTATTTAATTATCTATAATTTAATTTATTTCATAATTAAATGATATAATTTATCTAATAGTTAATTTATTGTTTTTATACACTAAGTAAACAAATGTATTTTTCTTCTCTCTTGTCCCCTTATCATATGATGCCTTAACTTTACTTCATAGCAATTAAGCTACAGGATATCAAGGGGAAGAGTGAACATCACCCAAGGACTTAATGTCATGGATTGAATTACGTCCCCCAAAGATGTGTGTATTAACTTAGTTAGGCCATGATTCCCAGGATTAGGGTGGAATTGAGATTGTAATTTTACATAAAAGAGGATTAGGGTAGACTTATAACACCCTTACCAGGTTGCATCCCTGATCCAATATAAAGGGAGTTTCCCTGTGGCGTGGCCTGCACTACTTTTTATCTCTTAGCAGATAAAAGGAAAGTGAAGTAATCAGGGAGTTGGGGACCTCACACCACCAAGAAAGCAGTGCCAGGAGCAGAGCTTGTCCTTTGGACCTGGGGTTCCTGTGCAGAGAAGCTCCTAGTCTGGGGGAAGATTGATGAGAAGGTTGACAGAGAAAGCTTTCCCCTAGAGCTGACACCTTGAATTTGAACCTTTAGCCTACTTTACTGTGAAGAAATAAATTTCTCTTTGTTAAAACCATCCACTTGTGGTATTTCTGTTATAGCAGCACTAGATAACTAACACGGATATCTTAACAGGTTATTAAGGAGAAGAGTGAACATCACACAAGGAATTTGCACCCTCTTCTAGGGAAAGGGATAGTGTATTTTTGGTTGTACACAGGATAATTGTATTAAGTTAGGCAGAAGTATGACTTCATTTGGAGATTAAGTATGGTTTAGAGAGATGTGCATGGGTGCCAAAATGTCAAGGGGTGAATTGTGATGTTTAGCTTATGAACTTGGCTAGGCTATAAAAAAAAAAAAGTACTCAGTTATTTAGTCAATCATTAACCTAGGTGTTAGAGCCCAAGTATTGGAGCTCTGGTGTTGCAGTGGTTAAGAGCTCAGCTGCTAACCAAAAGGTCAGCAGTTCAAATCCACCAGCTGCTCCTTGGAAGTCCTATAGGCAGTTCTACTCTGTCTTATAGGGCTGCTCATAGACTTTCTATGAGTTGGAATTGACTTGATGGCAATGGGTTTGGGTTTTTTTTTAATCTCAGTGTTGCAATGAGGGTATTTTGTAGACAAAGTTAACGTCTATAATCAGTTGGCTTTAAGTAAAGAGGATACTCTTAATAATGTGAGTAGGCCTCATTCAATTAGTTAAAAGGCCTTTAAGAGAAAAACTGAAGTTTTCCAGAGTAAGAAGAAATTCTACCTCAAGACTGCAACATTAGGTTCTGCCTGAGAGTTTCCAGCCTGCCCACCTGCTCTCAGATTTCAACCTTGCCAACTGCCCTCTTTTTTCTCCTATGATCTTCAGATTACATAATCCCTATTGAACTGCATTCACGTTTTCTGATTCTTTCGTCTGCCAGTTCAAATCTTCTCTTGAGCTCCTCTAGTAAATTTTTTGTTTTGGTTATTGAACTTTTCAACTCCAAAATTTTTGTTTGGCTTTTTTTTTTATAGTTTATATCTCTTTATTTATATTCTGCATTTGGCCAGTCATTGTCATTATGCCATCCTTTAATTTCTCAAACATGATTTTATTTAGTTCTTTGTATATATTTATAACAGCCACTCTGAAGTCTTTTTCTGCCAAGTCTACCATCTGTGTCCTCTCAAAGACAATTTCTATTGCCCGCTTTTTTTTTTTTAATTGTGTATGGGTCAAACTCTTATTTTTTTGCATAAGGGGACTGCAATTTTCAATTTCGACACTTTAGGAAAATTTCATTCTCCCAGTATAGGGAAGGGTAGTTCAATCTCTATAAAGAATTATTATCTAGACAGTCACATCTAGCAAGGAAGTATTAATATGTCATAGAGACTACAGGGTGAAAGAGGAATCTAGGAATCTAAACTTGCTAATGGGCTAAAACACATTCTTCAATTTTAATTCCTCCTGCTAGTTATTTCTAAATAGAAAAGAATTGTCTCTATGGTATTCTGTACACACACACACACACACACACACACACACACGCACCCCTCTAGTCCCCTCCCAGCTTTCCAAGCTTAATAGAAAACCCCAAACCCACTTCTGTCGAGTTGATTCTGATTCATAGCGACCCTATAGGACAGAGTAGAACTGCCCCATAGAACTGCCTGGCGGATTTGAACTGCCGACCTCTTGGTTAGTAGCAGTAGCACTTAACCACTCCACCAAGGTTTCCAGAGAAAACTCCAAAGCATTAATTTTGCAGTGTTAAAAGAATTCTAGACTTGTTAAACCTATAGGCTTCGTTAAAACTAATGTAAAGCCTAAAACACGCATCTTACACAGAATGTGTCCCCTCAGGTCTTCTGAAAGCACCTAAGATTCTGTCCAATGAAATCACCTCAAATCGGCAATAGGCTCACAACCTCCGTATCACTGCCTTAGGGAATCACACACCTGAGCCTAGTCGTTCTGGGGAAATGCTAGCTCTAGTTATTTTACTATTTTGGAATAGAGTTCCTATAAACAGCACAAGCCACTGCAGTTATTTTCTACGGAAACGAAGCCTTCCAGGCACCTGGTACAGTGCAACAAAACAACAGCAGTTAAAAATATATACATCCAACAAATAACAGCAAAGTATTTATAACTTGGAGCCATGCTTTTCATAGTATAGGGTGACTGCCAGGTACTAAAATTGTTCTGAAAGTTTTTTCTCCCTTAATTCTTAATGATGTCCAAACTTCACTGTTGTTAGGTGCCTTCGAGTTGGTTCCAACTCCTAAAGACCCTATGCACAACAGAACAAAACACTGCCCAGTCCTGCCCCATCCTCACAATTGTTGCTATGCTTGAGCCCATTGTTGCAGCCACTGTGTAAATCCATCTCATTGAGGGTCTTCCTCTTTTTCATCAACCCTCTACTTGACCAAGCATGATGTCCTCCTCCAGGGACTGATCCCTCCAGATAACATGTTCAAAGTATGTGAGACATAGTCTCGCCATCTGTGCTTCTAAGGAGCATTCTGGTTGTACTTCTTCCAAAACAGATTGTTCACTCTTTTGGCAGTCCATGGTATATTCAATATTCTTCTCCAGCACCACAATTCAAAGACATCTATTCTTCTTCAGTTTTCTTTATTCACTGTCCAGCTTTCACATGCACATGAAGCGATTGAAAACACCACGGCTTGGGTCAGGCACACCTTAGTCTTCAAGAATTGCATCTTTGCTTTTCAACACTTTTCAACAGGTCTTTGCTTTTCAATAGGTCTTTTGCAGCCAATTTGCCCAAGGCAATATACGTCTTTTGATTTCTTGACTGCTACTTCCATGGGTGTTGATTGTGGATTCAAGTAAAATGAAATCTTTGACAACCTCAGTCTTTCCTCCGTTTATCATGATGTTGCTTATTGGTCCAGTTGTGAAGATTTTTGTTTTCTTTATGTTGAGGTGTAATCTATACTGAAGGCCGTGGTCTTTGATCTTCATCAGTAAGTGCTTCAACTACTCTTCCCTTTCAGCAAGCAATGTTGTGTCATCTGTAAAACACAGGTTGTTAATGAGTCTTCCTCCAATCCTGATGCCTCGCTCTTCTTCATATAGTCCAGTTTCCAGATTATTTGCTCAGCATACAGACTGAATAGGTATGGTGAAAGGATACAACCCTGACACACACCATTTCTGACCTTAAACCATGCAGTATTCCCTTGTCTGTTCAGTATCCCCTTGTCTGTTCGAACAACTGCTTCTTGATCCATGTACAGATTTCTCATGAGCACTATTAAGTGTTCTGGAATTCCCACTCTCCTCAATGTTATCCATAATTTGTTATGATCCACACAGTTGGAATGCCTTAGCATAGTCAATAAAACACAGGTAAACATCTTTCTGGTGTTCTCCGCTTTCAGCCAGCATCAACTATGATATCCCTGGTTCCACATTCTCTTCCACTATCAGGAATTTACAAATATAGATTGAGGTTTGCTTTAGATTTGTATTACTCTTCCCTGTAGTTTCCTTAGGCGAAAACTTAGATTATTGATTTTAGATCTTTCTTCCTTACTAACATTTGAATTCAGTGATATAAATTTCCCTTTAAGGACTGATTTAACTCTCATCCCACAAATTTTGATAAGATTTATTTTCATTTTAATTTAGTTTGAATTTTTTAATTTTTTTCTTGAGAATTCTTTGATCCATGTGTCATTCATAAGTGTGTTGCTCAAATATTTTGAAATTTCCCAGCTATCTTTCTGTTATTGATTTTTATTTTAATTTCATTGTGGTCTGAGAACATACTTTGTATGACTCCTGTTCTTTTTACCTTGTTAAATTATGTTTTATAGACCAATAACGTGGTCATTATGGTCAGTGTTCCATGTAAGCTTGAGAAGAACATATTTTCTCCTCTTGTTTAAAAAAGTATTCTATAAATATCAATTAAGTCCAGCTAATTGATGGTGCTGTTCAGTTCAACTATATCCTTACTGATTTTTTTGCCTGCTGGATCTGTCAATTACTTATAGAGATATTGAAGTCTCCTTGTATAATAATTGATTTCTCTACTTCTCCTTGCAGTTCTATCAATTTTTACCTATATATTTTGATGTTCTGTTGTTAGAATCATAAAAATGAAGGATTGCTATGTCTTCTTGAAGAACTAATCCTTCTACCATTACGTACTGTCCCTCGTCATCCCTTATAATTTTCCTTGTTCTGAAGTCTGCTATGCCTGACATTAATGTAACTATTCTAGCTTTCTTTTGATTAATGTTAGCCTGGTATACCTTTCTCCATCCCTTTACTTTTAATGTATTTGCACCTTTATATTTAAAGTGGGTTTCTGGTAAACAACGTATAGTTAGGACTTATCTTTTATCCAGTCTTTCAGCCTCTGCCTTTTGAAGGATATTTTATACCACTCGCATTTAAAGTGATTATTATAGTAACAGATTAATATCTACCATGTTTGTGACCAAATTTATTACACTGTTCTTTGTTTTGTTCATTTGTGTTTCTTCTCTTTACTGCCTTCTCTGGTTTTAACTGAGCATTTTATTACATTTTCTCTATCTTTTAGCATATCGATGTATTTATATTTATTTTGGGGGGTGATTGCCCTAGAGTTTGCATAATACATACACAACTATTTTAAACCCATTTTCAGATTATATTATACTGTTTCACAGGTAGTATAAGTACCATTTAAAATACTCATTTTCTCCCTCCCATCTCTTATAATATTGTTGTCATTCATGTCACTTCTCCATAAGATAAAATTACTCAATACACTGATGCTGTTATTATATTGAGTGTTATCTATTAGATCAGTTAACAATAAGAAAATATTTTATTTTTACTTCCATTTATACCTTCTCTAACATTCTTCTTTTCTTTATGTAGATCCAAGTTTCTAACCTATTTTCCCTCTCTCTGAAGAACTTCTTTTAACATTTCTTTTAAGGAAGGCCCACTTGCAACAAATTTCCTTAGTTTTTGTTTGTCTGAGAAAAACTTTATTTCTCCTTCAACTTTTTGTTGTTGCTTTTGTTTTTTTAAGGGTAATTTTGCCAGATACAGAATTCTAGGGTGGTTGGTTTCTCCTTTAAACACTTTAATATTTCATTCCACTTTCTTCTTGCTTACATGGGTTCTGAAGAGAAGTCTGATTTAATTTTTATCCTTGTGCCTATTCGTTTAAAGATGCTCTCCAATGAGTCTCTTTTACCCCCACATATTAGGTTGAATTGTGTGTCCCCAAAATTCATGTCCAAAACCTCAGAATGTAACTGTATTTGGAAATGGTGTCTTTGTAGCTGTAATTGGTTAAGATGATGTCAGAATGGATTGGAGTGGCCCTAAATCCACTGATGGGTGGTTTTTATAAGAAGGACATGTGATGATATAGACACACATGGAAGAAGGCGATGTGATGACAGAAGCAAGAGATTGATGCAACTTCAAGTCCAGGAATGCCAAGGATTGCCAGCAGCTAATAGAAGTTAGGACGGAGACATAGAACAGAGTCTCTCTCAGAGACCCCAGAAGAAGCCAATTCTGCCAGAGCCTTTATTTCAGACTTCTGGCCTCCAAAACTGTGAGAAAATAAGTTTAACTTTTTCTTTTTTAAGGCACTCGGTTTGTGACAATTCATTACAGCAGCCCGAGGAAACTAATATATCCCATGAGAATTTTTTCCCATGAATGGCAAAAAGATCTTAGTTAAAAAAAAAAAAAAAAAATTATTGTTATTTTTTTTGCTGTAACAGAAAAACCAAAAGTGGGTGGCTTTAACAAACAAAAATTTATTTTCTCACAGTTTGGGAGGCTAGAAGTCTGAATTGAGAGTACTGGCTCTAGGCGAAGGCTTTCTGTCACTGTCGGCTTTGGAGGAAGGTCCTTGTCTCTTTTGACTTTCTGCTCCTGGGAGGTATTCATGTGGCTTGATATCTTTCTTCCCCCATCTGTTAACCACTTCCTTTGAATCTACCAGCCACTCCTTAGAAACTCTATGGGGCTGTTCTACTCTATCCTATAGGGTCACCATGAGTCAGAATTGACTAATGGGAATTTTTTGGGGGGGGGTCTTACATGGTGACACTTTTAATTAGGCCAGGTTTTCAGACCAAAGACTGTAGTGTGTCTTTATTGGCAAGATCTTTTCTTGAGCAAATATGAATTCCAGTAAAGATTGTTCAGTTCTGCTCCCTCACCTTAACTTCTACTATACACTTAGAATATTTATTCCCTGTTTCCTCTCCCCTTTCATTTACTAATTGCCCACCTTATTTTCTTCTCTAAACTTCTGGCTCTTTTCCCAACACAGATTTCATTTTCTTTGTGGTCCCCTCTTCCTGATACAGTGCAAATACTGCCAGAAAACTGTGTCTTTTTTGCAAGATCTGATATGGTATGAAAATGAGCTAAAAATGACCGACTAGGTTTGGGGTGTATACGAGAATACCTTGGCTTTAAAATTTGTGATTCCCGTGAGAGTGTTTGAATTGTTCACTATGTTGGGTAATATTCTAGGTGGGGGTGGGCATAAAATATACGGGACTGATAAGGGTATCTGTACATGCATGTCTATCACTGGCTAGTTCTGTACCACAACGGATTTTGGAAGCTCCTCATACCACATATCAATTGCTTGTACGTAAGTATTAGACTTTAAAACAAAGTAGAGAGGAAATTTACAAAAGGAAGATGAATATAAGTTCACAGAATACGTAAACTTACTTTAAACTAGGGAGAAGAGAATACTTTTAAAACTTTCAAGGAGCTGATCAGAGCTAAGAGGGCAGAGCTGAACTGTTGGAGTCAGAGTAGCTGATTAAGACAATGAACCAAAATGAAAGTAACCGTCAAGCCTCTAACCACTTGCTGTGATAGTATAAACCAAACCAAAACCCACTGCCATCGAGTCGATTCGGACTCATAGCGACCTTACAGGACAGAGTAGCCGTAGTATGAGCAAGAGGTTAAAGCCGGAGAGAAGGTGCCTGGCTTCCCCCTGTTGTATATTTCTCTAAGAACAGCACTCAGGCAAGGGTCAGACGGATCAGCACAGATGTAGCGCTCATCTCACTGCTGAGGGAGCCCTGAGCAAAAGACTTCTGCAATTTTATGGACACGGGTGCTGAGGGGAGCCCTAGTCGTGCAGTGGTTAAGAGCTCCGCTGCTAACCAAAAGGTCGGCCGTTTGAATCCAACGGCCGCTCTTTGGAAATCCTATGGGCCAGTTCTACTCTGTCCTAGAGGGTCCCTATGAGTCAGAGTTGACTTGATGGCAGTGAGTTTTTTGGTGCTGAGGGGAGCATGAGGGAGAAGGACTAGTGATGCAAAAGTACTGAGTACTGTGTCAGAGTCGGGAAAATGTCTACAAGGTTCCTTCCCTTCCCCCTGATAAGAGGGCTTCAGCAGAGGTATCTAAGAAAGGGCTTTGCCCAAGGCCCCCACAAAGAGGCCTCATATGGAGGTGCCTCGACTAGGAACACCGATACTACCGCCATCAAGTCAATTCCGACTCATAGCGACCCTATAGGACAGAGTAGAACTGCCCCATAGAGTTTCCAGGAAGCATCTGGTGGATTCGAACTGCCGACCTCTTGGTTAGCAGCTGTAGCACTTAACCACTATGCTGCCGGGGTTTCCAGGTAAAGTCTTTGTAATTTCCTGTAGTTAGGTGTGAAAAATCACACATAGCTATTGTAGCCAGGAGCTGGACTCCTGAAAAACATGTGATTTACTTTGAAATATTCAATTATTTTCTATGTTAAATCAGTCATATTTTCTATATGAATATTTTCTACATGAAGTCTCCTTTGTGGAGATTCCCCAAATCTCTGTGATTAAAGGTTTAACACTCTTATTCAATCAGAATTTGCAAAGCCAGGGTAAGTAGCCTCAAGAAGAGCTCAAATACCATTAGCACAAATAATTTAAATAAGGAGTTGGCAGGTAAAAAGGTGGAAACAAACTAAATGTCCATCAATAGATGAATAGATAAACAAATTGTGATATATAAATACAATGGAATATTACTCAGATATAGAGAGAAATAAGTCCTGATATATACTACAACATGTGCGAACCTTGAAAACATTATGCTGAATGAAGTGAGTCAATCATAAAAGAATATTGTGTGTCTCACTTATACGAATTACCTAGAATAGGCGATGCATAGAGATCCAAGCAAACAATGTTTTCAAGTTTCATCCATGCTATAGCAAGTATCAAAACTTCATTTCTCTTTATGGCTGAACAATACTACATTGTATGTATGTACCACATTTTGTTTAATCCATTAATCTGATTTTGAAAACTTGGGTGGTTTCTACTTTTTGACTATTATGAATAGCACTGCAACGAGCATTGGTATGTCTTTTGTGTATATTACTTGGAACAGAATTGATGAGTCATATGGTAATTCTATGGTTAACATTTTGGGAAGTCATCACACTGTTTTCCACAACAGCTGTACCATTTTACAATCCCACCAGCAAGAGATGAGGGTGCTAATTTCTGCACATCTTTTTAACACTTGTTATTTTCCATTTTTCTCATAATGGCCATCTTAGTGAGTGTGAAGTGGTATCTCATTGTGGTTTTGCTTTGCATTTCCTTAATGACTAATGAAAGGAGCCCTGGTGGCACAACTCTTAAGCTTTTGGCTGCTAACGGAAAGGTTATTGGTCTGAACCTACCCACCTGCTGAGCAGAAGAAAGACCTGGTGATCTGCTTCCATAAAGATTAAAGCCAAGAAAACCCTATGGGGAAGTTCTACTCTAATACATGGGATTGCTCTGAGTCAGAATCAAACCAACGGCACCCAACAACAAAAACAGTGACTAATGATGTTGAACATCTTTTCATGTACTTATTGGCCATTTGTATATTATCTTTGGTGAAATGTCTGTTCAAGTCTCAGGTCTAATTTTTCCCATTTTTAGGTTGTTCTTTGATCCACATAAATTTTTTATTTTGATGAAGTCTAATTTTTCTTTCATTGGTCATGCTTTTAATGTCATATCTAAAAATTGTCAAAAGCAAGGACTTGAAGCTTTACCCCTATGTTTTGTTCTAAGAGTTTTATGGTTTCAATTCTTATATTTAGGTCACTAATCCATTTTGAGTTAATTTTTAATTTGTGGCTTGAGGTCTGAGTCCAAATCCTTTTTTTTTTTTTTTTTTTTTGCATAAGGAAATTCAGTTGCTCCAGAAACAGTTATTGAAGAGATAAACACATTGGTAAATTTTCATGCTTTCTGCATTTGACAAAACACCCACAAACTTATAGGTATACACTAATGTAATTTGTAATTTCAGATTTTTTTATTCATGAGAATTGACTGTCTATGGGTTCTCCATATTTTTCCAAATTGGATCTGGAAATGATATAAACACAAATGACTATCTGGAACGCTTTTTTATTTGCCTTATGGAATTAAAATAAAAACATGTGAATGTAATTGTTAATTTTAGGATGTCAGGTTTCTTCTTAATGGAATAATATGTTAAATGAAAATAATAATCGTCAGAGAGCGATCTCTGTTGATAACATTCAGAAAAGCAACTGAGTCTGAAAATTTTAGTAGGAAGTCCCTGTAAAAGATGTAAGTTACAAAATGGCTGTTTTATAACATGGCTGTAACGTGACATCTGGGCTATGCTGACTTTAAATACTAAATACTTAGACTGCGGGCCCTTTAGTTTAAAGAGACACAACTGAATAGACTGGCAGCTGTGCAAAGGGCTAAATTACAGTACATTTACATTCCAAAGTCTGACTTTCATTTAAAATATAAACCCACCAAATTTCCAGAAAAGAGAGAAGTGCACCATGTGCCCACCAATATCTTGGCTGAATGAAGACATGAAGAGGCCATTAACCAGCTGTCCTATGGTTCCTACACCCCTCACCCATAACAATATATTCTCCATGCCTTTTCATTTCTGTCACTATGCCAGATGCTTATTTGCTGCTTAATACTGGTTTTCCAACATAAAAATGTAATGGGCAGTACTGTAGGCTCTTGGATTGTGACTGTAAACACTAATGGATTCCGGGAAACCTGGAGAACTCACAGGGGAAGCTGACTGCCCACTGAAACTCAACCCTGATGGGGCCTAAAACTTAATATAACCCTGTGCTAAACTCCTGGATGCACAGAAGATTTTGGGGTAGCAAGGTGAGTGGGTGGCAGAGGGCCAATGAAGGCATAGCAGCAGAACACTCTGATGGTATCATTTCTCTCCCACATTGCTCTGGGTGGATCTTTGTTTACGCTGAATGCTGCTGGGGTAGGAGCAGCAGTCACTAAGAGGTGGCAAGGTCACATGGAGCCACCAATTGTTCAGCTAAGATGGGGAGCAGGTACCACAGTGCTGACATGTGGGCAGTAGGCCTTGAGAATTCATTTCTCCCCTCAGTTCATCCTCCACACAGGTTTTTTTCCAAGGAAGACTTCCCTCCTGTAGCCCAATTAGAGACTAGTTGTCTACCCCAATCTCTCTTCTTTCTCTTTCTCTTTGTCTCTCTCTCTCTCTGTCCTGTATTATTATGTTGTCATTGTAGCTAAGAAACTAATGTATTAATCTATGTTTCATTTTTCAGAATTTTGATTTTATATTATATTTGGACCTCAGATTTGATATTCTGGGGTAAATTCTGTCCTCCAGAGTCCTGCTCAGGGTTCTGGTGACAGAATATCAATTCATGCTCAGACTAGAAGAGCAGGTTCTCACTCATAGGATATTACCAACCTAATAGAAACTGGTCATCGGATGTGGATTATCCATCTTTATAAAAAAGTATTGAGCCATATCATATCACATAAAATTTCTCAAACCCCCAACACTGATAAAGGGTAACAGTTTATCTGCACTCTAACTGGTCAGTCTATCCTAAATCTACAAGATCAGCCTTCACTAAACTGTCTTCTGAAAACCAAGCCAAACCAAAAAAACAAAAATAGCGTCTATCTGAATTTAGGTGTTTTGCTATCTGGAAAGAAGATCCACTTTTCCTATGAACAAAAAGCTGTTTATATGACACTGTATTTAGCACCCTCTGTGGAAGAAGTCAAATAGCAAACACTTTAAATCCTGTCATGGGAAAGACATTCTGGAAGGAAAAGTGAGAGAGAGAATTGAAAATGGATAATTGAAACAAATGTACATGGAAAAAAGAGTATTTTTCTGTTTTTCAATAGTAGAAAATCCTAGAATCAGGGAACTTATTTTACAAAGGAATTTAAAAGAATTAATAAAAATGTCATAAGTACATATATAAATAAAATATGTATAGTATACATAAAAAAATTTTATACATATATATGTAAATACATTTATTATTTTCAAAAGTATATATACTCTCTAAGATCAAAAACATACAAACATGTACAGAATTAATACTGTCTTTTTTCATTTAGGAAATCCTGGTGGCGCAGTGGTTAAGAGCTATGTCTGCTAACCAAAAAGGTCAGAAGTTCGAATCCACCAGACGCTCCTTGGAAACTCTGTGGGGCAGTTATACCCTGTCCCATAGGGTCGCTATGAGTCTGAATCGGCCCAACGGCAACGGGTTTTTTTTTCTTAATCACTAGGCAGTAATTATGTAACTACAAACTTGTACTGGGAAGGTTGTGAAATGTTTTGACAAATATATTCCATATTTTTTTTTAACTATTGAGAGCTACTGACTGGCCAAAGCCACTGAGGGAGTAAGAGTTTTAATGGGTAAAAAAGCACGTGTTTGGAGCATACCTTTCCACTGGGAAAAAAGGCATAATAACAGATAATGCAGAGAAACTGTAACCCTTCAAATAATGTTAACTGTGCTGTGTAAAAAAAAAAAAATGAATCGGATACATTCTCTGCCCTCAAAGGAAATGCAATCTACAAATTGGGAACCAAGAAAAAATAAATAAGTTCAGCAAACTATTACAGGTACTACGAAATAAGTATGTCAACCATACAGAGTGGGTACAAATGAGGGAGAAGTTAATTCTACAGAGAGATAGCGGGAAAGACTTCAAGAGGATGTTAACCCCTAAGTATTGACCTTTTAAATTGTGTATTTTGTTATATTTTAAAATTAAGATTGATGGTTAGGAAAGGGGGGAGGGAGGCAGGGAGAGAGAGGGGTTTCTACTAATTAGATAGTAGATAAGAATTATTTTAGGTGAAGGGAAAGACAACTCACAATACAGGTGAGGCCAGCACACCTGGACTAAACTAAAAGCAAAGAAGTTACCTGAATAAACTGAATGCTTCAAAGGCCAGCATAGCAGGGGCAGGGGTTTGCGGACCATGGTTTCAGGAGACATCTAAGTCAGCTGGCATAATAAAATCTATTAAGACAACATTCTGCATCCCACTTTCGAGAGAGGCTTCTGGGGTCTTAAATGTTAGCAAGCAGCCAACTAAGATGCATCAATTGGTCTCAACCCAGCTGAATCAAAGGAGAATGAAGAACACCAAAGACACAAGGTAATTATGAGTCCAAGAGACAGAAAGGACCACATAAATGAAAGGCTGCATCAGCCTGAGACCAGAAGAGCTAGATGGTTCCACGGCTACAATTGATGACTGCCCTGACATGAAGCACAACGGAGAGCCCCTGAGGGAGCAGTGAGATGCAGACTCCAAATTCTTGTAAAGAGACCAGACTTAATGGTCTGACTGAGACTAGAAGGACCCTGGAGGTCATGGTACCCAGACCTTCTGTTGGCCCAAGACAGGAGCCAGTCCCAAAACCAACTCTTCAGACAGCGATTGGACTGTACTATGGGATAGAAAATGATACTGGTGAAGAATGAGCTTCTTGGATCAAGTAGACACATGAGACTATGTTGGCATCTCCTGTCTGGAGGGGAAATGGGAGGGCGGAGGGGGTCAGAAGCTGGCCGAAAGGACAGCAAAAAAGAGAGTGGAGGGAAGGAGTATGCTGTCTCATTAGAGGGAGAGCAATTAGGAGTATATAGCAAGCCCTATATAAGTTTTGGGTTTTTTATGTAAGTTTTTATATGAGGGGCTGACTTGATTTGTAAACTTTCACTTAAAGCAGAATAAAAAAAAAATTGAGAAACATGTCATACATTCAAGAAACAAGAGAAAAGCTCAGAAAATAACAGAGCAAACTCTCTTGATCTAACAAATGTTAATTTTTTTAGTATTTATTTTGGAACTTCTAAAAATACAATATTACAGATACAGTCTAAGCACCCACCATTCTCTTTTCTCTCTGTCCCACCTCAGAGGAAACTACCAACTTCAAGTTACTGTGTACCATTTCCAGTCTTGTTTTTATATGTTTAGAATAGACAAACATACCCGTTAAAATATGACATAATGTGCTTTTTTTATTTATTTTACTTCTTTGTTTTCGTTTTTTCCAATTTTTACTTTTAATTTACATACAGTAAAATTCACTTTTTTGGTATACGATTTCAGTAGTTTTCACGTATGCATAGATTTTTCCAACCAGCACTTCTGACAGAATACAGAATAAGTCCAACACCACAATTAATGTCTTCCCATAAATTGCATTGTAATGTCAGTATACGTGTCAAATTTTCATTTTTTACTCTATATAATATTTAAAAGACTGATTTGTTTTAATAGATACAGATATAGTTCATTCATTTTAAATGTCACATATTTTATTTAATATCAAACTTATTTTGCAATACCATAATTTATAAATATTCCTAGTGATACATATCTATGGTGTTTCTAATTCTTTTGTTATAAAATAGAATACTACAGAAATCAATATTTTACTCATTTCCTTGTGTAGGTGTGAACATTTCCCTAGAGCATATCTCCAGAATGAAAATTTCAGGCAAGATGAAATTGACTCAACGACAACTAACAACAACAACAATCCTATTCACATCTTCAATATTATCTGACGTTGCTTCCTTGTTTCTCTGAGAATGATTAAACAATGTTACCAGCATTCCCTTTACCCCATATCCCCCCCAAATTCAGTCAGACTCTTCTAAATATTTGCCAGAATTTCTAAAATGTTATGAGAACACTTCTGCTTAAGATACAGTACTTCGTGAAAGGAAGTTGTTTCCATCCTGACAACAAAAAAATGCTAACACATAAAATCTCAACTTTTCTTGAGACCATCAGAAAGCTGAAGTCGCAAAATGAAGAAAACTGGATTCCAAAAAGTGACAAGACCATCTACCCAAGGAGGTGTGGGATACACAACTGTTTTGCCTTTGTCAGAACATGAGACAAAGAGATGGTCTCCAATCCAGGCAGATAGAAAAAATACCAATTAAAATTTCACAAATTATTAAAGGCCAGTTGGGAGCTAGCATGTCAATTTGAAAAATGGTGACAAAGACACAAGGGAAATCAGTATGTACTCACTCACAAAACCTTTTCCACAAACCTTTACCAGAGTCTCACAAGAAAGATAGGAGACAGAGTAGGAGGATCAGAGAGAGTCCCCTCAGTGGCACTGGTATGAAGGAAGTAACTGGATGCTGTAACCACAGCTAGTTCCTATCACTCTTTTTCCTATGAAGAAAAATACTCATATTTCTGGGGGAGAGGCAACATTCCAGACCCAGGGGAGAATTTAGTGTAAAACTTTTTACCCACTGGTGGAGAGGAAAGAATCTTTCCATCCCTAGGTCTTCATAGGCATAACTCCACTGCTTTTGGTGGAAGTGTAGAAGCAAAAATTTCTAATCCATGGAAGAGGGGAAAGGCAAAAAATAAGCCTAGAATGAAGTAAAATTCCACAACCACCCTGATTTTAAAGAAGAGACACTGGATGTTATTGGTAGTTCTATGCTTCAAATCAGGAGCCCTGGTGGTACAGTGGTTAAGTGCTTGGCTGCTAACAAAAATGGTTCAAACCCACCAGCCACTCCCTGGGAGAAAGATGTGGCAGTCTGCCCTACAAAGATAACAGCCTTGGAAGCCCTATGGGGCAGTTCTATTCTGTCCTAAAAGGTCTCAGCACAATGGCAATGGAGTTTTAGGCTTGAAATCAGAGAAGGCAAAATAGTATATTGCAGAAGTCCAGGCTATACATTGGGATGCCAGGACACATTTAGAAGTGTATGCTTATGCTTTCCCTGGCCAGGGCTGTGTATTAATGACATCAGGGAATACAATATTCCTTAAGGTTAATTAGCTAATCATTATTTTAGGCAGGCTGTATTATCTATTGCTATATTAAAAAAAAAAATCATTCTAACTCTTAGTTGCTTAAAACCCCTGTCGTAAATCTATGGGTCAGCTGAATAGTTCCACTGATCTAGACAAGGCTGCACCAATTTCATCTGGCCTCACTCCTGCATCTGCGGTCAGTTGGTAGGTTGGGGGAGGATGGAGCCTGATGTCTAGGGTGGCCTCAGCTGGGATAACTTGTGTTATTCCATTTGATCATTCATTCTTTAGCACAACATGAGCTTGGTTTCGTGGCAGTGTTAGAAATTGGTAGTTCTATGCTTTTTCAAGATCCTGCTTGTGTCAAGTTTGTTTCTCTTTCATGGACCAAAACTAGTTACATGGCCATGTGCTGGAATTCACTAACTAAGGCTTGGCTATGAGGAAGTGTGAGGAATTGGGGTCATTACATTATCTGCACCAGTGTTATGAAAATTATATAGCTCATATCTAAAAGTAATTTATTCATATTGATTAGTGTTCCTGATGGCAATCAGAATATTGATTTTTTTCTTTCTAGCCAGTTAAAAAAGGTTGTCCTTAGGTGGCACAGTTTGAGCTCAATTACTAACCTAAAGGTTGGCAGTTCAAATCCACCCAGCGGTACCACAGAAGAAAAACCCTGGTGATCTGCATCTATTAAGTCTACAGCCAAGAAAAGCCTATGGAACAGTTCTACTCTATAACATATGGGGTCACCATGAATCAGAATCAACTTCATGGCAAATAACAGCAACAGCAAATTGAAAACATCAAAAGGAATTTATATAAGGCAACGTATTTAATAACTAAAGTCTTTTTTTTTTTTTACTAATTCCAAACTTTTTCCACATATGAAATGTATAAAATACAGCACCATTTTCTCAGCATTTCTATTTGCATTCTAGATACCTACTCTCAACATTTTTCATAAAATACTTTCTCAAAATAACTCCACAAATTATATTACTGAAAAAAAAATTATATTTCATCTACTTGAAAATTATTTGCACTGAATCTAAGTTCAGTATTAAGTTAAAATTTTATTGCCTTAAAAACACTCACTGAGATCATCGCTCCCTCTACTTTTCACAACAGATAAACTTAACAGATGGAATATTAGCCTTTCCCCTTCATGTTAAATAATACTCAGTTCCTCTTACACCAATCCTTTCCCTTTCTGTCTCTCTAATGTGCTTACTCAGCAAAAGGACTAAGAGCTGTGAACTTTAGAAGTATTGCAATTATACATTGTCTCTCTTCACCACTTCAGACCTAAGATGTATGTATCTTAAATCAATATTTTTGTTGCTACTTCAGGATTTGTATTTGTATATACTTCATTGATACAGAAATGAAAATATTCATAAATAATAATAGAAAAACTAAATTACCAATTTTAAATAGCATACATAATGTATTATTTGTAAGTAATATACTTAATAAATTAGTGGTTAAGAGCTTGGCTGCTAATCAAAAGGTCAATAGTTCGAATCTACCACCCACTCCCTGGAAACCCTATGGGGCAGTTCTCCCCTGTCCTATAGGGTCACTGTGAGTTGGAATTGACACAACAACAATGGGTTTTAATAAATTATCTATTGCTTTAAATCAAAATTATTGTTTTAAATTAAAATTATTATAGCTAAATTAACAATAAGATCTTCTACTTCCTTGAACATTGAAAAAGTATGTGTATTGAGTGTAGAGAGCTAGAGACAGCAAGCAACTACATGTTAGAATTTGAAAGGCACCTATAAGTTTCTCTGATGTTGGACATTTTAAGTTCATCAAGAAGATAATTAGGAAAATCGATAAAAGGGAGAACCAGCGTGTCAAGCCTGAATCCATTGTTAAGCACGTGCAATGAATAACTTTAATCAATGGGATACAAGAGGTAGGTGAATGGGAAAATGTTATGGGAAATGGGGGAAGAGGAATGAGCATCAAAGAACTGATATACAAACATGTTTGACAAGACTGTGATCTTGAGTAAGTTTATTCTCTCTGCAAGTGAATGTTTTCTTTTTTAACTGGTAATTTATGGGGTCCCTTCCAGCTTTACCAGCTGGCATCACAGCCTTGATCCCAACCTATATTTATATGCTGATTATATCTAAATACCCAAGCATGTGTTAATATGGACAGCAGGGATGAATGTCCGCATAAGAAAACTCATGATCCGTTTCTGTTTATGAACTAGTCCCTAAAGTTCAACATCAATCTCTTTGATTCAGATGCTATGCTATGACCAAAGCAATTCCTATATCCAGGTATTATCCCTTTGGTATAAAATGTAGAATTAAACGTACTTTAAAGCACAGAAGTAATTAAAGTAAGAAATAACCACTTCCTTTATTTGATGCATAAACTGAAGGTAAGTCATGAGTTCATTAATTCTTCTCTAATTAAGACATTGATCTATAGTCTACACTGAAAAAATCTTCAAGAAAGTCAAGTCAGAAAACTTTTGCAAGCAAGCAAAAGGCTTCCCAAACAAGATAAGGGTCACTGCCAAAAGACCTGCACTTCTGTAACTTATGTTTGGTGAAGCTCCACCCCAGTTTCAGTAGCTGTTGCTCTAAAATAGGGCCCAAGAAGCCCCTCAAAATTTCAGATGAAATTGTAAAACAAAAGTGAAATAAAAACATATGATTATAAGCAACCTTGTTACTATGATTAAAAGCATTATTTTAGCCTTTGAGTTAAAGTATTACATTGTAAATGAAAAAGAGTAGTAATTTTTATCATATGAAAATATTTAAAAATAAATTTACTACACTCCTGTGCCAATGATTGGAGCTCGGTGATGCAGTGGTTAAGAGTTCAGGCTGCTAACCAAAAGGTCAGCAGTTCGAACCCACCAGCCACTCCTTGGAAATCCTATAGAGCAGTTCCACTTTGTCCTATAGGGTCCCTGTGAGTCTGAATAGACTCAATAGCAATGAGTTTTTTATGGTTTGGTGCCAGTGATTATGGAGTTAATATTTTATGTCTTAGACCAATTTTACATGCTGTTTCTATGGAACAACAAGTTTTACTAGAGGGAGGTTCTACCAGGATATTTTTAGATACCTAAAGCCTGAAAACTAGGAGCCCTAGTGGTGTAGTGGTCAAGAGCTTGGCTGCTAAACGAAAGATCCGCAGTTCAAATCCACCAGCTGCTCCTTGGAAACCATATGGGACAGTTCTATTCTGCCCTGTAGAGTCACTATGAGTCTGAACTGACTTGACAGCTGGCATTTAATGACAACAAAACCTAAAAACTAGATATACAGCTTGAACCAAGTTAATTAGGCAAAATATTAATCTGATTTTGTGCCATGATACTAAGTAGCCTTTGAAACGTGGTTTCACAGGTGTTACCTAATTTTATCTGATAAGTGTTAGTATCTCAATTTCATGGAAGAAGAAATCGAAGTTCTAAAGATTTATAGGACTGGTCACAGGTTGCCCACGTGTAACTCATAGAAATGGAATTTTAACTTGTGTTGAATTCAAAGTGCAAGTCCAGTGGACCCTACTGTCTTTCAGTCATCAAGCTGCTATGGGATTCCAGTGCCAAAGGAGCTAAACTTCCAGCTCTGCATTTCTGTCATCATATTCCCTCCAACCAGGAAAGTTTATGCCACATGTACCACAGAGGCTCCTTTGATCATTCAGTTTTCAGGGACTACTCAAAGGTCCTGAAGTAACTCATACTTTTCCCCACTTGACACTTATACTTGGATTTATAGATTCATTGAATTAAGCTTGGCTTGTGGTTTAAGGTAAAGATCTTAGTTATAAAGACTAGCATTTGCAGCTCAATTGTGTATTTACTCCATGGTGAGCTGGACAGGCACTTGGGACAGGGTATAATGAGGGGGCATGGAGGAAAGAATGAGGCTGAGTGAGTGAACAGAGGAGTAGTATCCTTTAAGAAAAAGGACAGGATATAAAACAGGGATGCTGGAGTTTCTTAAGATAAATATTATTCACTAGAGACTTATGCCAAGAATTCTATCTTATTTGTCTCTCAGGTTAGAAAACAAAGAGTACATAAGAGAAGAAGAGGGAGAAATATGTGAGGATTCTCTTGCTACTGTATTTCACAAACTCACTTCTCTCCAGAGGTTCTAGTCTTTAAAGATAAGCTGCCAAGATTCTGTCTGGGGGTGTTAAGAGTGGACCAGAAAGCTGCCATTTATTAAACATATTTTTTAGAGTGTCATATGCCTTAGCTAATATATCATAGATAATCTTCATTTTGACTTGGCAGTTAAGTGATTCAGGGGATGAAACCTTAGCTCTAGTAGATGAAATCACAGTCCCATGGCTCCTAAACTGGTGAGTGGTTTGAGCCTGGGGCTTCATGATGACAGAGGCTTTTTTCTTTTGCCACTGTACTTAGGACTTCGCAGGAGGGAGGAGTGGAAAATAATTATATCATAATAAAATTAATATAATAATTATTATTATAGTTATGAATAATTGGTTTTCCATTTGCTTTTTACTATTCTAACCTGGTTATATGTATGATTCTGTTTCATCCTCACCAGGGACCTCATGAAGTAGATATTATAATTATTCTATTTTACATAAGACCCAGAGGGATTAGTAACTTGTTCAAAGCTACACAGCTAATAGCTGGTAGTACCTGGATTTGAACTAACACACCTTGACTCCAGAAGTTGTGCTCTTACCCATTAGGCCTCCTAATCTGTCATTGTTTAGCAGGTATATCTGAGAAGATGGCTAAGGATTTAAGACATGCCTGAAGAAAACATGCATTAAATTTTTGAGTGTCCTATTACATGACCCCCTGAGCGTGTGTGTATCATGTAATATAATCAAAATTATAATCCCCTCAGCTGTAAATCATTCTGGAAAGAGTTAGGCAAACTCAAAGAAACACCAGGAGAGATTCTGATGGCTTTGCCACCTCCATCGACATATCCGTCCCCCTTCCTTCGCTCACATTAAGACAGAGTTGGTTCATTTCTTTTTTATTCTCAGAAGTATAATCTTAAAGTTGCAAATTATGCATATGGTTTTGCAGATACAAGTTGCCTAGGTCTATTTAAAAATGCCACATAACTCTCATTCTATAGCTGCAACCCTGAGGTATATGCTGCAATGTTCTTTGGCAGAGGTTTTCCTAAAATTGGATTTCCTTCAAGACCTTCCTTCCTCTCTTCGTGCCAGGTCCCATCCTTCTCCTCTTTCATATATTCATATAACAAGGAACTGTGTGCTCTGCCAGGCTCTGTCAGGCAGTCCATCTCGTGAATCACCCTGACATCAGGGCTTCCCTCTCTTCATACCTCTTTACTGTTGTTTTCAGTTTTGCTGCAGTTTTCCAAGGGGAGAGACATTCCTGTCTTCTCAACCATGTTGCTAGTCACCAAGCAAATTTTGTACACATCCTGAGTAAGAAAAATCCATTGTTTAGAAAAATTCAGTCTGAGTTTAGAGCAAAGCTTTCTCTTAAAACTGGACCTTGTGTACTGACAACTAGATGAAAGAGAGATAACCCACATGGAGACTAGTCCCAGGACTCACACCTGTAAGGTGTTCACCAGGGCTATGCTGATACAGAATGGCTTTGAATAATAACCAGGTGCTTTTTAATTCAGTTTTTCTTTGTCTGGGCTTTTTCCCCCCAGATTTGCTCACTGTAAAATGTAACAGTTTTAATTACTCTACCCCTGCAAATGTACTTTTAAAATTATTCTTTGCTAATTTACAATGGATTAAAGTGTCTTGATTTGACTATTTGAGAACTGAACTTTTATTTCATAAAATATAGTCTCAATATAAAATGCACAAGAACTTAAAAATTACGGTCTCTCGAAGCTACTCCATTAAGTCATTAACATAGTCATCTTCGCCTCCTTCATTTGCCAAAGATGTAACTGCTTCATGATGAACCGACAAGAGAAACGATTCCAAAGGAGCTGCTGAAAAGTTAAACGGATCAATTTAATTGGCATTTGGAGAGGTATTTGCTTCCTGTTTGCTAAAAAGTATTCTAAGGTATGGAAAGAAATCTTCACAGCAGAACTAAACAGCTAGTGAAGGGGCCCTGGTGGTGCAGTGGTTAAATGCTCAGCTGCTAACCAAAAGGTTGGCAGTTGGAACCCACCAGCTGCTCCTCGGGAGAAAGATGTGCCAGTCGGTACTGTAAGGCTTACAGCCTTGGAAACCCTATGGGCCAGTTCTATTCTGTCTTATCGGTCCCCATAAGTTGGAGTCTACTTGATGACAATGGGTTAAACAGCTATTGTCAGATAGTGGAAAGTAAGACAAACATACAACAGGTTAATTAATCAACCATAGCCACAGTTTTGTCATCTGTAAAATGGGAATAACTAAACTGACCTTTAAGTATTGTTGTTACAGTTATAAAATATATGAATTATCCATTCCATTGGTTGACACATGTAGATGGCAAATAAATGTTATTCCTAAAAGGCAGAATTTCTTTTAAAATGAGTTATAAGAAATATTTCTCCTTGAAATCTACTTTGGACCTTTAAGCAATAACATAGAGATGATTAAAAGGGACCAGGATAGATTTTTTGATCTCTTATTTAATGCTTATTGTGTCTCTATTGCTATGCAAATGTTGCTTATAACTTATGCATCAGTGCTTAGGAAGTTAAGTGGTAGGTAAACCCAATGAAAACATTAACTTAGAGATAAAACACTGATTTTAATTATCTATATTAATCCATTTTGAATTTTATTCCATAACCCTCAGTTCCCAGTTTCTTCTGCCTTGGAGAACCTATTGGTCCAACTGAAGTTGAGTCAGTCTTCGGCTCTTACCCAATACAAAGCTTCTGGATTTCTTGTTAGTTTATGAGTCATGCTGCTTCCCAGAGATCCCTGGAATTATACAAGAATTCATCCATTGCCTTTTCACTTACAGACCATTAGGGAAAAAATGTTAAAGTAATGGTATTAAATATCAGTGACCCCCAAAAAACTACAGATTTTACTGAGAAGTGTACATTAAAGCTCAACAAATGGTTAAGTTAAAAGGAAGCACATTTGATGAGGTGTCGTTTGCGGTTCTCCATGGCTAATTCCATGGCTAAGCTTGAATTAATTTAAAAAGCCAAAAAGAGAGATTTAGCCAACCAACTAACACTCAGGCTTTTTTTTTTTTTTTTCTTTTCAATTACCTGTAGAACTAATGTTTTATCCTTCAGTTTCATTTAAATTCAGTTCAGAAAGCATCCTTACGGTTCATTTCTGGAGATGGGAAAACCATCCTGATTTACACTGATTTGTATGAAGAATCCACAGGCAAACAACTAGAAGAACAAATCAACATCCGAGAATTGCAAACTCTGAAAGCTAGCCTCTCTTCTAGCAACACAGTCTAGCTGTTAAGCCTCAGAGCAGTTTCCAATGTCAGCCTGGATGTCAGGGACTTGTTTGTTCTTTCTTATATTGAATAAAATTTAGATATAGAAAGTAGCCCACCACTAAGTTAAGACTCCTTAATTATAACATTGAGGATAGATGTGTGTGTTTGTGTGTGTATAAAGAATTATCTGTACCCAGAATGAAAATTTTGAAAGTTAAATCCTAAAGCAAGTAAAAATAATGTAATAGAGACATTTTATTTTTATATTTTTTAATTGTGCTTTAGATGAAGGTTTACAGAACAAACTAGTTTCTCATTAAAAAATTATTACACATATTGTTTTATGACATTGGTTAACAACCCCACGACATGTTAACACCCTCCTTTCTCAGCCTTGGTTTGCTATTACCTGTTCCCTCCTGCCTTCTGGTCCTTGCCCCTGGGCTGGTACACCCCTTTAGTGTTGTTTTGTTTTATGGGCCTGTCTAATCTTTGGCTGAAGGGTGAACCTCAGGAGTGACTTCATTATTAAGCTGAAAGGGTGTCCCGGGCCATCCTCTCAGGGTTTCTTCAGTCTCAGTCAGGACAGCAATTCTGGTCTTTCTTTTTGAGTTACAATTTTGTCCTACATTTTAGAGACCTAATTTTAAATTAAGCATTGTTTGAAATTTTTATTTTTCTTGGCATATTGCCTAATTCTTACAATTAATAAGCACTGTTGCCGTATAGAGTGGCAGTTTTCTTTGGCTGCAGCTGTCTTTCTTTTTTTCCTTCTGAATCTGTTTTTCTGTCTTAGTTCTGATTTTATTACTGACAAAGACACTTCTAGTTTTGCAGTGGCTCATTTATTTGCTAGTATAAATGCTTCCTGATGAAGAGTAAACATAGTTATTATTGCCAGATTCCTGCTGACTGCTGCCACAACATTGTTTGCCAGGTAAAGTGTTTCTAATAAGAATATTTTTATTTCACTGCTGCTGTGTCATCATCCCCCCCCCCGCCCCCCCCCCCCCGTAGAGTTGAATCCATTGATACAGGGGTTTAACAAGGATTTTCTGATAAGGAGAAGTATTCAGCATGGTTACTGTGTGCACGCAGTGTTTGTAGCAAAAATAGTAAGAAATGTAGCTTTAAAGGAACTGGGAGATACTAGCTAGGCCTTATGAAAATGTTTAATTAATCAAAAACAAAATTGTGAAGCTGGATTTTCCTTGGGAGAAAATGGAAAAAAAAAAAAAAAAGAGTAAAAAGGAACAGATACTTTTTTTTTTCCTCAAATGAAGAGGTAATATGAAATATTCTAATGGATATTCATTGAGTTATAAACCTGAAAATAATTCTTTAAAAAGAAGTTTTACCCTCAGTGGATATAGTATTTTCCTCCAACACTCAAGAAACTTGTCAATTTAATATTCTACCAAACTGTAGTGGTAAGATTACAAAATAATACTCTGTAAATATTTCTTAAGCTAAGAGTACGTATATATACATAGCATGTGGGGTATGTGTGTGTGTGTGTTTCAAGGAAAAGATAGAAACTAGAAACATCATTGCAGAATTTCAAGAGAACAGTAAGTGAAGAGAGGGCTGGAGACTTTCCAGCACTATAAATACTATTAGAATTTAAGAGGAGACGGATGCTATTCGATGTGGCCTAAATATTTCACTGAGGCAAATACGTATTTGGTACGCTTATTCAGATTTACTGTGTCTTATCTAAAAAGCATTTTTCAGTTGTCCTTGTCCAAATGATAAAAAATAATTTTGTAAAAGTACCAAGAAAAGAAAGTAAGTACCTTACACAAGCTGGATAGAAGAAATGCTTCTAGTTTTTAGCAGGAGTGAAAGTATGACTGAATCAACCACCAGTCATAGTACAAAAAATCAGATGTTTGTACTATGCAAATGGTTAAACCCTTATCATGGAAGTTGATGGATTTCATGGAGCAAGAATAAATATTTTGAGAGTTTCTGTTTTACAGTTAATTACTGAGGCATAATATAAGGAAAAGGAGAAGAAAAATCACAGAGAAAAAGACTATTTCTAATTGAATAGCAGCAAAGCGAACAGAATGGGTGATAGGAAATTTTAAGTTATTGTTTGATCCTGAGATTCTCTTAATCTAAGGCAGAAAAACACATATAGTATAAAGTTTGTATGCTAAAAATTGGAACCTCTGAGTGGTGCAAATTGTTAATGCGCTCAGCTGCTAACCCAAAGGTTGGAGGTTCCAGCCTACCCTGAGGTACCTCAGAAGAAAGGCCTGGCAATTTACTTCCAAAAAATAAGCCATTGAAAACTCTATGAAGCACAGTTATATTCACACACATAAGGTTGCTATGAGTCAGAATTGACACTATGGCAACTAGTTTGACCTTAAAAATTGTATGTTAATTATTAAATGGCACTAAGCTCATTCTTTCATGTGGAACATATACATAGACCAAGAGGCAGTATTTCAGACAAAACAAGGGACTACTGCATGGTTTCAAGTCAGGAAAAGTGTGCATCAGGGTTGTATCCTTTTACCATACCTATTCAATCTGTATAGTGAGTAAATAATCTGAGAAGCTGGACTAAATGAAGAAGAATGGGGCATCGGGATTGGAGGAAGACTCATTAACAACCTGCGTTATGCAGATGACACAACCTTGCTTGCTGAAAGTGAAGAGGACTTGAAGGCACTTACTGATGAAGATCAAAGATCATACAGCCTTTAGCATGGATTACACCTCAACATAAAACAAAAATCCTCACAATTAGACTAATAAGCAACATCATGATAAACACAGAAAAGATTGAAGTTGTCAAGGATTTCATTTTACTTGGATCCACAGTCAACGCCATGTACGCTGCAGTCAAGAAACTAAATGACATACTGCACTGGGAAAATCTGCTGCAAAAGACCTCTTTCAAGTGTTAAAAAGCAATGATGTCACTTTGAGGAGTAAGGGGCACCTGACCCAAGCCATTGTATTCTGAATTGCCTCATATGCATGTGAGAGCTGGGGATTGAATAAGGAAGACTGAAGAAGAATTGATGCCTTTGAATTATGGTGTTGGCCAAGAATACTGAATATACCATGGACTTCCAGAAAAATGATAAGTCTGTCTTGGAAGAAGTACAGTCAGAATGCTTCTAAGAAGCAGGGATGGTGAGACTTCATCTCACTTTGGACATGTTATCAGGAGGGACTAGTCTCTGGAGAAGGACATCATGTTTGGTAAAGCAGAAGGTCAGTGAAAAAGAGGAAGACCCACAACGGGATAAATTAACACTGTGGCTGCAACCATGGGCTCAAGCATAGGAAGGATTGTGAGGATGGCACAGAACCATACAATGTTTTGTTTTGTTGTACACAGGGTCTCTATGAGTTGGAGCCACTTGACAGCACCTAACAACAACAACAAGCTCATTCTACTCTCCATTATCCAAATTTGTGTTCTATTTTTATTCCTCCAATAAATTGGCTTCTCTGGGTTATGTATGTGTGATAGGTTTTTACAGAAATTGTCTTCAGTCTTTAAAAGCCCTCTGAAAGATAGACAGTATTGTCTTCATAGTTCAGATGAGGAAACCAGATGCTGAGCCTCTTGTCAAAGGTCATAGAGTATATAAGGGAATGTGATCCCAGACTTGTGGGATTCTAATGCATGTTTGTTCCATGCGTTGTAGACTTTCCGGCACAATAGTGGACATTAATTTGCCTGATATGAATCTGGCAAGGCACTGTAGTCTTGTGCTACCAAAACCTGTGGGTTCTAATCCTGGCTCTGTCATTAATTAAATGTAAGACTATACCATCTTATCACTAAGTGTTTCAATTTTCTCAGTTATGAAATAAGGATTAAAATTTTGTAATAATTAAGTGATAGCATATAGTATTAACTATGCTACATGTAGCATAAGCCCACTCTACATTCACTCATTATTCTGCCACCTCACTGGCCAACCCAACACAACATTTAACCTACCAGGGACATTGATTTATTCTTCTAAACTTCATCCTCAGGGTACAAAATTTCATCCTCTTTTTTTTATATTTGCTCATGGAATGACATCTGCTGAGAATTTTCTATAAAAGTAGTAAAATGATACATGGAGTTTGAAATCTAATCTATTACTTAGATTAGTTCAACATCTTTTTTTATTCACTATTCTATACTTTTGGTAAGTTGTATGGGTAGTAGCGTATCAATGAATTTAAAACTATCTCCTGTTGGCCATTTTTCACTGGCTAGTGCTTCTGAGTTTGGCCTCAGTAGTATTTTTGTAGGCTTGTCGAAAATATTAAATTGCCTGGTCAATTTTATAGCACGATGGAAATGTGTTTCCTCTGTTCTTAGTTCTATAAAAGCAGCAAGTAGGGCCCTGCAATCACAGTTTATGGGGCTGGTCTGGATGGCCATCTCCATTAACTAGAACACGAGATAAAAGGGCAAAGTGACCTGCAACAAATTCCCTTTTCTGAAATGCATGTCAAAATGCTCCAAAAGGTAATCCCGTGTTTCTTAAGGCAGGCTGAGAATATACTGAAAGAGAAATTTAAACCTTTGTTTAGAGAAAACCAATAAAAGTATCAGGTGATGGCTTTAAAATTCTTTCCAGGAAAAATGGTTTGAGAATTAAATGTTTAATAAATTAATAAATTATTAATAAATTAATAATTTAATAAATTAATAAAAATACTCTTCTTCCATATGGTTTGCTACCTTTCCGTAAGCCTAACCATTTACATTCTTGACTGTGATACGACATATGAAGGTAAAATAATTTTTTTTTCTAATACTGTTAATATTTAAGACTTGATCAACTGGATGGACATATCCTACACTAGAATGAAACTCTGTTGGTGATTATTGTGCATGCGGTGGCCACCCTGGTGTTTGAGTTCAATGACTATAAATTTGAAAAACTTTGGAGGTGAAATAGGAACACAGAGAACGATTTTTATTTTCTCTGCACAGACAGGTCTACTCTGTACCTGTCCTCACCCTCATGTCCTGCATTGTTATATACGATTATGTTGACTTATTGAGCATTTAATTGTTCCCATTTTTATACAAGAACTGAGCTTATTTGATTGTCCAAGAAGCAAAGTTTCTTTGTCCACTGATTTGATCCTCTTGTGAAAAGATACGAATTTTATGTCTTTGTTTCCAAAATCTTTGGGTATCCAACGGATAAATTACTTCTATATCATAAAACTTCTTATCTGTTGTGGAAGAAAATTTGCTGCCTAGTTAAAACAAATACTAAACAAAATATAAATCAAATTAAGTAAGGGATCAAAAACTCTAATGTGATTAGGGGTATATCATATAAATGAATGAAATGGGTCCCACTAATGCAATAGGTATCCAAGGGATCTGTTGAATTAGAGAACGAATGATCCATCGGTCAATATAAAAAAAAAAAAAGTAAATAAACCACTCTGCCAGCAAATTAAATGCATAACACCTGCAGTGAGGGTAGAATAAAGGACCTCCACTTCTCTCTGTGGGAGGGAACGCTGATCTGAGGACAGACAGCCTTGGCCAGCACTAAACACATCTTCACTTAGATCTTTAGGCAATGAGGAAGAAACAAAACTGAGATCTAACCAACTAAAGCATAAGGAATTCAAATGGAACAATATAAATCTAGGGTTTAGTTGAGGTTGGTTTGCTGAGTCTCTGAGGCCACATCAGTATAAGGCAGTGCATTTCTGTTTCTACCATAGAGAAAATGTGGGACAATGCTGGTAGTGGTTAAGATCATAGGCTTTTAAGCTGAGTTATTTGGGAGAAAAGGCTCCTTCTGCCTCATGCAGGTTATGACATCATGGGCATGCTACTAGAGGTCTCTAGCCTTGGTTCACATATCTATGAAATAGGCATAATAATAGTATTTACCTCCACTTTTTTTGAGGATTAAATGACAATATATTTTAAAAGGCTGGCACATGCTAAAATACCATATAAACGCTTGTTCTTATGTATTAATTGTCAACCAACGTATGTAAGCTCATTCAACTCTATGATTAGTTTCAGCCTTTTTCTGCACACTAGAAACAATAAGAAATTCTGTTTTCTAGATCTTAGTAACGTGGTAGATAAACACATCTTTTACTGTATGTGAAGCCATAGATTATTAGAGAATTCTAAGTCCACCCCTGGTTTTATAAGTGAAGGGTCATAAGTTCAATTAGTATCAATGACTTCCTTCTAGTAATAAAAAAAAAAAAAAAAAACCATTGCCATCAAGTTGATTCAGACTCACAGTGACCCTGTAAGACACAGTAGAACTGTTCCATAAGGTTTCCAAGGAGAGGATGGTAGATTTGAACAAGCAATACTACTTGTAAATAAGAAATAAATGACTAGAATGCTTATCTTCTCCTAGCATCAAGCCATATGATTTTCCTGAGGACCTCCCTGCTGTGAACATAAAAATGTTACTTTCTTCCCCACGTGGGTGATTAGTGAGCTAGAAACTGTCCCTCTGCTTTCAAAGGAACTAGTCCATAAACCAAGCTCTACCACAGATGTGGAATACAGAAGAATGATTTTGTGATTAGTGTCAAGGCAGCAATTTTCTCCAGTTAACAGCTAATGCATGTTATTTTTGTGGCAGCAGGTGTCATTAGATGTCATTTTAAAGGTAAAACACAGGTGTTGTCCGTCAGAGCAGAAGATGAAGGTCCCCTATCATACAGACATCAGGAAAGACATCCGGTATCCTGAGCTTTATGTACAGTGGCAAACACACTTGTCAGCCTGCAGCTAGAAGGAAGTATGTATGATGATAGGCTTTCAGAATCAGTCCCTTCATAAATCACAACTTACCTGGCAGAAGAGTAGGGACACAGATATAAAGAGGGGTAATGCCATAAGACAAGGACTTTGAACCCTCGCTGCACATCAGAACCATTGGGAGATTTTAAAGACTATCATTGCTCAAGGTCCACACCATGGATTATGATAAATATCACCTGCATTTATGGCCAAGGCAAATGTATTTTTTAAACCATTGTGGTTGATTCTAACGTGAAATCATGGGTTAAAGACCGTTGATGTAAAAGGTATTTTTTCTCTGAGCCTTACTGAAATGGCCCCTTCTCCCATTTCCATCCTTTAATTCAAATGTCCTTCACTTGGAGGAGCCCTGGTGGTCCAGTGGTTAAGAGTTTTGGCTACTAACCAAAAGATTGGCAGTTGGAATCCACAAGCTGTTTCTTGGAAATGCTATGGGGCAGTTCTACTCTGTCCTACAGAGTTACTATGAGTCGGAACTGACTCAATGGTAATGGGTTGATTTTTTTTAACTTGGAAGCAGAGATTCTTATATGTATCATTTCTATTTATCCCTTCTTTGACTCACTTGAATATTCACTAAATATTTTTATGTGCCGAATGTTGAACAAAGTGCTACGATTACAGTGAGTCTTACAAAAGAAAATATCTTGGCTTTTCATCTCCATTTATCCAGCATTGAGATTACTGCATTGCCTGGATCTCAATAAATGTTAAGCTTAAGTCAGAGTTAAGGGAGAAAGGAAAAAATTGGGGGAAACTCACAATAAACAGTGAAACTTACAAGAGTGTGTTATATAGTGGATCCATCAGGAGGAAGTGACCAATATTTCCTAAGTGAAACAGGGAAGAGTTCATTGTGAAATTGTTATTTGTATATCTGTATATTCCTTATTCAACAGGAGCAGTATAAGGCAATGTGTCTACATCATTAAAAATATTTTGTACTGCTTCTTTCTAGGATATAGAAAACTGGAGTGTCACTCTACTCCAACAATAAGAAGTCAGATACAGTATGAAGTCCTAAGTATTACTGAAAGCAACAGAGAGCAGAAGTTCCAGGATGAACAAGTAGCCTGAAATACAAGTGGAGTTCTTGAAGGGTTCCATATTTTTTTGGAGCCCTAGCAACACAGTGGTTAAGAGCTATGGCTGCTAATCAAAAGGTCAGCAGTTCAAATTCACCAGTCACTCCTTGGAAACCCTATGGAGCAGTTCTACTCTGTCCTATAGGGTCGCTATGAGCTGGAATCAACTCGACGGCCATGGGTAAGGAAAGATAGGACTTAGCACTGGCTGACCTAAAGTAGAGCATGGCAGAAAAATATGTTGGGCATCACACAATCGGGAAAGCAGAATTCAACTAAAATTTTTAACAAATTGCTGAAGGGCAAGTATGGGCCAACATGAGTGTATAGTAACCCTGGAAACTACAGACACAAAGGAGTCCACATACATTCACAGGCTCTTCTCTACGGACATCCGTCTAGTATTCATGAGAAAGACTGGGGGCCATTCAGTAAACTGAACAGCATTTTTCATTTCTACTGCAGGAAGTACCTGAAACTAGAGGTAACTTTTTTCCATGGAACAAAAGTTTTAAGTTGCTGGGGAAAGAGAGTGTACGCTCTTATCTCCAGAGAAGAGGTAAAGACCCACTGCAAGTGAATGAAGGGTAAAAGGAAAAATTAAATCCTTGACACCTGAGCCCATATTCTTATATTAATATCATTAAAGATTTCCACCTTCTGAGGGGAGGAACAGAAACTCACTGCTATAAGAGACCACAAAAGACACAGGGCACGGCTGGGATGCCGTAAGAGAGAAGGAGAGAACCACCAAAAATCATACACACAAAAGCCAAGTACACAGGGTCTTCATTAGGTTAAAAAAGGACAATAAAGATCTATCTGTCTAACATCCAAAATCCCTGAGGGACCAAATTACTGAGCTGAGGGCTGTGGGGACCATGGACTGGGGGAACATCTAGCTTAATAGGCATAACAGAGTTTATAACAAAAATGTCCCACATTCTACTTTGGGGAGTAGCATCTGAGGCCTTAAAAGCCTGTGAGCGGCCATCTAAGATACTCCACTGATCTCACCACTTTGGGAGTAAGGGAGAACGAAGAAAACTAAAGACACAATGGAAAGATTTGTCCAAAGGACTAATAGACCACAACTACCATGGCCTCCACCAGACTGAGTCCAGTACAACTAGATGGCACCCAGCTACCACCACTGACTGCTCTGACAGGGATCACAATATAGGGTCCCAGACAGAGCTGAAGAAAAATGTAGAACAAAATTCTAACTCACAAAAAAAGACCAGACTTACTGGCCTGACAGTGACTGGAGGAACTCCAAGAGTACGCGCCCCCCCCCCGCCGACGCCCTTTTAGTTCAGTAATAAAGTCTCTCCTGAGGTTCACCCTTTAGCCAAAGATTAGGCAGGCCCATAAAACAAAATGAGACTAAGGGGGCACACCAGCCCAGGAGCAAAGACTAGAAGGCAGGAGGGGGCAGGAAAGCTGGTAATAGGGAACCCAAGGTGGAGAAGGGACAGTGTTGACATGTTGTGGGGTTGTTAACCAACGTCAAAACAATATGTGTACTAACTGTTTAATGTTAGTTTGTTCTGTAAACCTTCATCTAAAGCATCAGAAAACAGATCTATCTCTCTACCCCTTACCACCTTAACAAGCACTGAGCAACAACCCAAGAAAGAGTTTAGAGAGAGACCTATGTCTGTGGAAATGGTCACAGGAAGCCCAAAAGTTGAGGATCTATCAAAAACATTGAAAGAACCCCCCTGTTGCAAGAAGTAATAATAAAAGTATTTGAAACCTGAGGTGCACTGAAGGCAACCACAGAAGGAAGAAAAAAAAAAAATCAAACCTAGCTCAACTCCTGACTAGATTTACTCATCCCCTGTCTTAGTTACCTAGTGTTGCTGTAATACAAATACCACAAGCAGGTGGCTTTAAAGTACACAAATTTATTTTCCCACAGTCCTGGAAGCTAACAGTCCAAATCAGGGTCTTGACCGTGTCAGTTCATTCCTTATCAGTAGCTCTGGGCATTCCTTAGTTCCTTGGCTTATAATTGATCTTCACATGGCATCTGTTATTCTCATGTGTGTCTGTGTCTAATCTGCTCTTTTTATAACTCAGTGGTGATTAGATTTAGAATCAACCCTACTCAAGTGTGACTGTATTAACACAACAAAGAAAACCTTATTTCCAAAAGGTTACATTCATAGGTACAGGGGCCAGGATTTCAATATATATTTTGAGGAAACGCAATTCAATACACAACATCCCCCAACAGTAATGAACTAGCAGAATAACAGGCATGACTTTCTCCAAATGCAGAATTATTTATTTAACTCCCTCTTTTTTCTACACACAAATGCAAATTTTGGTCCACATAAAAGGCCTAAAGATAGCCAAGAAAACTTGGAAAAGAACAGCAAAGCTTGAGGAAATGTACTTCCAGGTAACAAACTATTATGGTAAATATAGTGTGATTTTAGTATAATTCAGTAAGCCAATAGAAAAAAAATAAGGGTTTTGGGCGGAAAATGCATTCATATATGAATACTCGCTATACAATAAGGTAACACAGAAGAGCAGAGTGGAAAGTACTTTCTTTTCAATATATGATGATGGGTTTATTTGATATATTGACATGGAAAATTGGAATTTTTACCCTTATTCTATACCACTTTCATATATTTATTTCAGATAACTCTAAGATCTAACATGAATCTGACAGGTAAAACAAAGCTTCTAGAAGACAGCATAAGAGGTTATATTCATAAGGTAGCAATAGAAAAAGATTTCTTATATAGGTCCCAAAGCATACCAACCAAAAAGCAAAAGATATAAATTAAGAACTTTTGTTCCTTACTAAAAAAGTGAACAGAGAAGCCACAGATTGAGAGACAATACTTATCCAATACACAATTCAATAAATGACTCAAGTCCAGAATACATAAGGAACTCAAACAAACCAATAAGGATGTCTCCCACTCAAATAAGTAAAATGAGCAAAAGACCTAAATAAGAACTTTTAAAACAAGGATGTGTAATTTCAATTAATATAAATTAAGGTGCTTAACTATATTAGTCATCAGGGAAATGTAAATGAAAAATACGATAACATGAGGGACTTCCACTTCTGATAATATTGGAGTTACAGGTACTAGATTTTCCTTCCTACCTGAAACAAACGATAAATGGAAAAAAAATGTATAGGAAACAACTGTTTGTAAAGCATTGGACATAAGGTATTGAACAACAGTGATCACTGAAAGATGAGAAATAAACTAGGTGAACATTAAACTTGCCCCTAAATTACTGCTTTGAGAGAATTTCCAGGCCATAGGATATAGAGTAGGAATGTAGGCAGAGCCTGGCAGACTCCCTGAGTTGAAGAGATGAAACTAAGAGTCTCAGACACCCAGGTAGCTAGAGTTCTCAGGACAAGTATCATAAAAGAGAAAGATACACACAGAAAGAGAACTCTAGTGATCTGTAGAAGGCCTCCCTCAAGTATTCATCAGTGTACTGATCAGCATAATCATGAAAGGAACTCCCTAAGACCATGGAAAGAATCATCCAAAGGGAATTAAGACAGCAGAGCCTAGTACTCACACCAGGCTGAAAACAGTGTCTGTTTCTATTAGCTAGACTGGAAAACCTCAAGATTCACAAGATATTGGGTAGAGTATACAGAAGAGTCATGCCTCAGAAGTGGGGAATAATAAACTCTGAATGGAGTACTTTTCTGTCCCCACCTAACAAAGCAAACCCAAATAAATAAAATTATTTCTGAGTAAGTAAATTATAATCCAGAACAAGGCTCAAGAATACTTAGAGGAATACAAGCATATACAGCACTCAACAAGATACATGCACAATCTCTAGTATCCAGTGAAAAATTACCAGGCATGAAAGAAGCAGGAAAATATGATCGATGACGAGGAGAAAAACAGATCTATCAAAACCAACTCAGAACTCACGCAGATGTTAGAATTAACAGAGTTAAAATATTATTACTATGATAGAATTAAAAGTTATAGCTGTATTTCATATGATCAAAACCTTAAGTAGAGAGTTGGAGGACATTAAAAAGACCTAAATCAAACTCCTACAGATGAAAATTATTTACTTCTGGGATGAAAAATATATTATGTGCCATTTGTAGCAAATTAAACGTTATAGAGGAAGATATTAGTGAACATGACAGCGTAACAGAAAGTATGCAAAAACATAGTGAGAAAGGATAACTAAAAAATAAACAGCCTCCATGAATTGTGGTACTTCAAGTAACCTATTGTTAAAAATAATAAGGCTTTGACAATTAGAGAGATAAGATACCTATTAGGAGTGAGAGAGAAAGATGTTTCCAAACAGCAGTCAGTTCCATAGAAACTTCCGTGACTACTGCAAAGCAGTTTTTCTCTTATATGCCATTTACAATCTTGTGATAAAAGAGTATACAGTCGGTTTTCTGATGGTTATACAATAGTACAGAAGGACAAGTAACACGGAATACACAAAATCCTAGAGGTACAGGTCTTGGGAAAACAATTTTGGGTTATACATCAATTATTCTGTTACTTCAAAGTGAGCAAGGTCCTTGAGAAAACAAAAAGGGGCAATATTTAGGGGTTAATGAGGTTGATTTCTAGGGGTATATTTAATGATAAGGTACCCAGAAGTCTTGGAGCATTGTCAGGCTTCTGGGGAGTTATTTAATCCTAACACTCTTATACACGTAATTAGAGTCCCCAAAGAAGAGAAGACAGAGACATAGAAAATACAAGAAGGGAAAAAATGACTGAAAATTTTCCAAATTTCACAAAAACTATAACCCCACAAATCTAAGAAGCTTGATAAACCTCAAACATAAAAAAAAACATGAAGGAAACTATACTAAGCATATCAAAATCAAAGTTGTCAAAATAAGTGATAAATAGAAAGTTTTAAAAGCAGACAGAAGAAAAAAGACAAGTTATGCACACCGGCTCAAAGATAAGATCCCAGCAAATCTTTCACTGAAAACAATACAGTGGAGGAGACTGTAGCAACATCGCTTAAAGGACTGCAAGGAAAAAAAAAAATTGACAACATAGAATTGCATATTCAGGTGAAAGTATTTCCCAAATTAAGGTAATATGAAGATTTTTTCAGGCATACAAAAGCTGAAAGAACCAATCATCAGCAGACCCACAACATGGGAAATGTTAAAAAAAATCCTTCAAACAGAAGGAAAATTACAGCAGGAGGAAATCTGAATCTTCACAAAGAAATGAAGAGTACCAGAAACAGCAAGTACATGGGTAAATATATCAGAATATTTCTCATTCTTTAAATCTCTTTGAAAAGAACACGACTATTTTAAAGAAAAACAATATGAAAGTAGTTTGAGGTTAATAGATAGATGAAAGTAAATGGTATGCCAAAGAGCACACACAAGTCAGGAGAGGAGGAATGCAAACTCTAGACAAAAAAAAAAAAAAATGATTAGCTAAGGATAAACCCTAAAGCAACCACTAAAAAGAAAAAGCTATAGCTAATACATCAACAAAAGAGATAAAATAAAAAAATGTGAAGACTGAACATTATACCCCACCACAATAGCTTTAAAAAAATAATGACAAAACGCCAAATAACACAAAGTGTTGGAACGTGGAACAATAGGAGCTTTCAGACACTGCTTTTAAGAGTGTATATGGCACTATCAATCATTGTGTTGGGGAAGAATATTGAATATACCATGGACTGCCAGAAGAACAAGGAAATCTGTCTTGGAAGAAGTACAACCAGAATGCTCCTTTGAAGCAAGGATGGCAAAACTTCTCACATACTTTGGCCATGTTATCAGTAGGGACTAGTCCCTGAAGAAGGCCATCATGCTTGGTAGAGGGTCAGCAAAAAAGAGGAAGACCCTCAAGGAGATGGATTGACATAGTGGCTGCAACAATGGGCTCAAGCACAGCAACAATTTTGAGGATGGCGCAGGACCTGGCAGTGTTTCATTCTGTTGTCCAGAGGGGCTCTATGAGTCGGAACAAATTCAATTGGCACCTAACAACAACAACATGGCACTGTCACTTTCAAAAACTATGTGCCAAAACCCAAACCCAAACCCACTGCCATCGAGTTGATTCTGACTCATAGCGACCCTATAGGACAGAGTAGAGCCGCTGCATATAGTTTCCAAGGAGGGCCTGGAGGACTTGAACTGCCAGCCTCTTGGTTAACAGCCATAGCACTTAACCACTACACCACCAGGGTTTCCAAAACTATCTACAGTATCTATTAAAGCTAAACGTATGCATAACCTAAATCAACAATTTAACTCATAAACATCCAAGAGAAATTGATGAGTCTGTGCCAAACAAACCAATAAACAAACAAGCAAAAAAGTAATAGCTCAAAAAAACTGGGAGGGGAGAGAACGATCAACATTATAGTGGATAAACTTAAGCATATTTACACTATGTAATATTATAATGCAGTGAGAATAAACAAAGTATGCTTCATGCAGCAATGTGAATGAACTTCATAAACATATTGAACAAAAGGCTCTAGACATACAGCACATTTTACATGACTTCATTTATGGACATTTACATGGCGCTAGAAATTTAGAGTGATTACCTATCGCCGGCAGTTATGAGTGAAGTGGACCGAACTAGAGCTTCTGAGATCACTGCGATGGTCTACTTTTTTAAGCAGATTGTCGTGACACAGGGTGTTCACTTTGTGGATTCATCATTTACGGCAGCGCACTTTTGTTTCTGCACAATATACTTTAAAAAATGAAATACTTGAAGTTGTACACCCAGATAGCAAGTGTAGTTGTCAGAGTCTGTGAAATGAAAATAGCATCTGTTACAAGGTGGTTTATCTGTACGTACTTGATGAAGAGCCCGTAGGTTCGCTATGAGTCGGAATCGACGGCAACGGGTTTGGTTTTTTGTTTTTTCTTGATGAAGACAATGACGAGGAGGAAAGGGCAGGCATGCTGGTAAAGGTGATAGAAAAAGAATGTTTCCCTTTGTAATGAACCAAAACCAAACCCAGTGCCGTCGAGTCGATTCCGACTCATAGCGACCCTGTAGGACAGAATAGAACTGCCCCACAGAGTTTCCAAGGAGCGCCTGGTGGATTCGAACTGCCAACCCTTTCTTAGCAGTCATAGCACTTAACCGCTAAGCCACCAGGGTTTTCCGTCCCTTTGTAAAGAATTATGATATAATTTTGTAAGTCTTCAAAAATCGGTAAAAAGGTAAAGAATTTTTTTTTTTTAATTAGACTTAATATATTTACCCAGGATAAATAGAGGCTAATATTTTTGTTGTATATACTTCCATAGGCGCTCTGTGTGTGTGTGTGTATGGATGGTTTGGCAATTTGATATACTTTATTTTCTTCATCAATGAAATTAATCATGACAGTTATGTATTAGCATATAGTGAGCATTTCGATAGTTGTATTTTTAGCACGTTATTTTCAATAGTCAGAACTGCAGCATATTTCATATAAGAGCACAGAGACATGCCCTTAGTATTTTACAATTGGCTGAGCACTAACATAAAGAAAATAATTAAGAGTTTAAAATTCAGCACTCAAAAAAGTCGACTTCCAGAAAACATACTGAACACCGAAGTGCTTTTTGCCATCTCTGCTTGGTTTGAATCTTTAAAGAACAGATTAGCTACTCAGCAAACCTGGCACTCATGTACCAATTTAAAGTGTGCATGACTATTTTGTCTGGTCTCCACTGCAACAGGTTTGGTTTTTTTAGACCTTGTAATGGTGAGGTCAGGAGTCCTGGTGGCTGGTGGTGCAGTGGTTAAAGTGCTTGGCTTCTAACCAAAAGGTCAGCCGTTCAAACCCACCAGCTGCTCTTTGGGAGAAAGTCTGCTTCCATAAAGATTTACAGCCTCAGAAACCCTATGGGGGCAGTTCTCTATCCTATAGGGTCGCTATGGGTCGGAAATGACTCAACAGCAGTGAGTATGGTTTTGGCAATGGTGAGGACAGGGAGATTAAGTTAGTGTGTACTGGGAGACACTATGTTTCACAATTTCCAGAAGAATTTAGACATGGAGAAAGAGAAGAGACTTGTTTTCTGTGTTGACCTATCTGGGAACTACTCCTTTGTTGTTGTACACTGTCAAGTCGATTCAGATTCATAGCGACCCTACAGGACAGGGTAGAACTGCCCCTTAGAGTTTCCAAGGCTATCATCTTTACAGAAGCAGGCTGCCACATCTTTCTCCTTTAGTTCCGTCTATAAAGTATTTTACTGAGATTGCTGATGTTCTTTGGCCAAGCCATGAGCTCTGACATTGTCAGCACTCTGCAAATTAATTACTCTTACATTTTACACAGTATATACACAAGCTACCTCTTTGAAATTGGTCCAGTGAAATTCCAAGCTTGTTTTTGCTCAAATAACCTACAGTGTCATACCCTACTTTAACTTTTTCAGCAGTGATTGGACTTTTAGCAGTAGTATGTCTATTAATGTATGATTGGTCTAGAGCTCTGTAACTTAAATTCAGCTGTCACCTGCTAGAACATGCAGCAATGGCTGGATCTGGTATAGAGTAAACTGAGTCATGGTGAGTCTATTGCCCTTGGAGGTGATAAGAGCATTAATACAGTACACTATTTTGGCAGAAAGAGTTGAATTAAGGACAAGAGGAATATCTTACTGCATCGTTCTTCATTCTTTTCTTTGGAAGCTGCAGCTTTCAAATTGCATCTTGTTGGTTCCCAGAGCATATTTGTGTCACTAATATGAGGTGTCAAAAACCTGTGTGACAGGATTTTCAATATACTTAAAAGACTATTCTGCCCGAAAATGCAATCTGCAGGCTTGCCGAAATTCTACAAAGGCAGATTCAGTAAGTGAGGATAAAGAGCATTCTCTTTGAGAGATAAATACCTCAGAAGAGAAATTAAATCTGTAAGAATTTGTCTTTATTAATTTTACCTAGTAAGATTTCTTTGGAAACCCTGATGGCGTAGTGGTTAAGTTCTACAGCTGCTAACCAACAGGTCGGCAGTTCAACTCCACCAGGCGCCCCTTGGAAACTCTGTGGGGCAGTTCTACTCTGTCCCATAGGGTTGCTGTGAGTCGGAATCGACTTGACGGCAATAGGTGGTGGTGTGGTGTTGTGAGATTCCTTTCCTTCGTACAGAAAACTGAGGTCAGCTAACTCTGGGTAAATGAAAGGGTGTTCATTCACATGAAGCACATGGCATGAATAAAAATGGACAAATTTGAGCAGGATACAAATTAGGACTGGAAAAGGACAGTTCTTGTCAGCCAATAGGCTGGAGGGAATTTGGGAGCCTCCAGAAAACACAGAGAAGTGTCCAGAAGGGGAAAAAAAACAGTGGCCAGAAAGGAAAAAAAGTGAATTTTCTTAACATCTTTCATAATTTGTCTAAAACCTAACTCTGAGTACAGGAGTAAAAAGTCCATCCTTGTTATGGACTGAATTGTATCCTCCAAAAGTATGTGTCAACTTGACTAGGTCATGATTCCCAGTATTGTGTGATTGTCCACCATTTTGTCATCTGATGTGATTTTTCCTATGTGTTGTAAATCCTGCCTATATGATGTTAGTGAGTCAGGATTAGGGGCAGTTATGCTAATGAGGCAGGACTCAGTCTACAAGATTAGGCTGCAACTTAAGTCAATCTCTTTGGAGATATAAAAGAGAGAAGTGAGCAGAAAGACAAGGGAAGTCATGCCATCAAGAATGAAGACCCAGGCGGGGAGCATGTCCTTGGGACCCAGGGTCCCTGCACTGAGAAGCTCCTAGTCCAGGGGAAGATCGATGGCAAGGACCTTCCCCCAGAATCACAGAGACAGAAAGCCTTTCTCTGGAGCTGGCACCCTGAACTCTGACTTCTATCCTCCTAAACCGTGAGAGAATAAATTTCTCTTTATTAAAGCCATCCACTTGTGGTAGTTCTGTTATAGCAGCATTAGATAACTAAGGCAGTCCTTAATAAAGGTCTCCACATTGCAAAAATGACACTAAGGGGTGGTTTTTAAGTGGAGCACCATGTAATTCTAGGAAGTCTTTCTGAAAGAAAGGACATCAGAGAAGTAGAACATAAAAGCAAAGCAAGAACATGGACAACCTGAGGCTCTTCCTGACAGGAAAGCAGACCTACTTTTAGTGTTTTACATATTTTCCCTTAGCTTCTTTTTGAATAATGGAGTCTACTAGTTAGATGAAATGCAGGCAGGCAGATAGATACAGGTAGTTCTCAATTTATTACGGAGTTCCATTCTAGCAACTCCATTGTAAGCTGGCTCTGATGTAAGTCGAATACCTCTTTTATTTTTTTTAGTTTTCATTATTGCTTTTTATTATCAGTATTTTTATAAACCTGATCTTTACTTGCCTTTAAGGTTTAGAAACATTAAATGTAAACTTTACATATAAACAAATATTCAGGATGCAACATTGTATGTAGTACAGCAATCCTCGAATTATGACGGTGTTCTGTTCCGAAGTAAGTGCCATGCATCATAACTTGAATCCATCTTAAGTCAGAGACTACCTGTATTTAACGAACAGACCGACGGATGGACGGACGGGAGGGAGGGAGGATAAAAAGAATATGCGTAACTTGCTATGGGTTCAGAGGACACATGGTGACCTTCTAATCCTTCGTCTCTGCTCCAGTCTTGCCTTATTCTTATCTTCCCTCAGGTGCAGGCCTACAGTCTTGTTTGAGCAACAAATATTGCTTAAGAGTGGCAACTGGTATGTCCTACCTATCTAATCACAATAGGTATAGATTCACTGTTTCTACCATTTGCCAGGTTTTTTTCTAGTATTGATTCCCTCTTTATTTACCTTGGCAAATCCAGCCATATCACTCTTTTCTAATATTTTTTCCAAACTGAACAGCCCTATTCAAAAGAAAAATGGATTTTAAAAGGAGAAAATTATTATGAAATTATAGCCCCACATTAGTTTCATTCATGTAAGGGTCTAATGGTAAAATCAAGAACCAAAGCAAATACACAGAATAAGGGTAAAATGACACTTATGGGCAAAAATTTAGATTTAATAAAGCTTGTCATTTCTCTTCTAAGGTCACCTAGGTACATTTAGATACAGATGTCAATATTGAGCAAAAACTAATGTTCAGGTATTTCAGCACTTGTATGTTGCAGTTCTTTCTTTTCCTCTCCATCTCTATGTGTCCTTATTCAGAAGTCAAGGGTAAATTTCATACCCACACTGTGAAAGACTGTCAGCTGAACTTAATGTGTATTTTTTCCTCTAGATTTTCTAGTTGTTTGCCTTGCGTTCTAGGGAAATTCCTGGAATGGGGAACTAAAAATAGATATTCGGAGACCAATGTGGTTATTTCATTCATCACCTTGTCACTAGAGGAAAATTCATATAATTTAATTCCCCACCCTCTTGCCTCTGTATTTTCTTGTCTATCTATCACAGGAGGGCAGTGAGGGTGCATGTTAATGAGACTAGGCGAGGCAGCCACCTAAGGCATTTTTCTCAGCTTGGAAAAATTGTCTCAACAATCTTTATAAAAGTCTCTGGTAGGTCAGTTGCATAAGCAATTGTCAACCTAAGAACGTTTAGAAGACAAAAATGAAGGACAAGGTGAGCTCCAGAAGGTGGTACTGAGAAATCAAGGCAAACATTATTAATTTTAATCTTGGTCTGAGGCCATATGATGTAAGCTTTGCACTACTGATATATTTGCAAGGAAATGTCCTTGAACCCGACAGCACTTTGCTGCAACTATCTTGAGTCTTAATTGAATAGAGAAAAATTAAAATAAAGATATTTGTTCAGAATTGGAAGAGGGGCACAAATGCAAACCACTTTCCATCAAAGATTTTATGTTGTTAATAGAAATATATTCAAGAATAAGTGAGGTAGTTGAGACCCGATGTGTTAGATTTCTCAAGATCTAGTGTTTTAGAAACACTGGTGGCATAGCGGTTAAGTGTTACAACTGCTAACCAAAAGGTCAGCAGTTCAAATCCACCAGGTGCTCCTTGGACACTATGAGGCAGTTCTACTCTGTCCTATGGTGGCACTATGAGTCGGAATCGAACCAAAGGCAATGGGTTTTTTTAGTCAGTGTCTGCTCTCTTTCCCATGAAGATACTGTAAAGTTGGCAAGATCCAGGAAGTTTCACATTAGAACTTACTCATCTAACTTAAAAGATATTTCCTCTAAAAATTCAAAAAGCACAGATAGACATAATAATAAACTATGATTGATAACCATGTGTCTAATAACTTGTTATTGAATCTTCTTTAATATTTAGTCCTCTTTAATAATATTACCACGACATGGATGAAAATACAGGAGGGATAATTATCTAATTTATGGGTGAACAAAGCAGGAAGAAAGAGCAGGCATAACTTTTTCAAAATATAAAGTTTAGAATTACGGTTAAAAAAAAAAAGTATGATCACAGTTAAATGGTAAAATAAAGAAAACGTATGTAGATTTCTTTTCCTTTTTTAAAAAAATCACACTGAGGATTGAGGTGGCCTACGTTGGGATCGGGGTCCCTGGGTCACGCAAGCGGTTAAGTGCCTAACAGCCCAAATGTTAGCAGCTCAAACCTACCCAGAGGCTACTCAGAAGAAAGGCCTGGTGATCTGTTTTCAAAAGATCACAGCCTTGACAATTCTGTGGAGCAGTTCTACTCTGTGCACGTGGGGTTGCGGTGAGCAGAATCGGCCCCACGGCAATGGACAACAACAACAATCCTATATCTGACCTTGAGTTTTTCATTTCTTCCAAGATCTCTCCAACTACCTTTCTTTTCTGACTCAGAATCCTCTACTTGATCTTTTCACTTTGTAGTCTAAGCCACACGTTTGGCTTCAAGCAAATTCTGCATGCAAATAAATTACCTAGACTTACGTCTCCTTTCTTCTGAGTCTACACCCTTATATCCAACATATCCTAGCATGTCTAGCTGAGGTATCTTAAAGGCATCAAAGCAGCTGGAAGGATCAGATTTCCTTAACAGATGAAGCTTTAAACATTGTTGTGTGAAGAACAGAGGTGTTGGAGGCAAAAATTATTACCCATCGTACTTAGTTAATACCAGCCTGAATTTAAACCTAGGGCTAATACTATACTTGGAAATTATACATCACAATTAAAATACAAACCAAAAAACCAAATCCATTGCCGTTGTTTTGATTCCAATTCATAGTGCCCCTATAGGTAAGAGCAGAACTACTCATAGGGTTTTCAAGGCTATAATCTGTAGAGAAGCAGACTGTCATGTCTTTGGAGTGGCTGGTGGGATGTGAACCAATGACCTTTCGGTTAGTAGCCATGTACTTCACTACTGTGCCACCAGGGCGCCTTTTCTGTGGCTTAAAAGCGCTGCTTAATCTCATCCTGCCTTCATCTCCTTTCTCTCCCTCTCCCCAACTCACTTTTTTTTTTTAATTTTTATTGTGCTTTAAGTGAAAGTTTACAAATCAAGTCAGTCTCTCATAAGAAAATTTATATACACTTTGCTATATACTCCCGATTGCTCGCTCCCTAATGAGACAGCACACTGCTTCCCTCCGCTCTCTATTTTCGTGTCTGCTCAGCCAGCTTCTGACCCTCTCCGCCCTCTCATCTCCCCTTCACACAGGAGATGTCAACATAGTCTCATGTGTCTACTTGATCCAAGCTCATTCTTCACCAGTATCATTTTCTATCCCATAGTCCAGTCCAATCTCTGTCTGAAGAGTTGGCTTTGGGAATAGGTTCCTGTCTTGGGCTAACAGAGGGGCTGGGGACCATGACCTCCAGGGTCCTTCTAGTCTCAGTCAGACCATTAAGTCTGGTCTTTTTTTTTTTTTTTTTTGTATTTTTGATTTTTATTGTGCTTTAAGTGAAAGTTTACACATCAAGTCAGTCTCTCCCACAAAAACTTACATACACTTTGCTACATACTCCCAATTGCTCTCCCCCTAATGAGACAGCCCGCCCCCTCCCTCCACTCTCTCTTTTTCGTCCATTTTGCCAGCTTCTAACCCCTTCTACCCTCTCATCTCCCATCCAGGGAGGAGATGTCAACAAAGTCTCAAATGTCCACCTGATCCAAGAAGCTCACTCCTCATCAGCATCCCTCTCCAACCCATTGTCCAGTCCATTCCCTGTCTGAAGAGTTGGCTTTGGGAATGGTTCCTGCCCTGAGCCAACAAAAGTTCTGGGGGCCATGACCACCAGGGTCCTTCTGGTTTCAGTCAGACCATTAAGTCTGGTCTTTTTACGAGATTTTGGGGTCTGCATCCCACTGCTCTCCTGCTCCCTCAGTGATTCTATGTTGTGTTCCCCGTCAGGGTAGTCATCAGTTGTAGTTGGGCACCAACTAGTTCTTCTGGTCTCAGGCTGATGCAGTCTCTGGTTTATGTGGCCCTTTCTGTCTCTTGGGCTCATAATTACCTTGAGTCCTTGGTATTCTTCATTCTCCTTTGATCCAGGTGTGTTGAGACCAATTGATGCATCTTCAAAGGCTGCTTGCTAGTGTTTAAGACCCCAGATGCCACTCTCCAAAGTGGGATGCAGAATGTTTTCATAATAGATTTTTTTTTTTTTTTATAATTTTTATTAAGCTTCAAGTGAACATTTACCATTCCAATCAGTCTGTCACATGTAGGTTTACATACATCTTACTCCCTTCTCCCACTTGCTCTCCCCCTATTGAGTCAGCCCTTACAGTCTCTCGTTTCGTGCCAATTTTACCTTCTTCCCTCTCTCTCTATCTTCCCATCCCCCCTCCAGTCAAGAGTTGCCAACACACTCTCCTGTGTCCACCTGATTTAATTAGCTCACTCTTCATCAGTATCTCTCTCCCCCCCACTGACCAGTCCTTTTCATGCCTGATGATTTGTCTTCGGGGATGGTTCCTGTCCTGTGCCATCAGAAGTTCTGGGGAGCATTGTCTCTGGGAATCCTCTAGTCGCAATCATACCATTAGGTGTGGTCTTTTAATGAGAATTTGGGGTCTGCATCCCATTGGTCTCCTGCTCCCTCAGGAGTTGTCTGTTGTGTTCCCTGACAGGGCAGACATAGATTGTGGCCGGGCACCAACTAGTTCTTCTGGTCTCAGGATATTGTAGGTCTCTGGTTCAAGTGGCCCTTTCTGTCTCTTGGGTTCTTAGTTGTCGTGTGACCTTGGTGTTCTTCCTTTGCCTTTGCTCCCGGTGGGTTGAGACCAATTAATGTATTTTAGATGGCTGCTTGTTGGCATTTAGGACCCCAGGTGCCACAATTCAAAGTGGGATGCAGAGTGTTTTCATAATAGAATTGTTTTGCCCATTGATTTAGAAGTCCTCTCAAACCAAGTTCCCCAGACCCCAGCCCCTGCTTCGCTATCCTTTGAAGCTTTCATTTTATCTCGGAAACCTCTTTACTTTTAATCCTGTCCAATTAGGCTGACCTTCCATGTTTTGAGTGTTGTCTTTCCCTTCACGCAAAGCAGTTCCCATCTACAGATTGATCAGTAAAAAGCCCTCTCCCTCCCTGCCTCCCTCCCTCCCCCCTTTGTAACCACAAAAGTATGTGTTCTTTTCCGTTTTTTCTATTTCTCAAGATCTTATAATAGTGGTCTTATACAATATTTGTCCTTTTGCAACTGACTCATTTCGCTCAGCATAATGCCTTCCAGATTCCTCCATGTTATGAAGTGTTTCAGAGATTCGTCACTGTTCTTTATCGATGCGTAGTATTCCATTGTGTGAATATACCACAATTTATTTACCCATTCGTCTGTTGATGGACATCTTGGTTGCTTCCAGCTTTTTGCTATTGTAAACAGAGCTGCAATAAACATGGGTGTGCATATATCTGTTTGTGTGAAGGGTCTTGTATTTTTAGGGTATATTCCGAGGAGTGGGATTTCTGGGTTGTATGGTAGTTCTATTTCTAACTGTTTAAGATAACGCCAGATGGATTTCCAAAGTAGTTGTACCATTTTACAACCCCACCAGCAGTGTATGAGAGTTCCAGTCTCTCCGCAGCCTCTCCAACATTTATTATTTTGTGTTTTTTGAATTAATGCCAGTCTAGTTGGTGTCAGATGGAATCTCATCGTAGTTTCAATTTGCATTTCTCTAATGACTAATGATCGAGAGCATTTTCTCATGTATCTGTTGGCTGCCTGAATATCTTCCTTAGTGAAATGTGTGTTCATATCCTTTGCCCACTTCTTGATTGGGTTGTTTGTCTTTTTGTGGTTGAGTTTTGACAGAATCATGTAGATTTTAGAGATCAGGCGCTGGTCTGAGATGTCATAGCTGAATATTCTTTCCCAGTCTGTAGGTGGTCTTTTTACTCTTTTGGTGAAGTCTTTAGATGAGCATAGGTGTTTGATTTTTAGGAGCTCCCAGTTATCTGGTTTCTCTTCATCATTTTTGGCAATGTTTTGTATTCTGTTTATGCCCTGTATTAGGGCTCCTAGGGTAGATCCTATTTTTTCTTCCATGATTTTTATCGTTTTAGTCTTTATGTTTAGGTCTTTGATCCACTTGGAGTTAGTTTTTGTGCATGGTGTGAGGTATGGGTCCTGTTTCATTCTTTTGCAAATGGATATCCAGGTATGCCAGCACCATTTGTTAAAAAGACTATTATTTCCCCAATTGACTGACACTGGTCCTTTGTCAAATATCAGCTGCTCATAAATGGATGGATTTATATCTGGATTCTCAATTCTGTTCCATTGGTCTATGTGCCTGTTGTTGTACCAGTACCAGGCTGTTTTGACTACTGTAGCTATACAATAGGTTCTGAAATCAGGTAGGGTGAGGCCTCCCACTTTCTTCTTCTTTTTCAGTAATGTTTTGCTTATCCGGGGGTTCTTTCCTTTCCATATGAAATTAGTGATTTGTTTCTCTATTCCCTTAAAGTATGACATTGGTATTTGGATTGGAAGTGCGTTGTATGTATCAATGGCTTTTGGTAGAATAGACATTTTTACTATGTTAAGTCTTCCTATCCATGAGCAGGGTATGTTTTTCCATTTAAGTGTGTCCTTTTGAATTTCTTGTAGCAGAGTTTTATAGTTTTCTTTGTATAGGTCTTTTACATCCTTGGTAAGATTTATTCCTAAGTATTTTATCTTCTTGGGGGCTACTGTGAATGGTATTGATTTGGTTATTTCCTCTTCGGTGTTCTTTTTGTTGATGTAGAGGAATCCAAGTGATTTTTGTATGTTTATTTTATAACCTGAGACTCTTCCAAACTCTTCTATTAGTTTCAGTAGTTTTCTGGAGGATTTCTTAGGGTTTTCCATGTATACGATCATGTCATCTGCAAATAGTGATAGCTTTACTTCCTCCTTGCCAATCTGGATACCCTTTATTTCTTTGTCTAGCCTAATTGCTCTGGCTAGGACTTCAAGTACGATGTTGAATAAGAGTGGTGATAAAGGGCATCCTTGTCTGGTTCCCGTTCTCAAGGGAAATGCTTTCAGGTTCTCTCCATTTAGAGTGATATTGGCCGTCGGCTTTGCATATATGCCCTTTATTATGTTGAGGAATTTTCCTTCAATTCCTATTTTGGTGAGAGTTTTTATCATAAATGGGTGTTGGACTTTGTCAAATGCCTTTTCTGCATCAATTGATAAGATCATGTGGTTTTTGTCTTTTGTTTTATTTATGTGATGTATTACATTAATGGTTTTTCTGATATTAAACCAGCCTTGCATACCTGGTATAAATCCCACTTGATCAGGGTGAATTATTTTTTTGATGTGTTGTTGGATTCTATTGGCTAGAATTTTATTAAGGATTTTTGCATCTATGTTCATGAGGGATATAGGTCTAAAATTTTCTTTTTTTGTAATGTCTTTACCTGATTTTGGTATCAGGGAGATGGTAGCTTCATAGAATGAGTTGGGTAGTATTCCGTCTTTTTCTATACTTTGAAATACCTTCAATAGTAATGGTGTTAAGTCTTCCCTGAAGGTTTGGTAGAACTCTGCAGTGAAGCCATCTGGGCCAGGACTTTTTTTTGTTGGGAGTTTTTTGATTACCATTTCAATCTCTTTTTTTGTTATGGGTCTATTTAGTTGTTCTACTTCTGAATGTGTTAGTTTAGGTAAGTAGTATTGTTCCAAGAATTTATCCATTTCTTCTAGGTTTTCAAATTTGTTAGAGTACAATTTTATGTAGTAATCTGATATGATTCTTTTGATTTCATTTGGTTCTGTTGTGATGTGGTCCTTCTCGTTTCTTATTCGGGTTATTTGTTTCCTTTCCTGTTTTTCTTTAGTCAGTCTAGCCAATGGTTTATCAATTTTGTTAATTTTTTCAAAGAACCAGCTTTTGGCTTTGTTAATTCTTTCAATTGTTTTTCTGTTCTCTAATTCATTTAGTTCAGCTCTAATTTTTATTATTTGTTTTCTTCGGGTGCCTGATGGATTCTTTTGTTGCTCACTTTCTATTTGCTCAAGTTGTCGGGACAGTTCTCTGATTTTGGCTCTTTCTTCTTTTTGTATGTGTGCATTTATCGATATAAATTGGCCTCTGAGCACTGCTTTTGCTGTGTCCCAGAGGTTTTGATAGGAAGTATTTTCATTCTCTTTGCTTTCTAAGAATTTCCTTATTCCCTCCTTGATGTCTTCTATAACCCAGTCTTTTTTCAGGAGGGTATTGTTCATTTTCCAAGTATTTGATTTCTTTTCCCTAGTTTTTCTGTTATTGATTTCTAGCTTCATTGCCTTGTGGTCTGAGAAGATGCTTTGTAATATTTCGATGTTTTGGATTCTGGAAAGATTTGTTTTATGCCCTAATATGTGGTCTATTCTAGAGAATGTTCCATGTGCGCTAGAAAAAAAAGTATATTTTCCAGCAGTTGGGTGGAGAGTTCTGTATAAGTCAATGAGGTCAAGTTGGTTGATTGTTGTAAGTAGGTCTTCCGTGTCTCTATTGAGCTTCTTACTGGATGTCCTGTCCTTCTCCAAAAGTGGTGTGTTGAAGTCTCCTACTATATATGTGGAGGTGTCTATCTCAGTTTTCAATTCTGTTAAAATTTGATTTATGTATCTTGCAGCCCTGTCATTAGGTGCGTAAATATTTAATATGGTTATGTCTTCCTGATCAATTGTCCCTTTTATCATTATGTAGTGTCCTTCTTTATCCTTTGTGGCGGATTTAAGTCTAAAGTCTATTTTGTCAGAAATTAATATTGCTACTCCTCTTCTTTTTTGCTTATTGTTTGCTTGATATATTTTTTTCCATCCTTTGAGTTTTAGTTTGTTTGTGTCTCTAAGTCTAAGGTGTGTCTCTTGTAGGCAGCATATAGATGGATCGTGTTTTTTTATCCAGTCCGTGACTCTCTGTCTCTTTATTGGTGCATTTAGTCCATTTACGTTCAGCGTAATTATAGATAAGTAAGTTTTTAGTGCTGTCATTTTGATGCCTTTTCATGTGTGTTGTTGGCCATTTCATTTTTCCACATGCTTTTTTGTGCTGAGACGTTTTTCTTAGTAGCTTGTGAGATCCTCATTTTCATAATGTTTAACTTTGTGTTTATTGAGTCGTTACGTTTTTCTTGGCTTTTTTCTTGAGTTATGGGATTGATATTCCTTTTTGTGGTTACCTTTTTATTTACCCCTATTTTTCTAAGTAAAAACCTAACTTGTATCCTTCTATTTCGCCTTGTATCACTCTCCATCTGGCAGTTCAATGCCTCCTATATTTAGTCCCTCTTTTTGATTATTTTGATCGTTTAGCTATTGATTTCCATGATTTCCTGTTGTGTGTATTATTTTGTTTATTTATTTATTTTTTAGAATTAGTCTTAATTTGTTTGTTTTTGTGCTTTCCCTGTTTGAGTTGCGTTGATATCAGGACGTTCTGTTTTGTGACCTTGTATTGTGCTGGTACCTGATATTATTGGTCATCAGGCCAAACAATCTCCTTTAGCATTTCTTGCAGTCTTGGTTTAGTTTTTGCAAATTCTCTAAACTTGTGTTTATCTGTAAATATCTTAATTTCTCCTTCATATTTCAGAGAGAGTTTTGCTGGATATATGATCCTTGGTTGGCAGTTTTTCTCGTTTAGTGCTCTGTATATGTCGTCCCATTCCCTTCTTGCCTGCATGGTTTCTGCTGAGTAGTCTGAACTTATTCTTATTGATTCTCCCTTGAAGGAAACCTTTCTTTTCTCCCTGGCTGCTTTTAAAATTTTCTGTTTGTCTTTGGTTTTGGCAAGTTTGATGATGATATGTCTTGGTGTTTTTCTTTTTGGATCAATCTTAAATGGGGTTCGATGAGCATCTTGGATAGATATCCTTTCTTCTTTCATGATGTCAGGGAAGTTTTGTGTCAGGAGTTCTTCAACTATTTTCTCTGTGTTTTCTGTCCCCCCTCCCTGTTCTGGGACTCCAATTACTCGCAAGTTATCCTTCTTGATAGAGTCCCACATGATTCTTAGGGTTTCTTCATTTTTTTTAATTCTTTTATCTGATTTTTTTTCAGCTATGTTGGTGTTGTTTCCCTGGTCCTCCAGAAGTCCCAGTCTACATTCTAATTGCTCGAGTCTGCTCCTCTGACTTTCTATTGCGTTGTCAAATTCTGTAATTTTATTGTTAATCTTTTGGATTTCTACATGCTGTCTCTCTATGGATTCTTGCAACTTGTTGATTTTTCCACTATGTTCTTGAATAATCTTTTTGAGTTCTTCAACAGCTTTATCAGTGTGTTCCTTGGCTTTTTCTGCATTTATCCTAATTTCATTTGTGATATCTTTAAGCATTCTGTAAATTAGTTTTTTATATTCTGTATCTGATAATTCCAGGATTGTATCTTCATTTGGGAAAGATTTTGATTCTTTTGTTTGGGGGGTTGGAGAAGCTGTCATGGTCTGTTTCTTTATGTGGTTTGATATGGACTGCTGTCTCCGAGCCATCACTGGGAAACTAGATTTTCCAAGTAGTCAGCTAAAAAAAAAATGCAGTCAGATCCCTATCTGAATTCTCTCTCTGGCTCCGGGTATTCGGATGTTAATGGGGTCGCCTGGGGAGGGTGGGGGAGGGATCTGAGAGCTAGGAGTGTAGCACCACAGAATATAGAGCTGAACACCACGTTCACGCTCCGCCCCCGTTCGCCAAAATCCGGGCTGGACGGGTCCCTGGCTAGGACACTGCTTTCCTTGCTCGGAAACCAGTCAATTCCTCCTGGGGACTTCCTCCGGTGCGCGGCACCGCTCGTGGGCACTGGGTGGGCGTTTCCCGCACGAACGGGTGGGCCCGCCCCCAGGGTCTATTCAGGCGATTATAATTAGGTCCCGCGGTCATGCCCCGCCTGTGCGCGCGCCCAAATCCCAGCGGGATGACTTCCGGGTTAAGACGCTGCTTTCCCTGTTCGCGAACCAGTCACTTCCTCCCCGGGACTTCACCTTCCAGAGCGCCACACCTCTCGCGCGAACTGGTTTGGGGTCACCTGCACGGCCAGGTGGGCCCGCCCCCTGGGTCAATTCAGGGCAATAAAAATGGACTCCGCGCTCACGCCCCGTTCGTGCGCGCGCCCAAGCCCCGGCAGAACGGCACCGCGTCTGGGACGCTACTTTCTGCGCTTCGGGACCAATCAGTTCCTCCGCACGGCCAGGTGGGCCCGCCCCCTGGGTCAATTCAGGGCAATAAAAATGGACTCCGCGCTCACGCCCCGCTCGTGCGCGCGCCCAAGCCCCGGCAAGACGACACCCTGTCTGGGACACTACTTTCTGCGCTTCAGGACCAATCAGTTCCTCCCGGGGACTTCTCCTTCCGGTGTGCCACACCTCTCGCGCAAACTGGGAGGGCGTCACTCGCACGACCAGGTGGTCCCGCCCCCTGGGTCAATTCAGGGTAATAAAAATGGACCCCGCGCTCATGCCCCGCCCGCGCGCGCGCGCGCGTGCCCAGATCCCAGCGGAATGGCTGCCCGTCTGGGATGCTGCTTTCCCTGTTTTGAGACCAGACACTTCCGGGGATTTCTCCCTCTGGTGTGCCGTGCCACACGCACGGACTGGGTGTGCGTCCTCCCGCACGAACGTGTGGGCCCCGCCCTGGGGTCACTTTAGGGAAATATAGTTGACCCCCACCCGCTCGCGCCCTGTCGGCTTCTCGCCTAACTCCCGGCGGGACGGCACCCCAGCTGGGACGCTGTTCTCCCCCCTCCCAGATCAGTCACTGCCTCCCGGGTGTTTCTCCCTCCGGCTGGGCCCCTACGCCGCCCGCGCCAACCTGCTAGGCTTCCTCCCGGGATGGGTTCGGGGGGGAAGGGGTGGGCCCCCTTTCTGTGCCGTCTGCCCCCCTGGGCTCTGCCCCCGATCGAGCTCCGAAGGTCACCTGCCTGGTGCGCTGGCTCCTAGTTCTGAAAACAGTCGCTGTCTGCCCGTATTTGTTCATTTTCCGTCTCTAAGTCTGTGCTTGTTGTTCAGAGTTCGTAGATTGTTATGTATGTGATCGATTCCCTTGTTTTTCCGAGTCTTTGTTTCAAGAGGGATCCGCGGTAGTGTCCACCTAGTCCGCCATCTTGGCCCCCCCCTCTCAAGTCTGGTCTTTTTATAAGAATTTCCCTCAACTCACTTTGTGCTTAGACCCCTACAACTTCTTTCAGCTTCTAGAATACCATACTCACTCACACATGAAGGTCTTTGCACTTGCCCTTTCTTCTATCTGTCTGGAATTTTCTGTTTGAACCTTCTTTTCCTACTAAATTCCTATTCAGCTGTCAGTTGTCAACCTGCATAGCCCTTTCCTGAAACAGGCTTCCCTGCTGTCCCATATTGAATCAGGTCCCTTCATAGGTTTTCATAACACCTTGTACTTTACCGTCATAATATGCCTAACATTTTGTGTGACCCCTTAATGTCTGCTTCACCCTCAAGAGTAGGTTCCACAACGGAAAAGCTCATGTGCATTTTTATGGTTCACTTCATAGCACAGATTTACAATTTTATAAATATGTGTTGATAGAGTACATGGAAGAAAGAATACATGAGTAAAACAAAACACTTAAAAATTAGACACCTACAAAAGGAACTTGAGTATTGAAGACACATTTTGCTTTGTGTTATATATGTTTAACTGTGTTGATAGCCATCAGACTCCATCAAGGAGGAATACAATTTTTTTTAAAAGGTTATGTGGAAGATTTTACTATAAAATCAATGATGAGAATTAAATGGATGTAGAAGCTGAGCAAGATAGTCCTTTGGGCAATTTTAAGATTTTCATCAATTTCTAAGTGATTGCTAGACCCACTTTTGAAAATATGCTATGGATTGGATACATGTGCCTGAGTCCAAAGGGCATTTTTAAAGACTACTTTTTTCTCCAAAATAGTTATGTGTTTAATGGTATTTGTACTTATTCCTTTCTTCTTTATGTTTTTATACATTCTTCTTCATTCTCATTTTAAAAATTGAAATACATGCATATTCTATGTTTTCTCCATTTAAAATATCCTTACACTGGTGGTGTACTGGTTAAGAGTTCAGCTGCTAACCAAAAGGTCATCAGGTTGAATGACCAGGTACTCCTTAGAACCCCATGAGGCAGTTCTACTCTGTCCTATATGGTCAGAATCGACTTGACGGAAATGAGTTTGGCTTTATTTGATACATGTATTCACAAAATTGCAAATGATTCAAGCAGTCCAGTAAAATGTCAGTCTGTAACTTGGACCAGTACTTGATGTTTTTTGCAATTTTTTTGTGCCTGTTTTAGTGGTCAGAGTTTTACTCTGCTTGCTATTAACTTAAAATGAGATTTTGAAGCATCTATAAAGTGTAGAACTTATAAACAGTGAATGTAATAAATCTGGATCACCAGTTCTTCAAAATGTTGAGATTTAATTATGTTATTTTAAATTCTCTTCCTGGGACACTTCTTAAAGAACTTGGTAACCATTTATCTGAAGCCACTGAAAGGCTACGTATCAACTAAAGAGCCACAGGGTAACATGTAGGCCGATATCAAAGCCAGTGAGCAGGGATAATGGGAAGTACTTAAAGTCTGAAGGTACTAGCATGCTGGTAGTTGGGTACTGATGTTTGTTACCATCACTGTAATACCAAGGATGAAATTAGATCTTACACAAGAATAAAAACAAAGCCAAAACGGTTGCCACCAAGTCAATTCTGACTCATGGTGACCCCATGTGTGTCAAAGTAGAACTGTGTTCCATAGGGTTTTCAATAGGATTTTTTAGGAGGAGATCACCAGGCCTTTCTTTTGAGGTGCCTATGGATTGACTCGAACCACCAACCTTTTGGTTAGCAGCTGAGCACGTTAACCATTTGCAGTGGGCTACAAAAACAAATGTGGTGTCTTTCTTTCCTCCCACTTAACCTTGGAACAGCTGGAACGATTGATGAAACAACTGGTAAAATTTGTATATTGCAGTGCAATGGGTTTGTCTTATGCATGGCCTTTCTGGCCTTGGGTTTATGATTCTGCCAAAGACGGCTGGCTAGGACACAGTCTTGCAAGGAACTGGTTAGTCTACTATGCAAACAGAGTGCATAAAACCACCCAACAGGATTAAGTGACCTTATGGGAATTGACCAATTACTATGCAAAATAAGTGACTGTGGCCTACCAAGGGGATTGGTCAGTGTGTGGTCTTGTGGAAAGGCCATGACTTGAATATGACAAGAAGTAGGCTTACATACGGGTCAATTTCATAGAAGATGAGGGAGACCTCACTACCATCAAGAAGATCCTGGAGCAGAGTGAGTCCTTTGAATCTAGGGTCCCTGCACTGAGAACCTCCTAGACCCAGAAGAGAGAGCTATAACACTGAAGACAGCATGAGATAGCAAGAAATGATGGTAATCATACCAGAGCTCTGCAGCAGAGAAGTGGTAGCAGTCGTATGAGCAGTGGGAACCAAGAGGCTGGTGGGAAGTGGCTTCAATAGGCTTGCTGCCCCATGGAGTGAGAGACAGCTGAGCATGTTCAGGTAGGAGGGTTCCTGGTGGAGTGGGGTATCTCCTGGCACTTGGTGGAGTAAGTGAATTTTAACATTTGCCCAAACACAGCATGACCAAGAGAAGGGCTATCTGCCTGCAGGCACAGCCAAGCAGAACCTGAGAGCTATCTTGGTTGGAAGCTGTCTTGATTGAAGAACTGTATCCTGTCTCCTGAATTGCATCCTGTTACTTCCAAGTATATCCCACCTGAATTTAGAGACCATCTGAAGAATAGATTTGACTCATTGAACCCTGGTGACCGAAGACCGAACGAGCTGTGGAATAACATCAAGGACATCATACATGAAGAAAGCAGGAGGTCACTGAAAACACAGGAAAGAAAGAAAAGACCAAGATGGATGTCGGAGGAGACTCTGAAACTTGCTCTCGAACATCGAGGAGCTAAAGCAAAAGGAAGAATTGATGAAGTAAAAGAACTGAACAGAAGATTTCAAAGGGCCTCTTGAGAAGACAAAGTAAAGTATTATAATGGCATGTGCAAAGAGCTGGAAATGGAAAACCAAAAGGGAAGAACACGCTCGATGTTTCTCAAGCTGGAAGAACTGAAGAAAAAATTTAAGCCTCGAGTTGCAATAGTGAGGGATTCCATGGGGAAAATATTAAACGACACAGGAAGCATCAAAAGAAGATGGAAGGAATACACAGAGTCATTATACCAAAAAGAATTAGTTGATGTTCAACTATTTCAAGAGGTAGCATATGATCAGGAACTGATGGTACTGAAGGAAGAAGTCCAAGTTGCTCTGAAGGCATTGGCAAAAAACAAGGCTCCAGGAACTGATGGAATATCATTTGAGATGTTTCAACAAACGAATGCAGCGCTGGAGGTGCTCACTCGTCTATGCCAAGAAATATGGAAGACAGCTTCCTGGCCAACTGACTGGAAGAGATCCATATTTATGCCTATTCCCAAGAAAGGTGATCCAATCAAATGTGGAAATTATAGAATAATATCATTAATATCACACGCAAGCAAAATTTTGCTGAAGATCATTCAAAAACGGCTGCAGCAGTATATTGGCAGGGAACTGCCAGAAATTCAGGCCGGTTTCAGAAGAAGACGTGGAAGCAGGGTTATCATTGCTGATGTCAGATGGATCCTGGCTGAAAACAGAGAATACCAGAAGGATGTTTACCTGTGTTTTATTGACTATGCAAAGGCATTCGACTGTGTGGATGGTAACAAATTATGGATAACATTGCAAAGAATGGGAATTCCAGAACACTTCATTGTGCCCCTGAGGAACCTTTACATAGATCAAGAGGCAGTTGTTCGGACAGAACAAGGGGATACTGATTGGTTTAAAGTGAGGAAAGGTGTGCATCAGGGTTGTATTCTTTCACCATACCTATTCAATCTGTATGCTGAGCAAATAATCCGAGAAGGTGGATTATATGAAGAAGAACGGGGCATCAGGATTGGAGGAAGGCTCGTAAACAACCTGCATTATGCAGATGACACAAGCTTGCTTGCTGAAAGTGAAGAGGACTTGAAGCACTTACTAATGAAGATCAAAGACCACAGCCTTCAATCTGGATTGCACCTCAACATAAAGAAAACAAAAATCCTCACAACTGGACCAATGAGCAACATCATGATAAATGGAGAAAAGATTGAAGTTGTCAAGGATTTCATTTTACTTGGATCCACAATCAACAGCCATGGAAGCAGCAGTCAAGAAATCAAAAGACGCATTGCATTAGGTACATCTGCTGCAAAGGACCTCTTTAAAGTGTTGAAAAGTAAAAATATTACCTTGAAGACTAAGGTGCGCCTGACCCAAGCTACGGTATTTTCAATCACATCGTATGCATGTGAAAGCTAGACAATGAATAAGGAAAACTGAAGAAGAATTGATGCCTTTGAACTTCGGTATGGGTGAAGAATATTGAATATACCATGGACTGCCAGAAGAATGAATAAATTTGTCTTGGAAGAATACAACCAGAATGCTCCTTAGAAGCAAGGATGGTAAGACTGCGTCTTACATACTTTGGACATGTTGTCAGGAGGGATCAGTCTCTAGAGAAGGACATCATGCTTGACAGAGTACAGAGTCAGCGGAAAAGAGGAAGGCCCTCAACGAGGTGGATTGACACAGTGGCTGCAACAAAGGGCTCAAGCATAACTGCTGGGAGCCAGGCTGCAAGGGCGGCCCCTCTGCACCCACTGCCCCCAGCGTAAACATCGAAGAATTCCTGAAAAGTCAGGAATATCTCTGTCATCTGTGTTATGTTTCTGTTTCATTTTCAGCCTGTGTATAGCAGAATGTATAAGCATAAAATTCCATTATAGATTTAGGGACCTTTGGAGGGGGGCGTCCTACTCATAATCCCCTGGTAAAATCCCAGGTAGGGACAGCCCGTGTATTACCTGGGGATCAACATGAAGTTGTCTTAGGGGGAAAAACGAATAGCTCAACTATGGAAAACAAAAACAGGATGGTGGAATCCTGGTATTTACCAAGGCCCCTTTTGTGATTAAACCACCACCCACACATGATCCCATAAAAGTGGAAAAACAAAAGGCAGTGAGTTCTCTCAGCCAATTTCTCAGCCAATTACAGGTCGACCTTCTCGTCTACCCCGCTCACTGCTGCGCTTGACTGGTCTTTGGGTGTAGAGATTGGGCTAATTGTCCTTGGCATAATCGTGGACAATATGACGTAACCCAAAGTGGCTGGACTTCAAAAATTTGGCCACCCTGGACAAAATAAATAAAGCCTATGTGGCAATGGTTTTGCAAAAAGATTAATTATTATAAAAACTGTGGAAGGTATTACAAGATTAAGCATAAGTGTAAAGCAGTATGAAGTCAATTGTTACTTTGTGTAAAAATAAATCAACAAAATATTCTCTTCAATTAAACAAAAACTCATTGTACTTGTGTGTGTATGCGGAACTGTACTATGTGTCACTTGGAAAATTATGTCTCTGGGAAATGATGTTTATGATTATATCTTGTACTGCCCCTTTATTGATCATGCGATGTTATGCTTTTGTAAGCTTATGATATAAAAGACCATGTAAAAAATAAAGAGCGGGCTTCTTTTTCTGCAAAATGAAAATATAAGACACACTACCTCTCATTCTTTTTCGCCGAACTCTACCCCTCCTCTGGTAACCCTGTTCTTTGCTGAGGCTGGCCCCCGGCACATAACAACGATTGTAAGGATGGCACACGACCGGGCAGTTTTTCATTCTGTTGTGCATGGTGTAGCTATGAGTGGGAACCGACTCGACAGCACCTAACAACGACTTCCAGGTTGATCCTGATCCCAAGTTTTAGCTTGCTACTTCCCTAATAAACCACATACTGTATGGTCTGTAAGTTCTGTGTGAGCGCTGCAACAAATTATCAAACCCAGCAGAGAAATAGAGAGTACCTTGGGCGGGGGGGATGGCTGGTGTTAGAAATGGCGAAATGGTTAAAGAGTTGTCGGGGGTGGAGTGACCCCTCCATCTCACAGGAATCGGTTTTGAGCTGATGTTGATTCTTATTCCACTCCCTAGAATTAGGTGACTTCTGATGCTACTATGTTAGAAGTGTGGTCTATAGTTTAAAAATTGTTGCACCAACGTTAATTTCCTGATTCGGGTTATTATATTGTGTTTATACAAGTTGGTAACATTGAGAGAACCTAGGTATACAGTATATGGAAATTCTTTGTAATACTGCAATTTTAGTAATTTTATTTCAAATTAAAAAGTTTATGTAATAAAACAAATCTCTTTTCAGAAGTGTGTTAATTATCCTACAAAAAAAAAGGTTACTCTTCTCTGGGTGTTAGGGTAAAAATATAATGATATATACATTTCCTTTCAGAGAAGAGGTTATATGGGTTAGCTTTCACATTTGAGTTAGAATTTACTTTCAACAAATGAGTCAATTAAGATGCTAATAGACATATTTTAGGACATATATAGCAGAGATTTATATCTCTACAAGTGGGTACAATTATGAAAAAAAAAACTGGGTTTGTTTATCAGCTGTCTTCATAATAATCAAAATAAGATGTACTCTAAATATACAGACATTTGAGGTTGGTTTTTAGACCAGGAATGGAGATGTCCTTTTAGTTGTCATCCACATATAGCAATGAGAATTAAAATTCTAAGAATAGTAGACAGCGAAGAAGTTTTCTTTGGGAGACATTTAAATTTAGTTGGTTCATTTGACAGCAAGGGCCAGAGAAACAGCAAAAAAAACAAAAGTTTCAGTAACAGAGCATTTTAGCTATCGTAAGGGTTTTGCAGAGGTCGAAGAGACTAAGCTCCCACAATTAGATTCAATTAAATTGGCAGTCAAATTCAGCTAGATCACTGATGTATTTATTAATCAGTACCAAATCAAGAAATGTCCTTGGCCCATCAGAACAGACTTTTTTTTTTTGCATGTGATGCAATGCTATTTTCCTTATAACTAAGGAGGAGACAACTCTCAAAGTCTATCTTAACTTTTATATGATGTCACATTATTTTTGCTTCCCAAATAATATCATGAAAAAAATAACTAAGCCAACTTGAAAAGCTGATATCATGTTGTAAAAATAAATATAAAAATGTACTAATTACAAAGGAACTGATTCACAGGAAAAAAATGTTAAAATGGAGAAATTTTTGTGCTTTAAAGAAACTGGCTAAAATAAGAACATATTTTCATTTAATTGTGATATATTCATTTCCTAATAATTATATTTAATTTGCATATTTCAATAAACGAAAGGTTTTTTTTTTTATAGTTTTTGACATAATGGCAAGTGAAACATTTCTGTGGCTACAAACACTAAATACAGAGAAAATAAATTCTTTCACTGTATCTCTATATGCAGTTTGCAAATACGGCACCTGCCAATTAATTTGTACACACATAAACATCCAAATAATTACTTCAAAAAGGTCCATAAAACAGCATATGTATAAGTTAAAGCACTGAGTTACTGAGTAAATTAAAAACCAGCTAAACCAGTTGCAGTCGAGTAGATTCTGACTCAGGGCAACCTCACATGTGTTAGAATAGAACTGTGCTCCACAGGATTTTCAGTAGCTAACTTTTTCACAGTAGATCACCAGGCCTTCCTCCTGAGGCAATTCTTGGTGGACTCGAACTGCCAACCTTTCGGTTATTAGCCAAGCGTGTTAACTGTTTTCACCACCCAGGGACTCAGGGACTCCATGCATAAGGCACTGACTAAAACTTTGAGTATGGTTAATTGGCACAATCCATCTGATCATTTATATAAAATTTTCTATATCTTACATGTTTAGCTAAGTCACAACTAATTGGATTTGTACAAGATAAAGTGTGATGTTTGGCTTAGAAGCCAAAATTTCCCAGTAATAAGAACCAGATAAGGATAAGAAATTCAATTCAGAATGGTGGAGGTTGGCTTTGATGTTACTAACAGGTACGTGTTTCAGGGTCCAAGTAGAAATTTTATTTTATGGTTTGTTCACATAAATCAGAGGTTGGGAAACTTTTTCTGTAAAGAATCAGATAATAGTTTAACCCTTTGCAGGCCATATGGTCTCTGTCACAACCAATTAAGTCTACTACTGTAGCACAAACTCAGCCATAGCTAATACATAAACAAATGGGTGAGTCTGTGTTCCAATCAAACTTTATTTAGAAACGCAGTAAGCAAGATTTGTCTTACGGGCCGTACTTGCCAACCCCTACATGGATTCCTGTTTTGACATGACCTCAATATCCCTTCACAGATTATAGCTATCTCCTCAGTGGAAACTTCCAACAGAAATAAAATGTAGGAAGGCATACAGTTCGATAAGATGAAAAGATGCAAATCTGAGATTGAGAAATGTATGTATAGTCTCTGTTCATTTAAGGAAGAAAGTACAGCGGTGAAGGGGAAAACACGCAAAACATTATTACCAATTAGGTCTTATCCCCTGCCCTTGTGGGCATCTTGCACAATCGTGAGAGTTTTAAGTCTATCATGATTTTCTAATAATAAAAATATTCTTAGGAATAGTATTTATTCAGCACTGCATTTACATTAGACGTTGTCTCCCCTGATTGTTGATATGCTTAGGTTTAAACCTGTCACCTTACTACTTGTCTTCTATTTGTACCATCTGTTCTTTTTGTTTTACTATTTTTTTAACTGCCACATTTTTATGCAAATAACGCGCACCTTCTACGTTTGTTTGCCAACCTTGCCCTTCCCTCATGAGGTATTCTCATAAACGCTGCTATACCAAATTTTTTTTTTACATGCTGCTGTAAAAAAATTAGCATAGCATGCTTTCAAAAATAATTTTACAGCAGCATGTAAAAAAAAATTGGTATAGCAGCACTTATGAGAATACCTCATGAGGGAAGGGCAAGGTTCTCAAACAAACGTAGAAGGTACATGTTATTTGTGTAAATATAGAGTAATTGAATTTTTCAAGATTGCATTTTATCTCTTTTGTTCGCTTATCAGCTTTAACTCTTTGTTTTCTTATTTTGGTGGGTGCTTTAGGTTTTCTAATATACTTCTTTAATATCACAGTCTACCTTAAAGTGATATTATGCTGCTGTATAAAGAGATTTAAATAGTAAGAACAAAATCTTATCTATTTACCCATATATTTACCATTTCTGGAGCCCTGGTGATGCAGTGGTTAAGAGCTCTGCTGCCAACCAAAAGATCAGCAGTTCAAATCTACCAGCTGCTCCTTGGAAGCCCTATGGGACAGTTCTACTCAGTTCCATAAGGTTGCTATGAGTAGGAGTAGACTCAGTGGCAATGGGTTTGGTTTGGGTTTGGGTTTTACAGTTTCTGGTTATTTTTATTCTTTTGTGTAGATCCATATGTAGATGTGGAATCCTTTTATGCTACCTGAAGGACTATCATATGCATCTGCTAGTATAAATTCTGTTTTTGTATGTCTCAGAAAGTCTTTACTCCATCTTTTTTTAAACAAATATTTTACACTGAGATAATTGTAGATTCACATGCAATTGTAACAAATAATAAAATATCTTGTGTACCCTTTACCAAGTTTCCTCCAATGATATCATCTTGCAAAACTTTAATATATCACAACCAAGGTACTGACATCGATACATTTCACACATTTGTCAGGTTATGCTAAAAATACATAAGGTACTGCCAGCGATACACTGAATAGCAGCAGTGAGAATGGACATTCTTGCCTTTTACCAATCTTAGAGGATTCTTTAGCTTGTTGATATGATAAAACCAAAAAACCAAACCCACCACCATCAAGTCAATTCCAACTCATAATGACCTCACAGGGCTTCCAAGGCTGTAAATCTCTATGGAAGTAGACTGCCACATCTTCCCCCCTTTGAGTCACTGGTGGCTTTCAAACTGATGACCTTTCAGTTAGCAGTCAATTGCTTTAACCACTGCGCCACGAGGACTCCTTGTTGATATGATAGATTACACTTATTTATTTTTGAATATTGAACCAGCATTACATACCTGGATTTCTAGATTAAATTTGCTAATGAAATTTAGTAAGGGTTTTTGTGTATATGTTCATGAGAAATACTGGTCTGTAGGATTCTTTGTTTTGTACTGTCTTTGTCTGATTTTGGTGTCAAGATAAAAATGGTCTCTTAAAAAGAATTGACAAGCGTTCCTTCCTTTTACATATTTTTGGAGAGGATGTGTAAAATTAGTATTAACACTTCTTTTAATGTTTGGTTAAATTCATCAAGGAGGCCCTCTGGGCATGGAGACTGCTTTTGCTTTTTTGAGAACTTTTAAATAATGATTTTGTTGTCTTTAATGGCTATAGAACTATTCATCATAGATTCAAGGACACAAAGTGGTTTCCATTTTCAAGAATGGAAAAAGATGTACCGTACAAACATTAACCATATTAGACCTGAAGTGGCTTTACTAATATGAGTAAGAATAGACAAGAAGAAATATTGAGGAAAAAAAAAAAGTAATGTTCTAAAATGAAAAAAAAAAATAGCTTATTGGGAAGACTGAAAAAACCTAAACACAAAACAAAGCACAAAAATACATAAAGCAGAATTGAAAAGAGAAGAAAATACAATAATAATAGTTGGAGTCTTCCACTGCCCACTTTCAGCAATTGATTAAACAGCTACACAGAAAATCAGGTCACTAAAGTTTCTCATTCTGGAGAGAGAGGCAGCTACTCTCATCCTCTGATCTCAAGTCCAACCAGGACCGATACATAATTTATGGGACCCAATGCAAAATAAAATTTATTAAGTATTTCAGGATGGAGAGAAAAGGACGTTAAACCAAGTGTGAAGTCCCTCTTAGTGTGGAGCCCCCCACAACTGCACAGTCATACACCCAGGAGGCCCACCCTGGCTCCAACCGTACCACAACTCATCATTTAGTAACACTTGCTTCTTTAGGGACTCAGATGGCAAGAACTGGCACTTATTATTTTGAGAACCTGCAGTTTGAAGAACCCTCTCAAGTCAGCATTAGAAGTCTGAATTGGGTAGGAGCCATCTATCCCTGCCTCATAACTGCCAGGAAAAAAGCTGCCTTTCAAAAGAATGGAACATAAATGAGCCTTTTGTCAACATCAGTTAAAGACAAATAGCTGAAAATGCTATTCAGTGTGAGGCAAATTGATTAAAAAATATAGTTATATAGAATAGACAGACAGATAGATATTGATATTTTCTGTTTCTAAGAAACCTGTACCCAGTACCTAAGATTTTTTGAGAATATAAGCTACATTGTTGTATCTGTTACTTCCACTGGCTTCATATTTTAAGGTATGGTGCTTAGTTTAACTCCCATACCCTAGACAAATTTTAATTCATACAGTGTCTTATTTTCAAATACTTCAGTCATTCAAATGGGATGAGAAGGCCGGAATTTAAAAAGCATAGACAAGGACTGGTTTTTGTTAAGATCATTCACTGTTAGCAAGCTCCAAGAGGATGTCAGAAGATGTACATACTAGTGTATTTTGGATAAGACAATGTTAACCTCACAGTTGAACAGTTCCTATTTACCTTTCTCTGGTCACTTAGCCAGCACCCATTTCACTTGTTTTAGTCCAAAGCATCCTCTATGTTTGTTTTTTGGTACTTCTTACAAAAGAAATTTCCCCAGTAGGTCCTATTTCCTCTCTGTGGCTCAGATTGGTAGATTCTATTGATCTGACCTTAAATTTACTAATTCGGCCTCTGTCTTCTCCTCTATTACCAAGCCCATCATATTTCTGTTTTTATGTTTTTTTTAGTTTTATAATTTCCATTTGGTGTTTTTTGTATAACTTCTGTTTCTTTACTGAGATTTTTCTATTTTTTCATTTGTTTCAAGAAAATTTGTAATGGCTTGTTGAATCACATTTTTGATGGCTGCTTTAAAATCTTTGTCAAGTAATTTCAATATCTGATTCCTCTTGGTGCTGCCATCAGTTGATTATATTTTCTCAGTCAAGTTGTGAATTTTCTGGTTGTTGGTATGATGGTGATAGTTTATTGTACATGGGATTTAATTTATTATGTTAGGAATCCTATTTAAATATTTTATTTTATCAGGCAGTCGTCCTCTTTAGGTTTAGTATGTGGGTTCTGGCCTTTGGTTCCAATGAAATTTTAACTTTTAGAGCTTTTGCAGTGCTAATTTGGTCTGCTTGGTTTATCTGGTGCCACCTGGGTGCTCATCATCCTTTTCCTACGCTGGCTGAAGGAGCAGAAGGGATTCCTCAAGTCAGGCCCTCTGGTACTCGAGTGGACAAAGGAAGACTCTGATCCATGCGGATACAGACGTTTTCCCAGCTGGGCTCACATTATAACAAGATTTCCTTTTCTCTCACATTTTGCTTATTCTCCAGCTGCAGTAAAGTTCTGGGCCATCCCTCAAATTTGTCATGCAATTTTGTGTCTCTGTAGTTCTGCTTGTTCCTTCTGCCTGGAGGGAAAAACACAAAAAACATTTTCACTTTCTCTGCCTGGTAAACTCCTGTTTTTCCTTTAAGAAACAGAAAACAAAGATCTCAGGAAGAGAAGCAGGTTAGGAATGCAACAGTACTGAGTTAGGATTTGAACATTTATCTTATTTATTTCTAAGTAGAGGTGCCCATGAGGTAACTGATACGAGGTTCTGCACATAAGTAGGATGTTCTCAGTAAGAAATATCTGAGACTATTTAATTTGTGACCTAAGGCAAATCCCTCAACCTCTGGCCTAAGTATTCTAATCCAGAATATGGGGAAATAGGACTTGACATTTTGTGGCTGCCATGCTTAGATCACTTTTTGTTCAGAGCACAGTTGACTTACTGCTCCAGGTGCCACCTCTCTGAATCCATCGCTATATCTACACAGAAACCACACTTCCCTCAGGCTGCTCTGAGGTAATAGCTGAGCATGACGGGGGTACTAGTGCCCATTGTGATTATTTGTTCTTCAGAATCTGATTATTTACTAGGCCCATTCTGATAATTCTGTCACTTGTAAGATATTGGGGGCGGAACCTACAAGGACATTGGAGCTCACTGGTTTTTGGGAAGTTGTATCGACAATCTGCAAAATAATAATGAGAAACTGAGGATTGTTATCAAGCAGTTAAAAGCTCAGTATGACAGAAAGTGGACCTCTTTGATAACTTCCAAAGAGGTCATATCTCCTGCAGAGAAAGAACAGGTATAACTGAAGAGAATCAGGGCTCAATAGAGTTGCACAGCTCCAGAGATATATAAATGATCATCCATGGCAAGTCTGTTTTACTAAGGCCAGGGTTCACCCAGAGCCCTGGAATCCTAAAACATGGAATGGAGACATCTGGATAGATTTGCTGAGGATGCTGGCTCTGCAAACCCCATGAGCATTCAGAGCTTGCAGAGGTAGCCCACACCTCCCTAGTTAGAACTAGGACACTTTAGATCAAATCCCCACTAGAAGGCACTGAAGAAGCCATTTCCTCACCAGGCAACTGTTACCCCTTCAGGAGATACTGCACCTCTCCTGGCTATCAGGAAGATATCTATGTTTAAATACCAGCATAACCTAAGAAGGGAGTAGCAAGATTATATCCTATAGGGCTCTGAGAATTCCCTAGAATGTTCCAGTAAGAGACAGAGGATTATCCCTGGACTGGATTTTCAGAGTGCTTGCTCAAAAGAACTGGAACATAACAGAAAATGCAAAGAACGCACTGACTTGGAGCACTTTATTGGGACAGGAGATTCAACATGCTAGCAAGAACCCCAAAGAGTAAGGTAAACTCAGTGCTAAGAAATTCTTAGAAATATGGAGAAAGCAATGGCCTATCCTGAGTCAAGGGACAATGCCTACATTTCCCCAGAAGATGGTAGGTCAAGGATTAGAAAAGTTAAGGAAGTGAGGAAGTTGGATTGGATATAATACTGTAAGACACCATAAGAATATAATCCATGGAGAGCCCATAGGCAATACCACTTACCAAGACCACTGGGAATGTGCCAGTGAGAGGGGCACAGTGCCACTAAGTTTAGTGGTGTCCCCTCCTCTGCAGGCTAGACCTGATGGTACGAGAGATGGTAACAGGCCAGGGCTCATTAATACTCATGGATTTAATAGAGTTCCAAAGTAACAGAGGCCAGGTGGTGGCATTTAACTGCCAGAAACCAGTAGGACACAATTATCATAATGACCATCACGGTCAGAGGGGCAGCCAAGAAGGCTTGGCCCACAAGGGTGTTATGGTTAATAGTGCATGGCATCCCTAGGGCCAAAATAAATGGACAGTGCACAAGGCTATAGCTTAATATCTATAACCAAGAAAACATAAGAATGCAGGTGCAGGAGACCAAAGACTGTTGCCTCAATAAAAAGTCATGATCCTTTGCTCAGTTCCCAGACCTGAGACAATTTTCAGGTCTAGAACTTACCAACTAATGAAGTGGCTGGGCTGCTAGGAGGATGACCCTGTACCACTGTGGCAAGTATACTTCCTCCAGTACCCTCATAAAATAACCTATAGCCATTTATGCAGGTGACTGTACAGTAGGTATAGTGTAATATCCAGATATACTGGGGACAATTATACAGAGGGTCTTAGTTAACATTGATATCTAGAGACCCAAACCATCATCATGGCTCCCTAATTAGAGGGGAGTTTGCAGGGGCCAGGTAATAAATGGAGTCCTAAAATTCAGCTCCCAATGTGTCCACAGGCCCACCCGGTGTTCATTTCTTTAATCTTGGACTGTGTAGTTGAAGTCAATATACTTGGCTGTTGGAAACAAACCTCACTGGGCCCCTAACTTGTAGAGTAAGAGCTATCATGATAGAAAAGGCCAAGGAGAAACCTCTTAAACTACCCCACCCCCAATCACTAGCCAAGTTTGTATTCAACAACAATGTTATATCTCAGGGGCATGGTGAAAATCAGTGTTACCATTAAATACCTAAGGATGTAGTGGTGGTGGTCTCTATAATAAAAAAAAATTAAATTCATCAGTCTTCCCCTGTAGAAGCTGGCTGGATCCTGGAGAATGACTGTAGATTGCTACAAAATCAATCAAGTAATAACCCTCATTGCAGCTGTTGTGCTAGACATGGTATAATTACTAGAGAAGATTACTAAGGCTTCTGATACATGGGATGAGGACATTAATTGGGAGAATGTTTTCTTTCTATTCCAATTAGAAAAAAAGATTAAAAATTATATGCACTAATGTGGAATGGACACATAGTCATTTACAGTTTTGCCTCAGGGGTATATTACCACTCCTGCACCCTGTCAAAACATAGTCTAAAGAGATACAGACTGGCTAGAGATCCCACAGAATACCACAATAATCCATTACATTGATAACGTCATGTTGATCACACAGCAGGAGGTGTCTAGTATGCTACAGGCCATGCATTTCAGAGGGCGATAAATAAACCCTAAGAAGTCATGAAGTTTATTTGTCCAATGGCAATCCATTAGGAGGTTTACATGTGTCGTGAATTGAATTGCGTCCCCCAAAAATGTGTGTCCGCTTGGCTAGGCCATGAATCTCAGTACTGTATGGTTTTCTTCCATTTTGTGACCTGATGTATTTCTTCTGTGTGTTGTAAATCCTAACCTCGAAGATATTAATGAGGCAGGATTAGAAACAATTACGTTAATATGGCAGGACAAAATCTACAGGATTAGGTTTATCTTGAGTCAATCTCTTTTGATATATAAAAGAGAAAAGCAAGCAGAGAGGAGAGGGACCTCATACCACCAAGAAAGAAGAGCCAGGAATGGAGAGCATCCTTTGGACCAATGGCCTCTGTGCTGAGAAGTTCCTAGACCAGAGGAAGATTGATGACAAGGATCCTTCCCCAGAATCGACAGAGACAGAAAGCCTTCTTCTGGAGATGGCAACCTGAATTCTGACTTCTAGCCTCCCAAACTGTGAGAGAATAAATTTCTCTTTGTTAAAGCCATCTACTTGTGGTATTGCTGTTATAGCAGCACTAGATAACTAAGACAACATGATACATCTATCATGAAATCCAAGCAAGAACACAGGCACAGTAATCTGCTTGAGCAGATATCCCAAACCTTTGTATCATCAACAATCCTTCCACAGTTTGTACCTATGGTGATATATTAAGAGATTGGGTAGGAAGGGCAGAAGTAAGGAAGTGATGTTTGTCTGCATTTGGGATGAAATGAGAGGCAAATTTTCCAAATTAGAGAAAGAGAATCCATTACACTAATTTTTCCCCATCCTCAAAAATTCCAATTGCAACAAGGGAAAGTAAGTCACTTTTTGATGCTGTTCCTATCTACTTTGAAATACACAAGAGTATCTGTCTTTGGCAGAGCTCTTTACAAACCAACTTCTCCTCTAGAATTTGGTCTTTGATCCCTGCTTCTAAAAGTATCAAACAGACTTTTTCACAAGACTAAGCAATTATACTCTAACTTAAATACATATGTATTCTATGTTGTGGGCTCATTTACTTAATATAATTAAGCTATAAAAATACAAATCCCCAACCTCCAAAAAACCAAACCCATTTGAGTCTATTCTGAATCATAGTGACCCTATAAAGTTTCCAAGGATTTATGGAAGCAGACTGCTACATCTTTTTCCCACAGAGCTGCTGGTGGTTTCCAACCACTGACCTTTCGATTAGCAGTTGAGTGCTTCAACCATTGTGCCTCCAGGACATTAAAAAAGAGGCATTAATTTAGCAAGTCACTTCATCTCTCTAGAATCACATTTCTTCATTTCTAAAATTATGAATTGGATTAAAGGTCTCTAAAGGCATTTTCCCAAATTCTGTCTGTGATGGTTAATGTTATGTGTCAACTTGGGTAGGCCATAATTCCCAGTATCATGTGGCTATCCTCCATTTTGTGGCCTGATGTAATTACTCTCCCTTTTATGGATTGTAAATCCTAACTTCTGTATGTTAATGAGGCAGGGTTAATGTGGGGAGTATCTTGAGTCACAGCCTTAGAAGAGGGTTTGATTTAAGTCACACCTTTACTTAATGTGGGGAGTATCTTGAGTCACAGCCTTAGAAGAGGGTTTGATTTAAGTCACACTTTTACTCTGATGTAGGGGGAGTTTTCTTGGGAGTGTGACCTGCATTCAATATGTGTACCAATGATGGATGCTCTAGCAAGGCTCTCCCTTGCTCTGGATCCCCCATCCAGCTTATCATTTTTTTTTTTACCTCTGGTTCTTGGGACTTCAGCCTGTTGTCTGACCTGCTGATTCTGGGATTCACCAGCTTCTGCAGCCCTGTGATCCAGCTGCCTGCCATCTGACCTGCCAATTGTGGGTTCATCAGCCTTTGCAGCCATGTGAGTGAGGAGAAGCCTCCAGCCTGACACCTGACCCATGGGTTTGGGACTTGCCATCCTCCACAACTGCCTGAGCTATTTGACATAAATCTCTCTCTCTCTTTCTCTATGTATATACACACACACATACACTTCAGAGCCCAGGTGCTGCCGTGGTTAAGTATTTGGCTGCTGACCTTGGAATCCACCAGCTGCTCCTTGGAAACTCTATGGGACAGTTCTACTCTGTCCTACAGGGTCACCATGAGATAGAACAACTCGACAGTAATGGGTTTTGGATATATATAGGATTCACCGGTTTTGCTTTTCTAAAGAACCCAGCCTAAGACAGTATCATCCCATAATATATCCTTTGCAGCACTTCTGAAAGAAGCAATGTTTTTGAATTAATTTTTAACTCCAGAATGAAAGGTTTATACTACTGCCAAATTCTATTTTCTGTTAAATAAACCAGAGGACAGCCTGTTTTGTCTGGGAATAGCTGCCATCAGTGGCATCCCAGATGCTTTCACTGGCCACCAGACAGGAGAGAAGTAACAAGAAATTCCCCAAATTCAGCAGGTCACAGAGCAGAGAGTGATGAGTTACATTGCTCTTTGGAGATCATCAATCCACAGGTATGTAAATCATAAGGTTATGCTTATTGAAATTACTTATTCAGCAATTTTCAATGAAGTTGCTAATGGAGAATTTTCCAATAATAGAAATTTTCTATATGTAATAAATGTATAAACTGAATCTATGTTAAACAGTTTATATTTCAAATACTACAGGAACTTGCTATATTGAAGCATAATGGAATGAACTCCAGATGTAAGCTGGAGAGGTGATGTGTATTACAAGTAAATTGGTGCAGTGTGTTTAGAAACTGACTCCAACTAACTATGCATAATCATTTCGATGTTACTATTAACTGTATAGATTGATGAGTGCTCCATCATGTGCATGGAGAATGTCAGGGATTGAATTGTGGCCGCCGCAAAAGAAATATGGAAGTCCTAACCCCTGTTCCTGTAAAAATGACCATGTTTGGAAGTCAATGCCTTCTTGTGTTATGTAAATGAAGTCATGCCAGAGTAGGTTGGGACCTAAACCTAATCGCTTCCGCGTGGTATCTTACAAAAAGAGCAGAACAGACACAGACACACACACAGGGGGAAATCAGAGGCCACATGAGCACTGTCTACAAGCAAAGAACACCAAGGATTGCCGGCACACATCAAAATAGGAGAGCCCCACAGGAGGAATGGACAAGGCTAATATTCTGACTTGGACTTTTAGCCGCCAGAACTGTGAAAAAATAAATTTCTGTACTTTAAATTCATCCACATTTTTTAGTTATGGCAGCATTAAGTAATTAAGACAGAGGGACCAAGGGAAGTTCTATATTTCTTGACCAATTGATCATTTTATGGATTAATCATTCACTTTCACCTTCTAACTCCCCTTCCCCCCCCCAACAAATGACAGCCAAAAAAAAAAAAAAAAGGAGGGGAGAAATATCCAAATTTGAAATTGTAGGCACTTAGATCAAAATACAACTCATTGACTCACTGACAGTGTAACCTTTCTGAACTTGGATGTCCTCATTTGAAGATTAATAACTGCTCTGAAAGATTGCTGTTAGAATTAGAAACAATAAAATTGGAACCCAATAAACTGCCAAACAAATAGAAGATGCCCAGTAAATGGCCATTGTTAACTATGGAAGAATTGCTGAGAGAAGTTTTCTCAAGGTTCCATTGAGAGTGTTTTCATGGGACCACTCTAGTCGAGTAGTCAAGTGTTCAGTGATGATTTGAAAATCATACCTGTTAATAAATAATTATTCATCAGACTGGTAAGTATAATAAAGCATTAAAAAAAAGTTATAAGCATTTATGGGTGCCTAGTTTATTTACTTTTTTCTTTTTAGTTTATTTAACTATTAGTCTATTTGAAGTTAAGCTTAGCATTTCTATAAAATAAACATGCATAAACAGTTCTATTTTGATTTAATACAGTCTATAAAGTTACTTTTAAGAATTATTTCTGTCGCTGATCATTTATGTGTAATGAAAAGTGTATGAATTTCAAGAAATATTAAAATATAAGTATCTGTTTACATGTTTACATTATACAGCATATGCATATTATATACACATATATTTTATATCAGTATTTATATTATATATTAAATAAAAAGTTCTATATCTATCTTTATATATAATTTTGTGCCATGCCTCTGCCTTACAACACTTTTTAAAGCTCTGAAAAAAGACAGGGAAATCATAATAAGGCGTTAAGGAATAGACCAAACAGAACACAACTCAAAAGTCAGACTCTATGACAGTGAAGACCAGTAGAGAACAATGAAGACAATGGGGAATACTATAAATTGGAAGAGACACAAATTAATCAAATACAAGTAGCCAACATGAAAAATCAGTAAGTATTAATCAACACAGGAGTGGATGTATGCCTTACAACTGGGAGCCCTCCAATGCAGTACGTTGAAAATAAGACTCCAGCATTCCTAGTAGAAGTTGCTATGAAGTTAAAACAGAGAGGAAAGCATGCTGGCATTTTTTTATCCTAGTGAATAGATAAGTATATGTGGTACCTTGATGCAGCAGAACACTCAAGCATCTGAGAATTATAAGAATTGGGTTTTTTTTTTTTTTGAGTCTCCAATTAAATCTTGGTGTGAACTATAACACATTCTTAATTTATCTACATCTGTTTTATTTAAATTTGAGGAAAGAATCTGTGATTTACGTCCATCTCTAAAATACTACTGCTCTATATTTCTGAAAGAGGCATGAAAGAGACATGCAGAAGGAGTGTACATGTAAATATGACAGGTAGGGGATTTAACCAAGCTCACCTTGTGTGTTTGATGCTTGTCTCCTTGTAAACAAAAAGAACATAGACAAAATAAAAACTGCAATTTTTCTCTGCTTTCTTTTCACACAAAAGTTATCAATATTTTGACTTAAACTAAATTTTTCTAGGAGATTCAACTGCATGTTGCATCAGGCTTACTACTGTAGCTACAGAGGTCAGAGAAGGACTAGTTGTTGTCAGGAGGTAATCCTAGTTGAACCTAGGGAAATGAGATCTAACCATGGGGTTGACATAGGAGAGGTTTTTCTTTTGAAACTGTGGGATCTTAACCTCATTAACTGACAAATCTAAGGCTTTTCTATTTCAGCTATTTCAGTAGTGTTTCCTTCAGGATTTAAATTCTCAAGAAGAAAACACCTCTGCTTCTCAGACCCACTCATCTACCATGAGCACAGAGCTAACCAGAAGACCGGAAATTAAGGGGTACATTAAAAAGAGCTGGAAGATGGGGGAACTGGACTAACTTTAAGAAGTTCTGGTTCTAAAACCTCAAAAATGTTATAGAGATCATATAACACTTTTCAAATACACATACACACACGTACACACACACAGAGCATACTACCATTGACTAACTTCTATCTCCAGTCATCAGAAAGGAAAAATAGAACCACCCAAAACCAACTGCAAACCTTCTCCCCAGGTCTGAAAGTCCTGGAGAAAGATAAAGTCACCTTCTGGAATTAAACTAAGAAATTGCAGTACTGTACCAAAAACATAGGCTACAGATTTAGCTGAGAATCTTTAAATTCATTCATTTAACAAATACTGAGCATTCATAAGCCAAGAGCTTTCCTTGGTTTTGCGAGCAGTGAGATGAAGGAGGTACAGCCCCTGCCCTTTCTCTAAATAAAAAACATACTTTAAATATTATCCAATATCATTTTGACAACTGATTTCTCATGCTCGTGGTACAAAGAAAGCTATAAATTCAAAAACCTCATTTTCTCTTCTCCTGGGTATATATCTCAGTTACTTTCCCCAGCTGATTGTCTCTACGGTGGGACCATGTGGATGACTTCTCATCAAAGGAATGCAGGTGGAAGTGATCTGTGGCACCTCCAGGCTTGGTTCCTATAAAACCTCCCACACTTTCCTAGAAACCATGGGGCCTTCTTTTCTCAATCACCTCTGCACAATCCAGAATCAATTTTCACCTTTCTTTGACATGAAATGTCATGTGACAAGAGATTAGGGATGATACTCTGAGAAATATGCCCTGAAATGAAACGAAAACCAAACTGTTGCCATTGAGTCAATTCTGACTCATAGCGACCCCATAGGACAGAGTAGAACTGCCCCATAGGGTTTCCAAGGCTGTAATCTTTACAGAAGCAGACTGTCACATCTCTCTCCATGGAGTGTCTGGTGGGTTCGAAATGTCGACCTTTCAGTTACTAGCCAAGCACTTAATCACTGCACCACCAGGGTTCCTGTCCTGAAATACACTTTGTAAATATCACATGCTAAGCATTTCCTGAGAAGTGCACACCATGATACAGATACTTTTCTAAATGCTTAAAGTTCAGGCAAGAGTAGTAAACCTAGAGAAAATTCTCTTTTTTTTTTAATCAATTTATTGAAAATATCCTCAAGGAAGGTATTTGGAAACTAGATAAGATACTTTTCAAATGGTGGTAAAAGTAATCTGAGTGTTTATGTTAGGTGAGTGTATCTTAACTATTCCTAGTGAAAGAAGTTACTATTAACAATGGGAATTCCAGATGGGAAATGAGAGACATGAACAAATGACCAAATGCCTTGTATTACAGGCATAGGTGAGAGGAACCAGAGACACAAAGGGAGAAATCAGAGATTGGTGGAGTCCTTACGCTGTTTCTGTGCAAGGTATTTCACGTTTCCTAGAAACTCGGGTACTCTTTTCCCAACTTACAAATGAGAAAATAGACTCAGCCTGTCTACATAATTTACCAGTTGATGGAGGAATCAATATTTGAAGCCAGCTCTTACTCTACTATTTTGCTATTTCCATTTCACCACATCGATCACAGCATATTTTATATTGGTGCATAGCATACTCTTTTTATTGTCACTGTTATTTTCAGAGCAATAGTTTCTACTTCCAAAAAAATTTTTTTTTTTTCAATCTAGGTGATAAAATGTCTTAAGCATTCTTTCCCCTATTGGATAGTCTAATGGAAGTTGAGAAATTGCCTATTCAGGGTTCGGAAAATGGAAGATCTATCGTAAAGACACAATGTAATTTGATGAAGAAAGTTCAGGATGCTCTACCCATAGATACTGAGAAACTGTGGTGTATTATTGAGACAGCATTTGCTTCCTATTGTAAGGTGGGGCTTTAGCACTTTAAGTAGAGCCAAGAGGCTTATATAAAGCTAAAACAGATCCACTTGGAAACTCTGGATAAGCTCTTCTCAGAATACATACTTCCATGGATTTGAAAAGGTAACTTCTTCTCTCCTTTTATCTAATGGATAAAGTAACTGTCATCTGGGCAATGAAGTGAATTTCTGAAATGAACACACTGAAGTGGAGGAAAAGTGACATCTCAGCATCTCCTGCTCAGCCCAAAAGTTACCTCTTCTTGCCTGTCCGCATTAAGTTCTGATTTACACTGTTATTTCCTGTTTGACACTTTGTTGCTTGACAGTCTATACCGGCTGATGGGTGTGGACCTCGTTATGCACATGTGTGCAGACACACACACACATTCCCACATTTTGTTTTAGTCTTAAATATATGGAAACACTCTATGTTTGGGTTTGTGATTTTTTTTAACTCATCAATATGTTTTGGATATTTCTCCATATTAGTTAATATGTAAAATCTATAGGAATCATTTTAACTGCTACATAGTATTCCTTATATTCGAATTTATATAAGTATTTCGAATAGTAAATATTTCTCAGTGTTATGCTGTTGCTAACTGACAAGTTTTCTATGACTATATTATTTTCTGGATACATGTATTTCTTTAAATTTTACTTTTCTAAGTGGAACTGCTTAAAGTATAAGAGTATTTAAAAATTTGACAGACCTGGTTTAACTGCACTTCAAAACTGTGCACTACTTGGAATATCACATAAAAAAAGCAGTCAAATATGACTTCTCCCAAAAACCTGCAAATCTAATAGGCATCTTATAATTATTGACTTTAAGTATCTTTAAAATGTATTTATTAAGCATTTATATTTCCCTTTCTGTAAATGGTCTGCTCACATCATTTAGGTAGACTAATAGAAAAATTAACTTCAAAAATATAAAATAATTATATATAAGGGTAATTCATTCCTTAGTTTGAGACTAGATGCCAACCAGTTTATGTAATATAAATTATAAAAACATTTTTCCCAGTTATATTTTTAATAGTCTTTATTGTCCTTCTGATTTCAACCATAATATATGCTCAGATACAAAACTTTGAAAAGTCACATAGGCACAAAACATGAAAGTTTTCAGAGAGAAGTTGGATAGTACAATGGATAATGTATCTACACTCCACCTAGATTCCATAAATGTCAGCATTTTGCTTTTTTTTTCTCCATTACTTACCTTGCTGAGCCTTTTAAAAGTCATAGCTATCATGAAACTTCATCTCTAATGTCATAAGAATAAGAACTTTGGTCTACATAACTACATGCCTAAGAAAAAACAATTCCATATCATCTAACATCCATTCCGTTTTCAAACTTCCCCAATGGTTACAAGAAATGTTAATCATTTATTTTGTTGAACCAAGACAAAAAGGATTCAATACATTAGGTTGTGTCTCTTTCTTTTAATCTAAACTGCCTCCACCTTTCAATGACTTACCGATACCAGGCATCTGAGTTATGGACCGTGTCACATTCTGTACTTATCTGATTATTTTCCTCTTAATGTTGTTTAACTTGTCCCTCCATTTTCTATCAGTTGGAATCTAGAGGCTTGATTAGATTTGGGTTAACCATGTTTTTTGACAGAGTGCTGTTGCGGTCTTCATAATCTCATCGGGAAGCACATATCAGGTTGTTCCATTAGTGGTAAGATTTGATAACTCAATTTTGGTGGTGACATATCTGTCCATTGTGAAGGTCCTTGTTTTCCCTTTTACCTGAAGGTTTTGAGATCCATTAATGATCTTTGCCTGCTAAGTTATCTCATTAAGGGTTCAGGCTCTATTTTAGGAATGCTGAATCTCCTCATGGTACATGCCACACATGTAGTTTCATCTTTGGGACACTGAGATTTCCAGCTAAAGTTGGGTCTCAGTGAGACTGCAAGATAGTTTGTCAACTCTGTACTTCAGGATGGCAATGGAAGCTGTTGGGGAAATAGCCTTAAAGATCCTTGGTCCCAGCTCCCCACTGAGGAGATGCAGTTTGCATAGGAATGCCACAAATACTACCCCAGACCTGAAGGATCTCCATTCTCCAGAGCTGTGAAGGCAGCCTGGGGTCTGCTTAGCTTACTGTCTAGTTGATCAAGTCCTGTGCACCTAGTAGTCAGGTCTGCCTTGCTGGAAAACCCTTAACTTTTAAGAGCAGGAGGAAAATGGACAGAAAGTGCTAGAAAAGGTAGTAACAGAGTTGTGGCAAAGATAAAAACTATAGGTCTGCCAAAAAAGCAGCACATCCAAAGATCTAACTGGCATCTAATGCCATGTGCCTTGAAATGAAAAAAAATCAAAAGAACAAACACGAAACTCTGGAAACATTGTGGAAGATTACGTCTACGAGGCAGGATGAGGTGTAAAGAGTAGAAAGGATTTCAAAATTCTGGACAGCTTTTCAGAATTCAAGGCTTCCGATGATCATCAGTCACCAACTGGTCAACCTGAGCTCATTTCTGAGCATTTCCTTACATAGTTCTGTATCTCGGAATTTTTTTTTCTGGAGGAAAATTCCACGCCATCTAAAAATCTCAAGGCAGAGCAAGCCTCACGGGCTCAGCTGCGGGTGGCAATCAGCTTGCTAACAGCTGCTTTATCAGAAGGCTGGCTCCATCCTGGAGATTTCAAGCAGCATGAGGTTAGAGTCTTGTTCAAAGCGATATGTCAGAAGGCTTTCATTACATGCTGAACATTCAAACAGTATAGAACAAGGAGCAAGAGTTAATAAGCTGGGTGGCAGAGTAAGAATTACCTAAGATGGAGCAACACAAAGAATTACTAAATTTGAAATCTAGGTCTTATATCAAAGTGAAGAACTGTGGCCGAAAACACCCAGGGACAGGGAAAAAGGTTTTTGTTCTCAGAAAACCCAGGGCACATTCACATGTGATGAGAGTACCCTGGGGTCCATGGCAAGAGAGCTGAGTGCTGCTGACCGGCCAGGGACTCTAGTGAACTGCAGCAACCCAGGGAAGGACTACAGAATGGAGGAAAGCTGCCCTACTCCGGACACCTCAAGTTCAAGGCTCTAAAAGTTAGTGCTGCTGGACTAAGATCACTAACATGTTCTGAACAAAAGACCAACTCTTAACAATCCAAATAAAAAAAGCAACACTGCCATAAAAAGCTTTATTTTAGAAAGTACTCATCTATGGCAAACAGCGGAGATTTCTTTAAACCTTCACCCTCATTAAAAGTTGATTTTATTTTAAACGGGAAGAATTCAGCATGCCTGTAGTACACACAATGTACAGCCCAATAAGGCGGCAGAAATGTGAACTGTGCAGGCATGTGTAACAAGTGAGCAGATGATATTTATTTGGTCCAAGTACAGTATAGTTGTATTTGAGTTTTACAAAAGATCAAATATAAATAACCTGAAACTGCAACAATACACAAAAATTGGGCTTCTTACACCGACATACCAGGCAGTACAAACAGACAACTTGAGTAAGTTAACATTGTTTTACAGTAATATACACAGTGTCAGTTAACATTTAAAAACATTTCAATGCATAGCACTTGATACTTCTTGGAATCTGTTTCAGTCAGAGAATGAAAATGGTTAGATCCAGGATAAAAATAAGTCTTCTTCTAACCAAAAATAAAGGCATAATATTTATAACCAGGTATCAACTTTATTAAACCACAATATTTTAAAACTATTAAATGACACCTGAGGGTATTTACATTAAAAAGGCAACATGCACTGTGTTTCCTCTGAGTGTTTATGCACACACTTTGTTCAAAGGGTTTTAAAACTATATTCCTACTTTCAATGCAGTACACCGTCATGTTCCTAACAGTTCTAGCAAAAAGAATGCTTTCAAAGAGAGCAGAATCATTTTCAAGTCATTGGCGTGAATTTTTTTCCCTTTGGAACAAAGGACATAACAATCTGGTTCTGCCCGGATGACTTAATGAAATAAGGTTCTGTTCAGAGGCAGAGTTTTCTCTTCGATCTAATGCTATCACATCATCGAGCTCGTCTGTTGGTCCTGTATGTGGCTTCTTCATGCTGACATTCTCCTTCTCATCCAGCTTCCTCTTGTGACTTCTCTCTTCTTCACTGATGGCAGCTTTGCCTGAAAGGCCTTCTTCATCTGAATCAATTATGAGCACATCATCTCGCTCTTGTGCTGTGGACGTAGAGGGCTGAGCGCCATCATCACTGCCATTGGTTATGCTTTTGGCAGCATCTTCAGGTTGTTTGGGTCCCACTTTCTCTGGGGCATCACCAACAACTTCAAATTCAACATCCTTTCCTAGGTCTTCACTACGAAGGATGTTAATCAATGTTAAGTGTAGTCCTGGAGGGAGTCGTCTGCTTGAAGCCGACTGCCATTTCTAATTCCAAATTCTGACAACTTGTGATTATTAGTGTCTGTCTCTCCCTCTTCTGAAGAGATTAGGATTGTTCGTTTCCAGTCTTCAATTTGCACCTCTGGTGGTACCATAGTAAATTTTTCTTTTACTATCTTATCTTGTAACGTGAGCACAGTCACTTTATGGACACTCAGCCATACAGTCACCTCTGGCTTGCTGGCACATACTTAACAATTGGGGTTGGGAGGATCCAGTGCACAAGGCACAAGGAGCTTCTTCCTTGGGTTTGGTTGTTTATTCAAAAAAATCGCCCTACATTGATCTATTTTCCCTGAGAGGATCTTCAGCCCTTCTAGTACTATCAGCCCGGCAATCACTGCATTTGTGGCCGCGACTGCAGGAATAATGTTCCCTGCCATTGATTTTTATATCAAATTTGCTTTTCATATTCATACTGAAAATATGCATCCTGAGGTTTGCGGCAGAAGTGACAAAATCCATGGGAGACGGGTCATCCTTGTCCAATATGAGCGCAGCTCCATCCCCTTTTTCTGTTAAGTGAACTCTCAAAGTCTCAATGCTTTTTGAAAAAAAGGCTTGCATAGCTCTTTACATCTAGAACCTACTGGTCTTTCAGACCTAACTGAGGTTCATTTTGTTGATCTGACACATTGGTTTCTTCACCTTGACTCTGTACTTCAGTCCAGTCCGATGGAACTGGAAGCTTCCTTTTCCACCACAGTTTGTCCATGGTCAACAGATACCTGATATCATCTTTAAAAAGCTTGGTAAAAAGTTTGACTGGGTCATACCCAGTCGATTTAGCCCGCTCCATAGTGGAAACACGTTTAATGTCACCATCTTCATTACATGCTCTTGCTTCAGCTTCCATTGGTTCCCAGGCAGCTTCTGGGTCAGTTCTGTCTGGAGACACTTCTTGATCAGCATCTTCTTCCCCAAACAACTGGTTGAACAAATACTTTGCCCAAACTATGCAATGAATAGGTTCTGAAGGTGTGTTACGAATTGTATAGCCAGGAAAAGTTCTCTGGGTTGGTTTAGGATGACATTCATAACACTCAGTTACACCCTTTTTGGTAACAGTTACTTGTCCAAGATAACCGGCAGTTCCACTCTCAATAAGAGGTACATCAGCTGCCAGACACATCCTATTTACATGGTTGCGGGCAGCTCTGTTGTCTAAAGCATTCATAACCAATATGAACTGTCGGAAGAATTCCACATTGTAGTTGGGGCTCATGATGCTGTCATGATAGGCTATGATATTGGCTTTTGGGTAAAACTGCAGCACACTTTCCTTGGCAACCTGTGCCTTTGATCTTCCAACATGTTTCTTTTGAAACAAAACTGCCTGTTGAGGTTGCTGACATCAGTGGTATCCAGATCAATCAGGTCGATGTGGGAGAAGTCGGTAAGCACGAGGTTCTTGAGGAGCTTGCTGCCGAGGACGCCCGCCCCCACCACCAGCACCCGGCCCCCGGCCACGGCCTCAGCCAGCTCCCGGGGCAGCCCCCGCGAAAGGGCCATGGCGAGACGACCACGAGCGACGGCGGAGGCGGGGGAACTGAGCCGCCAAAAACATTTTTTTAAATCACCCTTTTTTTAACCCCTCAAGGAAATGAATTTATATTAGACAAAAAATGTATTCATACATGGATAAAATCTACCACCAGAGATATTGTTGATTTATTTTTATGTCATGTTATAAATAATAAAACTTCAATATTCAAGCATATTTGTAAAATCCATAAACAATGTTGATCAATTGTGTGGCAAATAGTAAGAGCAAAATTTTCTAAAAAAACAACACTCTTTACATTAAAATATAAATGGAAGTATAATTCGTGTATTTCTACATTGTACTTCCATGTTGCAGTCTTTACAGTGTTAGGTACTTTATGTGAAAGATATCAAGTGGTGTGCTGGTAAATGTTTACCAACCAGCTCAGAAAGTAAGGGCAGTCCTGGCTTGCAGACTTTGCCAATATTAATGGTGCAAATGCCCCCACTGTAGACAATTTCAGGCTATCAATGAGATGTCACTGAACGCAATGTTGAGAAGCAACGTGTAGTAACAGGCCATTATATAGTATTTACACCACACAGATACAATAGTCATGAAAGCATATATGATAGAAAAATGTACAGGGGTAATTGGAAAATGATTCTTTTTGGGTATTTACTTCCTTTATTTTTAACATAATTTCATTGTAATTTTAAATAGTTTTTTTTTTAATATATATAATAACTATGTTTATTAACAAGCTCAACAATTGCTGAAAATTTAGCTATTGGCTCCCTGAGCTGGTACAAGCAGATTCCAGCCCATGACCTATTCTCAGAGAAGTGCATTATTGTTAACAACCATATTTATCCTGTCTGAATTCATATAATTGCATGTGTGGCCTCTAAAAAGAGCACCTGTGATGTCATTACATTTAAAAAGATGTTCATTAAACCACTAAAAAAGATGACTGAAGGAGATGGGGCCAAGATGGCGGACTAGGTGGACGCTCCCGCGGATCCCTCTTGCAACAAAGACTCGGAAAAACAAGGGAATCGATCACATACATAACAATCTATGAACTCTGAACAACAAGCACAGACTTAGAGACGGAGGACGAACAAATACGGGCAGACAGCGACTGTTTTCAGAACTAGGAGCCAGCGCACCAGCTGACGACTTGGAAAATCTAGTTTCCCAGTGATGGCTCGGAGACAGCAGTCCATATCAAACCACATAAAGAAACAGACCATGACAGCTTCTCCAACCCCCCAAACAAAAGAATCAAAATCTTTCCCAAATGAAGATACAATCCTGGAATTATCAGATACAGAATATAAAAAACTAATTTACAGAATGCTTAAAGATATCACAAATGAAATTAGGATAAATGCAGAAAAAGCCAAGGAACACACTGATAAAACTGTTGAAGAACTCAAAAAGATTATTCAAGAACATAGTGGAAAAATCAACAAGTTGCAAGAATCCATAGAGAGACAGCATGTAGAAATCCAAAAGATTAACAATAAAATTACAGAATTTGACAACGCAATAGAAAGTCAGAGGAGCAGACTCGAGCAATTAGAATGTAGACTGGGACTTCTGGAGGACCAGGGAAACAACACCAACATAGCTGGAAAAAAATCAGATAAAAGAATTAAAAAAAATGAAGAAACCCTAAGAATCATGTGGGACTCTATCAAGAAGGATAACTTGTGAGTAATTGGAGTCCCAGAACAGGGAGGGGGGACAGAAAACACAGAGAAAATAGTTGAAGAACTCCTGACACAAAACTTCCCTGACATCATGAAAGAAGAAAGGATATCTATCCAAGATGCTCATCGAACCCCATTTAAGATTGATCCAAAAAGAAAAACACCAAGACATATCATCATCAAACTTGCCAAAACCAAAGACAAACAGAAAATTTTAAAAGCAGCCAGGGAGAAAAGAAAGGTTTCCTTCAAGGGAGAATCAATAAGAATAAGTTCAGACTACTCAGCAGAAACCATGCAGGCAAGAAGGGAATGGGACGACATATACAGAGCACTAAACGAGAAAAACTGCCAACCAAGGATCATATATCCAGCAAAACTCTCTCTGAAATATGAAGGAGAAATTAAGATATTTACAGATAAACACAAGTTTAGAGAATTTGCAAAAACTAAACCAAGACTGCAAGAAATGCTAAAGGAGATTGTTTGGCCTGATGACCAATAATATCAGGTACCAGCACAATACAAGGTCACAAAACAGAACGTCCTGATAACAACGCAACTCAAACAGGGAAAGCACAAAAACAAACAAATTAAGACTAATTCTAAAAAATAAATAAATAAACAAAATAATACACACAACAGGAAATCATGGAAATCAATAGCTAAACGATCAAAATAATCAAAAAGAGGGACTAAATATAGGAGGCATTGAACTGCCAGATGGAGAGTGATACAAGGCGAAATAGAAGGATACAAGTTAGGTTTTTACTTAGAAAAATAGGGGTAAATAAAAAGGTAACCACAAAAAGGAATATCAATCCCATAACTCAAGAAAAAAGCCAAGAAAAACGTAACGACTCAATAAACACAAGGTTAAACATTATGAAAATGAGGATCTCACAAGCTACTAAGAAAAACGTCTCAGCACAAAAAAGCATGTGGAAAAATGAAATGGCCAACAACACACATGAAAAGGCATCAAAATGACAGCACTAAAAACTTACTTATCTATAATTACGCTGAATGTAAATGGACTAAATGCACCAATAAAGAGACAGAGAGTCACGGACTGGATAAAAAAACACGATCCATCTATATGCTGCCTACAAGAGACACACCTTAGACTTAGAGACACAAACAAACTAAAACTCAAAGGATGGAAAAAAATATATCAAGCAAACAATAAGCAAAAAAGAAGAGGAGTAGCAATATTAATTTCTGACAAAATAGACTTTAGACTTAAATCCGCCACAAAGGATAAAGAAGGACACTATATAATGATAAAAAGGGACAATGATCAGGAAGACATAACCATATTAAATATTTACGCACCTAATGACAGGGCTGCAAGATACATAAATCAAATTTTAACAGAATTGAAAAGTGAGATAGACACCTCCACATATATAGTAGGAGACTTCAACACACCACTTTCGGAGAAGGACAGGACATCCAGTAAGAAGCTCAATAGAGACACGGAAGACCTACTTACAACAATCAACCAACTTGACCTCATTGACTTATACAGAACTCTCCACCCAACTGCTGGAAAATATACTTTTTTTTCTAGCGCACATGGAACATTCTCTAGAATAGACCACATATTAGGGCATAAAACAAATCTTTGCAGAATCCAAAACATCGAAATATTACAAAGCATCTTCTCAGACCACAAGGCAATGAAGCTAGAAATCAATAACAGAAAAACTAGGGAAAAGAAATCAAATACTTGGAAAATGAACAATACCCTCCTGAAAAAAGACTGGGTTATAGAAGACATCAAGGAGGGAATAAGGAAATTCTTAGAAAGCAAAGAGAATGAAAATACTTCCTATCAAAACCTCTGGGACACAGCAAAAGCAGTGCTCAGAGGCCAATTTATATCGATAAATGCACACATACAAAAAGAAGAAAGAGCCAAAATCAGAGAACTGTCCCGACAACTTGAGCAAATAGAAAGTGAGCAACAAAAGAATCCATCAGGCACCCGAAGAAAACAAATAATAAAAATTAGAGCTGAACTAAATGAATTAGAGAACAGAAAAACAATTGAAAGAATTAACAAAGCCAAAAGCTGGTTCTTTGAAAAAATTAACAAAATTGATAAACCATTGGCTAGACTGACTAAAGAAAAACAGGAAAGGAAACAAATAACCCGAATAAGAAACGAGAAGGACCACATCACAACAGAACCAAATGAAATCAAAAGAATCATATCAGATTACTACATAAAATTGTACTCTAACAAATTTGAAAACCTAGAAGAAATGGATAAATTCTTGGAACAACACTACTTACCTAAACTAACACATACAGAAGTAGAACAACTAAATAGACCCATAACAAAAAAAGAGATTGAAATGGTAATCAAAAAACTCCCAACAAAAAAAAGTCCTGGCCCAGATGGCTTCACTGCAGAGTTCTACCAAACCTTCAGAGAAGACTTAACACCATTACTATTGAAGGTATTTCAAAGTATAGAAAAAGACGGAATACTACCCAACTCATTCTATGAAGCTACCATCTCCCTGATACCAAAACCAGGTAAAGACATTACAAAAAAAGAAAATTTTAGACCTATATCCCTCATGAACATAGATGCAAAAATCCTTAATAAAATTCTAGCCAATAGAATCCAACAACACATCAAAAAAATAATTCACCCTGATCAAGTGGGATTTATACCAGGTATGCAAGGCTGGTTTAACATCAGAAAAACCATTAATGTAATCCATCACATAAATAAAACAAAAGACAAAAACCACATGATCTTATCAATTGATGCAGAAAAGGCATTTGACAAAGTCCAACACCCATTTATGATAAAAACTCTCACCAAAATAGGAATTGAAGGAAAATTCCTCAACATAATAAAGGGCATATATGCAAAGCCGACGGCCAATATCACTCTAAATGGAGAGAACCTGAAAGCATTTCCCTTGAGAACGGGAACCAGACAAGGATGCCCTTTATCACCGCTCTTATTCAACATCGTACTTGAAGTCCTAGCCAGGGCAATTAGGCTAGACAAAGAAATAAAGGGTATTCAGATTGGTAAGGAGGAAGTAAAGCTATCACTATTTGCAGATGACATGATCGTATACATGGAAAACCCTAAGAAATCCTCCAGAAAACTACTGAAACTAATAGAAGAGTTTGGCAGAGTCTCAGGTTATAAAATAAACATACAAAAATCACTTGGATTCCTCTACATCAACAAAAAGAACACCGAAGAGGAAATAACCAAATCAATACCATTCACAGTAGCCCCCAAGAAGATAAAATACTTAGGAATAAATCTTACCAAGGATGTAAAAGACCTATACAAAGAAAACTATAAAACTCTGCTACAAGAAATTCAAAAGGACACGCTTAAATGGAAAAACATACCCTGCTCATGGATAGGAAGACTCAACATAGTAAAAATGTCTATTCTACCAAAAGCCATTTATACATACAACGCACTTCCAATCCAAATACCAATATCATACTTTAAGGGAATAGAGAAACAAATCACTAATTTCATATGGAAAGGAAAGAATCCCCGGATAAGCAAAACATTACTGAAAAAGAAGAAGAAAGTGGGAGGCCTCACCCTACCTGATTTCAGAACCTATTATATAGCTACAGTAGTCAAAACAGCCTGGTACTGGTACAACAACAGGCACATAGACCAATGGAACAGAATTGAGAATCCAGATATAAATCCATCCACGTATGAGCAGCTGATATTTGACAAAGGACCAGTGTCAGTCAATTGGGGAAATAATAGTCTTTTTAACAAATGGTGCTGGCATACCTGGATATCCATTTGCAAAAGAATGAAACAGGACCCATACCTCACACCATGCACAAAAACTAACTCCAAGTGGATCAAAGACCTAAACATAAAGACTAAAACGATAAAAATCTTGGAAGAAAAAATAGGATCTACCCTAGGAGCCCTAATACAGGGCATAAACAGAATACAAAACATTACCAAAAATGATGAAGAGAAACCCGATAACTGGGAGCTCCTAAAAATCAAACACCTATGCTCATCTAAAGACTTCACCAAAAGAGTAAAAAGACCACCTACAGACTGGGAAAGAATATTCAGCTATGACATCTCAGACCAGCGCCTGATCTCTAAAATCTATATGATTCTGTCAAAACTCAACCACAAAAAGACAAACAACCCAATCAAGAAGTGGGCAAAGGATATGAACACACATTTCACTAAAGAAGATATTCAGGCAGCCAACAGATACATGAGAAAATGCTCTCGATCATTAGTCATTAGAGAAATGCAAATTAAAACTACGATGAGATTCCATCTGACACCAACTAGACTGGCATTAATTCAAAAATCACAAAATAATAAATGTTGGAGAGGCTGCGGAGAGACTGGAACTCTCATACACTGCTGGTGGGATTGTAAAATGGTACAACCACTGTGGAAATCCATCTGGCGTTATCTTAAACAGTTAGAAATAGAACTACCATACAACCCAGAAATCCCACTCCTCGGAATATACCCTAAAAATACAAGACCCTTCACACAAACAGATATATGCACACACATGTTTATTGCAGCTCTGTTTACAATAGCAAAAAGCTGGAAGCAACCAAGATGTCCATCAACGGACGAATGGGTAAATAAATTGTGGTATATTCACACAATGGAATACTACGCATCGATAAAGAACAGTGACGAATCTCTGAAACATTTCATAACATGGAGGAATCTGGAAGGCATTATGCTGAGCGAAATGAGTCAGTTGCAAAAGGACAAATATTGTATAAGACCACTATTATAAGATCTTGAGAAATAGAAAAAACGGAAAAGAACACATACTTTTGTGGTTACAAAGGGGGGAGGGAGGGAGGGAGGGAGGGAGAGGGCTTTTTATTGATCAATCTGTAGATGGGAACTGCTTTGCGTGAAGGGAAAGACAACACTCAAAACAAGGAAGGTCAGCCTAATTGGACAGGATTAAAAGTAAAGAGGTTTCCGAGATAAAATGAAAGCTTCAAAGGATAGCGAAGCAGGGGCTGGGGTCTGGGGAACTTGGTTTGAGAGGACTTCTAAATCAATGGGCAAAACAATTCTATTATGAAAACACTCTGCATCCCACTTTGAATTGTGGCACCTGGGGTCCTAAATGCCAACAAGCAGCCATCTAAAATACATTAATTGGTCTCAACCCACCGGGAGCAAAGGCAAAGGAAGAACACCAAGGTCACACGACAACTAAGAACCCAAGAGACAGAAAGGGCCACTTGAACCAGAGACCTACAATATCCTGAGACCAGAAGAACAAGTTGGTGCCCGGCCACAATCGATGTCTGCCATGTCAGGGAGCACAAGAGACAACTCCTGAGGGAGCAGGAGACCAATGGGATACAGACCCCAAATTCTCATTAAAAGACCACACCTAATGGTATGATTGCGACTAGAGGAATCCCAGAGACAATGCTCCCCAGAACTTCTGATGGCACAGGACAGGAACCAACCCCGAAGACAAATCATCAGGCATGAAAAGGACTGGTCAGTGGGGGGGAGAGAGATACTGATGAAGAGTGAGCTAATTAAATCAGGTGGACACGGGAGAGTGTGTTGGCAACTCTTGACTGGAGGGGGGATGGGAAGATAGAGAGAGAGGGAAGAAGGTAAAATTGGCACGAAACGAGAGACTGTAAGGGCTGACTCAATAGGGGGAGAGCAAGTGGGAGAAGGGAGTAAGATGTATGTAAACCTACATGTGACAGACTGATTGGAATGGTAAATGTTCACTTGAAGCTTAATAAAAATTTAAAAAAAAAAAAAAAAAGATGACTGAATTGGATATCAGAAAGTCTGCTTTCAAGTTCCAACCACGTCATGGAAATTTAGGTATATTACCTATGATAATGTGTTGTATTATTTGCCAGCTGGAAAAACACCTGCCGTTCCTACACATAGGGATATTTATAGTATCACATCAGATAGTAATCCAGAAAACTCTTTGGAAAATATGCATTTTTTTTTTTATAACTAGTAGAATGTGTTTCAAAAGCATGCTTTCAGTACAAGTGAGGTGTCTAGGCTGTAAGAATTTCGCCTTGATGGTATTAAAGGTATTAATTAGTAACAGCAAGATGGATGTGTCTTTATATTGTTAGTTCATGTGAGAGCTAAGAGTTCTTTCTATGCTCTTGAAGTTCTCAGTTTTTCTGATTTGAGCATAACTGGCCTGACCATTCAAATTAAGCGTGTTCATCTGTAAAGGGTAGGCATCCATAGCTAAGGTAAGACACATACACATATGGAACTTCTCCCCCACTGGCTCTAATACAAGCCTTTCTCAGTCCTGTGCCTCCTGTTAGATTTTGTGACTGAATGCACAGACTAAGTATTCTCCTTCATTTTTCTCTTTATACAACACCTACAGGGCAGTACCTCTAGAGAAGGGGTCAGCAAACTAGGGTTCATAGGTCAAATATGGACCAATACCCTTTTTGTAAATATTTATTGGTACACAGTCATTCTAACTCACATAGTGATTGCCCATGGCTGCTTTTGTGCTACAATAGCAATATTGTATAGTTATCAGCCAGAATGTATGGCCTGAAGAACCTAAAATATTTACTCTCTGGCTCTTTACAGAAGAGGTTTGCTGACCCCTACTCTACAAGGTGTGATCAAACAGCTGACTGCTGGCAATGACGGCGATGGTGCTGGCAGCAAGTTTTTAGTATGAATCCTGAGAGAGTTAACCTCATGCTGAGATTATTAATAATACTATTTATAAACTGCACCACCCAAGGTGTCCTCTGCTCCATTGAGTTACCTCCTGTACAATCCTAAGAAAGAAGCAGAAGGCCAGACAGTCCCACCTGCAGTTCCAAACTAAGCAGCATAATTTTGTCTTTTATATACTAAAGGTTCCACTTAAGGTTTCTTTGAAAACAAAAGATGAGTTTAACTGCTAAAGATGCAACAATGGTAATAACAAACCAACACAATCCAAACTAAAATTTGAAAAACTGCTGGGCTGGGAAATAATGTGTGCCCTTTTGGGACCTGCAAGCAGACCTGGAACCAACGATCAAGGAAGAAGCTTTGGTTAAAAACTTACAAGAAAGTTCTTGGAAGATGGTGGTGAGAGCAGGACTAGGTTTCTCACCCTCCACACCTACACCAAGAAATACAAGAGATCTGTGCTCAGCCCTGAGCCCTCTGGAACTCTGAATCAGTGGTCAGAAGACAGCAACAAGGACCTGCAGACAGACCCAAGTCAACTACGCGTCTCATACGGTAGGAAAGTACTTCTTTCACCTTCCCTGCCCCCAACCCCATCATGTCGGACTGTTGACTGCTACGGCCAACTGCACCAGGGCCGCAGACTGACAGCTGGATCAGAGCCCACTCCCCCAGGCAACACACGGCTGAACCGTTCACAGGAAAGGCCCCCAAGCTTCAAAATTAATAGAGCAGATCTCCCTGGTGGTCCACTTGGTGTGTGCCCACCCCTCCCTTTCCCAGCAGCAAAAAGATGGCTCCCGCAGTCCCAGTGGACCGATGGCTCACCTGAGCATGGGCAGGGGCCCCAATCTCTGGCTCCAAGAGAAGTGGGTCCTCATAGAGCAGAAGAGGAAGCAGCAAATAGGGCCCAAGAGCTGCACTTTCCAGAGGGCCCTTCATTCAGTGTGGGTTTTCTGGTCAGTTATCAGCAGCTAAGGGACCAAAAATGTGGTCAGACGCAGATCTCACAGAGCAGGCGAGAGCATTGACCATGGAATGACGGCTGTGCACCCTAGAGGAAAGATTGATTAGTGTGTAGTCTCTGTTCTGTTCCGGAGCCTCTGAAAGATGGAAACCTCGGTTTGGACTTTCCAAAATGCAGTTATCACAGAAAGTGAGAAGAGTGACAAGCAAAGTCTGAAGGCTCTGCCTTCCTAAGAGTAATTTAAACCAATGAAGTGGAAGACTTGTACACTGAAAATTATGAAAAACTCATTGCCTTCAAGTCAATTCTGACTCATAGCAACCTCACAGGGCTTCCAAGGAGTGGCTGGTGGATTCGAACTGCTGACCTTTTGGTTAGCAGCTAAGATCTTTAACCACTTCACCACCAGGGCTCCGAAAATTATAAAACATTACTGAAAGGAATTAAATAAGACCCATATAAATGGAAAGACATTTCATGCTCATGGATCAGAACACATAATATTGCTAAGATATCAGTACTACCTAAAGAAATCTATAGATTCAACATAATCCCCATTAAAATTCCAACAGCCTTCTTTGGAGAAGTGGAAAAGCCAATCCTCAAATTGATATGCGACTGCAAAGGGTCCCAAATAGCCAAAGTAATCTTGAAAAAGAAAAACAAAATAGTAGTACTCACACTTGCTGATCTCAGAACATATTAAGCTTCAGTAATCAAAACAGTCTGGTGCTGGTGTAATAATAGACGTATGAACCAATGAAATAGAGTTTAGAGTCTGAAAATAAATCCATACATGTATGATCAACCGATTTTCAAAAAGTGTGCTAAATCCATTCAGTTGGAAAACAATAGTTTCTTTAATAAGTGGTGTCAGGACAACTGGATTTCCACAAACAAAAGAATAAACCTGGACCCATACTTCATACCATATACAAAAATTAACTTCAAATGGATCAAAGACCTAAATGTAAGAACTGAAACCATAAAACTCTTAGAAGAAAACAGGATAATGCTTCAGGACCTAGTTTTATAAGAATGTATTCTTAGATTTGACACTGGAAGCATGAGCAACAAGAGAAAAAATAGATAAATGAGCCCTCATCAAAAATTTAAAAATTTTGTCTATCAAAGAAGTTTATCAAGAAAGTCAAGAGTCATCCTATAGACTGGGAGAAAATCTTTGGGAACTTTATAACAGATAAGGGTTTGATATCCAGAATACATAAAGAACTCTTACAACTTAGCAGCAAAAAATAGGCAAAGGACTTCAATAGACATTTCACCCAAAAAAGAAATAGAAATGGCCAATTAGCACATGAGAAGATGTTCAACATCATTAGTCATTAGTGAAATACAACTCAAAGCCAAATTAATAGATCATTTTACAAACACTAAGAAAGCTATGATTTAAAAACAGAAAACAGCAAGTGTTGGTGAGGATGTGGAGAAATCGGAACCCTCATCCATTGGTGATGGGATTGTAAAATATTAAAGCTGCTGTGAAAAACACTTTGGCAGTTCCTCAAAAAGTTAAGCACAGCATTACTATTTGATCCAGCAATTCTACTCCTAGGTATGTACTCAAAATAATTGAAGGCAGGAACACAAGCAGAAACCTGTACACCGGTGTTCATTGCAGCACTATTCACAATAAATGAAAGGTGGAAACAGCCTAAAAGTCCATCAACGGCTAAATGACTAAACAAAATGTAGTACATACATGCAATGGAATATTACTCAGGTATAAAGAGAAAGCCCTGATTACATGCTACAACTTGGATGAACCTTGAGAACATGCTGAGTGAAATAAATCAGTCACAAAAGAACAAATATTGTATGATTCCGCTCATATGAAAAATCCAGAATAGGCAAGTATATTGAGACCAAAGTTTACTAGTGGCTACCAGGGTTGCATGAGGGAGTGAGGAAGGGGAACTCATTGCTTAGATGACAATGAACTGCTAAGAGTGATGGAAAATTTTGCAAACAAATAATAGTAATGGTTAAACAACATGATGAACGTAACTAATGTCACTAAATTGTACATGTAAAAAATGATGAAATAGCAAATGTTCTGTTACATATATATTTACCCCCCCCCAAAAAAATTTTTTTTCAGGGACTCTAATGAAGGTGATTAAGATACTGGAATCCAAACAAGGCAGTGTCAGAAAACTGGCACATGAAAATGAGGAAGTTTAGAGAAGATGGTATGAGAGACCAGGCTCACAGAGAGGAATAAGAATAATGCATGCAAAAGAAAATGGACGTGTTTTTCAAGAAACAAAGAGGAAGCTGTTTAATATTTATAAGCTGAATGAATGAACAGAGAAAACCCTAAGCAGAAAAAAATAGATGTAAGTTACTAATAACAAGGAAGAACATTAACAAATGGGGCAGTTTTTATTTATTTTTAATATGGACTTACCTTTTATATGGAAACCCTGGTTGTGTAGTGGTTAAGAACTATGGCTGCTAACCAAAAGATCGGTAGTTCAAATTCACCAGGTCCTCCTTGGAAACTCTATGGGGCAGTTCTATTCTGTCCTTTTTTGGTAAACAAAAATCAATTCTGGTATAGCTGATCTGGGAGAAGCTGCAACTGGGAGAACCTAGTTATGCTAGGGAGACCAAGAGTGGTGCAAACATTTAAGTGCTCAGCTACTAACTAAAAGGTTGGCAGTTAGAATCCACTCGGATACACCTCAGAAGAAAGGTCTGGCAATCTACTGACAAATCGCAGCCAGTTAAAGTCTTTTGTGTGTTAACTTGGCTAAGTCATAATTCCCAGTATTATGTTGTTATCCACCACTTTGTGATATGATGTGATTATCCAATGTGTTGTAAATCCTAACCTCTGTTTTGGTGGTATGAGGTCCCTGTCTTCTCAGCACACTTCTCTCTTGTATCTCAAAGGAGATTGACTGAAGATACAACCCAATTCTGTAGACTGAGCCCTGCCTCGTTATCATAACTGTCACTAATCCTGCCTCAATAAAATTGTTCACAGCCCAGTTTTACTCCGAAACACATAGTGTCACCAAGAGTTGAAATTGATTCAACAGCAACTTCTTTTTGTTTTTTAAATGCTGGAGTGTATGGGAGCAGAAATAAGAGGCAGGCACTGGAGGGCAATTATGACTGCTAGACAGTAATTAATATTTTAAGTTTCTCATTTAGTTGATTCTTCTGAATTTTTCTTACTCAGGATTATTAAGAGACTGTTACACCACATCAAACTAAAAGTTCTTAAATTTAATATCAGGAAAATAGTTAATAAAAAAGATTTTAAAATGTGGTACAGCTGAAAATATCAAGATTAAGTTATCTTGATATATATTTTTTTCTTTTTTTAGAGCCTGAAGCAGCTTTAGAATAAGAGAGTGGTCAGACAGTGCGTATACCCACTCTGAGAGGTTCACTCCCTAAGTCAATTGTAGGGACAGTTAAGTGATGATCAGCTTCTAGCATGGATAGGCAGCGTTTGCTCTGCCTTGGATGTGGGACTGTATATGCACTTGCCTACCTCCTGCCACTGCCTGGTTTGTCTGACTTGTTCAATGGAATTACTTTTGTATGGAATTTGCATAAACGTCCAGGTAATTACATTCTTCTAATTCTTGTGAAAAAAATACCCAACTGGATAAATTGAAAGATGACATTGACATTTCCTTTTCAGAATTAATTAAGACTTTATAATGGTCGGAAGATTGGCACCACACCTAATTTATTTTATAGAGAAAGAAGGAGCTATTTTCTCTTTAATGAACTATGCTTATACTGCAAATTATCCCGTTTTCAAGTATTTTCTTTTTTGAAGTCTCAGAAAAAAAACGTGTGTTCCTTGGCTTGTTCCCATGTTACTTCCTGATTCATTAAAATGGCACCTTCTTTCACTCTGTTTTAATTTTTTATAAACTTCATTCATTTTATTAGTCACTTAATCATTCAACAAATATTTATTAAGATTCGCTTAATTCATTAAGAGTCACTGGGCTCAGGAATAAGGAAGTTAAAAATTCAATATGTAGATATTTCTTATTTGAACATTTATCTCATTATCAACTTAATTTATTGATTTATTAAATTCACTGTTAATTTCCTAGTATTGATTTATTAGTTAATTTATAAATTTCATTTATTCATTTATTAATTCATTCAGCACAATTTGTGTCAATACACTATTTGTTTTAAAAATAGGAAAACAGTGGTAAATAAGACAAGAATTCTGTATTCGTGGAATTCAATTCTAACAGGGTGCAGTTGTTAAAAATAAAGCATACAAAATATAAATAATAAGATAAATTCAGGTAGTTAAAACTGTTAGGAAGAAAACCAAACGGTAATATAATAGTGCTAGGCTGGAGAGATTGAAGAAAGCTTCCCCAATCACAATGAGCTAACACCTGAGCAGCAAGGAGAGGCCAGGCATAAGAAATGTAGGAAAGAGCCTTCTAGACAGATGGGACAACAAGTGCAAATGCTTTGTGGCATGGATGATCAAGTATATCTAACCAACGCAAAGGTGTTCAGTGTAGCTGAAACCTAATAAATATGGAGAAACCAAATTGGATTTCTAAATATTTTTAATCTGATATTAGGAAACCCTGGTGGCGTAGTGGTTAAGTGCTATGGCTGCCAAACAAAGGGTAGACAGTTTGAATCCGCCAGGCACTCCTTGGAAACTCTAGGGGGCAGTTCTACTCTGTCCTATAGGGTTGCTATGAGTCGGAATCGACTCGACGGCACTGGGTTGGTTAATCTGATATTTACTCACTCTTACTTTAATTCCTACATTTGAGGAAAAATGAATTTGCATTTCCCTATTGGTACCTGTGAGCTTCTTCTGAAAGAAAATATAAATAAGAAGAAGAATGCAATGGCCTTCCTAAATTGTGCATATCCACTGTCAGATCTGTTTTGTTACTCATTCCTTAGCTTGCAAAGTCTTAACTATCTTCCCTCTATAAATGACTCTCAAACGATACTCCCTGATTTAACCTCTGAACAATACTTGGCTTGTCTATTTGGAAGTCAAATCATACCCTCAAACATAGTATGTCCTAAACTCGATATTATACCCTCCAAATGAACTTGCTGTCTTGCCTTCTTGATTTCTATCAGTGACACCATTATTTTTCTGATACCCCAGGATAGAAGTCTAGAATTACCTTTGATTTTCCTTGTCTTGAATCTCCTGTATCTTACTTGTCATCGATTTCTTTTGAAACGTCTCAAATTCTCCTTTTCCTATAATTTTTGCTGCAACTTCTGAGGTTAACACTCTCAGGTTTCTAGGGGTGTCAGGGAAACCCAGAGGTCTAGTTCACTGCAATATATATCATTAAGTTGGAAAGGAAACTTATCAGCACTCAAGACTCTACTTGAATCTTCAAGGTAAGTCAACTCCTACAATGTCCTCCCTGAATATCTCCTTTCTCTAGCTGTCTAATGCATCCTGCATCTCCATGCCAGACTTATCTTTCTTAGTTAACATTTTTATTCTGGTACCCCACTACTCCATTACTCCTCTGCTGGTTAAAAAAAAAAAAAAATTGCTTCAACACTGATGACCTGCACTATTATCTGGCTTTTATCCTTCCTGTTTAACTTATTTTCCAGTTTTCCAATGTGAGCTCTCAGTTCTGATTAGCCTGAACTCATGATTCCCTTGTGCATCTTTCCTTTTTTTTTTTTTTGCCTTTGCTCAAAGTTTTACTATAGAGATCACCCCCATTCTTTCTTCCTATCAAATGTCTTTTTTTCCCCATTCTTATCTATGAATTTCTTGCCTTCTCTTCCTCCATATGCTCCCATCCATATTATTATTTTCCTTCACTGATACTTTTATCTGGAATGCACTTTCCTCTAATCTCTTTCATTACCTAGCTAAAATTGTACCTCCTCTATGCGCCATTCCTAATCTCCTCTATCAGAGTGAAGCTAAAGTTCCCATGCACTTCCATAGCACATTGTACTGCATTTGCTTTTTAGAGATCAGATCCTGTGTTAGTCTCTATTTTTTGTGTTGGTTATACATGTATCTTCCCCAAAAGATGAATGGTAGGCTAGGCCAGACCACAAAAGTTTAAAACATCATAGACTAGAAAGAAGGTTGACTTGATCCTAGCTGAAAATTGTTTTCACTTTAATTTGCAATTGAACGTATAACTAAGTAGTATAAAGCAGAGACTAGATTAAGAGAACTAAAAATTTTATACAACTTCCTGGTGACTCCCTAAACACATGGAATCATGTTCCGAGTTCCCTGATCAATATAGTCCACCTAGAACTCTGGTATGTAGTTTTCCAGAGGTACCAGAGCAACACTGAGCTCTGGCTCACTGCAATATAGATCATTAAGTTGGAAAAGGAACCTTATCAGCACTCAAGGCTCTATTTAAGTCTATATATCTATATACAGAAATAAATATATAAATGTATATATATCTATATACAGAAATCAAACTGACTACATCTGTGTAAAGAGAAGATGGAAAAGCTCAATATCATCAGAATAAGGCCAGGGGCCAACTGTGGAACAGAACATCAATTTCTCATATGCAAGTTCAAGCTGAAACTGAAGAAAATCAGAACAAGTCCATGACAGCCAAAATATGACCTTGAGTACATCCCACCTGAATTTAAAGACCACCTGAAGGATAGATTTGATGCATTGAACACTAGAGACCAAAGACTAGACGAGTGGTGGAATGACATCAAGGACATCATACATGAATAAAGCGAGAGGTCATTGAAAAGACAGAAAAGAAAGAAAAGACCAAGATGGATGTCAGAGGAGACTCTGAAACTTGCTCTTAAACTTTGAGGAGTTAAAGCAAAAGGAAGAATTGATGAAGTAAAAGAACTGAACAGAAGATTTCAAAGGGCCTCTCAAGAAGACAATGTATTATAATCACATTTGCAAAGAGCTGGAGATGGAAAACCAAAAGGGAAGAACACGCTCAGCATTTCTCAAGCTGAAAGAACTGAAGAAAAAATTCAAGCCTCGAGTTGGCAATAGTGAACGATTCCATGGGGAAAATATTAAATGACACAGGAAGCATCAAAAGAAGATGGAAGGAATACACAGAGTGATTATACCAGAAAGAATTAGTCGATATTCAACCATTTCAAGAGGTGGCATATTATCAGGAACTGATGGTACTGAAGGAAGAAGTCCAAGCTGCAAAGAAGGCATTGGTGAAAAACAAGGCTCCAGGAATTGATGGAATATCATTTGAGATGTTTCAACAAACAGAAGCAGCACTGGAGGTGCTTGCTCATCTATGCCAAGAAATATGGAAGACAGCTTCCTGGCCAACTGACTGGAAAAGATCCATATTTTTCCCTATTCCCAAGAAAGGTGATCCAACCGAATGTGGAAATTATAGAACAATATCATTAATATCACATGCAAGCAAAATTTTGCTGAAGATCATTCAAAAACGGCAGCAGTAGTATATCAACAAGGAACTGCCAGAAATTCAGGCCAGTTTCAGAAGATGACGTGGAACCAGGGATATCATTGCTGATGTCAGATGGATCCTGGCTGAAAGCAGAGAATACCAGAAGGATGTTTACCTGTGTTTTATTGACTACGCAAAGGCATTCGACTTGTGGATCATAACAAACTGTGGATAACATTGTGAAGAACGGGAATTCCAGAACACTCAATTGTGCTCATAAGGAACCTTTACATAGATCAAGAGGCAGTTGTTCGGACAGAACAAGGGACTACTGATTGGCTTAAAGTGAGGAAAGGTGTGCATCAGGGTTGTATTCTTTCACCATACCTATTTAATCTGTATGTTGAACAAATAATCTGAGAAGCTGGACTGTATGAAGAAGAATGGGGCATCAGGATAGGAGGAGGACTCATTAACAACCTGCGTTATGCAAATGACACAAGCTTGCTTGATGAAAGTGAAGAGGACTTGAAGCGCTTACTAATGAAGATCAAAGACCACAGCCTTCAGTATGGATTACACCTCAACATAAAGAAAACAAAAATCCTCACAACTGGGTAATGAGCAACATGATAAATGGAGAAAAGATTGAAGTTGTCAAGGATTTCATTCTACTTGGATCCATAATCAACAGCCATGGAAGCAGCTGTCAAGAAATCAAAAGACGCATTGAGTAAATCTGCTGCAAAGGACCTCTTCAAAGTGTTGAAGAGCAAAGATGTCACCTTGAAGACTAAGGTGCGCCTGACCCAAGCTATGGTATTTTCAATTATATGCATGTGAAAGCTGGACAATGAGTAAGGAAGACCGAAGAAGAATTGACACCTTTGAATTTGGTGTTGGCGAAGAATATTGAATATACCATGGACTGCCAAAAGAACAAACAAATCTGTCTTAGAAGAAGTGCAGCCAGAATGCTCCTTAGAGGCGAGGATGGCAAGACTGCATCTTACATACTTTGGACAAGTTGTCAGGAGAGATCAGTCCCTGGAGAAGGACACCATGCTTGGCAGAGTACAGGGTCAGTGGAAAAGAAGAAGACCCTCAACGAAGTAGACTGACACAGTGGCAGCAACAATGAGCTCAAGCATAACAATGATTGTGAGGATGGCATAGGACTGGGCAGTGTTTTGTTCTGTTGTGCAGAGGGTCGTTATGAGTCGGAACCGACTCAATGGCACCTAACAACAACAACAACATCATTAAGATCATATGCAAGCAAAATTTTGCTGAAGATCATTCAAAAATGGCTGCAGTAGTATATCGACAGGGAACTGCCAGAAATTCAGGCCAGTTTTAGATGAGAACGTGGACCCAGGGATGTCATTTCTGATGTCAAATGAATCCTGGCTGAAAGCAGAGAATGCCAGAATGATGTTTACCTGCGTTTTATTGACTATGCAAAGGCATTCGACTGTGTGGATGGTAGCAAATTTTGGATAACATTTGGAAGAATCGGAATTCCAGAACACTTAATTGTGCTCATGAGGAACCTTTACATAGATCAAGAGGCAGTTGTCAGACAGAACAAGGGAATACTGATTGATTTAAAATCATGAAAGGTGTGCGTCAGGGTTGTATTCTTTCACCATACCTATTCAATCTGTACGCTGAGCAAATAATCCGAGAAGCTGGACTACATGAAGAAGAACAGGGCATCAGGATTGGAGGAAGACTCATTAACAACCTGCGTTATGCAGATGACACAAGCTTGCTTGCTGAAAGTGAAGAGGACTTGAAGCACTTACTAATGAGATCAAAGACCACAGCCTTCAGCATGGATTGCAGCTTAATATAAAGAAAACAAAAATCCTCACAACTGGCCAATGAGCAACATCATGATAAATGGAGAAAAGATTGAAGTTGTCAAGGGTTTCATTTTACTTGTTTTCACAATTAACAGCCATGGAAGCAGCAGTCAAGAAATCAAAAGATGCATTGCTTTGGGTAAATCTGCTTCAAAGGACCTCTTTAAAGTGTTGAAAAGCAAAGATGTCACCTTGAAGACTAAGGTACACCTGAACCAAGCCATGGTATTTTCAATCGTATCATATGCATCTGAAAGTTGGACAACGAATAAGGAAGACCCAAGGAAAATTGACGCCTTTGAATTGTGGTGCTGGCGAAGAATGTTGAATATAATATGGACTGCCAAAAGAACAAACAAATCTATCTTAGAAGAAGTACAACCAGAATGCTCCTTAGAAGCAAAGATGACGAGACTGCATCTTACATACTTTAGACATGTTGTCAGGAGGGATCAGTCCCTGGAGAAGGACATCATGCTTGGCACAGTACAGGGTCGGCGGAAAAGAGGAAGACCCTCAACAAGGTGGATTGACACAGTGACTGTAACAAGGGGCTCAAGCATAACAACTATTGTAAGGATGGCTCAGGACCTGGCAGTGTTTCGTTCTGTTGTGCATGGGGTAACTATGGGTCGGAACTGACTCAACAGCACCTAACAACAACAACAACAACATCTATATAAAGGCATTCTTTCTGGACCAGAATTATGTATTCCCTTGGATTTGTTCCTAAAGCTCAAACAAGGTTACAGTAGGCTGAGCCAAGGCCTGCCAAGATGGCAATCTTTTTAAGGTGGAGACAAGGCCTTAGTTACAGGCAACTCCTAGGTTATGAATGTTCTATTTACTTACAACTTGTAGTTATGAACCAGCCTGTATTATATTAAAAATTCAAGATACACACAATGGTTCGTAATAACAAACAGGCAGTACTTTGCAATGCACATCAAATATTACTACTGTATTACCATGCTAAAGATGTTTTAGTGTATCTGGAAATGTTTCTTTATGTTTTTTTATGCACAGAAAGGTACACTATATACTAAGATAAACATTTGACTGACTGACTTTAGATACAATCTATGCCTAACTGCTGCGACTTACATATAAATTCGATTTAAAGACAGATTTAGGAATGGAACTCTTTTGTAGTCTGGGGACTACCTGTACTGGGAAGTGAGATACTGCTGCCACAAATACCTAAAAATATGAAAGTTACTTTGGAATTGGGTAATGGTCAAATATGGGAAGAATTTGATATGCATAATAGAAAAATCTTAGATTCTAGTGAGAACTCAGGAGGAAATGAGGAGGATGGTTGAGAGTATCTGTCATTTTAGGGAACACATATATCAGCACGAACAAAAGGTGAGTAGAAATATGGGTGTTAAAGGCATTCATATTGCTCATGAGGCCTTAGAGGGAAATAAGGAACATGTTATTAAATACCGGAGGAATGTCAATCTTTTTTCTAATATGTCAGAAAACTTAGCTCAACTGGTTCTGCTGCTGGGTGGAAAGCAGAACTTATAAAGGATGAACTTAGATATTTAGCTGAGAAGGATTTCCAGGAAAAATGTTGAAGGCACAGTCTGGTTTCTGTTCACTGCTTAAATAAAATGAGAGAATAAAGAGATAAGTTGAGGGACTATTAACCAAATAGAAACCAGCACTTGATAACGGGAGATTCTCAACCTGTTCAATTGTGAAGGATGCTAACATTAGGAAATTCACTACTGAGAAAGTGTGCTCTAGAGGAAAGGCCAAGGATGTGACTGGAGAACTTTTGCTAAGTAGGTCATACATGGGACTCACAGATCCATTCTACTGCCTCAGCAGAAGCCAAGAACAGAGATGGGACTGTCTAGGAAGACTCTGTGAGTAAACCTTTTGTTAATCCACAGAGGATTATTATCAGACCTTGAAGCCAAATGGAATTTTCCTCGCTGGGTTTTGGGCTTATCTGAGTCTAGTGACACATTTATTTCTTTCAATTTGTCCTCTTTAGAATGGGAATGTCTATTCTATGCCATCCAGCCAGTAGATTTTGGAACAGAACACTCGTTTTCTAGTTTCACAGGTCCACAGATAGAGATGTGTTTTGCCTCAGAATGGATCATACCCAGAGTCTTACCCATACTTGATTTAGATGATGAGATTTGGGACTTTTTGAGTTAATGATATTTAGATGAGTTTTGGGGGCTTATATTTGATGCTGGAATGGGTTTAAACTTTCGAGGATTTTAAGGACTTTAAGATGGGGGTGAATGTATTTTGCACTTGGGAAGGACATGAATTTTCACAGGACAGAGGGAACTTAGGATACTGAGAATGTTATGGAGCTGATAACCTAGCCCTCATCTGCCTATCTTTGAAAAGGAAAAAAAAAAAGGAAAGAAAGAAAGAAAAAAAAACCTTATTTGGTCAAGATATTGTAAATAGATTTCAGTTAATACAGCAGATCACCAGTCTTGTCTGATACAACCATTAAGTGCAAAAATTTTAAATCATGGCAAATCTTTGATGGTGGGCAATGATTCTACTCTTAGGTAGTAGTAGTCCTGAATACATCCTAGGGACCCTGAATATTTTATTTCTATATAAACACAAAAGGTATCTATGCATTATTTTACAGAACACGTCTTATAACATAATACTAAAACTTGTAGAAATCTGTGTGTGTGTGTGTGTGTGTGTGAATTCAAATTTAGGGGTAAAGATAGTAACGAGCATATTGGAGTTAATGATAAATGTAATCATTTAAAAAGATCTATCTCAGATATGACCATATATGTCTGAATGTCTTTGTTTTACAGCTAGCAAAGATCAACGCCACTGTTGAAGGAAGAAAGATTTATTGCAAGATAGTGAAAAAAAAAATCTTGTCTATATGCAAATTCCTAGCCTCTAAAATAGGATTTCTTAGTGCTTTCCATGTCTGGAGGCACACAGTAGTATAAAATTAATTGTCAAGAGAATTGTGTATAATGTTACATAAAATGACAATGCTTCCTGGCATATGCCTGAGGCATATTTCCAACAAAATCAAAGAGACAAAGAGGCATCTTGATGAGGCTCCTTGGATGATTCATGGTTGACTTCTCTTTCACCCTTTTTCCCAAAACTTCGCCTAAATCTTTTTTTCATTTTAATGCACACCTAACCACCATCTGGATCTCAGTTGCTCTGAGAATCTGTTCTGTCAGAAATGGTGTAAATGCTTGAGTAGCCATGTCCAGAGAACTTTGGCTGTAGGCAATAGCAGCTAAGGAAACAATGCCAGATGGTCATGCCAGACAGACCAGATAATTATATGGGTTTTCATAGTTTCCATGTATCAAACAGGTGGAGATGAACAGGTCCTACTTGCATGTGCAAAGATTCTCTTTGGTGTTATTTAAATATGTCTCTGTTAAATAAAGGTAAATTTGCCAGTAAAATCTGTGCTCCAGCTAACAAGCTATAAGCTAAACATTTAAAAAAAGACATAACTTCTTTCAAATTTTGAGAACTGAATAAGATCATCTAAAATCATCTATATGTAGTATAATAGAATAGACAATAATATAATTCCAAATTAAATTTGATGTGTAATCAGTAGTGTGTGCAAAACAATTAACTCCACCAGGAAAATTTGGGAGACATTCAGTCTCTAGGGGCTTTGCAGTAGCACTTGGTGTATTTCTTTCTTAGAGAATTACTTTTTTACTATAGTGTCAACTGTTAGTTGCCTACCTTATGCCCTTTCCACATCCTTCCTTCTGAGGAACCCTAGGTTTTGTCTCTGTTAGCAATATGCTCAGATAAATAATTGTGTCCCTCAGATATCTTTTCAACCACAAGGACATGTCATCCAGTTCTTGCCAAATGAAATGTAAGTTGACAGTTACACAGAAAGTCTTTCTGATTCAGATGCCATTCCACCATCTTTTCCCTCTACTGTGTTTTTCCCTTTGTGTATTTGTGGCTCAAATTGGAAGGTAGAGCAACCATTTTATAACCGTAAGATTAGAAGCATGAGTATTGTGAAGTAGGTCCCTGACAGCACACTGAGTAGCTGTACCAGCTATTCTAGATTAATGAGAAAAAAATTACATTTTTGTTGGTTTAAGTCTTGGAAGTCTGCTACTGTTACTGTTATGGACTGAGTTGTGTCTCCCAAAATGGCTAGGCCATGATTCCCAGTATTGTGCAGTTGCCCACCATTTTGTGATCTGATGTGATTATCCTACGTGCTGTAAATCCTAAACTATATGATATTAATGAGGCAAAATTAGAGGCAGTTATGCTAATGAGACAGGACTCAGTCTGCAGGATTAGGTTGTGTCTTAAGTCACTCTCTTTTGAGATATAAAAGAGAGAATTGAGCAGAGAGAAGAGGGAGCTCATGCCACCAAGAAGGAAGCATCAGGAGTAGAGTGTGTCCTTTGGACCTGGGGTCCCAGCACTAAGAAGTTCCTAGAACAAGGCAAGATAGATGACGAGGAACTTCCCCTAGAACCAACAAAGAGAGAAAGCCTTCCCCTAGGGCTGGAAACCTGAATTCAGACTTCTAGCCTCCTAAACCATGAGGGAATAAACTTCTGTTAAAACCGTCCACTTGTGGTATTTCTGTTATAGTAGAACTAGATAACTAAGACAGATACCTGCAGCTGAATTTAATACCTGATAGCATTATATTATAAAAAAAAATATAGCTCTTAATATTTCTGCATTTATCTACTTGAGGGTGAACACCCAGTGCTTTGCATGTCACACTGTAAATAGATACAGGTAGTCCCCTACTTATGATGTGTTCAAGTTACGATGAACCGCACTTATGATTCTTTTATTTTATTTTTTAATTTTATCAATAGTAAAATTGTTGCAGCTCATACAATGTTGCAGCTCATAATTGCTGATGTTATCATTCTCATGCTAACCTCCAGAAATAAAGATTGGATTTATAAACATACTGATAATAATGGAAAGGGAAGAAGCCCTGGATAAGTAAAGCACTACTGAAGAAGAACAAAGTAGGAGGACTCGCGCTACCTGACTTCAGAACCTACTATACAGCTATACTAGTCAAAACAGCCTGGTGCTGGTACAATGACAGATAACGCTGACCAGTGGAATAGAGTTGAGAACTCAGGTGTAAATCCATCCACCTAAGGTCAACTGATCTTGGACAAGGGCCCAAAGTCCATCAAAGGACAGTGTTTTTAACACATGGTGCTGGCAAAACGGAATGTCCATCTGCAAAAAAATGAAACAGGACCCATACCTCACACTGTATACAAAAATTAATTTCAAAGCCAATCAAAGACCTAAATATAAAGCCAAAAACTATAAAGATCATAGAAGAAAAAATAGGATCAACACCAGAGACCCTAATACATGCCATTAACAGGATACAAACCATAACTAACAACATGCAAACTCCAGAAGATAATCTAGATAACTGGAATCTTCTACATATTAAACACTTATACTCGTCAAAAGACTTCACATAAAAGAGTAAAAAGAGAACCTACAGACTTGGAAAAAAAAAATTGGCTATTACAAATCTAACAAAGGCCTAATCTCTAAAATCTACAGGAAAATCCAACACGCCTACAACAAAAAGACAAATAATCCAATTAAAAAATGGGTAAAGGAAATGAATGGACACTTCACCAAAGAAAACATTCAAGTGGCTAACAGACACATGAGGAAATGCTCGAGATAACTAGCCATTACAGAAATGTAAATCAAAACCACAATGAGACACCATCTCACGGGGGCGTTACTGGCATGAATCAATCAAAAAAAAAAAAAAGAAAATTACAAATGTTGGAGAGGCTAAGGTAAGATTGGAACTCTTATACACTGCTGGTAGGAATGCAAAATGATACAAACATTTTGAAAAATGACATAGCACTTCCTTAGAAAGCTAGGAATAAAAATATCATATGATCCAGCAATCCTACTCCTAGGAATATATCCTAGAGAAATAAGAGTCATCACATGAATAGACATATGCACACCCATGTTTACTGCAGCCTTGTTTACAATAGCAAAAAGATGGAAACAACCTAGATGCCTATCAACAGATGAATGGATAAACAAACTATGGTACATATACACAATGGTGTACCACACAACGATAAAGAACAATGATGAATCTGTGAAGCATCTCACAACATGGATGAATCTGGAGGGCATAATGCTGAGTGAAATAAGTCATTCACAAAATGACAAGTATTGTATGAGACCACTACTATAAAAATTCATGAAAAGGTTTACACACAAAAAGAAACAATCTTTGATGGTTACGAAAGAGGGGAGGGGTGGGGATTGAAAAACACTAAATAGACAATAGATAAGTGGTAACTTTTGTGAGGGGTAAGACAGTACACAATACTGGGCAAGTCAGCACAACCTGTACAAGGCAAGTTCATGGTAGCTCCACAGATACATCCAAATTCCCTGAGGAACTGAATTGCTGGGCCAAGGCTTGTGGGGACCATCGACTTGAGGAACACCTAGCTCAACTGGCATAACATAGTTTATAAAGAAAATGTTTTACATTGTACTTTGGTGAGTAGCCTCTGGGGTCTTAAAAGCCTGCGAGTGGTCACCTAAGGTACTCCACTGGCCTCACGCCTTCTGGAGCAAGAAAGAATGAAGAAAACTAAAATTACAAAGAAAAGATTAGTCCAAAGGACAAATGGACCACAACTATGATGTCCTCCACCAGATTGAGTCCAGCACAACTTGATGGTGCCTGGCTACCACCACTGACTGCTCTGACAGGGATCACAGTAGAGGGTCTCAGACAGAGCTGGAGAAAAATGTAGAACAAAATTCTAACTCACAAAAAAGACCAGACTTACTAGTCTGACAGAGACTGGAGAAACCCTGAGTGTATGACCTCCGAACACCCTCTTAGCTCAGTAATGAAGTCACTCTTGAGGTTCATGCTTCATCTAAAGATTAGATAGGCTTATAAAACAAAACAAAACTAAAGGGGCACACAAGCCCAGGGGCAAGGACTAGAAGGCAGGAGGAGACAGGAAAGCTGGTAATAAGGAACCCAAGGTCGAGAAGGAAGAGTGTTGACATGTTGTGGGTCTGTTAACCAATGTCATAAAACAATATGTGTATAAAACAATATGTGTACTAACTGTTTAATGACAAGCTAGTTTGTTCTGTAAACCCTCATTTAAACTAAAAGAAATTTTTTTTTTTTAAGATACTGATAATAAATGGCAATAATAATGAAAACTGCAAAAAAAAAAAATTTGAGTCGAGTCAGAACAAATTTACGACAGTCGTTGAAAGGAACCCTGTCATAAGTCAGGCGCTGCCTGTACTCAGTAACTAAGTGAGTAATCAAAAGAGATTTTTCTCATATCTTGGGAGATGAAATCATCTGATATATGGGTAACCATTACCCTCATGGAAAAGGAATCAAAATCTCAAAAGCTCTGTCATCACTCAACCAAAGAAGTTAAGCAATAAGAACCCTTGATTCTTCAAATAAGTCAATTCTCTTTAAATAACGTTAAAGGTATTTTGAAATTCTCTGCTTGACAATGAAAACTGAGAAACTCTTGTCCCATATTCAGGAGCAATCTTTGTTAACTAGAAGAGATAAAAAATATATATATCCCAGTTATTCTTTTATTGCTAACATTTTCAATAATTTAACCTTGTCATTTCTTACTGGTCTTAGAAAATTAATATCTGCATCTGGATCTGGAATCAATATCTCACTTCACCAGTAAAACTCTCGCTCCCTCCCTCCATTCCTCCTTCCCTTCACACAGTGGTAGAAGACAGAGATTTTTCAAATGGATTTTTAAAAATCCTGTTAAATTGTAAACAAACAGAAAGGTTGAAAGAAAAAGATGGAAAAGAATATTTCATTTAATGTTAACCATCACCACCAACAACAAAATATCCTGAGATAATATATAATGGCATCCCGTCAGCACACATGACTGGTCCTGGGAGCTCTGGAGGACTGATGGTGTCAACCACTCAGCACACCGCTGACCCACCCACAGTGCACCAGGCAGTACATTAGCTGAAAAGCTTTGGTGTACTTAACCTGTTGGAGGTCACCTAAAAGCCATAACTGGGAAAAGAATAGCATGGAATTTATGTGCTATCAGTGACAGATTTTAACATCATTAAAAAAAAAAAAATTCAAAATATTTCATAGGACCTTAGAGCTGGAAAATTCTTGCAAATAATCTATTCTAATCTTGTCATTTTACAGAAAGAAACCCAAACCCTATGCCTAATTCGGGTTATTCTCCCTTCTATTGTTGCTGGAAAATAAAAGGTATGATGCAGAAAATGAATCAAAAGTCAGCCACATCCTTTTGCTATTATACTCAAACTGAAAGAGGAATATGTAGGACTAAAGGTGAATCTTTCTAAAATGAAGGCAAAAAAAAAAAAAACTCTATTTACAGGAGGCCAACTCTTTTAGCAAGATTACTCAGGAAGATAGGAGAAGGGAAGGGGCATGCCTCACTACCCCTAGGAATAATCTCTGATTATCCCTACGAAAGGGCAGGTAAGGAAAGAAACTAATAAATTTCTTTTCCAAGTTAATGGTATTTACAGGTAGTCTCTGATTTACAACGGGGTTCCATTCCCACAGCTCCACCGTAAGTCAGTTCTGACATAAGTTGAATACCTCATTTTTTTTTAAGTTTTCATTATTATTGACTTCTAGTATCAGTATCTTTATAAATCTAATCTTTGTCCTTGGAGGTTGGGAACATTACATATAAACTAACAAATACATATTTTAATTCACACATACATATGCACATTAAAAAAATACACCAAATCATAAAAATTTACTCTGGCATCGAAGAAGGGTTGAACAACGTTGGCATTCTGTCAGTAGTGGTAATAATTCCACTTATGGAAGGTTCTGAATCATGTGGATTATCCCCAGGAATAGGGATAGATTTCTAGTCAGAAAATTAGTTATCTGTATGGACCTTTTCTTTTTTTGTTTTCTTCATATTTTTTTGCAGTAAAATCTCAGTGCTTCCTGAATCCATCTATCAGCATTTCCTTTGATGTTTTCACGCAACTAAAACCGCTGATTTCATTTAGAAAAAAACTTCAGCTAGTCCTTTCACTGTAAAATTTTTTGACAACTTCTCTCCTTCCTTTTCCTCTTTATTTCTTTCTTCTTCAAAATTCAGTAAGTTCTGGTTGTCAGTTCCCCTCCATTGTGATCTACGAGCTGTTCCACATAGGTAGTATCAACTTCTGAATTCCTTGTTCTTGCCATATGGACGATTTTTTCCATCTACAATCTCTTCCATCATATTATCCTGGTCAAATGCTTGGAGCATGGTCATATACCAGCAATTTTTTTCCACAACTGCATACATTTTCCCATAAGTTTCTTCCAGAAAAATACAATGTTACATATACACTGAAGAATATTATAATTCTTCCAGAAATCATGTAATGTTACCATACCTCCACCTGCTGCAGCTATTGCATGAGCAAATGTAGTCTGCAGGTAGTATGCCTAGAAGGTGGTGACTGCACATTGATCCACAGGCCGATTCATAGCTGTTGTATTGAGAGGTAGATACACCACTTTCACATCTTGATTTAGATCATCTCTGTGAGGTCACTCCCCCATGTGTCTGTCAGTTTGTCGTGCTGTGGGAGCTTACCTGTTGCTGTGATGCTGGAAGCTATGCCACAGGTATTCAGCTACCAGCAGAGTCACCCATGGAGGACAGGTTTCAGCTGAGCTTCCAGACTAAGACAGACTAGGAAGAAGGACCCGGCAGTCTGGAATGACATCAAGGACATCACACATGAAGAAAGCAAGAGGTCATTGAAAAGACAGTAAAGAAAGAAAAGATCAAGATGGATGTCGAACATCAAGCACCTAAAGCAAAAGGGAGAATTGATGAAGTAAAAGAACTGAGCAGAAGACAAAGTAACATATTATAATGACATGTGCAAAGAGCTGGAAATGGAAAACCAAAAGGGAAGAACACACTCGGTGTTCCTCAATCTGAAAGAACTGAAGAAAAAATTCAAGCCTCAAGTTGCAATAGTGAAGGATTCTATGGGGGAAATATTAAACGATGCAGGAAGCATCAAAAGAAAATGGAAGGAATACACAGAGTCATTATACCAAAAAGAATTAGTCGATGTTCCACCATTTCAAGAGGTGACATATGATCAGGAACCAATGGTACTGAAGGAAGTTCAAGCTGCTCTGAAGGCACTGGTGAAAAACAAGGCTCCAGGAATTGATGGAATATCAATCGAGATGTTTCAACAGGACTGGGCAGTGTTTCGTTCTGTTGTGCATAGGGTCGGTATGAGTCGGAACCGATTCAATGGCACCTAACAACAGGAACAATGTGAGGTCACTATGAGTTGAATCAACTCAAGGGACATGAGTTTGGTTTTTTTGATTTATGTAAGGAGGATTTCCTGGGGCCTTATCAATTAGCAACGGAATCTTGAAAGGAATGCTCTTTTCAAGGCAGTAGGTGCATACTTCTAAGATGACACAATTTAACAACCAGTCTTGAAATAACACATTGAGCATTTGTGCCTTGGAGTTAGTCCTATAGTAGGCCAGCAGCTTATTGTCGTCAATGTTTTTGAATGCTCAGGGGTTTTCAGAACGGTAAACCAGAAAAGGTTTTAATTTAAATCCAGCAGCATTTTCTTCAAGCAGCGACATGACTATTTTTAAATGCCTTGAAACCAGTCATCAACTTGGCCTCTTCGTGCATGTAGGTCTGTTCTCGCATCCTTTTCCAAAACAAGCCTGTTTTGTCTACATTGAAAATCTACTCTGGTAGATAGTCTTCATCATGTATTTTCTTGCCTACCTCGCCATTGAATTTTTTGGCAGTTTCAGCATTAGCATGTCCTGCTTCTCCAGTTATAAATGCACCTTATATAAGCCAAATCTGTGTTTGAAGCCATGAAATCAGCCCTTGATGGCATTGAAGTACTTGGGGTAGTCTTATCCTTGCTGTTCCTTCAGGTTTCCAAAAAGATTACGTACTTTCATTTGAATCATCAGTAAACTCGTAAGAATCCTCTTCTGGGTTTGATCTTCTATCCAAACATCAACGGCTTCTCCATCTCGTGGATTGTCCCTTGCCTTTTCTTTGTTAAAATTGTTGATTTTATGTCAATCACTCCCTTAACTGCCTCCAAAATCCTATTCTTATCCTAATGATTGTCAAAACTGTCGCATGAGACAGTCCTTCCCCAAGTGCTATTTCTCAGACTTTTTTCCATTACCAAAGGCCTTAATGATCTTCATTTTTATATCCATGTCTACAGCCTTCCTCGCCTTCTTTTTTGGATTAGAACTTTCAGTGCCATGATTTCTCTTGCTATGAGCAGCGCAGGTGTTACAGTTTGAGAAACTTGAACAATTCAGCTTCAAATAAACAACTGATGCTTCTTATGGTACAAAACACCGAATAAGATCATGCGGGGTAGAGGCTTGGTCTACAGTGGAGTTGGCATCAGTGTCATAACAACTGCTGGGCGCGTGCACAGATCAGTTATTGTATGTCCTTAGAGTTTTTTGGTAGAGTTGAACATAGGCCAACTTTCTATCCATTGTGACTCTAGACACCGACACAAACTTCATTTCAGGCCAGGCCATAGCCTTCTATACAGCATTGTTTTGAACAGTAAATCATAAAATTGAACATCTGTGAATGAACATCTGAGAATGGTAACATCAGAAAATTATGTGCTGCAACGTTGTACGTAGTACATATTACCAACAATGAGATGTACAAAAAATGGACTGTTGTAAGTGTGGCTCTTCGTAACTTGAATATGTCAGAAGTCAGAGACTACCTGCACCAAGAAATAATATACATACTGGTGTCATCCTAGGTGCAATCTATATAATAACTAGTGAGGTAAGTATTGTCATCAGCATTGTTGAGATTAGGGAACTGAGGTTAAGCTAGATATGCTAATTGTCCATTTATTTAGCCATTTGTACATGAGCTAGCTCATATGTTCTAAAGATGTAATTCAAACACAGAGTTCTCTGACTTCGAAGCTCGTGCTGACTCTCCAACTATACTTCTATCCAGCTCTGCTTACTTTATGTTATTACCTGGGGTTGACCTTGATTCCAATTGTGATAGAATACTTGTGAGTCTACAATGCATGCTCTCAAAGGTAAATCTGGACAGTTTTCATTTTGTGAGATGTAGAAGAGTTCTCATTTAGAAGGTATTTAGGAAATATAATTGTATCAAACAGTGGATTTCAGGAAACAGATAGTTTATTCAAATGTAGTAACTGACTTTTAACAAAGGTTTGGATGGGATTAAGAAAAAAAAAATTTAAAGGGATAAAGAAGCACTCATGAGCTAGTAAGGGAGGGAGTTATTACCTCCATGCCTGAAGTAGTTAGATGAAGAAGGCCTTACCCAAACCCAAGAGAAAGACAAAGAAACTAGAGAGAGAGCTGTAAGAGTCACCTAACAAGAGGCCTGTCTTTTGATAAAAGAATATAACCACCACCAATCTGTGTTCTAGCAGGGAAGGAACTGGAAGAATCAATAACTTACTCTTCTACCCTCTGATCTTCTGCCAGTGCTACTCAGTGGCTGAACGCAACAGGAAGTCATAAGGCAAAGCGGCACATTGATGCAGTCCATATTTGACAACTTGTCACAAAACCAGATAGAATAGGGTGAAAATATGATCTGGAGAGACCAGTGGAGAATTTCCAACACAGTCACCGTTCTTCTTAACTCTTTACAGCTATAGCAATTTTTAATGTTTATGAACTCATAGCCTCAAGGAGATTCAATTTGACCTGGTAAACATTAGAAGCAGCCAGAAAGAATGTCAACTGAAATTAGTAATTAGACCAGTTTTACTTCATCAGGCTCAGAGCAATGAGATCTATCACTGCTTACTATGCTAATTGGGTATGGAGAGGACTGAGGGAGACGTTTTTTCAGGCCAGTAAAACATATCTGTAGAAAGAAGGTTTTTTTTTTTTTTTAATAAGTTGTAATTTTAGAATGCAATTTAAATTTATAAATTCACTTAACTCGTAAGGCAAACATTATTACTTAATTTGCTTAATGAAATATCTGCAAAATAGAAAAGCTTATTATTTAAACCCTGAGGAAAAAGACCAAAAGCTAGTAGAGATATGGGAAAAGGATGAAATTCCAGTACACTGGAAGACTAAACATGTCTTTTCCTAAGATGTTAGAACAAATATATAGTATGCACAGAAATAGAGGGAAATCGTACCTTTTTTCAAATGTTTTATATTCTATTATCCTGACCCTGACTATGTCTTTGCCTCCAATATTATGATGCAACAGCTATTCCCTTCAGAGTGAATTTATTTTTCCATCTCAGTCCTTAATAAGGAAGTTCATATCTGAGGGTAGAATCAAGATATAATTAAAGAGAGAAACAAACAGAAAGCAGAAATTAGGTCCAAGAACTTCACATTCTTATTCCTTTAAAATTTGTATTTAATAGTTTTCATGCCAAATTGCATTGTATTTGACCATCCCAGTGGTTTTACAAATTTGAATCTAAATGCCCTTAGATGTACTATGCATTCTTCAATTTGTCACAGCCCAAATGTTATGATTATTATATGGTATACCAGTTAAGGCATATCAGTACCTGATAAGTGTGGACACTTGACTCTCTGAGGGCAGAATACCCTGCTTATTCACACTTGCTCCCACTTGGAACCCACCAGTTCCTACAAGATAACTTGAATACTAGAGGGTGAACACCCAGAGGATACTGTTGTTTCAACATTAGTCTGAGTGTCCCTATGTTTTGATTTATGCTGCTGCTTTGGATTTACATTAGGTCCATTTGAGGTACTATTATTTTCCGTTTTTTAAATATTTTATACAAAATATTAGAATATTGAATATACCACAGACTGCCAAAAGAATGAACAAATTTGTCTTGGAAGAAGTACAGCTAGAATGCCCCTGAAAAGCAAGGATGGTGAAACTACGTCTCACATACTCTGGATGCATTATCAGGAGGGACCAGTTCCTGGAGAAGGATATCATGCTTGGTAAAGAAGAGGGTCAGCAAAAAAGAGAAAGACCCTCAATGAGATGGATTGACACAGTAGCTGCAACAATGGGCACAAGCATAAAACAATTGTGAGAATGGCGCAGGACCGGGCAGTATTTCATTCTCTTGTACATAGAGTTGCTATGAGTGGGAACTGAATGGCCGACACCTAACAAAAACAACAACATAGGAAAAATTATTACCTAATAGTGATATTTTCTTGGCACAAGATTGAATGTTGATGATAATACCTGACGGTTAAGAATTTCTTTGTTTTACAAATACCTTCACACTCAACTTTTTTCCTCAGCTTTCAAATCTGATTTGAGATTGGTAGTTTGATTAAATACAATAGTAATTTACAGAAAGAAAATCTATTCTAAGGATTTTTTAAGTATTTTGTAAGTGTTCATGGTACTAGAAACCTAAAAATCCTAATCTTTGGCTTTTAGGCTCTGAAAGAGAAGATAGGCACATATCAAATAACGAGAGGATGGCACATGACCCTAGGTGCAAAACTAATATAGTTAAGAAATGATATGAGTGATGCTGATATTAGATTGCATTGGTCAGTAGGAACGAGTTTGGTTTTCATTCTCGGAGCGCATTACTGGAGGAAACGTGATGGAAGAAGTGGAAACACACGTATGCTGATTCTGATAGTAAAAGTACTTTCTTTACATTTCATACAAATTTCCAGTTTTTAACTATACCTTTAGACTGGGCTATGATATCCATTTCTAATTCTCACACCTGGTTTCCTGACTGCCTCTTTATGCTCTAATACTCTTGAAGGTATTTCAAAACTTTCAAAGGACGATAGATTTAACATGCAGCCATTCATTCATCCCTTCAAGCAGCACACATTTATTGAGCATTTATTATTAGCAGATGAGCACCTTAACCACTGCACTACCAGGGGAAATGACCCTGAATTCAGCCACCATGAATTTCCAGTCTGTTAAGTTGCTCTAAAGAAAATGCTTGTGAGTTGATTAATGGAAATTTTTATTTCAAGAATTTGGAACAGATGGTCATGCTGTCAAAGTGCCTACATTCAGCCCCACAGACACAGGTCAGACTTGTTGAAACAACCAGACTTGTGAAGGAGTGAGGAGAAGTTATATAATTCAACTCAAAGATCTCCAGCCCCTAGGCAAAGTGGTCATTTCCCAACTATTTATATGTATTACATAAAATGGGTTATGTTATATAACATATCGGTGTAGCAGAATATGTGTTATGATATATGAAATACAGTCATAAGAACAAATACATTTGGAAAATACCTTTTTCCAAACAAAGTTAAACAGGCTATTTAACTGTAGGCGTTTTCGGAACATTTGCTATCATAATTGACTGTGTGCCTCCGCTATTAAAGGAAGCTGTATTACTCCTCTTTCTCAGCAATTAGTAAGCCCAGAACCCTTTTGTTTCTTCCACAAATAATCATTTGGAAAACACTAATTCAGATGAATAAAGACAACAGGTTTTTTTTTTTTTTTTTTCCCCATATCAGATCAGTCCTAAATGGAGGGAAGGAAAGGTGAGTTAATTTAACAAATATCATTATTGACATGGTTTGTATATATGCCTTCACGGAAGTGGGTATTAGCACACAGAAACTTGAAAAATGTTGCAACACTGCTCATATGAAAAATATCAGTCCATAAAGACTAAGGAAAAGAATCCATATATATATATGGTATATTTATATATGGTATTAAACAGTAAATTTGAAAAACCTTTAAAAATATTAAGTTGTAATTTAATAATTTTGAATACATTACACCTTAATTCTACCATGATCTCATCAATAGAACTTGATAATCCTCCCTTTTATTGCATCCTAAATATTAATTAAAATTCAAATTTCTTTCAGAGTAAAGAGGGCATTTTAGGACTTTGTACCAATTTTTCTTCAAGAGGTTCTTTCTACCTTTTTGCTTTCAGCCTCTAGTTTATTTTATGAGATTTTTAAAGGACCTTTGTCAGTCCTTATTCTAGATCATTTCTTAGCAGCATGATATGCAATTAACCATTTTTTTAAATGATTCTTTTCCTTACCCTTTATGGACTGATATTTTTATGATTTTCATTTTACTTCTCTGTGTCTTCCTTTATTTTTGCAAGTTCATCTTCTTCTTTCAGCTGGTAACTACAGAGTTGCTCAAGGTTGCCTTCTAGGTGCTCTTACCTTCCCTGAGTACTCTCTGGTGGTGAAGTAGTAAAACAGCTTGCCTGGTAACTGAAAGGTCGGCAGTTTGAATCTACCAGCCGCTTCTTGGAAACCCTATGGGGCAGTTCTACTCTGTCCTCTAGGGTCACTATGAGTTGGAATCGACTCGACGGCAATGAGTTTGTTATATATATATAGATATGTGTATTTTTTCTAATAAAAGCATTTCCACTTCTAATGACATCAACCTTTAGAATCAAGTTATTTTCTACCACATGTAGGCAGTATGTGCTAATTGCAGGTTCTGTTCTTGAAAGATAACTGTTGAATCACCAAACTTAAAATACAAAGTAGAGGCTATTGTTGAAAACGAAAAAGGGTTGGTAGTTGGAAAATATGGACTTGGTGATAGAAATGGCTCCACAGAATATTGTAAGACCAACAGTTTTTACACTGCAAATACCTTTTTCAACAACATAAATGGGACTGTACATGTGGACCTCACCAGATGAAAAGCAGAAAAAACAAATCAACTATATTTGTGAAAAGAGACAATGCAAAAGCTCAAAACCATCAGTGAGAACAAGGCCAGGAGCTGACTACGAACAGACCATCAATTGCTCATATGCAGATTGAAGCTGAAGGTGAAGATGAAGAAAATTAAAACAAGTCCACAAGAGCCAAAATATGACCTTGAGTATATCCCACCTGAATTTGGAGACCACATCAAGAATAGATTTGATGCATTGAACACTAATGATCAAAGACCGGGCGAGTTATGGAAAGACATCAAGGACATTATACGTGAAGAAAGCAAAAGGTCATTAAAAATACAGGAAAGAAAACACCAAAATGGATGTCAGAAGAGACTCTGAAACTTGCTCTTGAATTAGTGCAACTAAAGCGAATAGAAGAAATGATGAAAAAAAAACAGAACAGAGGATTTTAAAGGGCAGCTCAAGAAGACAAAGTGAAATATTATAATGAAATGTACGAAGACCTAGAGTTAGAAAACCAAAAAGGAAGAACACACTCAGTATTTCTCAAGCTGAAAGAAATGAAGAAAAAATTCAAGCCTCCAGTTGCAATATTGAAGAATTCTGTGGGAAAAATATTGAATGATGCAGGAAGTGCCAAAAGAAGATGGAAGGAATACAGAGATACCCTACCAAAAAGAATTGATCAACATTCAACCATTTCAGGAGATAGCATATGATTAAGAACTGATGGTATGAAGGAAGAAGTCCAAGCTGCCCTAAAGGCACTGATGAAAAACAAGGCTCCAGGAATTGATGGAATACCAACTGAGATGTTTCAACAAATGGATGCAGCACTGGAAGTGTTCACTCTTCTATGCCAAGAAATTTGGAAGACAGCTTCCTGGCCAACTGACTGGAAGAGATCCCTATTTGTGCCTATTTCAAAGAAAGATGATCAAACAGAATATGGAAATGATTGAAAAATATCATTAACATCACATACAAGAAAAATCTTGCTAAAGATCATTCAAGAGCGATTGCAGGAGTACATCAACAGGGAACTTCCACAAATTCAAGCCAGATTCAGAAAAGGACATGGAAAGAGGGATTCTAACTGCCAACCTTTGGGTTAGCAGCCATAGCACTTAACCACTATGCTCGCAGGGTTTCCTGTATACACTATTAAAAAATAGATTGTGTTTGCAAATATAAATAATAGACTGTGACCATGAACATTGTTGTAGCAAAGAAGACTATTTGGCAGGCAGCTTTGTAAAGTCAGGTCCCCAGGTGGCACAAACAGTTTGCACTAGACTGCTAACATAAAGGTTAGCCATTTAAACCCATCCAGTGGTGCCATGGAAGAAAGGGCTGATGATCTACTTCCATTAAGATTGTTATTGTCAGGCATATAAGGAAATGCTCAGGATCACTAGCCATAACCAAAAAAACCAAGCCCATTGCCATCAAGTCGAATCCGACCCATAGTGACCCAGTAGGACAGAATAGAACTGCCCCATAGAGTTTCCAAGGAGTGGCTGGTGGATTTGAACTGCCAACCTTTTGGTTAGCAGCCATAGCTCTTAACCACTACACCACCAGGTTTTCCATTAGAGAAATGGAAATCAAAACCACAGGAGATATCATTTCACCCCAGCATTACTGGCATGAATCAAAAAAACAGAAAATAACAAATGTTGGAGAGGCTTCAGGAAGATTAGAACTCTTATGCACTGCTGGTGGGATATGGAACTTCCTTAGAAAGCTAGAAATAGAAATACCATATGATCCAGCAATCCCACTCCTAGGAATATATCCTAGAGAAGTAAAAGCCATCTCACAAATAGACAGATGCACACCCATGTTCATTGCAGCATTGCTCACAATAGCAAAAAGATGGAAACAACCTAGATGCCCATCAACAGATAAATGGATAAACAAATTATGGTACATACACAAAATGGAGTAATATGCAACCATAAAGAACAATGGTGAATCTGTGAAGCATCTCACAACATGGATGAATTTGGAGGGCATAGTGCTGAGTGAAATAAGTCAATCACAAAAGGACAAATACTGTATGAGACCACTACTATAAAAACTCATTAAAAGGTTTACACACAAAAAGGAACAATCTTTGACGGTTAAGGAGGAGAAGGGTGAGAATGGAAAAACAGTAAATAGACAACAGATAAGTGGTAACTTTGGTGAAGGGTAGGACAGTATACAATACTGTGGAAGCCAGCACAACTTGTCCAAGCCAAGGTCATGGAAACTTCACAGACACATCCAAACTCCCTGAGGGATCGACTTACTGAGCTGTGGGGACCATGGTCTTGAGGAACGCCTAGCTCAATTGGCATAACATAGTTTATAAAGAAAATGTTCTACATTCTACGTTGGTAAGTAGTGCCCGGGGTCTTAAAAGCCTGTGAGCGGCCATCTAAGATACTCTACCGGTCTCACCCCTTCGGAAGTAAGGAAGAATGAAGAAAACCAAAGACACAAGGGAAAGATTAGTCCAAAGGACTACTAGACCACAACTGCCACAGCCTCTACCAGACTGAGTCCAGCACACCTAAATGGTGCCCGGCTACCACCACTGACTGCTCCGATAGGGATCACTATAGAGGGTCCCAGACAGAGCTACAGGAAAACATAGAAAAAAATTCTAACTCACAAAAAAGACCAGACTTACTGGTCTGACAGAGACTGGAGAAACCCTGAGAGTATGACCCCTGGAAACACTTTTAGCTCAGTAATGAAGTCACTCCGGAAGTTCACCCTTCAGCCAAAGATTAGACAGGCCCATAAAACAAAATGAGACCAAAGGAGCACACCACCACAGGGCAAGGACTAGAAGGCAGGTGGGGACAAGAAAACTGGTAATAGGGAACCCAAGATTGAGAAAGGAGAACGTTGACATGTCATGGGGTCGGTAACCAATGTTGCAAAACGATACATGTACTAATTGTTTAATGAGAAGCTAGTTTGTTCTGTAAACCTTCATCTAAAGTATAATAATTTTTTAAAAATGTTGTTATTGTTAGATGCTGTCAAGTTGATTTTTGACTTCTGGCAACCTCATGTGACAGAGTAGAACTACCCATAGGGTTTTCTTTGCTCTAAACTTTCAGGAACAGATTATCTGGTCTTTCTCCCATGGACCCACTGGGTGATTTTGAACTGCTAACCTTTCAGTTAGCAGCTGAACACTTTTCTGTTCCATCACCAGGGCTCTTTCTATTAATAATACAGCTACGAAGACCCTATGGAGTGGTTCTACTCTGTAATACATGGAGTTGCCATGAGTTGGAATGAACTTGGTGGCAATGGGTTAACAAGTTTTATAAAATCATTGGGAATAAAAGAACCCTGAAGAGGACTAACAAAATAAAGTATCTGAAATATAACTTTGCTTGGTAAGTATTCATCCATTAATATTAACAAGACCTGTCCTCTTCCCTAATCCTAATTCTAAAGTTTCATCAGTTTATCTACTTTGTCCCCAAACAATAATCAAATAATGTGAAATAAGCACTGATTAAATCAAACTCGGAGGGCAAGATGGTAAGAAGGTGTTGTGTCCTTGACTGATTGTGGGAGAAAAGAGACAGGATGATGCAGAGGTGACAGCTCTGAAATAACAGGTAAAGTCCCCACTAGCCCACTTGTACTTGGACTTTAGCAGAAAAATGAAGGTGAGAAGGGTCCCCTGATTCTTATTCTACCGCCTTCCTCAGTTTGGGGTTGATAGTCTAGCACTGCACCATCCTGGAGCGAAGGGCCCACTAATCTTAATTTAAAACCAACCATAAACCTGTGAGATCCTACTATCTATCCCAGGGTTTCTCACCCTCAGCACCATTCACATTTTGCCTTGGATTATTCATTGTTATAGGGGATTGTTCTGTGCACTGCAGGATGTTTAGCAGCATCCTTGGCCTCTACCCACTAGATACTATTTGAAACCTCCCAAGTTGTGATAACCACAAATATCTGCAGAGATTAGCAAATGTCCCCTGGGGAGCAAAGTCAACCTCAGTTGAGAACCACTATACTAAATCATGCACAGGACCTACATGAGAAGTAGCATTTGAGGAATGTGAGATAAGCATCAGGAAGAAGGCACTCTCCCGAGGACCTTAGACTTCTAAACAGTCGTACCTTTCTGCAGCCCATTCTGGATGGAAACCCATTGAAAGCAGATTAGAGAGGGTCACTAAAAAAACTGGTCTTCATTCTGCCTCTTCCTTGTTTACTCGTTTGCCCTGGACCTATTTTTCCCTTAATTTGCTGGTGGCATAGTGGTTAAGAGCTATGGCTTCTAACCAAAATGTCGGCAGTTTGAATCCACCAGGCGCTCCTTGGAAACTCTGTGGGGCAGTTCTACCCTGTCATATAGGGTCATTATGAGGAAACCCTGGTGGTGTAGTGGTTAAGAGCTACAATTGCTAACCAAAAGGTAGGCAGTTCGCATCCACCAGGCGCTCCTTGGAAACTCTATGGGGCAGTTCTAATCCGTCCTATAGGTTTGCTATGAGTTGGAATCGACTCGATGGCAATGGGTTATGAATCAGAATCAACTTAATGGCAATAGGTTTTTTGTTTTGTTTTGTTTTATATTTATGAAAATAGAGATGCTTTATGTTGAAGAAGATATTTATTAATACTATAGAAGCACATATTATTACATTTATTATCAAAAATAAATATAACTGTACTAATTTTTTCCAAAGGCAAATTTACTTCAAAATAGGGGGTAAATTTGAATTATATAATGTTGTAAGTCAGCTATAGTTTACTTCTTTTAAGTACATAGAGTAACTGGAACTAATTTAAAAAACCAAAAAGAACTTCCATTTGTATAAAATCTCATACATTTAAAAAAAAAAAAAAACATAAAATATATGCTAATTTGTGGCTTTCAATACCCTGATAAGCTGAAAAACATTATTGTTTTCTTTTTTAAGGTGAAGAAGATTTAAAGAAGTTAAATGACTTGTCACAGGCTATGTGTGTGCATGTGTATTGTGTTATGTGTATGCATATGGTGAGGGAAGAGCTGGGATTTGAACCCAGATCTTCAGAGCCTTGGATCCATGTTAAGAAGCAGTGTTAAGTAGAAAGTATTTAGGAACCTGATTTCATAAAAACACATGAGCTATCATAATTAGATTATCAATTTTTACATAAATGACACATGTAAAGAGCCTGAAACTATTATCTTTACAAGAGAACTAAATTTGCCCTTTTTAGGCATATTTGCATTAATAACTTGCTCTGTAATTTTTTTTTCCATAGACTTCAAAAGCAGAGGAAATCAGTGCAGCTCTTGTCTGAATTATTTCAGATTTAATAGAAAAAAAAATGGTAGAATTTTTCCTGAACCAAGACAGATAACGTGATTCTTTTTTGGTCAATGTTTATGTGCAGCTGGACTACAGGGAAAATTTTTAAAAAAGGAGAAACAATGTCGCCCTTCATTTTACTTTTCTGGCAGAGGCACAGGCAGAGCAGATGCCAAAAGTCATATTCTGCCTTTTGGAAAGACAATTTTTTGGACAGCTGCTGCTGTGGGGAGCAAGGGCAGGGCTTGAAGTCTGGCAAGGGCAGGGGTTAGAAATCTGCAGTGAGTTTCCGCAGACAGACTTGAAGCAGGAGATGGAAGCTTGTTGGAGGGTAAGGAGGTGGTGGGTCTATCTCAAATGGCACTAGTCACGTTGTCTTATATATTTCCAAAGGAAAAGAGTTTAACATAACTGTGGTATTAAAGCACGCAGTCATGAAAGGGTTGTTACCATCCCGTAATAGTTGTTTTTTAGAAAAGTCTACTCTTGTTACATTTTTATTACAACTTTTACAGCCCTGCACCATGGTTGGTCAAATCCCCAGGCTGCTTCTCCTCTTCTGGCAAAAAGCCAAGTCGCAGGAACACTGACTTGGAATCTACCCGTTGTATGCCCTTCCTGGGATGGCAGTAGTGAGCCGTCACTGTTTTATTTTAGGGCTGTGTGCAGTATTTTTAGAGCCATTTGCAAAAACTCATTCACTGTTTATTATGAAAGTATTTTAAAGGCTATTGTTAAGTGGGAAAGGCAGATCACATAACATAACTTTCAGTATATGGGTCCATTTGATTTAATTATATATGTATATATATGGACATATTTATTCCCACAGTGAAAACCAATGTATTCCCAGAGAGAAACAAAGTTGATTTATGTGGACTAGGGTGAAGTACATTATGTATAATTTTTATTTTCTTCTTTTTGCTCATCAGTTTTTGATGAATTTCTTTACAATCAATATTTTTTACTGTTGAGGTATTTTACATTATTATTTAGTTTATTGATGAGCTATCATACATAGAGATGGGCAAGAAAAACCAAAAAACCAAACACATTGCCGACAAGTCGATTCCAACTCAGAGTGACACTGTAGGATAGAGTAGAACTGCCCCATGAGGTTTCCAAGCCTGTAAATCTTTATGGAAGCAGACTGCCACACGTTTCTCCCATGGAGCAACTGGTGAGTTTGCACTGCTGACCTTTTGGTTGGCAGCCCAGGGCTTAACCACTGCTTCACCAAGTCTCCTAGAGAAGGGCGTACACCCTGAATATGCATTTGATAATGCACTTCGCGTTTAGTTGATAACACTTGTAATTACCTGTCTCCCCATCAAACTGTGGCTCTTGAAGGTTGAAGGCTAAGTCTTAAACATCTGAATGCCTAGGAACTATGGGAGAGAGGAAAAAAATAATTGAGATTTATGTGCATAATCATCGGAAAAAAAAATATTTAGAGGTAGCACTTTGGTGGCACAGTGGTTAAACGCTTGGCTGCTGACCAAAACGTCAGTGGTTGGAACCTGCTGGCCTCTCCACAGCAGAAAGATGTGGCTGTCTGCTTCAGTAAAGATTTGTAGTCTTGGAAAACTTGTGGGGCAATTCTATTCTGTCTTGCAGGGTTGTTCTGAGTCAGAATAAACTCAATGACAGTGCATTTTGGTTTTGGGTTAATGGTCCACATTTACAGAGCAGAAAACTGAAATCCAGCAAAATTAGATAATCTGCCCAGAGACTTGACTCTAAATGATAAAGCTGATATTCAATCCTGGATCCATCTATCCTTTTCATAGTATTTCACATTGCTTGAGAGATTTATCTAATAATTTTTTGTTGAATGGGAAGACATAATATGAGAGCGATGACATATAGGAAATGGGAAAATTTTAAAGATGTAATGCCAAGTCAAAACAATAGAAAATGAGACTTCTATTTCCAGGAACATAAAGTAGATATATATTTTCCCTAAGTACAATTAAGTACTAAGTACAGTTAAGTACAATTAAAAACCTTGGAAATTTACATATATGATGAGCAGAAGGAAGCTCTCACTGGTCAAGAGAAGAAGGGAGACTGACTAGGAATCTTGAGACCCAAGAAAACCCAGTGCTGAATGCCCTGGGTTGTGTTTGGATCGAGAGACTATTGATTTTTTTTTTTTTTTCAAATTTGTTTTAACTTATGTTTATGGTATCTGCTTGCTATGTTGCCATAGGCAAGATAAGAAACCTCTGTGCTTCAAATGTGCTTCTATATCCTCATTACATTCGGGATAATAGTATCACCTACTCATGGAGATATTCTACCTGTCTGTCGATTCATCACACTGTTCATCACACTGTTTGCTGTGATGCTGGAAGTTATGCCTCTGGTATTTTGAACACCAGCAGGGTTATCCATGGTAGACAGGTTTTAGCAGAGCTTCCAGACTAAGGCAGACTAGGAAGAAAGGTTTGGTGATCTAATTCTGAAAATTAACCTTATGGATCACAACAGAACACTGCCAGACTCGCTTGCTGTGGACTCATCATCAGGAGGGATCAATCACTAGAGGAGAATGTCATGTTTGGTGAAATAGGACTTACAAGAATGGACTGGCACAATAGCCAAAATAATGTGCTGGACTATACTGGCAATCATAAGGATGACTCAGGACTGGGCAACATTTCATCCTGTTGTACATGGGGTTACCATGAGTTGGAGTTGACTCAAAGGCAACCATCCATCTCTATCTCTATCTATAGAGTTGTTAAGATGATTAAATGGGTCAATGCATTAAGCATTTAGAACAGTGCATGGCACGTACTGCAATCTCAATAAGTATTAGGTATTATTTCAACATATTGGCAATAATTTTTAAAGGAAGAAGGATATTTTGGATAACAAATACATCAGGAAAGTAAAATCATATATAGCCCATCACAGAAGCCAAATTACGTGGTAACAAAGGTTGAAAAGTTGACCCAAGAACTTTTGTGTTCTTTTGAAAGAAGAAGTAAGTGTTCTGGTTTGAGAAGACTTAAAATGTCACAGAATGCTTTCTACCAAAGTGAGATTGAATGACAAATTTCTCTTCTCTGGGAATTTACTACTTGAATATGGAGTTTAAACCTCGTGTTGACATCTATTGGTATTCTGTTCTTTAAAGCCACCCACTTGGGGTACGTTTTGTTACAGCAGCACTAGGTAACTAAGATATATGATATGCTTTTCTATGCGCAGATTACACTTCAATAAGAGTTGAAAAATTCTTTCGGTATTGTCTGAGGTTTTTTCTTGTTTTTTCCCCCCCAAACACTGTAAATTTAAGAATACGCACTCTTAACAGGCTATGACAGTAAGACAAACTCAGGTTGGAAGTAGTTGGTTCTACCTCTGGAGCCCTCTTTTTAGAATAAATTCAACATTGAAGATCAGTTAGTTCTTGAACCTAGAATGTGAATGAGAGGGCCCTAACAGACTATGAGATGAAGAATTTCATACTGCTTGTGTATAATGATTTAACTTGCTCTGATTTTTTAGGGCCCATTGAGGCATGCAGGTTGGAAGTGAAAGTTAAAAAAAGAAATTTAAAAATCAATGCTCTTCATTCATTTAAGCCTATTAGAGAGACAAGCCTACAAAAGACTATACCTTTAAAGAAAACATGCTCTTCCTAAGTCTTTAGTTACATGGATTTTAGATGTGAAAGTTACTGCACATAGTATGTGATGAATAAGAATAAAGTCTTTGGTGGTGTTCTTTAGAAGCAGAGCCTGGGATAGGAATCCTTATTCAAATGATTTATTGAGGGGGTATAATGGGTCGCTATGGGTCAGAATCAAGTCCCTGGCAACTTTTTTTTTTCTTTACTCTCAGGTGAGGAGCCCTGGTGTCACAATGGTTAAAGCTCTGGGATGGTTAAAGAGTTTGAACCACTCTGAAGGAAGAAAGGCCTGGCGATCTGCTCCCAAATTTCAAAAAAAAAAAAAAAAAACTGCCTGTGGAGTCCAACTAACAGCAACCCTACAGGACAGAGTAGAACTGCCCCATAGAATTTCCAGGAAGCGGCTCATAGATTCGAACTGCGAACATTTTGGTTGGCAACCTGAACACTTAACCACTGCACCTCCAGGGCTCCAACTACGACATTATAGCCCAGGAAACCCTATAGGGCAGCTGTACTCTGTCCTATAGAGTTGCTCTGAGTCAGAATTGACTACACCACACACCACTCAGGGAAGAGGAGTGAGGGATTTCAAACCAGAACATGTGGGCTCTTAATGATACACGCTGGTGCTCTTTGTGTTTACTAAATCTTTCTCTTTGAAGGGTATAGAGCCATGGGAGGGGCTATATAGGGCAGGTTTTCTAAAAGTGAAGAAGCAGAGCTTTGCCTTTTTGTGGATCCTTTGATCCCTACAAAACCTTCTGAAACAGCCTCTTCCTTTCCCTGCAAGGCTTCCTATTCATAGTAATTTTATCCCATTCCACTATTCTGCAGCCTTTTCCCATTGCCTGGCATTGTTTGGTTAGGAACCTCTAACTTACGAATTTTACATTTACAAGAGACAGAGAATCCAACTCAGACGGTCTAAAGGAAGGAATAAAATTTAAAGTAATCTATTTACTCACATAAATGAATAGGTTAGCTTCAGGCAGAACTGAATGCAGGACCCAAACAACATTGTTGGGATTCACATCTTGACTTTGTTCTCTCTAGTACCATCCTCACTGTCCATGTGGTGCCTCCCAGCAGCTCCAGGCTGCTCTCTTCCTTGCTGTTGCAGTTCTTAGCTTTGTATTCTTACATCATCAGAAGGGTTTGCTTTTCAGCATTTCCAGTGATTTCCCATGGGTTTCTATGATTGGAATTGTTTGGGTCACTAGATGTCATATGCAGAATTATGCTCCATCCCCCAAAGATGTTCATGTCCTAATCCCTGGAACCTGTGAATGTGTTATGTTCCATGGCATAGGAGAATTAAGTTTGCAGATGGAATTAAAGTTACTCATCAGCTGACCTTAAGGTAGAGAGATTTTCATGGATTACTCACTTAATGTAATCATAAAGGTCCTTAAAAGTGAAAGAGGGAACCAGAAAAGGAGGTAAGAGTGATGCCCATTTATACATTTTGCTCTCCCTTCTCATACCTCAGTAAGTATTACTATAGTGGCACAGTGATTAAGAGCTTAACTGATAACCACAAGGTCAGCAATTTGAATCCACCAGCAGCTCCTTTGAAACCCTATAGGGCAGTTCTACTCTGTCCTGTAGGGTCTCTGTAAGTTGGAACCACCTCAACAGTGAAGGATGCATGTGGGTTTGCTCATTACAGTCACCCAGTCATGCCAGCCCTTCCTGGAAGGTGTTGCATGCTCCAAGAGCCCCTTTGTTTCTAGAAGAAGAGAAAGAAGGGAGGGACAGAGGGAGGGAGAAAGAAAAAGAAGAGAGGGAGGGAAAAGGGGAGGAAGGAATAAAGGCAGGAAAGAGAAGGAAGGGAAGGAAGGAGGAAGTATGTGAGCAAATATCTGTTGAACACCTACTGTGCACAGGATTCTTTGTCTAGAGGTAGGTGCTTTACCTAGCAATTCAATCCTCACAATAATCCTGTGAGATTGACTTTTATATTACCCATTTTTTTCCTAGCATTTCTAATTATTCTTTCTGGTAGTTTCCATCTTTTTACTGAAATTACCGTCTGAATTTGCATGTTGTCCACCTTTTCCATGAGAGCATTTAACATATTAATCATAGTCATTTTAAATTCTGTCTTATAGTTCCAGTATTTGTGTCATATCTGAGTCTGGTTCTGTTGATTGCTTGGTAATAGTGCAGGATATTTTTTGTACTGGTTTTTTGTATGCCTCAATTTTCTGTTGAAATTTGGACATCTTGGGTATAACAAAAGTAACTCAAGTAAGTATATTTTGTTCCTGGGCACACATTTCTTCTGCTAGGACTTTAGCTTGGGGTTTGAATTAATCTACACAGAAATTGGACTGAGTATGTAGTCACTATGGATACACTCAATGTGACACAGGCTTCAAATGCCTATAGTAATATGTTGTGTTTAGAGTCAAACAAACAAACGAACAAACCCGTTGCCATCGAATCGATCCTGACTCATAGCTATCCTATAGGACAGGGTAGAACTGCCCCATAGGGTCTCCGAGGAGCAGCTGGTGGATTTGAACTGCTGACCTTTTGGTTAGCAGCCGAGCTCTTAACCCCTGCGTCATCAGGACCCCATGATTAGGGTAGAGATTAGTTTATCAGGTGTTTTTTTTTTTTTTTCTAATATCTGCTGCATCCTCAGCTTTAGCTCTTCCCTTTACCATTTGCCTCACAGAGTATCCGTCCCCAAGCTGTTGCAACCCTCCTATTAGGATTCCACTGTGAACGGTTGATACTTGTTTGCCCTGTGGTTGAGGTCCTGAGAAGAGAGTCTTCTCTGTTGTCTTTATTGTCCTCAGTTTTAGACAGGCATTGTGTCTCTGGACTTTGACAGTGTGGCCATCTCAGGGCTCCTGTCTCTCTCCCAGCTGTGATTCTGGGCCCGGAGTGTATTTCTGCCCCTGCCCCTGGGAAATAGATAGATAGATAGATAGATAGATGATAGATAGATAGATAGATAGATAGATAGATAGATAGATAGATAGATAGATAGATAGATAGATAGATAGATAGATAGATATACACACACATATACATACTTTTCTTTTTCTATTCCCTTTCAAACCCAGATGAAAATGGTTTTCACTGGTGACCTAAAAGTGACAGTATTTGTTCCCTCTCCCTCCACAGATTAAGGCTTTTTTCTGTAGGGGATTTAGGGGAGAAAGATCCAGCCAGAGTTTCATTCCCATCCTTTAACTCTTTCTATTCCCCTCTACCAGGTTTGCACCAAAAATGATACTGTCTCAGAATTCTTACCAATCTTTTTGTGAGAATACATTGGAATTTATGGAGGAAAAAAACTTGCAAGAGGCTATTTGCTCCACATTTTATCACTGCCCTCATTCAGTGTCCACCAATTCATTGACTGTTCTTGCTGAATTCTTCTTATTGGGGTTTGTCTCTGTGTGCCCGGAATAAGCGAGTGCTTGACTTCTGTCTTTTCCAGTAGGCATCTGTCTCTTAGATTTGGAATTAGTTGGTTGCTTTTTGATCTCAGTTCTCTGACGGATCAAGAAATGCTGTGAACTTGCCATTCGTCTGACTTTTTTTCTTGCTCTCTGCTTTTTCTTCTTTTGGAAACGACGCTCTTTCTTTTTTTCTACATATCTAAACAAAAAACAGCAGTGTAAAAGCATGTACTATGTGCATATGTGTACACATATTTTCCATTAAAAAAATAAGTTCCTTGTCTTATTCTTCCTTGTACTTCTAGTATCAGCAAGCTTGTTTGGGAAGGGCTAGCTAGTCGATATTTTAGGTTTTGTGGGCAGTAAGGCCTCTGCCATAAGGCCTCTCCTAGACTCCTAGCTACCACTAGGGTTAGAGAAGTGACAGACATTCCCACCCTCTGTACTGGTGGGCAGACACTACCAGCCAGAAATGATTGTGACATGAGGGTGGGATTCAGACAGTTTCTTGCCTCTTTTTTTTTTTTTTTTAAATCAAAGCAGTTGTAGAGTAAGGGGAGAGAGAATAGGATTTAACAAGGAACTTATCACAGGGATATTATATTTGCCTACTGTTAAAGGAAAAAAAATTCAAGATGCCAATTAGTTAAGATCTTATTGGCTTTATTCAGTGATTCACGAATAGGGCAGCATCCATTCTAAAAGCAGAGAGAAGCTCCACAGAACGCTAAAAAGTAGAAGGGTTTTATAGACACAGACGCACAGGAACAAGGAAGCTATGTGCACTAGGCAATTTCAAATTGGCTGGCAGGCATTTTCTTTCCTTATTTGGGATCAAGGTGGAATTTTAAACTAGGTGAAATTGAGCAGGCAAGTCCTAAATGGCTAACTTAAGTTCCCATTTCTGGGAGAGTTGACCATTTATAAGAAATAGAAACTTAGTTAAGCTTTGATTTGATGAGTGACTTCTTTTTGGACCTAACAAGATTTTCTTAGTTTTCAAGGAGCACCTGGTGGATTCAAACTGCCGACCTTTTGGTTAGCAGCCGTAGCTCTTAACCACTACGCCACCAGGGTTTCCTCTTTTAACCACTACGCCACCAGGGTTTCCTCTTGGGACATAGCTGTCATTATTTGATGCCTATGCCCTAGATATCTAAATGCATATAACTTGATTTAACAAAAGTATTTAGTAAAATCAACTCTGTGCAGATTTTGCAGTACTGGGATCTAGCTTCTGAATGACATATTATTGAAGCAAAGACTTCTATAACAGAACTTCAAGGAATCTTACCAATAGCCTTGTGTAGCTTTATTCTTAGAGTCTCAGTGATGCTCCAAGTTCATTCTAAACTATGGCTAGGTTATACTGCCTAGATAAGGTTACCAGATAAAATATAGGAAACCCAATTAAATCTGAGTTTCAGGTAAACAACAAATAATTTTTTAAAAATAAGTATGTCCAAATATTTCATGAGACATACTTATACCAAATAATACATATATTTGTCGTTTATCTGAAATTCAAATTTAACTAGAGGTTCTGTAATTTTATTTGCTAAACTTATGTCTAAAACATTTGTTATAATTTATGTTAAACCTTTATAAAGCAAGTGTAAATACACAGTATATCCCTAAGTTAGGTAACCAGAGCCCTTCTTTCACATTGATTTTTCCTCATCCCCTACTTCCTCCTTCATTCAAGTGTACTTCCCAAAGAAAACTCTAGACTACCTACAAGGAATCATCTGGAGGAGAAAAGATTGTTCAAAGTTGCACCTCAGATTGTTAGAATTCCAAGACCGAATCAGAATTTTCAAAGACCGGACCCAGGAATCTGTATTTCAAAAAGCACCAAGAGTGATTTTCATGCACAAATAAAATTGAGAAAGACTACATTGAAGAGATTGAGCAGAGCCTTTGAAAGTCAATAAAACTTTCAGTATGGAAAATTATAAGCCTTAGGGTTGCTATGAGTCAGAATTGGCTCAACGGCAATGGGTTTGGTTTTTTTTGGGTTAGGCTTGAGTGAAGGAGCCTTGGTGCTGCAATGGTTAAGCACTCAACTGCTAACTGAAAGATTAGCGGTTCAAACTCAGCCTGCGGCTCTACGGGAGAAAGACGTGTTACCACAAATTGCAGGTTCAAGTTGCCTGCCGCAAAGCCAATACTGAGACAGGAGGAGATAAGCAGTAAGAAGGCTTTATTGAATACTGGTATTCAAGAGACAGAGGGGGTTAAATTCCTCCCAAATTCTGTCTACCCTAAAGGGTTGATGGGAGGGTTTTATATGGGAAAGACCAGGGTAACCTAATGTTTTGAGCACATAGTCCGCAGATGGTCTTATACATCAAAAAACAACTACAAAAACTCTTTATTAAACTAAAAATAAACATGTCAGGCATCTGGACTCTAATCACTGTATTTGTAACAGGCTGAAAAACTCTCATAAGAATCTCTCGGCTAGTGGAGCTGTTTTGCCAAGTCCACTGTGGCTGAGATAGGGAGCAAGAAAGAAAGCCTTCCTCTCGGTTTGCAGGCTGAAGGCCATTTCTCAAGAGGACAAAGAAAGAAGAAGAGAGACCACGGCCACAGGGGCTGAGATAGCTCCGCACCCCTTTGGAAAAGACTGTGCAGCTGCTGCAATTAAAAAAATGCTTAGAGATTACTTAAAGCATCGTTACGGCGTTAGTCATGTCAAGCTCTCAATCACCTATTTCGAATAGGGGAAAACATGTTGTAAGGTATTAGGGTGTTTGTTATGTTTAAGAGTGGAACAGGCTGCTCAGCTATATTTTGAACAAAGCCCGCACCATTTTCCAAGGACTTGAGATTAATCACAGCTTATACAGCTATACTAAAACGAATGAGAAAATATATTCTCTCTCTAATATTAAAACACTAGAGAAAATGCATTTTTGCTTCTTCGGACGTGGTGATTTCCTTCTGTAATGAGCCTAAGAAATCCTGTGTGCCAGCTTTACTCCATCACATGTGGTCACTATGAATAGAAATCAATTCCACAGCAGCTAACAATAACAAGGCCTAAGTGATGATGCCTGTGGATTTGGCAGTGGTAAGACGAGGAGAGACAGGCCAACATGGCAGGTGCCTAGTCTCTGTGAAATTCCACTTGTCACTTCAGCTGGAGCTGTTCAAAAGAGGTTTCTCTGCTCTGACATCTGCAAGATGGCTTCCAGGATCTCTACCTTTGGCTGCAAATGGAGAGTTCAGCTTGGTCAGCTGCTGTGGACAGCTTTTATGCTTCTAAGCAATTTCCTGATCCATAAAATCGTTTCAGCAACTAAACAATCAGCCAGCTTTCCTGCCAGCAATGCATCCAACATCCTGCAATCATTTGGGTAGAGAATTTGTCAGTCGTTCAGGAAACATTGTGTCTTCTTGCTGAGAGCTAAATTGATGGCTAGGTTAGAAGTGGAAAGCAATACTTTAGCACTCTTGGGTGTTCACTTGGTAAAATTTATTTGATGCAATTTATATTATGACCACAGCCTGAAAAAAAATTTCTGAAATCCTTAGGATGAGCTGATTTGGGTGACTCAATTTGTAATCACATGTTTGAGGCCATCTAAGGACTCATCACCAAGAAATTATTACCCATAACTTTGAGTAGTCCTGAGAATATTCTAGGTCAGTGTTTCTGAATTTAAATTTATTATGGACCAGAATTTCCTTACATTTAATATTATTGACCCTATAAGTAAAAGATGTCAGGATGGGACAAGCATAGATTAGTGAAAATCTGAGTAGTAATTACAAGTAAGGCTCTGAAACTTTGTATGCCAGTCTATAAAGCTATTGCATTGCAAAACTCTGCTCTAGAGCGTATTTTTAATTTTTATATCACTGTTTCCCCTTGTTTAAAGCTTGTTCTCTTTTAATTTTAATCATGCTTATTTCAGGTCCTAGGCATGTGGAATTCAGTTAATGTATATGGTCATTTAACCCTGATAATACTTTTTCAGTGGCCTGAGATTTGGGTTCTTTGCTTCACAGAATGAATGAGAATATTGGTTGCTTACCCAGTTTACAAAAACATTAACAGGAAGAGTAATATGATTAGAAATCAAGCTGTGTAAATGTTAAGCACCGAATCTGTACCAGGTGATGAAATAGTGGAAAGATACATTAGGTAGGATGCTTTTGCCAGCAAGTAGCAAAATACTGACTTAAACAAGGACATTAATTTTCTCACTTGAGATTTGGGAGCAAGACAGTTTTAGAACTTATATAGTGACTGGTAAAACCATCAAGACTCCATACCTCTTTCTACTCTGGCATCCTCAGCCTGCTGACCTTCCAACTCAGGCTTGTCTCTTGTGTTTACAAGATGGCTGACACGACTGAGGAAATCTTACATTTGCAAATCATATCCAAAGGCATATGAAAAATAGGGTAATTTTTTCTTGCTCACCTCCTTCACTCAAGGCTGAAAATCTTTTCTTCAAATATCCTGAAGTACTTTCTCTTCAGTCCCATGGACCAAAATTGGGCCACTGACTAAGTCCTAGACATCACAAACGTTAGGAAAGCATCAAATACCTCCACCCTGTATATTGGGGGGCAGGTACTACCAACCAGAAATAATGGTGGCATAAGGGTGGGATTCAGTTAGCTGTTGGGTAGGCAAACTATGTATATAACTGTCACAAAATGGAAGACCTTATCTTAACTTCAACAGCTTAAAGTTGATTGTACTCATTGTATTAGTAATAATAATAATTAGTAATAACAATAATAATGTTTTGATGCACATGGCAAAGTAGTGCCCACTTGTTAATACAGACCATTTTATGTACCTCCAATTTTTAATATAATAGGTTTTATGGGGGCTGCTTTGTAACTATGGGTTGTATGTAAGTCAGATGTTCTTAACCCGGGGACTGCCTTACTAAAATCTGTATTAGTTTCCTAGGGCTGTAGTAACAAATTACAGCAAATCAAGTGGCTTAAAACAATAAACATTTATTCTCCCAGTTCTGGAGGCCAGAAGTCTGAAATCAAGGTGTTAGCAGGGCCACACTTCTTCTGAAGGCTCAAATGGAGAATTCTTTCTTATTTCTTACAGATTCTGATGTTTCCTCATGTCATGAATTGAACTGTGTTCCTCCAAAACATGTGTATCAATTTGGCTAGGCCATCATTCCCAGTAATGTGTGATTGTCCACCATTTTGTCACCTGATGTTATTTTCCTATGTGTTGTAAATCTAATCACTATGATGTTAACAAGATAGATTAGCAGCAGTTATGTTGATAAGATCTACAATATTAGATTGTGTCTTAAGCCGATTTCTTTTAAGATATAAAAGAGAGAAGTGGGCATAGAGACATGGGGAATCTTATACCAACAAGAAAGCAGCACCAGGAGCAGAGCATGTCCTTTGGACCGGGGGTCCCTGAGCCTGAGAAGCTCCTCGACCAGAGGAAGATTGATGACAAGGACCTTCCTCCAGAACCAACAGAAAGAGAAAGACTTACCCTGTAGCTGATGCCCTGAATTTGAACTTGTAACCTACTAGACTGTGAGAGAATAAATTTCTCTTTGTTAAAGCCATCCACTTGTGGTATTTCTGTTATAGCAGTGCTAGATAACTAAGATACCTGGCATTCTTTGACTTGTGCTCATGTAACTGTATGGCCTTCTTCCCTCTGTCTCTGTGTGTCCAAATTGCCATCTCTTTTCTCTTATAAAGATACCAGTCATTATATTTAGGGTCCACTCTCAGTCCCGAATGAGTTCATCTTGAGATCCTTATTAACTAATTACATCCACAAGACTCTATTTGTAAATAAGGTCACAGTTTGAGGTTTCAGGTGGACATGAATTTTAGAAGGACACTATTCAACCTTCCACAACCATTGCTAGCACTCAGCTTTTATCCCCATGTTAGACTTATGGTCACAAGATGACTGCCACACCACTAGCTTCAGTCAGCTTTACAGAAGAAAGAGGAACATATCAAGAAGGTATTGATGGTCCCTTTATTAGGAAGGAAATTCCATTATTCGAATCTTCACATTGTTGGAAGAGGTAGCTAGTTGTTTTGTTTAACCTGGCCACAAACTCTGAATAAAATTCATTCTTTTTATAGGAAAGATAGAATGAATAACTGTTGTGAAATCAACTAGCAGAGCCTGCCACTATCATTTTCTATTTCCATTACATTAATGAATTTCTATATAAAAAAAAAAAAAAATTTCCCCAAAATACATACTCCATTTTGATTGATTTTGTTGACTCATAAAACTTTCCTATTAAAGACCCAAAAGTCGGTGATACATTTCTAAGTAGGAAGTGTATTTGCATTTAAAAATGGGATTATTGAATAAATACAAACTCTTCAGAACCCATTTTCAAGACAGTAGCAATTTTTCAGAGAACTGTTTGCCAAATGGTCTGCTTAATAATTCTGCCAAAAATGTAAAATGCAATCAAACAATAAACAAAATTATAATAACAAGTATTATGTAGTACTAACCATTCTCATAGTCTTATTTTTTATCGCTGCCTACACAAAATAACTTTCTTTTTTTTTTCTTGGAGCAGAGAAATCATCTTTCTCACGTAGCATTTTAAAGATTGGATGAAATGTATTTTATTTTGCTTTCTGTAAAACTGTGATGTGAATTTCCCAATTTTAATACCTCTACAGTTCAATCACAAAAGTGATACTTGTTCCTGCATTAGCAATGAGATTACTGACTTTTTTTCTGCCATAATTACTTTCTGAACTACACTGGAAGGCTCTTCCAAAGGCAGAGATCTATAAGAGGCAAACTTCGGAGCTTGTTAATATTTACTTATAAAAATAGCCTTCTTTGAGGTTTCCATACAAAAAGAAACAATCTTTGATGGTTATGAGGGCGGGGAGGGGTGAGGATGGAAAACACTTAATAGACAGTAGATAAGAGGTAATTATGGTGGAGGGTTAAGACAGCGCACAATACTGGGGAAGCTAGCATAGGCTGTGCAGGGCAGGGCCATGGTAGCTCCATAGACACAATCAAACTCCCTGAGGGACTGAATTACTGGGCTGAGGGCTGTGGGGACCATGGTCTCAGGGAACATCTAGCGCAAATGTCATAACAGAGTTTAAAAAGAAAATGTTCTACATTCTACTTTGGTGAGTAGTGTCTGGGGTATTAAAAGCCTGTGAACCACCATCTAGGATAATCTACTGGTGTCACCCATTCAGGAGCAAGGAAGAATGAAGAAAACTAAAGACACAAGGGAAAGATTAGACCAAAGGACCAATGGACCACATTTACCACAGCCTCCACCAGACTGAGTCTAGTACAACTAGATGGTGCCAGTCTACCACCACTGATTGTTCTGACAGGGATCACAATAAACGGTCCCAGACAGAGCTGGAGAAAAACGTAGAACAAAATTCTAACTCGAAAAGAAAGACCAGAATTCCTGGCCTGAAAGAGACTGGAGAAACCCTGAGAGTGTGGCCCCTGGACACCCCTTCAGCTCAGTAATGAGGCAACTCCTGAGATTCACCCTTCAACCAAAGATTAAAAAGGACAATGGAACAAAACAAGACTAAAGGGGCGCACCAGCCCTGGGGTGGGGACTGGAAGGTAGGAGGGAACAGGAAAGCTGGTAATAGGGAACCTAGGGTTGAGAAGAGAGAGTATTGACATGTCATGGGGTTGTTAACCAGTGTCATAAAACAACACTGTTTGATGAGAAATTAGTTTGTTCGCAAACCTTCATCTAAAGTTCAACAACAAATATATATATATATATATATATATATGAAAAAATATTACCTAAAAAAAAATAGTTCTCTTTGAGGCAGATAACTTGAAATAACTTTGATATTAGTTCACTCCCATCATCACCTCCTTTCCTAAAGAGATATGGGAAAGGTAATTTTAAAGATGCAGACATATAGCAGTATAAGTATCAAAGATGAGTTATTGATTTTTCTAAAGCAAAACAAAGTGGGGAAAAGTGTTGTACAGCCCCCGGAAAGGGTATCTTTGGTTGGAACTGTGTAAGATAGAAAAAAAAAAAAAAAAGGACAGGGGAGGAGTAGGCAAAGCAAGGAGTTATACATGACAGTGTACAAGAGTTCCCTTTATAGAGCAAAACTAGCTAAAGGACTTCATGACAAGGGCAAGAAGTCTGATGCTTCTGTTGAATATGAATTTGATAATTGCTGTAAACTAGTGATACAGAGATTGCCCATTATTCCTTCTTCATGAAAGTGTATGGGTTCTCTTGTTTCTTCTCTTCAGTTTTATATCGAATGTATCACAGGGGCATGTAATGTGTCTTTTAATATGTGAAGAGAACTGTACATTAACTAAAAATCTCGACTTTATACTAGAGGCAATAATAAAATGAGTTTTGAAACTTGCCTTCCTTGGGAAGGAATAATTGTGTTCTGACTTACATATAAAGTAAGCATTCCTTGTAAGCACAGCCAGCTCGGGGCCTATGATATAGCAGAGAATATGGGTGAGACAAGAGGAAAGAAAGTCTGAACAATGGTAAAATATAGGAAAATAAACCCCAGAAAGAGAGACACCACCCTGAGAAGGGGTAGCCTATGACTTGGTAGATCAGAACACTTGATTTTTGGTAATTAAAAAAAATATATCTTGAAAGCTTGTAGGGTCAGAGGGAAGGTACCCCTTCTGGGGTAAAGGGAGATGACTTGGTGGAGAGGATATGGTTTGGAAAATTGTTGTTGGAGGTAAAAAAGAAAGTTAGCACTTATAATTAAAATACTAACAGAAGGAAAAGAGAATGCTAAAATCAGAAGCCATCTCTTAAGGAACCATCACTTCACTGTATAGCAGAAGTTGTTTCCTTTAAACAAAGATGCCTAAATCTATGGCTCCAGACTACACAGAATCATCTGTTATTGCTGGTCCAAGAAAACATAAGGTAATTCAAACGAATAGTAAATAGCTTTCCATGTCCATATGAAGTTACTTTAAGAAATAAACATAAAATAAAATTCAAAAATTTCATGTTCCAAGGAAAAATGTAATAACTACCATGATGTGAATTAAGTACCCTTAAACAAACATCTGCAGATGTGAAAAAAAAAAAAAACCTTGAGTAGAAAGTTTTAAAAACCAATTACAGAAAATCCTAAAAAAAAAAAAACAGAAAGATGCGATCCAAATGTTGACAAATCTCAGGAAAGAAATGATTGAAAATGACAAAACTAGTGTAGAAATAAAGAGTGAACAATCTATTCTCCAGGGAAAATAGATTAAATTATAATAAGGGGCATTGGAGGAGAGAAATGAAAACAATCAAGTAAAAGAATAAGAAATTTTAAAAAAGGCAAAGAGGATCAGAGAAAATTTGATAGGAAAAGAATATTCAACATTATTATAATTGGTGTCTTTGAAGAATAAAAAGAATTCATGAAACTATCTGGAATAGCCTACCATGTAACTGGTAATATTGACTCAAAATGATGAAATTCAGGATATCCAAAAACCAACACCATTGCTGTTGCGTTAATTCTGATTCATAGCGACCCTGTAGGACAGAGTAGAACTGCCCCAAAAGGGTTTCCAAGGCTGTAAATCTTTACAGAAGCAGACTGCCACATCTTTCTCCTGCTGAGTGGCTGGTGAGTCCAAACCTCTTTCATTTCACAGCTGAGTGCTTTAACCACTGCACCACCAGGACTACTATCTAAGACATATCATAGTAAAATTATTAGACTTTAAAGATAAATAAAGAAAACATCTTCTAGTCTTCCAGAGCAAAAATATTAAGCACGTAAAAATAAAAGTAGCTTGGTATCATATTTCTCAACAGCAACATAAAAAAACACACCCCAGTCTATTTTTCCAAGGGCCAACATGTCCAGGAAACCTAAAAGAAGGAAAGTGTGATTTAAGGATTTTATAGCCTACCATGCTGTTCTTAAAGTATCAAGGCTATAGAAAATATGTAAAAAGTGCTAGATCAGAGGCAGTACTTACTATACAGTTTGTCCCACACTGATGACATATTTAAGCTACCACAACCCACATTTATAACCATTTTTTTAATGATTCATGTATTTTTGTGTATATATGTATCAAAATATATCTGTAAAGTTATATGTAATATTTCTAATTCTCAAAGACAAATAACAATAAGATTTATAAAGATACTGATAATAAAAGGCAATAATAATGATAATAATAAAAAATGAGATATGAGTTATGTCAGAAGTGATTTCCAAAAGAGTTGTTGGAACGGAGCCCCATCATAATTCGGGTACTACCTGTACTCACAAGCTCTTCCTATAAGGAATTTTTTAGGCAATAGGTTTCATCCAACCAAAAGATGACTGAAGAAACTTCATAAATGACAAAATTCTCCTTTTAAAAGCTCAAATGTGATTGCTTTTTCTTGTTTAAAAATTTTATAGATTTTCCAGTGCAAGTAGAATAAAGTCCAAACTCCTTAACATGGCTTACTCTCTTCATAACCTCAACAATGCTTATGTAGATGTTATCTATTTAATATCCTAGATTCTTCCTGATATTTGAACTCAAGCCCTGCTAAATTTATTTCAGTTCTTCTTATATTAATGTTCTTTCTGTCCTCAAGACCTCCCTTATGTTATTTCTCCTACCTGTAGTATTTTCGCTCCTCTCCATTATATCTATAAATTCACTACTCTTTATGTAGCAGATTACATTTCACTTCTCTTTGAAATCTTCTCAGGCATAGTCAGCCTGTGTAGGGAGATCCTATTAAGTGATTCCATCAACAGCCTTATTTTCCATAATCTCATTTGTTACAGTTTATTATCATCAGCTTCATTTTTCTTTCCAAACTGTAAGCTCCATGAAAATAGTAATAATATATGCTTTTCTCCCCATTTCATTCCCAGTGTTAAAGACAGAATTTACATGAACTAAGAACCAAATAAACTTATTTAGAGATGTGAATTCATGAAAGAAAAGAGGCAATATTTAGAGGCAATGACAACTAGCAATTTTGTAAAAAGTATGAACTTTACCGTTAGTTAACATATATCTGCAGGCTTCTTCAGCTACCTAGAAGTCCTGGAAAGGTGGGCAGTTAACTACTCTCTCTGAACTTCAGTTTAATTTACCGACAGGGCTAAATGACATTTAGCATGGCTACGTGCATTCTGATTTGTTTTTTAGTTACTCTCTATTAGAGGTAAACACTTTGAATATCAAGCCTTATTATTTTTAAATACTGGATGATAATGTTCCTTTGTAACATTGTTATGGCCATTAAATGGCACACATGATGTACTTGAGTGGTAGTGATATTTTTATACTGAGGCTTTTTTAATGATAATCATAATAATGGTGTACGAACTTTATAAATTTGGAGAGGGATTTGTTATCAAATTTCACATAATAATAAAAAATATGAATAAAAAATAAAATAGAGTTATAACTTTCCAGAATCTGCTGGTGTCTCTAAAGAAAATAAATCAAATGTCTAAGGAACTGGGAAATTAAAAAAAAGATGTCTTAGAGCCTTATAAGACTAAAAAAGGCATGGTTAGTATTCTTAAATTTTTAGAGATTCCAGCCCTGTTTGGATAGTAGTTATGGTTATTGTTGTGTGTCCTCAAGCTGATTCCAACTCATAGCAACTCTATAGGACTGAGTAGAACTACCCTACAGGGTTCTTTAGGGGAGCAGACTGCCACATCTTTCTTCTGCAGAGCAGCTGGTAGGTTCGAACCACCAACCTTTAGGTTAGCAGCCAAATACTTAACCACTCTGCCACCAGAGCTCCTTTTGTTGGACAGTAGGGGCAGAATAGATATCAAGGAGTGGAAGATGAACAAATACAGAAAAATCTAAAAATTGACTGTTTCCTACATAACAAAGTTAGGATATAAAATGATTGTTGATAGGCTTCTCTACTCTGCCCAAGAACCATTCTAAATATTGGATGGGTTACCTCTCTCATCTCAGGCCCAACTCAGTGAATATACACTTTTTAAAGAGATCAGTAAACATCTATAGATCCCTCGTTCTCTTCGTTTTGTAGCTAAAGCAAAGTTTTCAAATTTTGCATGATTCAAAACTTAGACTCTGCTTTGTTGTTTTTATTAGGTGCCATCAAGTCAGTTCAGACTCATGCACAAAAGAAAGAAACACTGCTGGGTCCTGTGCCGCCCTCACAATCATTGTGCTTGAGCCCATTGTTGCAACCGCTGTGTCAATCCATCTCGTTGAGGGTCTTCCTCTTTTTCGCTAAACGTCTACTTTACCAAGCAGGATGTCCTTCTGTAGGGACTGATCCCTTTTGATAACGTGTCCAAAGTATGTGAGACATAGTCTCTCCATTCTCACTGCCAAAGAACATTCTGCCTGTACTTCTTCCAAGACAGATCTGTTTCTTCTTTTGGCAGTCCATGGTATATTCAATATTCTTCACCAACACTGTAATTAAAGGGCATCACCAATTTTCTTCTGACTTCCTTATTCATTGTCTAGCATTCACATGCATATGAGGTGATTGATTGAAAACACCATGGCTTGGGTGAGCTGCACCTTAGTCTTCAAGGTGATATCTTTGCTTTTCAACACTTTAAAGAGGTCTTTTGCTGCAGATATGCCCAATGCCATGCATTGACTTCTTGACTGCTGCTTCCACGGGTGTTGATTGTGGATCCAAGTAAAAAAGCGGACCTGTTTCTACAGTGCTCATTCATCATAAACTGCTCCAGGGTCAACTGGGAAATCACTTCCTCCTTGCTGTGTTTCTCTGGATGCAGCCACAAGTGAAATAACGTCTGGTGTCTCTGCAGTTCAGGCCTTGAATATGAGTTACTGCTGTTCTGAAATATGCTGAGTGGAGAGTTCTGGAGCCAAGAGATTCTCTCTCCCTTCTGGACACCAGGCAGTTGAAAGCCAATCAGTTGAAGGCCAATCAGTTGAAAACTAATCAGTTGAAAGCCTATCAGTTTCCCTGGGGTTGTGGCCCGTATTCAGTAGATAGATAGACAGACAGATAGATAGACAGATAGACAGATAGACAGACAGACAGACAGACAGAGAGAGAGAGAGAGAGAGAGATAGATGATAGATAGATAGACAGATAGACAGATAGACAGACAGATAGACAGATAGACAGATAGACAGATAGACAGATAGACAGATAGACAGATAGACAGATAGACAGATAGACAGATAGACAGATAGACAGATAGATAGATAGATAGATAGATAGATATGCTGACAAATCTCTCTCTAGGTCCGGCATCCCCTGACCTCTGGTTCTTGGAACCTGAGCCAGCAGCCTTCTGTCTGACCTGCAGATCTTGGGATTTGCCAGCTACTGCAAGCCTGTGAGACAGCAGCCTTACACCTGACCTGCAGATCTGGGGATTCATCAGTTCCTGCAACCCGATGAGTTAGCAGCCTTCCACCTGATCTGTTGATTTTGAGTTCGTCAGGCCCTGAAATCACATGAGTCAAGAGAAGCCTGAGGCCTGACCCATGGATTTGGGACTTGTCAGTCTCCATAACGGCCCTTTAAGCTTCCACATGCTGTTGCAACATCTCCAGACATACAAGTCCATAAAGACTCAATGCTTCAAGTTGAATCTCTGAAAAATCTTAGCAAGCATGGTTTTAGATATCAGAAAACCCTCTCAATGTGAACCATCCGGGAATGATCCTGGGTCAGAAACTCAAGAGCTTGAACACATCCAAAGACTTGGTGCCCAGAAGGGAGATGGTGTCTCTGGGCTCCAGAACACTCCACTCAGCATATTTTAGTACAGCAATAACTCATATGTAATACAGGAACTGAAGAGACTCTAGAAGTTATTTCACTTATGGCTGCAGCCAGAGAAACACAGCAAGGAGGAAATGATTTCCCAATTGGCCCTGAACAGTTTATGATGAATGAGCACTGCAGAAATAGGTCCCCTTTGAAAGAGAAATTGGATTCAATTGGCAGGAGCCTGAAGAACTTCATGGAAAATCTGACTGCTGATTGCATAGAGCCACCTGGCTTTGTTCATGTTCTCATGCAGGGACAGGAAACCCTCTTTTCCAAGAATATGCTCTTAAGAGACATCATTGTTCACCTTACAGAACAGTTGTCTGCAGGGACCCCAACAGGAGAGAACATGGGGACTCCCTTCCTGACTCAAGATCCTCCCACACAAACAGACGAGGAGGTGAAGATAAAGAAGACAGCAGCAACCTTTCTTTGAAAACCATGCAAGTAAACGGCAGTACTACTAGCCGAGACAATCAAGTGTTTTCCCCACGGGTTATTCAGGAAGAGAATTATCTCAAACCTGAAGAAGGAGGTCTTGCTGGGACAATCCAGAAAGCTCCAGAAAAGCAGGGCTAGGTACATCCAAGTCCCAGGAAAGGGCTCTGGGAGGACTCTATCATCAAGATGTTCCTGTGGAGGTGGAGCCAAGATTTATCTCCAGGCCAGACCCAGCCACCCCAATCCTGTCCCTGCCCACAGAGCAATGAGGGTAAATCCACAGGTGGAGGACACCAAGAAAAATTTCATGAAACTCCAAAACCATACAGATGTGGGGATTGTCCCAAGAACTTTAGGTATTTCTCTTAGTTAGAAGTCCACCAGAGAAGACACAGGAACAAGAGGCTGTTTGTTTGTGCTAGGTGTCACAAAGGCTTCTTCCACGTATCAGACCTGCACGTGCACCTGGTGATTCACAGGAGGGAGAAGCCCTTCTTGTGCAGCATGTGTGACAAGTCCTTCACCCACAGAACAAATCTGAAGGCTCATGAGAGAATCACACAGGACAGAAGTCATTTGTGTTTCCTTTGCAGGAGAAGCTACCACCAGTCATCCACATACGACAGCCATGTGAAGACTCACCAGAAAGTTACCCCCAGAAGTGCCCCCAACACAGAAGTTTCCTAAGCTACTGCCCCACCATTATATCATTATATATATATATATATACACATATATATCTCTATTGTATTATGTATTTAGAACATGTCACATAATGTCCTTACTGATTGTGTTTTCTATTAACTCCACTAAAGTATAAATTTAAGGTGAGCAGGGAATTTGTCTGTTTTGTTCACTAATGTATCCCAAGTGCCTAGAATAGTGGCTGCCATATTCTAAATGACCAATAAATATCTGTTGTGAACAAATGCACCCAAGGTAATGAGTCCCAACCCCTCACCACTACCACTACCAAGGACACAAACACCAGCTAACAGAGAGGCTTTTCCTACCAGCTCCCATGTCCTCCTGCCATGCCCTTTGACTTTGGTGCAACCACAGGAAGACTAAAAAAGTGGAAAACAGATATGAGGTAAGACAGATACCAAGACACATGGAGATCTCAAAAAAAAAAAAAAAAATTGCCATCAAGTTGATTCCAACTCATAGGCACACTATAGGACAGAGTAGAACTGCCCCATAGTGTTTCCAAGGAGCGGCTGGTGGATTTGAACTGCCAGTGTTTTGGTTAGCAGCCAAGCTCTTAACCACTGTGCCACCAGGACTCCAAGAAACCAAAAAGCAGAAGCTGAAGAGATAAGGACCTTCTCCTAGAACCAACACAGAAAGAAAGCCTTCCCCTCAAGCCAGCACTCTGAATTTGGACTCCTAGCCTCCTAAACTATGAGAAAGTAAGTTTCTGTTTATTAAAGCCATGCACTTGTGGTACTTCTATTATGGAAACACTAGATAATTAAGACATGCTTGGTAAGGTAGAGGGTCAGCAAAAAAAAGGAAGTTCCTCAATGAGATGAATTGACATAGTGGCTACAGCAATGGGCTCAAACATGGCAATGATTGTGAGGATAATGCAAGACTGGGCAGTGTTTCATTCTATTGTACTTAGGGTCATTATCCTGAATTGAATTATGTCCCCCAAAATATGTATCAACTTGGCAAGGCCATGATTGCCAGTATTGTGCGGTTGTCCTCCATTTTGTGATCTGATTATCCTCCATTTTGTGACGTACTGTAAAGTCTAGACTCTATTGCCTGTGGTTATCATCCCAGTTGGGGGTGAGTTGTCCATTACATTATTGGGGCAGGATTACATGACGTTAAAGAGTATTAGGTTATGTTTGTTATGTTAGTGAAGCAGGATTAAGGTGGAATGCAACACATTTCTCAGCTCACAGCCTTGATCCGATATACTGGGATTTTCCCTGGAGTGTGGCTTGCATCACCTTTTATCTTACAGGAGATGAAAGGAGAGAGAAGCAGACAGAGAGAGAGACCTCATTATCATCAAGAAAGAAGAATCTGGAGCAGAGCATATCCTTTGGACCTGGCGCCCCTGCTCTGAGAACCTCTTGGACCCAGGGGAAGATTGATGCCAAGATACAGGGAGATCTCCAAGAAATGCCAGGCCCACAGATGTTGAAAGGAGACAAGGACCATCCCCCAAAGCCAACAGAGAGAGAAAGTCTTCCCCTAGAGCTAGTGCTCTGAACTCAGACTTCTATCTTCCTAAACTGTGAGAGAGTAAACTTTATTTGTTAAAGCCATCTACTTGTAGTATTTCTGTTATAGCAGCATTAGATAATTAAGACAGTCACTGTAAGTCAGAACTGACTTGACACCATCTAACAACAGTTTTCATCAAAACATAGAGGGGATAATGAAGCCAGAGCTCTTCCATCTAAATACCCAGAATAATGTTCTCTAGTTATAGGGTTGCTATGCATTGGAATCGACTGGATGTCAATGAGTTTTATAGATACAGAAAGATTATTTACACAGCAATCTTACCTTTCTGTTTTAATAAATCCCAGAAAAAATAAAATAAAAACAAAAAGCAAAGGAAATAGAGGTTGCGAAGGTGCTGCAAAAATAAGATGAACTGCTGCAGTTTTTTGTAATGAGGAAAGACAGAAAGACATCTGGCACCGTCTATGATGCTCTCAGAAGAATATCCCAGAATTACATGTTTTTATATTTATATTAGGAGTCCTGGTGGCACAGTAGTTAAAGCACTCGGCTGCTAACCAGAAAGTCAGTGGTTCGAACCTACCAGCTGCCCCACAGGAGAAGGATGTGGCAGCCTGCTTCCGTAAAGATTTACAGCCTTGGAAACCCTAAGAGGCAGTTCTACTCTGTCCTATAGGGTCAATACTGGTTGAAATTGACTTGACAGCAACGTTTATATTTATATTAAGTTTAGAATTAATATGGAACATAAATTCCTGGCTAAATGTAGTACAATTTTAAATATCTCTAATCCTAGCTAAAACAGCACATTACATTGGAATTTTAAAAAATCATATTTGCTAAATGTTTGCCATCAAAGCCCTGGTAAACAATTCTCATTTCTCAAATACAAACACACATAAATATTTGCGTTAAAGCTTTGTCATTTTGATTCCTGCCCATACTTCAAGTTTATCCTGAAATTACTGGAAAAATCAACAGTTTAGAGGGGGCAATTGATGTAATGATTATTATCCATTTATGGGTTTAAAAGTGTTGTAACAGGAAATATGAAATGTTCTGCATGAAATAAACATAAGTTTACTGGTACAGTTCATAGCTCCCAAAATCTTCCTGGCAAAGGTATAAAACAATCATTTACACTCTTCTTCACTTACAGTTCTCCAGTTCTGTAACTGAAATTAATGGCTAATCCTGTTATTACCAGATAGATCAACTAGACCATTTTCATAATACCTTGACCTTTTTATCTTTTCAAGAATGCACAGAGAAGTTATGGTGGCACTGTGGCAAACCACTTAGTTGTAAACTGAAAGGTTGTGGTTCGAATCCACCAGTCACTCCTTGGCAGAAATATGTGACAGTTTGTTTCCATATTTACAGCCTTGGAAACTGTATGGGACAGTTTTACCCTGCCCTATAGGGTTGCTATGAGTCGGAGTTGGCTCTGTGGCAATGGGTTTTTTGGGTACCAGGTATTTGATTGCTGCTGTTATTGTTGTTAGGTGCTATCAAGTCAGTTCAAATCATAGCAATCCTATTTATAACAGAACAGGATACCATCTGGTCCTGTGCCATCTTTACAATCCTTGTTATGCTTAAACCCATTGTTGCAGCCACCATGTCAATCCATATCCTTAGGAGTCTTCCTCTTTTTTGCTGACCCTTTATTTACCAAGCTTGATGGTCCTTCTTCAGGGACTGGTTCCTTCTGATAACATGTCCAAAGAACATGAGATTAAGTCTTGGCATCCTTGCTTCTAAGAAGCATTCTGGCTATACTTCTTCCAAGATAGATTTGTTCATTTTGGCAGTCCATGGTATATTCAATATTCTTTGTCCACATGATAACTGAAAGGCATCAGTTCTTCTTTGGTCTTCCTTGTTTGTTGTCCAGCTTTTGCATGTATATGAGGCAATTGGAAACACCATGGCTTGGGTCAGGTACACCTTAGTTCTCAAAGGTAAATTTTTCTTTTTAACATTTAAAGAGCTCTTTTGCATCAGATTTGCCCAATACAATATGTCCTGTGATTTCTTGACTGCTGCTTCCATAGACACTGATTGTAGATTCATGTAAAAATAAATCCTTGATAACTTCAATCTTTTCTTCATTTATCATGATGTTATTGTTCCAGTTGTGAGGATTTTGTTCTCTTTATGTTGAGGTGCAATCCATACAGAAGGCTGTAGTCTTTGGTTTTCATCAGTAAGTGCTTCAAGTCCTCTGTGCTTTTGGCAAGCAAGGTTGTGTCATCTGGATATCATAAGCTGTTAATGAGTTTTCCTCCAATCCTGATATCCCATTCTTCTTCATATAGTCCAGTTTCTCAGATTATCTGTTCAGCATACAGGTTGAATAAGTATGGTGAAAGGATATAACCTTGATGCACACCTTTCCCGACTTTAAACTATGCAGCATACCCTTGTTCTATTCAAATGACTGCCTTTTGGTCTATGTACAGGTTCCTTACAAGCACAATTAAGTATTCTGAAATTCCCATTCTTCAAAATGTTACCTATAATTTGTTATGATCTACAAAGTCAAATGCCTTGGCATAGTCAATAAAACATTGGTAGGGGCCATATAAACCAGAGATTCCATCAGCCTGAGACCAGATGAGCAAGATGGTGCTCAGCTACCACCAATGACTTCCCTAACAGGGAACACAACAGAAAGTCCCTGATGCAGCAGGAGAAAATAGGGGTGCAGAACTCAAATTCTAGTAGAAAGACCAGACTTGATGGTCTGACTGAGAGACCGGAGGAATCCCAGAAGACATGTCTGTAGGACACTCTGTTAGCCCAGAACTATAACCACTCTCAGGGCCAACTCTTCAGACAAAGAGTAGACTGGACTATAAGACATAAAATGATACTCATGAAGAGTGTGCTTCTTAGTTCAAGTAGATGCACCAGACTAGATGAGCAGCTCCTGTCTGGAGGCAAGATGAAAAAGGAGAAGGAAATAGGAGCTGTTTTGAATGGGTAAGAGAAATCTGGGGTCAAAAGGAGGAATGTACGGTCACATTATAGGGATGGCAGCAAGGGTCACATAACAGTGTGTGTATAAATTTTTGTATGAGAAATGAACTTGAGATGTAAACTTTCATCCAAAGCACAATTAAAAAGAAGAAGAAGATGGAAGGAATACACAGAGTCACTATATCAAAAAGAATTGGTCGACATTCAACCATTTCAGGACGTAGCATATGATCAGGAACAGATGGTACTGAAGGAAGAAGTTCAAGCTGCACTAAAGGCACTGGCAAAAAACAAGGCTTCAGTAATTGACAGCATACCAATTGAGATGTTTCAACAAATGGGTGCAGCACTGGAGGTGCTCACTTGTCTATGCCAAGAAATTTGGAAGAGGGCTACCTGGCCAACTGACTGGAAGAGATCCATATTTATGCTTATTCCCAAGAAAGGTGATCCCCCCAAATGAGGAAATTATCAAACAATATCATTAATATCAAACACAAGCAAAATTTTGCTTAAGATCATTCCAAATTGGCTGCAGCACTGTATTGACAGGGAACTGCTAGAAATTCAAGCCAGATTCTGAAGAGGACATAGAACCAGGGATATCATTGCTGATATCAGATGGATCTTGGCTGAAAGCAGAGAATACCAGAAAGATGTTTACCTGTGTTTTATTGACTATGCAAAGGCAATCGGCTGTGTGGATCATAATAAATTATGGATAGTATTGCAAAGAATGGGAATTCCAGAACAATTAATTGTGCTCATGAGGAACCTGTACATAGATCAAGAGGCAGTCATTCAAACAGAACAACGGAATACTATGTGGTTTTAAGTCAGGAAAGGTGTGCATCAGGGTTATATCATTTCACCATACTTATTCAACCTGTATGCTGAGCAAATCACTGGAGAAACGGAACTATATAAAGAAAAACTTTCCATCAGGTTTGGAGGAAGGCTCATTAACAACAGCAAATAACACAACCTTGCTTGCTGAAAGCACAGAAGACTTGAAGCACTTACTGATGAAAATCAGAGATCACAGCTTTCGGTATGAATTATGCTTCAATGTAAAGAAAACAAAAATTCTCACAACTGTACCGGTGAGCAACAGCATGATAAAGGGAGAAAAGATTGAAGTTGTCAAGGATTTCATTTTACTTGGATCCACAATCAACACCCATGGAAGCAGCAGTCAAGAAATCAAAAGATACATTGCACTGGGCAAATCTGCTGCACAAGACCTCTTTAGAGTGTTGAAAAGTAAAGGTGTCACCTTGGAGACTAAGGTGCCCCTGACCCAATCGTTTCCTATGCATGTGAAAGCTGGACAATGAATAAGGAAGACCAAAGAAGAGTTGATGCCTTTGAATTGTGGTGTTGGTGAAGAATATTGAATATACCACAAACTGCCAAAAGAATGAACAAACCTGTCTTGGAAGAAGTACAATCAGAATGCTCCTTAGAAGCAAGCATGCTAAGACTACGTCTCACATACTTTGGACATGTTATTAGGAGGGATCAGTCCCTGGAGAAGGACATCAGGCTTGGTAAAGTAGAGGGCCATCGAAAGATAGGAAGATCTTCAACAAGATGAATTGACACAGTAGCTACAACAATGGGCTCAAGCATAACAATGATTGTGAGGATGGTGCAGGACCCTGTAGTGTTTCATGCTGTTGTACATGGGACCACTATGAGTCAGAGACAACTCAACAGCACCTAACAACAACAGCAGTACCTATCTTATAGAGTAGTTAACATTAAGGAAGGTAATGGATGAAAAGGGGCCTTGCTCAGTGCTTGGCACACAACAGGCACTCAAGCAATGATCATTTCGTCCTTCCATCCATGCATTGATTCATTGACTCATCCATCCATTCATCTATCCTTTATCACACTGTATGCTGTCTGTGCTCCAGGCTACACTGTGCTCTCCTTCAAAGCAGAAACAGAGAGTCTACTATGTCTTCATATCCTTGATGCCAAGCACAGGCCCAGATACCCCAAAAGTGCTCCATGGTTCTCTTCTCAAGAGTAAATCAGTGTTACATATATATTTACCATTAAAAAAAAAAAGTTGACAAAGACCAGAAAAAAAAGAAAAGAAAAACACAGGTAAACATCTTCCTGGTATTCTCTGCTTTCAACCAAGATCCATCTGACATCAGCAATGATATTACTCATTCCATATACTCTTCTGAATCCAGCTTGAGTATCTGGCAGTTCCCCGTCAATATAATTGAATTACCTTCAGCAAAATGTTACCTCTGTGTGATATTAATGATATTGTTTGATAATTCCCACATTTTGTTGGCTCACCTTTCTTTGGGTTGAGCACAAATATGGACCTCTTCCAGACGGTTGGCCAGGTAGCTGTATTCCAAATTTCTTGGCATAGATAAGTGAGCACCTCCAGCACTGCATCCATTTGTTGAAATATCTCAATTAGTATTCTTTCCATTATGGAGCCTTATTTGTCATTGAGGAGCACTGGTGATACAGCGGTTAAAGCGCTTCACTGCTAGCCAAAATGTCAGCATTTCTAAACCACCAGCAGCTCTGCAGAAGAAAGATGTGGCAGTCTACTTTCACAAGGAATTATAGCCTTGGAAACCCTATGGTGTCGCTATGAGTCAGAGTCAACTCAACAGCACTGGGTTCTTTTGGGGGTGGTTTTTCACTAATGCCTTCAGTGCAGCTTGGACTTCTTCCTTCAGTACCGTCTGTTCTTGACCAATGCTACCTCCTGAAATGGGTGAATGTCAACCAATTTTTTTTGGTACAGTAATAAAGTGTATTCCTTCCATCTTCTTTTGGTTCTTCCTGTGTTGTTCAATATTTTTTCTGTAGAATTCTTCAATACTGCAACTTGAGGCTTGAATTTTTTCTTCAGTTCTGTCAGCTTGAGAAATGCCAAGCATGTTTTTCCCTTTTGGTTTTCTAAATGCCAGTCTTTGCACATTTTGCTGGTGTTTGGTTGGCACAAATGGTTAAGCACTTGACTAGTAGCTGAAAGGTTGGAGGTTCAAGCCCACCCAGAAACACCTTGGAAGACAGGCCTGGTGATCTGCTTCCGAAAGGTCAAAGCGTCGAAAACTCCAAGGAGAAATTCCAATCTGCACTCACGGGGTCACCATAAGTCTGAATCGACTGGACAACAATTAACAACAACAACCAGGTATTCAAATTATTAAGAAGTAAGCGTTTTGTTATGCTTAGAGTGGGGCAGGGTGAGCACACAAGAATTGGAAGCAACTATGAGTAACCATTTCATTGCTAATCAATTGAGAAATTTTTTGAAATAAATTAACATTCTCCAAAGATTTGCAATGCGGTGAGAATATTTGCCTGATGATTTCAGGTATCTGGGATGGAGTGAATCAGTTAATCTTTTTTTTTTTTTTTTTCCTGGCAGCCTGGTGCAGACACAGAGGTAGCAAAAAAAAAAAAAAAGGGGGATTAAAAAAATCTCCTTTTCTTAGAAAATAATTATCTCTCTTGCTCAGGGAAAATATTAATCTTGTACACACAGCTCTAGGCAGAGAACTATTGTGAATGTCATCCCTCTTCTTGGATAGCCAGAACTTGCTCTATTTGGTTGCAGCATGAGTTTATTACATCACCAATTATGTTGAAATTGGATATACCAGAGAAGGTGTCCTCCATGGGTGACCCTGTTGGTATCTGAATACTGGTGGCATAGCTTCCAGCATCACAGCAACACGCAAGACCCACAGTATGACAAACTGACAGACTAAGACAGACTAGGAGAAGGACCTGGCAGTCTACTTCTGAAAAGCAATAGCCGGTGAAAACCTTATCAGTAGCAGCGGAACATTCTCTGATATACTGCTGAAAGATGAGCCCCCCAGGTTGGAAGGCACTCAAAAGATGACTGGGGAAGAGCTGCCTCCTCAAAGTAGAGTCGACCTTAATGACGTGGATGAAGTAAAGCTTTTGGGACCTTCATTTACCCATGTGGCATGACTCAAAATGAGAAGAAACAGCTGCAAGCATCCATTAATAATTGGAACCTGGAATGTACAAAGTATGAATCTAGGAAAATTGGAAATGGTCAGAAATGAAATGGAACACATAAACATCGATATCCTAGGCATTAGTGAGCTGAAATGGACTGGTATTAGCCATTTTGAATTGGATAATCATATAGTCTACTATGCTGACAATGACAACTTGAAGAGGAATGGTGTTGCATTCATCATCTAAAAGAACATTTCAAGTTCTATCCTGAAGTACAATGCTGTCAGTGACAGGGTAATATCCATACGCCTACAAGGAATACCAGTTAATATGACTATTATTCAAATATTCACACCAACCACTAGGGCCAAAGATGAAGAAATACAAGATTTTATCAACTGCTGCATTCTGAAATTGATCAAATATGCAACCAAGACGCATTGATCATTACTGGTGATTTTAATGTGAAAGTTGGAAACAAAGAAGAAAGATCAGTAGTTGGAAAATATGGCCTTGGTGATAGAAACAATGCCAGAGATCGAGTGATAGAATTTTGCAAGACCAGCGACTTCTTCATCACAAATACCTTCTTTCACCAAAATAAACGGTGACTATACACATGGACCTCACCAGATGGAACACACAGAAATCAAATTGACTACATCTGTGGAAAGAGACGATGGAAAAGCTCAATATCATCAGTCAGAACAAGGCCAGGGGCTGACTGTGGAACAGACCATCAATTGCTCATATCAATTGCAAGTTCAAGCTGAAACTGAAGAAAATTATAGTAAGTCCACAAAAGCAAAAATATGACCTTGAATATATCCCACCTGAATTTAGATACCATCTGAAGAATAGATTTGATGCATTGAACATTAGCAACTGAAGACCAGAAGAGTTGTGGAATGATATCAAGGACATCACACATGAAGAAAGCAAGAGGTCATTAAAAAGACAGGAAAGAAAGAAAAGACCAAGATGGATGTCAGAGGAGACTCTGAAACTTGCTCTCAAATGTCAAGCAGCTAAAGCAAAAGAAGAATTGATGAAGAAATGAGCAGAAGACTTCAAAGGCAGCTTGAGAAGACAAAGTAAAGTATTATAAAAACATGTGCAAAGAGCTGGAGATGGAAAACCAGAGGGGAAGAACACGCTCGGCATTTCTCAAGCTGAAACAACTGAAGAAAAAATTCAAGCCTCGAGTTGCAATAGTGAAGGATTCTATGGGGAGAATATTAAACGACACAGGAAGTATCAAAAGAAGATGGAAGGAATACACAGAGTCATTATACCAGAAAGAATTAGTCGATGTTCCACCATTTCAAGAGGTAGCATGTGATCAGGAACCGATGGCACTGAAGGGAGAAGTCCAAGCTGCTCTGAAGGCATTGGCAAATAACTAGGCTACAGGAACTGATGGAATATCAATTGAGATGTTTCAACAAACAGATGCAGCACTGGAGGTGCTCACTTGTCTATGCCAAGAAATGTGGAAGACAGCTTCCTCACCAGCTGACTGGAAGAGATCCATATTTATGCCTATTCTCAAAAAAGGTGATCCAACCAAATGTGGAAATTATAGAACAATATCATTAATATCACATGCAAGCTAAATTTTGCTGAAGATCATTCAAAAACATCTGCAGCAGTGTATTGACAGGGAATTTTCAGAAATTCAGGCCGATTTCAGAAGAGGACTTGGAACCAGGGATATCATTGCTGATGTCAAATAGATCCTGCCTGAAAACAGAGAATACCAGAAGGATGTTTACCTGTGTTTTATTGACTATGCAAAGGCATTCGACTGTGTGGATCATAACAAATTATGGATAACATTGTGAAGAATGGGAATTCCAGAACACTTAATTGTGCTCGTGGGGAACATTTACATATATCAAGAAGCAGTTGTTCGAATAGAACAAGGGGATACTGATTGGTTTAAAGTCAGGAAAGGTGTGTGCCAGGGTTGTATTCTTTCACCATACCTATTCAATCTGTATGCTGAGCAAATAATCCGAGAAGCTGCACCATATGAAGAAGAATGGGGCATCAGGATTGGAGGAAGACTCCTTAACAACCTGCATTATGCAGATTACACAAGCTTGCTTGCTGAAAGTGAAGAAGACTTGAAGCACTTACTAATGAAAATTAAAGACCACAGACTTCAAATGTGGACTGTACCTCAACATTAAGAAAACAAAAATCCTCACAACTGGACCAATGAGCGACACCATGATACATGGAGAAAAGACCGAAGTTGTCAAGGATTTCATTTTACATGGATTCACAATCAATAGCCATAAAAGCAGCAGTCAAGAAATCAAACAATGCACTGCATTGGGCAAATCTGCTGCAAAGGACCTCTTTAAAGTGTTGAAAAGTAAAAATATTACCTTGAAGACTAAGATACTCCTGACCCAAGCCATGGTATTTTCAATCACATCATATGCATGTGAAAGCTGGACAATGAATAAGGAAGACCGAAGAAGAATTGATACCTTTGAACTGTGGTGTTGGTGAAGAATATTGAATGTACCTTGGACTGCCAAAAGCATGAACAAATCTGTCTTGGAAGAAATACAACCAGAATGCTTCTTAGAAGCAAGGATGGCGAGACTGCATCTTACATACTTTGGACATGTTGTCAGGAGGGCTCAGTCTCTGGAGAAGGACATCATGCTTGACAAAGTACAGGGTCAGCAAAAAAGAGAAAGACCCTCAATGAGGTGGATTGACACTGTGACTGCAACAATGAGCTCAAGCATAACAATGATTGTGAAGATGGCGCAGGGCCCAGGCAGTGTTTCGTTCTGTTGTGCACAGGGTGGCTATGAGCCAGAGCCAACTCAATGGCACCTAACAACAACAACAGAGAAGGTGAAGGTACCAAATAAATGGCTTTACACATTGCTGTTGTTAATTGCCCTGAGTTGAGGCTTACTCATAGCGACCAAATGTGTGCAGAGAACTGCTCCATAGGGTTTTCAAGGCTGTGACCTTTCAGAAGCAGATCACCAGCTCTTCCAAAGCATCTCTGGACAAGTTTGGTCTCCCAAACTTTTGGCTAGTCATCGAGTATTTAACAGTTTGTGCCACCTAAGGACACCCACCTTTGCATATGGTAGTGCTTAAATAATAATTTCATAAACTTAAAAATGTTGACTCTATTTTTGAAATTGCACTTTATATTAAACCAAACCAAAACCAAACTCATTGCTGTTGAGTCAGTTCTGACTCATACCGACTCTAAAAGACAGAGTAGAATTGCCCCACAGGGTTTCCAAGGAGTGGCTGGTGGATTCCACCTGCCAACCTTTTGGTTAGCGGTCAAGCTCTTAATCACTGTACAACCAGGGCTCCTGTATCAAACCATACGTGTTTTATATAAATTATGATTTGTATTCTCAATATATCAAGATGGAGCCTTCAATGCTGCAGCACACTGATTAACTTCAGTGTGTTCATTTATATTTATTAGTTCTTTTTGGTATATTCTTAATCTTCAGTAGTAAGAGGTATGTAGGAGCTCCATTATGACATTTCTTATGGTAATAAAAGTAATTTACAACGGTTGTCTATATAAGCATTTTCATGTTAGCTAGTACAAAAATAGCTTTACAACCTGTTCTACAAACTCAATGCAATCCCAATAATCTGTCGTTTTAGGCACTGGAATGATCATTCTGAATGAAAGATGCAGTAAAGGCAGACGCAGCAATGGTGTCAGGATCCAGCCAGGTAACAGAATCCTCTGTATGCTGCTAAATAGAGGACCTGTCAGAATCCTAAGCCTAGAGAACCATCCCAAACTCTATAGGCTACTGGGACCACTAGATTTGTTCACACTTTATTTGTGAAGGGGTGAGGATTCATGTATGATAGTTGTAGATAATAAATCTATTATGTCATCCGTTATGTTAATTATCAAACCCTCTTGTGGTAGTTGGAGATAAATATAATTGAAAATTTGGGTTAAGAGTCACCTCTGAATTGTTGAACTTTGACTAGTGTCTTTCTATCCCTAGATTTTGTATTGTCAATTAGGGAATGCTGAGTATTAACAACCACTTCTAGGCTATAAATTAAAATTAATATACTTTCAGAAACATTTAAAAAATAAATTCCAGGCAAGTTACCAAGAGCTTAGAATATAAATATATTCACATTACTATGAAAACTAATGTTTTGAGTCAAGAATCTTGATTCAAACCCCATAATTTAGACAAATAACTTTACTAAATAAAGGCCTGGGAACATTCAGTAATAGTTCCATTCTGAATGATTTGTTTCCCTCCGTTATCAGAATTACTGTAATTTTAGTTTCATGTAAAAAATAAAAAACCTGAAGAGGTGGTGTTACATGTTTTTGTGAACAAGCAGGAAGGGGAAAAGATAAAAGACTGTCATAAAGCATAACTTAAAGAAAAAAATCTTATCTGGCTGAAAAAAGAAGCTTTGTTTGAAACACATACAAATTTATTCAACAATCAAATTATTTTAGCCTAAGTCACACTCTTTGTATAACTGGCGTTATGAAAACTAAGTATCTAAAAGTTTGCGTCATGTAGACAATCTGAATTTAATTGAAATACATTGTTAGAACTAGGTAGAGTACAAATGATATACAGAGAATAATTCTTCAGCCTCTAAAACTAAATTTAAAATCTTAAAATATTTATGGTTTTAAAGTTTTTAATTTGTTTTTAATCAAAATTATCAGTAACAAGGAGTCTTTGGAGGTACAAATGGTTAACATGCTCTTGTTAACCAAAGGGTTGGAGGTTTGAGTCCAGAAGCAAAACCCAGAGGTGCATTGAAGAAAGGATTGGTGATCTAATTCCAAAATATCAGCCATGGAAAACCCTATGGGGCACAGGTCTACTCTATCACACATGGGGTTGCCATGAGTCAGAATCCACTCGATGACAATTGGTTTTTACCAATAAAAAATTTGGTGGGTAGAGATAGAGAAAAATATTTTAAACTCACATAGTAAAGAGTACTTCACACCGTCCTAATCTAGTTGGTCATGTGTCATGAGGAAAAGTTGACGAGTTAAAATATGTGTCCCAAAGCCTGATTTGACTGAATATAGTAGGTTTTATTAGTGGCTTTTTAGTCTATGATTATATGTTGTTTTTCGATTATGAAATATGTCTTGGCAGAACATATTTTAATAATTTCTATACGCCCTGGGAAAATAGGCTTCTTTTTTCATTTTAGGTGATGAAATTGTGAAATATTAATAGCAACATCATCTCAGGAAAAAAACTTGATACAGGGTTTCATAATGTATAATTTAGAGGTAAACTACGGTCTCAATTTAGTTATCTATAGATTAGTCATTCATTCATGCTTCAGCTAACACTTAAGAGTGCAGAGCATTGCTCTAAAATACTCAGTAATCTTTGGTAATTGCCTTTTGATTCCAATTCTTCTAGCCATTAGTCTCTCTTGGATCCCAAATATTAAATAAAAGTGCTTCAGTTTAAAGGAAAGGCAAAGGGGAAGGGATTCTGACTCCCATTTGTATTCCTGCTTAATTCCTACATCAAGCATGACTATTTCTATTTTTATTTGTTTTATATAAAGAATTTCTCTATAAAATTCACTCATCATTCCGACTCACAATGACCCTATAGGACAGAGTAGACCTGCCCCATACGTTTCCCAAGGAGTGCCAAGGATTTCAGCTGCTGACCTTTTGGTTAGCAGCCATAGCTCTTAACTACTATACTTACCAGGGTTTCCTAGCTATTCTAGTGGTAGTGAAGTGCTATCTCATTTTGGTTTTGATTTGTATCTCTCTGATGGCTGCTGACGTTGAGCATCTTTTCATGTGTTTGGTGGTGATTTGAATGTCCTCTTTGATGAAATTTCTATTCAAGTACTTTGTCCATTTTATGATTGACTGATTTGTCTTTTTGTTATTAAGTTGTCGAAGTTTTATGTATATTTTGCTTATTAGATTTTTATCAGATATATGGTGTCCAAAGATGTTCTCCCAGTCAGTAGCTTGTCTTTTCACTTTTTTGGTAGTCTTTTGATGAACAAAAGTTTTTAATTTTTATGAGATTCCATTTATTTTCTCTTTAGCTGTTTGTGTTTTGTTATTATATTAGATAATCTATTGTTAGGCCAAATAGCATTTCCCCTGCATTCCTTCTAAGAATTTTATGGTTTTAGTTTGCACACCTAAGTCCTTAATCTATTTTGAATTTGTTTTTGTGTATGATGTGAGGCATTGATCCTGTATCATTTTTTGGCACATGGAAATCCAGTTTTCCCAATATCATTTATTGAAGAGACTCTTCTTTCCCCTTTGAATGGACTTAGCACTCTTGTCACAAATTAGTTGACCGTAGATGTGTGTGTTTATTTCTGGACTTTCAATTCTATTCTACTGTTATACCAATACCAGGCTGTTTTGATTATTGTAACTATATAATATGTTTCAAAATCAGGAAATGTGATTCCTCCTACTTTGTTCTTCTCTTTCAGCATTGCTTTAGCTACTCCAGGCCCCTTGTCATTCCATATAAAGTTAAGGATTGGTTCTTCCATTTTTGTAAAAAAGGCTGTTGGAATTTTGATAAGGATTGCATTGAAACTAGAGGTCACATGGGTAATGTTGGCATCATAGCAAAATTAAGTCTTCCAGCCCAAGAACACAGAACATCTTTCCATTTATCTAAGTCTTCTTTAATCTCTTTAAGAAGTGTTTTATAATTTTCATTGCATAAGCCCTTCATGTTCCTGATTAGGTTTATTCCGAGGTATTTTATTCTTAGGTGAAAAAGCAAAATGGTACAGCCATCGCCTAGGTATATACCCCAAAAACTTGAAAGCAGAGACTCAAAAAGAGACTTGCACACCAGTGTGCATTGAAAACAACCTAAATACCCTCCAAAAAATGAATGAATAAAGAAAATGTGGTACACACATACAATGAAATACTACTGAGACAGTAGAAAACACAAACTCTTGATACATGATACAATATGGATGGAGCTTGAAGAGTTTATGCTGAATGAAATAAATCAGTCACAAATGGACAAATATTTTATGACCTGACTTTTTAAAAAGACATGAAAAGGCAAACATACAGAGACCAAAGTTTACTAGTGGTTACTAGGGGCAGGAGGAGGGGTGCAGAAAGGGGTGAATATTGGTGCTGGAAAAATCACATTGATTAAGGGTAAGGTTGCACAGCTGATTATTGTAATTGCTGTCAATAAGTTGTACATCTACAAAAAGTTGAAATAGAAAAAGTTGTGTCATAGATATATTTACAACAATGACAAAAAAAAAAAAAAGTAGCTGCTGCTGAGACTGATTATGTGCCACCAAACATCTCATGGGATTTGGTTCCTTGGTTTGGAGTTTAAGGTATGGTTTCATGGGACATCCCAGGTAATTGACATGTTTAGTTCTACCTCCTAGTTCAGTGTGTAGTGCCTGGGTTCTTAAAAGCTTTCCAGTGGCCATTCAAGGCATGACAGTTACTGTCTATTTGTCTGAGCCACAGAGGAAGAAGAGGAGTCGGGAATAAGGAGGAAGATATGGAATGTGTGGCTTATTACTTCCATGAACAACTGCCTCCTTTGCGACGAGGCCAGAAGAACTGGGTGGTGCCAAGTACCATTACTATTTTGATCAAATAATCTACAGAAGAACCTTAATCAAAAGGTGGGAAATGTAGAACAGACTTTAAAATTGTCATGGACTCCATACTTTCTTGAGCCATGGGGGCTGGATGAACCTCTGAAACTATTGCCCTGAGATAATCTTTAAAACTTAAACCAAAAATGTCCCCTGAAGTCTTCTTAAAACTAAATAATAGTTTAGCTTAACCAGTAAAAAATGCCTATGTTGAGCATTGTGATCTTTTAAGAACTGTCTGTATGGCATCGGATTGACAATAGCAACTCGAAAAATTAGATAGAAACCTTAGGGGGCAGTGAGTTTATGTTAATGAGGAAGGAACACATCAGAAAAGGAGGGTGAAAATGGTTGCACAACTCCAAGAATGTAATCAATGTCACTGAACTATACATGTATGAATGGTTGAATTGGTGTAATTTTTGCTGTTTATATTCTCAATAACAAAAAAATAAAGTTTAAAAATTAGCCAGTGGCTGATCTATTCTCCCTCCTCTTCTGTCTATAAGCCTCATTGTAACTAGCCTACTTTGAGTGATTTTTTGTTGTTGTTGCTGTGTTTCAGAATCAGAATGGTCTCTTTACATGCATACAGAATACCTGCTCAGAATACACCTGTTTCAATTTCTCTGAGTTTTGATTAATTTTAATACCAACTTCCTGCTCACTGTTACCAACCACTTAAAATAACTGGGAATCAAACTTGATGTCTTACTTTCCACACTTCCCTCAACCAAGGTATCATGAGGAAGTAAGTTTAAAACTGAGTTAGCTGCAACCACGGGGAAAAATAGTGGGTTGAGTGAAAATCCACAATAACCACAGAGAATTGCTGTAGGTGGGGCATCCCTAGTGGGGAGAGCTGTGGAAACCCTTTAGGTACAGATATTTTGTTAACAGAGACATCAAGGACAGCTCTGAAAGAGAAATCTCAATAGTGAGACAGGTTACCATCCAGATGAAGAAATGAGGGGGCAGGGTCATACCTGCCTATTTAAGACACTCCTTTCTTATAGAATGAGATGGTGAATACCATCATCTCCTCTCTCAGTATTGGTTTCTTTCCTGAATTTCTGTATTGAGATACTTGATTCTGGGAGAAAAGCAGAGCGCTCACCACAACGTAAAATCTAGGGCAAACATTTCAATTGTCAGTGACTTATGAAAGTCTCTGGATAGATAAGAGAATCTCACTGAGGCAGTGTATATCTGACCTGAGCAATCACTCTGAGCTTTTCTACGTCTCCTAATCTCCCGAGTCATTAGAAGAGAATGGGGGGGATCCTCAAATCTCTGCCCTAAATCTTATTCTGTTTTCACTCATTTGCCAAATATACACTGATGAAACACAAAGATTATGTTTTTAAGACCAGGCCCTGATATCTACTTTATATCATCCATTCTAAGACTCATTTTTTTTCACATTTTAACATCTCTTCGACGGCACTGTTTTTTTTTTTTTAAATCTAGATATATGTACAAATCAACATCACTTTTTTCTTTCTAAGAGGTACATAAAATATAGTGCATGTAAAAAAGTCATTTTACTTTTGAAAATGTACTGCAATAGCCTATTTAATATCTCCAATTGGATACCTTAACGGAAATTCATACATTGGTCCAAAAGTTTATGATCCTCCCTTCAAATCTGATCCTTCAAGTGTCCCCTCTCCCAGTAAATGACATCAATATTTCACCTGTCATGCAAGCCCTGAATCTGGGAGTCACCCTTGATAACCACCTCTCCCTCCCTCTCTATACTCATCCATCTCGCATTCTTGGTAACTTTGCTGTTGTTGTTGTTAGGTGCCATTGAGTTGGCTCTGGCTCACAGTGACCCTATGCACAATAGAACCAAACACTGTCCAGTCCTGAGCCATCCTCACAATCCTTGTTATGCTTGAGCTCATTGTTGCAGCCACTGAGTCAATCCACCTCATTGAGGGTCTTCCTCTTTTCCGTTGACCCTGTACTTTGTCAAGCATGATGTCCTTCTCCAGGGACTCATCCCTCCTGACAACATGTCCAAAGTATGTAAGATGCAGTCTCGCCATCCTTGCTTCTAAGGAGCGTTCTAGTTGCACTTCCTTCAGGACAGATTTGTTCGTTCTTTTGGCAGCCCGTGGTATATTCAATATTCTTTGCCAACACCACAGTTCAAAGGCATCAACTCTTCTTCAGTCTCTCTTATTCATTGTCCAGCTTTCACATGCATGTGATACAATTGAAAATACCATGGTTTGGGTCAGGCGCACCTTAGTCTTCAAGGTGACGTTTTTACTTTTCAGCACTTTAAACAGGTCCTCTGCAGCAGATTTGCACAATGTGATGCGTCGTTTGATTTCTTGACTGCTGCTTCCATGGCTGTTGTTGGTGGATTCAAGTAAAATGAAATCCGTGACAACTTCAGATTTTTCTCCGTTTATCATAATGTTGCTTATTGGCCCAATTATGATGATTTTCATTTTCTTTATGTTGAGGTGCAGTCCATACTGAAGGCTGTGGTTTTTGATCTTCATTAGCAAGTGCTTCAAGTCCTCTTCACTTTCAGCAAGCAAGGTTGTGTCATCTGCATAACGCAGATTGTTAATGAATCTTCGTCTAATCCTGATACCCCGTTCTTCATATAGTCCAGCTTCTCAGATTATTTGCTCATCATAGAGATGGAATAGGTATGGTGAAAGGATACAACCCTGACGCACGCCTTTCCTGACTTTAAACCAATCAGTATCCCTTTGTTCTGTCCGAACAACTGCCTCTTGATCTATGTAAAGGTTTCTCATGAGCATAATTTGAAGAGGCAACTTTACCTCTTCAAAATCTAATGTATTTGATGTACTCAATTTTCCATTTCTAAAGAAGTTTGGATTCTATGTAAATAAGCCATAATATGATTTCGGAAATACTGAAAGTAGAAAAAACACAGGAGGACTTATGTGAGATTAAAAAAAAAAAAAATGACAAGGAATTTGAAGGAACAAATAGCTAAGGGCATGAAAATGTCAATATAATTAAAACGTGAAGTTTTTTGAACAAGGATGGGTTACATAAGCCAGGGCAACTTAAAATGTGGTTTGTGGACCACCATCAACTGGAAGTTTGTTAGAAATGCAAATTTATGGGCCCAGTCAGTTCCACTGAGTCAGAATCTTGAGAATAGGGCCCAGCAATCTCTGTTTAACAAGCTCTCCAGATGATTCTGCTGCATGCTAAATATTAAGAATTATTACCATAGAAGTCGTAAAAAATAATTAATTGACCCAGAGTTTCAAATGATAAAGGCTTTGCAGACAAGAGGTTTATGATCAGTCTACACAGGCATTCTTTCAAAATAAGGTAGAGCCAATAAAAGTTGTCAAAGGAGATAAATTATGAAAATGAGACATTAAGAAAGAAGACTGTCCTCAGTAAAATAAATTGAATACCGGTGTATTAAAGACCACAGAAAGCAAGAAAGGGGTACGCTAAAGATATTTACACTCACAGTTACTCCTGTAGTGGAAGTTTCTAAAGTGAGAATTTTGAAAGTGAATAAATTAATGTGAGGAAAGAGGTTTAATAGACTAATCAACCTGAAAGTAGAATTTTTTAAATTAAGTACTCTAAATATTTATAAACAAGTATATTTGTATATTGCTTTCTTACTACAAATATTGAATCCTGAATTATACAATTTTTTTCTCCATTTCCACCACCATTACCCTGGTCCAAACCAACATCTCTCTCCCTTGGATTCTTGCCATAGGATCCTAACTGGGCTATTGATTCCATTCTTGCTCTCTTCCAATCCATTTTCCACATAGTAGTCAGTGTAAATTACATCATGCCAATTCCTAACTTATAACCCTCCCAAAATCATGCTATTACACTTAATATAAAATCAAAACCCTCTCCTATAAGCTAAAATGTCCTAAGTGTCTCAGATCCTGCCTACTTTCCTGGCTTTGTCTCTGACTTACCATTCTCCCTTGTTTATTTTACTTCAACTACATTGGCCCTTGGTTTGTTCCTGCAATACAAGAAACTCTTTATAGAATCAGAAATTTTATTCTAGCTGGTTCCTCTGCCTGGGATGTTCTTCAGCCAAATTTATACCTGGAGGAGAGAAGGCTGTGCTCATCATTCAAGCCTGTTTCAATGACATCTTTGTAGAGAGAACTTCCCTGATCATTCGATTTAATATAGCACCAGTAATTCTGTATTATATTATTTTATTTTATCCATGATACTTAACATTGCCTAAAATTATTTTATTCTTTCCTTTGTTTGTGTCTTACACCAGTAGAAGTTAAAATCCATAAAAGTAAGAACCTTGTCTATCTTGTGGAACTACTTTCTCAGCACTTACAATAGAACAAGACACATAGAAGTTGTTCAATAAATATTTGTTGAAGTATATAAACACTTTTACACTCTCTTTGTTGTTTATATTTCTACATCTCCCAAACAAATTGAGAGTCTTTAAAGATACAGTCCACAACATTTTTCTTTATGTATATCCCAAACCTAGAAAAGTACATAGTGTAAGATTCGATAAACTGATCAAAAGAGTGTATTTACTGGTCAATAAAGCAGTTTGAAAACCACAGCCAAAGCTACGTTTGAGACTTTGGAAAAGTCTATTTACTCCACTATGAAAGGGTCCTAACAAAACCATACTACTTTCTTTCCAAAATATATATATATTTTTAATGAAGTAAGATGCAGTAAAGTCCTGGGCACAAATATCTTCATTTACTTGTTATACCTTATTTACCAGATCTAAAACTTACTCTTTTCTTTTATCCTATATCCCTTACACCTGAGTTGGCAAACTACAAGCCCTGGGCCAGTCTCAACCCAAAACCAAACCCGTTGCCATTGAATCGATTCCAACTCATAGCAACCCCATAGAACAGAGTAGAACTGCCCCACAGGGTTTTCAAGGAATGGCTGTTGGATTTGAACTGCTGAACTTTTGGTTATCAGCTGAGCTCTTAAATCTCAGCAAACACCTGTTTTTGTACAGCCTTCGAGCTAGGAATGAATCTTACATTTTTAAGTGGTTGAAAATAATCAAAATATGGATATTATTTCATGATACATGAAAATTACATAAAATCCAAAATTCTGTCTATAAATAAAGTTTTATTGGCACACAGCCACACTCATTTGTTCATATATTATGTATGGCCACTTTCACACTACAACAGCAGAAGGGAGTGGTTATGGCAGAAACCACATGGCCCACAAGACCCAAAATGTTTACCACCTGGTCCTTTACTGAAAAAGCTTGTGAACCCCTGGCTTATAGAACATCCATCTTACATGTCAATCTACTCTCATATTTATCCTGTGTTCCATTTGTTCCATGGCTGTGAATTGGCCCATAGTTTTTCTCATGATAGCCTGTGTTTCCGTACCATAACCCACAGTGCAATTTATTAAAATGCTGTTTCTTCATTTTCTGTCTGCTCTGTTAGACTAAGAGCTCCACAAAGTAGTGGGTGGGTGGTTATAAGCCTAGCACGTTGTTGTTGCTAATAAATTAGTATTTGTAGAAATATTAAAGAATGAATGTGTGAACATGTATTTAAGATATGCAAACATATAAAGATTTTTTTCTTTGTAATTTCCAAGGAGCACTTGGCGGATTCAAACTGCCAACCTCTTGGTTTGCAGCTGTAGCACTTAACCACTACTCCACCAGGGTTTCCAAATAATAATAGGGTTTTACATTATTACCAGGAAAAAAAATTTTTTGTTTAAGATATTTTTTTCTCCAATTGTTGAACATGGCTAGTTCATTTAAAAAAAAAAAAGGAATTCTCAGTTTCTTTACATAGATATAACTATCGCACATAAAACAGGGATAAGTGTTGAGAGTCATCAGTTTAATTTCTCCATTATGAATTTCATTCCTATGTGCAGAGCATTTAATACCTCCCTATACCGAGTCACCATTACAAGACACTTGAATACAAAAAGTCAGAATGAGCTGATTGATGGACCTTTGATTGTTCTGAAAGGTAGTCAGACAGAGAGATAAATGTCTTCAGTAGAAACACGAACCAGTGAAGCCTACATCCTGCTGTTCTTTTACTATGGTTATTATTTCTCATTGCTAGAGCTAGGAATTGAATTATTTTAACTAGAACAGAACTGAAGCTACCTCTGTTGTTCCTTCTCCAGTGTGACAGTGAATAGTGAGGCATCTTTCAGTAAATACAAGGGTTCCTTTGTGAAGGAGAATTTGAAGAAGACAAGAGGATTAAACAGGATTAAATGACTCAAGAAGGAGTAAAGGATTAAGATAAATTTACTAAGGAAAGTGTAAGTATGTTTTTATTTCCCCCCTCCTGACTCCAGGATAATGTGTAATGCTAATATCCAAATCCATGTGTATCTAAATCACCTCAGTAACTATCCTTTTCATTCTGTACTACACTTGGACTTAGGTTTGACCTTGGGATTTCCAGGGGCCACTTAGCAGAAAGTATTAATTTTTCAGAATAAGATGGATACAGTTTGTATCATCCATTCTGTGGACTGCTAGATGTAATATAAGGATCTTTTTTTTTTTTTCTTGTGCTTCATTGAACATGGGTATGCTCACATTCCTTCTTGTTTGCCAAAAATATCTATATTCTCATGTTAATGGGAATCCTGTGCCCAAAATGTATATACAAGGCTACATGAGATCTAAGCTATCATAATAACTATCACTTTCATAGGGTTTTTCAAAAATACTTTCCATTCACCCTAATGGGTTGAACACTCTTAGGCCCCATGTACTGCATCTTTGAACAGGTAAACTAAGAAAAATTGTTTAGTCTTCAAATATCACATTGCTCTAAGTGACACCAAAACTTATGAATTGGACCAAAGAAATGAATCCAGGAATGCAGCAAATGAGGTAGAAACTAGCATGGAAGAAATTTCATCTCTCAACCCCGAGTTTAGCCAGAGACTAAAAACTAAACCAGCTGCTGTTGAGTCGATTTCGACTTGTGGAACTGGTCATAGGTTTGTGGAGTGTGAAGAATTCAGCTTATTAAAACCTTAGGAGTTGTGGGCATGTCTTATCTAAAAAGAGCCAAATTATTTCTGACAACAAGCAGGGCATGAACCAGAACTCACATGGTTTTACTGCTCCAAATGGACTTTGGATCATGGTGTTGTGAAATCAAAGTTAAGAAGGATTTACTGGATTTGCTCTCGGTATCACACCTTTAGTAATTACGTGGCTCTGGGCATAGACTCTGGTGTCAGGAGAGCATATGACCAGTCTGGCCCCATCCCTTTAGTATGTTTTTCTTTTTTAATATTTGAGCAAAAGGACTATGGAATTGACCATTAGGGTCAGGGCTGGCCAAGTTGAAAGTCAGGAAGACATTAAAAAACTATTCTAATACACCATACTAATCTCAAAACACACTATATTTAAATTTGTGGCCCAAATCCATTTTTCTTGATACCCAGAATTTGAAAGTTAAACTTGTATGTTGATGCGGACACAGACATGAAAAATACATACCAAATGTGATATACGCACATAGTTTTTTCTCTCCTATTTCACTGGTAGAAAATGTAATTCAGATAAAAGCAACCGTCTAGAAAATTTAATCTTATAATGACAGGCACTGGATGAATCCACAGAAAAGGGAAAAGGAAAGATCTAAATAATGTTTATTTACGTGAATGAATTGGTACCACTTCCTTCCATAGTTGAGTTTTTTTTTCTGTTTTACTAGACGATGATCCAATGATTCTTTCCTGAGAAAGGTATGTAGAATTTTAAGAATCAAAAGATCTTTGATTGTATTTAATCAACACTAGAATAAACCAAACCCATTGTCATTGAGTTAATTCCAATTGATAGTGATCCTATAGGACAGAGTAGGACTGCCCCATAGGGTTTCCAAGGAGTGGCTGGTGGATTCAAACTACTGACCTTTTGGTTAGCAGCTGTAGCTCTTAACTGCTGTGCCACCAGGGCTCAAAAATAAATGCTAAAATCTGATTATTTAGGGGCAATCTCAGAGAAATCGAATTTAACTCCTCCACTTTAATCCTTATGAAAGAAAATGTTGCTGTCAGTTTCCTTCCTGTGGCTATAAGACTCCTGAACATTCCTAATTCACCTTACCTTTGTATATTTAAGGACTACACAACTCTACCCCTTTTTTTTCTTTTAACCAAATTCTCTCCAGGGAAAGGCATGGAAACCAGAAACTCTGGAGGCATAGTCACCAAAAGTAAAGTTTAAATGATACTGGGAACTTTAGTAAAACGTACGATTTAATCTCAAGTCTCCATCTTCTAGGCCAGAGTCCCTGAGTGGTGCAAATGGTTAATGTGCTCAGCTCTTGGGTTGCAAACCAAAAGGCTGGAGGTTTGAGTCCACTCAGAGGCAATCTACTTCTGAAAAATCAGCCACTGAAAACCCCGTGAAGCACAGCTTTCTCTGACACATATGAGCTTGTCGTAAATCAAAATCAACTTGACTAACAACTGGTTTGGTTTATCGGTTTATCTTCTAGGCCTAGGTAGATTCAGAATGTTACAGCTCATTTAGTAGAAAAGAAGACTGAGGTACAGAAAAATTAGTTGACTGTTCAAAGCAGCATAATCACCTAATGATGAACCTGGAGAAAGAACTCAGGTTTCCTGTCACCCAGGTTGCTGATTTCTCCGTGGAGCATTACTTAGTCACGCCTGATATTCATGTAGTACTTTGTGATTTATGAAGAGAATCGAACATATTTTCTCCTTCTTAAGTTTACATAAAAACTGTCTGAAGAAGATAGTTCCAATTTATCAATCTTTTAATACAGTTTCACAAGTGAGAAAATACAGCCTCAAAAAGGTTAAGGGACAAATGACACATAGTGAGTGTATGAGCTAGATTTCTTCCTACTTCACAGTAGTGCTGTCAGTTCTCTGAAAATATTTGCTGGACATGCACCCAGTAAGCACTCGTGGTTTATAACTCAATGTGCTTGCCCTAAAACTATCCAAGGGCAACTAAATTCACCCCGTTGAGGATGCTTTGGTTTTTGTGAAGCTGCGTTACAGAACGAAAGGCCCTGCAGAGTCAAGGAAAGGAGAACTTGCCTGTACTTAAATTCAGCACTTTCCACCTGACTATATTTTGTTATGAACTAAGATTGATATTTTTCCCCTTTGATATTTTAGTTATGCTTTTTGTTTTGTTTTTCTTTTCTGTAAGAAAGATCTCTTTATTTTCCTGGTATGATTTAGTAAGAGAAAGGCTACAGTTGGATACAAAGCCTGGCTCTGCCTCTTGCTGATTTTAAGGCCTGGGACAAGTTACTTACCTTCTTTAAGGCTCAAGTGCCTTTTCTGCAAAATACACATGTGAGTTTCTTAAAGGTTTTTAATGAGAAGATACATATTTGAAAAGTCACACTGTAGATAATAATTAAGTGTATTAGTAGTAACGATGATGAGAAGGAAGGAAAGGAGAATTTTGCTCTTTTTCTGTGTTTCCCGGCTTCAAAGTGACCTCCAGCTAAAACCGAAATGTTCATTTCTCTCATTTGGATTCTGAAATCAGGATTTAATCTAGGAGTCAATAAAAGTCATGTATAGCACAACAGTCATAGAAAAAGATGAAAAAACAATTATATCAGATAGGAAACATATTAACTTTTCCACAGACAATTCACAAAATGGCTTGGTCAAAACAATCTCGTTTGTAAATGACGATCATTTCTCAAAAGTTAACAGGGGAGGCGGAGCCAAGATGGCGGACTAGGCAGACGCTACCTCAGATCCCTCTTACAACAAAGACACGGAAAAACAAGTGAATCGATCACATACATAACAATCTACGAACCCTGAACAACGAACACAGATTTAGAGACAGAGAACGAACTAATACAGGGAAGCAGCGATTGTTTTCAGAACCTGGAGCCAGAGTACCAGTCAGGTAAGACACAAGCACAGAGAGCTGCTCCACCCCCCTGAACTAACCCCGGGAGGGAGACCAGCCGGTTCCGTGGGCGGAGTGGGACGCAGCCGGTAGAAGAAGTCCCCGGGAGGCAGTGACTGGTCTTGGAACGGGGAGAGCAGCGTCCCAGCCAGGGAACCATCCCACTGGGATTTGGACTGGACGCAGGTACGGCATAAACATGGAGAGCTGCTCCACCCCCCTGAACTAACCTCAAGAGGGGGCCCAGTTGGGTCGCGCGGGCGGTGTGGGACGCAGCAGGTAGGAGAAGTCCCCGGGAGGCAGCAACTGGTATTGCAGCAGGGAGGACAGCATCCCAACCGGGACACTCGGTCACGGCACAAGCACGGGGAGCTGCTCTACCCATCTGAACTAACCCCGGGAGGCGGCCCAACTGGTTCGCAGGGGCGGCACAGTAACGTGGCTGGAGGGATGAGAAGCCCCCGGGAGGCAGTGACTGATTTTGGAGTCGAGAGTGCACCGTCCCAGTAGGGGAGCCTTGACGCTGGGCGTGGGGCTGGAAGCGGAGGATCTGACCTTGACTCCAGTGGGCCAGACCCCCCGGGGGCAATCTCCACACAGCCAGCACACATAGGCGACGCGCCCCGTGGGAATCTCAGATATAATAGTCATTCCAAGCAAGACAAGCAACTCTGGCTATATTCTGAGGTGCTACTCTCCTATCTCTCTGTTCCCTCCCCCACCCTCCCCAGGCGGCTTCATTAACATCCGAATAGCCTAAGCCAGAGGGAGAACTCTGATAGGGATTTGACTGCATTTTTTTTAGCTGATTTTCTGGAAAAACTAGTTTCCCAGTGGTGGCTCGGAGACAACAATCCATATCAAACCACTTAAAGAAGCAGACCATGACAGCTTCTCCAAGCACCCAAACAAAAGAATCAAAATCTTTCCCAAATGAAGATACAATCCTGGAATTATCAGATACAGAATATAAAAAACTAATTTACAGAATGCTTCAAGACATCACAAATGAAATAAGGCAAACTGCAGAAAAAGCCAAGGAACACACTGATAAAACTGTTGAAGAACTCAAAAAGATTATTCAAGAACATAGTGGAAAAATTAATAAGTTGCAAGAATCCATAGAGAGACAGTATGTAGAAATCCAAAAGATTAACAATAAAATTACAGAATTAGACAACACAATAGGAAGTCAGAGGAGCAGACTCGAGCAATTAGAATGCAGACTGGGACATCTGGAGGACCAGGGAATCAACACCAACATAGCTGAAAAAAAATCAGATAAAAGAATTAAAAAAAATGAAGAAACCCTAAGAATCATGTGGGACTCTATCAAGAAGGATAACTTGCGAGTGATTGGAGTCCCAGAACAGGGAGGGGGGACAGAAAACACAGAGAAAATAGTTGAAGAACTCCTGACACAAAACTTCCCTGACATCATGAAAGACGAAAGGATAGCTATCCAAGATGCTCATCGAACCCCATTTAAGATTGATCCAAAAAGAAAAACACCAAGACATATTATCATCAAACTCGCCAAAACCAAAGATAAACAGAAAATTTTAAAAGCAGCCAGGGAGAAAAGAAAGGTTTCCTTCAAGGGAGAATCAATAAGAATCAGTTCAGACTACTCAGCAGAAACCATGCAGGCAAGACGGGAATGGGACGACATATACAGAACACTGAAGGAGAAAAACTGCCAGCCAAGGATCATATATCCAGCAAAACTCTCTCTGAAATATGAAGGCGAAATTAAGATATTTACAGATAAACACAAGTTTAGAGAATTTGCAAAAACCAAACCAAAGCTACAAGGAATACTAAAGGATATTGTTTGGTCAGAGAACCAATAATATCAGATATCAGCACAACACAAGGTCACAAAACAGAACGTCCTGATATCAACTCAAATAGGGAAATCACAAAAACAAACAAATTAAGATTAATTAAAAAAAAAAATACACATAAAAGGGAATCATGGAAGTCAATAGGTAAAAGATCACAATAATCAAAAAGAGGGACTAAATACAGGAGGCATTGAACTGCCATATGGAGAGTGATACAAGGCTATATAGAACAATACAAGTTAGGTTTTTACTAAGAAAAATAGGGGTAAATAATAAGGTATCCACAAAAAGGTATAACAACTCTATAACTCAAGATAAAAGCCAAGAAAAACGTAACGACTCAACTAACATAAAGTCAAATACTATGAAAATGAGGATCTCACAACTTACTAAGAAAAACGCCTCAGCACAAAAAAGTATGTGGAAAAATGAAATTGTCAACAACACACATAAAAAGGCATCAAAATGACAGCACTAAAAACTTATTTATCTATAATTACCCTGAATGTAAATGGACTAAATGCACCAATAAAGAGACAGAGAGTCACAGACTGGATAAAGAAACACGATCCATCTATATGCTGCCTACAAGAGACACACCTTAGACTTAGAGACACAAACACACTAAAACTCAAAGGATGGAAAAAAATATATCAAGCAAACAATAAGCAAAAAAGAAGAGGAGTAGCAATATTAATTTCAGACAAAATAGACTTTAGACTTAAATCCACCACAATGGATAAAGAAGGACACTATATAATGATAAAAGGGACAATTGATCAGGAAGACATAACCATATTAAATATTTATGCACCCAATGACAGGGCTGCAAGATACATAAATCAAATTTTAACAGAATTGAAAAGTGAGATAGATACCTCCACAATTATAGTAGGAGACTTCAACACACCACTTTCGGAGAAGGACAGGACATCCAGTAAGAAGCTCAATAGAGACACGGAAGATCTAATTACAACAATCAACCAACTTGACCTCATTGACTTATACAGAACTCTCCACCCAACTACTGCAAAATATACTTTTTTTTCTAGTGCACATGGAACATTCTCTAGAATAGACCACATATTAGGTCATAAAACAAACCTTTGCAGAGTCCAGAACATCGAAATATTACAAAGCATCTTCTCAGACCACAAGGCAATAAAACTAGAGATCAATAACAGAAAAACTAGGGAAAAGAAATCAAATACTTGGAAAATGAACAATACCCTCCTGAAAAAAGACTGGGTTAAAGAAGACATCAAGGAGGGAATAAGGAAATTCTTAGAAAGCAACTAGAATGAAAATACTTCCTACCAAAACCTCTGGTACACAGCAAAAGCAGTGCTCAGAGGCCAATTTATATCAATAAATGCACACATACAAAAAGAAGAAAGAGCCAAAATCAGAGAACTGTCCCTACAACTTAAACAAATAGAAACTGAGCAACAAAAGAATCCATCAGGCACCAGAAGAAAACAAATAATAAAAATTAGAGCTGAACTAAATGAATTAGAGAACAGAAAAACAATTGAAAGAATTAACAAAGCCAAAAGCTGGTTCTTTGAAAAAATTAACAAAATTGATAAACCATTGGATAGACTGACTAAAGAAATACAGGAAAGGAAACAACCCGAATAAGAACCGAGAAGGACCACATCACAACAGAACCAAATGAAATTAAAAGAATCATTTCAGATTATTATGAAAAATTGTACTCTAACAAATTTGAAAATCTAGAAGAAATAGATGAATTCCTGGAAAAACACTACCTACCTAAACTAACACATTCAGAAGTAGAACAACTAAATAAACCCATAACAAAAAAAGAGATTGAAGCGGTAATCAAAAAACTCCCAACAAAAAAAAGCCCTGGCCCGGACGGCTTCACTGCAGAGTTCTACCAAACTTTCAGAGAAGAGTTAACACCACTACTACTGAAGGTATTCCAAAGCATAGAAAATGACGGAATACTACCCAACTCATTCTATGAAGCCACCATCTCCCTGATACCAAAACCAGGTAAAGACATTACAAAAAAAGAAAATTATAGACCTATATCCCTCATGAACATTGATGCAAAAATCCTCAACAAAATTCTAGCCAATAGAATCCAACAACACATCAAAAAAATAATCCACCATGATCAAGTGGGATTTATACCAGGTATGCAAGGCGGGTTTAATATCAGAAAAACCATTAATGTAATCCATCACATAAATAAAACAAAAGACAAAAACCACATGATCTTATCGATTGATGCAGAAAAGGCATTTGACAAAGTCCAACACCCATTCATGATAAAAACTCTTACCAAAACAGGAATTGAAGGAAAATTCCTCAACATAATAAAGGGCATCTATGCAAAGCCAACAGCCAATATCACTCTAAATGGAGAGAACCTGAAAGCATTTCCCCTGAGAACGGGAACCAGACAAGGATGCCCTTTATCACCGCTCTTATTCAACATCGTGCTGGAAGTCCTAGTCAGGGCAATTAGGCTAGACAAAGAAATAAAAGGTATCCGGATTGGCAAGGAAGAAGTAAAGTTATAACTATTTGCAGATGACATGATCATATACACAGAAAACCCTAAGGAATCCTCCAGAAAACTACTGAAACTAATAGAAGAGTTTGGCAGAGTCTCAGGTTATAAAATAAACATACAAAAATCACTTGGATTCCTCTACATCAACAAAAAGAACACCGAAGAGGAAATAACCAAATCAATACCATTCACAGTAGCCCCCAAGAAGATAAGATACTTAGGAATAAATCTTACCAAGGATGTAAAAGACCTATACAAAGAAAACTACAAAGCTCTACTACAAGAAATTCAAAAGGACATACTTAAGTGGAAAAACATACCTTGCTCATGGATAGGAAGACTTAACATAGTAAAAATGTCTATTCTACCAAAAGCCATCTATACATTTAACGCACTTCCGATCCAAGTTCCAATGTCATATTTTAAGGGGATAGAGAAACAAATCACCAATTTCATATGGAAGGGAAAGAAGCCCCGGATAAGCAAAGCATTACTGAAAAAGAAGAAGAAAGTGGGAGGCCTCACTTTACCTGATTCCAGAAGCTATTATACAGCTACAGTAGTCAAAACAGCCTGGTACTGGTACAACAACAGGCACATAGACCAATGGAACAGAATTGAGAACCCAGACATAGATCCATCCACGTATGAGCAGCTGATATTTGACAAAGGACCAGTGTCAATTAATTGGGGAAAAGAAAGCCTTTTTAACAAATGGTGCTGGCATAACTGGATATTCATTTGCAAAAAAATGAAACAGGACCCATACCTTACACCATGCACAAAAACTAACTCCAAGTGGATCAAAGACCTAAACATAAAGACTAAAACGATAAAGATCACGGAAGAAAAAATTGGGACAACACTAGGAGCCCTAATACAAGGCATTAACAGAATACAAAACATTACCAAAAATGATGAAGAGAAACCAGATAACCAGGAGCTCCTAAAAATCAAACACCTATGCTCATCTAAAGACTTCACCAAAAGAGTAAAAAGACCACCTACAGACTGGGAAAGAATTTTCAGCTATGACATCTCCAACCAGTGCCTGATCTCTAAAATCTACATGATTCTGTCAAAACTCAACCACAAAAAGACAAACAACCCAATCAAAAAGTGGGCAAAGGATATGAACACACATTTCACTAACGAAGATATTCAGGCAGCCAACAGATACATGAGAAAATGCTCACGATCATTAGCCATTAGAGAAATGCAAATTAAAACTACGATGAGATTCCATCTCACACCAGCAAGGCTGGCATTAATCCAAAAAACACAAAATAATAAATGTTGGAGAGGCTGCGGAGAGATTGGAACTCTTATACACTGCTGGCGGGAATGTCAAATGGTACAACCACTTTGGAAATCTATCTGGCGTTATCTTAAACAGTTAAAAATAGAACTACCATACAACCCAGAAATCCCACTCCTGGGAATATACCCTAGAGATACAAGAGCCTTCACACAAACAGATATATGCACACCCATGTTTATTGCAGCTCTGTTTACAATAGCAAAAAGTTGGAAGCAACCAAGGTGTCCATCAACAGATGAATGGGTAAATAAATTGTGGTATATTCACACAATGGAATACTACGCATCGATAAAGAACAGTGACGAATCTCTGAAACATTTCATAACATGGAGGAACCTGGAAGGCATGTTGAGCGAAATGAGTCAGAGGCAAAAGGACAAATATTGTATAAGACCACTATTATAAGATCCTGAGTGAAATAGTAAACCTGAGAAGAACACATACTTTTGTGGTTACGAGGCGGGGAGGGAGGGAGGGTGGGAGAGGGTTTTTTATTGATTAATCAGTAGATAGGAACTGCTTTAGGTGAAGGGAAAGACAACACTCAATACATGGAAGGTCAGCTCAATTGGACTGGACCAAAAGCAAAGAAGTTTCCGGGATAAAATGAATGCTTCAAAGGTCAGCGGAGCAAGGGCGGGGGTCTGGGGAACATGGTTTGCGGGGACTTCTAAGTCAATTGGCAAAATAATTCTATTATGAAATCATTCTGCATCCCACTTTGAAATCTGGTGTCTGGGGTCTTAAATGCTAACAAGCGGCCATCTAAGATGCATCAATTGGTCTCAACCCACCTGGAGCAAAGGAAAATGAAGAACACCAAGGCCACACGACAACTAAGAGCCCAAGAGACAGAAAAGGCCACATGAACCAGAGACCTACATCATCCTGAGACCAGAAGAACTAGTTGGTGACCGGCCACAATCGATGACTGCCCTGACAGGGAGCACAACAGAGGATCCCCGAGGGAGCAGGAGATCAGTGGGATACAGACCCCAAATTCTCATAAAAAGATCAAACTTAATGGTCTGACTGAGACTAGAGGAATCCCGGCAGCCATGGTCCCCAGACCTTCTGTTGGCACAAGACAGGAACCATCCCCGAAGACAACTCATCAGACATGAAAGGGACTGGTCAGCGGGTGGGAGAGAGACGCTGATGAAGAGTGAGCTAATTATATCAGGTGGGCACTTGAGATTGTGTTGGCAACTCTTGTCTGGAGGGGGGATGGGAGGATAGAGAGAGAGAGAAGCCGGCAAAATTGTCAAGAAAGGAGAGACTGAAAGGGCTGACTCAAGAGGGGGAGAGCAAGTGGGAGTAGGGAGTGAGATGTATGTAAACTTATATGTGACAGACTGATTGGATTTGTAAACGTTCACTTGAAGCTTAATAAAAGTTAATAAAAAAAAAAGTGAACAGGATTGTTATTGTCCATCAATTGTCAGCCAATGGTTTCTAGACATACTTGCACATAATAAACTGAATTTAAACAGCAATTAAATTGCCAAAGAAATCTGTTAACTGGAAATTTTCAAACAGTTAATTATAGCCTGTAGAGTATTTTAAAAACTCATTTGTTCTCCTCAATTGGAGCAACAGGGTTTTGTTCTGCTCCATAATTTAAATATCTCTGAAATATCTTTACAAACTCTCAAAACAAAACAAAAAAAAGGTACACTATGTTTCACATTATTATAAAGGTCCCAAAATGTTTGGCGAATGAATGAAAAAGAAAATAAATAAATGATTAAGTGTCGTAGATAGTCCCCACCTCCTGATATTCATGCCCTGTGTAATCTCCTCCCCTTGAGTAGCCTGCTTCTAACCAACAGAATACTGCAAAGGTGAGGGGGTACCGTATTTGTGCTTAGTTTACAAAAAAACTTTTGCATTCCGTTTTGCTAGCAGACTCTCTCTATTGCTTTCTTGGCTTGCAAGGTTTGATGAAGTAAGCTGACATGTAGGAGGGGCCCGTGTTGCAAGGAACTGAGAGCAGACAGACCAAAAGCCCATGAGGAAATAAATGCTGCCCACAACCACTGAGTGGACTTGGAAATAGACCAGGGCTTTTGATGAGACCCTAGCCCTGCCGCCAGCTTGATTACAGCCTTATGAGAGACCATGAAGCAGAGGAACCAGCTAAGCCACACCCAGACTCCTGACCCATAGAAACTCTGGGATAATAATTGTGTGTTGTTTTAACCAACTAATTTTGGCAGTAATTTGTTATGTAACAGTAGATTATTACAGTTAGTAAGTAAATGAACAAATGAATTATGACTGAAGAAAAAGAGGAACAACATGGAGAAAGGGGAGTAGAGGATATTTACAAGACAAAGTATTAGAGACTTAGAACATATATACAAAATGGACCCAAATTACAGGCCTATAAAAATTCTCCATTAAGCAGATTCAGTAGGTTCCACATTCCTTCCCTTTGCCCTTTTATCGTCTCTTTTAGTGTCTTCCTTAATACACATGTTCCTACAATATCTAACTCTCCTCAGTTTAATTAATTAAGAAATAAAAACTTATTTACAATTCCACTTGATAAGGGTATAGGTAAATACCTTCTGAGACTGTTACATTTAGTAGAAAATTTCTGTTACTGAGGCATAAATGCCAAATGTGATCATGCTAAAATATTAGGAAGACAAGAACACCTGGAGAAAGAAATAACCTTCCCTTAAACCCCAGCCCGAGTCAGTCAGTGACTAACTGCCCTGACCTCCCTCAAGAATGACATAAATGGAGCCAATGAAAACTAAGCCTAACTTCTTCCTAGCATCTGTAGGAAACAAATAGAAATGTCATTTACTCAGACTATTCATGTACTTTTTAGTTGTAATTTCAAAATTAACTAAACTGTTAAACTTTGCTCATATACAGTATTTTCCTTAATTCATTTTTTTTACTTTCACATAATCCAAAATTAAATTATACTCCAAGTCTCTTCAGATTTCCTTTGCCTCCTTTTTTTTTCTTTTCTCCTTCTTCATGTATGTATTGCTATTCTAATTGATGACATAAAAACAGATTGAAAAATGAAATATTATAATTTTTAGAACTTAGAAAAAACAGGAAAATCAAAAGTAATTACACCTAGCTTTGACATTGATAAAATTTTGTTGAGTATCTACCAATAGTTTTTTTTGAAAATGTGTATTTAACAATTCATTTGCCATATCAACATTTTTCATGTGTGCAATTGAGTGAAATTAGTTTTTGCATGTATATATAGTAACCAAACCAAAAAACAAACCAGTTGCTGTTGAGTTGATTACAACTCACAGTGACCCTACAATAGTGTAGAATTGTCCCATAGGGTTTCCAGAGAGTGGCTGGTGGATTCCAACTGCCGACCTTTTGGTAAGCAGGTGTAGCTCTTAACCACTAGGGCCCCAGCACTCCATACATGTATAGTAAGATTCCATCATTTTCTTAAGCTAAGCACATATGTTTATTTTCTCTTAGTCTACCTGAACACCCTAACAAATTATGGGCCATAATTATTGGCTAATATTTTTTTGCACTCATTCTTTACAAAGCCCTCCACCAGATATTTTGGAAATTTCATAAAGGCCTAATTTGAATAATTTATTACCTAGTCAGGTAAACCAAACATTTAAATAAAAATATAACTAACTTTTAAAACAGTGTTACTAAATGTCTAATGAGTGATATAGTTAGAAAAAAGGAATTAGAGGAAACAGAGATAGAGCACATAGAATGGGATGGTCTAGGAAGATGCCATGGACCTTAACAACTTGAAGGATGAATATGACTTTGACAAGTAGAGCAGGGTAAAAGAAGATTCCATGTAAAAGGACAAAGAATATTTTGAGCATCCAGAATTTGCTAAGCATTTTATATATAAATAGATATAGAACTATAGATGGATACCAATCAAAAAAAAAAATTTTGCCGTTGAGTCAATTCCGACTCATAGCTGCCCTATAGAACAGAGGAGAACTGCCCCATAAGGTTTCCACGGAGCAGCTGGTGGATTTGAACTACTGTCCTTTTGGTTAGCAGCCAAACTCTTAACCACTATGCCACCAGGGCTCTGATCGATGGATAAATGATATTAATTTATCATGATAGAAATCCTGTGAAACAGACATTATCATCATTCCTCTTTTAACTCTAAAGAAGCAAGTTGAGGTGAGTGGAATTGGGGTTGAAAAAGGAGTTAAGGATAACATCAAACAAGATGTGGTTCACAGAAGAGAGCAACCAGGTAATATGTTTAAGAGTCTGAATGAGTCTACACATAGTTTTGAACCAAACCAGAAACACTTACAAGACGTAACACTTTTGCAAGGGCTATGGTGTGAAAGTAAAATGAGCATGCACTTCGCTTTAAATTTTTAGCAGTGTAACCTTGAACATATCAAATAACTGCTCAGGCTGTAATTTTTTTTTTAATTAAATAGTGACTAATTGTCTCTTCCCCAATGTGTGTGAAAAGTAAAATTAGAATTTTTTTAAAGCATTTGCTATATAGTACTAGTGGTTAAGGTCTGGGCTGCTAACCAAAAGGTTGGCAGTTTGAATCCACCAGCTGCTCCTTGGAAACCATATGGGGCAGTTCTACTCTGTCCTATAGGGTCGCTATGAGTCGGAACTGAGTTGATGGCAACAGGTTTTTGTTTTTTTTTTTTTTTGGTTTACTGTGAGTAAAGTTGATTTTGAAATTTTGTTTCGGAGAACAAGATTGTACATTTGAATATGAAATTATTTGAAATATTAGTATATACATTCACTTTTTATAATAAAAAAGATGGGAAATTCATAAAGAGAAAGTCAAAAGTATACCTTATTTGGAATTTTAATATGTAATAGGCTGAATTAAGAAAAATGCAAATTTATTTCAAATTAATGGAAAGAACACTGATGTGTTCAGAGGTGTCCAATTCTAGTTTGGTAAATCCCATTATTTTTTTTTTTGCTCGAAGACTACTTGGATTTTTCTGAAATTCCTTCACACCAAGTGAATTATCGCTCATTTTAAATTAGCATCAATTCGTAAACCATAAAACATTTTCCACGGAGCTGAGATCATGGCCACAAAATCAAATGACAAAAGCAGAAATTGCTTCTGTAGATGAATAGTATTCTGTAATAGCAAACATATCTACACTGTTTCTAAGCATATGCCACACTGAAAATTACAATGAAACCTGTGAGAGCCAGAACTTGACTAGACTGCCTTGTTTTTCCAGGGCTTGCAAGTTTTCCACCTTTGACAGGGTGCAGTCTGACCACTTTTCTATAGATCTCTACTAGTGGAAAATACTTGAGTTTTCTTTCTCTGACAGTTTTTCGCCTTACACAGGTTTCTGGCTTTCCCAGGTTTTACTGTATTCAGAATTTCAACTTCAAAGCACTTCTTTGTTGTACTGTGCCAAGGTTGTCATTAATGGGGGGGTTAACTGATAAATGAAATGTTATCAAGTCACATTCTCGGTTGAGATAATGATAGAACTGCCATCTAAAAGAGATGTTGTTATGGATTGAATTGTGTCCTTCCAAATGTTTATCAACTTGGCTAGGCCATGATTTCCAGTATTGTGCAGTTGTCCTCCATTTTATGATCTGATGTAATTATCCTATGTGTTGCAAAATCCTAACCTCTATGATGTTAATGAGGCAGCGTTAGAAGCAATTGCGTTAATGAGGCAGGATGAAATCTACGGGATTAAGTTGGTTCTTGAGTCAATCTCTTTTGAGATATAAAAGAGAGAAATGGGAACAGAGGACAGGGATTGCATACCACCAAGAAAGAAGAGTAGGCAGTGGAGCACAGCCTTTGGACCTGGGGTCCTTGGGCTGAGAACCTCCCAGACCAGGGGAAGATTGATAGCGAGGGCATTCCTCCAAAGATGAGAGAGAAAGAGAAAGCCTTCTCCTGAAACTGGCAAACTGCTTTGGAGTCTAGCCTTCTAAACTGTGAGATAATAAACTTCTGTTTGTTAAAATCATCTACTTGTGATATTTCTGCTACAGCAGCACTAGATAACTAAGAGAGAAATTTGGTACCAGAAGAGTAGGGCTGCTGCTCTAACAGATACCTAAAACATGGAAACTCTATGGGGCAGTTCAACTCTGTTCTATAGAGTCGCTATGAGTCAGAATCAACTCAAAGGCAGCGGATCTGGTTTAACAGTAAAACCCTAGATTACCTTGAAAAGATTGTTAGTGGAGTAATGGACGTCAAAGGCAATTCTAGTGAGGGCTTAGAACAAAGAGAGGGGAGCTGTAACACTGGAGACGGCACAGAGATGAAGTAACAAAGAAATGGTGGCAGTAGAACTAGGACACCAGCATGCAACTGCATGGTAGCCAACCCATGGAGTGAGAGAGTTGAGTGCCTTCAGGTGGGAGACTTCCTGGCAGAGTGGAGTGCCTCCAGACTCTTGTCAGCAGAGGTAGGCTTGCTGACCCATAGATCGAGAGAGCTGAGCACCTTCAAGACCAGAGACCAAGGAATGAGAAAGTAGAAGCTGTAGAGACAAGGAGCATGGGAATCACAGCTGCCTCAGTCTCAAAGGGTGGGGTCACAACTCTTGGGTGTCAAAGGGTAGAACCGTGGCCTGCTAGATCTCAAAGGGTGTGGTCAAAGCCTCCTCGGTTTGAAATAGTCAGATCTTTACCAGCTCAGATCTGGAGTATGTGGCTGCCATTCATGAGTGCCAGGGAGATGGGGCCAGGTCCACCGCCAAAAGCTGAAGGGGTGGGACTGCCATGCCCAAGAAGCAGAAGAAAGGGGCCTGCCAAGACTGAGAGGATGAGGTCATCACTTAGATGGGCTAGGAGAATGGGCCTGCCAAAGTCAAGGATGAAGAGTTGCCATTCCAGTGGGCCTGGAAGGTGGAACTGAAGCTCAGGGCCAAGAGGCCTCTACCTAGAGTCCAGAGAGAATGGTCAAAACACCCAGAATCTGGAAGGCAGGTCTATTGCCTAGAGGGTCTCAGAGAACAGAGGATTATTTTCAAGCATTGAGAGCTAATGTATGTTGTTCCACTGGGCTTTAGACTTGCTTGATGCCTGCTATCTTTTCTTTCCCTCCAATTTCTCCCATTTATAATGGAAATGTGTACCTTGTGCCTGTTCCAACATTGTACTTTGGAAGCAAACAACTTGTGTTCTAGATTTCACAGATGAAGAAAAATTTTGCAGAAGAGATTTTGGACTTGGAGTTCATTTAAGACTTTTGGGATGATATGATCTAGTGGATTTGTTTTACGTGTGACAAGGATATAAGTTTTTGTGGGCCACAGGGTAGAATTTACAAATTGAATTGTGTCCCCCCAAAATGTGTGTCAACTTAGCTAGGCCATGATTTCCAGCATTGTGTAGTTGTACTTCATTTTGTGATCTGATGTTAATTATCCTATGTGTTGTAAATCCTAACCTCTATGATGTTAATGCGGCAGGATAAGAGGCAGTTATATTAATGAGGCAGGGTACAATCTATAGGATTAAATCGTATCTTGAGTCAATCTTTTTTGCAGTACAACAGAGAGAAGCAAGCAGAGAGTAGAGGGGCCTCATACCAACAAAAAAGGAGAATCTAGAGTGGAACATGTCCTTTGGACCTGGGGTCCCTGCACTGAGAAGTTCCTAGACCAAGAGAAGATTGATGACAAGGATCTTCCCTTAGAGCTGACACAGACAGAAAGCCTTCCTCTGAAGCTGGCTCCTTGAATTTGGACTTTTAGCCTCCTAGACTGTGAGAGAATAATTTTGTTTGTTAAAGTCATCCACTTGTGGTATTTCTGTTATAAAAGCACTAGATAACTGAGACAGATGTGATTTTAAAATTGTTGAATACCAGAGGAAAAAGAATGTTGTCCAAGAAAGCAGGAGATGCAATTGATCTTACTGTTAGTGACTTTTCGATGTTCACTTCAGATTAAAGTCATTTCATATTGATCCAAGGGCACTTCTGCATTCTCAGCAATGCCAGTAGATCAATTTAGCTTGAGTCCATAAAAGAAAAAAGGCTTTATTAATCAAATGTATTTAAGGCTCCTTTATTTTATTCTCTGCTTTTTAAAGACATGACAGATTGCGATCTTGAAGACTTTCCAATAATGACAAATTTTCATTTACCAATGAGTTGGTACCCCTCGATAAAAGTTGAGACTTTAAGAGCCAGAATAGATGACTTCTTTTATACCTTAAACAGTAATCAATAAGACTGAGGAATGTTATGAGTGATAAAAATGGATTAAGACTCAGTTCTGTGGCAACACTCAAATTAAGGACATGGCCTTTCCATCTATTAGTTCACATGGCTTACTATAGTCTTTGAGGGAGAAAGTCAAGACAGAGAGGAAGTAAAGAAATAAATGAGACTTCAGAAATATATTCAGGGATGAACACTGTGTATGCATATTGGCACATGGAATTAATTAACTACAAGCAAATAAGAATTAGAGGAAATTTGATAGATAAACTAGATGCATGAACAAAAAATAAAAACATAGTTGTTGGAGCCTTAAAAAATCCTTAGACCCACAAACTTGTCCCAAATCAGCATGTGCAGGATACAGGCTATGAAAGCTGTACAGCCTGCAAGAAGCACCTTTTCCTCACTATCAATCTCAAACTGTTTTTTGTTTTTTTTTTAAATATATAATTGATAGTGTTCAGGACCAAAAAGAGACAGATCCAGGCCTGAAAGAGAGAACTGCATATTCATCAGGAGATTCTGACCCTCAACCTACATGCACTAACTGCATGGGACTTCAGAGGATAATCCTTAGTTAGAAAGTAAGTGTGGGTTATGTCTGGGAGGAAGAATGAAATAGATACTGTCATGGATTTAATTATATCCCCCCAAAAATGTGTGTAGCAACTTGGTTAGGCCATGATTCCCAGTATTCTGTGGTTGTCTTCCATTTTGTGATTTAATTTTATGTTAAAGAGGATTAGGGTGGGATTGTAACACCCTTACAAGGTCACATCCCTGATCCAATGTAGAGGGAGTTTCCTTGGGGTGTGGTCTGCACTACCTTTTATCTCTCAAGAGATAAAAGGAAAGTAAAGCAAGCAGAGAGTGGGGGACTTCATACCACCAAGAAAGTAGCACCAGGAGCAGAGGTGTCCTCTGGACCTGGGGTCCCTGCTCCTGAGAAGCTCCTAGATCAAGGGAAGATTGGTGACAAGGAATCTTCCTCCAGAGACAATAGAGAGAAAGTCTTCCCCTGGAGTTGACACCCTGAATTTGGATTTTAACCTACTAGACTGTGAGACAATAAATTTCTCTTTGTTAAAGCCAACCACTTGTGGTATTTCTGTTATAGCAGTACTAGATGACTGAATGCACTAGATGCCAAAAGGTTGGGCTGAGGCAGAGACTGGCCAGTTTTTCACCAAGTCATTTCTATTCTTTCCTGGATACAGTGCTAGAACCCATTCCCCAGCCACTTGTACTGTAGGATGTACCTGGAATGAACTCTGTCCACTGGAACGTGGGCTGAAGTGATGTGTACCATTTCCAGATCTGGCTTGTAGAAACTCCAGCATGTTTCTCCCTGTTCTCTCTTTTCTTCATCTCCTGATGTGTATTGATGACAAGGTGGACACTGAGACTCAAGTGTTAAAAATGCCGGAAACTCCACATCAGTCTATATCCCTAAATGATTGCATGGAATAGAGCTTACTCCACTGCTGCCTTGACCACTAATTGGACTTTATGTGAAGGAGAAATTTTATTGTGTTACATCACTGAGATTTTGTGTTTTTTTTTTTTTTTTTCCTGCCTGTATTGGTAACTATCTTTACCTGAATTAATACAACAACAAGTCATTCATGGCTATGTGTGTCCCAAATACTTTATCTTCCTATGTGACTTTTATGTTTTCTGTATATAAATATATAAATATAAATACATGATGTAGTCTGATTAGCTGTAGTTCTAAATTTTCACAGGGTTTAATTTCACATAGTTGATCTTTTTTTAGAGCTAATTCTTTTGTGACATATTAAAATTAAAAAAAAAAAACCCAATCTGTGGTTGGATGAATCTATTATGTTAAGGTCATGAAGATATCTTTTAATATTATTTTCTAAAAAAAAGTTCATTTTAGATTGTAATCCACTTGGTATTTTGCGGGGGATATGGCATTAGATAAGGGACAAAAAAAAAAAAAAATTTCCATATGGGTAAAGAATTATACCTTCACCACGTATTTTAAAGCCCTTCTCTTTCCTATACTGATCTGCAGTATATCAGTTGCATATCTAAGTACACTGGTCTTTCTGGATTTTCCATTCTCTTATATTTAACTTTTTATCACTTTGATGACTAAAGTGCACGTGTCTCAAGCCATGGTCTTTTAAATTCCCTTATATGAACGTGAAATCTGAACAATGAAAAAGGAAAACAGAAGAATTGATGCATTTGAATTGTGGTGGTGGTGAAGAACAGTGAGCATACCATGGACTGACAGATGTATGAACAAATCAGTCTTAGAAGAAATAAAGCCAGAACGCTCCTTAGAAATGAGACTTTAGCTCACTTACTTTGGACATGTCATCAGGAAAGACTAACCGCTAGAAAATGGCATCATGTTTGGAAAAATAGAGGTCACCAAAACAAGAGAAACCCTTGATGAGATGGATTGACACAATAGTCACAATAATGGACTTAAAAATACCAATGATCATGAAGATGGCACAGGACTGGGCAACATAAGGTTGCATGACTAGGCACCAACTCGATGACAACTAACAACGAAAGCCAATACCACACTGTCTTAATTTTTTTTTTTTATGATGGTATATATGCAGTGCAATATGTCCCCTATGTTCTTTTTCACAAGCGTCACATCTCTTCTTCACACTGTGCAATTTGAAAAGGTTTTATGATTAGTTTATGGCATGAGGCAACGAATAAATTTTTCTTTGGGATTGCATAGAACATATAAATAAATATGTTGAGACTTGTCATTTTATTAGTTGTCCAATTCTTGAACTAATTTTAACTCTTCAATATTTTAGGTCTTTCTTTTTAAACATTTCTCTATAGTTTTATAGTTTTCTTGCACAGTTTTTGTGAAATATATTCCTAAGTACAAAATACATTTTGATTCTTATGTAAATAGATAATTTTAACATTTTATCTCCTATTGTCACGTATTGATTTTAAAGTCAGCAACTATTCTAGACTCAGAAATAGATCATAATAAATTACCTATAAATTTTCATGGTGTTCTAAATACACAATTATATCATTTGTGTATTTCTTTGTTTCTAATCCTCATCTCCCCCCACCCCTGCTTTTTCTTCCATACTTTACTGGGTCAGTCAGCCAATACAGTGTTGAATAGAAGTGGTGACAGTAAATCATACATTCTTTGTCACTGAACCCAGAAGTAACACTATCAAAGTTTCAGCTATTAATTGTAATGCTGATTGTAATTTTTTTGTAATGATCCTATATTCTGTTAAGAAACCTCCCTCATATTTCTAATTTTTTAATATTTTTAAAATATCATAAGTGGGTATTGGATTTTGATAGATACTTCTTCTGTACCTAGTGATTAAGTAATGATCATATTGTTCTCTTTCTTCATCTAGTAATATATTCAACGGCATCAAAGTCTTTAAAGACAGAATAATATTAAATCATCCTTCTGTGTCTATTCGTGGGAAGAACCCACCTTGATCTTTAATTCAGACTCATTTCAGTGTGTCAGTATTGTGCTTAGGAATTCTCCATGTGGTTAATGAGATAGATTACGAGGTACTCACTGATCTTCCAATGAGATGGAGATTCTCTGTTTTCTAGTCCCTGAAAATATATTTGTAAGATTGAAATTATTTCTTTATTGGGTGTTTGGTAAAACTCAGTGAGGAAGCTACCTGGATTTAAATTATGTGAGCCCATCTGTCCCTCAGTATCCTCCAGGAATTGGTTGCAGGACCCTCCCTTCCCCCCAGGGATACCAAAACCCGTGGATACTCAAGTTCCTTATATAAATGGTATAGTATTTGCATATAATCTATGCACATACTTCCGATACTTTAAATCATCTCTAGATTACTTCTAATACCTAACGCAATGTAAATGCTATGTAAATAGTTGTTATACTGTATTGTTTAGGGAATAATGATAAGAAAAAAAAGTCTGTTCCTTATTTCCCTGAATATTTTCCATCTGCAGTTGGTTGAATCCATGGATGTGGAACAAGTGAATGTGGAGTGCTGACTGTATAAGGTCACCTGAGTTGGAATCCATGTGATGGCAATGTTTTTTGTTTTGCTTTCTTTTGTTTTGAAGTACTCAATTCCTTAAATAATTGTATCATTTCTCGGGTCTTTCATTTCTTTTTATTGTTGTTATTTTTGTTGTATTGTTGATGGGTTCCTTTGGAAAGACTCCAAGTGTTCCAAGAGTCAAATTGGCTGTAATTCTTATGGATGCAGATTGCCAGGCCCCATTTCTTTTAGATTCAAAATTAGTAAGTTATATTTTACTAGAAATTCCAATATCCAAAATTATTGGCATAAAATCATTTATATTATTTCCTTTTACTACCTTTCAGTTTTGTAGCATCTCTACTTATTTCCTATTTCATGTCTAATATTGATATCTTTGCTTTTTTTCTTTGATTCCTTCCCTTGTTAAATCTAGCCAAGTTATTTTTTTCCTTAATGTTAGTATTTGTTTTCAAAAACCAACTTTTGGCTTTGCTTCAAAGGATGACTACTACTCTGTCCTTGGCAACCTTTAGGATCCTTGAGGCTTCACCTCCTGCCCGCCTCTTCTGGCACTTAAGCACAGTATGTGGCTTCTGTAACTTCAGACCACATCATTCTCACTGCTATCAATGACTCAGATTTTTTGACCATCTCTCCTACTTTCAGCACAGGCCCGCAGAGAAGAAACATCACTGAACACTTAGTTGGCATGTGGCCTCTGAGCCTTCTTGCAGAAGACAGCCCTCTGGTGGGTCTTTTGGCTTCTCATAATGTAGTCGCTTGAGCAAGTTCATTTTTACTGACCTTTTAGACCCTTCCTCCATCATCTGCAATGGCAATTCATTAATATCACCTTCACTCACATGGGCTATCATTTTCTACCAGCTTCTAGAGACCATGTTAAGAGAAATTGTGCACCATCCCCTGGAGTCCTTGTCAGGTTGATAAACCTCATATCTTGAGATATATATTTAGAACTAAAAATTGCATCTTAATTTATAATTAGTTAAAAGGTCTTATATAATGTTAGAAAATTGGAATCTTTTCTGGACTATATACCTAGTTGGGACAGGGGACATGATAGAGCTTGAACTAGCTACGTATAGTGAGTTAGAGTTTCTTCAGTACATGCAGTGAATTAGAGTTTATAGGAGTTGATCCTATACTGTATTTGATGAGGTCTTAATAGCAAGCAAGCCCTTACTGTGACACAATGGAGACTTATGGGCTTGAAGTTTGTTTTAACTGAGTGAACATTAATGGAGCCACTGAAATTTGCTATACTCACCTGGACATCAGTAATATATATACTATAAATGTCAATCAATTTCTATATATATACACATACACGTATATTCTATAAATGGAATATATATGTATGTAGAGAGAGAGAGAGAAATTGAAGTTTATTGAATATATGATTTGCAAATCAGAGTAACATTTCAACTAGGAAGTCAAAGATGTTTTGAAGATGAAAGGAACTTCCAAAATTCTTATACCACATCTTATTGGCATTGCCATGGAAATAGGGCCAGAACAGTGTTTATATAATAACAATTTATCCTAGACACACCTTCCAGCTGGACACTGGAGTTTCTATTTCCCAAAGGTGACTAAACTCATCAAAAGAGCACAATACCTAAGGCAAAAATGATCTTACTAATTAGGAAGACTACTGTTTGACTTAAAGGTGACATTACCAGTTTCTTCATTCTGAAGGCTCAAAAGGACACCTAAGGACAAATGGCCTGGGTGGGTCACCCCAATTGCATCAACACCAGAAATCTGGGTTCCTGGAAACTTAAAACAATTTCTCAGTTCCCCCCATTTGATCAGGATTCTGCTATAGAATCTTTGATCAAAAACATTGAATAATGGTAGCCAGACACCATTCGATTCTTCTGGCCTTGTGGCAAAGGAGATAGTTGTTAATGGAGGCAACCGCACATGGAGTCTAGTTCCTTCTGTGCCTGGTGCTCCTTTCTTCTGTTACTCTGATTAAGCAGAGACCAACTGTTGCACTTAGGATGGTCATTTTAACCTATTAGGATCCAGGCACTACAGAGCAAACTAAGAGGCAGAAACAGAAAATTAAGAACAATGTTAAGCCAATTGACTGAAATGACCCACAAAACTATGACCCTAGGTCTTTGAACCAAGAAAACAAATCCCAAGAGGTGTTTATTTATATATAAGCTGCATCGGTAACTGCTTTTTACGGGCTCAGCAGCAACTACATCCTGTAAAAATTCAGATTGTGTATTAATATAAGCACAGCATCCTTCATCTATTAAGGCACAAATTTCTCCCTGGGAGACTAACAGGATATTTGTTTTGTAAAGTCACAGCTTGAACTTCAGATACTTCTCTAGTTATGGTCTTAACAACTTTGCTAAGTTTATCAACAGAAACATCTAATTCGACAGTTACATTATTTAAACCCATTTAAAGTCTGATTATTCCTTTTAATGTAAGAATCTGTCCCATAACTAATAGCACTATACTAAGAATTGACTTGACGGCACTGGGTTAGCTACAGAATATCCTGTGGTAAGGGTTTTTCTCATCTCCTAATTCTTTTAATCTTTTTAAGGTTTGTTTTCTGGTATCAATTTTACATTCCTCTCGTAGTTCTTATTTTCCCTTTTGGTTGATTGATTATATTTAAGACATAGGAATAACCAGTCCAGTCTACAGGGAAAAAATAAACTCTTTTGTAAATAGTTTAGGAGAAAGGAGAAGAAAATAAGAGAAATAGAGAAAATAGAACATTAAAACATCACCAATATTTCCCACGTAAAACCCATGGTAATCTTTTAGTCTACTCAGTCCTATGTGGCTAATTTTTGTTCTGTGTGATTCTGGATCAGTAGCAGTTTGTGAACTCATCAGCTTTTGGAAATCTTCATTCAGTTTAGTTGTATCCACATTCAAACCATCATAATCCTTTTCATAAGTCTGATATAGTCGTCCATTTTTTGTTGAAATACTCTGGTCAAGCACTTTCAGGAAATCAGCAAAGTCTAAACTATCTGTAGATAACAAAACTCAAAAATGGCCATGGTTACCTTATTACTAATAATAATTCTTAAAAGTGAAAGACCTGATGGAAATTAATTACTAAAGTACTGGAAAGCCAAATAAAGTCAATTCAAAAAAAAAAACTTTAGATAAAAATATCTTTAAACATAGTGATTAACCTTATTTTCAAAGAACTTCAGATATAACATATAATAACCTTGAGACATAATACCATATAGTCAGGATATACCAAAAATATACCAAGATTATCAAGTCTCTAAACATCTTTTTTTTTTTTTTAAACATCTGAATAGTAATAAAAAACTTCATGGGTAAATGATATGAATTTCCAGTTAAAACCATTGTCTTTGATGATACTGTATTCAAAAGAAATAAGGTTGTAACCAAGTTAGCAGTTTGTTAAAATAACTACATTATGACATAATTTTATGTTCTTGTTGTCTAATATCAGGTAAAACATGAGAGGAAACACTGACGTGTAAATTTTTTTTATTATTATTATTGTAGTTTAGATGAAAGTTTACAGAACAAACTAGCTTCTTATTAAACAATTGGTACACATATTGTTTTGTGACATTGGCTGCCAACCCTAGAACATGTCAACACTCTCCTCTTCTCCACCCTGGGTTCCCTATTACCAGATTTTCTGTCCCCTCCTGCCTTCTCTTCCTTGCCCCTGGGCTGCTGTGCCCCTTTAGTCTCATTTTGTTTTATGGGCCTGTCTAATCTTTGGCTGAAGAACAAATCTCAGAAATGACTTCATTACTGAACTAAAAGGGTGTCTGGTGGCCATACTCTCAAATTTTCTCCAATCTCTGTCAGACCAGCAAGCCTGGTCCTTTTTTGTGTGTGTGTGAGTTAGAATTTTGTTCCACATTTTTCTCCAGCTCTGTCCAGGACCCTCTATTATGATCCCTGTCAGAGCAATTGGTGGTGGTAGCTGGGCACTATCTGGTTGTGCTGGACTCAGTCTGGTGGAGGCTGTAGTACTTGTGGTCCATTAGTCTTTTGGACTAATCTTTCTCTTATGTGTTTGGTTTTCTTCATTCTCCCTTGCTCCAGACGGGGTGAGACCAGTGAAGTATCTTAGATGACCACTCACAAGCTTTTAAGGTTCAGGATGATGCATAAATTTTTAACCCAAAGAATATTAGACACTTCTCTTGACTTTACAACACATTTCATGTAGCTCAAAGCACGTTAAATAAGACTTATTTTTAAATTTTTTCTAGCAATTTTTCCTTACTAAGCAGGAACAAATCCTCTGTGGCAATACACCAAGTTTCAAAGTTGTCAGGAATTTATCACAGGTCACCAAGAAAAAATACTTGAATAATTATTTAATCAAAGTGACAACAAAATATTTTAAAGGTAAAAATCTTACTTTTCTCAAAAGTCATAGACTTGGTTTTCAATATGAACTCAGGAACTTATTCCAATGTAACACAGAACACTTGCCTTCAAGGCAGATTACACAGAGGATAAAATTAATTTTTCAATCAGGTGTTAAAGGAATTTTTTTTTTATTTTAACAGTGACAAACACAATTTTTTAATATAGTAAAAAAAACTAAAGTTCTTAAAAATTTTATAAATTAACCCATGAAACTTTAGGCATGACCAATAACTTTGACCACATCAAATAGAATTCCTTTTTATAAACCTTCTAAGTTTTAGACCTTGTTACTATCTCTTATAGTATGTGTCTCTTAAAGTGCAACCCTTTAGAGTAGCAAAATGAACACGTTTATTACCAGAGGCAAATATATATATATATATATATATATATATATATATATATATCCTTTGTGGCGTAAAAAGCAAAAGTATTTAAACATAGACTATAACAAATGTCCATTAACTTAAATTAATATCAGTAAATTAAAGATCTTGAAACTATCTTTATTAAGTGTACAAACAGCAAAACGTAATTGCTCTTGAAATAAAGCTTGTTAAAGTATTCTAGATCGTTATTCAACATTTCACCTTGTCTCATTTTTCCAAGCTAACTTTAGCTCCTTAAGATTTTATCAACTGGCTTTCTGGATTTAAAAAAAAACAAAACAAAACACACAAACAAAATGTCTCTACTCCACCTGATCAATTCATTCATATGATTATAACATTAAGTTCCTGGCTAAGGGTGGAAAAACATTTTTCCACTTTGGGTAGAGTCTTATTGTGATTTTTATCTTTTAAAAATTCCTCTGCAATGGACAGGGACATCAGTACTATTTTAAGTTATGTGTTGTAATAATTATGATTTTTTAATTAAATCAATCATTCCAATTTATCTTGTCATTCCATACAAATATGAATTTACCCTCTCACATGAATTTCTACTTCATGAGAATTGTCTTAGAACATGAGAATAAGAAAGGGGATGACAGGCAGGGACTCAAGATCTGTTGCTGGTAATTCTTATGATGTTAATGGTGTTTGACTGCACTTTTAAAATTATTTTTTAAAAGGATTTAAAAATCTCACAGAATTGATTAACAAGTCTTATCCCTTGAGAAGTTGTTTTTTATTTATGGGATATCTAATAGTGTTTTTAAAAAATATTGAACATGTGCTCCATCAGAGCCTGTTTGTAATGAGATTAAAGCACTTAATTGGAAAAGCATGTCTGAACTTGCTGAATAGTCTCTGGTGAGAGAAATGATTAATAATTTGTCTATTTTAATAAGGATATATTAAAATATATAACTAATTTTTGTCAACCTCTCTGTTTTCATTTATTTGGCAACATATATCTCTAGAATGCTAATATCCAAGGGTAAAGTTTGGTTATCAATTCTCACATATTTATCTCAGTTCAAGTATTCTCTTTAGAGTACTGAGGAAGCAAAATAATATATAAGCAGAGATGAGCTATTCGTGCAAGTTCACAATACTAGTACTTCAATTGTTTTCTTCTAGGTTCATTACTGCCAACCTAATTATTAATCCATGCTTCAGATTGTTAGGTGAAAATGAAGTCCGTCAGTTTTTAACCATTTGCCTTGTGATGATGGAAGAGGGAATAGGGGAGAAAGTGAAGAATCATCACCAAATTGAAGCCAGCAATATAGTTTACAGGGTAGAAGTAGAGCATAAATATATAAAACACAGATGTGGTTTATTGGTCTCTTTCACTTTTTCTTATTTCCTGAAATGACCCTTGAAGCCACATCAGGGACTGTAGCAAATCCTAGAGGAAACAATCTATTCAACACTCTCACCTGAACATCTTAAGTATGTGATACTTTTTTTTTTTTTAAATAACTCAAAGCTGTTTAAAACATAAAATTCCAGGAATGACTGGGAGCTTTGCTGAGAAGGCATAAGCTACAGTAATGCAATGTGAGGTGAGAGCATTTCTATATAAGACCTTTAATAAACAAAATATTCCTGGAATATTCCCACAAGTAGAAACAATGGTAGCTCATTTTTATACATCATTGTAACTGAAATGAACCCATTGCTGTAGAGTCAATTCCAACTCATAGTGACCCTACAGGACAGAGTAGAACTGCCCCATCAGGTTTCCAAGGCTGAAATCTTATGAAAGCACAAAGCCAGATCTTTCTCCTGCAGAGTGGTTGGTAACTTTGAACTGCCCACCTTTCATTTAGCAGCCAAGAGCTTAACCACTGTGCCACCAGGGATCCTCCACAGTTCTCTATAAATCCTAATGAAGAAATAGCTGAGTTTTTCTAGTTCTGCAGAATGACCATTAATTCTTGAAGATGAATGTGAAACATTGTTTCTTCAGCCTCTCATAGTTATTCCATCTGATGCTCACTCACAACCTCCAGGACAAAATCTCATGGTGGGTCCTAAGCCAACTCTGGCAGAGACAGGAGCTTCCAACACCACTGGCCCTAGCTTCGAATGTGTTTCGCATTAACTTCTCTGCTCAGAGCTGGCACCTGCTGGCTGATTCTTTGGGCTTTGCTCATTTCCTTCATAAATGGAAAGTTACTATAGAAAATACTAAAAATTTCCTGAAAGAAAAACTAGGAACATGCTAAGACCAGAATAAAATAATATTACTCTCATCATAGTCTCTGGTCAGACCCCATCCAAAACATTGTGTTAAGAGCATTATGCACTGAGGGATATTCAGAAACTGGATTTTGTTTCTTCTTAAATTGAAAGGCTTCATAAGCCTGGAATATTCTGCCTGCAACTCACAGCTATTTAAAATTTCTTCTATTTATCAGAGGTTTTCTGTGTATCTTCTATGAAGCCGTTCCTGTCAGATCCAGGCTGCCATAAATACTTCTATTTCTCAACTGCTAAAGCACATGGTGTCTTAACTTCTAACTGGACATTTATTATATAGAGCTTTCATTAGATTTTTATATAAAAAAACCTATCACGGACTCCCTGGGTTGTGCAAATGCTTAAGTGCTCAACTACCAGCTGAAAAGTTGATGGTTCAAACCCACACAGTGGGGCCTCAAAAGATAGGCCAGAGGATCTGCTTCCAAAAAGGCCACAGCTTTGAAAACCCTATAGAGCAGTTCTACTCGGCACACATGGAATCGCCATGAGCTGGAATCAACTTGATGGCAACTAACAGCAAAATGTCATATCATGTCATAAATGAGGCTTAAAGACAGCACTAGTCTCTATTATTTCTTTTTATCTGTCTTATAAACTTTCACATAATAGGTATTTAATATAGATTTAATTCATGAGTAAACATCTTCCAATCGTGCATTTATATCCATAACATTTCATTTTTAGTTCTACTTACTAGTCTTATAATTGAGAATATATATGGAAATTATCTAAGGAAAGTCAATTCAAATTTATGGATCTAGCTTATGTTGCTACGATATCAAAATGGAAAAAAATTAAAAAGAAAAATGGCCATTGAGATGGAATGAAGGTCATTTGAAAAAGGTGACTATACATCTTTAGGTAGCAGATTAAAAAGGGACCATAAAATCAACTTCACAGTAAGAGACAATCACTTTTCATTTTGAACACCCTGCTTCTTTTTGTTTCTAGCCTTTTGGCTATTTCTGCAATACCAGCAGGAACAGAAAGAAAAGGTAATAGGTATTTGTAATTTCACTGTTGTTCTCAGAATCATTCTCTTAATGGCCAGGTATTTTTATAACATGAAGAACAGTGCTTCTCAAGTTTTAAAGTGCATAATTATTCCCAGACATATTGTTTAAAAGGAAATTCCAAGGTCCTACCTACAGAGTTTCTGATTTGGCAGTTTCCAGATGTGGCCTGGGGATCCGAATTCTAATAAAAACCTGGGGTTCTGATGCAGGTGGTCACTACTAGTCTAATATTTTATTGTTCCCAAAATATTTCCCTAGAAAATATCACTTCATGGACAAAAAGCTACACAACTACCTATAGGTATGCCGGAAACATAATATGTATAATCAACATATCATATGTATATTATGTATTGTGTATACACACACGTATATTGTATTGTGTTGTATTATATTATGTTATATATTATATCATATTATATTAAGTCAGGATTTTTTTTTTTTTTTTTGGTTACTTGTATTTCTAGTATAGTTTACCATGTCCCTTAACTTCAAGGAACCAACAACAGCGTGTTATTGTCTATTGCTCACTTTGTTAACATTTACTTGCTGGAATTATCTTCCTACCAAGAGTCGACACTGTCTTATAGGTCTTGAAGAGGTCCAGGGAGAATGAGACATGTGTTAAAGTGATATGAGGTGGAAATTCTTCTTTCCGAGGCTCAGATGGCTATCATGGTGTTAATATGGAGAGAATAGTAAACCTGGAGCAAAAAAGTATGATTTTTAGACAAGACTGTGTCACTTATGTAAAAGTCATTGACGTTGTTTTTCCTTTTATAAAATAGCTAATTCCTGCCTGAGTTGTTGTGACTCCATTGAGAAAATGTGTGTGAATCATTTTGTAAATAGCAAATGTACAAAGGAATGTGAAGGGAAAAGTGTTTTCATCCATGACACTCTTTCCTTTGGAAGAAGATGGCTCCTCTGATGAACAATTACAAGGCCAAAGTCTAAGCTTTATTTAGAAATTTAATAAAGCAGGAAGTGTTGAAAATGTCCCAGACTATATTATCCGAACAACCATTGAGTATTTTATACTCCTATTATACTTCGCTTTTTTTTTTATTATTATTATTATACTGTGTTTGATTTTAGAGTAGCTCTCAGTTTAGGAAAAATCTCTTTAAGTTTATTTCCCTTTGGGAATTTGCATTAATCTATAATTTATTCATTGTTATATTTTTCTATTTGAAAGAAAAATTAAAAGTATATAAACTTCAATAGTCTGGGAGAAATATCACAGTACGCTAAAATAGAGGAGAACCCAGAATTCACAGATACTGTCTTAACCTAATTATTTGACGTAAACCATTGCCTTTTGGGTGTTTTCATTTTAAAATCTGTGTAACTTTAAACAAATTTGGTACATCAGTTACCAGGCCATTCAGAGACTATTAGAGTTCCAGGCACAGAGAAGGTGCTTGAAGAAATTTAGATACATGGCTCCCTTTCTTAATAGTACATGCTTTAATATGGCAGTTTTAACATGTTTAGGAGTCTTCATATTTCAGGACAAATAATCTGAGAACTCTTTTGAACTATGATGTATAAATGTAAAATATAAACCATACTGAGTGAAGACTTTTATTGCCAAAATAATTCTGTTGCCCCCCTCCCCACCTCCAGAAAAAAAGAGCTTCATTCAAAACTTCTCATTTTCTATGGTGCTATGTGCGATAATCCTGGGAGGCTAAATGCCCTTTAACAAAATCCCCATTTTGTTAGACACCAAAAGAAAATAACTTATGTGTTCGTACCTCTTTAAGGTTTTTACTAAACTTCGAGAGTGCATAAAGCATTTTTCAACATTGTTGTAAAATATAAACCATAAGACCAAAAATAATTTTATTACCCAAGAATTCTTTTTCATTCAACACTTGTAAATTATCTAGTAATTCCGTAGCTTTGTGATTCCTGTCCAAGTGTGCTCATTTGTGTATTGTATTAATGGTATCATCAACTAGTTATTCTGATAATAAGTGTTTCTGAAGACTATGGCATCAAATTTTGATGGAAGTTCAAGCTTTCCATTCCATCATTTCAGCCTGATACTGAGTGTTATCCGAGTTGCTAAGGTTATAAATATAAGGATCCTCTGAGGAGTGAGCATGGAATATTCATAGGTGCTAATGACACTGGAAAGTGCTGAGGTGGACATTTTAAGGAACACACTTTGGTGGTGAAGTATTAAATCTGAAAAGGTGTAATTCTCATTCATAGTAGAAGCCAGACCATTCTGTAGTGTCTACAGAAAAACCTGTGCCTACTTCAATAGTCACAGTGCAATATTTCTAGAAGGGGATGAATCTCACCGAGAAGTGATAAGGCAAATACCAACTGCCTGGCCTCAGCAGAGCAGGACCACTTCATGCTTTGAAAGTTTCCTGGAGGTGTGGCTTTTAGAGTTGGATTCATGAACAAATCTTCATAAATCTTCAATTTTATTCTCTAAACTACTACATTATGGGAGGGGCCAGCTGAATGACAGCTAACAACAACATAATTGCTAGAGGGGGATTATAAGGTCCAAGTTTAAAGCCTATTTTTTTTTAAATAATTTTTATTGTGCTTTAAGTGAAAGTTTACAAATCAAGTCAGTCTCTCACATATAAACTTATATACACCGTACTGTTGTTGTTAGGTGCTGTCGAGTCGGTTCTGACTCATAGCAGCCCTATGCACAACAGAAGGAAACACTGCCCAGTCCTGCGCCATCCTTACAACCGTTGTTATGCTTGAGCTCATTGTTGCAGCCACTGTGTCAATCCACCTTGTTGAGGGTCTTCCTCTTTTCCGCTGACCCTGTACTCTGCCAAGCATGATGTCCTTCTCCAGAGACTGATCCCTCCTGACCACATGTCCAAAGTATGTAAGATGCAGTCTCACCAACCTTGCCTCTAAGGAGCATCCTGGCCACACTTCTTCCAAGACAGATTTGTTTGTTCTTTTGGCAGTCCATGGTATGTTCAATATTCTTCACCAACACCACAATTCAAAGGCGTCAACTCTTCTTCGGTCTTCCTTATTCATTGTCCAGCTTTCACATGCATATGATGCGATTGAAAATACCATGGCTTGGGTCAGGCGCACCTTAGTCTTCAGGGTGACATCTTTGCTCTTCAACACTTTGAAGAGGTCCTTTGCAGCAGATTTGCCCAGTGCAATGCGTCTTTTGATTTCTTGACTGCTGCTTCCATGGCTGTTGATTGTGGATCCAAGTAAAATGAAATCCTTGACAACTTCAATCTTTTCTCTGTTTATCATGATGTTGCTCATTAGTCCAGTTGTGAGGATTTTTGTTTTCTTTATGTTGAGGTGCAATCCGTACTGAAGGTTGTGGTCTTTGATCTTCATTAGTAAGTGCTACAGGACCTCTTCACCTTCAGCAAGCAAGGTTGTGTCTTCTGCATGATGCAGGTTGTTAATGAGCCTTCCTCCAATCCTGATGCCCTGTTCTTCTTCATATAGTCCTGCTTCTCGTATTCTGTTAGGCATACAGATTAAATAGGTATGGTGGAAGAATACAACCCTGACGCACGCCTTTCCTGACTTTAAACAAATCAGTATCCCCTTGTTCTGTCCGAACAACTGCCTCTTGATCTATGTAAAGGTTCTTCATGAGCTCAATTAAGTGTTCTGGAATTCCTATTCTTCCCAATGTTATCCATAGTTTGTTATGATCCACACAGTCGAATGCCTTTGCATAATCAATAAAACATAGGTAAACATCCTTCTGGTATTCTCTGCTTTCAGCTAGGATCCATCTGACATCAGCAGTGATATCCCTGGCTCCACGTCCTCTTCCGAAACCGGCCTGAATTTCTGGCAGTCCCTTGTCGATATACTGCTGCAGCATACACCTTACTACATACTCCCAATTACTCTCCCCCTAATGAGACAGCCCGCTCCCTCCTTCCAGTCTCTCTTTTCATGATCTTTTTGCCAGCTTCTAACCCCCTCTTCCCTCCCTTCTCCCCTCCAGACAGGAGATGCCAACATAGTCTCAGGTGTCCACCCGATGCAAGTAAATCTCTCTTCATCAGCATCTCTCTACATCCCATTGTCCAGCCCAATCCATGTCTGATGAGTTGGCTTCAGGAATGGTTCCTGTCTTGGGCCAACAGAAGGTTTGGGGACTGTGACTGCTGGGGTCCTTCTAGTCTCGGTCAGACCATTCAGTCTGCTCTTTTTATGAGAATTTGGGGTCTGCATCCCACTGTTCTCCTGCTCCCTCAGGGGTTCTCTGTTGTATTCTCTGTCAGGGAAGTCATTGGTTATGGCCGGGAACCATCTAATTCTTCTGGTCTCAGGATTATGTAGTCTCTAGTTCATATAGCTCTTTCTGTCTCTTGGGCTTGTAATTACCTTGTGACCTTGGTGTTCTTCATTCTCCTTTGATCCAGGTGGGTTGAGACTCATTGATGCATCTTAGATGGCTGCTTGCTGGTGTTTAAGACCCCAGATGCCACTCTTCAAAGTGGGATGCAGAATGTTTTCTTAATAGATTTTATTTTGCCAATTGACTTAGACGTTCCCTGGAACCATGGTCCCCAAACCCCTGCCCCTGCTTCACTGATCTTCAAAGCATTCAGTTTATTCAGGAAACTGCGCTGCTTTTGGTTTAGTCCAGTTGTGCTGACCTCCCCTGTATTGAGTGTTGTCCTTCCTTTCACCTAAAGTAGTTCTTATCTACTATCTAATTAGTAAATACCCCTCTCCCACCTTCCGTCCCTCCCCCCCCTCTGAGAATGTGTTTTCTCAGTTTAAACTATTTCTCAGGATCTTATGATAGTGGTCTTATACAATTTTTGTTCATTTGCAACTGACTAATTTCACTCAGCATAATGCCTTCCAGATTCCTCCATGTTATGAAATGTTTCACTGATTCCTCACTGTTCTTTATAGATGCATAGTATTCATTGTGTGGATATACCATAATTTATTTACCCATTCATCCATTGATGGGTACCTTGGTTGCTTCCATCTTTTTGCTATTGTAAACAGTGCTGCAGTAAACATAGGTGTGCATATATCTGTTTTAAAGCCTATTTTTTATTCTTCCAAAATAAAATATTAGTTCCAAGATACTGCAAATAAATTGAGATTTCTCTTTAAGGTCCAAAACTAAAAATATATTGGAAATAGACAGGTTTCCTTCCACTCTATAGAAGTTAATGCCTATTTCTTACATTAGCTTCTAAGAGATTTGGGGTTCACAAGTATTTCGTACAGTAAAAACATAAAGTTTCTAAAGTCCAGATCAAAATACTGTGATTCTTTTTCCCTCTGCTATGATGCATGATTGTACAGTGCAGGCAAATCTGTAATATTCATTTCTGTGTATTGAATCTCAGGCCATAATAAAATCTGTAATGTTCCTCAAATCCATTTGACTGATGCTTGAAGCTTTAACTGACTGGGACCTTGATGATTTTAAATTGCATGAAAGCAAAGGATTTCTATATATTATATATACAGAGAACAACTAAACCTAAAACATTGGGTTCATTTCCTTATTTAAATATAGTGTGTAGTATAAAAATAAATGGTCTCCAGTAATCAAAATTACCTGTACATTAAGACATAAAATAGGATATAATTAATAATAATAAATATACTAACAACAAAAGCAATACTAGCTGAATTTTCTCACCATGTTCTAGGATCTGTTCCAATCCCATACTCATTTCCTCCTCATTGTAGTCCTATGGGATAAGTATATTACTACCTACATTTCACAAACTTGGAAACTGAGACATAGAGAAGGTAAGTAACTTGTACAAAGTTACACAGTTTTAAGTGGCATGGCCTGATGTGATCTCAGATAGTGAGATCTCAGAAACTGTACACTATGCAAAACTATCTGAAGGAGGAAAATGTAAGCTAATAGGTTGGACAGTTACTGGTCTTTAAAATAATTGACCATGTGGCATTTCTCAGTTGGAATTGGATTCCCTGGAAGAATTAAGCCCTACTGCCCTAACCATTTATTGATCTAATTAATTAACTCTTCTTCTATCTGTGTGGAATGGTACTAATTATGTATCATCTTTGAAATAAATTGAAAATATAGTCGCTTAAACCACTTCTTGTGTTCTGTGGCTCAGAAAAAGAACCCTCATTGAGAAAGGATGCAGCATCTTTTGAATCAATTTATAATTCCATTTCATCATCCTCTTGATTGGTGAATGTCAGGGATCTTTTAGTTGCAAGTGACAAGATTGCAAATGAGAATATGTAAAACTGGTAATTAATTTGATTCATACTTCAGAGATGAGTAAAGTAATTGTTTACAGAATTAAATGAAGAAATACAGCCTCCAGGACTTTAGATTCTGAAGTAAGGGATCAAAAAGAAGTTAACTGTCTCTTACCATTTCTTTCTCACTTACCTCTGATATTCAAGTGTGTTAGGTAATCGATTGCGTTAGATTTCCATCTAACCTACAATCAGAATGAACATTTATACCTTCTGTAGAGTTCCAGTATGCTCACATTTTTGTTGGGTATATTCATGTTCAATTTAGTCTTTATTTCCGCATTAAAAAAAAAAAAAAAGTTCATGTAGAAAAAAAAAAATTAGGCATCAGAAAAAAGATAGAAGAAACTTTTGGGTACATTCTGTTTGGCAAGGAATTAAGTCACCTTCGTGAGGCCAACACTTCCAAGTTATAATAGTGCTTCAGTAGCACTTCAATACTTCTTTGCAAGTAGGTTCCAAAGAATATTATTTCCACTGGTTAAGTTTCTTCTATAAATTCAGTGTAAAATATATACTTTCCTACAGACCTATTAAAAGTTTTTCACATCAACAAATTGAATATGTTAAAGTGTATATATGTGGGACTGTGGGTAATAGTAGTTGGTTTAATGTTTTATAAACTGGGAATTACTTTACACTAAATGACTCTAAAGAGCCCAGTTTTGTTAGTATCTAAATATGCGTAATTGAATGATTTTAACATTGAGTAGAAAGAGGAAAATCAATGTTATCAAATCATCTATTTATGACTCTTAGGAGAAATGAATAAAAAAATAAAATCAGAGTCAAACACAACAGGTGCAAGGGTAGGCTACTAGAATAGCACAGTGGCATTTGAATAGCATAGGGAGAGATGGAATCCTGGACCCCAAAAATAAATTGTTTGGTCCCATTCACCCTGTAGCTTTAGTAACATTTAAGCACATCTCAAAATTGTTTATAATTACCTTGGCATTATTCCTTTATGTTTGCTTATTTGAACTCAGATTAATGTCATATAGCAGAAACAACATTTTCAGTTTTGTGATTACAAAAGTGGTGAATATAACCTAAAAACAGAGAAAGTGAACCTATTGTAAAATAACCCTGAAGTAACTGATAAGGATAAATGCAAAAGGAACTAGTAAGAAGGAGTTTTATCACAAATTCCTTATATCAGTAGCAGTGTGACAATACCCACCTAGGACAACATCATTTTTAGAATACCTGAACCAGGTTATTTGAAGGGTGTTGCAAGTTTTCATAAGAGATTATCTGTTCACTATTGGTGTAGATTTAAAAACAGCATTATTATTTTGAAATTGGGATAAGCTATAAGATAAAACCAAAACCAAACCTGATGCTATCATGTATAAACACTACTTATTCAGTTTTAGGTAGTACTATCTAAAGACGACCTGCTTTGTCATTGTATTCATTTCCTAGGGTTGCCATAGCAAAGTACAATAGAAATTTATTACCTCACAGTTTTAGAGGCTAGAAGTCCAAACCCAAGGTGTCAGCCAGGCTATGCTCTGCAGGTTTTAGGAGACAATCCTTCCTTGTCTTTTTATACTTCCTGTTGGCTCCTGGCAATCTTTGGATTGTAAATGCATCACTCCAATCTCTGCCTCCATCTCACATGGCTGTTTCCCTTTGTGTCTTTCTGTCTGTGCCTTTTGTCCTCTCTTATAATATATCAGATTAGAACCCATCCTACTTTAGTGTGACCTCATGTTAACTTAGCAGAAAACACCTTCAAAGACTTTATTTCAAACAAAATAACATTCACAGGGACTAGGGATGTGACATCAACATATATTTGGGGAGGGGGACAAAATTTAATACATAACAGCCATGCACTCCACTTTTTCTAATTATTAATTATATTTACAATTTTCTAACATCGTATCACCCCCTACTTGTCACCTATGATAGACAGTGATAATCAATTGAGTACTCATTCAAGAAAGAGACTAAAAATAAGTTTCACCAAAATGCTATCAGTAAGAGCTTAGCAAGGTAGCTATGGAGGCACCAAAACAGAAAAGACAACTAGAAGAACAAAAAGAAAAACACAGAGACAATATTTTCAAAAAGCTTAACAACAAAGTATCTCTTATGTCATAGAGTAGGAGCAAGAAGAGCCAAAACACCCTCACCTGGAACAGATTTTGTACAGGAGCAGGCAGAAGAAAGACAATGGAACTTCTGATGGACCTTATATCTAGGAAAACCAGAGAGGAGAGGACATTTCTCAGTATTTCATGTCCAAAATGAGGGGTTCCCTGATAGAGCATGGAGGAGTTGATAGAACAACTCGAGCACAACAGTTAAAACAGAGGAGTCTTCAAAGACAAGAATATCTGCGATAGGGGCTTCCTTGAATATTAACCCATTGCCGTTGAGTCAATTCCAACTCAGAGCAAACCTATGGGACAGAGTAGAATTGTCCCATAGAGTTTTCAAGGAGCACCTGATGGATTCAAACTACTGACCTTTTGGTTAGCAGCCATAGCTCTTAACCACTACACCACCGGGGTTTCCTCCTTGGGTGTTAGTAGTCTGCAAAATAATCAGCAAAAAAAATTCACAGTAAGGAGAAGCTTCTTGAAATAAAACTCAAGTTCACCAGAGTTGACACTATGAGAGTGAAGATGGGAAATTATTTGGATATAAATGGGGATGTGGAAAAAACAAGGGGAAGTATATTTCAGAGAGTAAAAGAAAGGGAGAAGCACTGGGACACATCTTTGAAACACACTGAAGTATTAAACAGAAGAGGGGACCCTAAAGCAGTAAATCTAGGAAATCCATTCTGGTACATCCCCTACCCCTACACAGACATGACTTCTTAAAAGTACAGGAAAACTCATCTTATTTGAATATAAATTCTACTTAAGGTAAAAATCCCACACACATACATTGGGGAGAGGAGGAGGAGACGTTAATAATGATGTGAATAACATACATATAAAAGTAAAAACACATGAAAAAAAGATGGACACAAATTCAATAAAGTGAGACAAAAATGTTAAGAAAACAATAACAATAACAGCATAAATCTTAAATTATAAACCTTACAAGTGAGATGTCTAGAAAACAAGATGGCATGAAAATGAGCTCATAAAGCCCAGTAAAAAATTAGAAATAAAAGAAAAACCATTCAGAAGTAAAGATTAAAATAGAAAAATAAAAACAAAATGTAATCAGATGAAAGTATACTCTAAAAAGTAGAGGATGGAAATGAGAAAAAAACTTTAAAATTAAACAAAAATGAGGTGGACATATAAATAATTAATAGAAAGTGAAAGTCAAAAACTATCTAACATTTGTATAATAGGAATCCCTGAAGAAGAAAACAAAGCAATGCAAGAAAAGAAATATTAAGATCTATACTCCAAGGAAACATTCCTAAAATAAAAGATAATTTAAGCCTACTTATTGAAACAGCATAAGAGATGCCTTCTGATGCTGATGCAGAATGGTTAACACAAAGACGCAATATAGTGAAACTACTGGACTTTAAAGTAAAAAACAAATATTTGGGAAATTCAGATAAAAAGACTGTGTTACTTATAAAAGAAAATCAACCTGGTTTTAGACTTCACAATAGCACACTTTATTCCAGATGATACTGGAGTAGTGAACTTATGATACTCAAAAAGAGAAAATATGAGCCAAGAATTTACTATCCAGACAAGCTGGCCCTTCAGAATAAAGGCCACAGACAAATAGTTATAAATACAAAAGAACTCATATAATGTTGTTCTTACGATTCCATCTTGAGGAGTATATTATGGAAAGAGCTTCAAACAACTATAGACTAAAAAGAAATATTTGGCAAAAGGTTGAGTAGTGAATACTGAATATTTTTAACTGTATAACTACAACTAAAAAATATTCAAAAGGATGACAGAATAGAATTCAATTGTTATAAGTATTATAATCAAAATATAACTGTTAAAAATGGAAGGAGAAATAGCAGAGTACATGGTTTTCTAGCTCCAGATCTTTGCACATGTCATTATAATACTTTACTTTGTCTTCTCGAGCCAACTTTTGAAATTTTCTGTCCAGTTCTTTTACCTCATCATTCCTTCATTTTGTTTTAGCTGCTTGATATTCAAGTTTCAGAGTCTCTTCTGACATCCATTCTTGTCTTTTCTTTCTTTCCTATCTTTTTAATGACCTCTTGCTTTCTTCATGTATGATGTCCTTGATGTCATTCCACAACTCGTCTGGTTTTCGGTCTTTAGTGTTCAACCCATCAAATCTATATACACAAACAATAGGAGATATATAGCTATATACTTACAACTATATAAAAACCAAAAGGGAAGAACATGCTGGGTCTCAAACTAAAAGAACTGAAGAAAAAATTCAAGCCTCGAGTTGCAATATTGAAGGAGTCTATGGGGAAAATATTGAATGATGCAGGAAGCATCAAAAGAAGATGGAAGGAATATACAGAGTCACTGTACCAGAAAGAATTGGTCAATGTTCAACCATTTCAGGAGGTAGCACATGATCAGGAACCAATGATACTGAGGGAAGAAGTCCAAACTGCACTGAAGGCATTGGTGAAAAACAAGGCTCCAGGAATTGATGGAATACCAACTGAGATGTTTCAACAAACGGATGCAGCACTGGAAGTGCTCACTCATCCATGCCAAGAAATGTGGGAGACAGCTACCTGGCCAAATGGATGGAAGAGACCCATATTCATGTTTATTCCAATAAAAGATGATCCAACTGAATGCAGAAATTATCAAAGAATGTCGTTACAAGTCAAATTTTTCAGAAGATCCTTCAAAAGCAGTGACAGCAGTACATTGACAGGGAACTGCCAGAAATTCAAGCTGGATTCAGAAGAGGATAATGTATCCTGATGAAAGTAGAGGTTACCAGGAAGATGTTTAGCTGTGTTTTATTGACTATGCAAAAGCTGTGTGGATCATAACAAATTATGGAAAACATTGCAAATAATGAGAATTTCAGAACATTTCATTGTGCTTATGAGGAACTTGTATATAGATCAAGAGGCAGTCATTTGAATAGAAGAAGGGGGCACTTCATGGTTTAAAGCCAGGAAAGATGTGCATCAGGGTTGTATCCTTTCACCATACCTATTCAATCTGTATGCTGAGCAAATAATCTGAGAAGATGGACTACATGAAGAAGAATGGGGCATCAGGATTAGAGGAAGACTCATTAACAACCTACGTTATGCAGATGACACAAGCTTGCTTGCTGAAAGTGAAGAGAACTTGAAGCACTTACTGATGAAGACCAAAGACAACAGCTTTCAGGACAGATTACACCTCAACATAAAGAAAACTAAAGTCCTCACAACTGGACCAATAAGCAACATCATGATAAAGGGAGAAAAGATTGAAGTTGTCAAGGATTTAATTTTACTTGGATCCACAATCAATACCCATGGAAGCAGAGTCAAGAAATCAAAAAACACACTGCATTGGGAAAATCTGCTGCAGATGTTGTTGTTGTTGTTGTTAGGTGCTGTTGAGTTGGTTCTGACTCATTGTGATCCTGTGCACAACAGAACGAAACACTGTCCAGTCCTGTGCCATCCTCACAATCGTTGTTATGCTCAAGCCCATTGTTGCAGCCACTGTGTCAATCCACCTCGTTGAGGGTCTTCTGCTTTTCCACTGACCTTGTACTTTACCAAGCATGATGTCCTTCTCCAGGGACTGATTCCTCCAGACAACATGTTCGAAGTACGTGAGACACAGTCTTGCCATCCTTGCTTCTAAGGAGCATTCTGGTTGTACTTTTTCCAAGACAGATTTGTTTGTTCTTTTGGCAGTCCATGGTATATTCAATATTCTTCACCAACACCACAATTCAAAGGCATCTATAAAGTGTTAAAAAGCAAAGATATCACCTTGAAGACTAAGGTAAACCTAACCCAAGCCATGGTATTTTCAATCACCTCATATGCATGTGAAAGCTGGACAATGAATAAGGAAGACTGAGGAAGAACTGACACCTTTAAATTGTGGTGTTAGCGAAGAATATTGAATATACCATGGACTACCAAAAGGACGAACAAATCTGTCTTGGAAGAAGTACAACCAGAATACTCTTTAGAAGAAAGGATAGCGAGACTGTGTCTCACATACTTTGGACATGTTGTCAGGAGGGACCAGTCCCTGGAGAAGGACATCATGCTTGGCAAAGTAGAGGGTCAGCAAAAAAGAAGAAAATCCTCAACAAGATGCATTGACACAGTGGCTGCAACAACGGGTTTAAGCATAACAATATTTGGAAGGATGGCGCAGGACCAGGCAGTGTTGTGCATAGGGTTGCTATGAGTCAGAACTGACTAGAGGGCACCTAACAACAACGTATTTATATATCTACAAATACGTATACAAATACATATCCCAATAAAAGAAAATATGCCTTGGTTTCCAGCACAGATGAGAAAATTGAAAATACAGTGCCTATGTATTAGAAAAATCATTAAATTAAAAAATAATAAGTAAACAGTATTCTCTGAAAATAGTGCTAAACAGTAGAAACAAGTCTTTTAAGACACCAAAAATTTAAAAAGGATTTCCCATCTTAAATTAAAAAAGCTTTCCTGACATGAAGAAAGAAAATGAACACAGTACCTATCAGAATATATTTTGCAAATATATATATTGACGAAAACATAAGAAAACAAAATGCCCTGTTCAAAAAGGTAGAAAAACCTAAACAAAAGAAGTCAAAATAATAATTAATGAAGATGACATCATAAATGAATAACAAAAACAGAAGAATTTATAAATCTAACAGCTCGGGTTTTTACAGTAATAATATGGACAAACCACTAGCTATATGGATGGAAAAATCAGCATGTGGAGGAGAACAAATACAAAATTAAAATAGTAGAGAGTAATAGCCACCACACATTAAAAAGTTTTAAAAATCAAAAGATTACTTTTTATCTGTGGGTCTCAAAGGAGGGCAGTTTTGGCCACTCCCTTCCCAGGGGACTTCTGTCTTTATGCAGAGACATTTGTGGCAGTCAAAACAGGGAAAGTGCCACTGACAACGAATGGAAATATGCCAAAGACGCTGCTAAACATCTTTTAGTGCACCAGGCAGCTCCCTAAAACAAAGAATTATTTAGTGCAAAATGTCCCAAGGGCTGAGGTTGAAAAATTCTGCTTTGCATAAAGCTATGCGAACACATTTGAAAATGTAGTTGAAATGAATAATATTTTAGGAAAACGTAATTTATAAGGCTTTACTCCACTAGAGATCAGAGGCAAAATCTAATGTCTTCTTACCTATTTAACAATGCACTGGCAATTTTAATGAATAAAATTAGATATGATAATGCAATGAACCTGGTACTTAGAAAAGAATAGATGTAAATATCTCCATTTGGAGAGGATACAGTTAAGTATTTGTAAAGCCCAAAGGAATAAATAATAACAATAATAAAAAAAATTTCAAAGAATCAGAGCACTTAGTACATAGTAATTTACAACATTTCAATATAGAAATCAATAGCATTCATACGATAACCAGTTGGGGTTGGGGGCAGATGAAAAAGAAGACTCCATTAAAACAACAACGAAATACTTAAGCACGAACTTAAAAAAGAAATATGGAAAACTTACATGAGGAAATCTATAAAACACTCCCAAAAGTCTAAAATAGAGTTAAACAAATACTAATGCATACAATATTCTTGGGCAGGAAAAATCAAAACGATGAACATATCATTTCTCCATAAGTTTATTTATAACTTTAATGGAACCCCAATTAAAAAATATTATCAAGTTGCTTCTCACTTGTCAATGCAGTCAAATTATGAAGTGAAGTTGGAATAATAAAAATTAATCATAACCAGTAAAACTTGAAATAAAACCAAATTACAAGCCTAGCACTATCATAATTGAAGTCTATAATAAAGGCTCTGTAATTTAAAGAGTGTGGTACTAATTCTTGAATAAAAAGATAGTCAATGGTAGAGGATAAACATCCAGAAATACGCCTAAATGCCTATAGAAATTTAGAGTAGAATAAGGTGTCATTTCAAATCACAGAGGAAAAGGGCTTTTAAAAACTACTCTGAGATAGATTATACCTATTTGGAATTAAGTCTATTCCTCACACCGTACATTCAGGAAATATTTCAAAAAGATCAGAGTTCTAAAGGTAAAATATAAAATCAGACACATACTAGAAGTAAATACAGTTAAGTTCTTTAAATACTGGTATTAATAAAAACTTTTATAACTATGGCTTAAAGTCTAACAGCGGTGGAACAAAAACTGGTAAATTTAACTACATAAGCATATATTTTAAAAATTCTCTGCAGAGAATCACTTCCGGAATGGCAAAAGACCTCCTAAAACCTATTCCTCTACAAAAGAAACAAGAACATAGACAAAACTGTCATAATTAACTTTTTAAAAACTCTACAAATTAACCAAAGGCCTACAACAATCTGAAAAGTGTTTATTCAAGACAAAAGGCTTAATCTCAGTAAGAAGAATAAGATTTGTGGCATTTTGTCTTGCACTATCCCCACGTCCCTGTCTCCAGGTTTATGGTAGCCTTGAAAACCAGCAGTCATGCAACCATATAAGCTGTGAAAATGAGCAGCCTAACATGCACTGGAGAAGGAACAATGGGTTTGGAGCTCCCCCAAAAGTCCCATCCCCAGAGGCATTTGACTATTTGAACGGCCTGGCAACTCCCTGGGCTGGGGGTGGGGGCTGGGGGGGGGTGCAAATTCACATGGCTAGTCTTCCTTGAACCAAACTCAGAGCTTGCTCAGTGACAAAATCCTTATTGTCAGAGTATGTTTTGAAAACAATCAATGAACAGCTGCCTGACATGGAAATACCTTCTGGCACAACAAAAGGATGATCAAAAAACCTAAAGATTTGAAGACTACAGGGGACTTTGAAAGACTACAAGGGACTTTGAAAAGCTTCAACATATTCCAGGGACTGAGAAGATCATGCACTAAACTGTGTACACACCCAAGAAAAGACCTGAGAAGGCTCTAAATTCTCATCTCTAGCAAACAATCTTGAAGCTCTGAGCAAAAAGGAAATGAAGGCTAAGGCAGCATTGTAAATAGATAGTTAAAGGCATGCCTCAGAAGAAACACATGCAGACTGCTCTTTGGCAAAAAGTGAGAGGCTTATTGGTTTAAGGAATTAAAAAAACTCTTAATCCAGTCATTAGCTAACCACTAAGTTAACCACTAAGTTAGCCCTGGTGGCGAAGTGGCTAAGAACTCAGGCTGCTAACCGAAAGGTCAGCAGTTAGAATCCATCAGCCACTCCTTGAAAACCCTATGGGGCAGTTCTACTCTGTCCTATAGGGTTGCTGAGAGTCGGAATCAACTCAACGCCACGTGACAATAACATAAGTTAACCAAAAGTAGCCCTGGTGGTGTGACAGTTAAGCTCTTAGCTGCTAACCTAAAGATTGGTGGTTCAAACCCACCCAGTGGCTCCATGGGGAAAGACCTGGCAATCTGCTTCTGTAAAAATTACAGCCTAGAAAACCCTATAGGATAGTTCTACTCTGTCACATGGGGTCATGATGAGTCAAAATCAACTCGATGGCATCTAACAACAACATTATAAATATGTCCAAAGAATTAAAGGAAACCATATCTAAATAAAGTAAATTATGAGATGAAAGTCTCACAAAATAGAGATAGATACGATAAAAAAAAAAAAAACTAAACAGAAATGTTTTAGTTAAAAATGTATAATTCAAATGAAAAATTTACTATAGGAACACAATAGCAGATTTTAGGTTACAGAATATAGAATTAGCAAACTTGAAGATAGGTCAATTGACATTATCCAACCTGAGGAACAGGATGAAAACAAATTAAGAAAAATGAACAGGGTCTCAGAGACCTATGAGACAGCATCAAGTTTAATAATATGTACATAATGGGAGTCCCAGAGGTGGTGGGAGAGAGGAAGTAGCAGAAATAATATTTGAAAATATAATGGTAATAATGTCCTAAATTTGATTTAAAAATTAATCTGCACACCCAAGAAGCTGAACAAATTCCACACAAGGTGCATACCTACACACATCACAGAAAAACTGTCAAAAGCCAAAGAAAGAATTTTGGAAAGCCACAAAAGAAAATAGCCCTGTCATGTATAAGGTATTGTCAATAAGACTAACATCTGGTTAACAAGAGACAATGAGATAGCACATTAAAAGTGCTGACAAAAGATGAGTGTCAACCAAGAACATTATATCCAGCAAAACTATCTTTCAAAAATGAAGGAGAAATAAAGACATTCACAGATGAACAAAAAATGAAAGAATTCATCACTAGAAGACCTGCTCTACAAGAAATAGTAAAAGAAGTCCTTTAGTACTCTCTGACATAAAAGATCACTACGCAGGAACTGGAGTCCACATGAAGAAATAAAGAGCACTGCTAAAAATAAATATAAAAAGCAGTACAAATTTACTTTGTTTGAAACTCATTTCTTCTATCTGATTTAAAATACAACTGCATAAAGAAATAATTATAAAATTGGGCTGATGGGCTTATATGGTGCATATGATGGTTTATACGATGTATAATTATGAAGTAAAAAAGCCCATGTCCACATTATATATGTATAAATATGTAATTTTATGACAAAAATTTCAAGAAGGATGAGAAAATGTACAGAGCTATCAGAGTGCAGTGTTTGCATATTATTGAAATTAAATTCATATTAATCCAAACAGATTATTTTAAATTAAGATGTTAGTTTTAATCCCCAGGTCAACTACTAAGAAGCTAACATTTAAAATGTATTGCACAAGAGATTTAACATGGCACTAGAACTATCTATGTAACACAAAAAAGGCAATAGTGGAGGAATAAAAGACAGTGTGTGCAACAATGGGCTGAAGCATAGCAACAATTGTGAGCACGGCACCAGGCTACGCAGTGTTTCATTCTATGGTACTTAGGGTCGCTATGAGTCGGAACCTACTCGGCGGCACCTAACAACAACAAAAGAACAAAAAACAGAAAAGGCGTATAGAAAACAAACAGCAATGCATAGACCAAACTTCTCTTATCAGTAATTTTATTAAACATAAATAGACTAAACTCTTCAATTAAAGGCAGAAATAGCCAGAGTTTATTTTTTTTTTAATGATCCAATTCTATGATTTCTACAAGAAAAAAAGAAAAACTTCTACAAGAGTCACTCACAATCAAAGACACGAAAAGATATACAATGAAAACTGCAAACAAAAAAGAACTAAAAGGAGCTATAGTAACAGACAAAATAGACTTTAAAATAGTATTATTAGAAACAAAAGGACCTCTTATTATAATAAAAGTTTCAATCCAACAGGAATAAATTACAATTATAAACATTTATGCACCTGGGAAGCTGAAAATATATGAAGCAAAAACTGAAAGAACTAAAGAAAGAGGCAATTCAACAGTAATAATACAAAACATCAATAAACCATTTTCAATACGGAATAGCTAGGTATAAGATCAACAAGGAAATAAAAGACTTGAAAAACAGTAGAAATGAACCAGATTTAGCAGACATGTATGGAACACTCCATCCCACTACAGCAGAATACACATATTTCTCAAGTGCACTTGGAATATTCTCCAGGATAGAACATAATAGAGTTATAAACAAACAAGTATTCTTTGCTTTCTTTTGACTTCTTTAACTCAATAGCTGTCTTCTATCTCTTCTAATATATTGTTTTCACATTTTTAATTTTCTTTTATATAGTCTTTATGAAATTAATAGCAATTGGTCCAGATTTGTTCTATTTTAGTATGTCCTTCAAACATGTGTTTAACACCTCACTTTAGGATGGGGCAGGGGGGTCTTTATTACATAATATCCTCAGCTTTTGGTTTTATCTCAAATTCAGAAGCAAAAAAAATCTGAGTCCACATCATATTATATATACCTATACCCAAGATTTGAGTCCCTGGGTGGTGCAAACCAGTTAATGCACTTGGCTGCTAACAAAAAGGTTGGAGGTTCAAGTCCACTCAGAGTCACCATTGAAGAAAGACCCAGTGATCTGTGTCCATTGAAAAACCTATGGAATACAGTTCTTCTACTCTGACACACATGAGGTTGCTATGAGTCACAATCGACTCAACTGGTATATCCGAGATTATATAAGGGATTCGGTTGCCAATTTCCTAATTTTTCTACTAATAAACTGCTGATAATCTTTAAGAGAATAGAATTTGAGCTAGTCTGTCCTTTAGGGTTGGTATGAGTCAGAATCCACTTGATGGCAATGTTTTGTTTTTGTTTTTTGTATCTCTACCCCTATGTATTGCCTACAATAACTAGGAAGTTTACTATTTAATCACTTCAATACGAATATTATTTGTGTTGCACTTATTGTTATGGATTGAATTGTGTCCCAGCACATTAAAAAATATATTTTAAAGTACTAATCCCTATATGAGGAGCCCTGGTGGCACAGTGGTTAGGCACTCAGCTGCCTAACCAAAAGGTCAGGAGTTCAAATCCACCAGAGGCTCCTCGGGAGAAAGATGTGGCAGTTGGCTTCCGTAAAGATTTACAGCCTTCCCAAAACCAGGTAAAGACATTACAAAAAAAGAAAATTTTAGACCTATATCCCTCGTGAACATAGATGCAAAAATCCTCAACAAAATTCTAGCCAATAGAATCCAACAACACATCAAAAAAATAATTCACCCTGATCAAGTGGGATTTATACCAGGTATGCAAGGCTGGTTTAATATTAGAAAAACCATTAATGTAATCCATCACATAAATAAAACAAAAGATAAAAACCACATGATCTTATCAATAGATGCAGAAAAGGCATTTGACAAAGTTCAACACCCATTTATGATAAAAACTAGTACCAAAATAGGAATTGAAGGAAAATTCCTCAACATAATAAAGGGCATCTATGCAAAGCCAACAGCCAATATCACTCTAAATGGAGAGAACCTGAAAGCATTCCCCCTGAGAACGGGAACCAGACAAGGATGCCCTTTATCACCACTCTTATTCAACATCGTACTTGAAGTCCTAGCCAGGGCAATTAGGCTAGACAAAGAAATAAAGGGTATCCAGATTGGCAAGGAGGAAGTAAAGCTATCACTATTTGCAGATGACATGATCGTATACATGGAAAACCCTAAGGAATCCTCCAAAAAACTACTGAAACTAATAGAAGAGTTTGGCAGAGTCTCAGGTTATAAAATAAACATACAAAAATCACTTGGATTCCTCTACATCAACAAAAAGAACACCGAAGAGGAAATCACCAAATCAATACCATTCACAGTAGCCCCCAAGAAGATAAAATACTTAGGAATAAATCTTACCAAGGATGTAAAAGACCTATACAAAGAAAACTATAAAACTCTGCTACAAGAAATTCAAAATGACATACTTAAGTGGAAGAACATACCCTGCTCATGGATAGGAAGACTTAGCATAGTAAAGATGTCTATTCTACCAAAAGCCATCTATACATATAACGCACTTCCAATCCAAATACCAATGTCATACTTTAAGGGGATAGAGAAACAAATCACTAATTTCATGTGGAAGGGAAAGAACCCCCGGATAAGCAAAACATTACTGAAAAAGAAGAAGAAAGTGGGAGGCCTCACTCTACCTGATTTCAGAACCTATTATACAGCTACAGTAGTCAAAACAGCCTGGTGACTGGTACAACAACAGGCACATAGACCAATGGAACAGAATTGAGAACCCAGGTATAAATCCATCCATGTATGAGCAGCTGATATTTGACAAAGGACCAGTGTCAGTTAATTGGGGAAAAGATAGTCTCTTTAACAAATGGGGCTGGCATAACTGGATATCCATTTGCAAAAGAATGAAACAGGACCCATACCTCACACCATGCACAAAAACTAACTCCAAGTGGATCAAAGACCTAAACATAAAGACTAAAACGATAAAGATCATGGAAGAAAAAATAGGATCAACCCTAGGAGCCCTAATACAGGGCATAAACAGAATACAAAACATTACCAAAAATGATGAAGAGAAACCAGATAACTGGGAGCTCCTAAAAATCAAACACCTATGCTCATCTAAAGACTTCACCAAAAGAGTAAAAAGACCACCTACAGACTGGGAAAGAATTTTCAGCTATGACATCTCAGACCAGCGCCTGATCTCTAAAATCTACATGATTCTGTGAAAACTCAACCACAAAAAGACAAACAACCCAATCAAGAAGTGGGCAAAGGACGTGAACACACATTTCGCTAAAGAAGATATTCAGGGAGCTAATAGATACATGAGAAAATGCTCCCGATCATTAGCCATTAGAGAAATGCAAATTAAAACTACGATGAGATTCCATCTCACACCAACTAGACTGGCATTAATCCAAAAAACACAAAATACTAAATGTTGGAGAGGCTGTGGAGAGATTGGAACACTCATACACTGCTGGTGGGATTGTAAAATGGTACAACCACTTTGGAAATCTATCTGGCGTTATCTTAAACAGTTAGAAATAGAACTACCATACAACCCAGAAATCCCACTCCTCAGAATATACCCTAGAGATACAAGAGCCTTCACACAAACAGATATATGCACACCCATGTTTATTGCAGCTCTGTTTACAATAGCAAAAAGCTGGAAGCAACCAAGATGTCCGTCAATGGATGAATGGGTAAATAAATTGTGGTATATTCACACAATGGAATACTACGCATCGATAAAGAACAGTGACGAATCTGTGAAACATTTCATAACATGGAGGAATCTGGGAGGCATTATGCTGAGCAAAATGAGTCAGTTTCAAAAGGACAAATATTGTATAAGACCACTATTATAAGATCTTGAGAAATAGAAAAAATGGAGAAGAACACATACTTTTGTGGTTACAAAGGAGGGAGGGAGGGAGGGAGGGAGAGGGCTTTTTATTGATCAATCTGTAGATAAGAACTGCTTTGGGTGAAGGGAAAGACAACACTCAATACAAGGAAGGTCAGCCTAATTGGACTGGACTAAAAGCAAAGAGGTTTCCGGGATAAAATGAAAGCTTCAAAGGTCAGCGGAGCAGGGGCTGGGGTCTGGGGAACTTGGTTTGAGGGGACTTCTAAGTCAATGGGCAAAATAATTCTATTATGAAAACATTCTGCATCCCACTTTGAATTGTGGCGCCTGGGGTCCTAAATGCAAACAAGCGGCCATCTAAGATACATCAATTGGTCTCAACCCACCTGGAGCAAAGGCAAAGGAAGAACACCAAGGTCACACGACAACTAAGAACCCAAGAGACAGAAAGGGCCACATGATCCAGAGACCTACATTATCCTGAGACCAGAAGAACTAGTTGGTGCCCGGCCACAATCGATGTCTGCCCTGGCAGGGAGCACAACAGACAACTCCTGAGGGAGCAGGAGACCAATGGGATACAGACCCCAAATTCTCATGAAAAGACCATACCTAATGGTATGATTGCGACTAGAGGAATCCCAGAGACAATGCTCCCCAGAACTTCTGATGGCACAAGACAGGAACCATCCCCGAAGACAAATCATCAGGCATGAAAAGGACTGGTCAGTGGGGGGGAGAGAGATGCTGATGAAGAGTGAGCTAATTAAATCAGGTGGACACTGGAGAGTGTGTTGGCAACTCTTGACTGAAGGGGGGTGGGAAGATAGAGAGAGAGGGAAGATGGTAAAATTGGCACAAAACGAGAGACTGTAAGGGCTGACTCAATAGGGGGAGAGCAAGTGGGAGAAGGGAGTAAGATGTATGTAAACCTACATGTGACAGACTGATTGGAATTGTAAATGTTCACTTGAAGCTTAATAAAAATTAAGTATAAAAAAAAAAAAAAAAGATTTACAGCCTTGGAAACCCTATAGGACAACTATGAGTTGGAATTGACTCAATGATATACAACAACAACTACAACCCCTGAATCTGTAAATGTGACCCTGTTGGGGAATAGGGAATAGCAGAATAGGTTGAGTCCTAAATCTAATTCCTTCTAAGTGATGTCTTATAAAAAGCAAAAACAAACTTGAAGAGACACACACAGGGGGAAGACAAATGCCATGTGATGTTGGAGGCAGATGCATGTAGAAGCCCTAAAACCGGTTGCCTTCGAGTTGATTCTGACTCATAGAACTGCCTCATAGAGTTTCCAAGGAACGCCTGGTGGACTCAAACTGCAGATCTTTTGGTTAGCAGCTATACCTCTTAACGACTATGCCACCAGGGTTTCCTAGGAAGTAAAAGCCCCAGGAAACTAAAACACCCATCTACTGCAGAATGAAGAAAACAAGTATAAAAAATTAAACAAAAAGTCAAAGCTGCATCTTTGATTTGACCTTGCCAAAGTGTTGTGAATTGAATTGTGTCCCCCAAAAATGTGTGTCAACTTGGTTAGGCCGTGATTTCCAGTATTGTATGATTGTCCACCATTTTGTCATCTGATGTAATTTCCCTCTGTGCTATAAATTCTACCTGTATGACGTTAATGAGGCAGGATTAGAGGCAGTTATATTAATGAGACAAGACTCAATCTACAAGATTACATGGTATCTTGAGTCAATCTCTATTGAGATATAAAAGGGAGAAGCGAGCAGAGAGACATGGGGACCTCATACTAACAAGAAACAACAGCCAGGAGAATAGCATGTCGTTTGGATCTGGTGTCCCTGTGCTGAGAAGCTCCTGGATGGGGGAAGATTGATGACAAGGACCTTCCCCCAGAGAATGAAAGCTTTCCCCTGGAGCTGGGACCCTGAATTCAGATTTCTAGCTTCTTAGACCATGAGAGAATAAATTTCTCTTTGTTAAATCCATCCACTTGTGATATTTCTGTTACAGCAGCACTAGATAACTAAGACATTAAGTATAAATAAGGCACAAGTGTCATAAGAAGGCAATGAGAGTATGAGAAAGTGCCATGCTTTTGCATCCACAAATTTGCTTTTGGTTTGGATTGGTTGGTTTGCTCTTGTCCACCATCTTCCCCTCTCTATTTTGAATTCTCCTCTGCCACTCAGAACTGAGTAGGGGAGTTTTGGAAACATCTTTCATTATTTTTTAGTTATATCACATCTCTCGCCAGAGTTGTAGACAACGTTAAGTAAGGGAAACACTGTGAAGGCAATTTTGAAAGAGAATGAAATCCTGTATAACTTTAAGGCATTATTAGCGTTATTTTTGCTCAGAAGGAAAAATAATTAATTGGTCAGGTCACAGAGGCTTGGCTTGTCCCTTTGCTTTTTACTACTCCGTGTATCAGGCTCAGATGAGCACAAAAGTGCTTTTTGAATAAGACTTTAAAATATAAACCTCATGAAGGAAATATTGCTTTTAAAGACCTCAGAGGATGCTTTTTAATAACCTTGTAAGGGGGTCATCTACACAGATGTCATATTCCTTATTTATATGATCAATAAATACAGACTTCATTAGAGCAGAACAAGATTATACCGATGGAAAATAAATCCTCAGTAATTTAAGTTTCAATGTTTTTCTAAAATTCCTAGGGAACAGGCAGAACATAAGGTCTAATAAAAATAAGCTTGTATTTTATGGCCTTACTTTTGCACTCTCACTCCTGATGAAAAAACAGGGTGGTAAAATATCATAGCCAAATGAAGAAATGTGAATTGGGGAATAGATTCTGATTATGCAACGAGAACTCCCTTCCAAGTGGAATAGAAATATCGCTCCATGTGGCTTTTAGGTATGTACCAGCTTCAGGATTATTTTAACATTGAGGTTTGTTTGTTTGTTGTTTGCCTGTCTTTCTGATCGTTTGAAGAGCGAGCAAGAATATAGAAATGAAAATTAAAGTGAAATGATCGGGGTATTATGAGTAAATTTTTCATAAAGGTAATCAATGTTTTTGTTACCAACATTACCACTCATTAGAAAGTTTTTTTTTTTTTATGTTTTGATTGGGAAAATAGAGACATTTTTTTGCTAGATACAAATTCCTAGGGGAACAGTTTGGGGATAGGAATTACTTTTCCCCTTACTAATTTGGCTTCTATAAATAAAACACAATGAATTTTGCCAGAAAATTAAGATGAAGAATTTGAAAACGGCACACCATTCTTCTGGATTTTGAGATCTTTAGGACAATGCATTTGATATAAAAACAACAATAATTTTTGTTCCACTTGCATTGGTTGAAATTCATGTCTATAACAGGAGCAATCTTTTTAAACAATCCCAATTCAGTTATGGATACTTCCGGGTAATAAATCTATTCCCTCATTTCAGTGATTATCTATTATAGCAGCACCCCACCAAACGCACAGCTGTTGAGTTCATTCCAACTCTTAGTGACCATATAGGACAGGGTAGAACTACCCCCATAGGATTTCCAAGGCTGTAGTCTTTACGGAAGTAGACTGCCACATCTTTCTTCCATAGAGCAGCTAGTGGATTCAAACTGCAACCTTTCTGTTAGCAGCTGAGCACTTAACCACTGTGCCACCGGGGCTTTTTCATTATTATAGAAATACTGCAAGTCTTCCCCATACCCCCAACCAACATCCCCTGCAAGAAATGCTTAAACCTGATTGGAAATATTGCCAGGCAAATACAGACATCTGAAAATAGAATCAACTCGGCAGCAATGGGGTTTGGTGGTTGGTGCTATAACAGCCTTTGAAATGAGGAAATGGATTTATTACAGTTGCTATAATTTTAAAAATACAGAAACATAATAATAAATAAGAATATCTCAGAATAACTGAAGAGTGAGCCTTTTGTGGGTATTTGACAAAATGATACTTTTTCTATCCTGGTTTGGAATTGTAGGAAGACAGCAAGTTTTTCTTAAAATATACGTGAATGTGCTTAGAATTGGAGTAAGATAGCTTTTGGTTGAAGCAAATGCCAACGTTAATTTTAATCACCAAAATTCTGAGGTCATTTATTTTTCAACTCAGTTATGAGTAAGCGTATTCAGCAACAGTAACTTCTGGCATGCTTATTTGTCCATTTTATACTCAGGGGTTGTCTTAGTTCCTTAGTGCTGCTGTAACCAAAATACCACAAGTGGGTAGCTTTAAGGATCAGGCATTTATTTCCTTACAGATTAAGAAGCTGTAAGTATGAATTCGGGGCATCAGCTCTAGGGGAAGGCTTTCTGTCCCTGCTGGCTATGGAGAAGGTCCTTGTCTCTGTTCCTAGGTTCCTTAGCCATCTCCACATGGCATCAGTCTTCCTTGGTTTGTCCTTTCTTGCTTTGGTACTTAAGCTACCCCTTTTATAAATTCAAAAGTGATTGATTTAAATTACACCCGACACTGATACAGTCTCATTAATATAACAAAGAAAGCCCTTTTCCCAGATGGATCACATTCACATCTATAGGAGTTAGGATTTATAACACACATAACTGAATCTGTAACAGGAGTAAAATATGCACTCATGAAAATAACGTTAATTCTGCTATTTCTACCTGAACATTTTAGTGTACTTGAGTTTACCTTAGAGAAATCCCTTTACAATTCTGACCTACCTTGACCTCAATTAGTTTGAAATCTTTTCTAAGATAGAGTATCTTAGAAAATCAAGAAGATTGACATTTGGCAAATTGTCATGAACTGATTTTTCTCTAGAGACTACCAGTGTCTTTATTGCTGTGAGGGCTCAGTGCAAGCCCAGCAGTATAAAATGCAGGGTACCCCCCTCAAGTCTTGATTAGTCTCTAAATAATAGACTTTGAAACTACTCCCTATCAGCTTTGAAAGTCACACAGGCAAGTATTCATCTACTCTTTTTGAAGATATATGCTAATAGAAACATTTATCATTCTATAACCAATGCTGTCTTTATAGAAATTTTAGAGTCTTACTTATAAAAGTGAAAGAAAATATAGGAAAATGTTAAGAAATTGAGATTGTTTAATCAGGTCTGCATATGCTGGGAATGACAAATTGCAGAGGAGAGGCATAGAACTCTTGTCAAAAAGAACATTTCAAGATCTATTCTGAAGTACAACGCTATCAGTGATAATATCCAAGTGCCTATAAGGAAGACCAGCTAATACAACTATTATTCAAATTTACACACCAACCACTAATGCCAAAGATGAAGAAATTGAAGATTTTTACCAACTGCTACAGTCTGAAATTGATCAAACATGCAATCAACATGCATTGGTCATTATTGGTGATTGAAATACAAAAGGAGCCCTGGTAGGATAGTGGTTAAGAGCTCGGCTGCTGACCAAAAGGTTGGCAGTTTGAATTCACAAGCCACTCCTTGGAAACCCTATGGGACAGTTCTACTCTGTCCTATAGTGTCACTCTGAGTCAGAATTGACTCAACGACATTTTTTTTTTTTTTTTTGGAATGTGAAAGCTGGAAACAAAGAGGAAGGATTGGTAGTTGGAAAACATGGCCTTGGTGATAGAAAAGATGTCAGCGATCTCATGACACAATTTTGTAAGGCCAATGACCTATTCATTGGAAATGCCTTTTTCAACCACATAAGTGGCAACTATAAGTGTGGACCTCGTCAGATGTAATACATGGAAATCAAATTGACTATATCTGTGGAAAGATATGATGGAGACGCTCAATATCATCAGTCAGAACAAGGCCAGGTGCTGACTGTGGAACAGATCATCAATTGCTCAAATGCAAGTTCAAGTTGAAACTGAAGAAAATTAGAACAAGTCCACGAGAGCCAAGGTACAATCTTGAGTATATCCCACCTGAATTTAGAGACCAACTCAAGAACAGATCTGATGGATTGAACACTAATGGCTGAATACCAGATGACTTGTGGGATGACATCAAGGATATCTTACATGAAGAAAGCAAAAGGTCATTAAAAACACAGGAAAGAAAGAAAAGATCAAAATGTATGTCTGAAGAGACTCTGAAACTTGCTGTTGAACATCAAGTAACTAAAGCAAACAGAAGAAATGATGAAGTAAAAGAGCTGAACAGATGATTTCAAAGAGTGGCTTGAGAAGACAAATTGGGATAATAACATATGCAAAGATCTGGAGTTAGAAAACCAAAAAGGAAGAACATGCTCATCATTTCCCAAACTGAAAGAACTGAGGAAAAAATTCAAGTCTCTAGTTGCAATATTGAAGGATTTTATGGGCAAAATATTGAACAATGCAGGAAGCATCAAAAGAAGATGGAACAAATACATAGAGTCACTGTATCAAAAAAAATTTGTCATCATTCAACCATTTCAAGAGGTAGCATATGATCAAGAACCTATGGTATTGAAGGAAGAAGTCCAAGCTGTACTAAAGGTATTGGGAAAAGCAAGGCTCCAGGAATATCGACTGAGATGTTTCAACAAAAGCATGCAGCACTGGAAGCACTCACTTGTCTATGCCAAGAAATTTGGAAGACAGCCTCCTGGCCAACTGACAGGAAGAGATACATATTTGTGCCCATTCCAAAGAAAAGTGATGCCGTTGAATGCAGAAATTGTCAAACAATATTATTAATATCACACACAAGTAAAATTTTGCTAAAGATGATTCAAAAAATGGTTGCAGCAGTACAGTGACAGGGAACTTCCAGAAATTCAAGCCAAACTCAGAAAATGATATGGAATGAGGGATATCATTGCTGATGTCATATGGATTTGGGCTGAAAGTAAAGAATAACAGAAAGATATTTCCCTGTGTTTCATTGCCTATGCAAAGCCATTCAACTGTGGGGATCGTAACAAATTATGGATAACATTGTGAAGAATGGGAATTCCAGAACACTTAATTGTGCTCAAGAGGAACCAGTTCATAGATCAAGAGGCAGTAATTCAAAAAGAACAAGGGCATATTGTGTGGTTTAAAGTTAGGAAAGGTTCCTGAAGCCAAATCTTCAGACATGGATTGGGCTGGGCAATGGGTTGGAGAGGGATGCTGGTGAGGAGTGAGCTTCTTGGATCAGGTGGACACTTGAGACTATGTTGGCATCTCCTGCCTGGAGGGGAGATGAGAGGCTGGAGGAGGTTAGAAGCTGGTGAAAAGGACATGAAAAGAGAGAGTGGAGGGAGAGAGCAGGCTGTCTAATTAGGGGGAGAGTAATTGGGAGTGTGTAACAAGGTGTATATGGATTTTTGTGTGAGAGACTGACTTGATTTGTAAACTTTCACTTAAAGCACAATAAAAATTATTTTAAAAAAGTTAGGAAAGGTGTGTGTCAGGGTTGCATACTTATTCAATACTTATTCACCATACTTATTCAGTCTGTATGCTGAGCAATAATCTGAGAAGCTGGACTGTATTGAGAAGGACATGACATTGGAGGAAGATTCATTAACAACCTGCAATGTGGAGATGATACAACCTTGCTGCTGAAAATGAAGAGATCTTGAAGTACTTACTAATGAAGATCAAAGACTACAGCCTTCAGTATGGATTACCCCTCAACAGAAAAAAAAAAGAAAATCTTCACAACTGGACCAATAAGCAACATCATGATAAATGCAGAAAATATTGAAGTTTTCAAGGATTTCATTTTACTTAGATCCACAATCAATGTCCATGGAAGCGGCAGTCAAGAAATCAAACAGCGTATTGCATTGGGCAAATCTGCTGCAAAAGACCTCTTTAAAGTGTTAAAAAACAAAGGTGTCACCTTGATGACTAAGGCAAGCCTGACCCAAGCCTCATATGCATGTGAAAGCTGGACAGTGAATAAGGAAGACTGAAGAAGAATTGGTGCCTTTGAATTATGGTGTTGGTGAAGAATATTGACTATACCATGGACTCTCAGGAGAACCAACAAATCTGTCTTGGAAGAAGTACAACCAGAATGCTCCTTAGAAATGGGGATGGCAAAACTTTGTCTCATGTCCTTTGGACATGTTATCAGGAAGGACCAGCCCCTGGAGAAAGACATCATGTTTGGTAAAGTAGGGGGTCAGTGAAAAAGAGGAGGACCCTCAATGAGATAGATTAACATAGTGGCTGCAACAATGGCCTCAAATAGGCCAAGGGTTGTGAGGGTGGTGCAGGATCAGGCAGTGTTTCGTTCTGTTGTGCATAGGGTCGTTATGAGTCTGAAGCAAGTCAGAGAAACCTAACAACAATCTTTGAAGCAGGACAAAGCTATTTGTGTAAAATGGCAACTTTGCTAAGAAAGCTATTTACACAGGTCAGTAAGGGAAAGGAAACATTTATGTAGTTATCAGGGAAAACACGGAAACTGAGCTACTGTTAGGAAATGCTAGAATGGTTTTAGTTTATCGGGAGTGAAACTTTGCTTTTGTAATGTATTAATATTTTGGTAAAAATAATAATCCCAAAGTGGCTATTTGAATTAGTTCTCATTTTTTCCAAATTAATATACAAATGATTAATTTGCATCAACCTTTTCTGAAGATACGCTTGTCTACTTTCTCATATCTCCCTGTTTTAGTACCAAGGGCAGATCATCACTAGGTCTATGCTGCCACCCTTGAGAGTCCGCTCTGAGTCAGGGACTGTGAAGTGTCTCCCATCAATATGTAAACATTGGGGGGGACTAAATTTCGTGTTATACTTCTTATTGTCCATGATACACTGCACTGTCCTCAAAAATCAGAAGGTGCCCAATAAATTTGACTGGTGTGATTTGAGTAATTATTCAGGACAAAGTGGAAGAAAACTCAGAAAAAACTGTGACTAGAACAATAACCCTTGCTGCTTGAGCCCTCTCCAGGGGGTTTTGGTAAGTTTCTTAGGATACATTCATGCTAAAAACTAAATGACAGTATGGTTGCCATCAGAGGACAAAAGAGGGCCCTGTTCCGGGCTGCCTTCAACTATCCCCTCTACTTAGAATAACTCAACAAGTATTCATCAACCTGGATCTTGATTCTTACTGCCACCTGAGTGCCTTTATTTCTAAATAAAACGTGTCTTTCCCACTCTAAAAGTCTTCATTTCTGTCCACTGTACAAACATATTTTCCTCCGTTTTTTTGGTGTCACCTTTGATTTCTTTCTTTCCTCCCCAACCACACCTCATTTAATGTATTTTATATGGTCCATTTAATAATACTGCTCACATTCTTTCAACGTTCCCCCTGCTACCACCCAAGCCCAAACTTTCCAAACTCAGACTTAGGCTTTTGTAATGCCTTCTAAAATATCCTGCCTCCAGTCTACCATCAACTCCCCAGGTCTTTCCAAACCATCCCACAAAAAGTTGCCAGACTGTCTTAAAATGTTGCAATGTTGTGTTGTGTCCTTACTCAGAATATAATAGTGACTCCTTACAAGAATACTTTATGACTATGGAATCTAAATTTCTTAGAAATTAGAGTCCTCCATTATTTATGTCAAAACTATCTTTCCAACTTTACCTTTCACTACTACCTTTTTCAGTCTATCTGCTTCGTCAGAATTGATTTTCTTATTCGTCCACAAGCACACTATAATCTTACTTTTTCTTCTGCCTTTTTTTCCATCTCCATTTATCAAATACTTTCACTTTTTTGCAGTTTTTCTCTATATCTTTCCTGAATTCTATTGTCATGACACTCATATTGTAAATTATAGGAAATATGTGTATTTATAAAAAAATAAGATGACAACTAAGTTAATGCCTTTCAATGTAAGGTAGTCCATGTTGACTTCCTACTTCGATAAGAACTATGTTCTGTTATTTACTGAATCTATAGAATAGAGCCTTGTATTTTGCTTAAAAGTAGATATTTAAGGGTTTCTTTTTTTTCTTGTAAAATGGACAAAAGGCTTTTTCTTACTGCCAACCTTTTGGTTAGTAGCCTGAGCTCTTAACAACTGCACCACCAGGGCTCCAAACAAAATAAAAATTAGCATATTTGTACAATGACCCAGAAATCTTAGGGGAATACTGTAGTCAGGGAGGCTCTGGAAAATACAATTTCTTACCTGTCACTTAGTCCTCAGCTCCCTAGGCTTGGAAAATAATTCTGTGTGCATGAATATGATAACATGAAGCATGAGGAGTACTAGCAATGATTTGCTTAGCTCCACTGCTTGGTCAAACCATTGCCGTGGGATTCCATTTATATAGGTGGCCTTCATGAAACAAGATTCCCAAACAGTGTACAATAACCAGTTGGATCAGTATTTCATATATCTATTTTATAGATGTTCTGAAAGTTCAGAAAAAGCGTGCTTACTCAGCCATTTGAATCACCTCACAATTAGATTTCATAATTAAAAAATAATAATTATCTCTTGTCAGGTATGTAGTAGAAACCCTGGTGGTGTAGTAGTCAAGAGCTACATCTGCTAATCTGAAGGTTGGCAGTTCGAATCCACCAGGCACTCCTTGGAAACCTTATGGGGCAGTTCTACTCTGTCCTATGAGTCAGAATTGACTCGACAGCAACGGGTTAGGGTTTGTCAGGCATGTAAATGAATATTCACCAAGTTTTTTTTCCTCACCCCACCTTTCAGAATGGACAACCTGGAATTTGGAGAGTACACCCTCTGGCCCTCACATAAGCTTTATGGCGTTCCCTGTAGCAGACTTTGGATGCAGGAAATATATAAATATTTATTCTCATATGTGTCTGGAGAGAGATTAGATGGGCCTACCAGGACTTTAGGTGCATGTGAGATTGAGGAGACTTAATTACTGCTGGAAAACAGGGATCTTCTACCCAGGAAATGGTATACCTGCATATACATACCATGTACATGTAATTTAGGGGATTACTGAACTTAGCTCAAAGTTGCCTTTTTACTCTGACTTTTTTTTATTCTACTATCCCTTTATTACTGGTGATATCTGCAGGTTATCCATAAGGGCAGGAATCCTATTCTCTAACGGTATAAATTAATGAGGATTTGGAGCCACTCTAATGATGATATTTCTCTAAAAAGGGCAATTAAAAACCAATCGCTGTCAAGTAGTCTCTGACTCACGGTGACACAAATCCACTTGTACAATCTACCCTCTCCCCGACTGAAACCAGTTTCAGTGGTGACCAGAAACAGCAGTACAAAATAAGTGAGAGTCTTTAAAGACAGTACAAAATGAGAAAAACAATATGTATTATGACCACAATCTAGGTATATTAAGGTTGTGTTTCCTTTGCAAGGTACTGAGATATAATATATACTCATTGAGATATACAATAACAACAAACAAATAATAACTTACCAGGAGGTATGAAAGCAAGTGTCACTATCAACGGTCAGGAAAATGATAATAATAATATTACCCCAAGTTAAGTTTTTGTTTTTGTTTTTTTTAAATAAACACCAGCTGTTCGTGGTGTTTTGGAAGACAAAGTAAATATACAGGAAGATAGAACCATCACTAATTCTGACAATAAAAGAATGTAAGAAGATGGCTTATTGTAGAGACAAATCCTAGTGCCAGTGGGTCATATTTTATAGAAGATGTATTTTAAAATAGTAATAAACTAGATTAATGATTCCTATTATAAATAGCATTAAAGGAGGATCACAGTGGCAGCAAACATGAAAGAAGAAAGAAACACTAGTGATTAAAACAAAAACTCCATCAAAATGGTAAATGAGTAGGAGTATAAGGCAAGAAACTCTGAAGAAAGGCTATGATTGAAAATGGTGTCAAGCCCCTCACTGCTCATTTTATTTACCAAATAAAAGTTTCTTTGGTAAAATACCCAGTGGAAGCTAAGATGAATATAACCTTGACCGAATGAGTAAAGAACAGAAAGCTTAATTTAAAAGAGCTAAATTCCTGGAGTGACACAAATGGCTAAAAGCTCAGCTAATAGCCAAACATTGTTGGTTTGAACACACCCAGAGACACTTCAGAAGACAGGCCTGGCAATCTGCTTGGAGCAGTTATACTCTGCACAATTGGGGTCGCTGTGAGTCAGACTTGGCTCGATAGCCGCCAATAACAATAAACTTCTTCAAACCAGAAAGAGCTACTTTCAAACATAAGTCTTAAAAATATACAGTTAGATATCCAACTGCTGATAATTCAATATTATCAGTGAATAAAGGAATGTGTTCATTAAGGAAGGGAAAAGGAAGAAAGGAGAGTTCAGTTCAAGAAAATTTTATTAAATCTAAATTGTCTACAACACTATGCTGGGCAGGGGTGTCATGTTAACATTTCACCAAGATCCCCACACCAGCATAAGGCTGGGCTTCAGTGTGTGCTCAATAATTCAGTGAATGCATGACTAAAAGGACTGCCAGAAGAATGAACAAATCTGTCTTGGAAGAAGTACAACCAGAATACACCTTAGAAGCAAGGATGGTAAGACTTCATGTCACATATTTTGGGCATTTTTTCAATAGACCAGTGCTTGAAGAAAGGCATCATGCTTGGTAAACCAGAGGGTCAGTGAAAGGGAGGAAGACAGTTGAAGAGATGAATGGACACAGTGGCTGCAACGATGGGCTGAAGCATAGCAACAATTGTGAGAAAGGCACAGGATCAGGCAGTGTTTCGTCCTGTTGTACATAGGGTCACTATGAATCGGAACCAACTAGACAGCACCTAACAACAACAGCAATGACTAAAAGAAGCTACAAAAGTGTTTTCAGGAGCTTGCAGTTTGAGGAATGTAGCACTTAACACATTGCTCCATTTATTTTCACAGTTGGAGATATCCCCATCATTGACAACTTCCAATGTCATGTGTATATTTTTGTGAATCACAGCTCTCCATTGCCTTTTCACTTTTCGGTTGTGCTTAGTTATCTAGTGCTGCTATAACAGAAATACCACAAGTGGATGGCTTTAACAAACAGAAATATATTTTCTCACAGTTTAGTAAGCTAAAAGTCCAAATTCATGATACTGGCTCTAGGGGAAGTTTCCCTCTCTCTGTTGGCTCTAAGGAAAGATCATTGTATCTTTCAGCTTCTATTCCTTAGTTCCTTGGTGATCTTCATATGGTATGGCATCTATCTTCCCCCGTCTCTACTTCTTCACTTCCTTGTTTAATCTGCTTCTTTTATATCTCAAAAGCGATTGACTCAAAACACACCATACACCAATGCTGTTCATTAACATAACAAGGAAAACACATTCCCAAATGAGATCATAACCATGGGTAGATTTACAACACATATTTTGGGGGGTACACAATTTAATCCGTGACAGGTTGATTACAAATTTTCTATTCAAATCTCTCAGAATCCTTACATCCATACCTATTTGGAATTCCAAGCACCACTTGATAAGTGGTGGGTTTACCATTGTGTTTGTTTTTCTCTCCCTAGTACCCCAGGGCCTCCACTCAACTAGGGCTTCGAACCAGTTCAAACTGGATCAGTCATGGCCAACAAAGTGAAATCAAACAGACTCTAATTTTTACAATTTGGATGATCCGAAACAATAACGGGAATGGGAAAAAATACTTAGAAGAGGTGTAGTGAACCTTTTGAGGAGCCTGATGCAGGAGACTGGATTATTGCCAGGACTGTGGAGAGAGACACATACTCTAAGGAGTGCAGTTGGCCTCCACTTTTTAGTGGGGCACTGCTGTTTCTGACTCTGCTCAAAATCTGACATGCAAGAGATTTGGTTGCTATGTGATGCATATACTGTCCTTGTTTTCTAAGAAGGAGATTACCTTTGGAGCAAGGCTTCAACCCTTAAATTTCTCATTCTAATTTTCATTCTGGCTCACCCAAATTTTACAAATTTGGATCTGTTCCATTTTGCTTCCTCATCCATGACTAAACACGGAAGAACCAATCTGAAACTCTGCATTCAACACATCCTAAAACCTAAAAGTGGACATTAATGTTGACAGAGAGAGCTCAAAGAGCAAGGATTTTGTCCTGCCTTTTTTTTGCAGAGCAGTAAAGGGGTCTTTTTTTTTTTTTAATTGTGCTTTAAGTGAAAATTTATAATGCAAGTCAGTTTCTCATACGAAAATTTATACACACTTAGTTACGTGATTCTAGTTGCTCCCCTACAATGTGACAGCACACTCCTTCTCTCCACCCTGTTATTTCCCATGTCCATTCAACCAGCTCCTGTCCCCCTCTGCCTTCTCATCTCGCCTCCAGACAGGAGCTGCCCACATAGTCTCAAGTGTCTACTTGAGCTAAGAAGCACACTCCTCGCCAGTATCATTTTCTGTTTTATACTCCAGACTAATCTTAATCTGAAGAGTTGGCTTCAGGAATGGTTTTAATTTGGGGCTCAGAGAGAGTCTGGGGGTCATGACCTCTGGGGTCCCTCCAGTCTAAGTCAGACCATTAAGTCTGGCTGTTTTACTAGAATTTGAGGTCTGCATCACACTTTTCTCCAGCTCCATCAGGAATTCTCTGTTGTGTTCCCTGTCAGGGCAGTCATTGGTGGTAGCCAGGCACCATCTAGTTCTTCTGGTCTCAGGCTGATGGAGTCTCTGGTTTCTGTGGCCCTTTCTTTCTCTTGGGCTCATATTTTCTTTGTGTCTTTGCTATTCTTCATTCTCCTTTGCTCCAGGAGGGTTGAGACCAATTGATTCATCTTAGATGGCCACTTGCTAGCTTTTAAGACTCCAGACGCCACTCACCAAAATGGGATGCAGAACATTTTCTTAACACACTTTGTTATGCCAATTGACCTAGATGTCCCCTGAAACTATGGTCCCCAGACCCCTGCCCCTACTACTCTGTCCCTCCAAGTGTTTGGTTGTATTCAGGAAACTTCTTAGGGTTTGGTTTAGTCTAGTTGTACTGACTTCCCCTTTATTGTATGTTGTCCTTCCCTTCACCTAAGATAATTCTTGTCTACTATCTAATTAGTGAATACCACTCTCCTTGCCTTCTCATCCTCTAAACCATCAAAGAATGTTTTCTTCTGTGTTTAAACCTTTTCTTGCGTTCTTATAATAGTGGTATCATACAATATTTGTCCTTCTGTGACTGACTAATTTCACTCAGCATAAGGCCTTCCAGATTCCTCCATGTTATGAGATGTTTCACAGATTCTTAATTATTCTTTATCTTTGCGTAGCATTCCATTGTGTGAATATACCATGATTTGATTATCTATTCATTTTTTTTTTATTCAAGTGTTGATAGGCACCATCTTCTTACTATTGTAAACAGTGCTGCAATGAACATGGGTGTGCATATATCTATTCATGTAAGGGCTCTTATTTCTCTAGGATATATTCCAAGGATGGGGATTGCTGGATTGAATGGTAGTTTTATTTCTAGCTTTTTAAGGAAGCGCTAAATCAATTTCCAAAGTGGTTGTACCATTTTACATTTCTGCCAGCAATGTATAAGTGTTCCAGGCTCTCTACAACTTCTCCACCATTTATTATTTTGTGTTTTTTGGATTAATGCCAGCCTTGTTGGGGTGAGATGGTATCTCACTGTAGTTTTACTTTGCATTTCTCTAATGGCTAATGATTATGAGCATTTCCTTATGTATCTGTTAGTCACCTGGTTGGTTTCTTTGGTAAAGTGCTTGTTCATCTCCTTTGCTAATTTTTTAATTGGGTTATTTGTCTGTTTGTTCTTTGAGGTTTTGCAGTATCTTGTAGATTTTAGAGATTAGACGCTTACTGGATTTGCTACAGCCAAAAATTTTTTCCCAGTCTGTAGGTTGTCTTTTTACTCTTTTGGTGAAGACTTTGGATAAGCATAGATGTTCAGTTTTTAGGAGCTCCCAGTTACCTAGTTTCTCTTCTGGTATTTGTCCATTGTTTGTAATGTTTTGTATTCTGTTTATACCATGTATTAGGGGTCCTAGCATTGTCCCTATTAATTCCTCCATGATCTTTATCATTTTAGATTTTATATTTAGGTCTTTGATCCATTTTCAGTTAGTTCCTGTGCATGGAGTGAGGTATGGGTTTTGTTTCATTTTTTTGCAGATAGATACCCAGTTATGCTAGCACTATTTATTAAAGAGACTGCCTTTTCCCCATTTAATGGACTTTGGGCCTTTGTCAAGTATCAGCTGGATGAATTTACGTCTGGATTCTCAATTCTGCTCCATTGATCTGCGTATCTGTTGTTGTACCAGTACCAGGCTGTTTTGACTACTGTTTTGACTAATCAGGTCGCGTGAGGCCTCCCACTTTGTTTTTCTTTTTCAGTAGTGTTTTACTTATCCAGGACCTCTTCCTGTCCATATGAAGTTGGTGATTTTTTTCTCCATCTCATTAAAAAAATGCCACTGAATTTGAGTTGGGATTGCATTGTATCTATAGATTGCTTTGGGTAGAATAGACATTTTCACAATGTGGAGTCTTCCTATCCATGAGCAAAGTATGTTTTTCCACTCACATAGGTCTCTTTTGCTTTCTTGCAGTAGTGTCTTGTAGTTTTCTTTGTATAGGTCTTTTACATCTCTTGTTAGATTTTTTTCCTAAGTATTTTATCTTCTCAGAGGCTATTGCAAATGGTATTGATTTGATTTCCTCTTCGAAGCTCTCTTTGTTGGTGTAGAGGAATCCAACTGATTTTTGTATGTTTATCCTATATCCTGATACTCTGCTGAACTCTATTAGTTCTAGCGTTTTCTTGCAGATTCTTTAGGGTTTTCTGTGTATAAGATCAAATCATCACCAAGTAGAGATACTTTTACTTCTTCCTTACCAATTCAGATGTTCTTTATTTCTTTTTCTAGCCTAATTGCTCTGGCTAGGACCTCCAGCACAATGTTAAATAAGAGTAGTCATAAAGGGCTTCCTTGTCTGGTTCCTGTTCTCGAGGGGAATGTTTTCGGACTCTCTCCATTTAGGATGATATTGGCTGTTGGCTTTGTATAAATGCCCTTTACTATGTTGAGGAATTTCTCTCCTATTCCTATTTTGCTGAGAGTTTTTTATCATGAATAGGTATTGGACTTCGTCAAATGCCTTTTCGGCATCAATTGATAAGATCATCTAATTCTTGTCTTTTGTCTTATTTATGTGATGGATTACATCAATTACTTTTCTAATGTTGAACCATCCCTGCATGCCTGGTATGAATCTCACTTGGTCATGGTGAATTATTTTTTTGATCTGTTGTTGAATTATTGGCTAGAATTTTGTTGAGGATTTTTTCATCTAAGTTCATGAGGAATATAGGTCTGTAATTTCCTTTTTTGTGGTATCTTCACCTGGTTTTGGTATCAGGGTTATGCTGGCTTCATAGAATGAGTTTGAGAGTATTCCATTGTTTTCTTCCCTCTGAAATACCTTTAGTTGTAGTGGTGTTAATTTTTTTCTGAAAGTTTGATAGGATTCTCCAGTGATGCTGTCAGGGCCAGGGCTTTTTTTTATTATTATTATTGGGAGTTTTTTAATTGCCTTTTCAGTCTCTTCTTTTGTTATAGGTTAATTTAGTTGTTCTGCCCCTGTTTGTGTTAGTCTAGGTGGGCAGTGCATTTCTAGAAATTTGTCCATTTCCTCTAGGTTTTCAAATTTGTTAGAGTACAACTTTTCTTAGTACTCTGTTATTATTATTTTAATTTCAGTTGAGTCTGTTGGGATATTGCCCATTTCATTTCTTATTTGGGTTTTTTGCTTCCTCTACTGTTTTTCTTTTATCCGTTTGAACAGTGGTTTATTGATTTTATTGATCTTTTTCAAAGAACCAGCTTTTTGTCTTGTTAACTTTTTCAATTATTTTTCTATTCACTATTTCATTTAATTCTGCTCTCATTTTTATTATCTGCTTTTTTCTCATGCCCAAGGGCTTCTTTTACTGTTCTCTATTTGTTCTGTGTTCCAAAGGCTCTGGTTGGATGTGTTTTCATTCTCATTTGATTCTATCAATTTTTTTACTCTGTCCTTAATTTCTTCTATAACCCAATAGTTTTTGAGCAAGGTGTTGTTCAGTTTCCATATGTTTGATTTTTTCCTTTTTTTTTTTTTTCTGTTATTGATTTGTACTTTCATGGCTTTATTGTCAGAAAATATGTTTTGTAATATTTCAATGTCTTGGATTCTGTTAAGGCTTGCTTTATGGCATAATATATGGTCTATTCTGGAGAATGTTCCATGTGCCTTGGAAAAGAAAGTATACTTGACTGCTGTTGGGTGGGGTGTTCTGTATATGTGTATGAGGTCAAGTTGATTGATTGTGGCATTTAGATCTTCCGTGTCTTTGCTGAGCTTCTTTCTGGATGTTCTGTCCTTCACTGAAAGTGGTGCGTTAAAGTCTCCTACTATTTTTGTGGAGCTGTCTATCTTGCTTTTCAATGCTGTTAGAGCTTGTTTCATGTATTTCAGAGCCCTGCCATTGGGTGTGTAAATATTTATTATGGTTGTGTCCCCCTGGTGTATTGACCCTTAATTATTATAGAGTGTCCTTCCTTATTCTTTGTGGTGGATTTTACTTTAAAGTCTACTTTGTCAGAAATTAATATTGCCACTCCTGCTCTTTTTTGATTGTTGTTTGCTGGATAGATTTTTTTCCATCCTTTGAATTTTAGTTTGTGTCTTTAAGTCTAAGGTGTGTTTCTTTTAGGCAGCGTGTAGATGGATCATGTTTTATTATCCACTCTGTCTCTTTATTGGTGCATTTGTTTCATTTACATTAAGGATAATTATGGATAGGTATGAGTTTTTTTTTTTTTTTTAATGAGTTTAGTGCTGTCATTTTGATGTATTTTTGTGTGTGTTGTTGACAGTTTCTTTGTTCCACTTAATTTTCTGTGCTGAGTTGGTTTTCTTTATACATTGTGTTTTCCTCTTTTTCATTATTGTTGATTTTAGTATTTGCCAAGGCTTTATGTTTGTCTTGTTTTTTGTTTTGATGTGTAGGATTATTCGTTTCCTGTGTGGTTACCTTAATATTTTCCCCTCTTTTTCTAAGTTTGAACCAATCTTTTATTTCTTTATGTCATCTTGACTTTCCATATGAAAAATCTACTATAACTACATTTTTTAGTCTTTTTGTTTGTTTGTTTTAATGTTGCCATCTTTTACATAATGACCTCTCTGTTTCAAGGGTTTGAGCATTTTAGCTTTGATTTATTTTTGTGATTTCCCTATCTGGGTTGATATCTGGTTGCTCTCTCCTGTGTTCTAGTTTTGGGTTGTTATCTGATGTTATTGACTTTCAAACTGGAGGACTCCCTTTAGTGTTTCTTGTAGTTTTGGTTTGGTTTTTGCAAATTTCCTAAACATGTTTATCTGAAATGTTCTAATTTCACCATCATATTTGAGAGACAGTTTTGCTGGATATATAATTCTTGGCTGGCATTTTTTTTTTTTTTCCATCAAGGCTTTATATATGTCATCCCATTTTCTCCTTGCCTTCATGGTTTTTGCTGAGTAGTCCGAGCTTTGCCTTATTGACTCTGCTTTGTAGGTGACTTTTTGTTTATCCCTAGCCGATCTTAAAATTCTCTCTTTATCTTTGGTTTTGGCAAGTTTGATTATACTATGCATTGGTGACTTTCTTTTGGGGTCTACCTTGTGTGGGGTTCATTGAGCAACTTGGATAGATATCTTCTCATCTTTTACAATCTTCAACAGGTCTTCAACAATTCTCTCTGCACTTTCTATTATCCCCGTGTTCTTGTACTTCAATCACTTGTAGGTTATTCCTCTTGATAGAATCCCACATAATTCTTAGGGTTTCTTTTTTTTTTTTTAATCTTATTTTTCCTCAAATATGTTGGTGCCAAGTGCTTTATCTTTAATCTCATTAATTCTGACTTCCATTGCCTCAATTCTGCTCTTACAACTTTCTATTAAATTGTCTAATTCTGAGATTTTATTGTTAATCTTCTGAATTTTTGTTTGCTGTCCTTCTATGGATTCTTGCAGCCTATGAAATTTGTCATTATGCTCTGTTTCATCTTTTTAAGTTCCTCTAATGCTTTTTCTGTGTACTGCTTGGCTCGTCCTACATTTTAACTGATCTTCTCCCAGATCTCTTAAAGAGTTCTGTATATTAATCTTTTGTATTCTACTTCCACTAATTCCAGGAAATTCTCTTAACCTGGAAGATTTCTTGAGTCTCTGTTTAGGGAGCTTGCTGAAACCATCGTGGTCTACCTCTTTATGTGATTTGATATTGGCTGTTGTCTCTGAGCCATCAATAAGTTTTTGTGTTTATTTATTTTATGCTTGCTTACTGTACCCTAGCTTCTTTTTTTGTTTTGTTTTGATAAGCTCAAATAGGCTGCTCAAGTGAGCTAGTTTGATTATTGGTGCTTTTGAAGCTCTAACATCCTGTTACCAGGTGGTTAGAGCTATTACTAAGTTTGTGAGCCCAGGAGTCTGTTCATTTTTTTGTATGGAGTCAGCTCAGGTGTCCAGGTAGTCAGTCACTAAGCATGTGGTTTAGGCTCTCACCTAGAGTCCTAGATGAGCAGGGGTGATTGGTGTAGGCACAGGTATCTGGCTGCAGTGTGGAGTCACCTGCTGAGCAAGACAGGGGGCTGACAAATGCCCTTGAGCACCTGTGAGGAAAGCATGTCCCTGTTCCCTACGGGCACCCAATGCTGTTGGCTGTAAGGACTGGGAGGTATCATTTATCCTTGGACCCCTGTTATAGGTGGTTAGATGTCATGGGTGGACCCACCAGTCCTCAGACCCCTGATGTGAGTAGGTGAGGATCCTGTTTAATAGACAGAGTAGTGTCAAATGTCACGACCTGCCTCTCCACCATGTAGCTGAACCAGCTGAAGTTAGATTTCAGATATATACCTGTTGAACTGTGCTGATGAGGGCCTATGCTGTTGAAATGGACCCACACAGGTCTACGCAGGTATGAAAGGCATTCACAGTCTGTGGTTCCCTTATGCCTGTGCCTAGGCAAAGGATTTGTTTCTGCCCTTAGTTCCCTGCTTGGGGGAGCTGGCAGGCTATTTTTTTCCCTGCTTGTTAATTTGTTCCCTCTCCAATACCAGGAGAATGGCTCGGGACAAGTGCAAGTTCTTTCTTCTAGCCAAGGGGATGCAGCCAGCTGGGACCCAGTGCAGAATGGGAAGGGAGCAGGTAAGTGGGAGAGAGGTTTTTCCCAAAGGGGTATTTTTGGATTTGCACAGTGGGTTAAACACAGGTACTCATCTTTTGCCAATTGAGGGCTGTTTTTCACTTGTTCTGGAGGGGTTAGCAGACTCTCCATTGCTCGCTCTCTCCCAATGTGGAAAATGTGTCCCAAACACCTCTGCTTACCTCACCGCTCTCATGCCAGGGGAACTGGCATGCAGGGTGCCAGTTCCCACCAGGTCAGGTCTGGCAACTCCTCACTGCTTCTGAACTGTCTCTCTCCCCCTGCCACTCAGTCTGATTTCTCAACTTTGCCTTTGATGTTCAGGGCGCCTAACCTGTCATATATAATCTATTCACTTGTTTTTTCAGGTCTTTGTTGTAAAAGAGACCACAGGAAATGTCTGACCACTCTGCCATCTTGGCCCTGCCCTAAAGGGGTCTTTTACACTCAGAGACAATGGGTGAAAACACTCATTTGTTTTTCTTTCCTTCTTTATCTATTACCTGTGCTCCCAAGCAATCCTCTGGCAGTGGCAGTGGTGTCTGGCAGTGGCAGTAGTGACACCAGCAGCACCAAGGACTCATAGGAGCCTAAAAACCACTGATGGAGTGAGATTTTCCTCTCTGATCAGAGCAACTACAGTTTCATGAGTGTGGGGTGAAATCACGTGGCTTTTTCCTCTCTCCTAATACTTGGCCCTAGACATGAAGGTACTCACGGAAAGGGCACAGCAAAGAGCGTAAGCCTTGGCATTACAGCCAACCAAAAAAACAAAACAAAACCTGTTGCTGTCCATCAAGTCAATTCTGACTCATAGTGACCCTATAGAACAGAGTAGAACTGCCCCACAAGGTTTCCAAGGCTGTAAATCTTTACGGAAGCAGACTGCCGTATCTTTCTCCCATGGAATGGCTGTGGGTTTCAAACCACTGACCTCTCAGTTAGGAGCTGAGCTCTTCACTATTGCACCACCAGCCAGAGGAGGAAAAGGGAAGTCTCAGGGATGCAGGAAGTGCCTGCAGAATGCAGAAAGGGAGCAGTTCAGGAAAGCACCTTTATGAAGTTGTTTATGAATTCTGGGCTCACCACTGAGCTACAGATGTGTTGCTCTGACCCTGAACAGCAGACCACAGAGGTTGAGAATTGAACTAAAGGATGCACCACTGCCCATGTCCCAGAATGGCCCCTGGGTGGGTGTATATAAGACAGATATAAATGGCACTGAAGGGACCTCCTCTGCTCCATAATTTCCTAGAAATGGCTCCCAGGTGAGGGTCAGGTAGATCAGTGCAGATGTGGGGACCATCTCACTGCTGAGGGAGTCCTGAACAAAAAGCTTCTGCAGTTTTATGGGCACAGGGTCAGGGAGAGGGGAAAGGGGAAGGACTATTGGTGGAAAAGTACAGAATAATGTCAGAGTGAGGAAAAGTGCTTTCCTAGCCCTCTCCCTCCTCTTCCTGCAAGGGGGCTTCAGCAGAGGCACCTGAGGAAGGTATCTGCTTAAGGGCCCCCATAAAGAGGCCTCCATATGGAGGCGCCTAGGCTAGGAATGCAGGTATATGAAAGAGCACGGTTGGTTGGGGGTGATGGCTGAGTCGTTGGCTGCAATTCCCTTCAAAAACTGTAATGCACTGACTATGCACCAATTCTGATTGGGGAGGGCAGTTTTCTCCCTCAGCCAGCAAAGTAAAGCCTTTGTAATTGTTTATGGCCAAGCCTGAAAAGTCACACTTAGGTTTTTAGCCAGCAGCCAGACTCCTCAGGGATATGATAAGTAAATCCACAGTAGGGAAAACCTGAATGGTTGCCCAATATATAAATAAATATTAGTGGTAGGCAGCCTCCAACAATCCCTGCCACCCTGTGTCATCTCCTTCCATATTATACCAGGGTTGGTCTATGTGACCAATAGCATATGATAGATGTGATGGTATGTTACCTTTGGGACTAGGCTATACAAGAGTGAGACTTCTATCTCAGACCCCTCTCTATCTCTGACTACCTGACTGTGACTATCCCTGTATGGTCACATGGGTGTCTACAAGCACGGGCCTCTGTCAACCTCTTTGATAATATTTCCCACCACTGTTTTTACTCATGGAACTTAACCAGAACATTATCCAATTTTTTGGTCAAACACACTTAGTTTTTTACTCCCCCATGGCCTTTGAACTTTTGTTCCTTCTGCCTGAATGCTTTCCTCCATCTTGTTAATCACTTCTGTTACCTGATTTAATACTGAGATCTAACAGTAGTCTTTGTATGGAAGAAATTTCCCCACTCATTGCACTTTTTTTTTTTTTCATTACACTTAGATAATAGCATCATATAAGCCATTAGATGCTTCAGCACATGAAACTGAGCTGTATGGTTTCTTCAGTTATATGCCATATGAAATAGCCTAGTTCATGGTTACTTGACTTTGAGAATTATTGCTATCAACTTCAGATTTTCAATAAACTTTTGTTTAAAGTTAACATAATATTTTTCATTTGTTCTGTGTCATCAAGACAGTGTCCACTCATAGAATATATCTGCAATTGAAATGAACATTTTAAGACTTTTCTCCTTAGAATTCTATGATAGATGGAGGCACGCACCATCTGTGGATACTATCTGGTTTTGAATTCCAAAGAATTTGGAATAGTTTTTTTTCCTCTATTCATTTTCTAAAACTTGGTTCTGGAACTAGGAAAATAAATGCAGCTGGCTGATTTATTCCTCTCTTGGTAAATGCACACCAACAATAATTAACCTGGAGAGGAGATATATAGCCACATCCAGAGAATATAATTCTTTCTACATATCAGGGGAAATACAAATTCTTCATTATTTAGAGTTGTCTCTCAATTTTCTTGGCAGCCTGACAGCATTGGTTTTAAATGCTAATGGGAATTACTAGCATGCTCCTAGGTAGAGAATAGTTTCCAAATTTAGTCTTAGCAGCTGTAGACAAACATGAAACTGAATCAGTTAGAAGGACATGGGAAGAGGGCAGATGCTGGTCAATTACCGTAACTTAATTATAGCAGGGTACCTAGCATAGATAAGATAGCCAAACCCAAAACGCCACTGCTATCTACTTGATTCTGACACATAGCAACCCTATGGGACAGAGTAGAGCTGCCCTATAGGGTTTCTAAGGCTGTAAATCTTTATGGAAGCAGATTGTCACCTCTTTCTCCAGTGGAGCAGCTGGTGGGTTTGAACTGCCGATATTTTGGTTAGCAGCAGAGTGCTTAACCTCTGTGCCACCAGGGCTCCTTATAGATGAAGATAGTAAAGTTTTGCTTAAGCTGAAAAAGAACTACTATTTGGGAAATTTCAAGCAGTTTCTGCCTTCCAGGGAGAAAATCAAAATTTACTTTTTGGGAAGATTCTTCTTATGTTCTGAGAGAGCCCTTTTAGTAATGCAAACAAGTACCTATTCATTATTTTGGGGACCCTTCATATACAGTGGGGACTTGCAAACAGATGCTTCAGAATGAATTTAACAATCTGACTTGAAGAGCTTTGACAGAATTATGACGCTTTAGAGTTACAGATTTGTTTTCTGAATCTGGACTGTAACTTCCCAATAATTGGAAATTATTTCTTGTTTTAGAGAGGTTGTGTGATTCTTCTCCAAGCATTTACTCATAGGAGATCAAGGAAAAGAGATACTAGATGAAAAATATAAAAGAAATTTACTTGGCTTGACACTGAAGAGTCTGATTGTATTGTTGTCAGTGAAGATTAAATAACCTAGATTTGTGAAATATACCACAGTGATTATTCTGCCTGGGTCATTGGGAACACTCTCATAGTGATGGATGGAGTTTGGGGTTCTCAGGGAGAGATATTTATTAATTAAAAAAAAAATTAGGTAGAAAATAGAATGAGCATTGGACTAAGAAAGGAAATAATTTCCTTTTTTGTTGCTAATGGGGAAAAATTGAGCTAGCACTCTGAGGTATAGAGATGTTAGAAATTCTTCTGATGGCTGGGGTGTGCTGACCCTTAGTCAAAAGCACTAAAGGTCTTTAAGGTCAGATTGGATCCTTTGGAATGTTAGAATGGTAATTTATAGTAGTGGTTGCAACTCAATTTTTAGCATATGGTTCAGTAGAGACTGAATCTTATTTTATAGCAATGTAATAGTGATGCTGCCCACACTGTGTGTCTCCAGGGCTCAGGTTCACCACCCAATCAATTTTTGTTAAAATATTTAGGGAATTCTGTATAAAAGTGCTTTGAGCACTGGCAAGTATATTCTTTAAACATTGACTTTTAAATGATTGATCACATAAAAAAAAATTTTTTTTTTTGATCACATAGCAGATATAAATCATGATATTCTCTCAAAAATGTTATACCTTACATCTAAACTTTTGGGTTGATGGAGATGCTTGTAGTCTTTACTGGGTTGTTACATAAGTGTTTACATTTGTCAAACTCAATGAATTATACAGATAAAATTGAAAATATATTCGAAAAAACTAACAAAAAGCTAGAACAACAATAACAAAACAAAAAATTTCAGTCTCTATTGTGTTTCTTTGGCTTATCTTTCCTCAGCTGTTTTATAGAAGCAATCAGAATAGAGCCAATTGTCACTGCTCTCCAAAAATACTTAAGCCAATTGACAAACAACTAATTTATAAGTATCAATTTCTTTCTTTGTTATCTACTGCAATTTTGTCTATTAAATACAAAAACAGATGGCTATCAGAGGAGATACTGTTTAGTTAATTTGAAATATACAGTCCTCATTCTTAGATCATTCGGTTCCCTATGATATAAAATCATAATGATTAAGATTAAGCTGCTTCTGATAATCAGTGTCTTCTTTAGGAAAACAATGGCAAGTTTGTATCCATATCTCAATGTCTTTCTGACTTCACTCCTGTAAAATAAAGCAATCATTTAAAAATACAGGCAAATGTGTTCACAAGTGCCCAAAGTGTCTTTCATTCAAAATATCATTATATTCTCACAAACCTGATATTATTCCTATTTTGCAGGGTTGTTCTTCCTCCACTCCAGATTAGCAAACAAAATACTAAATTTTAATTTTCTCTGTCATCACTTTCATTTATTTTCTTTGTAACCTCTCATTGGTGACCGAAGAAAATATCTTACGAAAAAAGTCCCATTTAAGAGCCTGAGTGGGATTTATGCATTTTACTGACTTATGTGGCATATCTCTAAATGAATCATGCCTAACATTTTCTCAGTTATTTTCTTTATAATTGTGTCCTGTAAGTAAAGGTAAGATATAGTCAATTTTTAATTTGCAACTACTGACTTATGTCGTTTGATTATTTTAGAGAGACGTGATGTCCTGTATAATTTTAAAAAGTGAGACACAGAAATTTTAAATATTTGGAGTATGAATGAAATTGCATTATTACATATGTCCTTATTTTTAATAAAGAACAAAGCAAGGCCGTGTTTGATTTTGCTTGTTTGTTTGCAAATATAGTAGAAAATTGTAACAGAAATTTGTTATAGGGGCAGTTGGGCACAATAGGATTTCAGGAGTAAAGACTGTGTGTTTGAGTTCCCTGCACTAACTATGCAAAAAAATACATACGAATTTGGTAGCATAGCAAAAGCCAAAAACCAGACCTGTTACCATCAAGTCAATTCCAACTCCTAGCAACCCATAGCATAATGTGTTAAATAAGATGACGTAGGGTTTACAAACAGTGGTCAGGGGACCATATCATATGGAAAACATTTGACAAATATCAGGAGAAGAAAATGCTTGGAAAGAATAGATATAGAAAAGAACTAAGTTTGTTTTGCATGAGTACAAATGATAAAACTGGAAGAAATTAGTGCAAATTTTACGGAAACAGCTAGGAACTCAGAGGAAAAAAAATTTAACAGAGCTGTCCAAAAATGGGAATGGCTGCCTCAAATATTCATACATTTTCATAAACTTCCCAATACTAGATGAAGTTTAAGCAAAGTTTGCATTGCATTTATTATGATGTTATAGAAAAGAATTCAGCATTGAATTCTAGGTAAAAAAAAAAATGTTAAACTGGCTCTCAGCATTCTAACAACTTCTCAGGCCAGGGTTGCCTCTGTTCATTTGTTCAAGTGCCCTGAGACATTTTCCTAGTGTCTTGGAGACCACAGCAAGAAGGCTTTTGCACTCCATGTTTTAGCTGGAATAGAGGAGTAAGCTCAGGCACCTTGAATAGCAGCAGGTTTGCCCTCTCCACTCTTTGTTCTGACTACATAATTCCATGTCTATTATAAACCCTTAATGTCTTTTCTAAGTAAGGAATACCCTGTAAATCAACTAGTTTAGTACCCAAAGCTTAGAAATGTTTTTTGTTTTTAATGCAGCATAGGTAGTTATCTATTCCCATATGAAGGAATCTAGTGGCACAATGGGTAAGTGCTCAGCTGCTATCTGAAAGGTTGGCAGTTCCAATTCACCCAGCGGCTCTTTGGGAGAAAGGCCTGGCAATCTACTTCCATAAAGATGACAGCCTAAAAAACCCTATGGGGCTGTTCTACTCTGTTTCATGGGGGTCACCATGAGTCAAAATTGATTTGAGGGCATTGTTTTAACAATAACAACAATAATTCCCTAATGACCTGCTAATTGCCTTTAGTGCCTTTGGAGATGGCTCTTGATCATGCATAAACCCAGTTAATTTGAAGTCAGGTTCACCCAAAGCACAGTAACACATTACCCAGGATCCGTGCTCTCTTCCTCACTCTTCTCCCTCTACTCCACTTCTTTGCCTTTCCTTCCTCTACCTCATTATTCACTTTTCTCCCTTTTTCATGTTCACTCTTCATTCATACCAAGAAAAAAATATAGAAAACATTTCTTCTTTACAGCATTCCATCTCCAGTTCATTTTCTTCTTTTTTCTTCATTATATTATCTTCACATTTCATTTTTTCTTTTTTATTGTTGTAAAATATATATAACACATTTGCTAATTCAATATTTTTCACATGTGCAATTCAGCGACACCAACTACATCAGTCCTGTTGTCCAACCATCACCAATATCCATTGTCAAATTTTCCATCACATTCTCATTTCCTTTTAGCTTTTCCTATATTTGATTTTCTTTTCCCTTCCTTCCATTCTTCCTTCCTTGAATGCTTGTGTTATGAATTGAATTGTGTCCCTCAAAAATGTGTATCAACTTGGCTAGGTCATGACTCCTAGTGTTGTATGGTTGCCCACCATTTTGTGATCTGACGTGATTATCCTATGTGTTACAAATCCCAACTTCTATGATGTTAATGAGGCTATTAGAGGTAGTTATGTTAAAGAAGCAGGACTCAATCTACAGGATTAAGTTGTATCTTCAGTCAATCTCTTTTGAGATATAAAAGAAACAATAGAGCTGAGACAAGAGGGGCCTCATACCACCAAAGAAGAAGAGTTGAGAGCAGAGTGCCTCCTTTGGACTAGGGGTCCCTGCACTGAGAAACTTCTAGACCCATGGGAAGATTGATGACAAGGATCTTCCGCCAGAACTGACAGAGAAAGCCTTCCCCTAGAGCTAGCACCCAGAATTCAGATTTCTAGCCTCCTAAATTGTGAGAGAATAAATGTGTTTGCTAAAGTCACCCAGTTGTGGTATTTCTGTTATAGCAGCACTAGATAACTAAGACAGAACTTGGTACCAGGAGAGTGGGGTGCTGTTCTAACAGATACCTAAAATGTGGAAGTGGATTTGAAACTGAATGAATAGAGGCTGGAAGAGTTCTAAAGTGCCTAAAAGTAAAAACCTAGGTTGCCTCGAAGAGGCTGTTGGTGGAATTGCGGATGCCAAAGACAATTCTGGTGAGGGTTCAGAAGGAAGCAAGGAGAGCTGTAACACCAGACAGAGACATCACAGATGGAAAGAAGCAGCAGCAGAGAAATGGCAGCAGCAGAACCAGAAGACTGGCATGAGACAGCATGAGCGCTGAACTGCAGAGCTAGAGAGCTGAGTGCCTTTGGACAGTAGGCTTCCTGGCAGAGTGTGGTGCCTCCGCACACTTATTGGTGGAGCTAGGCTCACCTGACCCATGGAGCAGAGAGACGGGGGTCCTCATAACACCAAGAAAGTAGTGCCAGGAGCAGAGTGCTTCCTTTGTACCCAGGGTCGCTGCACTGAGAAGCTCCTAGACCAGAGGAAGATTGATGACAACGACCCTTCCCCAGAAAGCCTTTTCCTGGAACTGGTGCCCTGAATTCAAACTTTTAGCCTCCTAGACTGTGAGAGAATAAGCTTCTGTTTGTTAAAGCCATTCACTTGTGGTATTTCTGTTATAGCAGCACTAGATAACTAAGTAACTAAATCAAAAGATTCATTGCATTGGGTAAATCTGCAGCAAAAGACCTCTTTAAAGTGTTGAAAAGCAAAGATGTCACCTTGAGGACTAAAGTGCGCCTGACCCAAGCCCTGGTTTTTTCAATCATCTCGTGTGCATGCAAAAGCTGGACAAGGAATAAGGAAGACCGAAGAAGAATTGACGTCTTTGAATTGTGGTGTTGGTGAACAATATTGAATATACCATGGAGTGCCCAAAGAATGAACAAATCCGTCTTGGAAGCAGTACAACCAGAATGCTCCTTAGAAGCAAGGATGGCGAGGCTACATCTCACATACTTAAGACATGATATCAGGAAGGATCAGTCCCTGGAGAAGGACATCATGTTTGGTATAGTAGAGGGCCAGCAAAAAACAGGAAGACCCTCAAAAAAATGGATTGACACAGTGGCTACAACAATGGGCTCAAGCATAGCAACATTTGTGAGGATGGTACAGAGCTGGGCAGTGTTTTGTTCTGTTGTGCATAGGGTCACCATGAGTCAGAACTTAATGGCACCTAACAACAATGACAACAGACAACTAAGACAGCTTGCTTTTAGGCACCAAGGCTACAAAGATAAATAAAGCATGGTGGCTGCTCTCGCAGAGGCCATAGCGCACCTCTCTTCTTCCTTCTATGACCTATATGAGAAAAAGGTTCAGAAAGGATTAGGGTGGGAAGAAGCATGCCCATGGGCAGCAAGGTGCAAGCTTGCCTTTTAGTGCAAAAAGCATCGATAGCCTAGGCCTGCCCTATAAAATAACCATTCTTTTTCAGAAGGCTCAACATTGTGCATTTCTTCAGAAAAATAATTTCCACGTTGAAAATACAAGATGATACATTCTGTGTTTAGGTATGTAAATTATTTTAGGATATAACAGATAACTTGCTGCCTGCCCCATTCTTAACTTTTAGAAAAGAGTAGCCAAGATCTCTTTAAGATGACCTGCATTCATTAAAATCACTAAGGAAGAAACTGAACTATTTCCAGCTTGCACTGAGGAAATAATTAGGTTGCTGTAAGTAGCCTTGAGCAAAAGAAGCCAAGTGTTAAACCGCCCTGGTTCTCTAGCTATTTTCAACACAACAGAGGATGAGAGGGGTAAATAAAAACCGAGTGAATGGTTAAAGGTCATCAAGGAGAAGCCTCTGGTCTCCATAACTTTAGTATGTAACATTTTTCAAGTAATAAAGCTCAAACTCTTTTCATTCCACATTCAATACTCACTAACCTCTGATGCATTTTCCTCCCCAGTTTTTCTTTTCCATTCCCTTTCCTTTGCTCCCTACTAGTCTCTAATCATTTTATCTTTATTATTTCACCTTCTACACAATCTTTAGCATTACCAACAAAGGTATAATCCTAAAAGTGTTGAAATACTTCATTCTAAACACCAAACCTTTAATGACTAGTAGGCATATGAAGTAATAGGTCAAAATTCGTTACAATGTCTACATACTACTACCTCACCCTGACTGATGTCTGCTGGTTGTTTTAAAAAAAACACTGTGCTAAGGTGACACAACAGTGAGCAAAAATAAAAACAGTGCATGGTCTTATGGCACTTATGGCTTAATGTAAGAAAAAGACATTAGTCAAATAATTGCAAAAATAAAATTCAACTAGAGAAAGTGCTTTGAAGAAACAGTACCCAATGTTATGTGAATTTTTAAGAGGAAAATTGGACCTAGTCAGGAAGGCTTTCCTGAGGGAGTGATGTTTGATTTGAGAGCTCAAGGACAAGGATGAGTTATGCAGGGGCAGAAGAGAAAGGAGAAATTTCTGGCAGGTGTATGTACAAAGACCCTATGGCAGGAAACAGTAGGTTACATTAGAGACAAGTAAGGAATTTCAATTTGGCAGGAGTAGAAAAAGCAAGGAGAGTGTGATGTAAAGAAGGCAGAAACATTGCATTATGGTCCAGACTATCAGAGCCTAGTAGGCAATATATAAGGAGGTTGTATTTTAGCATGAAAAGTGTTGGGAAGTAAGTGTACAATCTTAGGTAGAGAGTGGTCATTTCACACTTGTGTTTTAACTTACGTTAAGAATAGATTTGAGGAGGGGCAGAACATATGTTGAGCAAACTGATTAGGAGGCAAGCAAAGAGTACACTAGGAGATGTTGATCGCCTAGACTAGGATTGTGGTGGTGAACACAGAGCTGGAAGTAATTGAGAGAGATATATGGGGTAAAAATGATGAAGACTGGTAATGGACTGGATATGGGAATTGAAAGGGTGGTGTTAATGAGGACTCCTAAGTATCCAAATTGAGATTTTTTTAGAATAAAAGAGACCACTGAACATAATTAAAATTATGTAAACAAACTACTATTCTTCATCAAACTGGTTTTGTAATATTGTAAATCAGTAGATAATTCCACTCAAAAACTATACTGAGATACATTTCTTTCTTTAAAAAAAGATATTTTAGTACATTAAAACAAAAAAGAAACTTAATTTTCTGGATTATCTGAACATTAAAAAGTGGTAGAAGCAGAACAATTATTGAGGAAATGTAAGAAATGAACCACAGTTTATATATGGAGTTGTGATTATGCTCCTCCATTTTAAGCATATTATTCACTTGAAATGATAAGAATAGTTTCTGAGTAGAAAACAAAACAAAACAAACAGAAAAATGACAAGTAGATTCTAGAGGGCATCACAGGGAGAAATATTGGTGATAAATACATGCTGGGCTAGTATACTATCCTCTATATTTTATGATTGAAATTTCCCATATTAAAAGCAAAAAAAAAAAAAGTAAACTAAATATATAGCTGAGGTATTAGAACACAATTTAAGTAAGTTTTGATGAGGAATGAAAAAGTAAGTAAAAATCTAATTTTTGGGTCGTGATACTATAATGTCTGGTCGAATACAGTAAGGGCACTTGGCATGAATGATGGCTTGGTGATTTGGGGCAGGTAGTTAAGAGGGCCAATACTAGTCTAATTCAGTTCACTAATGCCTAGGATATCAATGTTTATGCATTCCATTTCATTTTTGACAACCTCTAATTTTCCTAGGTTCATACTTCATACATTCCATATTCTGATTATTAATGGATATATACAGCTGTTTCTTCTCCTTTTGAGTTATGCCTCATAAACAGATGAGGGTCCCAAAAGCTTGACTCCATCCATGTCATTGAGGTCAACACTACTTAGAGGAGTCAGCTCTTCCCCAGTCATCTTTTGAGTGCCTTCCAACCTGAGGGGTTCATCTTCTGGCACTATATCAGATAATGTTCCACTGCTATTCATAAGCCATTCCAAAGAAAGGCAATCCAACAGAATGCAGAAATTATCAAACAATATCATTAATATCACACACAACTAAAATTTTGCTGAAGATCATTCAAAAGCAGTTGCAGGAGTACATTGACAGGCAACTGCTAGAAATTCAAGCTGGATTCAGAAGAGGATGTGCAAAGAGGGATTTCATTGCTGATGTTAATGGATCTTGGCTGAAAGCAGAGAATACCAGGAAAATGTCTACCTGTGCTTTATTGACTATGCAAAGGAACTCAACTGTGTGGGTCATAACAAATTATGGGTAACATTGGGAAGAATGAGAATTCCAGAACTTAATTGTACTCATGCATTAAAGTCAGGAAAGGTGTGCATCAAGGTTATATGCTTTCACCATACTCATTCAATCTGTATGCTGAGCAAATCATCTAAGAAACTGGGCTATATGAAGAAGAATGTGACAGCAGGATTGGAGGAGGACTCGTTAACAGCCTGCAATATGCAGATGACACAACCTTGCTTGAAGAAAGTGAAGAGGACTTGAAGCACTTACTGATGAAGATCAAAGACCACAGCCTTCGGTATGGATTACACCTCAACATGAAAAATCCTCCCAATTGAACCAGTAAGCAAGCAACATCATGATAAATGGAAAAAAAGATTGAAGTTGTCAAGGATTTCATTTTACTTGGATCCACAATCAATGCCCATGGAAGCAGCAGTCAAGAAATCGAAGGACTTATCACATTGGGCAGCTATGCCACAAAAGACCTCTTTAAAGTGATAAAAAGCAAAGATGTCACCTTAAGGTCTAAGGCACACCTGACCAAGCCATGGGATTTTCAATCAGCTCATATGCATGTGAAAGCTGGACCATTAACAAAGAAAATTGAAAAACAATTGATGACTGAATTACAGTGTTGGCAAAGAATATCGAATATATCACGGACTGCCAGAAGAACGAAGAAACCTGTCTTGGAAGAAATACAGCCATGATATTCCTTAGAAGCAAGGATGTTGAGACTTCTCCTCACATACTTTGGACATGTTATCAGGAGGGATCAGTCCCTGGAAAAGGACATCATGCTTGGTAAAGTAGAGGGTCAATGGAAGGGAAGACCCTTAATAAGATGGACTGACACAGTGGCTGCAACAATGGACTGAAGGAATGAAGCATAGCAAGGATTGTGAGGATGGGGTAGGAACAAGCAGTGTTTCATTCTGCTGGATACAGGGTCACTATGAGTTGTAACCCACTCGACGGCACCTAACAACAACAGTTAAGGGGCTGGGAGGAATGCCTAGGTGGCACAAACAGTTAAGTGCTTTACTTCTAGCTGAAAAATTGGCAGTTCAAACCCACCAAGAGACACCTTGGAAGACAGACCTGGTGATCTGCTTCCAAAAGTTTACAGCCTTGAAAACCCTATGGAGCAGTTCTACTCTGCACACATGGGGTCACCATGAGCCAGAATCAACTCAATGGCAGATAACAATAGTTAAGGGGTACTGCAGGTGGTGTGAGAAGTTAAAATGATTGCTAAGAACACCACCACTGGAAGCCTGAGAAGCTTTCTTAAGTCTGGGGTAAACTGGCTGAAAGCCTTACAAATTAGATTTCTTTGATTTAAAGAAAAAGAAACTTTAATTTTGACTTAACATTTACCATGACTTCTTTGTGAGCATGCCCGGTAGACTTAAATAAACTTTTTTTTTCTCAAGGGAAAATCTGCAAGGAAAAAGAATGCAAGGAAGTAACAGGTTTAACACGGAAAAATATATTTAAAGACATCAACATCTTTACATTTTAACAAATATTTATTCAAATAACTTTTCTGTTTTCTAGGTCAAGGAAAGGAATAAAAGCACAATAAGTTTACTATTTGCATAGTGCTTTCTCTTTCTTAGGAATTAAGACTTCTCTAAAATACATGATCTTATTTCGTCCTTACAGCCCTTTGGAGGAAATGCTATTGTTTTCATTTTGCGGATGAGGAAACTGAATCTCGAAGAGCTTAAGTTGCTCAAGTACAGTGAGTAATTGCAGAGGTCCAGGCAGGATTGGGTGAACCAGTAAGCACAGTATGCACTGGCTTGCTTTGAGCAAGGTACACACGGGTTTAATTGTATTTACTTGCTAATCTGTAGTGAGCAATTTCACATGGGTTTCAGCACATAGTTGGCGTGGTGGGCGACAGGTGAAATTGTGCACTGTGATTGGTGGGAAGGCACAACTGGGCCCTTATGTACCTTGCTTATTGAGTAACCTGGCCCTGGGTCCCAGTCAAATGCAAAATTATCTGTCTGTATTATTTACTATGCAAATTACCACCATGAATTCTTTCTTTAGATAAAAACTAACCCACAATGGAATGAATGAAAGGTATAAATCAATAAATCATCCAAATGCTTAAAGGGCATGCCATGTTATTTTTCTATAAAGAAAAAAATATTCTAATCAAACTTTTTATGTTCTATTCCTTATCTGTGTAACTCAATTATCTTTTGTGTGCCAAGTCAATCCCTCTTGAAAGCATTCACTGGAGCACAGAGTCTGTGCCATTAGCCAAGAGATCAGGCTCCAGTAATGCTCTGGTGTGAACATGCTGAGGGACCTTCTGCAGATTACTTCACCTTTCTGTGATAGGTTCCTTGTAAAATGTTGGAAATAGGCCAGATTATTTTTGATTGTTTTTACCATTGTCATTTTTTAGTTTAGTTTTTTGTGTGTGTGTGGTAAGTATATATATAACAAAACATTTGTCATTTCAACATTGTTTACATGTACGATTCAGTGATATTACGTTTATGTTGTGTAACCATCTCTACTATCCATTTCCAGATTTTTCCATCTCACTTAACACAATGTCTTTTGAACTTTGGTTTTGTGAGTCAGTATCTGCACCCCCCAAGCTTAATCACTTGGGAAGCTTTTACAAAGTAATGTGCTGGGCTCCGCTCCAAATCAATAAAATCAGAAGCTTCAGAGTTAGGCCCTAGGTATTAATATGTTTTAAAAACTCTGCAGCTTTTGCTGTTGAGCAGCCAAGGTTGAGAATTATGAAATGACATTAATATATAGATGCGTGATGGATGAAGTGCTTTTTAGTACTAACGATTTATAGTTCTATGAAGGCCAACTTTACCTGGTACTACTTCATCGACCACAATAAATTTATTGTATATTTATTATGAATTCGGCAGTGTGTCAGCCAGGGGAGATGTAAAGATAAACTTTCCCTGCTCTCCAGGGTACCTTACACTCCAGGAGAAACATGCGAATTAAGTTTCTGCTAGCATACTAGGTAAATACTGAGAATGTACATTTTTTCACTGGACTGGATCAGGTGCTATTCTGGAGGTCATCACACTTTGATATCCACTTTATATAATTGTGCTGCTGACCAGAGACAGGAGACAGAGCAGATTCTTAGTTATATCTTTGCATATCAATTTTTGTTAATTAAATTATTGATTTTCCTCCTGCATTTTGATCGTTGATCGATTTACATCCTTTATCTACCAGAAAATGAGTTTAACCCAGAACTCCAGCAGGCATTTAAAGGTCATTTGATCCAATTCTCCCATTATTTAAATGAGGCATTCATGAACAGAGTGGTAAAGTAATTTGCCCAAGGTCATACACGTGGCTCATTATTGACAAAGCTTAGGCGTTCTGATTCTGAGTTCAGTGACCTTCCAACAGAGTCAGCTCTTCACCCATCAGGACTTTGAATCAAGTGATATAGCTTTTGCTTAACTATCATAAGATATGGAATGTTAAGTTTTGTTTGCTTGATGGCAACCACTATACTCCTTGTTGTAATCATAATAAATATAATTCAACACTGAAAAAAACTTTTTTTTCAGATATTTGTTTCTGACTTTCATAATTCAGTGCCTGGAGTTTTAAATAGAGTAACATATTCAATCAGAGAGGAAATATTACAAATAATTGTATTACCACATGAGTTTTCCTTATTATGCTATTTGTTTCATCTCACTCAATTGGTAATACAAATGCTACTTCTTTTTATGCAAATATGTATTGAAAACTGACTAATTATAATTTATAATCACCAAAGTAAAGGTTATAAATTTACTCTGCCTTTTTTTTTTTTTCTACCATCTTGAGTTTTATAGGCATCCTCTTATTGAAGGAGGCTAGGAAGTAGAAAGACAATGATTTATTTTATTACATTTTGCATTAATTTTTTTCACCAAATCACAGAAGAATATGGTCCATGTTTTGCCTATTAAAGTAACTTAATTCTTAACACCAATGTACATTGCTCTGACAGATGAAGAAGAACCAGCAAAAGAGAATAAAAAGGAGAGACCCAGAATGTAGGAAGGAAAGAGTTCAATACATTCAGAATTTAGAATGGACCATTATCTTTAACAGTGTGAAGTCACTGGTGACCTTGACGAGAGCATTTTCAGTTGAGTAATGGGGGTCAAAGAATGATTAGAATGAGTTGAAGAAGCGGAATAAAAGACATTGAATATATACAACTCTTTTGCTACAATGGGGAGTAGATTAATAAACCAGTAATTGGAGGAAGAAATGCTATCAATGAAGTTTGTTGTTTTGTTTTGTTTTTTAAGATGTGATAATTAAAAATGTATACGTATTCTGATAGAAATGATTCAGTAGAGAGGGGAAAAGTGTATGATGTAGGAGAAAGAGGGATATTTGCTGGAATCATGACCAAACTGGATGACAGAAGTAGTGATATTTAGATAGAAGCAAATTTGTTCATCTTTGTAACATGACAGACTGCAGAGTTTATAAGTATAGGTGATGGCTGGTAGGTGGATGTAGTGGTGGGAATCTGTGGAAGTTGTCTTCTGATTGCTTCAATCTTTTCCAGAAAGTAGGGAATGGACGTGAGACGAAGTTGCAGAAGTTTAAGAAGGAGAAGGTGTGAAGAATGGACTGGGGAGATTCGGCATGATTGCTGTGCAGCTTAAAAGCGCACTTAAATGTCATGGTCATGAATTTAAATAGAGATCAGTAGGCACGGCCATCTTCTGCAGCAACCCTAAGTTATGCAGGTATAGGAGTTTGAGAAGGGGAGAGTGTTGACATGTCGTGGAGTTGTCAACCAAAGTCACAAAATAATATGTGTACTAATTATTTCATGAGAAACTAATTTTCTCTGTAAACCTTCATCTAAAGTACAACTTAAAAAAAAAACTCTGTAAGGAGAATCATAGCATAAAATCTAAAGTTCCTAGTAGAAACAGAAAGTAGAGATCTCTGTCTGACCTAGAGTTATTCTCCATATACAAATAATTTCAATTTTAGAGAACTACATAGAGTCTTTGAATAAGACTTATATAGCTTCTGTAAAGGAATTGATTTATATAATTGACTTTCCCAGATTTCCTTTGTAATGATCTGTTAGAAATTTATTTAATTACTTTTGTCAATCTTATTGAGAATTTTGGTTTTAACGTGAAAAGTCAATTCGAACTATTTTAGCATTAGAATTAAAAAAATTTTCAATAATGTCAAGGATGAATAAATAAGAGGTTTTAGTGAATAAGTATCTTGAGGCTAATTTAATAATCTTATGTTTTCTATTGATTTAGGTTTATTTGAATAGTTGCAACATGATTTTGTGTGTGAGAGAGAGAGAAAGAGAGAGATTGAATCTGTTAGACTGTATTAGGTATAGTTCTTCCTCCTATTGTTGGTCTACTGATTTTATCATGTGGCAATTCTGTAAAAAAAATTCCTTGAAAGTCTAATTGTTAGGAATTAGTATTTTCACCAAAATCTAAATGATGAAATTATTTTAAGAGAATGATTAAGGAAGAGACATCCTTGAAAATGCTATAGGGATATAAGTGTGTGAGGAAAAACAAAATATATTCTAAGAAATCTGTAATAGAATAGATTGATTGATTTTCCAATATGGCGCCAACATTGCATCCTGGAATAAACCCCCCTTAGTTAGGCTGAAAAAAAAAAAAAAACATTTAGTTAGGCTATTTTTTTTTTTTTTTTCAGTTAGGCTGTATAATTCTTTTTATATATTGCTCAATCCTATTTGCTAATATTTTGTTAAGAATGGTTGCATCTATATTCACAAGGGATATTGGTCTATAGTTTTCTTTTTTCACTGTTTTTGTCTGGTTTTGGTATCAGTGCAATACTACACTAAAAAAAAGATGAAAAATTTAGTGTAAATCTAACAATACATGTACAGGACTTGTATTCTGAAAGCTACAAAATATTCAAGAAAGAAAACAAAGAACTAAATAAATAGACATATTATGTTCACAGATTAGAATACTCAGCATAGCAAAGATGTTAATTCTCCCCAAATTCATAAATAGGCTTAAGGCATTTTGTTTTCAAAACCAAACAAGGTACCTTTGTAGATATAAATAAGATTATTCTAAAATTTATATGAAAAGTCAAAAGAATTAGAATAGCCTAAACAATTTTGAAAATGAAAAATAAAGTAGGGGAACTCAGCCTACTTGATTTCAAGACTTATTATCTAGTTACAGTAATCATGACTGCGTGGTATTGGCAGAATAATAGATACAGAGATCAACTGAACAGAATAGAGACCCCAGAAATCCCACCACCAGAAGTTTCCATCAATTGATTCTGACTCATGACGGCCCTATGTATGTCAGAATATATATCTGTGCTCTGTAGGGTTTTCAGTGGCTGATTTTTCTGAAGTAGATCACCAGGCCTTTCTTCAAGATGCCTCTGAGAGGACTCCAATCGCCTACCTTTTGGTTATTAGTTGAGGGCATTAACCATGTGCACTACCCAGGGATTCCACCTCAGAAACAGACCCATACAAATATGCCCAACTGATTTTTGACAAAGATAGAAAAACAACTCAATGAAGGAAAGAGTGTCTTTTCAACGAAAGCTGCTGAATCAATTGGATATCCATAGGCACAAACAAAAGCAAAACAAAACTTGGCCTAAGTCTCATGCTATATACAAAATTAACCCAAAATAGCTTATGAACTTAAATGTAAAATATAAATCTATAAATTTTTTTGGAAAAAAAAGTAAATTTTCAGACTCTAAGACTAAGCGAAGAGTTCTTAGACATGACACCAAATGCATGATTAACAAAAGGAAAAAATTGATAAATTGCACTTTAACAAAATTAACATTTTTTATTTTGTGAAAGAGCATGTTAAGATAATGAAAACACAAGCTATGGACAGGAAGACAATATTTGCAAACCATATATCCAACAAAGGACTAGTGTCTATATAAAGAATTCTAAAATTTGAGCAGTAAAACAAAACCATCAGCTACAAAATCAACTAGAAAATGGTCAAAAAACATGAATTGACTTTTCATCAAAGTAGATCTACTGATGGAAAACAATCACATGGAAAAATGTTGCATTCCCATTAGGGAAATGTAAATTAAAATCACAATGAGACATATTACATAACTATAAGAATGGCTAAAGTAAAAATAATGACAACACCAAAAGCCGCCAAGGATACAGAGATAATTCCTACATTGCTGATGAGTATGTAAAATGGTATGGACATTCCAGAAAACATTTTGGCAGTTTCTTAAAACAATAAACATGCACCTACCATATAACTCAGCAATTGCACTCCTGGGCATTTATCCCTGACAAATGAAGACTCGTGTTCACACAAAAACCTATACACAAATGTTCATAGCAGCTTTATCTGTAGTAGTAAAAATGAAAAAAAAATCAGGTGTTCTTCGATGAGCGAATGTTTAAGCAAGCTGTGGTAGGTCCCTACCAAAGCATACGACTCAGCAATAAAAAGGAATGAACTATTGACATATAGCAACCTGGATGAATCTCCAGAGAACTGTGACGAGTGAACAAAAGTCAACTCCAAAATATTACATTCCTCTGATCCCTTTATAGAACATTCTTGAAATGACAAAACTATAAAAATGGAAAGCAGATTAATGATCGCCAGGGTATAAGGAGGGGGAGTGGGTGGGAGGAAAGTGTGACTACAAAAGGATCCTTGTGGTGATGAAAATGTTCTGTATCTTGACATCTTGACAGTATCAACCTCAACGTCCTTGTGCTAATGTACTATAAAAAAAAAAATGTACTATAGATTTGACAAATGTTACCTTTGGGGAAATTGAGTAAAGTATATACAGGATCTTTCCGTATTCTTTCCTACAATTGCATGTGCATCTGCGGTTATCTCAAAATAAAAAATTTAACCAAAAAGAAAAATCTCTTCCTCTAAACAAGCAAAAATTAAAAAGAAAAACCCCGTATTCTGATACCTGTGCATTCTCTTGAACCCTGCGAAATAGTCATCCTCTTCCTAAATTCCTAATAAAATGCTAGTAAGACATATGCAGCAAGTAGGAAACTGAGATAACACGCTGGAATTAATGGTAGGTGGGCTTGTACCCAAGGAGCCCTGGTGGCTTAGTGGTTAAGGTGCTCTGCTGATAACCAGAAGGTTGGCAGTTTGAACCTCCCACCTGCTCCGTGGGAGAAAGACGTGGCAGTCAGCTTCCGTAAAGATTTACCCTTGGAAACCCTATGGGGCAGATCTAGTCTGTCCTATAGGGTTGATAAGAATTGGAACTGACTTCACAGCAATGGGTTGTGTTGGGACTTGTAATCAAGATGCAGATGATAGTTCCAAGTAAAAGCTTAGGCCAGATAATTCCACTGACATAGCAAGTGAACTGTAACCCTGTGGACGGGCCAGGATAATGCTCAGTGACACAATCCAGAAACTACAACTTTGACTAACGCAAAACATTTCTTTTCTTCTGAAATCACAAAAATAAATGATTCTATTACCTCCCCCCCAAAGAATTTAGATGAGTGATAAATCAACCAACTTTAGTATTAATATTTTATAAAATTTAAGCACATGTGTGAAAACATGTTTTTGTACTATTGTCATGTTGTGTGTTTCTCTTATCTGATTTTATGTTCCTAAAAGCACTTAGGCGAAGTTAACATATACAGCTTATAAATTAATTGATATATTTAGAAGGATTTGACTAAGTTTATCATTTTTAATCCCTAAGAGAATTTACTTTATAAATTATATATTAGTTTAATTTATAAACTACACAAGAAGTATCGACAGCTTAGAGGAACAATTTTATTATTTTCAGTTAAATACATTGGTTATCAAAGCAAACACAAAAAGTTCAATGCCCTTTGGTTGATTAAGATGCCAGCAATATGTTGTTGTGGTTCGGAGCCGTCGAGTCAATTCAAACTCATGCGACCCTGTATACAACAGAAAGAAGCACTGCCTGGACCTATGCCATCCTCAATATTGTTATTACGCTTGAACCCATTGTTGCAGCCACTGTGTCAATCCATCTCGTTGAGAATCTTCCTCTTTTTCACTGATTCTCTACTTTACAAGACATGATGTCCTTCTCCAGTGACTGGTACCTCCTGATAACAAGTTCAAAGTAGGTGAGACAAAGTCTTGCCAACTTTGCTTATAAGGAGCATTCTGGCTGTACTTCTTCCAAGACAGATTTGTTTGTTCTTCCGGCAGTCCACGGTATATTAAACATTCTTTGCCAACACCATTTGACTAATGCAAAACATTCTTTTTCTTCAGTTCTTCGGTCTTCCTTATTCATTGTCCAGCTTTTCCATGTGTATGAGGGGATTGAAAACATCATGGGTTGGGTCAGGTGCACCTTAGTCCTTAAAGTGACATCTTTACTTTTTAACGCTTCAAAGAGATCTTTTGTAGCAGATTTGCCCAATGCAATACTTCGTTTGATTTCTTGACTGGTGCTTCCATGGGTGTTGATTGTGGATCCAAGCAAAAGGAAATCCTTGACAACCTCAATCTTTTCTTCATTTGTCATGATTTTGCTTATTGGTCCAGTTAAGATGATTTTTGTTTTCTTTGTATTGAGGTGTAATCCATACCGAAGGTTGCGGTCTTTGATTTTCATCAGTAAGGGCGTCAAGTCCTCTTCACTTTCAGGGAGCACGGTTGTGTCTTCTGCATATAGTAGGTTGTTAATGAGTCTTGCTCCAATCCTGATGCCCCATTCTTCTTCATACAGTCCAGCTTCTCAGATTATTTGCTTAGCATACAGACTGAATAAGTATGGTGAAGGGATACAACCCTGACGCACAACTTTCCTGATTTTAAACTAATAAGTATCCCCTTATAATGTTTGAATGACTCCGTCTTGGTCTATGTACAGTTTCCTCATGAGTGCAATTAAAAGTTATGGCACAGATCAAATAGTACTGACATTCCTACGGGCTGAAGGATCAATTCTAATAAGTCCATATCAAGACAATCAATTATTTATATTTCTCCAAATGTAAGGTAAATCAGAGACAGCACAGCACATGATACAAAGCAACTGCCCAATAAAATTAGTATATAAAAAATTATATAGACGAGATTATTTTACTTTGGACATATGACGTAGCCAAGTTCCTTTTTCTGAAGTAGAACTTAGAAAATGCAATAGCTGGTAAAGGTATCATCACCATGAATGGAAACACTAGGACTAGTGCACATGTGGTCCCCTAAATGTTGGTTAGAACCAAAAGTCACCTCTGTGATAACAATGTAAAAGTGGAAGCAATCAACTTGATTCTGCTATTACTCCATTGAGCTACAGGCCTATGAATTGTTAATGTAACAGGAAGGGAGAGTAAATAGGGTCGTTGCATACAGTTGTGCATGAGTCTAGGCATGCTGAGAAATCTACAAATTAGAAAGAGGGGGAGAGACAGCGTTACGTATGTGAGGGTTGAAATAAAAGGATCTAGAAAAAGGGTGTAAAAAAGTTTAACCTTTCACCAAGTGAAGTAATATGAAGCTGTATCCTTGTAACTTCACATATCAACCATTTGACCAGATATGCCCTAATACTGGACTAAAAAAAGTCAAAGTTAATTGGAAATGATTTAAATATCTTATGGAAGGAGAAAACGGTGAAAATACTATGAATTTGTGAGCATCTCAAGCTTTACATTGGAAGCATTACCTGTGTCATGATGGCAATTGTTCTGGGGGCAGACTTGCAAATGTGAAATGTTTTGAAGCCCTTGACTCCCTCTCCCCCTAACTGTGTACACCCTGGCAAATGCCAGCAAAATGTTACATGAAGCAAGTCCGGTGGAATGTTGAGAAGATGCTCTGTTTCCTGGCAGCCTCGTGAGCGTCAGGAGGTAATTCCTAGCTTATTTACCTTGTATTACAAGACAGTTACAGACATATCACAGCTTTTCTCAGTCACTCATTTATGAGTTTATTACCTTTCATAGCAGCCTAGGTAATATCTCACTACTTGAGAGAGCAAGAAGATGTGTTAGTGGTTAAATGACTTAATAAACAATCTGTCACCTCTCATTTTTCACTAAACCTGAGCACGTTTATGATGGATAAGGAGGAAGATTCCTTAACTTATTTGACATCGAGCTTATGAGAGCTGAAAGAAGAGTAATTTCAGGGAACCTCAGATTCCCTTCCTGATCTTCATTTATTATCTGGTAAAGCAGAGAAGAAAACTCTGGTGGTGTTATGGTTAAGAGCTACTACGGGTGCTAATTAAAAGGTTGGCAGTTCAAACCCATTAGCCATTCTTAGGAAACCATATGGGGCAGTTCTACTCTGTCTTATAGGGTCACTACAAGTCAAAATTGACTCAACAACAACAGAGTTTTTTTTTTTTTTCTTTTAAGCAGAGAAAAATGAGATCTTTTTAGAAAATATGTCCCATATTTGCTATTGAGCAAATAAGGGAATCAAGAAGTCATACACACACGCAAAATAACCCATTGCTGTAGAGACAATTCTGACTTATGGCAACCGCATGTGCTACAAAGTAGACCTGCTCCATAGGGTTTTCTTGGCCCTGGTGGTGCAATGGTTAAGCACTCAGCTGCTATCCAAAATGTTGGCAGTTCCAACCCATCTTGCAGCTACTCAGGATAAAAACTTGGCAATCTCCTTCTGTAAAGCGTACAGCTAAGAAAGCCCTATGAGGCAGTTTTACTCTGTCACATGGGATAGCTCTGAGGAGAAAATGACATGAGGGTACACAACAGTAACAACAACATTTATGAAAGTAGATCACCAAGACTTTCTTCCATGGTACAACTGTGCGGATATGAATAGCTAACATTTAGGTTAGCAGTTGAGTGTAAACCATTTGCTCTACCCAGGGACCTACACACACACACACACACACACACACACTTAAATTCATATTATACACACACATCATTTCAAGTTAGGAGTGAGGAAGCAATCAAAATTTTAGCTAAGAGACAGTCACAGGCTCCAAACTGCTCAAAGCCCAGCTCTGCCACTTGTTAATTGTGTGGCCCTGGGCAGGATACATAAGCTCTGTGTATCTCAGTTTCTTTCTCAAGAAAATGAGGTCAATAGTAGTACTTAACTTCTAAGATTGTTGTGAGGACTAAAAGCATTAAACAAACACTTTTAAAAATATCTGGTACATAAAAAGTACTCAAAAAATGGTAACAATTTTTGTTCATCAGAAATGGCTCAAGTCAGCCTTCAGGTGATTGTACCCTAGATTTGTGCCCATTGGATTGGGGAAGAACTGTTTACCTGCAGCATCCTCAGTGCTATATTGCTATTTCTCTGTGGTAGGAGGAATGGGAGCAAGTAGGAGAACTGGGCCTGCTCATCCAACAAGAAATTAGCAGAGAATCTCTTCTGCTCCTTTCTGCTCCAGAAGATACTGGTGATGTGAAGTCAAGAGAAAATAGAATTTCCCCACTGTCTTGAGCTCTTTATAAACCAGGGTTCCTTACAAACCTGCTATCGCGGCTGCAATATCTTTAACAGTAAAATGAACGAGAAAAGAATCTTACTTTGTGGGCGCTTCTCTATTTTCTTGTTCCATAATTGAATTATGTTGTTTACTATGAAAGTCGCTGGAATCATGAGTCCTTAATATAAGCGACCACATTATATTTGTAAGAATATGTTTCTACCAATAGCAACAGCATGATAGTCATTTTAAATCTGGTCTCAACAAACACATCACAGAATCTCAAGTTAAGGAAAGTTGAAGAAGTGATAGTTTCTCAATTAGCCCATGACAGGGTCTAAATTAAGCTGATTGTTAGTTTGAAAGAAAACAAACAAACAAATACAGAAGCATTAGTCATATACATTACTTACTGCAAAATTTGCAACTGAGTTATGGAGTCTTTGCTGGAATTCCTTATGTTGCTATCGTTTTTCACCCAGTGTGTGGTCAGTGCATCACTTGAAGCATAAATTCCTCACTATGTTAATTGCAGAGCATGTGACATGAATGGCAATGTAGGAAAAAGAATCAAAGTAATGTTGCAAAGTATCAGTTTGTATGAAATGCTGATTAGCAAAAAACAAAAAACAAATCTTGAGAGTAAAGGGTTCATTTTTATTATAATAGGAGATGGCTTTTTTTTTTTTAAGTAAACTTAAAATGAGGAGTCCAGTCCCAGGCCAATCTTACGTGTAATGTTATGTGTAATCTCTCGTGCATGACCATAGGCAAATACCAGGCTTTACTTACTTTGCAAGCCTCATGGGAGAAAGCTACCCTCTCCATACCAGACTTGGTGCACAGCTGGTACGTGACAGTTTTCTGGAGGGAGTCACAGTTCAAGAACTCAGCCCCCTCAGGGTCAGCCATGCTCATATGCATATCTGCATTGCTAGCTTAGTCACCTCCATTCGAGGCCTCCTGATAGGGGCCTCAGCCGAGACACTTTCCAGACGCTTCTACTGAAACCTCCTTATCAGGGACCTTGGACCACTCTGACTCAGCACCTTTCCCCTCTTAACCCTTCCCTTCTCACTCCCCCATTCCACAGGTCCATTAAGAGGCAGGAGCCTTGTGTTCAGGGCTCTTGGACAGTGAAACAAATCTCCCCACGTTCATTGCACCCACCTAACTCTCACTTGGTGCCATTCCATTGGGAAAAATAGAACACTAGGGAGGTGGACCTTCTTTTTGCCTCTTGCTTGCACTGTTACAGTAAGTGGATAAATTGTTACTTTCAGTCTGGCTTATTGTTCTAACTGACCACCTTGACACATGGTTGTTTGATAAAAACTACCGTGATTTTTGTGTTCACCTACATTTGACAAAATCCCTGATTTGTCTCTCTTACTCAGCTTTACTTATTACTTTCATAGGCTCAGGTTATTTTATAAGACACGAATCTTAGGCACCTCCTCAGATTCCCTGGATACCAGCAGCCTCCTTGACACTGGGCCATGTTCCACCTCAGAAGCTGCCATGCTGAGCAGACTGGTGGAGTCTTCTCAGTCCCATGTCTGGAGCCAGCACGTCACTTGCCCTGGGAAAGCCAAACCTTGTCCTTTGGATGCCTTTGCACAGGCAAGCCAACCTGCCTCACAACCAGAGTTTCTGGCTCCCCCATCTACTTCCACACCTGGATGAAACACCACACCACAGGAGAGGATTTGGCATCTTGTGTTTGTACAGAAAGCAAATATCACATCCCAGAATATAAGCGAATTAACTCCCACAGAGTAAACTTTGAAAAGCAAAAAACAATAGAGAGCTGGGGAAATAAATTTCCTCCCTTTCCTCCCTCCCGTAGATGTTGGAAGTCATAGTCTGTATCCCCTGGCAATCCATCAACTTCCCTCCTGTGCTAAACTACCTCCCTGCTAAGAAACTGCTGTCTCCTGCAGCCGCCATGAGGTGGTAGCCAGTGTGGCCAAGGGATGTTGTCGCTTTACCTCTACCATGGGCTCACTTCCTTTTTCTCACCGATGCTGTCCTGGATTTCACTTTCCAAATTGCTGCATTATCCCTTTTATGCTTGCCTCAGGCTCTCTTTCCTACTGGCAGTGATAGTTATATTTTTCTTGGGTTTTGTGATAGGAAGTCCTATCTTATCATTTTATTCCTTTTATCTTCCTAATAGAATTGTTACTATTTGGGATTAAAACCGCTAACCTATACATTTTTCCTAAATTAAAGTCAGCTGAGATATTATGAGCACCATGAACAATTTGATGGTGACTGAAAAAAAAAGCGGATTAATTAAATGTCTTCTCTTATCAGAATACCAAGACAATTCAGAGCAGAACAATGCATCTGTTTATAAACACTCTTGCGAGGGAAGAAATACACAATTTGTTTAACAACGTTTATGCCTTTTACTTTTTCAAGAAACACAGGAAGAAGACAGCCCCCAAAGGTCAGGAGAAGGATTATTGTTGAGTTTAGGATAATTATTAACGGTGGGTAGAATGAGCTCAGCAGAGGCAGAGATAGATTCTGTGATTCTTGAGGGCAGTAGGTAAATTTTTTTTTTTACAGAGGATAATAAACACAGTTGACTGACTGTGCCAAGACACCAGGGTCATATAAACCTGCAGGAGTTGGCTTTCTTGTTTATTTCTGTTTGTCTCTGGTTTGTTTCCTGGGAGAGGATTATATTGAGATTTGCGACCTTCTTCTTCGTCCAACTCCACTTCTTGAAGGAGGCAGATTTGGTACGTGGTTCTTTACCCCTTACTCCCTCATCCTGACACAAAACCAAAGAAACCCAAACCAGGTGCCGTTGAGTCACTTCTGACTCATGGCGGCCCCCTGTGGTTCAGAATAGGCTGCCCTCCCTAGCATTTTCATGAGTGTGACTTTTTGGAAGCAGATCACCAGGTCTTTCTTCTGAAGTACCTCTGGGGGGGTTCAAACTTCCAGCCTTTCAGTCAGTAGCCTGTGCTTAACTGTTAATGCCACCCAGAGATTCTCCATCCTAACAGGAAAAAAAAAAAAACTGTTGCCGTCAAGTCAATTTCAACTCATCACTACCCTATCCTGATACCCTGACAGAGAGAACCTTTACTATGGCAGCTTAACAAATGACCTTTTAAAATATCTCAAATATATTATTAAAAGTGAAGTAATTAAATGTGCTTTGGCCGTCAAGTCTCTTTTCAAACTGAGTATAAACTATAATGAATCTCTGAGAAGAGCAAGGGGAAAGCCCGCCTACATTTTCAGGTTCACTGTTGCTCCTTATTGATCAAAAAGGTGGTGACTCTGCTGAGTGAGAAATGAGTTCCATCTTCCTTCACCTTCTCCCTAGCATGATTTAACTTCTGCTCAGTTACTGCTTGTGGCCGAATCAGTGCTAACAGCTGCTACTGTGAGCAATTGGAGTCCCTAGCTGCTGATATGCATAGAGGAGGGGGTGTTCAGTTGAGCTAAGATGCAGTAATCAACTAAATGTTCTTTTCCAATTCTGAGGGGGATGGCTAGCACTAAAGATCATTTCACAGTTCCAGATTGACTAGAGGAACAGCAGTGATATAAAAGGGAATAGTCGGCTTATGTTTTCACATAAAACTGGGAAGGGTTTACAACCACCTTAAATGATAAATAATTGGTTTTCATCCTAATCAACACCTCTGCAGCATTTGGCATTCCTCCCTTTGAAATTTTTTCTTCCTTTGTCTTCAGACTCTTCTCTACTGCATGCTTCTCTTTTGTCTCACTCATTTTTACCCAATAAATCCTAGTTGTCTCTGGGGTTCCAGTTTTAATCCTGTACATAGACAAGTGCCTGGCACAGTGCCTTGTACAACGTAGACCATAAATAAGGCTGCACTGCCTTCCCTTCTTTTCTGGTTCTCTGCTCTTGGGGGGCTTAGTCACCACCAGGGCTTCAACTACCATCTCCATTAAAAAACAGTGGCCGTTGAGTCAATTCCAACTCATGGCAATCCCTGTATGTCACAGTAGAACTGTGTTCCATTGGGATTTAAAATGGCTGATTTTTCAGAAGTAGACAGCCAGGTCTTTCTTCCAAGAAGCTCTGGATGAACTCAAATCACCAACCTTTGGGGTAGCAGACAAGCATTTTATCCATTTGTACCACCCAGAGACACCGTCTTTCTTAAAACAAACAAACAAACAAAAATGTTGTGGTCAAGTTGATTCCAACTCATAGCAACCCTATAGGACACAGTTGAACTGCCCTATGGGGTTTCCAAGGCTGTAATCTTTATGAAAGAAGACTGCGACATCTTTCTCCTGCAGAGTGGCTGGTGAGTTCAAAGCGCCAACCTTTCAGTTAGCAGCCAAGTGCTTTAACGACTGCACCATCAGGGTTCCTCTATCTTCGTTCCAAACCCATTGCACTGAGGTGATTCCAACATAGGAGCCTGCAGATCTGCCTCCAGTCCCAAAAGCCCTACCAAGACTCAGGTCCTGTAGACAAATATCTTCTAGTCACTTTCTCAAAATTTCTACCCGGTCATGTAAAAGTTGAGCCCCACCAAACTGAATTTTTCCCCCACTCTTTTAAAAACGTTCCCTCTCCTGTGGTCCCTGTCACTTTAAAAACTATCACAATTTCATTGCCATTAAAGCTATAAAGATTAATGTCCCTTTGTTATTTTTGTTAGTTGTTGTTGAGTCAATTCTGATCCCATGTGTGCAGAGTAAAGCTGCTCAATAGGGTTTTCAAGGCTGTGACCTTTCAGAAACAGATCGCCAGGCCTGTCTTCTGAGGTGCCTCTGGATGGGCATGAACCACAGACCTTTTGGCTAGTAGTTGAGCACTTAACTCTGCATCTCCCGGGGACTCCAACATCCTCTTAAATTTTCTATTTTCCACTTCCCTCTTTTCACACTGCCACTAGTCTACTCCATTCTCCATAATTTCTTACCAGCACAATGGCTTCTAACAATTGTCCCCACTTCCAGTATCCCTCAGCTATTCCATTCCATTCCATTCCACTCCATGCATTTCAATGCATCCATTCCATTGTATCAGAACTATATTTTTATAATCCTTTCTGTATCATCCCACTCATCTGCTTAGAAATTATCTATAGCTCCTCATTGTCAACTACACCAGATCTCTGGTTACTCTTCAACCATTGTTGCAATTTCTTTGGCCTGAAATACCACCCCTCTGGCGCGATAGTCTGTGTGATCCTTTAAGCCCAAACTCAGATTTCTTTTTATTGAAACTTTCCAAGTCATCCTTGCTCAAGCATAATTTACCACTCTTTTCTCTATATTCCTGTAGTATTTCTTCAAAGTTTTTGTAGATTGAAGAAATGTTTATGTTACATGTATTTTAATCTTTCTTTATTCAGCTTCCCCATCAGATTAAATTATTGCAACTCCAGCCCTTACTAAGCCATGTCATTGGCCTATGTCTATATGCCAATCTCCATTCCTGGATAGGTTAGCTTCTTCAAGGAAAGGACAAAATCTTGTTACCTTCTCATACTCAGTGTCTGCCACAAGTGCTTCTTCAGATAGGGTCCTCATAATACCATTTCTTAGTGAGCTTTGTTACATAAGAATTCAAATTAGGTAATTCGGTCTTTTGCATGAGTGTCTATCTCACTTATTTTTGGTAATTCCTCTTGATTGTGTAATCGCGTATTCTATACTGCTCACACTGGGAAAACAGACTCCAGCCTTTTCCAGCCCAGGTGAGAAACAATTGGAACTTGATGAATATTGAGGAAGAATGCTAATTTAATTAATCATGTAATTCTTTGTCTCTTAATTAGAAAAGGGGCTAAAAATTGCTTTATCATGGTGATTTTCTGTTGTATTTTTTTATACGATGGACTGGAGCAAAAAGCTTACAGTTAAAATGTAAACTATTTATATATTTACTTGCTTTTATCAGTTTCTTTCAGTACGTCAGATAAGATACACAACATTTTTTGTGAGGGTTAAGGCATTCAAAGACAAATAAGACATTGCCTCCACATCCAAGATGTTTATAGGCTAGTACAGAAGCAGGCATGTAAACAACTGACATCCAAAGCCAAATAAATCAAGTGATTGCTAGAAGTACAAGCCGTGCTATGAAAGGGCAAAAGAGGACAAAAAAAAATTAATTTTGGGTGTGAGACCAGAACATATTTCATAAGGAGGTGGCCAAAACCACTAAGCTGGGCCCTGACTCATGGACCATTTGACATGGTGATTAATTCACTTTGGATTCCCTATTGAGGTTTTTTCCAGTTTTTGTTCTAACAGCATCTTCTTTCCTTCTGTTTGGTCTGTTCCATTATCCCATAGACTAATTGAACCTTGCTCATCATTTTTGTCTCTAACTCTTGTTTTAACTAGTGTGGGATACAGTTATATGTGGAGTTAGGCACATGAAGCACCACTTAGCAGCACGTATGGAACGTTCATCAAGCTAATTTCCTGCAGCAACGCTATTAACCTGGCATTTCTGAAGTCAGGATCATTTGCAACTGCTGTTTGGAGAATAATCCCAAAGAAATACTGCATGCTTCACTGATCACAGTTTGTGAACAAATGTCAGTTTTCATTATGCATTGCTTAGATCCTAAAGAAATGAAAAAATTTTTTTAAATACACGTTTTGAGATTATTCAATCCATCTAAGTAAATATTATGTAATAACAGTCTGGAAATTATAAGTAGTCATATATAAACAGCCATTTATTTATTAATTATAGTTGGAATATTAATGCATTCACCTCTTTTGTCGATTACCCAAAGTTGCAATCCTTTTAAAAAATTTTCTCTAATGTCTATCTCTAAATCAATTAGAACACTTGAATTATTTTATATTATCAGTATAAGTAAAGTAGGATGACTTAAAACATCTCAAATTATTTACAAGTTCCTCCCTTATCATTGACACTCTCCTAATTCCTGCAATATAATTTACAACCCTCACTCCTATAATCGATGGACACAGGAAATCTCTCAAATTTATTTTTAGAATGAATTAAAATATATCAATGTCATGCAATCACTAAATTAAAAAAAAGTCTACTGCATTATGCATAATGCCTGAAAAGAGTGATCATTATGGTAGAGGAGGGAGAGAATAGGAAAAATATGCTGTATTCTCTAGGTGTCTTCAATTATAAATCTTAAAAACAGCCTAGACATCATTAATGTATTCATCCCAAGAAAAGGTGAACACTTAAAGAAACTTTATAGATAATACCCTCCAAGCAATATAAAATGTACATACCCGTTGTCGTTGAGTCTAATGGTGACCCCATTTGTCACAGAGCAGGACTGTTCCACAGCAGTTTTCCTGGCTGTAATCTTTACAGAAGCAGATGGCCAGGCCTTTCTTCCATGACAACACTGGGTGGGTTCCAAATGCCAACCTTTAGGTTAGTAGTCAAGTCCAAACCATTTGTACCACCCAGAGCCTTAAAATCCACGTAGCAATTATAAAATAAAGCATTAGCTTTTTTTTCTCATTAGAGGCAGTGTCGATTAACAGAACTGCTCAATAACTGTGTTGTTGGGGAAGCTGTGTCACCTCTTTGCATACAAAGTTTCCAAAGAGCTTCAAAAAAAGGTAGCACTTTGTGTAGCTGTAATACATTAAAGTAGAGGTCATGTCATTTTACAATAGTACTCTTCGCTTTTGTTTTGTTTTGTTTTGTTTTGTTTTTTTACTTCCACCTATTCTAGGTCTTGTTTAAGTCACCTTATAAGCTTTGAACAGCTGAGGCTAGAAAGGAAAGAACAGTACATCTTATGGGTTATTTGCTACATTTGGATTGGTCCATCGTACGACTGTTCTCCCCACTTCAGGTATCTCAATCAGTTGGAGATGACGTTAAAATAAGTAATATCTGTTTTTCTTCTTATTCTCAACTACTTCTTATTCCTTCATGGACCAGTAAGAATCAGGAAATGTAGAGAGTCTTTTACTTTTTCCATAAGAGGGAGAGCAGAATGTATGACCTCACTGCTAATGAGAAAGCCTCTTAGTGGCTTCGGATGGCCCTGTTCTCAACTCACTGGAAAAAGTATGTCCAGTAACCGAAAAAAAAAAAAAAACAGTTGTCGTTGAGTTGATTATGACTCGTAGCTACCACATGTGTTTCAGAGTAGAACTGTGCTCTACAGGGATTTCAATGGCTGATTTTTCTGTAGTAGATAGCCAGGCCTTTCTTTTGAGGTACACTTGAACTTCCAACCTTCCAGTAGCAGTAGAGCACATTAACCATTTGCACCCATCACCCAGGGACTCCTCTAATGATAATAATAGAAAAAAAAATTGCCTTCAAGTCAATTCCAACTCATAGCAATCCTAATGGACAGAGTAGAACTGCCCCATAGAGTTTCCAAGGAGCGGCTGGTGGATTCAAACTGCTGACCTTTTGATTAGCAGCTGTAGGCCTAACCACAACACCACCAGGGTTTCCTTTAATGATGATAAACCCAGTGCCCTCGAGTCGATTCCGACTCATAGCGACCCTGTAGGACGGATAGGCAGTATTTACTGAATGTTAACTCTGTGATAGTGTTATGCATTCTTATTTGCCCTTCACAAACAAGCTCCCCACAAAGTAGGTAACATTATTAACATAATTTTAACTTCATTTTACAGAAGAAGAAAATGATAGGGACAGATCACATTACCTATTTAATACCATGAAAGTTGTAAGAAATAGTATCAAGAGTCCACAGTCTAGAAACTTAACTACATGCTACATATACATCCAGGGTGCTCTTGCCCAGATCCAGGAAGGCATCACTGTCCACTGGCAACATTACACTATTTCTTTAACTTCCCATTATGTCTGGGTTTAATTCTCTAAAGCTTGTCTAAAAGTGAGATGGATGACATTGGTGGGGCAAAATTGTGAACACCATATCCATCAACCCTATGCTTTGTTCACTTCCAGCTTCCTGATGCCCCTTATACAGACAGTGAAATAAGAGCAGACACTTCACAAAACTTTCACATATCTGGTGGAAGATAAGAAAAGATAATCAGATCTTCTTTATTCTCTTTAACGGAACTCCAGAAAGGAAAACCAGAAAATCAGCCCACAGTAGCTTTAGGCTTTCTAATAAGAGAAAAATATAGTCATGTATTATATCCTGACATTCCTACTTTTCATGCCCTCTACTCTGGATTAGAAATCCTGGTAGCATAGTGGTTAAGAGCTACAGCTGCTAACCAAAAGATGGGCAGTTTGAAACTACCAGACACTCCTTGGAAACCCTGTGGGGCAGCTCTACTCTGTCCAGTAGGATCACTATGAGTTGGAATCAACTCCAAGGTAACAGGTTTGGTTTTTTTTTTAGTTTACTCTGGATTACATTTGTCTAGGATACTTGTAATATTAAGGATTTAAGGTCACAGCATAAGTGACAGGGACAGAGAGAGAGACAGAGGAATAGAACTGACCAGGTATGACCTTTCACACACCTTCAACCTTAAGAACATTTCAGAGAAAGACAAAAAAAATTCATTATATATAAATCATTATTCTTACTACAATTCATATTTGTAAGGCTGTGAGGTTTTGCAAAAAATTTAAATTGAGATCATTAGTTATTTTTAAATTTGAAGATAAATTAATATGTTCAAAATTTCTGAGTAAACTGAAGTTACTCAAACGAAAATAAATTTTAAATGACTCGTGATCACCTAGTCAATTATTTTTCTTATCCTTGGAGAAAAGCCATGGCCTAAAAGGCCAAAATCAACTTGTAACATTAGTTGAGAAGATAGCAGGTATTCTTTTAATTCTTATTTGTCAAATTTATCTTTAATCAACACCTTGAGATATTCTGTAATGGGAACTATAAAAAAAAAAAAAAAAAAAACAGTTCTTATCTTAGTCTAATTCTTCCCAGGCTGTAGATGAAAAGAACTGTCGGGTGGGCATATGACTTGACCTTTACATCCTTATCTTCTCAGAGAATAATCTGATTGTTTGTATGCATGAGGAAGCAGCTGAAACATCACTAGGACAATATGATGGCAAAAATAAATGGAAATCTCTGAGCAGTACTGTGTAGGAGTGCAGATTTGCTTCCTCGGAAGTTTACTTTTCACTTCAGTATAATACCAATGTTTTCTCTAATTCAATAGTTATCAAAATTACTGGTCTTGCTAGCTGATTGCCAGTTTCCTATTACTAAGTCCACGGCCTACACGGAACTACCCATGGGGAAGACAAGTCAGATTCAATTTACCTCCTTTCCCAGAAGGTCAGCAAGTACTCTCCCAAATGATGAAGGAGAATGAAATAGGTACATTTTGAATTCTAGAAATGAACAAAAATATATAAGTGATTCATTTTATATGAAGATGATGGATTCCAATTACAGATATTTTTACTACTATCACTACTATAAGTGAAATATAAGGAGAAATAATATAATATTACAGAAAAAATATAGTCCAGAGATTCATGGAATGATAGACTGTTAGAGCTGAATGGGACTCCAGGGGTCATCTACTGTCAACTCCTAATTTTATGGGCGATTCAAGGAGCAGCTAAGAAAATGAAAGAACATATGTAGGGCCAAAAACTTGACAGATGGAGACTAAGAAGGGAATCTCTTGACAACAAAGATGTACTGCTTTTGTTATACTACCTTCTTTACCTCACTTCTTTAGGAACACCTTCACTGTAATACCTTGATCTGGGCTCTAGAAAACCACTTTGGTGAACTCTCTTCAAAAGTGTCTTGGAAGGAGAAATAGATTTAAAGTACTCTCGCTACATCCAAACCAATGAAATTATATAAAAAAAAGTATGTGTAAGTATATATAATGTATGTACACCCCCTCAAAATAAAACAAAATCCCATTGCAGTTGAGTCTATTCTGACTCATAGTGACCATATAGGACACAGTAGAACTGCCCCACAGGGTTTCTAAGGAGTGCCTGATGAATTCCAGCTGCCGACCTTTTGGTTAGCAGCCATAGCTCTTAACCACTGCACCACCAGGGTTTCCATACATATACACACACATATATAAATTATTGTAATCAAATCGGTATGCTAATGACATAAGAAAAGAAAGACAACCCAGTGGAACAGAATAGAGAATCTAAAAATAGATCTCAATATATATGGTAATTTAATGAATGACAGGAATGGCATTTTAATTCAGCGGAAAAGATGGATTATAGTACAACTGGTCAAATACCTAAGGAAGAAAATACATGTTGGACCCTATACCTGTTAGAATTGCTTTTAGCCTAAATAACAAAAAGTTTGTAATAGGGTAGCTTAAACGTAAGTGGCTTACACAAACATATTGTTTTACATAATAAAAAGTCTAGGGGTATGCAGTTAAGTCTATGGCAGCTGATCAAGGACACGGTCTCCTTTCTGTCTTCCTGTTCCATCATCTTTAGTGTGTGGTTTTCATTCTTATCGTTGCACTGCTCAATGGCTACAATATCCAATGAAGGCATAATATCCATATTACAGGAGGAAGGCAAAGGGAAAGATATATGGAAAAAGAGCTTGATTCTAATGAGGTTTCTGTTTTTACTCAGGAAGGGATGCCTTCCGCAGGGACTCCAGCCTATAGCACAAAAAGGATCCCATGGCCCTCAAGCTACAAAGGAACCTGGGATATCAAATACAAGTTCCTAGCTTGATAACAAAAATACCAGGAGAGGAGGGCTTGGAGCATGATTGTAGAGTAAGCCAAACCACAGAATCTGCCAAATATAAAAATAAAACTTAGAAACCTTAATGAATTTAATGTAAAAAACAAAAAAAAAAATAAAAAATGAAAGCCTGTTAAAAAATATAGGCGATTATATGCCCATATAAGATCAGGGAAGACAGTCTCAAACAAGACTAAAAAAATACATATATTTAATTTAAAAAAAAACTCAGTTGGCAATATAATTTTTTTAAGTCTATATGACAAAAGAAAACAGAGTTAAAAAACAGACTATTAAGAAAAGTCTGTTATGCACGTAGCAAACTCAGACATACACACACACACACACACACGCCCAACATAAAGAACCCTTACAAGAGTGCAAGAGACAAAAAGCCCAAATGAATAAATGGACAAAGGATACTGTTTGGGTAATTTATAGAGGGGTAAAAGAGCAAAATAATATATAAAAAGATGCTCAGTTTCCCTAGTCATCAGCAAAATACAAATCTGACTAACAATTAAGTATCATTTTATATTTATTAGGCCTACAAACATGTTCTAAAAAGAAAGAGATTTACCTCCTATAGCAATATCCCCAGGAAAAGTGTAGTCTTTTCCCTGGTGGTGGAAATGTCAAGTTTTATAGCCTTTTCAGAAAGCAATCTGATAGCATCTTTTAAAATCTAAAGCGAATACACCCTTGACCTTAGAAATAGCATTCCTGAGAACCTAACCCATAAAATAAAAGCATTAACACATATAGATACAACTCCAAAATATTAATGGCAATACTGTTCAAAACGGCAAAACACTGGGAGGAAGGCCTAATATCAACCATTAGGAAAAAGCTGACTAAGGTACATTATATTCACATTCTAGAATAATGAATGTGTAGGCACTATAAAAAATTATTAAAATTTACCAACTGACTTTTAGAATTTCTATGATCTTTTGAATGAGAAAAAGTGCAGAAAAAACATGAACTTATCATTTTGAAAAAGATTTAAATCTATGTATGTGCATTTATAGATAGATACATACAGAGATGATACATAAATGTTTGTATGTGTATGCATTTGTATATAACCACATAAACATGGAGAATATATATAAGAATATATGCTAGGTTGTCAGCATATAGGACAGTATTGAGGTGGGGTGATCTAGGTGGAGAGTGGTAGGAGATGGGGGGGAGTTAACTAAGCAAAAGCAACCCTAGGTACAACGGAACAAAACACTGACCAGTCCTGCACCACCTTCACAATCATGGTTATGCTTGAGGCCATTGTTGCAGCCACCGTGTCCATCCATCTTGTTGAGGGTTTTCCTCTTTTTTGATGATCCTCTACTTTACTAAGCATGATGTCATTCTCTAGGGATCGATCCTTCCTAATAACATGTCCAAAGTATGTGAGACCTACTCTCTCCATCCTTGCTTCTAAGGAGCACCTGGGCTGCACTTCTTCCAAGACGGATTTGTTCATTCTTTTGGCAGTCCACGGTATATTCAATATTCTTTGCCAACAAAATTGCAAAGGTGTCAATTCTTCTTTGGTCTTCCTTATTCATTGTCCGGCATGAATATGAGTCAATTGAAAACACCATGGCTTGGGTCAGATGCACCTTAGTCTTAAAGGATCTGTGTTTCCTTTATGTTAAGGTGTAATTCACTCTGAAGGCTGTAGTCTTTGATCATCAGTAAGTACTTCAAGTCCTCTTCACTTTCAGCAATCAAGGTTGTGTCTTCTGTATATCACAGGCTGTTAATGAGTCTTCCTCCAATCCTGATGCCCTGTTCTTCTTCATATAGTCCAGCTTCTCAGATTATTTGCTCAGCCCACAGATTGAATAAGCATGGTGAAAGAATACAACACTGATGCACACCTCTCCTGACTTTAAATCACCCAGTACCCCTTGGAAACCTTGAAGGCATAGTGGTTAAGAGCTACAGCTGCTAACCAAAAAGGTCAGCAGTTTGAATCCACCAGGTGCTCCTTGGAAACCGTATGGGGCAGTTCTATTCTGTCCTATAGGGTTGCTATGAGTTGGAATTGATGGCAAAGGGTTTTTTTTTTTTTTGGTTTAGCATCCCTTGCTCTGTTCAAACGACTGCCTCTTGATCTATGGACAGGTTCCTCGTGAGTACAATTAAGTGTTCTGGAATTCCCAGTCTTTGCAATATTATCCATAATTTGTTCTGATCCACACAGTCAAATGCCTTTGCATAGTCAATAAAATACAGGTAAACATCTTTCCGGTATTCTCTGCCATCAGCCAGGATCCATCTGACATGTGCAATGATATCCCTCATTCCACATCCTCCTCTGAATCTGGCTTGAATTTCTGGCAGTTCCCTGTCGGCGTACTGCTGCAACCACTTTTGAATTATCTTCAGCAAAACTTTACTTGCACATGATAAAATGATACTGTTCAATAATTTCTGCATTCTATTGCACCACTTTTCTTTGGAATAGGCATAAACGTGGATCTCTTCCAGTCAGTTGGCCAGGTAGCTGCCTTCCAAATTTCTTGGCATAGACAAGTGAACACCTCCAGCGCTGCATCGTTTGTTGAAATATCTCAACTGGTATTCCATCATTTCCTGGAGCTTGGTTTTCCACCAATGCCTTCAGTACAGCTTGGATCTCTTCTTTCAGTATCATAGTTTCCTGATCATATTATGCTACTACTTGAAATGGTTGAACGTCAACCAATTCTTTTTGGTATAGTGACTCTGTGTATTCTTTCCGATGTTTCATGGATCATTTAATATTTTCCCCTTAGAATCCTTCATTATCGCAACTCGAGGCTTGAATTTTTTTCTTCAGTTCTTTCAACTTGAGAAATGCTACGAGTGTTCTTCCTTTTTGGTTTTCTAACTCAGGGTCTTTGCACATGTCATGATAATACTTTGTCGTCTCAAGCCACACTTTGAAATCTGTTCAGCTCTTTGACTTCATCATTTCTTTTGTTTGCTTTAGCTACTCAGTGTTCAGAAGCAAGTTTCAGAGTCTCTTCTGACATTCATTTTGGTCTTTTCTTTCTTTCCTGTCTTTTTAATGGCCTCTTGCTCTCTTCATGTATGATGTCTTTGATGTCATTCCACAACTTGAATGGTCTTCGATCATTAGTGTTCAACTCGTCAAACCTATTCTTGAGATGGTCTCTAAACTCAGGTGGGGCATGCTCAAGGTTGTAATTTGGCTCTCATTGTACTTTGGCTCTTATGGACTTGTTCTAATTTTCTTCAGCTTCAACTTGGACTTGCATACGAGTAACTGATGGTCGGTCCCACAGTTGGCTCCTGGCATTGTTCTGACTGATGATATTGAGCTTTTTCGTCACCTCTTTCCACAGATGTAGCCAATTTGATTCCTGTGTATTCCATCTGGTGAGGTCCACATATACAGTCACCATTTATATTGGTGGAAAAAGGTATTTGCAATGGAGAAGTCATTGGTCTTGCAAAATTCTATCACGTGATCTCGGCATAGTTTCTATCACCAAGGCCATATTTTTCAACTACTGATCCTTCTTTGTTTCCCACTTTTGCATTCCAATCACGAGTAATTATCAGTGCATCCTGATAGTGTATTCAATCAATTTCAGGCTGCAGAAGTTGGTAAAAATATTCAATTTTTTTATCTTTGGCATTAGTGGTTGGTGTGTAAATTTGAATAATAGTCTTATTAACTGGTCTTCCTTGTACGTGTATGGATATTATCCTATCACTAACAGCATTGTATTTCAGGATAGATCTTGAAATGTTCTTTGTGACAATGAATGCAACACCATTCCCCTTCAAGTTGTCATTTCTGGCATAGTAGACCATATGATAGTCCAATTCAAAATGGCCAGTATCAGTCCATTTCAACTCACTAATGCCTAGCATATCGATGTTTATGCATTCCATTTCATTTTTGACGATTTCCAATTTTCATAGATTTATACTTCGTACATTCCACATTCAGATTATTAATGGATGTTTGCAGCTGTTTCTTCTCATAATTGAGAAATGCCACATCAGCAAATGAAGGTGCCGAAACCTTGACTCCATCCCTGTCATTAAGGTTGACTCTACTTTGCAGAAGCAGCTCTCCTCCAGTCGTACTTTCAGTGCCTTCCAACCTGAGGGGCTTATCTTCTGGCACTATATCAGACAATGTTCCACTGCTGTTCATTAGGTTTTCAGTGGCTAATTCTTTTCACAAGTAGACTGCCAGGTACTTCTTCCTAGTGTCTGAGTCTGGAAGCTCATCTGAAACCTCTCCTGCTGGTATTTGAATACTGGTGGCATAGCTTCCAGCATCACAGCAACTCAAAAGCCCTCGTAATGTGACGAACTGACAGACACTTAGGGGTACTTGAAATGCATCTATAGTGAAATTGCCATTTTGTTTTGTTAAAGAAAAGTGATTCCCTTGTTTTCATATGATGTTTATAAACAGTTATCACTTTATAGACAGACATTTTAGATGCTTTTCTTTCTCATATGCCTCAGAAATTTTCTGCTGAAGCTGTCTTCTGATACTAGAAGAACTGCTGGTATTAAAATAAATTCATAATTTTGTTTTATTGCTGAGACAAATTTTTATTAGTGTGCGCTTTCTCTTTCAAGTTTCTGATTGTCAAAGGTCTGGTTTCCTTTGAGTGTAATGGACATTCTCCTTACATTACATTTTGACTCCTAGCCAAAGAGATCACAAGAGATAACAGGATCACAAAGGATGGAAGCCTCAAAGAAACAGAAAACATATCTAATATCCTGCGTAATCACTGTCCTCAAAGCACTCAATAGTTATCATTTTGAATCCTTCATGATACGCTTCTTTCAGAATTCTGATGCAGTGTGAGCCTCATTAACGATTTCTATTGGAGACATTTTTATCTTTCAGAAATAATGCTATGAAAGCTCTCATTAGTATTTTAATTAATATGTTACAAATAACGCATTTGTATATGTTACATTTGTACTTAGCCTTCCTCCTGGAACTTTTGGTTTCTCTAAAATTTCTGAGGACTTCAAAGACAGACATAACAATTTTACGTGTTAAAATGCACTTCAATTACCCTCCATATCATTATATTGTGGACTGCTTGGATGTTTATTGTAGTGAATTCTAATGGATAATATCCAAGAATAATGATTAAGAAAGCAGTAGGTTCTCATCTTTGTCACTGAATAGCTCTGGGTCTTCGGGCAAATCACTTAATCTCTGGGTCATCATTTTCTCATTTTTAAATAGCAAGGATTGAGCTAGTTGACCTCTAGGGTTTCTTTCAGCTGTAAAAGCTATGATCGCATGAGTCAAATGTGTTTTCTCATTAGCAGTGACAATGAATCTGGTGTGTTCACTTTCTTTTTGACTACCAAAAACCAAACCCATTGCCAACAAGTAAATTCCGACTCACAGCGACCCTATAAGACATACCAGTACTGCCCCATATGGTTTAAGGAGCAGCTGGTGGATTTGAAATCTCCACCTTTTACTTAACAACTGAGCTCTTAAACTACTGCACCACCAGGGCAATAGTAAAACAGAGGTACTTATTTAACTTTTGACTGAAAAGGACATAGCATATTAGACCTCTCAAAAAATAACTGCAGAGTTCTTAGGACAGAGTAAGAGAAAAACAGGACAACATTTTTGACATTTTGTACATGATAACTTTTTTCTTATTATTATTTGATCCACACTTCAGAATTTTTAATGTGGAGCTTCATTTCAATATATTTTTGCTGGCACTTATAGGTATCTTAGACCCTATTAAGGACATGACGTGAATATAATGCTTAAACTGTTGTACTGATTACTGCCTGCACTGCAGTATATAATGTAATTCCATAGCAAAAAATATCCTATTGCCTTTTATGCTGAAGGTTGTTTGGTAGAGCCTTCAACATACCAGTGCAGTCAGCAATGACAGCTTTTGTTAACTACTAAAAAACTACATGATCCTTTTGGTGGGATTAAATTTAGAATTTCACTTATATTTTATTTAACGTATTCTTAAAATAGTATCTGGATTTTTCTGTATTAATTTTTTTTTAAATATTTACTGTATTTCAATAAATAAAAGAGGTCATCAACTTAAGACACACTCTTATTATATGTACTGTCAAAATACATAAAATATTGCCAACTAATGACAACTTTACATACTCCTGCCTATTTTTATGTTTTTCTGTGTACACTTTTCAATTAAATGCAAAATGATAGTATGATTTTTTAAATCATTTTAAATGTCAGTTAAACTCAACCAGCAGTACACAAAACCCAATTTTCATCACTTCAATGATGACAATGCAAATACCAATTAGCTAAATTTACATATACCCAGACTCTGTTAATCCCATTGTCACTGCATTTGGCTGATAGTGACTTTTAGATGTATTCTTAATTCAGACATGCTCAAATGTGAATGAACGTCTTAGAATCAATATATTTATATAAATAAAAATATCCTTCTATGATACGAATATTTAAAATTAAAATAATAAAACAAAAACATTAATTCAGTATCCAAGAACTCTAACAGAGTAAATCTTCATATTGCATATGCCCTTTGTCTAAAATAAAACCCTACCCTACATTTTGGCCAATTCTTTTCATATACAATTGGGTATAACCACACAGATGTTATCCAGGCATCTCAAATTTAAGAGATCACAAAGTGAGCTAATTTCCCTCTATGGGGTAAGCATCTATATGCATCCCCTCCCTAATGGAATCAGCTTTGCTCTTCCCCAAAGCATGCTGGGGATGAATTTGGGATGGACTCACTCTACGGTACAAGGCCAGGAGGGGCATGATCGGGCCAGCGGCCAAGGCTGAGGAATACCTTAGCAACAAGAAGGAAAACATCTGGGCCTTGGCATGAAGTCCCTGGGAACACTGACTACCCAAGGACATGGGAGAAAACGATGAGCCTTGGTCCCAACTGGATTGGTATATAAGCTTGGGTCCCTTGCTAGGTGGTTGCAGAAAATACTCCAGCTGGCTGCCACTGGAGAGCAGCTGCTTGCCCGTGTCAGTAAGTTTGCCTGAATGTATGAATTTGGAAAGGGCAATGTGTCAGTTCCTCAGATTATCTGCCAGGATGCACAGAGAGGGTCTTTCCCTTGCTGGGGCTGTCCCCCGGCACCCTCTCTTCCAAATCACCTTTTTTCACTTATCTTGCAACTTAGTTAATGATATCACCATCTGTATGATTACTTTTATTAGAAACTTAGGAAATAATAAGTTTATAAACTGTCACCCTCACTCTCAACATCTTACCAGTGTCTTAGGACATCTTACTTAGTGTCTTAGTCTAAGATTGCCATAGCAAAATCTCATAAAGTGAGTGGCTTTAAAGAACAGAAATTGATTGTCTCCCAGTCTGGAGATGTGTTGATTCCTTTTGAGGACCCTAAGACAAGAATTGTCCCAGGCCTCTCTGCTGGCTTCTGGTGGCTCCCGGCAATCTTTGGTGTTCCTTGGCTTATAGGTGCATCTTGAAATGGTGTCTTCTCCCATGATTCTCTGTGTCTGTTCTCCACTTTTGTACACCACTCAGAAGGGATTAGGACCCACCCTACTCTAGTAAAACCTCATGTTAACCTAACTGATAACATGTCAAAGGCCCTACTTCCAAAAAAGATCACATTCACAGATACAGGGGTTAGGACTTTAACATAACTTTTAGGGGATACAATTTAATCCAAAAATATCTAGTAACAAAGTCTTAAATAGCCTACCTCCAAAGGGATCATGGCTTAATTTTTCAAAGTAGATCACTAGGCCTTTCTTCCAGTCTGTCTTAGTCTGGAAATTCTGCTGAAACCTGTGTATTATGGGTGACCCTGCTGGTATTTAAAATAGTAGTAGCATAGCTTCCAGCATCATGGTAACATGCAAGCCACTACAGTAAGACAAACTGACAGGTGGTAGTTTTTCTGCCTAGAATTGTATAATTATCTTTTATCATTTGAGTTTGTGAATTCTGTTAGGATATGTCCAGATCATGTTATTTTCTTTAAATCACTCAGACTGGAACTTGGTGAGGCTTTCTAGTTTTATACTGAGATCTTTTCTTAGGTCAGGGAAATTTTCCTGTAATTACTCAATTATTGAATCTCCATTATGGGTTTTTTTCTCCCCTTTTCTTTTTTTAATCTGTATTACATACTTATTCGCATAAGATCCCCCGAATCTCTCTTCCAAGTATTTTATCTTTTCATTTATCTTTTCTTTCTCCCTTTTATCTTTCAATATTCTTCTTTGGGCTATTTTTTGTACTTGAACTTCTCATTAGTGCCTATCCTCTCTAATTAATCTACTGACTTTAATATTTAAAGATATCGTTTTGAACACTTTAATGTTTTGTTTTGCATTATGTTATTTCTTCTTATGTTATCTTACTTTTGTTTTTATTTTCATATTCATCTCTCTCCTTTGGCAGATCTATTTTATTGGTCCTGTATTCCAGTTGCTTTATATGGACCTCCTCTTTTTAAAAGATGGATCCTTGCAGATGGATGATTTTTTTTGTCTGTGTACGTTTATTGGGTTTAATCTGCTAACTGGGATATCCTTAATAAGTAGAACAATGCAAGTGAGAAAAGCAATACATTCTTTAGAAGGCCCTATCTGCAGCCTTCCTACTTTTAAGTCTCCCATACTATCCCAGCCAGTTAGGCAGGTACGATTTATTCCACTTACCCAGTTTCTCCCTAGACATTTGGACATCAGAGACAATAGGCATTAACACCTCTCCTTACCCCACCTCTCATGCACAGATCCAAATGACAAGCACCTCCTATGATCAAACCTACTACCCATATCTATAGACTCCATGAATGTTCACCAAACAATTTCTTGTCAAGCAGGAGAGTGAGTCCTGGACCAGTTCAAAAGAAAAGCACAGTAGCCTGCAGGTCTTTATAGCTCTTAGACTCAGGAGAGGTAAAGACATTAGCATTGAGGGTAGAAGGAAAGAGAATCCTGTTCAGATAGCTATTCTAGTTACCAATCACTGTGATAAACAAAACCCTTATGAAAAGATCAAAATATGCGACAAGCCTTTAGCTAGACTGACAACAAGAAAGAGAGAGAAGAAGCAAATACCTAAAATCAGAAATAAAAGTTGAGGCATTATGACCAACTCTAAAGAAATGAAAAACATCATGAGATAATAATGTGACCAACTGTGTGCCCACAAATTAGGTAATCTAGATAAAACTGACACATTCTTAGAAACACATAAAGTTCCTACATTGACTTAAGAAGAATATAAGATCTCAACAGATCCGTAACAAGTGAAGAAATAAAATCAGTGATCAAAAATCTCCCAAAAAAGAAAAATCCTAGACCAGATGACTTCACTGGGAAATTCTACCAAACATTTCTAGAAGGGGTGACCACAATCCTTCCTAAATGGTTCCAAAAAATAGAAGAGGAGGGAACACTTCCTAACTCATTCTATGAAGATAGCATGTCCCTTTAAAATCAGGAACAAGACAAGGATGCCTGCTCTCATCACCACTATTCAGTATAACACTTGATGTTCTAGACAGAGAAATTGGGCAAGAAAAAAGAAATAAACTGTGTCCAAAATGGGAAGTAAGAAGTAAAATTATCCCTTCTTGTAAGATGCATGACCTTATATTTAGAAGACCCCAAAGTATTCATAAGAAAACACAGAATTACTAGAGCTAATAAATGAATTTAGCAAAGTGGAAGGATATAAGGTCAACACACAAAAATCAGTCAGGTTTGTATACATCAGCAATAGGCAATCTGAAAAGAAAATTAATGAAACGAGGCCATTTACAATAGCATCTAAAAACTAAGATACTTAGGAATAAGTTTAACCAAGTTTTTTACTTGTACATTGAAAAATATAAAACGTTACTGAAAGAAATTAAAGGATATCTAAATAATTGCAACAAATTCCATGCTCATGGATCAGAAGACTTAATATTGCTAAGATGTCGATACTATCCCGAAAATCTACAGATTCAATACAATACTCATCAAATTTTCAACAGTCTTCTCTGCAGAAATGGAAAAGACAATCCTTAAATTTGTATGAGACTTCAAGGGGCCACAAATAGCTAAAATAATCTCTAAAAAGAAAAACAAAGTAGGAGGACTCACAGTACTTGATCTCCAAACATACTATAAAGTTACAGTAATCAAAAAATTCAGGTACTGTTATAATGATAGACATATAGGCTAATTAATCAGAATTGGGAGTCCGGGAACAAACCCATACATCTATGGTCAAGTGATTTTCAACAAGAATGCTAAGTCCATCCAGTGGGGAGACAACAGGCTCTTTAATAATTGATGCTGGGACAACTGAATCTCTACAAACAAAAGAATAAACCTCACACCATATGTGAAAACTTACTTAAAATGAATCAAAGACCTAAAGGTAGTAAAACAAATTAAAAAAACTCTTAGAAGAAATGCCTCAGGTCCTGGCTTTCAACAATGCATTTTTTAGATATGACAGTGAAAGCATGAACAACAAAAGACAAAATAAATAAATGGGACCTCTCAAAATTTAAAACTTTTGTTTATCAAAGAACTTTATCAATAAAGTAAAGAGATAACATATAGATTGGGAGGAAATTGTTGGAAAGCACATATTAGTTAAGGGTTTAATATCCAGAATATACAAAGAACTCTTACAACTTAACAACAAAAAGACGAACAACTCAATCAAAAAATGGACAAAGGACTTGAAGAGACATTCCACCAAAGAAGAAATACAAGCAGCCAACAAGTACATGAAAAGGTGCTCAATGGCATCAGTCACTAGGGAAATGCAAATCAAAACTGTAGTGAAATACCACTTGACACCCACTGAGATCACTAAGATTTAAAACATGGAAAACAGTAGATATTGCCAAGGCTGTGGAGAAATAGGAACCCTCATTTATTGCTGATGACATTGTAAAATGGCATAGACACTGTGGAAAACAGTTTGGGGTTATTCAAAAGTTAAACATACAATTACCGTATGATCTAGCAATTCCACTCCTAGGTATATATCTAATAGAATTGAAAACAGGAACATAAACAGATACTTGTACACCCATGTTCATTGCAGCACTATTCACAACAGCTAAAAGGTGGAAGCAACCTAAATGCCCAAATGAAATGTGGTAATTACACTTACAATGGAATAGCTCTCAGCCATTAAGGTAAATGAAGTCCCGATACATGCCACCATGTGGGTGAACCTTGAAAACATTATTATGCTGAGGGAGATAAGTTAGTCACAAAAGGAAAATATTGTATGATCCCACTTATATGAAACATCTAGAATAGGCAAGTGTATAGACATCAGTTTATTAGCAACTATCAGGCTCAGGCAGGAGGGAGGGAAATGGGGGGAGGGCTCAATGCTTAGATGACACTGAGCTTCTGTCAAAGGTGATAGAAAAATTTGGGAGTGGATAAGAGTGATGGTTGAACAACACAATAAACATGAGTTAAGTCACTGAACTGTACAGGTGAAGAACACCGAAATGGCAAATGTTTTGTTACATATGTATTCACCACAATAAAAATAACATTTTTTAAAAAGACTATCCAGCAAAAATGCTTGTGAAATAAAGTCATTTTCACAGAATTTATCTGCAGCAATACCTGTAGGACAAGAAAAAGTAAATGAAATTCTCCAGACTGAAAAAAAAAAAAAAAACAGCTGGGAAGCCAGGATCTGTAGGAAGAAGACAAAGAGCACTCTAGACCCAGTGTCTTCAAGTCAATTCCGACTCATGGCGACCCTATAAAAGCACTAGAAACAATAAATATAAACAATTGTTTTCAAAATTTTTTAAAAAATACTTTCACCAAAGTCCTTGGAAAACTGGCATTGACACTTCAGAAGCATGATTTCAACTCCAATGATTGCAATTGATCGTATCCCATGACCAAAATAACACTGAACATACAGATACCTGATTTGACTGCTTGTTCAATACTTATATGGTCTACACAATGAAACCAATACTCAGATCTTTTCCACTCCTCAGCCTAAGAATGATAAACCACACTATCATAAACAATATGTAAAAGTCATAATCTTTTTACTTTATACTCCATTGACTCTGGAAGTTAAAGCAGGAAATAATGAGAAAATTAATGAAGGAAGGTATATATTACCATTTTAGAGTAGTTGTTTTTAGTTGCTGTCCAGTTGTGTGTGACTCATGGCAACCCGTGCACAACAGAACGAAATGTTGCCTGATCCTGCACAATCTTCAAGACCTTTGGTATGTTTAAGTACATCATTGCAGCCACTGTGTATTTTGAGTGCCTTCCAACCAAGCACTGTATTGGACAGTCAGTCTTCTGTTGTAATTCATAAGGTCTTCATTGCCTAATTTTCAGAAGTAGATCACCAGGTCTTTCTTCCTAGTCTGTTTTAATCTAGAAGCACCCCTGAAAACTTTCCACCTTGGGTGACCCTACTGGTATTTGAAATACTGGTGACATAGCTTCCAGCATCATAGCAGCACGCAAGCCATCATAGGACAAGAAACTGACAGCTGGGTGGAATAGTTATACCCTCCGAAAGTGAAGTTTTTGTGGGTATTTACACCGTGGAGAGTTATTTGTTCATTCCAAAACCAAACCTATTGCCATCGAGTCAATTCCAACTCATAGCGACCCTGTGGGGCAGAGTAGAACTGCCCCATAGGATTTCCAAGGAACGGCTGGTGGATTCGAGCTGCCAACCTTTTGGTTAGCGGCTGAGGTCTTAACCACTATACCACCAGGGCATGGGAAGCCATTACGTTTCTAATTCTAGCCTACTGTAGACCAAGGTGATTGTTCACTAATGATAACCCATTCTTCCTATTTAACTTTGATTTTTAAATATGAAAAGGGGGTTACCATTTCAGTATCCATTTAGTGTCTACACTTACCAAGTTCCTTATTCCCTGAAATTAAATCAATCCTGTCTCTCCCATCCTCAACATACCACCCTAGCTAAAGTGGTCTTTAATGAAGGTGCCATACTAAAACAATTTTCCATGACAGAAGGGTTTCTATTTTCCTCCTCACAGAAACTTTGCAGATTGAGTCTTCTGCAGCCTCCTCTACAGAAAATAGAAATAAATTTCAATGACAGTGAATGAAACAATTAACTTTAATGTTATCTTTGCCTGAAAAACTTGGCCTTTCAATGTCTCAGATCTACAAAATTATTTATGTAATGGTTTTAAGCATCAGGTCAAGGCATTAAAAAAGAGAGAGTTGAGAAAAGAGTAGAGAAGGATAAATACCAAAACACTATGCACCCTTTATAAACACAAGGGCATGTACTAATTTTCAGAATTTGTGTCTCCTAATTTTCTCTCCTGCTTCAGATAATATGCTTTAACATTTTTTTATTGTTCTTTAAGTGGAAGTTTACAAATTAAGTCAATCTCTCATTTTTTCTCATACAAAAGTTTATGTACACCTTGCTATATTCTCCTAGTTGCTCTCCCCCTGATGAGACAGCACACTCATTTTCTCTACTCTCTATTTTCATGTCCATTCAGTCAGCTTCTGTTCCCCTCTTCTTTCTTATCTCCCCTCCAGACAGGAGCTGCCCACATAGTCTCATGTGTCTACTTGATCCCAGAAGCTCACTACTGACCGGTATCATTTTCTATCCCATAGTCCAGTCCAATCCCTGTCTGAAGAGTTGGCTTTGGGAATGGTTCCTGTCTTGGGCTAACAGAAGGTCTGGGGACCATGACCTCCGGCTTCCTTCTAGTCTCAGTGAGACCATTAAGTCTGGTCTTTTTACGAGAATTTGGGGTCTGCATCCCACTGCTCTCCTGCTCCCTCAGGGGTTCTCTGTTGTGTTCCCTATCAGGGCAGTCATCGATTGTAGCTGGGCACCATCTAGTTCTTCTGGTCTCAGGATGATGTAATCTCTCATTTATGTGGCCCTTTCTGTCTCTTGGGCTCACAATTACCTTGTGTCTTTGGTGTTCTTCATTCGCCTTTGCTCCAGGTAGGTTGAGACCAATAGATGCATCTTAAATGGCCTCTTGCTAGCATTTAAGACCCCAGATGCCACTCTCCAAAGTGGGATGCAGAATTTTTTCTTAATAGATTTTGTTATGCCAATTGACCTAGATGTCCCCTGAAACTGTGGTCCCCAAACCTTCCCCCACCCTGCCACTACGCTGGCCTTCGAAGCCTTCCTATTCAGGAAACTTCTTTGCTTTTGGTTTAGTCCAGTTGTGTTGACCTCTCCTGTATTGTGAGTTGTCTTTCCTTTCACCTAAAACAGTTTTTATCTACTATCTAGTTAGTGAACACTCCTCTCCCTCCCTCCCTCCCCACTCTCATAACCATCTAAGAATATTTTCTTCTCTGTTTAAACTATTTCTCGAGTTCTTATAATAGTGGTCTCATGAAATATTTGCTTTAACATTTTAACAGGTTATTCTTACAGATAAATACAGGTTTCTGCATTTTTGCTAAAATTGATGTCAACCTTGGAGCAATGCCAACGAAACCTTTATTTCTGACAGTTGATTCATTACTGTTTGCATTCATATACACAGATTGATAACACTGGGGAGCCCAGACAGTACAGTAACATAAAGAAGATTACAGAAGAAAAAAAAATATAAGACATAAAAGGCATAGAGATAAATCTAAAATTAATGATTAGTTACCTTTCAAGGTGTGGGTGGTAATATAGTGGGAAAAAATGGCAGAATGCAAAGGAAGTAGAAAGGGGAGAAGTGACACATCTCTGAAGATGCCTTTGTATATAGTTTTGAATTTTAGTATCATGGTAAAACTTCACATACACAAAAAACTTTTTAAAATAATAATAATCATAATTAAAATCAACTAGAGTACAGGGAAACTCAAAATGGAATACAAGCTGTAATAAAGAAACTTAACTGTACTGCAAAAGAATAAAATAACCACACAAAAAGGTGTTGGGAAGAAAAGAATTAACATATAGGGTTGCTATAAGTCAGAATTGACTCAACAGCAATGGATTTGGTTTTGTTTTGGGGCAGTGAAAAAGGGAACCCTGGTGGCACAATGGTTAAGCTCTCGATTCCTAATCTAAAGGTTGGTGGTTTAAACACACCAGCTGCTCTGCAGGAGAAAAGACCAGGCGATCTGCTCCTGCAAAGATTTCACCCTAGGAAACCCTATGGGGCAGTTCTGCTCTGTCCAATAGGATTGTTATGAGTTGAATTCGACTTGACAGCACTCAACAACAACTGTGAAAAAGAATATTTTTACTTTATACTGATAGGCTAAAGACAAAATAAACTTGAAACAAATTAACTATTCTAGTTAGTAAATTTGTATTTCACAGATGTATAGTCAGCAATTTGGGAATTAAAATTTTACTACTGAGCAAATAAATAAATACATTATGAATAATAATAATAAGAGACAGTTTTCTCACTATAGGAGAAAGTAATTACAAAGAAGAATAGAAAAAGGCTAGTATAAATCCTGGGGTGTTGGACTGGAATTGAGGAATCAGTATATACTCATGGTTTTTAACATACATACAGAAAGATAGAAATCGATATAGATACTGATATAGATGTCTGTGTACAACCACTGAGAGGGCCAAGAAGCAATGACAGCACAGTTGCAATGAGTTTACCCAATGTCCAGATTTGGGTTTCTGAGCACCATTCTCTAATAAAAATAAAACGGCTCTGGAGAAATGGCTGATTCCACATAAAAGAGCATAGACTGTTCTGTTGCTGATTCCGTATGTATTCTGTAAGACAATACAGACTTTCACCAGAACTGCCTTTGACATCCATAATTCTACCAAAAGCCTTTTCAAGATACTCCAGGCTTTTACTATTATGCACCTTAAAACTCTTCCAGCCTCTATCCATTGCCCAATTCTAAAACCACTTCCACATCTTAGGTGTTCAATAGGGAAGTGCCCACACTTCTAGGTATCAAATTCTGTCTTATCTAATGCTGGTATAACAGAAATACTACAAGTGAGTGGCTTTTAAAAAAAAAAAAAACAGAAATTTATTCTTTCACAGTTTAAGAGGCTAGAAGTCCAAAATCAGGGTCCTGGCTCTAGGGAAGTCTTTTTCTCTCTGTCAGCTCTGGAGAGGTCCTCACCAATCTTCCCCTGGGACTAGGAGGTTCTCAGCACAGGGACCTGGGGTCCACTCTCGGCTCTTCTTTCTTGGTGGTAGCAAGTCCCTCTTCTTTTATCTCTTGTAATATAAGAGGTGATGGAGGCCACACCCTAAGGAAACTCCCCTACATCAGTCAGGGCTGTGACCTGAGTAAGGGTGTTGCATTCCACCCTAATCCTGCCTCTTTAACATAACAAACATAACCTAACCATCTTTAACATAACCTAATCCTTCCTCATTAACCATGCAGAGGTTAGGATTTACAACACACAGGACAATTACTTTAGATCACAAAATGGAGGACAACCACACAATATTGGGAATCATGGCCTAGCCAAGTTGACACATATTTTGAGGGGATGAAATTCAATCCATGACAATCTCAATGTATCTCCCAATAAGGTAATTATTAATTACAAAGAAAAAATAATAACTTTGCAATGGAGAAGCCTGTTAGACACCACCTTAACCAAGGCATCAAAGTCAGTATCACCTTAATGACACATATCAACATCATGTGCCTCCTGACATGATATAATGAGGACACGACATTACTTTTGAGGTATTCTTGCAAAGAATGCATAAACTGAATTTAATCATTAAGAAAAGTCAGGTAAATCCAAATTGGGAGACATTCTACAAAATAATTGGCCATTTTTCTTCAAATGTATTAAGATCATAGAAGACAAAGAAGACTGAAGAGCTGTCCCAGATTTAAGCAGTCTTAGGAAACATGAAAACTAAATGCAGTGTGGGACCATGAGCTGGACAATTAAAAAACCATGTAAGGCATGTGGATTATTTAACAGTATCACAGCAGTGATATTTTCCTGGTTTTGATACTTGTACTTTAGCTAAATAAACTATAACCTTTGGGAAAGCTGGTTGAAGGACATGCGAGAACTTTCTGTTCTCTTTTTGCAAATTTGTATGTCTAAAATTATTACAAAATCAAGTTAAAAAATAAAAAGTGAGCGAAGCTCTGACAGTTAATCAAAACTCTTTTTAGTTAACATGTAGCTATAACATATTGAGACAAATATTTTAATAAGCACATCCAAAATTACATATTAAATTGTACTTTATACTTCAAGGAAGAATCTTATTCAGAAACTACCTAAGTGATGATTCTTTGCTCAAAATATCTTTCAAATATATTTTCTAGAATCTTAACAAAATTACATTACGTGCCACTGAGAATATTAATTTCTCTATTTAAAGGGTTAGAGATGCTTTTCAGGATTTATTCAGATAATATATATTTGGATATATATGTGTGTGTGTGAATATAGATAGACATAGACAGGTTGTTAGCTGTCATCGAGTCGATTCTGACTCACGGTGGACCCCGTGTGAGCATGTTGGACCCCATGTGTACAATTGATCCATAGGGTTTTCAAGGGTGACCTTTCAGAAGCAGATAGCCAGGCCTGCCTTCCAAGGTGCCTCTGGGTGAGTTCGAACTGCCAACATTTTGGCTAGTTGTTGAAAACTTAACTGTTTGTACTCTCTCTCTCTATATATATATGTATATATATATTCATTCTACCATCTTGGCTCCAATGCCAGTATATCTGTTTCCAGATATCATGATCATCCACAAAGAATAGAGTTTCCACCATTAGGGATATTTAAAATAAAGTCAATAGCAATAATTCTTACAAAAAAGTCACAAAACATTTTTGGAAGATAATTGTTAGGTGTGTTAGAACTGGTGCAGACTCCTAAAGTAACAGCTTTAAAATGTGGCAACACCCATAATTTCACTGTGTTGATAAAATTGAAATACTGGTTTCATTCAAGGCTTAGTGATAGACACTTTAAGGGCCAAGGGGTGCATCCTAAAAGCTATAATTCAACAGTGCCAGGCTAAAAGGGCTCAATTGATATGTCAAACAGGACTCACCCTGCTATAATTGCTATGATTAGGACATAAATCAGTATAAACAAAAATAATTTACATTAGTTGGTTACATTTGAAAAGGAGAGAAGAGCAATGGATAACAGCAGGAATTCTGAATGTCCCCATAAAAATCTACATTATGGCTTCTTATACACAATAAAATAGGAATGACTGGTTTTTGCATTTCAATTATTGCACAAAAGTGTTTCTAGGGTATTAGCCACCAGCTGGTTATGGCCTTTCTCACATCATAGCATGACATTGTTTAATTTTAGAATAATCATCATGTTTTATGTCACTTTCCGTCATTAGTTTTTCCCTATTGCCCTTATCAATCTTGTAATTCTTATGTCAAAATCTACTACAAGCTTAAAGAATATTTAATGCCTTAGTCTTGTTAAACATTTAATATTACTTACATACTGAAATACATAAACATAATTATTAAATAACTGAATTAATTTTATTAATACAATATAATTATGTATTATGCAAAAAGTTACTATTTTTCCTTTTTTGCATTGATTTTGTTCTATATAAAATTTATAATGATTATATTATTCCAAGCATTACAAGAAAGTTTGAGACATCACTCAGTCTCATTCAAAATACATCACTCAACATCCTTAATAATAAAGAACAATTTTGAGTGTTCTCTCAAAAAGATGTGTTTTTTAAATACAATGAGAAATGGTAAAATTCTATATTGGCTTGAAATAATACTAAGTTAAAAAGGCATTATGTCTCCTCTCATTTAGTATTTGACTTAAAATTTATTTCAGGTCTATGATACTCTAAAATGCCTGTTAGTTGCAACATCCAGTTCATCTCAGGGCCAGATTTGACTTTTTTTTTTCTCTTGAGAATATATTCTTTTGTCTTGGTACCTCATCTGTGGAGTCATTTTGAATAGCTTCCTGCACTTTATAAATGTAAGTTGTAGAGATTCTGGATTCTTTTTCTCCAATGAGTATTATGAACACCCTGGTGGCATAGTGGTTAAGTGCTATGGCCGCTAACCAAATGGTCGGCAGTTCGAATCTGCCAGGTGCTCCTTGGAAACTCTATGGGGCAATTCTACTCTGTCCTGTAGGGTCACTATGAGTCGGGATCGACTCGACGGGACTGGGTTTGGGTTTTTTTGGTTTAACGACTATTATTTCTTTTGTTTTGCCGGGTAATTTTCTTAGTTGAATTTAGTTGAGCGCTACTTATAACTAGAAAAAAATTGGGTCATTTAGCTAATGAAAATAATAATTCATATTTGCAAAGTGCTTTGATGGTGTAGTGGTTAAGAGCTTTAACTGCTAACCAAAAAGATGGCAGTTTAAATCCACCAGGCACTCTCTGGAAACTCTATGGGGCAGTTCTACCATGTCCTATAGTATCACTATGAAAAAAATATATGAGTTGGGATCAATTTGATGGCAGTTGGGTTTGGTTTTTTTGGTTTTTATGTTTTGAAATCGAATTCATCTGATATTATCTGATAGGTTCTTAAGTCCTTCTTCATATGGAATATTTTTTTCTATTACTTTAAATCCATCATTATATTTAAAGTGAATCTCTTTTGCATTGCACATACACATAGTTGCATTTTGTTTTCTTATCTATTCTGAGAATCTCAGCATTGCACTGGAGTAATCAGTCCATTAAGGTATAATGTAACTATTGATACGGGTGGACTTGGGTCTACCCTTGTATTTATTTATCAGTTGTTTCCATTTGTCTCTTCTGGTTTTGTTTCTCTGCATCTGTGTTTCTCCCTTTTCCTTTTGCCTTTTTTTAAAAATATTTTTTAGAATTTCATTTAATTTTCCTGTGGCTTTTGAACTACTCATTTTTTGCTTTGTTTTTGCCCTGGGAGTTACATCTTTAACTTTTCATAGTCTCTTTGGAAATAGTACTATACTATTTCACATAAAATATACAAATTTTGCAAACTAAGAGGTTTGTATCATTCTCTGTCCTTCATGTTAAGCTTGTCATGTGTAGTGTATCTAGATATAAAATCTAAAAAGCAATGTTATAATCTTAGTTTTTACACTATGTACTTTATAAACAAATTAAGAAAAAAGGCAAAATGTAATCTTTTGCATTTACACAAATATTTACCACTTCTGATACTCTTCAATCCTTTATTGAGTATTTAACTTTCTATCTGTTGTCATTTTTCTTCAGCCTAAAAAATCTTGTATTAATTAGCATTTCTTTTAGTACAGGTCTGCTGACAAGGAATTCTCTTCAATTTTTTTGTTTGAAAATGTCTTTATTTTGTCTTCATTCTTGAATGATATTTTAACTAGATACAGAATTCTGGGTTAAAGGTTTTTCTTTTCTTTCAGCACTTTAAAGACTGTATTCCACTCTCTGACTTCCATGGTTTCTAATGAGAAATAAGCCATTAGTTGGATTACTGTTCCCCTGTAGGTAATAAGTTGTTTTTCTCTTGTTGGTTTCAAGATTTATTCTTTATAATTGGTTTTCAACAATTTGGCCAGAACTTCTTTATGTTTATTCTGCTTGGTATTCATTTAACATCTTGTATCTGTGTATTTCTATCTTTCATCAAATGTGGAGATTTTTTAACAATTATTCTTCAAATTATTTTTTTTCCACTCTATCCTTTTTCCTCTCCTTTTGGTATTCCAATTACACACACATTTGACTGTTTTATATCATCTTAACTAGACTCTGAACCTTTGTTAATTTTCCCCTCAACTTTTTTTCTTTCTGGTCTTTCTCTTAAATAATTTCTCTTGATCCATTTTCAAGTTCAGGGTCCCTGGGTAACACAAACAGGGTCGCTGTGAGTCAGAATTGACTTGATGGCAATGAGTTTCTTTTTGGTTTACTAACTTAAAGGTTGGTGGCTCAAACTCACCCAGTAGCACTGCAGAAGAAAGGCCTGACAATCTGCTTCTATAAAGTTTATAACCAAGAAAATCCTATGGAGCAGTTCTACTCTGTAACACATGGGGTAGCCATGAGTGGAATCTACTCAATGGCAACGTGATTTTTTTTTTTTTAGTCTTCAAGTTCGTTTACCCTTTCCTCTGTCATGTCTATTTGGCTAAATCCATCCATTGAATGTTTTATTCAGAAACTATTTTTCGGTTTCAGAGTTTCCATTTGCCCTCCCCCCTTCTTTTGTTGTTTCTAATTCTCTATTAAGAGTTCTCATTTTTTATTGAGATTTTCATGTATTAAGAAATGTCTTACTTTATTGAGGGTAGTCATAACAAACCAAATCCACTGCTATTAAAAGATCAGTTTGCAGAATTTAATTAAGTAGTACTAATCACCTACATGAGTCAACATTTTAAAGTGTTGCCATCAAGTTAATTTTGATTCACAGTGACCCTATAGGACAGAGTAGGACTGCCCCATGAAGTTTCCAAGGAGTGACTGGTAGATTCAAACTGCCAACCTTTTGGTTAGCCTCTGAGCTCTTAACCACTGTGCCACCAGGGTTCCGTGACGCTATATAACCACTCTAAAATCTTTGTTAGATCCAACATCCAGTTCATCTCAGTGTCAGATTTGACTCCCCCCCCCCCCGCCCTTGAGAACATGTTCCACTGTCTTGTGGACTCACCTGTGGAGACATTTTGGATAGTTTCTTGGACATCATGAGTGTTAAGTTGTAGAGACTCTGGATTCCATTATTTTTCTCTAGTGAGTGTTTTGCAAGTAATTTTCTTAGTTAGGTTTGCAAATCTTTTTCTTGTGTGATGGTTCCAGTCTCAGTTTAGAAATTTTGGCTTTAGTGAGGCTGTTTTGAGTCTGCTCCTCATATGCATGATTTAGAGGTCAGTCAGAAGTATAAATATACAGTTTGATGATCCCTTTTTTGGCTCTTTCCCTTGCAGGACTACCCTCCACTTTTAGGTACTCGTGGTTTGCTGGCTTTACATTTCTGGTTTCCCAGCCCAGAAAGATTATAGGTTTCACATAAGGTCCTTTACCACTGAGTGGACTGCATTTTGCCTCTGGCTAAAAGCTGGAAAGGCAGGAACTTAGTAGATTCTTATCACCCCACCTCCAAGAGAGGATGACCTCTTCACCAGAGTCTGACTGCTTCTGTTTTCTCTCCAGTACCTTCAGGAAGTTATTTTTGCTTCATACCCATTCTTTATTGTTTGCTGGAAAGGGTATGAGGGGAATTCATCCTGTAGTGTCTTAGTCCTTCAGACTTGCAAATTTGAGTGAGACCAAACCTGTTGCCATCGAGTCAATATAGAACTGCCCTATAGAGTTTCCAAAGAGCACCTGGTGGATTTGAACTGCTGACCTTTTGGTTAGCAGTTGTAGCAGTTAACCACTCTGTGACCAGGGTTTCCTGAGTGAGACCCAACTGAAGAAGTAAATGAGTACTTAACTCTTACTGGCAAGAAGTCTACTTTAGAACTATGAATTTTTACTTCACTCCTCATAATGCCTAGGCTTCATTGTCTGTGTTTAGTAAATATTTGACAATTTATAAATTCAGGTACAGATTTTTAGAAACCCAAAGGGGGAAGAAAGAAGTTATTAACACATTATTTTGTAATGTAATATTTGTTCATTCAAAAAACATTTTGTTGTGGTTAATACATCTATGTCACTACAGTACTAAAAAAGTACTGTAAAGTATATTTCAATTAGTCACTGACCCCTTGTGGGAACTGAGTGTGCTCTGAAAAGTTTGAGAAAAATGAAGGATTGAGAGAAAAAAAAAATAGCAAAGAATAAGGAATAAAATAAGAGTAAAGTATACTGTTTTCCCACTCACTACCTCTCTCAGGGCACCATCACCCATGATTACGGATATAATTGCATGTTTTGAATTTTTCTGGAAGTTAGGCTCCCCTCTTTCATTGAGATCTTTAATGATAGCTCTGATTCTTCCTGCTGTACAATGTTTCATGCATGGGGGGGTGGGGCTAGGTATGAGGGAAATGCTTTAACTATTCAAATTCAGGGGCTTTGGTAGCTTTTCTATTGCAGACCTGCTGTGTGCAAGAATACACAGGCCTCTGATATTATTACCACAAAGTTCATGCATTTAACTTTAGAAAAATTTTATGGGCTCTGCCCCTCAAAAATAAAGACTAAAATTAAGGAAGTAATCAATCTTTAATCAATGAAATTAAATTTAAGAATTCCTTTCAAATTATAAAGATTATAAAATACAGAGGAATTTCAAATATTTGCATGTGCTTTAAAACGTTGATTCATGTAGGTGATTAGTACTACTTAATTAAATTCTGCAAACTGACCTCTTATAACAAATTAACAGTCACATTCTGCATATATTCGATTGTATTATAATTAGTAACAGTGTTTTGTTTTGAGGGGCTTACTGAGAAAAGGAATTCCACAGACAGAATTTTCTAACTTAATTTTTGAATTTTCACACTAAGTAAATAATGAAGCTATGAAATACGTGTCAAAGCACATTTTCTCAAGATAAAAAACAAAATAAAGCACTGCTTATCTTGGGGAATAAGTTTAATTTCATTTTGAACAAGCTGAATCAGTTTTTTAAAACGTTTTTAATGAAATAAAGCATCATAAAACTTAAGATAGCAAATCATATGTATTTCTTTTTAAGTTATCTAAGTATGGAAGCTAAGTAGACATTTCCAGTTGTTACTTTCTAAATATACTCATGACAAAGGAAGATTCATAACATTTAAATTCAAACAGTATAGACAACTAAGTCTATATAATTTTTTTTAAGTTCTTATTCATATTCTAAAATGAATTTGAGATTTTTCACTAAAACAAAATTTAATTTTATTACAATATACATTAACACTGTATGTATGGACACTGACTATAAGTTAGTGATATGACTTAATTCTGAATATGCAAGTTTAATAGTTTCATTTGGCCCTTTAAGATAAAATGGCAATAATTTGGAATGTTTTGTTACATAGCAATATATAACCCTACCATTCATCCGTCAGTTTGTTGTACTGTGGTGGCTTGAATGCTATTGCGATGTTGGATGCTATGCCACAGGTATTTCAAATACCAGCAGGGTCACCCACCATGGACAGGTTTCAGTGGAGCTTCCAGACTAAGACAGAGTAGGAAGAAGGATCTGGCGATCTACTTCTAAAAAAAAAAACCTGGCCACTGGAAATCTTATGAATAGTGGCAGAACATTGTCCTATATGGTACTGCAAGATGAATCCCTCAGGTTGGAAGGCACTCAAAATATGATTGGGGAAGAGCAGCGTGCTCAAAGTAAAGTCAACCTTAACGGCATGGATGGAGTAGGGCTTTGGGTGGCTTCATTTTCTGACGAGGCATGACTCAAAATATCAAGGATTTCGTTTTACTTGGGTTCACAATCAATGCCTGAGAAAGCAGCAGTCAAGAAATCAAAAAATGTACTGCATTTGGCAAAGCTGCTGCAAAAGACCTCTTAAAAGGATTAAAAAGCAAAGATGTCACTTTGAGGACTAAAGTGTGTCTGACTTTCAACGCCCTCATATACATGCAAAAGCTGGGCAATGAATAAGGAAGATTGAAGAAGAATTGATGCCTTTGAGTTATGGCATTAGTGAAGAATACTGAATATACCATGGAATGACAGAAGAATGAACAAATCTGTCTCGGAAGAAGAACAACAAGAATGCTCCCTAAAAATGAGGATGGTGAGACTTCATCTCACATACTTTAGACATGTTTGTTATCAGGAGGGACCGGTCTCTGGAGAAGGGTGTCACGCTTGGCAGAGAGTCAGCAAAAAAGAAGAAGACCCTCAGAGAGACAGACTGACACAGTGGCTGCAACAACTGGCTCAAACATAGCAATGATATAAGGATGATGCAGAACCGGGCAGTGTTTCATTCTGTCATACATAGGTTAGCTATGAGTTGGAAGTGACTCCACAGCACCTAAGAAAAACAACAATATATAACTGATGCAAATATGTAAGTTGGGAAGAAATAAAGAGAATTAAGTGTTAAATATTGTATTATTTGGAGGCATATATAGATTTTAAGTTAATTAAACATTTTGAAATTGTATGAGTAATCTCTAAAAGACTACAAATAGGCTATACAGACGTCAAAACCATAAAGGGAAACAATGGAATAAAAACTCCTCCTTCAAAACCAAAGAAGACAAAAAAGGAAACAATAGCAAAGATGCTTAGAGAAAAAGGACAAATTGAGATCACATAGTAAGAGAGATGCAAACGTGTGAACATTACATTCATCACAACATATATAAATCAAATCATTTGCACATCAAAGGACAGAAATTCTCAAATGAGGTTGATAAAGTAACTCAGCCATATGCATGTATAAGAGACACACGTTAAATATAAATATGATGCAACGTTTACAATAAAAGAATAAAAAATTATTTTTACTAAAAAAAAAAAAAAAACCTGAAAACATGGTGCTATAGACAGAAGCACCATGCCGTCCCTCCATAGCAGAGACCCAAAAAACTAAGTAAAAGAGAGACAAACGTCAATCCTGGAACCCTAAGCGTCAAATGAAGAGATAAAGAACTCAACCAAGCACTAAATGGAATAAGAAACTGACCGATGACAGAGAGTGAGGAGAGATATGGGGTGGAGGTTTAATATCAACTTACACGGCTCATATTCCCCATCTTGGACCCCTCAGCCATGAAGATCGGTGGACAGGGAGTACCAGATGGCAACTTCACAGAGCTCCCAGCAGGAGACAGAGCACTTTGTAAAAAAAAACGATACACACTTTCCCACCCCTCACACAGCTTCCCTCGCTCAGCCTTCACCACTTCCCAGCAGTCACTCAGCCAGGGAGACACCGGCTCCATGCTGCTTCGATTCACCCTACCCATACCTGTCAGCCCCCCACATGTCTGTCAGTTTGTCAAACTATGGGGGCTTGTGTGTTGCTGTGATGCTGGAAGCTATGCCACCAGTATTCAGATACCAGCAGGGTCACCCATGGAGGACATGTTTCAGCTGAGTTTCAAGACTAAGACTAGGAAGAAGGACCAGTAGTCTACTTCTGAAAAGAATTAGCCAGTGAAAACCTTATGAACAGCAGTGGAACAGTGTCTGATATAGTGCAGGAAGATGAGCCCCCCAGGTTGGAAGGCACTCAAAAGATGACTGGGGAAGAGCTGCCTCCTCAAAGTAGAGTTGACCTTGATGAGGTAGATGGAGTCAAGCTTTTGGGACCTTCATTTTTCTGATGTGGCATGACTCAAAATGAGAAAAAAACAGCTGCAAACATCCATTAATAATTAGAACATAGAATGTACGAAGTATGAATCTAGAAGAATTGAAAACTGTAAAAAAAATGGAATGCATAAACATCGATATCCTAGGCATTAGTGAGCTAAAATGGACTAGTATTGGCCATTTTGAATCAGACAATCATATGGTCTACAATGCCAGGAATGACAACTTGAAGAGGAATGGCATTGCATTCATTGTCAAAAAGAACATTTCAAGATCTATCCTGAAGTACAACACTGTCAGTGATAGGATAACATCCATACAACTACACAGAAGACCGATTAATACAACTATTATTCAAATTTATACACCAACCACTAAGGCCACAGACGAAGAAATTGAAGATTTTTATCTGCTTCTGCAGTCTGAAACTGACAAACGTGCAATCAGGATGCACTGATAATTACTGGCGATTGGAACGCAAAAGTTGGAAAGAAAGAAGGATCAGTAGTCGGGAAATATGGCCTTGGTGAAGGGATCACATAATAGAATTTTACAAGACCGATGACTTCATTGCAGATACCTTTTTTCACCAACATAAACAGCATCTATACACATTGATGTCACCAGATGGAATACACAAGAGTCAAATCGGCTATATCTGTGGAAAGAGACAATGGAAAAGCTCAATATCATCAGTCTGAATGAGGCCAAGGGCCAACTACAGGACAGACCATCCACTGGTCATATGCAAGTTCAAGTTGAAACCGAAGAAAATTAGAACAAGTCCACAAGAGTCAAAGTATGACCTTGAGAGTATCCCACCTGCATTTAGAGATCAACTCAAGAATAGATTTGACAGGTTGAACACTACTGATTGAAGACCAGATGAGTGATGGAACGACATCAAGGACATCATACATGAAGAAAGAAAGAAAAAGACAGGAAAGAAAGAAGAGACCTAAATGGATGTCAGAACAGACTCTGAAACTTGCACTCAAATGTCTAGTAGCTAAAGCAGAAGGAAGAAGTGATGAAGTAAAAGAACTGAACAGAAGGTTTAAAGAGCAGATTGAGAAGACAAAGTAAAGTATTATAATGACATGTGCAAAGAGCTGGAGAAAGAAAACCAAAAGAGAAGAACACGCTCGGCATTTCTCAAGCTGAAAGCACTGAAGAAAAATTCAAGCCTCAAGTTGTAATAGTGATGAATTCTATGGTGAAAATATTAAATGGCACAAGAAGCATCAAAAGAAGATGGAAGGAATATACAGTCATTACACCAAAAAGAATTGGTCCACGTTCAACCATTTCAAGAGGTACCATATGTTCAGGAACTGATGGTACTGAAGGAAGAAATCTAAGCTGTACTGAAGGTATTGGTGAAAAACAAGTCTCCAGGAATTGACAGAGTATCAATTGAGATGTTTCAACAAACAGATGCAGCGCTGAAAGTGCTCACTCATCTATGCCAATAAATTTGGAAGACAGCTACCTGACCAAACGACTGGAAGATATCCATATTTATGGTTATCCCAAGAAAGGTGATACAAACAAATGTGGAAATTATCAAACCATATCATTAATATCACACACAAGTAAAATTTCGCTGAATAGCAGCCACTTTTAAATCCACAGGGAACTGCCAGAAATTCAGGCTAGATTCTGGAGATGACATGGAACCAGGATATCATTGATAATGTCAGATGGATCCTGGCAGAAAGCACAGAATACCAGAAGGATGTTTACCTGTGTTTTATTGACTATGCAAAGGCATTCAACTGTGTGGATCATAACAAATTATGGATAACATTGCAAAGAATGGGAATTCCAGAACACTTAATTGTGCTCATGAGGAACCTGTACATAGATAAGAGGCAGTCGTTTGGATAGAATGAGGGGATACTGAGTGGTTTAAAGTCAGGAAAGGTGTGCATCAGGATTGTATCCTTTCACCATACCTATTCAATCTGCACGCGGAACAAATAATCCAAGAAGCTGGACTCCATGAAGAAGAATATGACATCAGGATTGGAGGACTGTAAATTAACAACCTTGATTGCTGAAAGCTAAGAGGACTTGAAGCACTTCCTGATGAAGATCAAAGACCACAGCCTTCAGTATGGATTACACCTCAACATAAAGAAAACAAAAAACCTCACAACTGGACCAATAAGCAACATCATGGTAAACGCAGAAAAGATTGAAATTGTCAAGGATTTCATTTTACTTGTATCCACAATCAACACTCGTGGAAGCAGCAGTCAAGGAATCAAAAGACACATTGCATTGGGTAAATCTGCTGCAAAAGACCTCTTTAGAGTGTTGAAAAGCAAAGATGTCACCTTGAAGACTAAGGTGGACCTGACCCAAGCCACGGTATTTTCAATCGCATCACATGCCTGCAAAATCTGGACATAGAATAAGGAAGACCATAGAAGAATTGGTCCCTTTGAATTATGGTGTTGGTGAAGAATATTGAATATACCATGGACTCCCAAAAGAAAGAACAAATCTGTCTTGGAGGAAGTACAACCAGAATGCTCTTTTGAAGCAAGGATGGCAAGACTGTGTCATACATAGTTTGGACATGTTGTCAGGAGGGATTAGTCCCTAGAGAAGGACATCATGATTGGTAAAGTACGAGGTCAGCAAAAAAGAAGACTCTTAACGAGATGGATTGACACAGTGGCTGCAACAACTGGCTCAAGAAGAACAATGATTGTGAGCATGGCACAGGACCGGGTAGTGTTTCATTCTGTAGTACATAAGGTCCATCAAGAACACACCAGTGAGCTCTTTCAGTGCCATTTCTTTGTTGCTGATGTTGCTTTTTTCAACTTCTTTTGGTTTCTTCTCTCTCACTTCCTTCTCTGCCTTTCTCTCGAACACCTGGCTCTGTGTGCCATCTCTGTTTCTTCTTTCCAGGCTGTGAAGTGCCACTCAGCTGGGGAGCCACTTCCCCAGCCCGTGCCGCCAAGCTGGTGAAATCCCTGGGGGCATTTTTTCTTTTTGTTTTTCTTCAATCTCGGTTCAATCTACTTTCCTTCTTTTCCTATCTCCTGAATACCTGGCACTGTGTTCCATCTCCACCCCTTCTAGACTGTGCAGAGTCTAGTGGTTTGTGAGCCACTTCCCTGGTCCCCGCCATCAAGCCAGTGAGCTCCCTTGGGGATTTTTCTTCTTTTTCTCGATTTCTTGTCTCTCTCTACCACCATTCCCTTCTCTTCTCCTGAACACCTGGCAACATGTGCCATCTCTGCTAGTTCCAGACAGGCTGTACAGTGCCACGCAGCTGGGGAGCTACTACCCTGGTCAGTGCCACCACACCACTGGGCTCCCTTGGGACATTTTTTGTTTTTTCTTTCTCTCATCTTTTTTTTTTTTTTCCTCGATTTCTTGTCTCCCTCTACCTTCCTTCCTTACCCTTCTCCTGAACACCTGGCACCATGTGCCATCTCTGCTCATTCTTGATGGGCTATGCAGTGCCACTCAGCCAGGGACTTGCTTCTGGTGGTTTTTCTTGGTGCATATTTTTTTTTTCTTTACGTTCTTTCTTCTTTTTTTTTTTTTTATCAGTTTCATGATTCTATCTTCATTCCTTATACTTCTCCTAAACACATGGTGCCGTGTACCATTTCTGCTCCCCTCTTGATGGGCTGTGCAGCACCACTCGGCAGGAGTCCTCCTTACAGTGGGCTCCCTTGGGGCATTTATCTTTTCTGTCTTCTTCTTTTTTTTTTTTTTACTCAATTTCTTGCCTCTGTCTGCCTCACTTTCTTACCCTTCTCTTGAACACCTGGTGATGTGTGCATCTCCACATCTTCTGGACTGGTTCTGCAGCACTGTTCGGCAGGGGACCTACTTCTAGTAAACTCCCTTGGGACATTTTTTTTCTTTCTTTTTTACTCATTTTCATGTCTTTCTTTACTTCCTTTCCTTCCTCCCAACCACCTGCCATCTCTTTTTTTTTTCTCAGTTTCTTGTCTCCTTCTAAATCCCTTCCACTCCTTTCTCCCAACCACCTAGCTGCATGTACCTTTCTCTTTCCTTTTTTCTTTTTTAATCTAGTTTATTATCTCTGTGTTCCTCCATTCCTTTCCTTTCTACTGTCCATCTTGCTGCATGTGCCAATATCTGTTCCTTCTTGAGGGGTTGTGTGGCACCACCTGGCTAGAAAGCCAGTGGCACATGGTTTTGCCTTGTCTGCTCCACTCCAATGACAGGCTCCCTAAGCACTTTTTTTAGCTTCTATTTCTCTGTCTCTTTCTCTTCCTTCCCACACCCACTTAGCTCCACACATCACAATCTCCCCAGTCCCTTCTGTCTATCTCTACCATGCACTGAACATCACACCCTGAGCAGCAAAGGCACAATCTACCACCCTGCACTGACACCTGGAGCTGCCCTATAGGCCCCAGTACATGCCACAGACAACCCATCACATCCCCTCCCCTTCAGCTTGACTTGCCCTGCTACACCATAGCTGAGTGACTGGCAGTGCCCATTGAACACGGTGGTGAGAAATACCATGCCCACAGCCAAACAAACAGCAAAGAATGCACAGCCCACCTGCGCAGACATAGCTAAATAAAACAAAAAAGCAGAACGAAACAAATGAATCTACAGTCCATAAACAAAGAAAGCAACTACTGAATGTCCCCAAAAAAGCAGATAATATCAAAATATGTTAAAAACAGGACAGATGGTTCCAGTAGTCATCCAAAATAAAACACCAGATGACCTTCCAGTAGAAGAAAAGGCACTGGAACTATCTGATAGCGAATTCAAATCTCTCATATTCAGAGCTATCCTAGAGTTGAAGCAAAAAGTGGACAAAGACTAGGAAAATTAGACAAAGATATGGAAAGAGCAGACAAAATCATGGAAAACACAGACAAAAAAATAGAAGAATTCAGGAAAATAATACGGGAACAAAATGTCAAAATAAATTCACAAGTAGAAATCTTATAAAAACAGCAATTAGAAATCAAAAAGATAAACAACAAGATTTCAGAAATGGACACTGTCATAGAAGGTCTGAGGAGGAAGTTTGAAACAATGGAAGACAGGGTCAGCAAAATTGAAGAGAAATCCTTGAATACCACTTTGTGTGAGAAAAAATCAGAAAAAAAAAAATGAAGAAACTCTGAGAATGATGTGGAATACAATCAAAAGCAAAAATTGGTGAGTGATTGGAGTTCCAGAAAAGGGGAGAAAATGGAAAACATAGAGAGGATCATTGAAGTATTGCTGACAGAAAATGTCCCTAATATGAAAGATGAAAAGCTGACCAACGAAGAAGCTCAACGAACCCCATATAGGAGAGACCCCAAAAAAAAATCACCAGGGCATATCATAATCACGCTTGCTAAAACCAAAGACACAGAAAGAATCCTGAGAGCAGCTTGAGAAAAATGAAAAGTCACATACAGACAGGAAACAATAAGACTGAGGTCTGATTATTTGGCAGAAACCATGCAGTCAAGAAGGAAATGGGATGAAATATATAAAACCTTAAAAGAAAAAAATTGCCTACCAAAAATGATATATCCTACAAAACTCTCGTAAAAATATGATGATGAAATTAGGGCATTTCAAGATAAACAGAAATTAAGGGAATGTGTAAAAACCAAACCCAACCTACAAGAACTATTAGAGGGAATTCTTTGGTTTGAGAACAAACAACAACAGAGGGCAGCCTGAATCTAGGACACAAGACCACACCAGCCAGATACCAACTCAGGTAATGAACTGTCCAAGATTAATCAAAACGAAAAGATTTACAACAGGGAACCAGATAAGTTAATCTGTAAATGACAACAATATCAGAACAATAAAAGAGGGAATAAACAGATAGGTTTACAACTTTGAATGGAGAGGAAGGCAAAACGATACCAGTTAATAAAAGACTTGTTCACATTTGGGAAGATAAGGATAAATTTCAAGGTAAACACAAAGAAAGTTAACAAACCTGCTCATCAAAATAAATAAAAACGTAAAGTCACAGTAAAAACAAAATCTACAAAAACAAAAGAAATGAAAAAAAAATCCACAAACAAAAGGAATTCAGCACAAAAGAGAAAGAAGAACAAAGAAAACGTCAGCACCACAAAAAAGCACTACAAAAAGACAGCAATAAGCTCATATCCATCAATAATTACACTGAACATAAATGGCATAAATGCACCCATAAAGAGACAGAGAGTGACACAATGGTTAAAAAAAAGTTCCATCAATATGCTCTCTACAAGAGACACGCCTTAGAAACAAAGATGTAAATTTATTAAAAATCAAAGGATGGAAAAAATATATCAAGCAAAGAGCTACCAAAAAAGAGCAGGGGTGGCAACACCAATCTCAGATAAAATAGGCTTTAAAACAAAACCTACCATAAAAGACAAAGAAGGGCATTATATAATGATTAAAGGGATGGTTCAGCATGAAATCATGAAGACACAACCATAATAAATATTTATGCACCCAATGACAGGGCTCCAAAGTACATAAAACAAACTCTAACAACACTGAAAAGAGAAATTGACACAATTTCCACAATAATAGTAGGAGACTTCAACACACTCTCAATAAAAGACAGAACATCTAGAAAGAAACTCAACAAAGATACAGAAGATCTAAAGGCCACAATCAGCCCATTTGACCTCATAGACATATATAGAACATTCTACCCAACAGCTGCAAAGTACATGTTATTTTCCAATGCACATGTTGAAAGGATCCACAACAAACCACTGGCCAAACTGACAAAAGAAAAGCAGGAGAGAAGGCAAATAACCCAAATAAGAAATGAAATGAGGGGCATTAGACAGACCCAACTGAAATAAAAAAGGATCATAACAGAGTGCTATGAAAAACTATACTCCAACAAATTTGAAAACCTAAAGGAAATTAACACATTTCTAGAAACATACTACCTACCCACACTAACACAAAATAATGTTGAAAATCTAAACAGACCCATAGCAAGAGAAGAGATTAAAAAGGTAGTGGGAAAAAAAAAAAAAAAAACTCCTTACCAAAAAAAGCCCTGGCCCAGATGCTTTACTGGAGAATTCTACCAAACATTCAGAGAAGGGCTTACACCAGTACTACTCTATTTCAGAACACAGAAAAGGAAGGGATACTTCCAAATTCATTCTATGAAGCCAGAATAATCCTGATACCAAAACTAGGCAAAGACACCACAAAAAAGAAAATTACAGACCAATCTCTCCCATGAATATGGATGCAAAAATTCTCAACAAAATTCTAGCCAATATCTCAACCCACCTGGAGCAAAGGTCTATTTGTGTGACAGCTCTTATTTCTCTATGACATAGTCCTAGGAGCAGGGTTGCTGGATCTTCTAAGGAAGTGCCATATTGTTTTCCAAAATGGGTACATCATTTTGCATTTACTCCAGCAGTGCTTAAGAATTCCGATTTCCCCAAAGCCTCTCCAACATTTGTTATTTTCTTTTTTTTTTTTTAATTCGTGCCAGTAATGCTGGGATGAGATAGTATCTCATTGTGGTTTTGATTTGCCCAAGACAATATGTTTTCTGATTTCTTGAACGCTGCTTCCTTGGGTGTTGATTGTGCATCCAAGTAAAATGAAGTCCTTGACAACTTCAATCTTTTCTCCATGTATCATGATATTGCTTATTGGTCCAGTTGTGAAGATTTTTGTTTTCTTTATGTCGAGGCGCAATCCATACTGAATGCTGTGGTCTTTGATCTTCATCAGTAAGTGCTTCAAGTCCTCTTCACTTTCAACTAGCAAGATTGTGTCATCTGTATAACACAGGTTGTTAATGAGCAGTCCTCCAATCCTGATGTCATATTCTTCTTCATATAATCCAGCTTCTTGGATTATTTGCTCAGCATACAGAATGAACAAGTATGGTGAAAGGATACAACCCTGATGCACACCTTTCCTGACTTTAAACCATGCAGTATTCCCTTGTTCTGTTCAAACAACTTCTTCCTTGTCTATATACAGGTTCTGCATGAGCACAATTAAGTGTTCTGCTGTGTACATGTACTTCTTACATACGGTAGTCCAAATGATGTAAATTATTTGAAACTTACTGAGATTTGCTTTCTAGCTTATGCAAAGTCAGTTTTCATAATGTTCTTTTTGTATATTTGCTAAATTGTTTTATTATCCACATCTTCAGTATCATTACTAAATAATTTTTCAATTTAATCTATTACTGGCCAAAATAAGTGAGTTAGAAAATCTCCACTAGGTTAAGTGATTTATGAATATGTCTTTGCAGTTCTAACAATTATTATCTATTTTGATTGATAATAATATACCTCTCCAATGGAGCCATTCACATGGAGAGGGACTGAGGCCTCCAGCTGGTAGCCATGTGAAGAAGCCATCTTGGAAGTGGCTCCTCCAGCCCCAGTGGAGCCTTCAGATGATGCTGCCCCCATGGATGTCTTAACTATACTCTTACGAGAGACCCTGAGCCAGAACGTCCCTGCTAAATCACCCCCAAATCCCTGATCCACTGAAACTGTGAGACAATAGAAGTTTGTTGTTTCAAAAAATAGTAATAGTATAGCTGCTCTAGCTTTCTTGTGATTATCATTAGACTGGTATAAAGTTTCCCATCATTTTATTCTAACCTATATGTGTCTTGTAAACCCTGGTGGCATAGTGGTTAAGTGCTATGGCTGCTAACCAAAGGGTCAGCACTTTGAATCCACTAGTCATTCCTCAGAAACTCTATGGGGCTGTTCTACTCTGTCCCATAGGGTCACTGTGAGTCAGAATCCACACGACGGCAATGGGTTTGTTTTTTTTTGTTTTATATGTGTCTTTGGATTTAAAGTGTGTCTTTTTAGAAAACCTATAGTTGAATCTTATTTTTTATCCAGTCTGACAATCTCTGCCTTTTAATTTCAGTTTTTAGTCCATTTGAACACAGATCTATTCTGACATACATGGGGTTGCCATGACTTGGAATTAATGGCAACTGGTATATTTAATATAATTATCTACATGGTTGAATTTTGAAGTTCCGTTTTTCTGCTTTTCTCTTTGTCTAATTTTTCTTCTTTGTTCCTCTTTTACTCCCTTCTTTTGAGTTAATCAGATACTCTATTAGTATTCCATTTTGATTCATCTTTGGCTTTTTAGCAGTACATCTTATTTTATTAATGGTTGCTGTACTGATTACAATAAAAACCAAACCTGTGACTGTCAAGTCAATTGCAACTCATAGTGACCCTATAAGTCAGAGTGGAACTGCCCCATAGGGTTTCCAAGGACCGGTTGCTGGATTCGAACTGCCAACCTTTTGAGTAGCAGCCAAGCTCTTAACCACTGCTCCACCAGGGCTCCAGGAAGTGATTACAATATGCACCTTTAAAACTTACTAGAATCCATTTAAAGTTAAAATTGTATTGCTTCATGTAAAATAATGGAAACTTGAAACAATATATCTTTATCATTCCTATCCTTTGTTATTACTGTTTTATATCTATGTTGTACACACACACATATATGACATATATGTATATATAGTTATAAACCCTATGAAATGTTAAAACTGTTGGCTTTGAATGTTCACATATCCTTAAAAGAAAATTTCAGTGGTCTTTCCTATAGATCTGAGTTGCTATTTGGAGTCGTTTTCCCTCAGCCTGAAGACCTCCCATTACTACTTCTTATAATGCAGGTTGTGGCCAAAGAAATCATTGCTTTGTTTTCAGTCTGAAAATGTTTTTATTTTGCCTTCATTTTGGAAAAATAATTTAATAGACTATAGAATTTTGGGTTAACTTTTTCCCCTCTTTTACGCTTTGTTGATCTTTTCTGATGAGAAATCTGTTGCTTTCTAAATCATTGTTCTTCCCTATATAATGTCATTTTCTCTAATTGCTTCTAAGATTTTCTCTTTATCTTGGGATTTTAACAGTTTGGTCATAATGTGCTTATGTTTGATTTTCTTTTTATTCTGTTTAGGGTTTGTTGAGCTTCCAGGGTCTGTAAGTTCATAATTTTCACCAAATTTGAGAAGTGCTCTACCATTACTCCTTCAAAATTTGAGTCTTCTCTGTTTTCTGTCTCCTTTTTTCCAAGACTCCAATTATATGTGTTTTACAACGCTTAATATTGTTGCATCACCAGGGCTCCTTAATATTGTCCCATAAGTCTTGAATCTCTGATAATTTTTTCAGTCTTTCTTTCTACATATTTCAAATATGTTCATTTCTGCTGATCTATATTCAAGTCCACTGACTCTTCTGCTGGCTTCAATCTGCTCTTAAGCCCATTTACCAAATTTTTTATTAAAGTTACCATACTTTTTAGTTTTAGAATCCCCATTTGGCTCACTATTATGGCTCTTAATTATTTTCTGATGTATTCTCAACTGTTCATTATGAAAATTTTTGTATGAAACTGGGACATATTTACATACCCAATTTAAATAACTGCAAATCTCAGTCATCTCCAGGTTGAAGTCTATTAAGAGTTTTGTTCCTAAGTATAAGTCCCACGAGTGGGAATCGACTCAACAGAGAGTTGGTTTTACTTTTTTTATAGGTCTCATATTTCTATTTATTCATTTATTCATATGTCTAGTGAATTTTGATTGGGTAAGGACATAAGTAAGAATGTATTGAAGAGTTTTTGAATAGTTATTTTTGTTCTAGTACACTTAATTTGGATGGACTCAAACTCCAAGGCCTGTCTTCCATGTGGTGGGCAGCAGATGAAATTTCTGCTTAGTTTTTTCAGCTTCCAGCTCCTGCCTTTTTTCACTGGATCCGTTGATGCCTCCTCCTTGCATACATAATTTAATAGTGAGCCAATTATTTGTACAGATGAAGGGCTCAGTTCTTCTGTGGCTCTCTCCCTTCCCCTTGTAAACTTCTGTTTTTCCACACCTGAACTTTCCTTTGACACCTCAAGCTTGCAAATGTGTACATTTCTGATGCTCAAGCTACATATGAATAAAGGAGTGTTCTCAGTAAATAGTCCACAAACCCCCAGCTTTCCCATTCCAGTTCCTCATTCAAAGGTACACTCCCTCAAAGTTTCTGCTTGCGTTTGGTTGCTCTCCAGTACCTGCAAATAGTTGGGGTTTGTAATCATTACCTTTGAGAGGGTTAGTCCAGCTGACCCAGCAACCCTGCCATCACCAAGTAGGTGAAACCCTAATATTTTTAAATCTAGAGAAACTTCCCTAAAATATAACAGTTATTAGAAAAAAAAAAGTTTCATCTTTTTCTCTTAAGAATTTTGTTATTAACGATGTTGCATTTTTCTGTCTTAAATCTACCAGGTTGTTCTTTTAGTTTTCATAACTATTTCACAGTCCACTGGTTTCAACCTTTTCAGCATATAGAAAAGTTCAAACCATAAAATCATGTTTGCTAACACAGAAGGAAATCACATTTATTAAATTCCTAATCTGTGACATGCACTGAGCTAAGCATTTTCACGTTGTTTCTTTTAACATATGCCATGCACCAAAGTCATGCTTGACTTGAAACGTGTGCCATTCTGATTCATTGCCAGCTTGGATGTGATTAATAATAATAATGACAATAACTGTTGTTCGGTCTGATATCTTATTCACCAAATTGCTGGGACCTCCATCCCTCTCTTATCCCAGGATAATCATAAGGTGATTCATAAATTCTCCTTTGTTACATTAAAAGATTTTCTCTGATTCTACCAGTGCCCTGCACCGTGCGTGTCTCCTTCTAGTGCCTTGAGATGCTGCTCTCCTGTATTTTCTTTCAATTACGTGAGCTAACATTGGAGTGACTTTGGAATTTGCTGCATTGTCATCACACCCTCTGCCTTTATTTTCAAAATGCCTGTGTGGCTTGCTCTTTGAGAACATTGCTTTTCCCCACTGGCATTAAAATTGTTATGTTTCAAACCATAACAATCTTGTTTTCATAGTTTTTATAGCACCTCTAGTTTTATTAATATTGTATTGGACCAACTCTTTTAGCTTCTTGAAGTATGTGCCTAGCTCAGGTTATTTTCAACAAATTTCTTCTGATCTGACAATAAAATTATCCTTTAACCACAAAGTGACCTTCACTAGGGAAAATTAGTTAATATTATTAAACAGCAATTAACTTAAGAGTCACCTGCTTCATGACTACATAGCAAGGGCATTTCTGGAGCCAATAGGGAGCTTTCTTTCTTTCTTTTTTTTTTAACCTCCTCTTAATTTAGTGTCAAAATGCAGTATGGTTATTAATTGTAAAACTTACAAAATTTTTTCTCAAGGATACAGGTCCTTTAGGAAAACACAGCCTCTGGAGGCCAAAATGTACATTTAGTGCTTTTGCTGTTGTTAGTTGCTGTTGTCCAGTCAGCCCTGACTTATGGTGACCTGATGCATAAGAGAACAAAACATTACCCAGTCCTGTACCATCCTCATAGTCATTGGCATGTTTAAGACGATTGTTGCAACCACCTTCTCAATCCATCTCATAGAAGATTTCCCTCATTTTCTCTGACCCTCCACTTTACTAGACAAGATGTCCTAGAGTGATTTGTCTTTTGATGATATGTCTGAAGTAAGCAAGACAAAGTCTTGCCATCCTGGCTTCTAAGGAACGTTCTGGCTGCACTTCCTCCAAGACTGGTCTGTTCATTCTTTTGGCAGTCCATGGTGTATTCAATATTCTTTGCCAACACGACAAATTAGAGCTAGGGTTCTTGCAATTGATAGATCACAGATCACCATGGATCTTTGCTATAGACTTAATTTAAATCAGTAACTTCAGGGAATGATGGCATCAACATTTTTAGGTAATATGATTTCTCTAGGGGGACTAAGGGATCAGGGAAAGAGGCTACATAACCAGGAACTTTCCTGAATTCCTCCAGGATTGGTATCCAGTGGGATGCTACCGCTGATGTTGTTTCAACACAGCTGCCACAACTTGCACTTGATGCTGCCACTAGATGTTACCACTATAACTTCAGCGGCCTCAGGAAGCTAAATAATTCCGAGGCCAGTCCAGCAAGAACGAATTCTAAAGCAACTGCTTCTTCACACTCACTTCCAAATTGAAGTCTCAGGTGGCTATCTCTAATAGACACAGTCTGGATCACACAGCAGCTAGGGAAGAGAGAAAAGTGCTCTGCTTCCATCTTAGGAAAGCACAGACAAGTCAGAGTCAGTTCTGCAAACAAAGAACAGGTTTTCAAAGGTGCTGGATGGCTAAAAGCCTGGCGTATTTCTCCTTGATAGTCATTAGTATATGCATAGAAATTGGGACCATGAATTTAAATGCAACACCCAGGGAAGATGGATAGTATAGTTATTCACCTAGCAGCGTATTGATTGTGATTTGCTCCTTCTGTTACTCCTAAAAGAAAATTTGTGAATTTTTCTACTTGTCGGGTCAAAGCAGAATATATAGAAATATGTGGAGAAGACTTGGATGAACAAAGAAATGACCAATAGTATTGTTACCCACACAGAAACCAATGCCAACATATATTTTACATAAAATAGTCTGAAAGCCTCTATATTCCTAACAGCATACTTAGAAAATGGAATAACTTACAGCAGGAGATAGAGTGGGACCTCCTTTCCGGAAACACAGATAGGAGAAAAATTTTAGTGGCGATTATACAGTGTTCAGGAGAAATTCCTCTTCTAATTGGTATTCCCTTCCTCAGAAAAGTTTCACATTTTGGACAAAAGAGGAAGTGAGTTTTTCCAAGGACATAGAAGGAAACCTAAACACCAACGCTAACAAGTCACAGGGGGCAAAGAAGGCAGCAGCAATAAAATTAGGTTATCATCTTGGCACAGGCTGCAGCAGTGAAGCCTCAGATATGCCTGATTAAAAAAAAAAAATTGAGGAAATTGTTTTATTTTATTTTTTTTTGGAAGAGTTCATTGTTTTATCAGTCTCAAAGGCAAAGCTGCACATTTACTTCTGACATAGAAAAAAGAAAATATCCAAGGTTTCCAAATAAAGAAGGGGGCTCCAAGTTCCCCAAAATCCTCTCCTAAAGAGTCTCATAGAGATGTTTTTCTTTCAAAGAAAAAGAGCATTCCATAGGATGTAAGATTCTTAGAATTTTTTGTGGTTCTCTGTAAATATTTCATAGAGACCTCTGTAAAGAGAGTAATATTAAGAGACAGAAATCAGTCAATACCTGACATAGAAGTTTTGTTTACTTGGTTTGGTGTTGGTGGTAGTGTTTTATTTTTTTTTTTTTTCCAGGTGTGAGTTAGTTCAAAGACCCTTGAGTTTCTTTATCACAGAAATTTGCTCAAAGAGTACTTCCTGATGGGCTTGGTGTATTACTTCTCCTAGGATTCTTTGCACTCATCCATATACTCTGATCCTCAATGCCTTTCTTCAGTATATCAGATTTCTTAGATTAATTCCTACATATAGCATAAATGGATAAGTGCTTAACTACTAAAGTTTGGAGGTTTGAGTCTACCCAGGGGCATGTTGGAAGAAAGGCCTGGCAAACTACTTCCAAAAGGCCACAGCAATGAAAACCCTATGGAACTCAGTTCTACTCTGATACACATGGGGTCATCATGAGCAGAAATCAACTCAGTGGTGACTGGTTTGATTTTCATTTTGGGCATAGGAAATTTATTGTAGATTCATGTCCAAAAATAGGCTAACACAGGAAGTGGAAATGCAAAGTTAGTCAAAATAGGGAGCAGAAAATCAGGCAAAGAAAGGAATGCAGCCTTAGGCACTAATTAAGACCTATTCATCTCACTTAGGAAACAGGGACGGGGGTTTCTGATTCTGGACCTCTTTACATGGAAATGTTTTTCCCTACAACCTTGTCCACAGATCACTAGAGATCATTCTGCCATTGCCCAGCAATTTCTCAGTATGCTTGATATTCCACTCCTCAAAATTATTATTTCACACTTCTCTCTTTTGTGGACAACTCTACGTCCCAACTCCCATCAACAAATAGCTTTGTCTCTACTTCGTTGGTAAAATGGAAGCATACAACCAGTAACCACATATTTGGGAACCAGTCTGCATCTCTATCTATCTGTAACCACTTGGCTTCCATACAGTAGTGATGGGTAGTGTCTTTGCTTTGCTCAAAGGCCCAAACTTTCTCCTCAGAAGCCCTTCCTTCCTCACGGAATCTGTCCTTCAGTTTTCTCCTTACATTCTACAATACCAAGTTGTCTGTATTGGCTCGTTCTCAATAGCAGCATCCGTGCTTATTAACCCCCAACCAAAACGAATGGAAGAAGGAAGAAAGACAAAAAACAAAAATCATCTTTCCATCTACCATTCGGCTACCATCTGAATTTTTCAAAACAGCCAGTTTGTAGCTATAATTAAAGAATGTTTTCTTATGGCAGCTTTTACACCATCTCTGTTGATTTTCATGCTACCAATTTTACCACCTTTGTTACCTCTTCCTCTGCTCTATATGAATGTTGGGGTGTGTCTGAGCTTGTCCTGAATTCTTTCTCCTCTCTATCTGTATTATCCCTGCCAGGAAGCCTATTTAATTTCCTTATTTTAAATATCATCTACATGTAAATGACTCCTAAATTATTCTCTTCAGCATAGACCCTTAAATGCCGTAACTTTTATCAAACACTTGATAAATACTTGATAATTTTCTTGAATAACTAGTATGTATTTCTGACTTAACATGACCAACACAAAACTCCCACCCCATCACCAACAATCAGTCCTCCCCTGTTCAATAAATATTAATGCCTTCCATGCAGTAGGTCAAATATGCAGAGGTTGTTCTTGATCCTTCTTTTTCATTTACCTCAACTGCACTGTAATATGGGACAAGCTTTTGTAAGAGATTCATGGGCCTTTTATTGCCCAAACTAGAGGTGGACCTTAGGCTTAGACTAAAATCAGACTAACTAATATCCTTGGCCCCTTTTCCAGGGTCGATCCTCAAATATAAGCTGGTTCAGTACTGCCACTATGCAACGAAAAATTTCAAGTAATATTACATTCAGAGGAAAAGGAGGGAGGGTCCAGTTGTTCCACTATAGGCTTATGCACTATAATACATATTATTGATACATCCATATAATATTAATACTTCAGCTTAAACTTTATCTGGGTATGTGTAGTTCAGATGGCCCTGCCCATGCTGCTTGTGCTGGGAGGTAGAATAAGGGAAGAGACCTGACATTACCCCAGAGATGCTCTCATTACAACTCTCCAAATACAGTAACCCACATGCATACACACACACACATACACACATACTTACTTTTGTTCTATTTACTGTTTAATGGGTATTCACTCTATTTCCAGGTTGTTTTCTTTTTTAGGGGCTGGTGGGGGGGGGGGCTGTGAGCATGTTGTTGCCTCTGCAATGTTGCAATAAACTAAAATTTACAGTTTGTTGGTTTTGATTTTTTGTGTTCTAAATAGTATTTGTTTACTATTATTTTTCACTCTTTTTTCTCATTCAAAATTACAGAGCTGTCAAGCAGAGTAAGGATGTGGAAAACATGCTGGATGTCAGAAAGTCATGTTTCTGCCCCATATAACATCAACTACTTTAAAGAACATACTTGTGTTTCCTTGTCTCCATTTTCTCATCCCTGTCTGAACTTTCACAAGGCTCATGTGAAAAAAAAAAAAAGGGGGGGAACAACATAAATAAAACATGACAATATAAAGATTTGTATTAAGATTTCCATAGGAAAAGGCAACGTCTGTTTCCCTATCGGCCCTGACTCCAAGAAACCTAGAAGTCCTAATTCTTCATGACTCTGGTTTTCTATGTTTTCTAAATGATATTGTATAAAGAAAAAAACAAACACGTGTGTGTGTGTGTGTGTGTGTGTGTGTGTGGAGTCCTAGTTGCACAGTGGTTAAGAGCTAAGGCTGCTAAGCAAAAGGTCAGTGGTTTGAATCCACCAGTCATTCCATGGAAACCCTATGGGACAGTTTTACTCTGTCCTGTAGGGTCATCAACGGCACTGGGTTATAGGGTCACTACGAGTCAGAGTCTACTCAGCGGCAACGAACACATGCCCACCACTAAAACCACTTGCTGTAGAGTCTACTCTGACTCAGAGTACGGTTTCCAAAGGGTTTTCAATGGCCGATTTGTTGGAAGTAGATCCCCAAGCCTTTCTAGGTGGAAAACCTCCAAACTTCTGGTGCGCAAACAAGTGTGTTAACTCTTTGCACCGCCAGGGACCCCTATATATGTATCTTTACATTTTTTATTTATTCCATATACGTATATGATTTTTTCATATAAGCGATTCTAAAATACTTTTTAAAAATGAGTATCGGTTTTGATAAACTGATACAATATTGTACTTACAACTAGATTTTTTTTTTTTTTTTTTTAGAATGTTAATACTGTGGCTTACTTTCCTACCGCTAGTCTGCTTTGTTTCTCATTCACCCCTCTAAAATAGGCCTTCTTAACCTAGGCGTCATTGACATTTTCGGCCAAGTAATTATTATTTGTTGTGGGGTTGTCCTGTGCACTGTAGGAAGTTTAGCAGCCTTCCTGACCTCTGCCCACTAGATGCCAATAACCCACATCCCTCTCCCTAAGTGTGACAACAGAAAACGTCTCCAGACATTGCCACATGCCCACTAGGGGGCAAAATCACTTCTGGTTGAGAACCACTACTAACAAGAAAGGCTGTCCTGTGAGTGGGGAAACCCCAGTGGTATGGTGGTTAAATGCTATGGCTGCTAACCCAGGAAGCTGGCAGTTCAAATCCACCAGATGCCCCTAGGAAACTCTATGGGGCACTTATACTCTGTCCTGTGAGTTAGAATTGACTCGATGGCAGAGGGCTTGTTTTTTTTTTTTTTTTTTTCTTCCTATTAATTGGAATTGACTCCATGGCAGTGGGTCTTTTGGTTCCTTGGAGACGCTTTTACTGAGAGTTAAGGAATAAATTATGTCTTATTCCCATTTATATGTGTGAGACTTGATCAAATTTGGGAACGTATTTCCATAGCATAATGGAGAAGAGAATGAAAATCATGGAGAATTTTGGTGTTACTCCATATATATGTGCCCTGTTCACCTTATTAAAAATACATTTAAAAATTCTATTTATTATGAACTCAGCAAATTGTTAGGATCTGCACATGAGGTAAGAAGAAAAAAAGAACTACATTTATGTATTGAAAATCTACTATGGTTCATTCACTATGGTGTTTTTCATATATCATCTGTTATCCCACTTCAGTATAGCACAGTAGGTAGTAACTTAGGCTCTATGTTTGCCCTATCTCGGTTATTTCCTAGTTGTGCAACATTGTATACTCATTTAGCTTCTCTTAGCTACAATTTCCTCATTTGTACACATGATTGATAATAGTTTCTACCTCTTCTACCTCAGAGGATTGTTGTAATGTTTAAATGTGACAATGCATGAACAAAGTCCTTAACTCTTAGATGGCAATGGATTTGGTTTGTTTTTTCTGGTTATGCTTCAGATATCCCCAGATGTGAAATAGGAAACATCAGTCTTTCATCGTAATGAAACAGAGAAATTTACAAGTCTTTAAACTCCATGTCTTTTGAATGAAAGCCTTTCGAAATTCACTGATTTTTTTTCTCCTCTCTTGATTTAATTTCTTTTTGCATACACTGCCATTTTTTAAGCTTTTCAAACTTAGGATTTTAATGCTGTATGACAATTTCTGTCAGACTAACAGTGATAATATCCCTTGGCTTATTTGCAGTAACCATTAATGAGCTATTTTGAGACCAGTGTCATCCGTGAAAACAAAAATCTGAACACTCAAGAGTGGATGTATTTTTAATGTACTCTATGAATAATAATGACTGATTATAAATCAACTTAATATGTCAAAGAGAAGAAAGTAGAAATATCACCATTCCCTTCCTCGTAGTGTTTATCTTTGACATTATCATATTTACATGTTTTTAAAAAGACATAGTGTTAACACTATTTCACCATGTGATTTCAAGATTACAATACAGTCACGTAAAGAGCTTACTTTTTGTCAATTTGGGTGTCACAATGACACAGAAATAAGCCAAGAGCAATGACACAGTAATTGCATAGGTAATTGCTTGACTTTTTTTTCTGTCTCTAGAAAAACTACATTAGATATGGCAAGTAAGTGTAATATCATTAAGTCACCTCTTCAAATAGATGGTTCCTGGATAGCAAACTTTCATAGTGATTCTAATGGCAGAATCTGGAAGGTACTATGGATTGAATTGTGTTCCATGATAAAGATATGTTGAAGTCCTAACCCCCGGTACTTGTCAATTTGGCCTTGTTTGGAATAGGGTTTTTGAAGATATTATCAGTTAACATGAGGTCATACTAGTATAAGTTGGGTCCTAATACCATCTGACTGGTGTCTTATAAAAGAAGAGAACAGACAGGAGAATTACACAGAAGGATGGCCACATGACTATGGAGGCAGATGCAAGCCAAGGAATGCCAAGGATTGCCTGGAGCTAAACTCTTGACTACTAGCTCACAGGTTGGTTGTTCAAACCCACCTAGAGGTACCTTGGAAGTCAGGCCTGGTGATGTGCTGCCAAAAGCTCACAGCCTTAAAAACCCTGTGGAGCACAGTTCTACTCGGCACACATGGGGTCGCCATGAGTTGGAATTGACTCAATGGCAATGAACAACACTAGAACCTAGGAGAAAGGCATGGAACAATTTCTGCCTGAGAGCCCTCAGAAGAATCAATATGGCCGATTCTCTGATTTGGACTTCTAGCCTCCAGAACAGTAAGACTAATTTCAAAAGAAAAAATTTGAACTCTCTTTTAGTCAATAAGAAGCTTTTCAGAAGTTATTCTACTTGCAAGTTAGTAAAGGGCAGAATCTGATTTTGGTACTAAGTTTTAAAACAGGAAACTTTTATTTAAATTTTATTTTCCATTCAGTTTTTGGACATATGCCTTTTTCAAGTGTTGTCATAAAGCATTTATTGAACTTAACACTCTTTGAGTACTTTGCATTAGGTGTCGTGTCTTACGAAGGTGACTGTATTTGCAGTCCAAAGGCCTGAGTTTAGATCTGTTTAGGCCCTATTTACTAACTTCATGAACTTGGTTAAGCCACTTAATCTCTTTGAGCAGCTGTTTACTCATTGGCAAAATCAGGACAATGCATGCTTTACAGGTTTGTTGAAAGATAAGACCTGAGTATATACGTAAGTCACACTGTAAATAAATGCACAATATAAATGGAGCATTATCATCAGTACCAAACCACCAGAAACAAGAAGTATAAACATGGTTAAAACATGGTCCCTGACCACCAACAAGTTTATAGCCTCACTGGCAAAATATAAAATGATATGTAATTAAGGGACAAAGTTAGAGGCACGAGCCAAAAGTATTATGGAAGGATGTCCACACAAATGAGAGATTCAATCTCAATAATAGTAACAGCCTATTTCATGAACAAAATCAGGTTAAGCTTACCCCCTTCACTTCTCTCTCCTCTTAGCATTTGTATTAGTTTCCTAGGACTGTCATGACAAAATAACACAAAATTGATGCCTTGTAAGAAAAGGAATTTATTGTCTCATAGATCTGGATGCTAGTAGTCCAAAGCCAGGATGGTCACAGAAATGAGTTTTTTCCAAAGGTTCTAGGGGAAGATCCTTTCTTGTTCCTCCCAGCTTCTGGTAGCTCCAGGGATTCCATGGCTTGCAGCTGCAGCATAACTCCATAATCACATGGTTATCTTTCCTCTGTCTGACTTTGTCTATCATCTTCTGTTTTATAAGAATACCACACAGATTGGATCGGGACCCAACCTGTTCTGGTATGACATGTTAACTTGACTGATAACATCTTCAAGAACCCCATTTCCAAATAAGGTCAAATTCACACATACCAGCAGTTAAGACTTCAACATAACATTTTGGGGGACAAAATTAATCCATAACAACCTTCTTCCTCTTGGTTACTTGCCCTTCTATTCCATAGCTGCTTCCATGAAAACAATGTAAAGGCAAATCCAGAAGATATCAGATATAGGAAAGATGAAAGAAGAGCCCAAACACTGAAACACTTCAGACAAAGTCTAGTATAAGGATTTCCTAGTTAAGCAACTAACAATCCGATAGAGTTCATATTAGTTAAAACAAAGTTAAACTCATTGCCTTTGAGTTGATTCCAATTCATACTAGTTAGTTTTTATTTGTTTTGTTTTATTTTGGAGGGTGGAGGAGCTGAGGAAAGATTTAAAAGACAGTCTTCGATGAGAAAGAAAATATCACAAGGCAGAATGTTCCATGGGATATTACTAAAAGTCATATATGACCTGTGGTCACATACCATAGTCAACAACTCCTTTTCCTACAGGAATTCTCAAAGCCCCTAATATATCAATTTGCCTTCTGAAGCTTCATTAAGAAAATCTATCTGCAGAATTTATAAAATTCATTTGGCTCAGGAAATTGTAGTTTAGAATTCTGTGGGACTAAAACTCTGTGGAAAAGACTGTGAGAAATTATTTAATAAAGTTTAAAAGCAACTGGAAAGTGAGGGTATAGGGAAGGGTTAATAGAATAATGTTACAGCATGTTTAATAAAAAGCTAAGCTTTAATTTATTTTAAAAAGTATTAGAAATTATAACCTGATGCCATTGAGTCGATTCCTTATAGGGTTTACAAGGCTATAATCTTTACAGAAGTAGACTGCTCTATCTTTATTCCATGGAGTGGCTGGTGGGTTCGAACCACTGACCTTTTGGTTAGCAGCCAAACAGTTTAATCACTGTGTTACCAGGATTCCATATATTACCGCCATATAATTTCTCAAATAAGTCCGTGAAACTCTTTCTTTCAGATGTTGTGTGGGATTTTTAGAAACGTTCACCATTCCATTGCTGTTGCTGTCACTTGCAAATTACTGAAAGTGTTGGTTTACTCTCCCAGTGAACATTTATGGTGCCCACTTCAGTCCCTGATCCTTGATAGTTCATCACTGCACAGACATGCTAATAAAGGAGTTCCATTGTCCATTCAGGTGTTAGTGAAGCACTTGGCCACTAAGCAAAAGGCTGGTAGTTCAAATCTGCCAAAAGGCTCCTTGGAAGAAAGGCCTGGAGATCTGCTTCTGAAGAGTCACAGTCATGAAAACTCTATGAAGTACAGTTCTACTCCTCAACACATGGGGTCTCCATGAGTCAGAATCAGCTTGACAGCAATTGCTTTTTTATTTGTTTGGGGCTTTGTTTTGTTTTGTTTTTCTGTTTTTGTCCAACCAGGCAGTTCTCTTGGGCAAAGGCTTTTTAAATGGCTACAGGACCATTCTATTGCTCACAGGCCGGGCCTTCCTCTTATCCACTGGAAACAATTACTTTTCATGTATCATTAGTAGAAATGCAGTTATCTCCCCAACCCCAGCCCTCAACTTTCATGCTATATATTTTTCACTGATGTCAGGAACCGGTCCACTGTGGCCACAAAAATACAGGAGATACCAATCTCTTCTGGTGTGGTGGTGTGCATGTGTGTAACTCAACACTCTGATAATAATTCTTTCCACTGAAATTCTTTCTCATATGTTCAATAACCTCGTGATCTTATTAGCCGCAACTATTTTATATTTGCCAAGAAAAATTCCAACTTTTGTCTTAAGCCACTTCCTTTGAAAGTAAGCTTTGGTAGTTGTGATGGTTAATATTGTGTGTCAACTTGGCTAGGCCATAATTCTCAGTGGTTTGGCAGACATTATATGATCACCCTCCATCTGGTGATCTGATATGAGCAGTCAATCAGTTGGAACAGGAGTTTCCTTGGAGGTTTGGCTTGCATCCAACGTATATGGATGTTCTGGCAAAGCTCCTGCTCCCTCTCCATCCTGCGTCTCATTATCCCCTGACCTCTGGTTATTGGGACGTGAGCCAGCATATGACAGCTAACCTGGAGATTTTGAATTCACCAGCTCCTGCAACCCTGTCAGTCAGGAGAAGCCTTCAGCCTACTGCCTGACTCATGGATTTGAGACTTGCCAACCTCCACAATTATGTGAGCCATTTCCTTGAAATAAATCTCTCTGTATATATTTCTATATATGCTTCACTGGTTTTGCTTCTCTAGAGAACCCAGCCTAAGAAATTTGGTACTGAGAGTGGTTCTAGGAGAACAAAATCTTAAGGATGTGTTTTCTGAACTGGTTCTCAAATCTAGCTAGTCTTAAAGGCACTAATGACTCTGTCTCCAGTAGTAAAGAACCCGTAACCCCTTGCTGTGGAGTCAATTGCAAATCATAGTGACCCTACAGGACAGAGAAGAACTGCCCCATAGGGCTTCCAAAGAATGGCTGGTGTATTCAAACTGCCGACCTTTTGGTCAGCAGCCAAACACTTAACTACTCTGCCATCAGGGCTTCCCAGTAGTAAAGAGGGTGCTGTTAATCCATGGTATGAGGTAGCAATAGAAATATGAAAAATATCACCAGCATTGGATCAAATATTGGTGAGAGACAAGGGTCTAGGTGATTGAGTATTTGATACTTTTCTACAATTTTGTCAGACTGGGAAGTATAAGAAAGCTGGTTGGTTGGTCCTACTTTCGCTAGGCAAAGTGGTGAAAGAAAAGGATGAGCTCAGGGCTTCAGAGTCACAGCTCAAGTGCTGAATAGAAGACCTGAAAGTTACCACTTGTATCCTGAAAGAAAATCTTATTTCTTGAAGTAACAGAGCTGATATCGCCAAAAAACAAACCCAGAATTTTATCTTTGCAGTAGTCTTGTGCCTTGCTTTGAATGTGGGAATTCTTGCTCTCAGCTGTTTAGTTTTTTGGTATTTGGAGCCTTGGCCAAAACAAGACAAACAGCCCCAATTAGCACCCTGTTTTACATTACAAAGGCAAAAGACAATTCATTCACTCACTCATATATTCCTTCATTCATTCAACTTAATTTATTGAAGGTTGACTAGCATTTGAGATCCAAAACAGGCAGAAAAATTGACCTTGGTAAGAAGAGGAACATTCGTTTGCATCTAACAAGAGGGGAAAGAGTGAAAGGCTGTTACAGATGCAGGTAGTTTGTAACTTTGGTGACAGTTTAAGCTTATTTTTTGTTATTGTTGAGACTATACAGAGCAAAATATACATGAATTCAACCTTTTGTACATATGCAATTCAGTGACATTGACTACATTCTTCGAGTTGTGCAACCATTCTCACCCTCCTTTTCTGAGTTGTCTTTCCCTCATTAACGTTAACTCACTGCCCCCTAAGATTCCTAACTAATCTTGGAGTTGCTGTTGTCACTTGATTCCGTATAGATAATTCTTTAAGCTTTTTTTTTTTTTATTCCAATCCCAATGTTCTTCGTTTTCAGCTGCATACAAAATAGGTTGTTTAAAATATTATGGTATATGCATGATGAGATCTTGGCAAGAAAGTTTTAGAAAATAGAGACAAAGGTATCATCACCATTTTTGAGGAAAGGGTAAATACTCTTATTTTACTTTATATGGGATCAAATATAGTATATAGCTATAAGCACTATTATTAGCCAAGAATTTTTATTATTGAAGCACAGTAATGAATTAAGTTGAAAAAAATAAATGAAATTGAGGGTTAAAATTGCCTACATTTGCTGAAAAGCCAACATTCCAAGTGCCATCAATTTATTATTCTCAACAAAGAGCTTTAAGACAGCAAACTGATTGTTTCAAGGTACGCTCCAAATTTTATTAAAGCCCTCTAAGTAACAATTATGAAAAAACATTTGTAATGTTCAATTGTTGTGTTATACATTGTGCAATTAGACCCAGAGAAACCCATTACTTATTTGTCACCATCTAGAATTCGTAGCTCTCTATGCCTTGCTATGCTTTATTACTGTTTGGCTAAAAATTAAAAGAATAAAATTCACTGCATTTTGTATGCTGCAGAAGGAAATATTTACTATTCTCAGAGCATCATGTGGTTGTACAAATGCACAAGAGTTATGCCAGTATTTAAAAAAAAAAAAAAAATCACCTTATACCTCTGTCATGTGAATGACAAAGGGAAAATTGCTTCCTCCTCCCAAGGGAAAAATCATGGAATTGTGGAATTTAAAACTCTAGGAGGCCATTAAAACTGTTTTCTTTCAGAAGGTGTCTAAGACTTCAGATTTTAAGGAAAGCAATCAGACTACTCATCCCAGAGGGATGTCTCAAATCCCAACTTCAACAAGCAGCTATGACTAAAAATTCCAAGGTGTCCTGTGATGCCTCCCTCTTTGCTAAGCTGTCATAGCTATTTTTCATGTCATGTAGAGACAGGGATGTAGTTAAGAACATAGACTCAGGAGTAGGAGTCTTTGGGTTTGCATTTCAGTTCTAGAAACTCTTCATTGGGGGACATTGGATTTCCCCTTCCTCTGTCTCAGCCCCACCTCTGTCAAGTGGGGATAATAATACATTTACCTCAGAGGGTTGCTGAGATTTAAATCAGAACAGTTCCTGGTGCATAACAAATGTTTTTTATAAGCGTAACCATTATTATTAATAAATAACCATAAACTTCCTTGTAACAACTTTTACTTTGTCTTGTATTTATAAGTTAAATAATTTCTCAAATCCTAAAGTCAAGTATTTTCTTGTCTCTTTCAAGCTCAAGGCACATAGTGGGTACTCAGAAAAACTTTTTCAAATAAGTGTAACCTTGGTATGTCTTGGTAAAAAGTGAGAAAATGTATTTTGTGCAAAGAGGCAGATTCACTATAAAATAGGTTATAAAATGTTGCAAAGAATATGGTTTAAATCAGTAATGAGACAAAAAAAAAGGGCTAAGGTAGGCATTTGATAGAGCAAAGAAAAATTAGCGTGAGGATTAAAATGTAGCATAATTTTTTCTTTAAATTTCTACTTGGTCTCAAGTTCAGTGAAAGGAAACTTGAAGTAGAAAGCAGACCCTTTGCACTAACAAGTTTTATGTAGAGAATAACCCAGTATTCTCTCCTGGAAAGGAAAATTAAGGAGAATTGGTAAACTGGTGCTAAAGAACTTTTGAGGAAAATTTCTATAAAGTTTTGAAAAATATTATGGTCATGGACAAATGTGAATATATTTTCCTTTTAGGTTAAAAGATTTAGAGTCAGTTAGAATCCTTGGGTGGCACAAACAGTTAAGCGCTCACTACTAGCCGAAAGGTTGGTAGTTCAAACCCACCTAAAGGTGCCTCAGAAGACAGGCCTGGTGATCTCCTTCCCAAAGGTCACAGCCTTGAAAACCCCATGGAGCAGTTCTTCTTTGCACATGTGGGTTCGCAACTCAAAGTAACTAGCAACAACGGCAGGATTACCTGAAGCTTTGTATAACAAACTTATTCTTTTACTTACATAGAAAACCCTAGAGTCAACCTTGAGTCTCCTCCTCTCCACGCACACTACATCCAACACATCAAGAAATCCTGTTGGTTCTACTTTACAAATATACTCAATTTGCAATGTTTTCACAAGCCAACATCATCGCCCTGACCCACCTCCCTTGCATCTCTGCCTGAATAACAGCAGCAGCCCGCCCACCTGTTTCTATGTTCTTTCTGCCTTTGTCTTTCTACAGTGTTGTCCATAAGAACATTAGAGTGGTTCTACTAAAATATAAATCAGATCATGGATCTCCTTTCTCAGAAATCTCCAAAGACTCCCTACCTCATCCCCCACTCCCACCCAAACAAATCCCGAGTTGTTAAAATGGCGTATAAGGCCCTACTTGACTCTGCCCTGACACCTCTCTGCTCATCTCCTGCATTCTTCCCACCACTCGTGCTGCTCCCGCCACACTGGCCTCTGGCTCTGCTCTACATGCCATGCGTGGTCTGCCAAAGGCCGTGGTGCTACTGTTCCGTCCACCCGAAATGCTCTTTCCCGTATCTCAGGTCTAGTAACCTCCAGTCCTGAGGGTCTCTACTCAGACATAACCTTTCCTGTGAGGCCTTCCATAACCATCCTAACTACTTCCCAAACCCTTTTTCCTCTATTTTTCTCCATAGCATTTATTCTATCTGAAGGATTTCATAGATACACACAACACAGCTAAAAGTTTTTTGTTTGTTTTCATGAGGCAGAAGCATATCTATTTTCTTCACTACTATGTCCTCAGGATCAAAGCAATGTAAAGCTGAACATATTAATAAGAGCACATATTTGATTACTTCTAAATCTATATCCTTAAGCTTAACTATTCTCAGCTCGAATGCAATTAAGTATGTTATATAACAAATGACTCCTCCTCCTGTGAGGACTATTTCAGAGGCTGAACCCTCTACAGACTACATTACCAGGGGCCCTTGCCCTCCTGCATCCTGTTGGGTTTAGGCTGTAGAGTCACCGGAAAGAGATCAAAAGGTGTGCCCCACTCTCAGCTTAGTTCTGACAGTGGCTGCTGCAGCTCTAGCCCCTTCCAGCCTAGATATTGTAACAGCTTCTGCTGCTGCTAGTGTCTCGCTCCCTACTGAACCCTTTCTGGTTCTCTGCACCTTGGACACACCTCTGTAAATAGCTGTTTATTAAATTATTTCTTCCAGTTGCTATGGAACCTATTTAAACTCATGGCAACCCCATGTGTGTCAGAGTAGAACTGTGCTCCATAGGGTTTTCAAGGGCTGCTTTTTTGGAGGTAGACTGCCAGGCCTTTCTTCTGAGGCATCTCTGGGTAGATTCAAACCTCCAGCCTTTCAGTTAGCAGCCAAGCACATTAACCTTTTGCACTACCCAGGGACTCCTAAATTATTTCCAGGGAAACTCTTTTGAGTGTGCCATCTGTTTCCTGCTGGGGCTCTGACTGATCCATCTGTCATGAATTCTAATCTTAATTCTGCAAAAGTAGTCATGTACCACTCATAAACAGAAGCTGGCAGCCAATCTTCCAAAATACAAACATAATATGCATTGAAAGATGGGATTTTCTTCACAGAGAAGCATAAATAATTCAGAAATTATTAACCACCTCTGAATAAGCAAGTACTCAGCTGCATACTGTGATTTATATTCTCTTGATTTTTTTCATACAAACTTCAACAGAATAGCATTTCCCATCCTCTTTTATGCAAAGTCTGTTTACGTAAAAGATAAACTAGGAAAATAGTCTCCTGATGTTTACAGTATTCTCATTTCATCTCTAAAAGATGTGTTTCTTTGAATAGCGATTGTGAACACGAAAGCTATTTTCTGTGAGTTGGGTTTTTTTTTCTTCTCTGCAACTCCTTCAATTTTTTATTCTTTCTGTAGTTCATTTCTCATTCTTAGTGGGAAATCCCCAGAGCCACTTCTTTTAGAGAAATAATTTATTTGCAGTCCGCCATCAGGACCGTTATCATCTGTAGATTGAAATCCATGCCTCCCATTAATCAACTTGATTTAAACTTCCCCTCTGCCTGCCCTTATTTCTTCCCTCATTCTTTCTCTGATCTTCCTCTCCCCACTGCCTCATCTCCTTTTGACTATTCGTGGGACAGATATTTAGTCTGTGTGTAGGTATATTTAGTGTTTTTATTTGGTTTATATTATGCAATTAGTTTATAATTAGTTACGTGTTAAGGACAATGTTTCCCAGCTAAGTTTTCTCAGCCATACAGCGTGATATCCCTGAAATCCGAACAAGGCAGCACCTTAAAGGCTTGCTCACTAGACGGATAGTATCTCTGTAAATAGAAACAAGATAGGTCAATTGCGTGGAATCTCCAAACCCTAGAATGGCTTGTTTCAGTTCTTTGGAAGGTGAGGATAATCAGAGCACTTTTTCAAGATACTGGCAGGTTAGCTCTAATTATACCCTGCCAATAGAAGAATGTTGAAAGGTCAAAATTCATTTGGCCCTGGGCACTGACTCTGATATCATGAAAAAAAGAGAGAAACCTAGAGAAAGAGTGGGAGCATATATACGTGCCATTCATCTTCCCTCTAAAGCAAGAGTGTTTTTATTATTAGGAAGTGTCCATAATGGGAATATATAGTATGGTGACTTTTAAATGTGCACATCTGACTCCACTGGTCTCACTCCTTTGGAAGCAAGGAAGAATGAAGAAAACTAAAGATACAATGGAAAGATTAGTCCAAAGGACTAACGGACCACATTTACTATGGCCTCCACCAGACTGAGTCCAGTACAACCAGATGGTGCCCGGTTATCACTGACTACTCTGACAGGGATCACAATAGGGTGTCCCTAACAGAGCTGGAGAAAAATATAGAACAAAATTCTAACTCAAAAAAAAAAAAAGATGAGACTTGCTGGCCTAACAGACACTGGAGAAATCCTGACAGTATGGCCACCAGACACCCTTTTAGCTCAGTAATGAAGTCACTCCTGAGGTTCATCCTTCAGCCAAAGATTAGACAGGCCCATAAAACAAAACGAGACTAAAGGGACACACCTGCCCAGGGGCAAGGACTATAAGGCAGGAAAGCTGGTAATAGGGAACCCAGGGTTGAGAAGAAAAAGTGTTGACATGTTGTGGGGTTGTTAACCAATGTCATAAAACAATATGCGTACTGACTGTTTAATGAGAAACTAGTTTGTTCTGTAAACCTTCATCTAAAGTACAATAAATAGTTTAAAAATATATACACATCTGAGAATGTAGCATCAAAGAGGTGAACATCCTACAAAAACTCACAATTCTTATGTGAATTAAATATTGCAGTAAGACAAAATGGTTCCCTTTTATTGCCTGAGAGCTTAACTTTAAGCACAGCATAGGAACAAAACAAATTCTAGTGCTTTAGAGTTCAACCTTGTGCTGAAAGGTTAGTCCTTCAGATACATGGAAGGAATGCACACCAAAGAATATTTGTCACAAAAGACTTTGCTATCGTCTGCCTTAATCATTGGCTCTGTTAAAAATTATTTATGTTTCTCAATGATTTATAATTCTGAGATATCAAAGGATGTCAAACTCAGTAAAATGGAGAACCTCAGCTAAAGAAAAATATACTTGGTGCATTTAACTAATGATCTCATATTGTTTACTGTATTCTGAGTATAATTTGTAATTTTCACATCTAGCCAAACCCAACTGTCCTATGTCTTCCTGATTTCTACTGCTACCTTGGTGAATATAACCAAAGCAATGTGGTGCTGCTTTCAACACAAGATCAGACTCAAAGTATTGGTAGAAAAGTAAGTAACTGAATAACAAAATCCATTATTCTAGGCCTCAAAACTCTCACTTGAGAAATCAGGAGATTATAGCAAATGACCATTTAGGTAAACTCCAAGATGTTGTAATTCACAAATAATTTATATCCAAAAAGACAAATGTCCCAGTATGATTTAAATCTATTCAATCTAAGTATATTACTAATAAAAACAGTACATTAATTTTGTTACATAACTACAGTGCTATTGCTGCAGAACAGTTTTTGTGAAGGTATCTGTTTAAATCATAGGATCTGGAGACCTCCAGTAGTTTGGAACAGACCAATACTCCTGCCAAAAACAGCCAATAAAGATACGATTTAAAGAAGTCATCAGTTTCAAGGTATCGGGAGCTACAGAAAAAATGAGGATCAAAGGGACTAAGATTATAAAAAGGAGAGGCTCAGAAAAATGATCTCATTGAAAGCCACCTTTTCCAAGGGGTCATTTGCCAATTCTGAGAATGGGCTAAAGTCTGAGAATTCAGACTTTGCCTGGAAATAGGACTGTTTCTAAAAGACAGAAAAAACAACAAAGCTTTAGTGATCATGCGGAGCCAGAATAACAGAACTGTAGAATTAAGAGATCTCAACACATAGTAGGCTTCCATCTCAAGATATTGCTAAATTCTTAAGCTATACAGGGCAAAGGATTAAAGAACTGAACTGAGGAACTCTAAAATGCAGAATGGAATTTCCCTTAGTCTCATGGCATTACGACAAAGATCTACATAGGAAATGGGCAGGTGAACTCACAAAGATTATCCTCTAGGGCCCCCGGAGAGCTATAACCTAGGAGCAGAGAGTAGAACATATGTAGATGGAGCCTTACTAAAACGGCAATCTTGCCTCAATTCAATATAGTCCTTAATCAGATTAAAATAATCAGGTCCAGGAATAGTGAGCCCTCTAAGGTAGATGATATCTAGATTCTCGATAATATTTTTTATACTTATTGTCAAGCATTCAATCAAAAATCACTAGGCATGATTTGGAAAAAAGATAAAACTAGATATTCACTATATACTGGTGATTCAGATACTGGCTTTAGCAAAGATTTTAAATTAACTCTGATCAATAAGGCCAAAAAAAAAAAAAAGGAAAATATGAAGAAAAGAGAAAAAATAAAAATTCAAGAGAATTGAAATCTATAAGAAAAAAAGAAATGGATATTCTAAAGCTGAAGAGTAAAATGTCTTAATTTAAAAACCTGTGGATACGAGACATGGCAGAAGACAGACTAGTATTAAGGAAAATTAGTAATTAGAAAATATCCAAATTAAGCATAAGAAAGGGAAGAAAATGAAAAGTAGATAAAATAGTACAAGGGATATGTGGAATACAGTGAAAAAGCCTAGCATACCCTTAATTGGAGTTTCAGAATGAGGGGAGAGAGAGAATGAAGCAAACATAATATCTGAAGACAAAATGGGCAGTAATTTTCCAAAAGCAATAAAAGACATCAACCTAGAGAGTCAAGAAGTTTAGCAAGACATATGCTAGATAAATAGAAATAATATGACTTGGGAAAAAATAAAGTTTTATTTAAGACTTTTTTTTTTCTCTCTCTCATTGGATACTTTTAATATTCAATTTGTGCTGTGAGATATCGGGACTAAAATATATTCTCATGGTTTTTCACCAGGTTATTTCTATTTTCCATTTTAGAGTTATATCATTTATCCCTATCAGGCACTTTGAAATATAAATTAGAAGTGTGAAGGGAACTTAGGTGGAAGAAGTAAGCAGTCAAATGACCCTTGACATCCAATTGATTAGCTATTCCTAAAGTAGTTAAAGCAGTCTTTAAAAGTACACATGAAGCTGAATCACCAAAAATAATAAATGCTAACATTTTAATGCAAAGCTTCAAAGTAATCCAGGTTTATTAATATAGTGTTGAAGCCAAGTTACTCATAGCCCAAGAGTTGGGATAGGCTCCAGGGAAGGAAAATGAGAGCAGCTAACAAAATTCTCTCTCCACCTGCAGCTAAGAATTATACTTCTAGTTATGAATATCTCCTGAGGGGATAAGGGTGTCTAGATAGCAGAGGAAAATGACAGTGCCAATGAAAGTAAGATTACTTCATAACACAAACCACTGATGAGGGGGAAATGGCTCAAATTTAAGTATTCATAAAGCATGCTATTTCCTGTTGTTGATACTAGTATTATCTAGTATCTATCATCTGTCTACCTACCTACCTATCTACCTATCATCTCTCTCTCTCTCTCTCTCTATGTGTCTGTCTGTCTATCTATCTGCCTATCTATCTATCTGTTTAATCTATTTCCTACCACCAAAGGTATCAGGGATTCCTCTTTATGGGTCATACCTCTAGAAGGGCTGTTTTCTCTTCTGATAGTCAATATTTGTTGAGCTTTCAAATACTCAAAAGCCCTAATACCTAGTTCCTCACATCAACAAATAAATCTTTGTTACACAGATAAAGACACTGAGAAGCAAAGGGGTAAAAGTGACCTCATTAAAGTCATACAACTAGTAAATGGAAGAGCTAGGACTTGAAGCTAGTAACCTTAATCTAAAATCCATATAATTTCCATTGTACTATATTATATTTCACTTCTCCTATAGGGTTTCTCCTGTCATTTTGTCATTCTCAGCACCATATACTAAATCTAGGCTTAAAGTGCCTCATTAGTAGAAACAAGTTCTTACTTTAAACTTATGAAATTCCACCAACCTGTATAGTGTAGCTGTGAAAGTCAAGTGTATCTTGGCTCTTTTGGAGAAACTTACTGAAATTTTACCAATAGTTTACCAACATACTTAATTTTACCAATTCTTCATGTACACCAGACAAACCTAGATGACTCCTTCCCAATATTAAGAGTTGGACATGTTTAGTGCCACTAGGACAACTCTATTCTTAGCATAGGAGGAGTTAGCAGGCACTTTGACCTGGTGCCATCTATCTTCAAACATATTCAGCTACCTCCTATTGACAGAAATAGAGTTCTAAGCCCTGGGATTGGGGCCACATTTTATTCTGAATTGCAGATGACTTCACACCTTATCAGAAATGCATTTTTACCATGCTTTGTTCTGCTCAACTCTTCACTTTTTAATATTAATACTGTATCTTTCAATTAAGTACACCACTACTTACAGGTTATGTTTCTCAGTTTATCTTGACTTAAGTTCATGGAGAGTTTCCTTCATCATTATTTTATAAACTGCTTACTGGGAATAAAATATAAACAAAGCCGAGTTTTCACTCTCAGAAATTTCAAAGTCTACTGAGGAAGACAGACACATGCATAGACGATGTTAATGATGAATTATAAATTCCCTAAGAGAAATGGGCCCAAGGTCCAGATTTTTTTTTTCTCCCACATCCCCACATGTTTTCTCTTATTTCCTTCATCTTAGTGTTTACTACCGTTGATGGCACCAAACTTAATTTTACATTTCAAACTTTCTTGGTTATTTTGGTGTCAAAAGTTAGCAGAAAATGGGTATAAATAAGAATTAAGTGAAATGTTTATTATTTTACTTCTTAACCAGAATAGGTTAATCTTCATCCAGATAAGGATATTACAAAAAAAGAAGAGTCTGTCACTTTCAAGCTTCAGGAAAAATGATAAAGAAATGCTGTTATCTCCTAAACCCCACCATTTAAACTCTACCAGAGAGCCTTAGCATTGTTTTGCTTAATAAATGAAGTTCCTAAAATATGTGTAAATTAATTGAGTGAATTTCATTCATACATGTGTTGTAGCAATTAAAACTTCAGGGTGATAAACATAATTAACAAGACAACACCAGTAATGCATACAGTACCCTATAATTTCTACCCATTTTTTATTACTACTCATAAAAAAAAAAAAAACCTTCAAAGTTCATTATCTCAAATTTTCATGAAACTAAGTGACTATAATTAAAAGCTCAATCACTCCTCCATGTGTCTGTTAAAAAAGGTCTCATGGGCCTTGCTGAAGGAAGCATGATTTGAGTTGCTTTATTTGGAAAAATATCAGTTTGAGCAGATTTTTACATTAAAAGTGCCAGAAAATGCACCAAATCATGCATAAAAGAGAATTAAATAAAGTAGCAATTAACAAAGATAATGACTTTTTCTTATTTTAACTCCAACAACTATTAACTGCCACTATGATTTATTATTCTCCTTTCTTTGATGAATATGAGGACTATTTTTAAGAGGCCTGAACTCAGCTAAACTCGTGTACTCTACGGTATCTCAGTTAATGGACACTGTTAGGAAAATTTATAAGGGAAAAAAATCCCTGGCCGAAATTCAGCTATAGGGAAATGGCTTTATTGGAGAATTCATGATGAATACTTTGAAATGTATATGATCCTCCCTGACAGCTCATCTTAAATTTCAAATGCCTTGTGTTTCTGAGCGTTACTCTGGGACTGTTTCCATACTCCCTTGCTGCCATACTTGGTTGTTGATAGTCCAAAGACAAAACAATCAAAAGATTGGTAGGCAAAATGTTTGGGAAAGTACTTGGCTAGGAATCATGGTGGTCATAGCCATCCTCTAAGATGGCCCCCAATGATCCCTACCTCCTGGTATTTGTATCTCCTGGTATCTGTTGATGTGATTAATAGGTTATAGCAAAAATGATGGTATATCAATTCTGAGATTAGGTTATAAAAGACACCATAAGTTCCATCTTCATTTCTCTATTTCTCAGGTCTTTTGCTGCAGAGGAAATAAGCCGTCATGTTGTGAGCAGGCCAAATAGAGAGGCCCATGTTGTGAGGAACTGAAGACTTTTGCCAATAACCACATAAGTGACCGTAAAAGTAGCTCTTCCTAGCCCAGTGAAGCCTTCAGATGACTGCAGTCCTGGCTAAGAGTCTCACTGCAATCTCATGATAAACCCTGACCCACAACCACTTAGCTAAGCTGCTCCCAGATTCCTGAGCTTCAGAAACTGTGAGATAATAAATACATGTCATTTTAAGCTGCCAAACTATGGGGTAATTTTCTATGCAGCAATATATAACTACTATAATGACCATCAGCCTGATTTCAATAAAAAGTTCTAATGAATGGGTTGAGGGAGGAAGGTATTAGATATTTATATCTGAAAAACAAAGGTCTTGTAGTCAAACCTCAGATTTGTGTACAGAGTACTAGACACAGAGAGCTGGGGCAAGGGCCAGTTTTTGTAGCCTTAAGTTCCAGTTGGACAAGCAAATTTGTCAAGAAGTGGATTCTGACAGTAAAAGGACATTTAAGTTTAATGTCCACAGGGGATGAGAAATCAGGTAGGGAGAGGTGTATAGACTAACACTTTTGGAGTAACATGATCTAGCTCCTGCCTGGAAATCCAACCCATTTCTGCTATCCACCCCTATCTCAGTATGCTGTAGTCATGTTGACTTTCCATCAGCTCTTAGAAAAGGGCAAACTCATTCCTGTCTCTAGACCTTTGAAACACTCCTCGACCAGCACTTAGCATAGCAGGCTCCATTCCTGACCACTGTTTGTGAGTAAATCCACAGTCTGCTATTCCTCTCCTAAAACTTGTCATAGTCTACAATCATTTTATGTATTCATTTACTTGTTTCCTGTTTTCCTCACTAAAATTTAAAGTCCTTGAGGGCAGAGATACCTCCCTTCTTTGTTCACGCCTATATCCACTGAACTTAACACAATCCCTGGCATGCAGTAGACACTCAGAACATAACTGTACAATATTGTTAGAATCCAGATCAGGCGATTCCTCACAACTAGAGGTATAATTATAAGTAATCTCAGAACTGGGGCTATTTGCCCTTTGCCTGCCTTTTAAGCATTTATGGGAGCAAATAAAGGTAACAGGGAAACATTTCCCAATTAAGATGAATTCAGTAGAGAGCTGTTTTGTCCAGGGCTTCAAACCAGTTCTTTCTGGTTTGAACTCCTGCTAAGAATTTGCATTTCCACCCCAGATATATAGCATCAGAATCTACAGTTTAACAAGATCCCCAGGTGATTCTTATGTATAATAAATTTTGAGAACCACTGCTCTACTAGTGGTTCTTAGAATTGGTCTCTAACCAGCAGCAGTAGAATCACCTGGGAACTTGTTAGGACTGCAAATTCTCAGCATGAAGTAAGACACCACGAAGTGAACTGCCTATGGGGCAGGGACTAGCACGTGGTCTCTAGGAGCTGAGGATCTCAGCCTTAAAGCTGTAAGGATCTAGATTCTGCCACCAACCATGTGAGCCTGAAATAGCACCCCTAACCTCAGACAAGGATGCAGCACCTCCTGATACCTTGATTGTAGCCAGTAAGACCCTGAGCCGAGGGCCCAGCTAAGCCATGCCTGGACTCCTGAGCCAGGAAAACTGGAAGATAATAAATATGTGTTATTTTAAGTCACTAAGTTTATGGTAATTTGTTACACAGCAATAAAAAAATTAATGTAGAAGTAATACGTGAGGTTTAGAATTCTATGATCATACATCTGGACTCAATGAGAGGTGAGCAAAAGCCTTCTGCTCACATAAATTATGTGAAGAAAGGCTCTCCTGTTAATGTTTGTACCTGTCTGAGGGCCTTTGTGTCCTGGTAGTCTCAAATTGTGTTCTCAGCTCTACCATTTATCAGCCAAATGATTTGCAACAAGTTCTTTTAGTTATTTGAGACTTAGTTTCCTCATTAGCAAAAGAGGATAATAATAATAACGGCTCCGTAGTATTGTTGTGAGGATAAAGGTAATATATGTAAAGTGCCTAGCACAGAGTAACCAAAACCAAAACCCAAACCTATTGCCGATGCAATTCTGACTCATCGCAACCCTATAGGGCAGAGTAGAACTGTCCCCATAGGGTTTCCAAGGAGCATTTCTCAATGCCATTCTTTACACTTGCAATACCCCTCTCCATTTTTTATATGTATTTAAATCTCATATATACTTTTAGACTCAGCGGACATCGTTTTGTGATTACATTTTGCCAGTCCTGAGCTAGACTGCAAGCTCCTGGAAGATGGGAACGTGTTCTTTTCATGCATCCTGCATATATTAAAATCGTTGTTATCCTTGTTATAACATAGATGCCCATGTCACACTCCAGCTCAGATGGCTCTTTCCTGCCTCTGAGCTCAAATGCGTTTGTCATTTACACCATTTATTTGATAATTGAGGACTACCTTTCCTATTTAATATTAATACTGCTCTTGTTACTTGAATTTTCTTTTGCAAGTCTTATCTCCCAAAGAGATTTTAATCTTCTTAGGGTAGAATCATGCATGTTGTTTCTTAATATCCCATAGCTTGCCTATACCTGAAAACATGTATAAAAAAAAAACGAAACCCGTTGCCCTCGAGTCAATTCTGACTCACAGCAACCCTAGAAGACTGAGTAGAACTGCCCCATAGAGTTTCCAAGGAGTGCCTGGTGAATTTGAACTTCTAATCTTTTGGTTAGCAGCCATAGCTCTTAACCACTACGCCACCAGGGTTTCCAAAAACATATATACATTTGTTAGAAGAATAGAAGGTTAAGGGACTTGGGTGGAGATACTAGAGTAGGACATGGAGCTAAATATCCATGAGTTAAAACAATTTGAACTTTTACTTAGAGTTTAGATGTTTTGAAATTATGATATAGGATATTAAGTAGGTTTATTATTGCACCTTCCCTCTTTTTTTGAATACAGTGAAGTAGTTCTATTTCACTTAAGTATCACCAACCAACCAATTTTATGGTATTATGAAGTGTGAAGTTTGGCCTGGGAATTTTAATGAAAAATTAGTCTCCGAGAACATGTTGAAGAGTTATTTCTTTTTAATTAGAATTCATTTTATTTGTAGTGATTAATTTAAAACTAATTTAGGGTTAGATAAATGAGAACAATCTTGGGATCAAGAAACCGACTTAATCAACCATAAAGAAATAGCTATCTCTCAGTGTGAAATGAGAAACAAAACATTAATTTTATCTGGGAGATCAAACTTTTATCTAAGACAAAATACGAAGAGAAGGATTTGGGGAAGAAAATTTTAACTTTATATCAAAGCTGAGATTAAGAACACATGTTAATTTAATCACTGAAGAGGAAAGCTCGTAGCTTCGATTTACTGACTGAAAGCAATTTACCATAAGGTAACCTTCAGAAAGGTAAAATCTAGAAGTCAATAGTAGGATTTGTCTTCATAATTCATCTCATCTCCAATTATTGACCAATCTATTTTTATGTTTTCTAATTGATGCAGCATTTAGATGTCTTTAGAAACATTACATTTACAATTCATAGACTTTGTTAGAAAGCTATTAAAAGATTTAATGAATTTTTCTCTTTGCTAATTTTATGTAGTAATTTATTTTCACAAGCTATGTTGTTTGGCTCAATGTCTTTCTTTACTTGACTTTTTAACTATCCACCTTTTTTATTTCTTCTTTGCCAATGTCATCATCTATATAAACTATATTTCTTTCTTTTTCCTCCATTTATGCACTGCATTCCTATCTGGTTTCTTCCACAATAGGTAGATGAAGATGTAAGAACATCCATTTCACAGTTTGCACAATATTTAACTGTTCAGCTTCTTTGTTTTGTTGTTTTGTTTTTCCAGCAGAGGTGCCCCAACCGAAGGTAAATTTAAATACAAATACATACATGCACACACACATACACACACAATTTAAAAAGATAACACATGAAAACACAATGTGGAATTGAACAGAGTTGAGATAAATAATTACATGATATGAAAAAGAATGTATACTTCTCTATAATACCTCAGTAAAGTTTTTTATGACATACAGTTTTATATATGTATGTGTGTATGTCTAAGGTTTTAACTCTTTATACATTAGTATCCACAAAAAAAGGCATCAAAACTGATATATAACAGCACAAATGATTTTACCCAGAATTGTCAGAGAGTGAATATATGCTCTTCCTCTTGTTTTATAATCATTCGATTCAAAATGCTCATTCTATTCAACTCATTTCAACATTATAATGTCCATTTTGGTGGCCAAAGTTAATTTTATTTTCCTTGCAGAACTCCATTTTCTCCACTGAAATGGATATGAGGTAACATTTCTGGAGAAAACAAAGCTCATATATATTCAGTGTACATATTCAAATTATCATTTTCTTATTGCAGAAACATAGATTGACTCTGTTTAGATTATAGGAAAGTCAATTTCAACCTTTTCAGTATGATCATATAAGTGCCGTAAGTCTACATTTGATTCTAAAAAGAAATCTACAGAAGTATTTAAGAGTTATTAATTGATTTGAATCTTTTAACATTCTTTGTTGTCTTGTATTTTGCAGCCATAAAAACTTGGGCGTAAAGAATATGGCCAAGGACACATATAGGCAGATGAGGGACTCCAGGACAGGAGTAATGTCCTCTCCATTATATCTCACTACATCTTAATATGCTGTTACTAAAAAATTATTGTTTTTAATTTCACAGCTTTTCTTGTATTTTCTCTTTTCACCGTTCAAGTAGACAGTAAGTTCTGAGCTTCTTTAACTTCCTTGTTAAGAAAATGACAAACTGTTTTTTAAAGTGGGTGTTGCATTTTTTTGTTGTTGTTGCATTTTGCAATCCTATCAGCAGTTTATGAGAGTTCCAGTTGCCCTTCATTCTCAACAGAACTTGGTATTGTCATTTTTTATTGCTGATTTTAGGTTTTCTATTTCTTTTTTAATATGTGTAGTGACGTTTCATTGTAATTTTAATTCGTATTTCTTTGATGTCTAATGCCTCTAATCATCTTTTCTGTGTTTATTTGACATTCATGTATCTTCTTTGGTGAAACAGCTGCTTATTTTACTCATTTTAAAAAATGGATTGTTTTCTTATTATGGCATCGTGAGAGTTCTTTATATATTCTGTGATACAAATTCTTTGTCAGGTATGTGATTTTCTTGCATTTTCTACTAGTCTGTAGCTTGTCTTTTCATCCTTTTAACAGGATCTTTAAACAAGCAAAAGGTTGTAATTTTTTTAGGAAGTTCAACTTAGCAATTTTTTCTTTTATAAATTGTGTTTTGATGTTGTACTTAATATATTGCCTACCACAAAATTCTTTTCAATGTCCTCTTCCTAAAAATTTTTAGTTTCATGCTTTATATTTAGACCTCTGATCTTTTTGAGTTAATTTTTATATAAGGTGTTAGGTATAGGTTAAGTTCCCTTTCTTTTTTTTGTTTTTGGATGTCCAATTGTTCTAGCACTATTTGTTGAAAGGTTAAAATTTCTTTATTGAAACACTTTTGTAACTTTGCCAGAAGCAAATTGCCCATATTTGTGTGAGTCTATCCCTGGGCCTTGTGTTCAGTTTCATTGATCATTTCACCAACACCGTACGCCTCAATTGCTGAAGCTTTACAGTACGTGGTGAAATCAGGTAGTATTCCAAACTTGCTCTTTTCTTTCAGAATTGTTTTGGTATACTATTTCCTTTGCTCTTCCATAAATTTTAGGTCAGCTTGTAGATATCTACACAGATTCCTACAGAACATTGATTGAGATTGCATTGAATCTATAGATCAATTTGGGAATATCTGATATCTTAACAATATTGAGATTTCTAATCAATCGACATTGTGTATCTCTTTATTTAGATCTTCTTTGATTTTTTTTTCATCAGCACTTTGTAATTTTAGCAAAGAGAACCTTCACATAGATTTTTATATATTTAATTTTTGAATGCTGTGATAAGTAGTACTGCTCTTGAAATTTTGATTTCCAGTTGTTTATTGCTAGCTTATAGAGATGCAATTGATTTTTCTATACTAATCTTGCATCCTAGGATTGAGATAAACACACATTAGTTTTAGGAGCTTTATTATTTGTTTATTCCTTGGAAATTTTTACCTAGGCAATCATGTCATATGTAAAAAAAAAAACTTTTGTTTCTTCCTCTTCATTGCATTTCTTTGATTATTATTTATTTATTTTTCCACTATTTCAATAGCCAAGACTTCCAGTATGATATAAGAATAGTGGGAGTAGTCGAAACAGCCTGGTATTGGTACAACAACAGGCACATAGACCAGTGGAACAGAATTGAGAACCCAGATATAAATCCATCCACATACGAGCAGCTGATATTTGGCAAAGGCCCAGAGTCAGTTAACTGGGGAAAAGATAGTCTTTTTAACAAATGGTGCTGGCATAACTGGATATCCATTTGCAAAAAAATGAAACAGGGCCCATACCTCACACCATGCACAAAAACTAACTCCAAGTGGATCAAAGACCTAAACATAAAGACTAAAACGATAAAGATCATGGAAGAAAAAATAGGGACAACCCTAGGAGCCCTAATACAAGGCATAAACAGAATACAAAACATTACCAAAAATGACGAAGAGAAACCAGATAACTGGGAGCTCCTAAAAATCAAACACCTATGCTCATCTAAAGACTTCACCAAAAGAGTAAAAAGACCACCTACAGACTAGGAAAGAATTTTCAGCTATGACATCTCCGACCAGCACCTGATCTCTAAAAGCTATATGATTCTGTCAAAACTCAACCACAAAAAGACAAACAACCCAATCAAGAAGTGGGAAAAGGATATGAACACACACTTCACTAAAGAAGATATTCAGGCAGCTAACAGATACATGAGAAAATGCTCTCGATCATTAGCCATTAGAGAAATGCAAATTAAAACTACGATAAGATTCCATCTCACTCCAACAAGGCTGGCATGAATCCAAAAAACACAAAATAATAAATGTTGGAGAGGCTGCGGAGAGATTGGAACTCTTATACACTGCTGGTGGGAATGTCAAATGGTACAACCACTTTGGAAATCTATCTGGCGTTATCTTAAACCGTTAGAAATAGAACTACCATACAACCCAGGAATCCCACTCCTTGGAATATACCCTAGAGAAATAAGAGCCTTCACACCAACAGATATATGCACACACATGTTTATTGCAGCTCTGTTTACAATAGCAAAAAGCTGGAAGCAACCAAGGTGTCCATCAACGGATGAATGGATAAATAAATTGTGATATATTCACACAATGGAATACTATGCATCGATAAAGAACAGTGACGAATCTGTGAAACATTTCATAACATGGAGGAACCTGGAAGGCATTATGCTGAGCGAAATTAGTCAGAGGCAAAAGGACAAATATTGTATAAGACCACTATTGTAAGATCTTGAGAAATAGTATAACCTGAGAAGAACACATACTTCTGTGATTACAAGGAGGGGAGGGAGGGAGGGTGGGAGAGGGTTTTTTACCGATTAATTAGTAGATAAGAACTGCTTTAGGTGAAGGGAAGGACAATACTCAATACATGCAAGGTCAGCTCAACTGGACTGGACCAAAAGCAAAGAAGTTTCTGGGATAAACTGAACGCTTCAAAGGTCAGCGGAGCAAGGGCGGGGGTTTTGGGACCATGGTTTAAGGGGACTTCTAAGTCATTTGGCAAAATAATTCTATTATGAAAACATTCTGCATCCCACTTTGAAATGTGGCGTCTCGGGTCTTAAATGCTAACAAGCGGCCATCTAAGATGCATCAATTGGTCTCAACCCACCTGGATCAAAGGAGAATGAAGAACACCAAGGTCACACGATAACTAAAAGCCCAAGAGACAGAAAGGGCCACATGAACCAGAGACCTACATCATCCTGAGACCAGAAGAACTAGTTGGTGCCCAGCCACAATCGATGACTGCCCTGACAGGGAGAGCAACAGAGAACCCCTGAGGGAGCAGGAGATCAGTGGGATGCAGACCCCAAACTTGCATAAAAAGACCATACTTAATGGTCTGACTGAGACTAGAGGAATCCCGGCGGTCATGGTCCCCAAACCTTCTGTTGGCACAGGACAGGAACCATTCCTGAAGACAACTCATCAGACATGAAAGGGACTGGACAGTGGGTAGGTGAGAGATGCTGATGAAGAGTGAGCTAATTATATCAAGTGGTCACTTGAGACTGTGTTGGCATCTCCTGTCTGGAGGGGGGATGGGACGATAGAGAGAGTTGGAAGCTGGCAAAATTGTCACGAAAGGAGAGACTGGAAGGGCTGACTCATTAGGGGGAGAGCAAGTGGAAGTACGGAGTAAGGTGTATATAAACTTATATGTGACAGTCTGACTTGATTTGTAAACGTTCACTTGAAGCTCAATAAAAGTTAATAAAAAAAAAAGAATAGTGGGGATAAGAGTGGACATCTTTGTCTTGTCCCTAGTCTTAGGGAGAAAGGATTTAGTCTTCAGCATTAAATATGACGTCTATAGGTATTTCAGATTTCCTTTATTACATGAAGGAATTTGCCTTCTATTCCTAGTTTGTTGAGAGTTTTCCTCATGAAAATTTTTTTAATAATTTCTTTTTGGTTGTTGTTGTTGAGCATATACACAGCAAAAACAAACACCAATTCAAATCTCTACTTGTGCAATTCAGTGACACTGATTATGTTCTTTGAGTTGAGCAACCATTTTCACCATCCTTTTCTGAGTTGTTCCTCCACCATTAACATAAACTCACTGTCCTCAAGGTCCCTATCAAATCTTTCAAGTTGCTGTTGTCAGTTTGATCCCATATACCATATTTTTATGCAAATAATGCATGCCTTCTACATTTGTTTGCCAACCACCCCCTCCCTCCACAAAGTATTTTCATAAGTGCACTATGCCAATTTTTTTTTTTAATGTTGCTGTAAAAAAAAATGGTATAGCGGTGCTTGCAAAAATATCTCATGGGGAGGGAGTGGTTGTCAAACAAATGTAGAAGATGCATATAATTTGCATAAAAATACAGTAGATAGATCTTAAAACAGCATAATGCTCAAGGCAGACATTCTTTACTAGTTAAGCTAAACTGTTGTGTAATTTCAAGAAGGCTTCAGGGGACATTTTTGGTTTAAGGTTTCAAGATTATTTTAGGGCAATAGTTTCAGGGTTTCATCCATACTCCATGGCTCCAGAAAGCCTGGATTCCATGAGATTTTGAAAATTTGTTCTGCATTTTCCTCCTTTTGATCAAGATTCTTCTATAGAATCTTCAATCAAAATATTCAGTAATGGTAGCCAGGCACCATGTAGTTATAGTCTCATGGCAAAGGAGGCAGTTGTTCATGGAGGTAATTAGCCATACATTCCATTTTCTCCTTCTATTTCTGACTCTCCTTCCTCTTTTGCTCCAGGCAAATAGATAGCAATTGTTGTGCCCAGATGGCTGCTTGTAATCTCTTAAGACCCCAGGCACTTCACAACAAACTAGGAGGTAGGACAGAAGCACTAAATGCATTATTGGGCCAATTAATTGGGATGTCCCATGAAACCATGATCCTAAACATCTAAACCAAGGAACCAAACCCCAGGAAGTGTTTTGTTGTATATAAGTAGCCTCAGCAGGGTTTTTTTTTTTTTTTTCGTCGTTGTCGTAACTATATCTCACAACTTTTGCCAATTCAACTTTTTACAAGTGTACAACTTTCTGACAGCAATTACAATAACTATGTAGCCCTACCCTTAATCAATGTAATTTTTTCATTACTGTAAACCAGAACACAGTACTCCATAAGCAATAACCCCCTTTTCCCCTCCCTCCCATCCCTGGTCACCACTGAGAAATGTTGGTCTGTATATATTTGCCTCTTTTGTCTTTTTATATAAGTGAGGCCATACAATATTTGTCCTTTTGTGATTGACTTATTTCACTCAGCGTGATGTCTTCAAGCTGCATCCATATTGCAGCATGTATCAAGACTTCGTTTCTCTTGCTGTCTGAGTAGTATTCCATTGTATGTATATACCACATTTTGTTTATCCATTCATCTGTTGATGAGGATGTAGGTTGTTTCCACCTTTTGGCTATTGTGAATAGTGCTGCAGTGAACATTAGTGTACAAGCACCTCTCTTGGTGTACAGGTAAGTCTCTGCTTTCGAATCTTTTCTCTATATACCTAGGAATGGGATTACTGGATCATATGGCAGTTCTATTTTTAGGTTTTTTTGAGGAACTGCCATACTGTTTTCCACAATGGCTATACAATTTCACATTCCCACCAGCAATGGATAACAGTTCCAATTTCCCCTCATTCTTGCCAACATTTGTTATTTTCCTTTTTTCTTAGCTATCCTCCATTACCCATTGCCATTGAGTTGATTCAACTTCTAGTGAGCCTGTAGGACATAGTAGAACAGCCCCATTGGGCTTCCAAGGCTATAAATCTTTAAGGAGGTAGACTGCCACATCTTTCTCCCATGGGATGGCTAGTGGGTTTGAACTGCTGACCTTTCACTTAGCAGTTGAGCACTTTAACCCTTGTATCATCAATGGTACCTCACTGTGGGTTTGATTAGCATCTCGCTGATGGCTGATAATGTTGAGCATCATTTTATGTGTTTGGGGGCCATTTGAATGACCTCTTTGATGAAATGTCTATTCAAGTCCTTTGCCCATTTTATGATTGGGTTGTCTTTTTGTTGTTAAGTTGTTGAAGTTTTATATATGTTTTAGTTAATAGATTCTATCAGATACATGGCTTCTGGAGACATTCCCCCAATTGGTAGCTTGTTTTCCCATTTGTTTGGTAGAGTCTTTTGATGAATACAAGTTTTTAATTTTTATGAAGTACCATTTATCTGTTTTGCCTTATGCTATTCGTACTTTTGCAATAATATTAGATAATCCATTGTTAAAAACTAGCCCCAATTTTCTCGTGAAGTCATGTTGAGTTTTGTCAAAAAAAAAAAAAAAAATTCTGCTGCTTAATGATCTTTGGGTTTTTCTTCTTTAGTCTATAATATGGTAAATTACTTTGTTTGATTTATAAATGTTGAACCAGCTTTGCATTCTTAGGATAAACAAACCCTGCTTGGTCAAGCTATTTAATCTGTATGTGGTGCTGATTAAATTTGATAATATTTGGAGTTGTGTGTGTGTGTGTTTTGCACATATGCTCATGACGGATATTGGTCTGTAGTTTTATTTCTATTAATTTCTTAGTCTCTAGCCTTTGTATCAGGTAATATTGGGCTCATAAATAAGTTGGCAAGTGTTCCTTCTTTCTGAAAGATACTATGCAAGACTGGTATTATTTCCTCCTTAACGTATAGTAGAACTCACCATTGAAATGATCTGGGCATAATAAGTTGTACAACAATAAAAAATTGAATTGGCCAAAAAAAAGAAATGATTTGAGTATGGAGTTTGACTTGTGGAAATATCTCTACTACCAATTCAGCTTATTTCATAGATATAGGACAATTCAGCTTATCTATTTCTTCTTTTTTTTTTTATTTCTTCATGACTGTGTTTGATAGTTTCTGTCCTTTAAGGAATTGGTTCATTTCTTCTAAGTTGTTGAATTTATGGGCATAATTTTGTTCATAGTATTCATTTGCTCATGGTTTTTTAATGTGTTTGTGGCCAGTAGTGATAGTCCCTTTTTTGTTCTTGATAATGATGTGTTTCTTCATTTTTCCTTTGTCATTCTGGTGAGAGGTTTATCAATTTTATTGCTCTTTTCAAAAAACTATCTCTTGGTTTCACTGATAGTTTTCTATTGTTGTTTGTTTTCTATTTCATTAATTTTTCCTCTAATATTTGTTGTTGTTATTATTACTATGCTTCTGTTTGCCTTGAGTTTAATTTGCCCTTCTTTTTCTAGTTTATTAAGGTAAGATTTCATATTATTTGCTTGAGTCCTCCTTGACCTCAATGTAAGCTATAAATTTTCCTCTAAGTACCCCTTTATCTGTTTCCCAAACATTTTGATATGCTGTGCTTTTATTTTTATTCAGATAAAAATATTTTCTAATTTTCCCAGAGACTGCATTTTTGGACTATTGGTTACTAAAAATGTTTGTTTTAATTTCCAAATATTTAAGCATATTCATGATATCTTTACATTATTGTATTCTGATTAATTCTAAGAGTCAAAGAACATGCTTTGATTTCAGTTATTTCACCTTTGCTAAAGTTGATTTTATGACCCAGAATACACTCTATCTTGAAGAATTGTGTACTTGGAGAAATGTACACTTGAAAATAATGTGAATTTCACTCTCATTTGCTTTAAGGATATTATATATTCTTAATGTGTTAAAATTACAGAGCACAAATTTATAAACCAGAATGCATGAGACAAATGTGTAATATGAAGGCCACGAGAAGTTGGAAACTGGAAAATAGAGCAATGGCTAATGCCAAAGAGCTGAACTTGTTTATAAGATTAGTATGCTTCATCACATATTGAAACAGTAAAGAAACATTGGTCATACCATCTGGTATTACCAGCTCACTTTCATGATTTTTATTTGAAATAAATTGAATGTAGGGACTATGTGCCTTAGAACATAGTATGACTTGCATACAGTGGGCACAAGACACATACATGTAGATTTATAGATTCCTAAGAGCTGAATTTGCACTTCTTAGGTTTTGTTTTTTTCCAGTTTAGTAGAAGATTGGGGTTCCCTTACTATTCCTTGCTAGTACATTTGTCTCTGGAGAGTGTCTCTGGAGAGGATGACACAATTCGATTTTAACTCCTGTTAGCATGTACTAGCAAGGAATGGTGACAGAACCCAATCTCCTATTAAACTGGGGGAAAAAATGTCATTTCTAGGCATTAGTCAAAACTTACAAGATCACACTGTGGTCCTGAGAGATGGTAATAAGATTTCTTTGTTGAAAAGTCTATTAGTAGCTCAGCTTTAACTCACTAGAACAATTCTGGGAAAAGGAAATTAAATTAGTTGGCTGATTCTATTTGACTGATATTGCTAAGAAACATCTTCTAAAATTTTAACTTTAGAAAGCTCCAGCTGAAACCCAAGACTTAGCTGAGGTGCCTTTTTATGACAGTTATATTAATACTCAGAACCACAGTTTATAGATGCTTTCTATTGCTGGTCTGTATACCTGGCTGTAGTCAGTCTCACAATGTTAGGGCTGATGTGAGACTTGTGTATAAGTTCATTATTTTGAACAGGTGTAGCACTCTGCAAAGTAAGGCCTCACACAAATGCTTCAGCCTGAGGAAGGATCAAAACTTTCTGCTTGACTGACATTTTCTGCAGTTCCATGATGGGAGGCCTGGTGCTGAGGAGAGATTGGGTCTTGATGAAGGGATAAAGCAGTTCTCCTAGTCAGGTTGGAGCATAGTGTTGTCAGGGAGTTATGAGCAATGAGTTGAAGAGGCAAGTGGGAGCAGCGTCGTGAAGCAACCTGAATGCCATGCTAAGGAGTTTTGGGTAAACGCATATCATCATGTGGGGAATTTCTGCTTGAGGCCAGTTTTTTCTTTTTCTTTACCATTAAGCACAAAAATGTCTATATTTTTTAAAAAATGACTACTTGAAAAAAAAAACAGTAATAATAATAATAGTAGTAATAGTAGCAGCAGTAGGAATAAGTGTATGGGTATGAGTAGTAGTGGTAGTAATGTGGAGACACTTATTTCTTATCCTGATGTTTCCTTCTGAAGAGGCTCAACTGGTAAAACACTATGGTTTTCTCTCGCCTCTTCACTACTTCTCTCCAGTGGAAAGGGGTGGCTTCTTTCTGAAAAATTTGTGAAGATAAACCAGGGCTAAGTATCCTTTACTCTTTCGCTTGTATTCTGGGTGGCACTAATGATTTGTGCTTGGCTACTAACTGAAAGCTTAGCATCTCGAATCCATCCAGCAACATCGCAGAAGAAAGGCCAAGCAATCTACTTCCATGACTGTTGTTGATGTTGTGTGCCACCGAGTTGATTCCAACTCATCATGACCCTATATGATAGAGTATAACTGCCCCATAGAATTTCCTAGGCTGTAATCTTTATGTTAAAGATTACAGGTCTTCTCTCCCATGTAACCACTGGTGGGTTCAAACCACTGACCTTCCAGTTATCAGCCAAGTGCTTAACCATTCTGCCACCAGGGCTTCTTAATGTCATTATTAGATACTGTTGAGCTGATTTCGATTCATAGCAACCCCATGCAACAGCATAGAACTGCTCCATAGGGTTTTCTAGTCTGTAATCTTTATGCGGCAGCCCTGGTGGTGCAGTGGTTAAGTGTTCAGCTGCTAACCAAAAGGTCAGCAGTTTGAATCTACCAGCCAGCGCTTAGAAACTCTACGGGAAGTTCTACTTTGTCCTATAGAGTCGGTATGAGTTGGGATCGACTTGATGACAATGGGTTTTTGGCTTTGGTTAATCTTTATGGGAGCAGATTTTCTCCTATGGAGCCTCTGGGTGGGTTCAAACCTCCAACATTTTGATGAGCAGCTGAGCACTTAACTGTTGCATCAGCAGGGCTCCTTATTCAGTAAGATTAGTCACTGAAAACCCCATGGAGTGTAGTTCTACCCTAACACATATGCGGTTGCCATGAGTTGGAATTGGCTTAACAACAATGGGTTTTACTCTTTCATGTGGTAAGTCTTAACCTGGCAGGTTCTCTGTGGGAAGGCCATTTAGTTCTCTCTTAAGCTCTCTGCTCCAATTTCATCTTCCTGATTATAGTTACATTTTGTTCCCACCAGATTCCCTTTGTCTTATTCTCAATTTGTTCAGAATTTGGAAAGGGAAAAAAGGATGCTAAATAAAAAAAAAATTAAAAAATAAAAAAAATTTTTTTTTTTATTAGTCCTATTCAGAATCTTCCACAATAATATTCATTATTGTGATTCACGTGTGTCAGGTTCCAGACTACCCTTATTTACTAAAATCGTGACATAGGTCCTCCTTATACTCCTAGAAAGTCTCACTCACTTATGTGTCTAATGCTCCTGCCCTAGTATAATCTTTAAAGTGTTTTAATTTTAATAAGGGTAAAATCTTCACAACAATGACCAGAATTCCCAAATTTCAAGGCATGGGATAAAAGATATATAGGTTTTAATTAAATACGCTTTTGTGTAGAATTTTCTATAACACAATTCTACCCAAGCCAAAATTCCACACACAGATTGTGCATGGAATGGCTAATACAATGCCCTTTGTTGATATTCTCAAAAGCCACACCATTACTTCTATATACGTTGCTTTCCGGAACACAGAGTATTATTTCTTTTTGCTAAGACATGGAATAATCTGTGAACATTTTTTTCCTAGCTTAAAATTATTTTTTTTTCTAAACTTCTGTTTCTCCTTCTAAGTTTAATAAGAAAGAAGCCTAATTTGTGGTTATGTAAATGTTAATACCTGTCTACTTCCATTTTAACAAGTATGGAGTAAGTAAAAAAGGACAACTGTAAATATTAACATATATAGTGATGGCTCTTTACGTCAATTGTTTTCCAAGTGTGAAGTCTGGGCAACTATTAGAAATGAAAATTCTTGGGCCCCCACTCTAGACCCACTGAATCAGAAACTGATTTAAGGAGCCCTTCAGATGATTCTGATACACACTAACATTTGAGAACTACTGCCTTGCCTTGCAGAAAACCAGGGCTTCGAACGGGTTAGTTCCAGTTTGAACCCCTGGTTTTGGTACAGGCATGTGAGAGAAGTTTGGAATAGTTAATTTATTTGGGAAGAAAATGCATGTACTGAATAATTGAGCTGTATGAAACTCATATGTTTTGTGTAATGTTTAAATCTCTATTTGACTTATATGGAAACCTAGAGGTGATTTTCCAATATTCACTGGTTCAGTGCATGTTTATTACTACAACTTAAGTGAAGTAAAACAAACCAATAAACCAGGATGACAACACTCATAGTCACAGAAGCCTCATTTCATCGCAACTCACAGAACTCATTCTAAACTGCACAGCAAAGATCCACTCAGATCAACAAAAATAGGTCAACAATGACTATGTGATGTGTTCAGCGTAGGACTGATGGTAAGAGAGCTTATTATTTTAGATACTGACTTTGTTCCGCATCCATATAATTTCTTTGCTCTGATACATATCTCTGATCCAGACATCAGAGACATCAGAGTGGCTGGTAAATTTTACCTTCAACATCTCAGCGTAAGTTCACACTTTCAGTATGGGAAGAGATGGCATTCACCAGAATCAGACAAGCAGTGTAGTAAGCCACGTGCACCGAGGGATTCCAAGTCCTCCACATAGAAAAAGCAAGCTGGGAGAGTTACTGTAGTAACTCTAAACTACCAACAGAACTGGAACACATACATAAACGTCAGTTTCTCTCTCCAGACATGTACCTAAATTATAATGATGTCCTGCACCAAAAAGAGCTTAATCCCTACCTAGGTTTTTTTTTTTTTTTAAGAGCCGTAAACATTAATTTTGTAATGTTCAGAGAATACTGGACTCAATTACCCTATGGGCTTTGTTAAAACTAATTTAAAGCCCTAAAATTACATCTTATTCATCGCTTTCCCCTTTGGGCCTTCTAGTTATACCCAGTATCTTGTCCAATGGAACTCTCTTTCTGAAGAATTATCAGGCTCATAAGCCTTTAAAAGAAATTTTGCCATAGGGAGTTACACTGCTATGACTTAGTTGTTCTGAAAAATGCTGTCTTTATGGATTTCATTATTCCTGAAATTCTTTCCCTGTAAATCATACTGATCATCACTGGCTTTTATTAGGGAACTGAAATCTACTGCCAAGCTTCAGGCATAACAGAAAATGATCATCTTTCCTATCTAAAATCCTTCAAAAAATCAAACCAAAATTTTAAAATCTGGAATTTGTATCTCTCTCTACTATACAATAATTATAGACAGAGTTTTAGGGTGAATTTTCTCTCAAAATCCTCACTGATGCCTGAAGTTTCATCATCATAGTTTCATAGCTGTAGGTTTTGATCATTGCTAAAATGCAAATATCCCTGAAAGAAGAAACTCTTTATTCTAATCGTTTTTTTAAAATGTTTCTAAGGAGCAGAGAGATAAAAATATTAGCTATACAGAGACGTAGAGTTGCTGGGTCCTCAGTTCATTAAGGTAACATAACTGGAGGCTAATATTCTAGAGGAGTTTCCTGGAACAGTGTCGACATCACATAAAAACCACCAATCAATTTTATTTAAAAAAAATTAATCAAAACTTCTCTTTGTAGGAAGTGTGGTGTGCTGTAGATATAAAGAAGCTTCTTTGGAAAACATTTATAATGCTGTATAAAATATGAAAACAACCTACCTTTTTTCAGTGCACTACTGAGTTCTTTTTAAAATAAGGAATAACCTCAGAGGTAAGAAATGGCAAAGAAAAATTGAACTCAGAGAGCTACACAGAACCCTGAAGCAAAGGTTTGCTCTAGGCGTGTATATCACAGGCCCCTGAACACAGAGGGCAGGAGATAAAGCCCAATGAGGAAGCAGAGTAGAAGATCAAAGTGAACTCTTCCACTTAAAGGAAGGATCCCAGAAAGGAAGGACATGGCCATCAGAAAGAAATTAAAAACCCTCAATACTTGCTCCTGTAAAAGATAATTAAGATGAAATGGGACAGTATATTTAAGTGGAGTTCCCCCGAGAGCAGACCCTATGACAAGAATATTAGGGCAAGTAGTTTATTCGTGAGGTGATCTTAGGACACACGAATATCAGAGCTGTTGTTGTTAGGTGCCTTCAAGTCAGTTCCCACTCCTAGCAACCCCATGCACAACAGAACAAAACATTGCCTGGTCCTGCACCACCCTCACAATTATTGCTATGCTTGAACCCATTGTTGCAGCCACTGTGTCAATCCATCTCATTGAGGGACTTCTTCTTTTTTGCTGACCCTCTACTTTATCAAGCGTGATGTTCTTTTCCAGGGACTGATGCCTCCTGATAACATGTCCAAAGTGTGTGAGACTTAGCCTCCCCATCCTTGCTTCTAAGAAGCATTCTGGTTGTACTTCTTGCAAGACAGATTTTTTCATTCTTTTGGCAGTCCATGGTATATTCAATATTCTTTGCCTACACCACAATTCAAAGGTGTCAATTCTCCTGTCTTCCTTATTAGTTGTCCAGCTTTTGCATGCATATAAGGTGATTGAAAATACCATAGCTTGGGTCAGGCACAACTTAGTCCTCAAGGTAACATCCTTGCTTTTCAACATTTTAAAGAGGACGTTTGCAGCCAATTTGCCCTATGCAAATGTCTTTTGATTTCTTGACTGCTGCTTCCATGGCTGTTGATTGTGGATCAAAGTAAAATGAAATCCTTGACAACTTCAATCTTTTCCCTGTTTATCAATATGTTGCTTATTGGTCCAATTGTGAGGGGTTTTGTTTTCTTTATGTTGAAGCCTCCATACTGCAGGCTACAGGCTTTGATCTTCATCAGTAAGTGCTTCAAGTCCTCTTCACTTTCAGAAAGTTAGGTTGTGTCACCTGCATAACACAGGTTGTTAATGAGTCTTCCTCCTATCCTGATGCCCTGTTTTTCATATAGACCAGCTTCTTGGACTATTTGCTCAGCATACAGATTGAATAGGTATGGTGAAAGGATACAACCCTGATGCACACCTTTCCTGACTTTAAACTATGCAACATCCCCTCGTTCTGTTCCAACAAATGCCTCTTGGCCCATGTGCAGGTTCATCGTGAGCACAGTGAAGTGTTCTGGAATTCCCACTCTCCCCAATCTGTTATCCATAATCTGTTATGATCCACACAGTTGAATGCCTTAGCATAGCCGATAAAACACAGGTAAGCATCTTTCTGGTATTTTCTGCTTTCAGCCAGGATCCATCTGACATCAATAATAATATTCCTGGTTCCACGTCCTCTTCTAAAGCTGGCTTGAATTTCTGGCAGTTCCCTGTTGATATACTGCTCAGCCACTTTTCAATGATCTTCAGCAAAATTTTTCTTGCATGTGTTAATAATGATATTGTTTGATAATTTCTGCATTCGGTTGGATCACCTTTCTTGGAAACAAGCATAAATATGGATCTCTTCTAGTTGGATGGCCAGGTAGCTGTCTTCCAAATTTCTTGGCATAGGTGGGTGAGCACTTCCAGTGCTGCATCCATTTGTTGAAACATCTCAATTGGTACTCCATCAATTCCTGAAGCCTTGTTTTCACCAATGCCTTCAGAGAAGCTTGGAATTCTTCCTTCAGTACCATCAGTTCCTGATCATTTGCTACCTCTTGAAATGTCTGAACATCAACCAATTCTTTTTGCTATAGTGACTCTGTATTTCTTCCATCTTCTTCGATACTTACTGTGTCATTTAATATTTTCCCTGTAGAATCCTTCAGTATTGCATCTCAAGGCTTGAATTTTTTCTTCAGATCTTTGAGCTTGAGAAATGCCAAGTGTGTTCTTCCTTTTTGGTTTTCTAACTGCAGGTCTTTGCACATGTCATTACAATACTTTGTCTTCTCAAGCTGCCCTTTGAAATCTTCTGTTCAGCTCTTTTACTTCATCAGTTTTTTCCTTTTGCTTTAGTTACTTGAGGTTCAACAGCAAGTTTCAGAGTCTCTTCTGACATCCATTTAGGTCTTTTCTTTCTCTTCTGTCTTTTTAATGACCTCTTGCTTTCTTCATGTATGATGTCCTTGATGTCATTCCACAACTCATCTGGTCTTTGGTCAGTAGCGTTCAACATGTAAAATCTATTCTTGAGATGGTCTCTAAATTCACGTGGGATATACTCAAGGTCGTGCTTTGGCTCTTGTGGACTTGTTTTAATTTCCTTCAGTTTCAACTTAACTTGCATATGCGTAACTGATGGTCTGATCTCAAGTCAGCCCCTGGTCTTGTTCTGACTTATGATATTGAGATTTTCCATCATCTCTTTCCACAGATGTAGTTGATTTGATTCCTGTATATTCCATCTGGCAAGGTCCATGTGTATAAAAAAAAAAAATAATAGTCACCGTTTATGTTGGTGAAAAAAGGTATTTGCAATGAAGAAGTCATTGGTCCTGCAAAATACAATCATGCAATCTCTGGTATCATTTCTATCACCAAGGCCATATTTTCCAACTACTGATCCTTCTTTGTTTCCAACTTTTGCATTCCAATCACCAGTAATTATCAGTGCATCCTGACTGCATGTTTGATCAATTTCAGACTGCAGAAGCTGGTAAAAATCTTTAATTTTTTTCATCTTTGCCCTTAGTGGTTGTTGCTTAAGTTTGAATGATAGTCATATTAACTGGTCTTCCTTGTAGGTATATGGATATTATCCTATCACTGACAATGTAGTACTTCAGGGTAAAACCAAAAAACCAAACCCACTACTGCCGAGTCGATTCTGAGACATTCAGGATAGATCTTGAAATGTTCTTTTCAACAATGAACGCAATGCCATTCCTCTTCAAGTTGTCATTCCTGGCATAGTAGACCATATGACTGTCCACGGGGAAGGGAAAGGAGCCAATTCAGGGTGTGCTAACCTGCTGTTGACAGCTGGGGCCCAATCCCCAGTAGGGACTGCTGGAAAAGGTATAGAACTAACTTCAGAGTTGTTCCATCCAAGGAAGTTGGGGTATTTATCCCTCAACTCCCACCATCACTGATGAAGGATGCTTCCTGGGGCTTCAGCCCTAGCATTTCCAGCCTGGGCAGGGTCAGCACATCAGAGAAAAATCTTTCCTCAAAGAGTCACAGGTGCTTACAGTAGAAGGCTAGGAGCTTTTCCAAAAAGGTAAGCACTAAAAGGGTATAGACACGGCATCTGATACTCTGTGTGTGTGTGTGTGTGTGTGTTTGTGTCTAAAGAGTGGTTTTTATCACTTGTTTTCTGTGGACAATGAATACTTACCTCCAGCAATGAGTCTTAATTGACAAGTTACTTTGATGCCCTTAATTAAAAGCTCTATTGAACAAATTAAATAGCTGTTGGGGACAGGTGAAATAAGAAGATAATTTTTATTTGATTCTCTATGTTAATTCTAAGTTCTGTAGGAATCATAATTGTCTAAGTTCTTTCTTTTTTTTTTTTATTTCCAGTGTAAAATATACTCTCCCTAAATGTCAGTTTTTCCCAAGTATCCTGTATTTGCTATCAAGAAATGTCTATGAAAGAAAAAAAAATCTGTGTGAATTTAGATTGCTTATTAAGCACAAAATAAATCAGAGTCTTTTTTCCTTCTGTTTCTATCTCCTCCTGCTCTATTTTCTCATATGCTACAATTCCTCTGTACTATTAAATATTACACTATTTAACAGCAGTGAAAACAAAAAAATTAAATGCCTTGGTTAAAAATAAACAAAAAAACTGTAAACATTTTAATCTTCTACTGCTAAAATGTCTACCAAGACACATCCAAAGTTTTGCCATTTAATCAACAGTAATAAACCGATTTTAAAATTAGATTATTTCAGTTGAAGCAACATTTTGTCCTTAGATTCCCCCTCCCCTTGGTAAATAAGAAATCCTTAACACTTTCATCTTTGAATTTGAAAATGCCATAAACTAAACCCAAGAGTCTGGCTCCCAGACATCCTCTGGGGTTTAGCTACTAAAGTAACTCCTAAGCTTCACCCTTCAGCCAAAAATCAGACAGGACCATAACACAAACAGTAATACACATAGCTCAACCCTATATGAGAATAATGGGCACATCAGCCCCAGGGCAAGGATGAAAAGGCAGGAGGGGACAGGAAAGATGAACAAATGGAAATGGAGAACTCAAGGTCGAGAAGGAAAGAGTGTTGACATGTTGTGGTTGGCAACAAATGTCACAAAACGTCATGTGTATTAATTGTTTAATAAGAAACTAATTTGCTATATAAACCTTCATCTAAAGCACAATTTAAAAAAAAGAGAAAAAAAATGCCATAAACTTCCCTTTTTTTATATATACATTTCTGTGTGTGCCCGGAGATGTTGATAACAGGAATAAACAAATATTGGACTTCATTTCAAGTTGTCTCTTTCCCAGGGGACTCCTTTTTAATAAAATTAAACATCTAGGAAGCTTTCATCTTTAGGGAGAGCATGCCTGTGGAATTCAGCAATGAATAAAGTCAACAAAAGCAAGAAATTTTATTCTTAATGTAGCCAGAAACATCACTTTTGTAACTGAACTGCAGGAGAATTAAAACTGCTCTCACCACACTGAGTTTTATCAGGTGCAAAAAAAAAAAGAAAAATATATTTCATCTAATTTTTAAAATAAACGTATAACTGTATACAGTAAAGATGATTTCTCTGGTCCAAGGAACAGTTTTATTTACATAGCATTGATCAAACGATGAGTTTTCAAGGTTAGTTAATAGAAAATCATGCCTAATATAATAATTTTCTTGGAAGTGAGATATTATTACACATTTGGCAGTAGTATTAGAGATAATTTGGCAACCTCTCCATTGAAATGTGGCTGCTCTCACAAAAATGGGTACCCAGAGGGATTTCTGTGAATACTCTAATTCCATTGTTATGCAAAAGAATTACTCTAGAGAAGTATATCACTAACTTTTTAGTATTTTAGTAGACAATATTGGAAGTCAACAAAATCTAGCAATCATGGGCATAGTTTGGGAAAGAAAGGTGGAAAAGCTTAGAAGTAGAAACCTCTATTGGCAGATACCACTATTTGCCCCCTAATATCCATTCTCCACTTTATTCTCACTCACAAATTTGGTACATGCTGACAAGTTGCCAACTAAAATTAACATTTTTCAGCCTCTCTTGCAACTATAGTAGCCATGTAACACATTTCTGGCCAATGAGGTTATAAGTCATGCTTGGCTAGGGGTTTTAGGAAATGTTTTATATTACTAAAACTAAGCAATTCTCCTTCTTGTCTAAAATGTGGTCTGTAACTGTAGCAGCCATCATGAGACTGTGAGTATGACAGTCACACCCCAAGAATGGCAGTCATGCTGAGGCTACTAACTCAAACCTGGACCACTGGCCACCGTAATTCCCTTTTTAGCTAAACCACTATATTCAGCTTTCTGTTAGATTCTGCCAACTGTATGTTCTAACTGATAACCATCTTTAGTGTTACTGTTAAAAAATTAGAGCAAACTCCTTGAATAAGGGCAACTACTTGTTTATCATGGATCTTAGTCATATTGATGGAAAAAAACTATATTTAAAAAAAGGCATGTGCTTCTGAAATGGTAGTTCCCTCTGATTTTTGTGTCTAGAGGGGCAAAATGTCATAGAATCCATTACATGATGAGTAAAAGTGGGATAAGTTAGTGTAAAAATGAAAATGCCGCCTATCAGATGCTTAAGAGTCAAAGAAAGAGACATCCTAATGAGACATCTTAAATGGTCATGGATGAAACCCTTTCCATCCTTTTTCATAAAATGGCTCTTCAGCTAATTATGTTATTCTTTCTCCATGCACATCTGACAACCATCTGGATCTCAGAAGTTCTAAAACTCTGTCTGGGCATTAATAACTCAAATGTTTCTCAGAAGTCATGGGAATGTTGGTCATAGGTGATGAAAGCTAAAGAACAAGTATCTAGACTTTCCAAATAGATGGATCTGTTACAATCTCTATTTCTCAGTCAGATTGGAATAAAAAATTATTACTGTATTTGCAACAATTTCCCTTAAGTTTTGTTGAAAACTTCCCTTGTTCATTTTGTCAAGTCTATGCAATTGATATTTGCAAACTATGTTACAACTCATAAACAAAAGCTTATCACTTGCAGGTAAGCAGATCACTTTTGAACCATTTAGATCAATCAGGCTTACCCAAATTTTGAGACCCACGCATCTGCGATCAATCAAATTATAAAATATACTTGTTAGTAGTTAACTAGACTTGAAATAATCAGTACAAATAAAACAATGAACCTCTTAGAAAATATTTAAAAGTAATTCAATTGGGAATTTTGCTTCAGTAATTAAAAAGAAACTCTACAGTTTAAATAAAGACAATTCCACTGGAAGCCCTGGAGTTGGGGCCCTTCAAAATACTTTTTAATTGAGGTAGGAGATAGGGCTTTACCCCTACATCCATTAATAATTGGATGTGGACTGCCTTGGAGAGGGGAACTATCTTTGAGTAATTCAGTTCCCATCAATTAGGGCAGTTCGAAGAGAGGGAAGCAGCTTGATCTATCAGCAGTCAACACTCCCAGTAGCTGAAGGAATGAATGCATTGACCGAAATGGGATCTGAGCAGTGCAGTACAGAATCCCCTAAGGTAGCCAAATCAGTCTTGGTGAGAAGAGTTTATTTTGTTGACTTTTACATAGCTGCTTTTGCCAATTAAGAAAGCACTGGGTAGTTGGGGAAAAAAGGATGACTAATATCCACTAAAAAGCCCATGGCCGTCCAGTCAATTCCAACTCATAGTGGCACTATAGGACAGAGTAGAACTGTTCCATAGGGCTTCCAAGGAGCAGCTGGTGGATTTGAACTGCTGACCTTTTGGTTAGCAGTCATAGCATGCCATAGCTCTTAACCACTGAGCCACCAGGGCCCCAACACCCCCAGGATGAATTATTTTTTCCTTCTGATCATTGAGATTATCGTCTGTTGAAGACATTGATATGCATCACACACTGTGCGTGTACTATATACCAGTCATCTAAACATCCTTGCTGTCAATTTACTAATCTTGTTCTTTCCATGTCCTTGATCTGCCTAATCACTAAACATTCTTGCTGTCAATTTACTAATCTTGTTCTTTCCATGTCTTGATCTGCCTAATCACTGTGGAGCTCTGGTGGCATAGTGGTTAAGAGCTACATCTGCTAATCAAAAGATCAGCAGTTCAAATCTATCCCGATGATCCTTGGAAACCCTGAGGGGCAGTTCTACTCTGCCCCCAGGGTTTCTATGAGTCGGAATCGACTCGATGCCAATGGGTTTGGTTTTTCTGTTTGTTTTGTTTTTGTTTTTGTGAATCACTGTAGGTTTGTACCTCAGGCCCTCTTTCTGCTTGAAGTAGATGACCAAATGCACAATCCAAAGTGCTACTCCTTTGATGGATTTATTTTACTACTTTCTGGACCAACATTGCTTGCTCTATAGAGCTACATCTCTAAACTAGTCTTTACTTTTTTCTTAGATATGGATTGAGAGAAAAGTAGGGCAAAACAGTAAAAAATAGTACCATGGGAGTCTGAGTAACCTGATTTTACTTCTGTATCTTCTGGACTTGCTCTTACTTAGTCCCATATACATCATTTCCACTTTTCACAATACTTTTGTTCATATTAAATCATATGGAAATGTCAGATAGAGTCCCTAGGTGGTACAAAAAGTTAACGCACTTGGCTGCTAACGGAAATATTGGAGGTTTGAGTTCACCCAGAGGCATCTTGAAAGAAAGGCCTTATGATCTACTTCTGAAATACCATCCATTGAAAACCATATGGATCACAGTTCTACTCTGATGCATATGGAGTCACCATGAGTCAGAATGAACTCGATAGCAACTGGCAGTCAATGAGATAACCTCCAGTTCAAGAAGGACAAAATCACTTGACTACGTAGCAAGCCAGGCGCTACTTTTTAGTTGGTGGAAGTGATAGGGTAGAAAGAGAGTTTCAGAGTTACCCTAGACTTGCAGCATATGATGGTAGTGATGATATGAGGGGGGAAAGGAGAAGTTGGTTAGACTAGGCAATGTATTGAATTGCAAGCATGATAATTTGTTTACTTTAAATGTGCACCTCATGAAACTTTGACAGAAGATCAGTTCTCTTCTGTCAAATCCCTCTCTATTTCCTGAGTGACATAGCAAAAGTATAGACTTCTCAGTCTATACTTTTGCTATGTCACTCAGGAAATAGAGAGGGATTGAGGGGCTAATGAACTGAGGGTCAGATCAACTGACTCAACCGTGGTTATTCGTGTGTGCAGAGTAGAACTTCTCCATAGGATTTTCAAGGCTGTGATCTTTCCAAAGCAAATCACCACGCCTGTCTTCCAAGGCACCTCTAGATGGGTTAGAACCACCAGCCTTCCAGTTAGTAGTCAAGTGTTTAACCATTTGTGCTACCCAGGGACTACCAGCTGCTCAGCAGTCACCAGTAAATGACTGAGATGAAATTGAAATGCAGAGTCTCTAACTCTGAAGCCCGCACTGCTCCTACCAGCTGGCTCTCTCGTCCTATTTTGCCAACACCACAACTTTGCTAGGGCTAGACTGCACTTAAGTCATTAAAGACATTCTGTGAAACTTTTTATCATGCAGTTATTTAAGCAAACCTAGAAAGTCTTGGTTCTGTGAGAGGTATGGAGAGCTCATTAATGCAGATAAATGCTGAGTTAGAGAAATTTGCTAAGAAAATTTTCAAGGCTTCTTGGCATGAAAAACCCCAGAGAATAAACTAGAAACATGTTCACTGAGATGGGTAAATTTTACAGCCCTATTTCTTCACATTTATGACTTTCAAACACGTCAGCATATGTCAAAAATGTAGTTCTGATTAGGTTTAGGAACAACATAGGGAAAATCTTCCAGTCAGGGAAAACATTTGTGTGTTGAAAGCATATCCTTTTTGATTAATCTACAAAAACCATTTTTCTTTTCAATGTAATGACTTCAATTTATAAGACAAAACACTGCTATTTGAAACTTATTAAATGAAGTTTTTGCAAAACAGAACGCATAAGAAGTCTTTTTAAAAACTCACAAGTTTCAGAGTAATTTTATAATTACCTTGGAAGGGTAAATAAACCTTTTTTTAGTTAATATGTTGTTGGATCTGTAGATAGCACACGTTAATTATTAAAGTGTTTTTTATTATTATACATGAAACTTAATTAAAACATAGTAAATCCCTTTTACATGTGCTACTTCTCTACTGACTGCCTGTGATGCATGGCTGGTACCTAGGAATATGAAAATATTTACCAAATCCAAAGGCATTGGATAGTGAAATTCCACCACCTCATTATGTAACTAGCAGCCTATTCAGAGACTAAGCCCACCTTCTGTATATACAGAGTTGGATAGACATCCAACTGTAATGATTTCTAGGACAATGAACAATGGGAATGGATACCTTCCTATTGGAGACCTTTTGTTATATTAGATATCTCAAACTGGTGGACTCTAGCCCAAATCTGTGTTTTACTTATAAGGCCATTGTAGTATTCTATTTTGATTTAAATTTGAATACCTTTATACTAGGCAGGTCCTCTCTATTTTGATATAATACCTACTACTTCTTACTGTCTTATACTCTTATCCAAATTTTGGTACTACCTACTGGACTCTAAAAGCAATCAACTGTGCAGAGAATGCTTCAGATTTCAAGAACTCACTGTCAGAATTTTGAAGATTAATGATGTCTAGTTTTGGCAAGGGTGCATAAAAACAGCTATTCTCATATATTACAAGTAAGAGTAGCTATCAGATTTTAAAACTTGTACTTTTTACTCTATAATTCTAATTCCAGGCATATTTTCTAAAGGAATGCGTGCATGTGTACAAAATTTTATGTACAACAATGTGTTTTTCTTCACGATTCACAGTAGCAAAATGTTAGAAACAATGTAAATGTCAATTATGTAAGAGTGGTTAGATAGATAGATATCACGCATATGTAAAATCGGTGAGTAATGACTGTATTACTGGCAACGCAAGTACTCAAGACATACTTCTGGGTGTAAAAAGCAAGTTGCAGATGAATGTGTATAGTATGATCCCATTTTATAGGCAATAAAAATAAAAGATATATGTGTATAAGTATATAAATATGTATTTAAATTCATAAAATCTAATAATGATTATCTCTGGGAAGCATAGAAAGAGTGATTTTCCAAATTTTAATGTATATAATTCTAAATCACTTTAATAATCTATAATTAGAATAATTTCATATCCCACTTGTGTTATCATAATAATAAAGACAGTTTTGGGAAGGAAATGTCCTCTGTTAAAAACAATCCTTGAAGGGATACAATGTTATTCACTAATAATCAATATCTTGAAATGCTTCTTAGCCCATGCAGTTGGTTCCCTCCACCTGAAATACTGTCTCTGAATTACCACCCCATGCTTCCCACCCCACATAGTTATTATAAGCTAATCAAAACCACCCAGTAGCTCCATGGAAGAAAGACCTGGTAAACTGCTTCCGTAAAGATTACAGCCAAGAAAACCCTATGGGACAGTTCCACTCTGTCACATGGTATCTCTGAGTCGGAATCAACTTGATAGCACCCAATAACAACAATTTCCAGGTCTCAGCTGAAATACCATCTCCTCAGGGAAGTCTTCTCTAACCAGTCTATTCATATGCTCTCAGTTCTTACACCCACTTCTAAAGTGGTTAATATTAATTCAACATAACCTGTGATAAGTTAAAAATGCATATTGTAACAACTAGTGAAGCCATGAAATGGGGGGGGGGGCGGACAAACAAGGAAGTATAGTTAAAAAGAACATATAGGAAAAAAATAGGAGAACTTAAAAATTTCTCAAGAACCCAGAATAAAGGATGAAGGAGGAAAAAGAACAAAAAGAGAAAACTAATATCAAGATCCCACCCAGTGCCGTCGAATATCAAGATAGCAAACTTAAAACCATCAATACAAATAATTTTACTAAATTTAAATGCCCTAAACACTCCAATTTTTAAAAAGGCATTCATCAGACTGGATAAAGATGTAAGACACAACCAAAGGCTATTTAAAGTGGTGCACTTCAAGTATAAAGAGGTAAAATACCCTCTCCAAAAAAGGAGAAAAACGTTTATCATATAAATACCAAACGTAAGGATGTTGTAGTGGCTATATTAATATCATACAAAGTAGGCTTTAAAAGAAGGAATATTACCAAATATAAAGAGAGATATTTCATAATAATGAAAAGTCAATTCATCAAGAAGACATAACAAGCCTAAGTAGGAATGCACCTAATAACACTGGCTAAAAAACATAAAATAATAACCATAACACTAAAGAGAGAAATAAAAAATACATAACTGCCATTAGCATTTTTAATACTCCAGTTTTAGTAAATCATAGAGCAAGTAAATAGAAAACAATAAGGATATGAAAATTTGAAAACATTCCAAGAAAATTATCTTAATGTTTGTAGAACTGTACACCTACTAACTGCAGAATACACATTCTATTCAAGTAATTATGAGATAGTCACCAGATGGACCATATACTGGGCCTTTTAAAAAAAAAAAAGTAAAATACAAAGAATTGAAATTATTAAAGAATATGCTCTGACTGTAATAGATTTAAATTAGAAATTAATAATAAAAAGACTACTATATAAAAAAAATTTTAAATTAAGCAATATAATTTTAAATCTCCAAAAGCCATTCAAAGAAGAAAAAAATAACAAATGAAATTAGAAAATAAATTTAAAAAATGATAATAAAATGCAACAAGTCAAATCTTGTGGGATGCAGTTAAAACAGTGGTTAGAGGAAAATGAGTTTTAAATACTTATTTTATGAAATATATGATTCAAAATCAGTTATCTAAACTTCCGTCTTATGAAATTTAGAAAAAAGAGCAATATAAACACAAATTAAGTTGAAGGAAGAAAATAATAACGAGAATAAATGAATGATATGTCAACAGACAAATAATTTGATAAAAATCAATGAAACTAAAGATTTGTTCTTTGAAAAGATAAACTGATAATCTTATGGTTTGATATATTAAAACAGAAAACACAACCTACCAATAATATCAATGAAAGAGGAAACACTATCACCTACAGTGAAGATGTTAAACAAGGAATTATTATAAGATGAAATTTTATGACCAATTTAACAAATCACCAGAAATGTATATTTGTTGAAAAACCCAAATCAACTAAACTTACACAGAAAGAAATAGAAAATGCCAATAGCCCTGTATCTGTTAAAGAAACTGAATCTCTAAGTAAAATCCTTCCCATAAAAATGAAAGTGCAGAAATAAAAGTGGTACCAACAAAAGTATATTTCCCATACATAAGTAAAACAGAATGCAGAATCCAAATATAGACTTACACGTATACCGTCAGTTGATTGTTTACAAAAGTGCTAAGGCAGTTCAATGGAGAAAAGATAGCATCTGTAACTTGCAGTGCAGGAACATATGGAAATTCACTTGCAAAAAAAAAAAAAAAAAAACCCTCTATCCACATCTCGCACTTACAAAGAATTATTCTGAATAAATTATAAATATAAATGCAAAATTCATAACTAGAAGACTTCTAGAAGAAAAACCCAAACCAAACCCATTGCTGTAGAGTCGATTATGATGCATAGACACCCTATAGGACAGAGTAGACCTGCTCCCTAGGGTTTCCAAAGCTGTAAATGGTAGCAGACTACCGTATCTGTCTCCCGCGGAGAAAATGGTGGGTTCAAATCACAGACCTTTTGGTTGGAGACCTAGTGCTTTAACCACTGCACCACCAGGACTCCTTTTTAGAAGAAAGCATAGGAAAAATTGTCACCTTGAACTAGGCAAAGATTTATTAGAAAGAAAAATCTAGAACTTTTATAAATTGAACTTCATCATAATTAACAACTTCTACTCTTGAGAAACATCCTATTAAGAAATGAAAAGACAATTCATAGGGCAGGAGGAAGTATGTGCAAAATATATATCTGGCAGAGGACTGGTAAGAATATGTATGTGTATATATGTATATACTCATAACAACCCTATAGGACAGAGTAGAACTGCCCCATAGAGTTTCCAAGGAGTGCCTGGTGGATTCAAACTGCTGACCTTTATACTTCAATAAACAAACAGAAACCTAAAGATCTGCCTCAGGAGCCAAAGTAGGGGTATTAAATGAAAATTCTCATAAAGTAGAATTTTCATACCTGAAGTGGACATATCTGTATGACCTTAAAAGTAAGATAATTTGTTTTTAAGTAAGATAATTAAAAAAAAAAAGAAATAATGTAGATGAGGTAAAGAAGAAAAACAAAACAGCAATGAAAGAATTAAAATCTAAATTGGAGACAATAAGAAACACAACTGATACTGCAGAAAATAAAATCTGTCATTTGGAAATAAAAATTGAGAAATTCTCACAGTGTAAAGAAAAAGTACAGCTATGAAAAATATAATGAGAGAATGATATAGAAGACTGAGAATATAAAATCAACTTTTGAATTATGATGTTCCTGTGGAAGAACAGAAAGAATACCCAAAAACATGAATGAAGAAAACTGTATATATAGATGGAGTAACATACTTATATAAAAACTATGTAAAGGGTTCGTTATGCTCCAGGAAAATTCAGTGTACAGAAAACCCACACCTAAACATAGTCTGGGGAAATTTTCTTTTCAGCAAGGATAAAAGGGGAAAATCTTGCCAGCATTAACTTAATTTCTTTTTTTTTAATTTCAAATTCTTTTGTAATTTTAAGTGACAAACGACAATGGAACACCATTGACTCAAATAATTGAAGTGAAATAGAAAGATGCTTAAAATAATCTTGCTTATGTTGTCTTATGCAGAGGTACTTTTATGGAGAGTAAGAAGGCTGTAATTTACTTCTGTTATATCAATCATATGAATAATTAATCTTTACAGGCAAAGTCTAGTAGAGCTCTTATTATTTGACTGTATTAGCAAACATGGCAAGAGGTTTCATCCAAACTACTGAGCCTTTCGGATTTCATCTGAAAGATGAGCCTTTTGAAGCACATCTTCTGATTTTTGGAAGGTAGCTTAAGCCAAAGGGGAACATGATGGGAGGCAAAAGCTGCAAGTCAAAGACCTGCTTTTTTGCTGTAGGATGTATCTCAACACACACCATTTCATGGGATTTCTGAGTGTGTGGTACAAAGTGGGAGAAGATCCTTATATTTATTTATAAGCTGACATACTTATTCTTTTGTACTTTATTTTTATTATTCTCTCAGTAGATAATTTTCCATTTAAGTAAAGTACATGGATTTTTGAGGGGTGTACCTAGCATATTTGAGCATTACTATTTATTTATTTATCTTCGTATATGAAAGAAATAGTCCAGATTTGTTCTGTGATTAGTGGTAAGAAGAAAAGCATCACACAGCATTCCAAGTGTTTCTCTGATAGTTGGGAATATTTAATGTGGCTCTGACTTTGGTGGGAGAATCAAGGAGACGTTACTGATTTTCCTAGTTTGCTATTTCTGGCCCTCAAAGACCCTGTGAGTTATGTACTATACAATAGAATATTCTTTTTGGCATTAACTGCCTTGGTATGTCAGTCACTATTCCAACCAAAATATAGTGAATCCCCTCTGAGTAAAGCATAGTCAAAAAAAACAAAAAAGCAATCAAAGAATCAGGTGTTAGCTTCCAAAGAAGCTCCTAATTCAAACACAGATAGAACTAGAAGGATCCTTCATCATTAAGATGATGGCAAGTCAAAGAGAATCAGAAAAGAGAAGGGATGGAAATAAAGGAAGACCCTCCTCCATCTTCCACCAGCAGAGGAAAGGAAAGAACAGTTACATTTGACAATAAAAGTAAAAATGATGTGACAAGAAAGGTCATTTAAGGAAGGAAGGAAAATTTGAAGCAACATCTTATCAGTTACTTTCACACCTCTATAAAATAATTGGGAAAATAAAAGACTAGAAAGTAAGCCATCTAAATTTAGTGCCTGAAATATCCCTGTCAATTAATACCAGGAAGGTAGGTCATCTTCACTTATGTCATGGATTGAATTGTGTCCCCAAAAAATATGTGTATCAATTTGGCTAGGCCATGATTCCCAGTATTGTGTGATTGTCCACCATTTTGTCATCTGATGTGATTTTCCTATGTGTTGTAAATCCTAACCTTTGCCTGTGGTTAATGAGGCAAGATTAGATTATGTTAAGGAGGATTAGGGTGGAATGTAACACCCTTGCCCAGGGTGCATCCCTGATCCAATGTAAGGGGAAATCCAATATAAGGGTTGTGGCCTGTACCACTTTTTATCTTACAAGAGATAAAAAAAGAGGGAAGTGAGCAGGGAGGGGGGCACCTCATACCACCAAGAAAGTGGCACGAGGAGCAGAGTGCATCCTTCAGACCCAGGGTTCCTGAGCGGAGAAGCTGCTAGTCCAGGGGAAGATTGATAAGAAGGACATTCCTCCAGAGCCAACAGAGAGAGAAAGCCCTCTCCTGGAGCTGACACCCTGAGTTTGGACTTCTAGCCTTCCAGACTATGAGAAAATAAATTTCTCTTTCTTAAAGCCATCCACTTGTATTTCTGTTACAGCAGCACTAAGACACCTTACCTCTAAATCCCACCTTCCCAAAGCCTATTTCTTTCCTAAGAAGAGCCAAATCTGTGCAATGAGCATGAAGTGATATTCTGGAAGCAAATGCACTAGATTGGTTGTGGGATAGAACAGTTGCTTCTTACAGACAAGCCTAGCATCTCAGATCTTAATAGTATATCTCCTACCTGCTCATGTTTAACAGAGCATAAGCCAAACAGAAAGGATGGAAAGGACACCACTCATCATTTCTCCCCAATAATGGCCTCTACTTTAGGCTGGACCTCCTTCAAGCACCTGGATAGTACTGGGAACATGAAACTTCACCAAAGCCCTTTGCACAGAACCACAGAGAGTTCTTTCTTCAGGACATTCTGAATGGGAATCAAAGCAAATTCATTGAAAGTTGGAACCACAAAGTGGGAAATTGAAGATTCCAAGCCATTATTCTACTTCATCCTCAATTATTCCTCTGGACTAACTCCTGGCACAATTTATCTGTGAAACATTCATAAAAACATGCCAGTTGAGGGAGAGATTTATTTATTAATGTCTTAGGCTGGGTTCTCTAGAGAAGCAAAACCAGTAAAGCATATATATATTAATATCAAGGAAATTGCTCACAGAGTTGTAAAGCCTGTAACGTCCCAAGTCCATAGACCAGGATAGAGGCTTCTCCTGATGCATGTACCTGCAGATGCTGGTGAACCCAAAACTGGCAGGTTGGAGAGCAGGGCTGTTGTTCATAGGCTGTGAAGATTCCAAGATTAGCAGGCAAGACCGCAGGTAAGCTCTTAGCTTAAGTCCCAAGAACTGGAGGTCAGACAAACAGGAGCCAGCTGCAGGATCCAGAGTGAGCAAAAGTCCCCGAGTCCTGCCAAAATGTCCACCCACACTCAATGCAGGCCACATGCCAAGGAACTCCCTTTCAACTGACTGGCTACTCACAACAGATTCCATCTTGGGGGTGATTACATATCAAATCTCAACAGGGAAGTGATCACAACATTATACAACTGCCAAAATACTGAGAATCATGGCCCAGCCAAGTTGACACACAATCTTAACCATCACAATTAAGAATAAAACATACTAGAGAAACCTAGAACTATATTGACACAATGAAATATAGCATCACTAATTCTAACTGAAGGTACTCTGGAGGCTCAGTGGTTTAAGCACTAGGCTGCTAACCAAAATGTTGACCATCTGAACCCACCCAGTGGCTCTGCAGGAGAAAAACTTGGCACTCAGCCCCCATAAATATTACAGCCAAAAAAATCCTATAGGGAAATTCTATCCTGTCATATACGGTCACTATGAGTGGAAAACCAACTCGATGGCACAAAATAACAATTCTAACTGAGGGAAAGATGAGATTTAATTGGAGGAAAGACTGAGCTACATAACACTTTAAAGAAAATTACAATTATCATACCTAAGCTCATAAAGTAGTTGGAATGAGACAATAAGAGAAACACGAGTTTCCATTTATACGAAACTTCACAGTCATTGTAAAGCCTTCACATAACAATGCGATTAAGAGTTATTATCTCTGTTTTATAGCTGATGGAACTAAAGCTCAGAGTCTTACCCCAGGATACTCATATACTAAATATTTTTCAGATTCTTAGTCTTATATTAATAAGAGATATCAAAAAAAGTCCATTAGAAGCTCTCTTTATAGAAAAGAATAATTAGTATTCAGAATTATAAATAGTATATCCAAAAGGCATAAAAACAATTATCTTTTCCAGAATTTGAAAAATCCCTTTCTAGTCATGCATATGTTATCTAAAAACCCTGTTTTTTTCATAGATTATGAAAAAGAATACTTCAGCCCTGTCTCTGTCTGAATTATTTCAGAATACAAGCTATTGGAGTCAGTTAAAGAGATCTTTTTTAAACTGTAGATTAAAGATAATATGAATTTCATTGCACTCATTTTTAAACCCTTCAGTACTGCAGGGGTTGAGGGGGATAAAGAACAATCTTGCCCTTTATTTTATTATTCTGGCAAGACCGAACAGCACGGTAGATGTTAAATGTAACACTTAGAGTTCTGGAAGCAAACTTGATGGTAAATTGCCACCCAAATGCTTCTCAACCAAATCCTGGTAAGAATTGCCTCCACAGAGAGCAATGAACTCCTCAGGGATACCGTGAAAGAGAGACAAACTGAAGGGGAAGACAGGACTTTGTAAAATGCAGAATTTTGGCAAAATATGTGTTTGTGTGTGCATGTGTGTAAGAAGCCCTTGTGGCACAACAGTTAAGCTCTCGGATAACTGAAAAGTTGGCAATTTGAATCCACCAGCCGCTCCACAGGAGAAAATATCTGGCAATCTGCTCCCATAAAGATTACAGCCTAGGAAACCTTATGGGGCAATTCTACTCTGTCCTATTGGGACACTATGAATTGGAATCAATTCAACGGCACCCAACAACATGTCTATGTTATACATACATACATACATATATACATATATACACACACACAAATATATATACATACATGCATATACATATATAAAACAATGGTGGCTTTGGAAAGCAATTCATAGTCATTTGTTGGGCAACAACAAGGTCACAAAATGAAATAGTCAATGTGAGCCCATTCATTTACAAATGTACAATATATAGATGTAAATATGACAAATATAAAAACAGCACACAGAAGAAAAATATCTGAAAATAAATACAAGATGTCAACAGTGTTTATCTTAGGCTGAAGGGTGATTTTCATTTTCCTCTTTTTGATTATCTGTTAACTTCTGAGGTTAATGATATATATATGTGTATGTAAAACTTACGAATTTTTTAAAGTTCTTTTAAGGTAATTATGGATAGTCTAATGAAACATTACAAATACATAGAGGCTTGCCCTCTGCGTATATCTCTAGTAATACACTTAGCTCTAGTTAATACTAGTTACCTGTCTTCTTCAGTTAATTGGTGAGCCCTTTGAGGTCAGGGGTGGGGCCTTGTACTTCTGGATACCCATTTCTAAGAAAGGAAAGAGGTCGTAATTACTACATATGTACATTATCAAACTTAATTATTATAACAACTCCGTAAGCATTATTATCTTCATTTTACAGATGAAAAAATTGGAGCTTAGAGAAATTAAGTAACCTAGCTAATGTCATTCAGTCAGGTGATAGAGCTATAATTCAGGTTCACATCTGTTTGACCCCAAACTAATGTTCCTATAATAGACCATTCTGCGTGACATGTAATATTAAAAAAAAAAAAAATTTGCTGTTGTGTCAGTTCCAAGTCATGGCAACCCATTGTGTTGCGGAGTAGAACTGTGCTCCATAGTGTTTTCAAGGATGCGAGCTTCGAAGGCAGATCACCAGGACTTTTTCCCAAGGTGCTTCCAGGTGAATTAGAACTACCAACCTTTCTGTTAGTAGCTGAGCACTTAACCATTTCCACCCTGGTGGTGCAGTGGTTAAGAGCTCGGCTGCTAACCAAAAGGTCAGCTGTTCGAATCCACCAGCCACTCCTTGGAAACCCTATGGGGCAGTTCTACTCTGTCCGATAGGGTCACTATGAGTCAGAATCAACTTGACAGCAACTTTTTTTTTTTTTTAAGGACTTAGTGGGTGTCTGTTAAATAGAAGGAAAATAGAGAGAAATGGAGAGGGGCAAGCCCTGCAGGTCTGTGAAATGTTTAAAGTTATAATGCAAACCAAATTAATAGAATAGAAAATAAAGTACACAATACGCAATTGTTCAAAATAAGTACATCATGAACAAGACTATTTTCCCTCACTATCCTTTTTTTTTTTTTTTATCCTTAATGTCCAAGTGGGAAATGGATGACCAGGCACAGAGAAAGTCGTAGAAGAGATTCCCATCCCAGAAAGAGATACATTAAGTGGTGCTAAGTCCTTTCAAATTTTCTTCTTCCATAATATTAGGTCCAGTCTCAGTCTCCTCATATTTTAATAAAAACCCCCAAGGGTTTTTAGGGACAGAAACCTATTTTCACTGACACTGTCTTTCATTTGGTGGCAATGGATCCCAGTGTATATGAATAAAACAGCAGTCAGTAGAGGTTCAAGAGCAGTGAAAGAACTAATGAATCTCAAGAGAGAGGCTCTTTGTTGCAATGCATTAACAAAAAAATCATGGATGCAAATATAGTCCCACAAGTTTTTGTGGAATATTCTTTAATAATTAAAAGTTATGCCATTAGTAATATCTCTGGGGCATTTTGCTTGACGTTTATGATATCTTTAAAGAAAACATGCCCATAGGTAAATGCTATCTATAATAAGAAAGTAGGACAGGCTCTGGTTATCTAAAAGTATAGATGAAGCATTTGATCTCCAGCTCATATTTAAAATAAGTTTGATAAAACCAGTTACCAAGTAACTCAGGTATGTAGATACGAATTACAGACCTCTAACAAATATGCAGATGACACAACCCTTGCTTTCTGAAAGCAAAGAGGACTTGAAGCACTTACTGATGACGATCAAAGACTATGGCCTTCAGTACGGATTATACCTCAATTTAATGAAAACAAAAATTCTTTACAGCTGGACTGTGATGGTTAAGGTTGTATGTCAACTTGCCTGGGCCTTGATTCTCAGTGGTTTGATAGTCGTATGATGGTGTGATCACTTCCACGAAGAGATTTGATATTATATGATCACCTCCATGATGGGATCTGTTGTAAGTAGCCAGTCAGTTGAAAGGGAGTTTCCTTGGGCGTGTGGCCTGCGTTGAATATAAAGTGATATTCTGGCAAGGCTTGTGGGCTTTGCTCATTCTGGATCCTGCAGCTGGCTCCTGTTCATCTTACCTCCGGTTCTTGGAATTTGAGCTGGCAGCTTACCTGAGGTCTTGCCTGTGGATCTTGGGAATTCTTCTATCTTCACAGCCTGTGAACAATAGCCCTGCTCTACAACCTGCTGATCTTCGGTTTGCCAGCCCCTGTGGCTATGTATAGCAGGAGAAGCCTCTATCCTAGCCCATGGACAAGGGATTTTCCAGCCTCTACAACCACGTGAGCCATTTCTTTGATATAAATCTCTCTCTCTATATATAGTTATATGCTTTACTGGTTTTGCTTCTCTAGAGAATCCAGCTTAAAACACATACCAACAGGCAACATCATGATAAACTGAAAAAATATTGATGTTGTCAAGGATTTCATTTTACTTGGATCCACAACCAACACCCATGGAAGCAGTAGTCAAGAATTCAAATGATGCATTGCATTGCACAAATCTGCTGCAAAAGATCTCTTTAAAGTGTTAAAAAGCAAAGATGTCACTTTAAGGACTAAGGTGCACCTGACACAAGCCACGGTGTTTTCAATCACCTCATATGCATGTGAAAGCTAGACAATGAATAAGGAAGACAGAAGAACTGATGCCTTTGAAATATGGTGTTGGAGAATAAGATTGACTGCCAGAAGAATGAATAAATCTGTCTTGGAAGAAGTACAGCCAGAATGCTCCTTAAAACCAGGATGGTGAGACTTCCACTCACATATTTTGGACATGTTAACAAGAGGAACCAGTCCCTGCAGAAGGACATCATGCCTAGTAAGGTAAAGAGTCAGTGAAAACGAGGAAGACCCTCAATGAGATGGATTGACACAGTGGCTGCAACAATGGGCTTAAGCATAGCAATGATTGTGAGGATGGAGCAGGACAGGGCAGTGTTTTGTTCTGTTGTACATAGGGCTGCTGTGAGTTGGAGCCGACTCGATGGCCTCTAACAATAAGTATCACAACTTATGGTTACCTGTTGTCTGAATACGTAGTTCTGAATTTGTCCTGACTTTGGAATAACTCCTGAGGCATTGAGAGCATTAGGAAAAATAATGGAAAATATAAGTTGCTTGTTCTTCTGAATTTTTCTTAGACACATGACTAAAGAAAACTACTACTTACACAAAATGAAACTTAATTTTTTTTCCTAGATTGTGAGTCACATGGATATTAATATTAGAGGTATTACACATAGTATTAAATAAATAGGAACATCATTGTACTGGAATTATTAGTAAATTTTGATATTCCAGAATAAAAAAAATACCTTGGATTTTCATATAATATACCAAAAAACCCATTGCCATCTAGTTGATTCTGACTCCTAGCAACTCTAAGGATAGAGTACAAGTGCCCCCTATAGTTTCCAAGGAGTGGCTGGTAGATTCAAACTGCTGACCTTTTGATTAGTAGCCAAATGCTTAAACTACTTCACCATCAAGGCTCCTTTTATAATATGGATATGCAAAAAATAGTGTACCTTTCAGCTATTTTATTTTCTACTTAATCTCCTATTCCTTACCTAGAACTTAAAAACCTTTAATACTAGCAAGTATCACAAAACAAATATGTTTGAGAGGACTTGCCAATAATCACATTCAAAAAGTTCTGCCAGAATTGGACAAAAGAGGTGGTTTTCTACTGAGAAGCCTTTTGGGAGAAAACAAAGAATGAAAGAGGATTAACTTAACTGATATCCCAGGCATTCTGTTGGACTTAGGAGACACAAAGATGAAGAATTAGCTCCCACTCAAAGGAACTTACCATCTATGAGGAAGACATGCTCATACATAGACAACTATAAAATTACCATGAGATAAATGCACTGTTGGAGACATGCACATATGCTATATGTCACCAGGCAGTTTGATCTAACTCAGATCATAGGGGTAATGGAAAGGCTTCCTGAATTTCTACTTGAGCTGAGACCAAAAAGATATGTAGGTGCTAACTAGGCAAAAAGATGGAGTAGAGTAGGGAAAGACATGCCAGGCAGAAAAGGTAATAAGAGCAAAAGAAAAACAGAAAGTACAGTGGGAACTAAGAATAGTTCTGAATTGTTAGACTCTAAGTCATAGAGGAGAGAATGAAGAAATATGGGGTAACAGAGATAGGCTGGAAACAAATCATGGATGAGAGTATTTGTCACATGAAAGGGTTCATCCTTGGGAGTCACTGAAGGACTTAGAGCAATGAAGCAGTATTATCAAAACTGAGTTATAAATGGATCACTCTGGTGGCCACGTGGAGATGTCTGTGTAGAATAAAAGCAGCAGGTTAAGTAAGAAACTCTGGGGAACAGAAATATTTAAGGGAAAAATGGAAAAAGAACTCACAAAGAAGGCAAGGGAATAGAGAGATATGAGGAGAAGTTTTGGTCTGTGGTGTTATAGCTATCAAGAGAATAGAGCATGTGGAAGAGGAGAGAGAGGTCAAGAGCAGCAGGTGAAGCAGAGCCATCCAAGAAACCAGTAACCGAAAAATGCCCAACAGAATTCTAATTAGAAGATTACACGATACATGATATATGAGAAGTGAGGAAGTACTGGTGACAGAATGAGTAACATTTAGAGAACATTTAGAGAAGCAAGAAGAGAAATATCAGGTGATACAGAATGCATCTCTAAGTGCTAAGACGCTTTGTTAGAGGCTAAGTGAAGTGAGCTAGTAGAGAGGGAAAGTTTGAGGATATAGGAAATAAAAGAAGTGTCTAAAGAGGTAATGCCCTAGGAGAGATGTGAGAAGATGAGATCTTATAGGAAGAGGAGTTACCTTTAATAGAGAAGGGATAACCTCTGCTCAGGAATGAGGTAAAGGAGCCGCATATTTAGATTGTCAATAGGGAAATATGAATTTGAGTGAGCGAGAATAAACCTTGAAGTGTCAATTTGCTTAACGAAGAGGTGACACAAGTGAAAGGATTGACTTAATGTCAAAAAAAAAAGGCAGCTTTGGTTTTTCATATGGATTAGTCTGTATAGGAAAAAAAAATAGGCTGGCAGAGGAAAGTTTTGTTAACAGTTTCAGGGAGCATCTGGAAGATCAACCTCCTACCACTAACAACCATGCCTTCACCCTGAGGGCTGGAATATGTACCTTCTCATCTCTTGGAAAACATACTCATCAAATTCAATACAGACACAAGCTCTTCATCGCTGGCTCTCTGCGGATGTCCAGTACATCTCTGCAGTCATCTCCTGACATGCTGTTAGTAAGACTTGTGATAAGTGGCAATGTCAGGTTTTCTTTCCTCAAGGATATGGTTATAGAAATGAACAGCCTGCTCTTGTTTAATTACCATCAATTTTCCTGAAACTATAGCCCTCATGTTTTCATATTTTTTTTAAATGCTTAAGATAAAAGTTTAGATAGGAAGCTTAGGGGGCAATGAGTTTGTATTAATGGGGGAAGACCAATTTGGAAAAGTAAGGTGAGACTAGTTGCAGGGTTTGAAGAATACTTGCATTTTAAAAGAGTATTCTTGAAAAAAAAGAAATAGCCTGAAACCTCCAAAATGGCTCTTAATGGTGGAATTAGAATAATTACTAAGTTAATGGGATTTCAGAGATTTCAGAGACCACTTTTCATGTTTTTTTCAAATACCACCATATGAATAAACCCAAAACCCGAACTAAATGCATTGCCGTTAAGTCGATTCAGACTCATAGCAACCCTATAGGACAGAGCAGAACTGCCCCATAGGGTTTCCTAGGCTGTACTCTTTAAGGAAGCACACTGCCACATCTTTCTCCCTCAGAGTGGCTGGTAGGTTTGAACTGCTGACCTTTTGGTTAGCAGCTGAGCACTTAACCACTGCACCACCAGGGCTCCTATCACATGAATAAAAGAAAAAAACAAACCTGTTGCCATCAAGTCAATTCTGAATCATAGCAAGTCTATAGGACAAAGTAGAACTGCCCCATAGGGTTTCCAAGGAGCGGCTGGTGGATTCAAGCTGCCAACCTCTGGTCAGCAGCCAAGATCTTAACTGCTGTACACCAAGGTTCCTCTGGCACATAAGGCTCCTTTTATTGGCCTACACATGAACTTAGCTCTGCTTGCAATTTTTAAAAAATAGAAAATTAAAGCTGTAAATAACCTTAAAACGGTCTTCACTTTCTCCCACCACCCTAATCTTCACTTCAGAATTTGATGATGCCGATAAGTCCTACTATTCGTCCCCAGAGGATAAGTAACTTGATCAACATCTCACAGATGCCACTAGTGGCTTCCTGGCTCAGTCATGGCTCCATTCCCTGTTCCATCTTGATGATGAAATACTTATCCAATGTCTTTCTGGCAAAATTCAGAAAAATTTCCACAAATAAACATTTCTATGTTCATTTAAAATTAATTTCCAGGAAAAGAATGAAGGATTTAAAAAGTAAGAACACATTAATCCTGCATTTCTCTGTAATCAGAGAATGAGCTCACTCACTCTAAATAACACACTGGGAGACAGGCTGAATGAATGTTAAGTAATATCCTGTCACCAGAAGACGAATGTGCCCAATTATCAGTGATGCCTTGCCCTCCGCAGAGTGTAAACTGAAGGGTAGCCAAGGAGGGTACTTCAGTTCCTGGGATGGTGGTTTTGTGGCCTAAATACAAAAGCCAATTCTGTTCAACACAATGTAAACTTTCCAGTTTTCTCCCTATTGCTCCAGGAAGGCAGCACTGTGTTAAATCATGGTGCTTAGGACAATCAGTTCACAAGCTTGTACTGAGCACCTTGACTGGGGATCTCTCTCTGTGCTGGAGGGAGCTAGGACTAGGCTCTTATCTCCCTCTGACTCATCTTCTAAACCTTCTATAAGAATTAATACAGAAGCAAACTAGGAAGGAAGGAAGGAAGGAAGGAAGGAAGGAAGGAAGGAAGGAAGGGAGGGAGGGAGGGAGGGAGGGAGGGAGGGAGGGAGGGAGGGAGGGAGGGAGGGAGGGAGGGAGGGAGGGAGGGAGGGACAGACCAGACTTACTGGGCTGACAGAGACTAGAGAAACCCCCAGAGCATGGCACTGGACAGCCTTTTAACTCAGTACTGTAGTCACTCCTTAGGCTTACCCTTCAGCCAAAGATTAGACAGGCCTATAAAACAAGCGGTAACACATGTAGTTCAACCATGTGTACGAAACTAAATGGGCACACCAGCCTAGGGACAAGGACAAGAAGGCAGGAGGGGACAGGAAAGCTGAATGAATTGAAATGGGGAACCCAAGGTTGAGAAGGGGAGTGTTGACATGTTGCGAGATTGGCAACCAATGTCACAAAAGAATTTGTGTATTAATTGTTTAATGAGAAACTAATTTGCTCTGTAAACTTTCATCTAAAGCACAATAAAAACAATAATAATAAAGTTAAGCTCCATAAGCAAAAAAAAAAAAAAAAAGAGAGAATAATTTGCTAAATAACTATTCTTTTTAGGATATCAGTTGCCTTTGTTTTCTATCTAGACAATAAATTACTCATACAGTGACTGTACTTTCTAAAATGCATTTTCAAACTCAAAATATGGGCTTTTGGTTCACTATAGAGGCTGTTACGAAAACGTGAGACTGTCTTTGAGGGACAGGCAGGCTGAGATGACAAGATTATCTCAGGCTTGAAGATAATTTGGGCAAAGCTAATGATCTTGGGTCAATCAAATCTATTAAAATAGGCAAATAATATGAGCAGTTTACAGAAGAGGAAATAGAAATGGCTAATAAACAATGAAACATCCGCAGAATCACTAGTGAGGTCGGAAACACAAGTTAAAACAATAAAATACAAAATTGTCCCTAACAAATTTGGACAAACAAGTGTTTGATAACCACCAATGGGAGGGAGTCAACCTTGGGAAAATGCCACATACCCTAGTAAAGCTGAATTCAGGGGAGCTGTATTAGCTCCATTTAAGTTTCTTGGCTCCATTTGACAGTGTAGCACCTGATCCACATCTCCCAGTAATCAACTGTTCTTGTTAGTTGCTGATGACTTTTGGCTACCCTGTGTACAATGGAATCAGACCATTGTGATCCATAGAGTTTTTATTAGCTGATTTTTAGATCTCCAGGCCTTTCTTCCTAGTCTCTGTCTTAGTCTGGAAGCACTGCTGAAACATGTTCAGCATCATAGTAACATGCAAGCCTTCACTGACAGATGGGAGGTAGCTGCACATGAGGTGTGTTAGCCAGGAATCAAACCCGGGTCTCCTGCATGGAAGGCAAGAATTCTACCACTGAACTACCACTGCCCTTAATAAGCAACTAGAGCTTCCTATATTCTAAGGATATTCAGAGTATACAGGGCCATCTTCACTGGGTTACAGGCAGTTCTTTCTACTAGAATATCCTCTTTGCCCCTAACTCCTGATGGACAAGTCCCCAATTCCTTTTGAGCAATTGAATCAAGGAACAAATGCTTGCTTTTTTGTTATTATTATTATTATTTTGCCTCTAATGGAAAATGGTTTTTAGTTTAGGAAAAACGGTTTATGTCCAAGTGTTGGCTGGAGAAGCTAGCAAAAGTGGAAAGTAGGGACAAAGTAGGTCCTTATATACTAGGGAGAAATGGAAGGTAAATTTCAATATAATAGAAATAGCCAGAATGGCTAAGAGGCAAATGTTGTTGGCTCCAGCTGAAATAGCCTGGCTGAGGCCCTGAATGGGTCAACAGGGAGGAGGATGGGGAGCAGCATGGAGAAGGAAGCAATAGTCTTAGGGAAATTCAGCTGCTTTGGTGTTGTCACTAAATACTACAATTCACAGTATTTTCAATCACCTCATATGCATGCAAAAGCTAGTCAATGAAAAAGGGAGACCGAAGAATTTATGCATTTGAACTGTGATGTTGGCAAAGAATACTGAATATACCATGAACTGCCATAAGAACAAACAAATCTGTCTTGGAGGAAGTATAGCTAGAATGCACCAGCAAATATGGAGAGACTTTGTCTCACTTACTTTAGACATGTCATCAAGAGGGACCAATCACTGGAGAAAAACATCATGCTTGATAAAGTAGAGGGTCAGCAAAAAAGAGGGAGATCCTCACCGAAATGGGTTGATATAGTGGCTGCAACAATGGGCTCAAACATAGCGATGATTGTGAGGATGGAGCAGGACCAGGCAACATTTTGCTCTGTTATACATAATGTCACTATGAGTCAAAACCAATGAAATGACACCTATCAACAACAAGAAGTGCTGTCATTAGTTTCTACTGTTTATTCCACCACTTGACGGAAAAACCATTTAGTAGTCAGAGTTTCGTTTCTCATCTGGAATTAGAGATAACATATTCTTCTTAGAGTAATTGTGAAAATTAAATGTAAAGTGGTCACCACAGACTGGGCAAATGTCATATGCCCTACCTCTGCTCCAGTTCCTCGTCTTTGTCTCCTTCACACTTTTCATTTTGACTGAGGACTTCAGCTTGACCGGATACTCTTTTATCCAGTTGTCTTCTATTCAGCTTTCTTCCTCCATGTGAGACATTGTTAATGGAACTTATTCTCTGATTATGGAATTATTTTGATTCTTGAGTCATTACTCTTAACCAGAGGTGAGATATACAAAATATTTACTATTGATTTGACATGAATACCAACCAATCAGAACGGGTGTTGGCCAATATGCCATATTCTTAATCCTCCAAGTACTTTCAGCAAGAGTGTGAGTTGGGAGAGTCGCATTCCACGGTTTCATGTAGGTTCCATGGAAGAATGCAGTAAGCTAGTCAGGACAGTATCTGGCCTCCATTTCATTGGGTCCCTTGGTCTTGATGATCTTTAACTCTCCCTATTCAAGCCAAGGGCTTATCCTGATCTGAACTCTGATATTTTTGATAACCTTATAAATGAACACACTGTCAAGATGGAGAGTTTATCTGATATTTGGCTTAAAATATATTTATTAAACCTTGACTCTTCTTTTTATAGTTTTTTTGTTTGTTTTAATCACCAAGATTTTCTTTAAGCTAACGTAAAGTGAGGCTAAGAGTTTTCCCTATCCTCAGTATTCTTTAATAAAATTAACCCGAACTACCTTTACAAAAGAACTTCTAGTCTTAAAAAGTTAGAATGTACTCAGCTTGAATAAACAACCAAACGGTAATTTTTTTCCTTCTTAAAAATCTTCTGAGATATATTCCCCTCAATAGAATATTCATAAGAGAGGTTAAAGGCCAAAATAGTGGGGGGAGGGGAAAATGTACTCACTGACATTGCTTGACCTTCAAGTAAACAGAGTACATTGTCTGATCTTCAAGTAAATAGACACATCCAGATTTGTGCCCACATGAACTATGCCACACGGGTAGCATTTCCAAAAATATTTCAGGGACCTTTCCTCCAAGTGTCATTTAGCATCTCATGCAACAGTGACAGCTTATTGCACAGAAAGGGGAACATAGTTGCTGTGATGTGTGTTGTTGATGCAGAGTGGAAGCAGCCTCTTCAGTAGCTAATAAAAGACCATCTGGAGACACCCTTCAACATTGATGCCACATTTCATTTTTTTAATGCACCAGAGATTGCGTGGAAAATTAGGTTTTGTGAAAGCAAAGTGGAATGTCTGTTGCCTTTCCTTGGGACTTTGTCATTTATATTTATGATATTGTTTCTAAAGTGACAAGGTGACTCAAATCAAATTCATTTGCAGAACTTACTTTGGATGTGCTGTTGTAGATTTCTATACGTCACAAGCCCACACCTTGGAAAGAGACTAAACAAATGTCATATCTAATGTACTGGTATCTTTTGACTTTTGGTATCTTTAGTAGTCGAGGTATTAGGGTTAAAAAAAAAAAAAACCTAATTTTTTTCCCCCTTTCACTTTTAACTGAGTGAATAGCTTTGTCCATTGTATTGTTGGATAAACCATACATTTATTTTGTTTCTTCTTAAGAGAAGAAAAACTGACATTTCTTTAGTGTTTACTATGCCTGAGATGCAGGTCCATATTTAAAAAAAAAAATCCTAGAGGACATTAAAGTATTAAGAAAACTGATCCTCAGCAGGACTATAGATAACTTCCCCAAAATCCACTAGCTGGTAAGTGGCTGAAAGAGAACTAGAACTCATATCAGTCTATTGTACAAATCCATGCTCTTCCCATAATTTAACATGGCTCACTGAGGCTGAGCTGAGATGCTATATCCTGGGCACAATCATGAAAGCCTGAAAAAGAAGCTTGATCAGTGGGATACAAAGAAGAAAAAGGAAAAACAATTTCAAATTGGAGTCAAAATCTTAGAAATATAAGTCAAAATCCATCTATACTCATGATTAGATTATTTCCACCTCGCCTGCACATCTTGGTTGACCCTCAGCAGAGACATGAGGTAAACAAAATTTACTTTTAGTCAATGCATATTTGCAAACAAGTCTCAGATTGGAGGAAGAGAATATAGCACGTACGCACACACATAAATACACCATAACCCACTGCCGTCGAGTCACATACCTGTTAAAATCCTCATTATTTAATGAGAATGAAGACTTTGGCAGAGGAAAGGTGTCTATACAGAGGATGTGCAGATGCAGCATTACACTATTTTCTTTCCATTCTTGTCCCCAATGGAGCACAGAGCCACAGTCGACATTATCTTCTGGAAGTGTCCTACCATACATATATAGAGCTCTCCTGGTTCTTAAGCCAAATTCGGCCTCAGTAAAGCCAATTTTCACTGGGGCTGGAGTATGGGGTGGCAGGATGGATGAGAGCCTTAGATGTACACAGGTGACAAAAAAAAAAAATCTCTATTGCCAATTTCTCATTGTTCAAGAATACCCATTGCAAGAAAGTACTTCAGTCTTCCCTTCTTCTTGCCCATTCCCCCATTTTGTTATTCATATAAAGTCCCTTTCACAGGCTTACTTAGCTGCTTTATAAATATTCAGAAATGATATAATATGGATTAACAACACTTAAGATTTGACTACTTTAAGTCAATGTGTAACCTCTTCCAGAGTTATTTACAAAAAAAAAAAAAATTACTCTTAATTCTAACTGGAAATAAAAGATGTTGTTTATGGTTGATACTAGAGGATTCCCTGAGACTATTGTCCTGAGATACTTTTCAAATTTTGAACCAAAATTATCCGAGGTCCCTTTTGGCTAAATAACAGATTAGCTCACAAAATTAAGTATATCTCCTATGAGTATTGCAATCCTTTAAAAAATCACCTGTATGAAACTAAATGGTCAACAATTCCTTTAAAGCAAAGATAAGAAACTAAGGGAACAAGGAAGCTAGATTACTGGAAACAGAACACCCAAAATGGAAATAATGAGTATGTTGATACATTGTGAAGAATGTAATCAATGTCACTGAACAATCTGTATAAGGAATTATTGAATGGGAACCTAATCTGCTGTGTAAACTTTCACTGATAACACAATAAAATACTATTTAAAAAAAGATGTGGTCTATTGTTAAAGGAGTTTCTAGAATAACTTAGCATATAGGAAAGTATATTTTGGGGCAGTAACCTCTGAAATCATATGAGTTGATTAATTCTTCTCTTGGTTGACAATGTTATCGTCCAATTGAATACCAGCTGTGATGATAGTCTGAGATTCTGAATGAATGAAACTGCTATTTTCTATAAGGATAATCATGGATTTTCCCCCATTAGTCACATCCTAAGAAGAATGGCAGGGGAAAGGCACTTCATAGAATCATTTTTACTCCATTGAGGCAAATTCATACTCACAGATTGGCTAATAATTACGTATTTTAAAGGGTCACTTCAGAACCTGCTGAAGCACATGGAAGTCTAGAATTATCTCAGGTATCTTCTAATGATAATCAGGTCTGACATTCTAGAAAACAAAAAAGGACTTTTTGGATTTTGGAACCAAAAAAAAAAAAAAAATCCTTTTCTACTGTGAGATTCTTTCCTTGACAATCCAAATAAATCCTCTTGTCAAAAAGCCTAGTGTTTTGAAGGAAATGCCTTTCTGTTCAAGTAAACCAAAACAGAAAGTGATTAAATTCTCTCATGTGAAAAGGCAGTGGAGACAGGTTGTCTTAATTATTTAGCCTTTTGCAGATACCATCACTCTGAACCATTTTATATGAAAGATGCTGTAAATTCAAGTATATAAAAGGTAAATATTTGAAAAGTTTGTTTTTCCCCCCAAACAATGTGATTATATACCTTTGTGGCTAATAAACATATTTAGTACCACGACCCTGGGCATGAGTATGGGGTAAAAAAAACGGATTGAAACTAAGGGGCCTATGCCAAGCTCAACTGCATTTTTAATAAGCATTCATAAAAGATTCCAAAGCAGATAAGCCACGTACCAGAGTTTAAGAAATACACACACACACACACACACACATATATATATTATTTGGTTCCTTCAATAATATACACCTATTTTCTACTCAAAATTAGCTAGGCACTTGGAGGAAATCAATCTTTAAAAAAGAATTCACGGTAAGATGTTAGTGACAAAATCCTTCCTCTACATTTTCAACCTTATCTCCTAATCAGGAATTTCATGCTTCAACTATATCTACTGTCCCTCTTTCCCTGACCATGTCCTGCTTCCTCATACTTCTGGAACACATACTCATATCGCTGCCCACTAATCCTTTCCATTGTTTAGGACCCAGATATGTCCTCTCTGAAGCTTTCACTTCTCCCAAGGAGCAAATTAGCAACTACTTCTGTGTTCTTGACCCTGTTGTTGATGTTGTTAGGTGCCATTGAGTTGGTTCCAACTCATAGCGACCCTATGCAAAACAGAACGAAACAGTGCCTGGTTCTGTGTCATCCTCACGATCATTGCTATGTTTTAGACCATTATTGCAGCCACTGTGTCAATCCATCTTGTTGAGGGTCTTCTTCTTTTTCACTGACTCTCTACCTTACCAAGCATAATGTCCTTCTCTAGAGACTGGACCCCCCTGATAACATGTACAAAGTACATGAGACGAAGTCTTACCATCTTTGCTTCCAAGGGGCACTCTGGCTGTACTGCTTCCAAGACAGATTTGTTCATTCTTCTGGCAGTCCATACCTGTTGCTGTCGAGTTGGTTCCAACTCATAGTGATCCTGGCAGTCCATTCAGTATTCTTCACCACCACTGTAATTCAAAGATGTCATTTCTTCTTTGGTCTTCTTTATTCATTGTCCAGCTTTTGCATGTATATGGGTCAGGTGCACCTTAGTCCTCAAAGTGACATCTTTGCTTTTTAAAGCTTGTAAGAGGTCTTTTGCAGCAGATTTACCCAAGTCAATATGTCCTTTGATTTCTTGACTGCTGTTTCCATAGGCATTGATTGTGAATCCAAGTAAAATGAAATTCTTGACAATTTCAGTGCTTTCTCCATTTATCATGATGTTGCTCATTGGTCCAGTCGTGAAGGATTTTGTTTTCTTTATGTTGAGGTATAATCCATACTGAAGGCTATGGTCTGAAATTCCCATTCTTCTCAAAGTTATCTTTGCATGGTCAAAGGCATTCTTGAGCCTAGGTGGTACAAATGAGTAAGGTGCTTGTATGGTAACCCAAAGGCTGGCAGTTTGAGTGCACCCACAGGCACCTTCAAAGGAAGCCTGATGATCTACTGCTGGAAAATCAGCCATGGAAAAGCCTCCGTAGCACAGTTCTACCCTGACACACATGGGGTTGCAATGAGTCAGAATCGACTCTTTGGCAACTGGTTAAATTGGTTCTGTGTTCTCATGGATTTCCTGGGTGGTACAATAGACTGCAGTTACAGTCTACCTAGAGGCACCTTGGAGAAAAAGCCTGGTGTCTATTTCTGAAAAATCAGCCATGGAAAACCCTGTGGAGCACAGTTCTATTCTGACACATATAGAGTCACCACTAGTTGGGATCTACTCCAAGGCAACTCTTTTAGGGTTTTTTGGTTTTCTGTTTTCTCACACCATTTTGTGGAGGCTTCCTTTAGGGCATATAGTCACAATCTCTTTATGAGTTCATCTTCTGCAAATTTGGCTACCACCCCCTCAAGGAGAAGAGTCATGTCTCATGCACCATATTTTTAATTTTCAAGGGCCAGAAGTGAGGCTGGTATTATAATAATAATAATTACAATAGCAAACATTTATTGAGTTTTTACTCTATGTGGAACAGATCAAAGCACTTTACATGCAGTATCTCATTTAATCCTTACAACAAAGACTTGGTTGGGCTCTATTATTATCACTCTTTCAAGATGGAAAACTGCAGTACAAGGTACACAACAAAGTGAATGGCTCTCCCTGGAGCTGGGCAGTGCCCAACCTGTACAGAAGCAGCAATGGCTCTCTCAGTCAATGTTTTTAGAATTAGGTTAGAATGTTCAATTTAATATTACATTTTTCTCAGATGTATTTGCAACTTCACAAAATAATTCCAGAAACACTAGTGCCTTAAACCAAAGAGAATATGATAGAGGCGAAGAGGGCCATCTGCTTAATACCCTTCCGAACTTATTGTGTAGATAACACTTATTCTATCTGACAGGAAATTGTCACTAACATCGTTCTGATAACCATATGGTCTGATGAAGATGAAAGAACTAAGGGAGGCAACAGGACAGAATATTTAAAGTCAAGTAAAAACAGCCCAGAAATCCTAAGAATACTCTTTTACAACCTTAAGCAAGCTTTAGGCTGAGCTTTCCATTCACAGAAAGAATTGAACAGTAAAAATGTCTCTTTGCTCGAGATAATAAGTAAGGCATATTAGTCATGTGTAGCTCTGTGAAAATACAATAGAATCTTTATAGTTTTATTTTCCAAAAGTAGTACCATAAAAGAATTTAAAAAATAACAATTGATAAGATACCTATTATCATGAATTCCTGGCACTCATCTGAATTAATATTAACTCATGATCTTAGAATAAAAAGGGTATTAGAAAAATCTTGAAAGAAGTTCTTAAATTCTGCATCCCTTCCCTTCCTCACCCCTGATTTTTTGTTTTTAAGGACTCCAGGGGAATTTGTGTATTGTATTTTCTGTGTGTAAATCATCTCCATATCAGGATCTAATCTCAAGATACATGGTAAAGAGGAGGTCAGTATAACAATAAGAGGTTTGAATGCAGAAGGAGAAAACAGGCCATGAAGTATTAGTAATTTAAAGTGAGTCAATGGATTTACTGAATATAACTGAATATTAATCTCATATCCAAGGTCATAGTCTAGCTTCACTGCTAATGAACTAATCATTTTGGCATAACATGTAGCACAGTTCATGAACAATTATCAGCATTTAGCTTTATTGACCATGGATCACAATGATGAGTGATGACATTAGGAGCAGCTAAGCAGATTAAACAGACATGCTTTTTCTGAGAGTGTATTACAGCACCTGTGAGTCTCTAGGCTGAGCAATCATTTCGAATATAGTTCCAGGGAGATAGAAAAATCCTGAACTTAGGGAGACACCTACAGGTTCTAAAGAGAAAAATAAAAGAAATATCTGGGAAACAGAAAATAATAGCTTTATATTTAGTAAGAAAAACCAAAGTGGTTTCTTCTTTGAAAATATTTTTGAACACTAGAATATTATGTTAAGCACAAATTGGACAAGAATAGTTTAAAAACCAAAAAATTGAGACTATATATATTTTTAATTTTATCTCTACATTTTAGGCTACTTCTAGAATCAGACTTTGTCTAATGGCCTACAGGATCATCCATAATTCTTTGGAAATGAGTCAGGATTTGCCTAGTGGTAGAAATAACATTAGGTTTTATCATCATCATCTTTAATGAATATCTACAAGCAGCAACAACTATTTTTAGATATTCATCCCTTTGATAAGGTTTGTCCTTCAGTTAAAATAAAAATATTCCAGGGAGAATAAACATATTCCACATTAGCAGATGTTTGTACTTTAACATAAATATTTTATGAGATCCCTTGTTTTTTTGATTTTGTTTTTTAAGAACTGGCTTTTGACTTGTATGAAGTGGATGGAAATTTAAGGATACCAGTAGAGAGTAGTGTTGGCATAGGGCATAATTTTGTCCATGGATCTAAAGCTGTTTAAAATCCTTGCCCCCTCTCATCACATGAAACCCCATTCCCTGAAATGAAAATCAGAGGAAAGACTGGCCCTCCTGTTTGTTTTCTGATGCTTTAATTTATCTCTCTTACTTCCACGCAAATGTTGTCAGAAAAGGTATCTGTCCAAACCTCTCCTCTACTTCCAATACCATGATTATATTTATATAATACTTAGATTTTCACTAAGTTATAAGGAAAGAATTTTGTTGTCTTCAGGGCCCTCTAACAACATCATCGTAGTGTGTATCCACAGCCAAAAAAGCCTACAAAGCTCTAGTATTAACCAAAAGGTCACTGGAAAACAAATCCCATACTTTTGCCTTTCCTTCACTTTAATATTATGACAATGTAAGCTTACCATGAAATCACTGCACATCAAAAAAAGGTCCACAGAAGAACCACTAAAATAGGTGAGGGGATATAACAGATGCTACACAGCAAACACCTAAGGATCAAGAATCTACTTTTTTTAAAAGATAAAAAACCAGGTTCTATCAATTCAAACTTCTAAAATAAGACCATACCCTCTCCATCACTGCCATCTCTGCATAGTACCTAAGCAGAGAGGAATTTCTCTGTGGCATTACTATAACAGCCTTTTAACTCTTCTCATTTCCAGTCCTGCCCATTAAAAGGCATCTTCCACACAGCTATGGATTGTGTTTTCTAAAATACAAAACTTATCAGATTATTTCCCTGGGAAAAACTATTATATGGTTGTCTGTAATCTTCGGAACAAAATCCAAACCCCTTACCCCTACAAACTTCTACATGATCTAGCCCCTGCCCATCTTTCCAGTTTCATCCTTATCATTTATCCTTCCTCTCTATTGTATAGATGTGCTTTCATATATTTAACTAATCCTTGTTAGTTGGACATTTATATTTAGTGAGAATCTAGGACTTTCTCCTTATGTTTCCAAGAGAAAACACTGATAAAAGAGAATAAACATTTCCCTTACTCTAGTGGAGTAGTGGTTAAGAGCTACAGCTGCCAACCAAAAGGTGGATAGTTCAAGTCCAGCAGGTGCTCCTTGGAAACTCTATGGGGCAGTTCTACTCTGTCCTATAGGGTCACTATGAGTCGAAGTCAACTCAACGGCAATGGGTTTTTTGTTTTGATTTGGTTTGGTTTTGGTTTTACTCTAATTGATAACTTGAGGGAAATCTGTCAAAGGGTTTTTGTAAATGATAGTGGCTTTTACATAATGTTCTCGATTTAATTTTTTTTTTCCTCCAGGATAAAAGAAGAGAATTTTAACAAAACATTTGCAACACTTTTCACTTCTTACTGATCCTACCTTAAAGGACAGGGTAAAATGGAAGGGAATAGAAAAGTTGCCTGCACATGAATGGCCCTGGATCTTCTCCCTTTTATTTTTCAGAGCAATCTGTTCTGATATATACTTTGCTTCTCCTCCAAAGCTGTGGTTTTCATATTTTCACTTCCATCCATGAAAAATTACTTGATATGGGAATTGCCTTTCCACCATAAATAGCTAGTAAACAAGATAAATTATATAAAACAATTGTTTTCAAATCCTGGGCAACAGGAAATGATCCTTGAGAGAATGCAAACAAATGAGGTACGATTTAAGATTGCCCTTTTAATCTGCTGCCTGGAGGCAGTTTACAAGCCACAGTGCAGGGAGCAGAATCAAAACAGAACATGGAATTCTCACTGAATTGGGAAGACTGAGATCACAGCTGAGGAGGCCAAGGCAGCCAGATTTTATTTGCATGGCAGAATATCAGTGGGAGATGTTGCACACCTGGGGATCTTCAGAGGGGTCCTTTTGAGTCTTTGGCTGAGGACTGATCTGTACATGCATGTTGTAAAGTTTTGCAAGGCCAAAGAACCACCAAAGAGCAGTAGGCCAAAAAATTCCCAGAATTAATTCAGGGCTAGGAATAGCTCACTTTCCCACTAGCCAGAGTAAAGAAACCTCATAATACATTAGGCATTAAATAAAATCCTCAGAAGAATCACACCTTAAAAGTACTGCTAAATTAGCCCCAGTGTAAAGGCTGCTCTTGGACACCCACATAAAACTTGAAAGCAAGCACGGAAAGGATCAAACCATTCTGCAAGTAACTTGACTGTGTGCCAGGACAAAGTTCAATACTCTTTGAAGACATGCAACAAAACCTAGCACTTAACATGAAACTCACAATTCTTCTGTAATTCAATCCAAAATTATCCGGTGTATAAAGAAGGCATACAACCCATAACCAAAATGGAAAAAATAAATAATAGATACACACCCAAAAATGACAGAAATAATAGAATTGTCACGCAAGAGCCTTAACCCAGGTATTATACATCTTATAAATGTTGTCAAAGATACAAAAGAAAACATGACTAAAATAAGAGAAGTGGTAAGATACAAAAGAGACCCAAATGAAATCTGTAGAGATGAAAAACACAATATCTGAATGAAAAATATGACAACAGTGTTAGAAAAACAGCCTCTTCACTTTTAGTTAAGGAACATGTGATTCAGAGAACTTGGATGACTTGACTAACAGTCTATATGAAGACTGCTCATTAGAAACACATCTCCTGGATCCTCTAGTCTGAAGCTCTTCCTATAACTGCTCCCCCCAATCCCCACCCCCCCCCACACACCCAACAAGCCTTTGGACAGAGACCTAGAATTTGAAAGAGTCTAAGGTTCAACAAATGACCTTCCCTTCTGCAGGAAAGTTTTTTTTTTATAAAATACTACGGACAGCTAAGACAGTAAATTAGCCTACTTATAATATTCTTGAAATACTTTGTTGAAGTCAATTGGTGAGTACTATAATTGGCCCTCCTGTAGTTGTTGGGAATCCATATTACAGCCTCAAGTTCCTTGTAAGTTTATCTCTGACCCATTAGGGAAGAAGAGTGGGTCAATAAAATGCTGTCTATGATCAAAGAAATCTCTGAAGTAAAGAAAAAGTGTGCCTGTTTTATGTAACAATGACTGTTAGCTGTGACCATCTCAGAAAACCTTATGCATTCACTAGTCTCAGCTAATATAGTTTCACAAATGGCAGAGCAGAAGCTCTGAGAATATTTTAATAAGACTGGTTTTGAAAAAAGTACATTTCCAGATACTTTTGATGCAAATAAGGAGCGCTAGTGGCACGGTGGTTAAAGCGCTCATCTGCTAACTGAAAGGTAAGTGGTTTGAACCCACCAGCCACTCCACAGGAGAAAAATGTAGCAGTTTGCTACTGTAAAGATTTACACCCTGGGAAACCCTATGAAGCAGTTCTACTCTGTCCTAGAGGGTCGTTATGAGTTGGAAATCAACTCGATGGCAGTGGGTTTTGGTTTTGATTCAAATGTTTGAATCAAAAAGTGATTCTTCAAATTTTCCGTTACCAGCTATATCTGTACCTGTCTCTAGATTTCTCGTTGTCTCACTGAATGGTGGATAGCAAATATAGACAGGTATGAATCTAATTAATGTGTCTTTCTTCACGTAAGAATATGAAAACATGCTGAGCCTTGAGCTAGAAGACCCAGGCTCTAGACATGGTATAAATACTAATAAGTGCCATCTTGGTTAACTCTTCTTCTTTTCTTGCCTCAGATGACAGCGTTGTGATGAATCAATGCTGAGCTACAGTCCACGGAATTCCCTTTCTAGTATATTTCCAGTTAGGGTGGGATACAAGGGAGTCTCTCCTGAGAGTTGGACAATGGGAGGTAAGCAACAGCCATTTTGTAGCACACACACACCTTCTCCCAGTTTATCAAACATTAATCTCTAGGTGTTACTATGGAGGGATTTTGCAAGTGTAATTAAATTTCCTAGTCAACTGACTTTAAGTTATTTAAAAGGAAAATTATCCTAAGTGGGCCTGACTTAATCAGATGAAAGCCCTTTAAAGGAAGACTTAAACCTTCCCTGAGCCTAGAGACTCCAAACAGCAGCTGGATCTACAAATGCTCTCCCTTTCCCTTGGCTCTTTCTTCCGGACTGCCTACCTGCTTATCTGCCTGTTGGGGACAATCCTCAATTCATGCCTGTTGAGTCCCAGCCTGCTTGTGATCTTCCCCCTCTGTCACCTGCCCTGTAAACTTCAGACTTTCTTACTGCTTGGGCACCCTTCACAATTGTGTAAGCCTATTCCTCATAATAAATAAGAAATACATAAATATAGATATATACACACACATATACACGCGTGGTGTTTGTCCTTTCTTCCTTCCTACCTTCCTTCCTACCTACCATCCTACCTATCTACTTACCTACCTATTGGTCCTGCTTCTCTGGTTGAACACTGACTGATTGATATAGGGGTTTAAACTAGGTAATGTCAATCAGTCATCTACTTACCTAAAGTTCAAATGGGTGTGGTTCTTTAACAAATCATATAACTGATTGGAAATCAAGCAAAATTTAAACTTTTCCTATACCAATATGAAAGAAGCCCTGGAGGCCAGTGGTTAAGCAGTAGGCTTCTAACCAGGCTGGCGATTCGAACCCACCAGCTGTTCCGTGGGAGAAAGATGTGGCAGTCTGCTTCCCTAAAGAATTCAGCCTTGGAAACCCTATGGAGCAGTTCTGCTCTGTCCTATATGGTCACTTCGACTCAGAATCGACTTGACAGCAATGGGCACTCCAATAGCTGGGGTACAGGGAGGAATGCAATATATTTGAGCAGAGAAGTGATTTGAGGGAGCCACTGATACATGCTGAAACTTTCAGTGGACTGACGTCTGCTCATCTCATCTCCTCAAAACCCAATCTAAATGATTATACAGGAATTTAACAGGTATAAACCTAAACTATGAAAAGATTAGTAAATCCATAAATGGACATGAGATTTCTACAAATCTCAGAACACAGAAAGTAAATGGAAGTGTGATAACTGATGAAGCAGAATGGAGAAGCCATAGCCTACGTAACAGTAGAGCTGGTTTTCTTACAGAACTCTAGAAGAAAAGCCGGAAGGCCAGGAATGAGACACAAAACTAAAAACACAGAGAACTGATTGAAAATCTGTGCATACAATACCTCGAGGAAATCAAGACAGCTACTGTGGGCATTACACCCTAGAATAAAGATTTCTGCATTCTGGTTTTCATGTGTTCCCTGGTATATAACTGACTTCTAGCCCATTCAGTGTAAAACAAAGCCCACCAGCTGAAAAAAAATTCTTACAGAGTTCTTTATCCTTTTAATTCTGAAATAATATCAAACAAACAAGGATTACCAGACTTTGAAGAACATCAACATGAAAGGGAAACACTAAGATGACAAATAGAAAGAAAAAAAAAAAAGTACCATGGGAAAATTAGAGCAAATTCAAAGAAGAGAGCTAATTAAAAAAAAAAAAAAAAAAAAAAAACTTTTAAATATTAGTATGCATAGAAAAATTAAGAAAATCAAAGAATAATAAAACTAAACCAAACCCACTGCTAACGAGTTGATTCCAACTCATGGCAACCCTACAGAAAAAAAAAAAAAAAAAAGCTGACTGCTACATCTTTATCCTGCAGAGTGGCTGGTGGGTTCAAACCACTGACTTTTTGGTTAGCAGCCAAGTGCTGTAATCATTGCACCATCAAGACTCCTAAAGAATAATAAGGTGGTTGAAAAATGGAAGGAAATAAGTGTTTCAAAGTTAAAAAAAAAAAAAGAAACAGAAGTACTAAATCTCCTGTTAAATAGAATAAAAACAAATTTAAAAACTGGATAATAAGAGACAAAAGTCAGGAGACATAGAGAATCAATTAAATATCTAGGTAATAGCATGTTCAGAAAGAGAACACAGAGAAAATGAAGTATATAAAAAATATAAAATGTGTATATCAAAAAAATATATGTGTATCAAAAAAAGTACATAGAACTATCAAAAATAAATAATAATTTCCAAGAACAGAAGAGCATGGATCTTCAGACTGAAAATGTCTAAAATAATAATATAAATACATATGTTGAAGTGTCTTAATTCCAAAGATAAACTAAGAATGCTAAAAGACTTCAGAGAGAAAACAAAATAAAACAGGAGTTCTTCCAAGGAACAACAATTGATTAATATCAAACTTGCCATCAGCAATAATGGAAGCAAGAGGACAGTGAAGAAACAAGTTTGGAATTCTAGACAAAATAATTTTCAGCCTAGAAGTTTGTAGTGTCAAATAATGAACTGAGTATGAAAAAAAAAAAATATTTTGAGATAAGCAAAGATTCAATATATTTGTATCTTTTACACCTTTTCTTGGGAACTTACATGTTTATATAGTCCAAAGAAATGAAGAAATAAACAATAAAAGAGGATGGCATTTGATTTAGGTGATTCCAGTAGAGAAGACCTGTGATGTTGCCTTCTATAATCATATGTATTAAGCCTAGAGAACCACCAGTCCAGATTACAGGTAGTCTGGATTTATGACAGGATTCTATTCCAATGACTCCATTGTAAATTTGTTCTGATGTAAATCAAACGCTTTTTTTTTTTTTTTAAGTTTTCATTATTATCCTTTTCATATCAGTATCTTTTTCAAACCGATCTTTGTCTTTGGAGGTTAGAAATATTACATGTAACTTACAGGTATATTTTAATACATATATTTTGCCAACTTTCTGTACAAAAAGACGGTCCTAAGTGCAGTTTGTCATAACTTGAATATATCATAAATGGGGGACTACCTGTACAGCAAAGGTAGAAAGCTCTTAAAAGGAGGTCTCTAAGAAATAAAATAAGTTGGCAGAATGGAGAGAATGACTGAGACCTAGGGATAAAATAATGAAAATATGCTAAAGCAATCAGTGCATACATAAAAAGTGAACCTATTTGAATGTCACTCCTATGAATGTTATTTTTGGGTAGCACAGCCTGTAACTCTAGCACATACTTGGTTCTGCTTTCATTTATATGGTCAAAATAATACAAATAATACAAATAATTCTCAAATTTTAGAATTCATTAGACAAGTCTTGGGAAAATTAACTATACGTAAATGGTGTCAGCACTGATAAAAACTATTCATAGACACCATGAGACGGTTTTAGTTCTTCTTGTAACATCCTCCATGCTTATACTACCTCCCTCTCCCCTTTATCAACATTAGCTATTGTCTACTGGTTTATGGCTATGTCAAATGAGGGTTAGCTCACTTACCCAGCCACCCCATCTTTTCTCCCTTTCTCCTCCCAATATTGTTTTAGCTTTACTCTCTATGCACCCCCTCACCCTCTATTTGCTGCTGGATCTGACACCAGCTGCCTATGTAGCACTTCCTTCCTCTGACACTAACCACAACCAGAGTTAGGCCAGAGCTCACATATTAGAGGACACAGCCTTCCAGACTACCCAGTAGGTCGAAGACTTCAGATGTCAGCTGCAAAACTGGGAGTTCACACAACACTCTCACTTCTGACCTGATGGCTGTAAATTCAGGGTTTTCCTATGACCCCTTCAGGATATCAGCCATAAGCTCAAGGGTTCCTAGCCTCCCTCACTTCTGACCTGCTGACTTCCATTACTCCCCCACGTTTGATAACTCACTAGAATGACTCACAAAACTCAGAGAAAACAAAATATTTATAATTACGGTTGTATTACAGCAAAAAGGACACAAATGTAGAGACACATTGGGCAAAGGCTGGGAGGGTTCCCAACACAGAGCTTCCATGTCCCAAAAAGGGAAATGCTAACCTCCCACATGTATGAATGTCTTTCACCAACCAGGAAGCTCATGGTGCTTCTGTGTGCAGAGCCTCTTTTGGAGCCTCATTATGTAGTCATGATTGATAGAATCAGCCCGCTTCTCCTGAGGCTGACTGATATCAAGAGGTGGTCTTTCTAGCCTGGCCAGCCCTCACCTGATTCACCTCATTAGCACAATCTGTCAGGTCTGTTCTGAAGACCTACAGATAACAACCCATTGCCATCAAGTCGATTCTGACTCACAGTGGCCCTATAAGACAGAGTAGAACTACCCCATAGAGTTTCCAAGGGGCACCTGGTGGATTTGAAGTGCCAACCACTAGGCCACCATGGTTTCCATAGATAACAAAGGCACCAAAGGCACCTCACTTACTCAGGAAATTCCAAAAGTTTAGAGTTATCTCTCAGGAACCAAGGACAAAAACCAAATTAATTTGAGTAAAGTTAAATTCTTTACCCACAATAGCTCTAAGTAATAATCTTAAGAAAAGTCTTTTTTTTTTGAAGTATATGGTAGAGAAGTATCACCAATGTTTATTATTTAGTGGTCTATTCAAAATATAGATAAAAAATGCTTTTATATCAGAAGGGTGAAAAATCCTATTGGAGACAGAATCCAGAGCATACATAAAAGACAGATTAATAATCTATTTTGATTAAACATGAGACCCAGGTATAAATCCATTCCAATTTTGGGATATAAACCTAGTAAGCTCAGTCTCCAGGAAGCCAAGGTGTTTCAAAAGAGAGATGAAGTAATTAATTTGGTCAAAGCACTAGAGGTCAAAATAAAAATAAGAAACAACCATTTATTTTCCCAGCAAGAAGTAATAATCATAAGGGTAATACTTTACATGTAAATAGTAATTGGTATATTTTCAAAGCATTTCCACAAAAACTCATTTATCCTCAAGGAAGAGTGATGAGAAAGAGTAGATATTTTTGGTAACTCATATATAACAATTTTCAAATTTAGTTGAGATTTTTATTAATTATTTATTTTTAATGGTCCTAGAGCTAGTTAGTGACAATCAGGTCTAAAATTAAGATTTCCTGATTCCCAGTTTAGACATCTGCATGGCTCCTCATACTGTTTCAGTAGATTAGTGAGGGCAAAGTATATAAACCAAAAGTTGAAAAAAGTGGAACGATGACATATATTAGAGAATTCAGGTAAATTTGAATGTATACTTTTGTGAGATCAGGGGCACCTAAGCTCATTTCTAGATTTAAGGGTTTGTAATTTTTTTTTTTTTTTTTTTAAAGAAAGAAGAAAATGTATAATCCAAGAATAAACATGGGATGTTGGGGAGTGGTATCTAGGACAATGAAATTCCTCAAAGAATCCAGCACACGGAAAAAGGAATAATACATAAAAATAGGTTTTTTAAAAAAGATCATTATGAAACAATTCAAATGTTCAGTCTGGGAAGCACATACATACCTGTAAAATGGAAGGAATGAGAAATATCTTTATAGTTTGATATGGTATGATTTTCAACATGATTATGTGAAAAAAGTACAGTATAGTATACTGTTTTTAGTATACCTTTTTTGTAACAAAGGGGGAAATGTTGTATTCATATTTTGAAAAAATAAATAATAAACAAAAAAAACTAATAAAAAAATGTTTAGCTACGAGAAGGGAGGGTACAAACTGGGGCAGCAAAGAATGCAAGCGTGACTTTTCTGAATGTAACTTATAAAGTTTTGGCTTAGGAACCAAATAAATGCCTTATGCTATTAAAAAAAAATCAAATTTAAAGAAAAAAAAAAGGAATACCTAAATAATGAAAAATACCTTGAAACACATAAACCTGTTTATCAAGTTGATTGTATAACTACATTGAGAAATTTCACAAGTCTTAAAATATGCAGTATTTTGACTACACATCCCTAGTAAGACATTTATAAAGACAAAAAGAACTGCATAGAAGTTTCAAAGTGTGTTCACTAATATAAATTGTAATATTGGCATTATCTTGAAACTATAGGTATATTGTGGTATAAAGCAAACCATTAATTACATTAATGTCTTTATGAACGAGGAGTTCAGCATAAGAGAAATATGCTAAATATAACACCAAAGTGGTTGAGCAAAAAGCTTATAATCTTAAATTTTAATTGTTTTAAAGGTATTCCCTAGCTCCATCCACTGAAAAGGCCTAGAAGCAATAGCAACTCAGTAGCAATAAATATTACTACTGTACAAGTTATGGTCTCTAAATACCATTTCTCATTAAAAAAACAGAGTATTTACTTCAACTATTTCATTACCCTGTACTTAATTCGGTGCTGTGTGAAGAAATTCCTCCGTTAACATATAATATAGTACAGTAATGCATGTATTTGGTTTTCATGTTACTTGCCCCTTCCTACAAAAGGAAATACTTTTCCGAAATTTAATAAACATAACTCTCATCTTCATTGAAAATTACAATGTTTATGATTAAAAGGAGATGTGGGAGAAAGACCATCTACTCCCACTACAGGCTAGATTAAGTTCCCAGAAAAATAACTAATAGAAAAAAAAAAATGCAGAAGCTTATAACCCAGGTGGCTATCTAGGACTTCATATATTGTAACTTCCCTTGATCCTCAAAGTCCCTGACAGAAGCATACAACTACTAGTCACTCTGTCTATGCAAGGTAGCATCTTTCTGGATCTGGAGAGTTCAATTTTTGCTATATCATAATTCTTCTACAATCACAGCATACATCATATTCTGGACAAAGCAATACTAACAATCTAAGTACTTTCACTTAAGAGAATGTTCATAAACATACACTCCCCTAGTCTTGAATCAAGCATAGCATGAGCCTGCTCAGGAAGAAAGTAAAGTCAGATCCAAAAACGTTCTGCCCTTCCCCTGTGTTCCAACCTTCTGGGTCTGATTTAATACTCTCATCTAGGTGATCCAGGTAGTTTGGCTGTGGAGCACAACCACAATTCTATTCCCCACATAAATATTCTACCACTCTTTTTTCCTTGACGGGTGTTATTATTCCATTCATATATAGATTCTGTTTTCTAGTGGTCAAGTCTATGTTATACTGAATTGAAGATGGAGCTAGTTAGCTTTTCTTAAGTAAAGTTTAATTCTTAAAACAGAAATTAAATGGATTTATAATAAATATTTCTCATAAATATCACAAATAGCTTCTAGGGTTTTTGATAAAGTATTGAATATATATTATAGAGGATTTTTAATGATTTTTTTAAATTTTAAAAGTAAAATTGTACATACATACTTATAGCATGACAACATTCTTATAAGTAAGGTATTTTAATGTAAAGCTTTCAAGAAAAGTACATATCAGGTGTTGAATTAAATTGAAGACATGGCTGTTCCCTCTTCACTGGTCAGAATGAAAAGAATATTTGAAGAAAAAGAAAACCAGAATGTTATATAGATTGCTGCTTCTTTTCCAAACACTTCTCAATATTGTCAAGCACTTGAATAGCAGCCTTTGGAATTCGAGTCCCAGGACCAAATACATTGGAAACACCAACTTCAAACAGAAATTCATAATCCTGTTGAAAGAATTTGTTTAATTAATAGAAGATACAATATTTACAATTTCAAGAAAATAAAACCAAAGAGCAAAAAGCCTTGTCCTTCCTTTTCTGTTCTCAAAGCTCAAAACTTTCTCAACTGGTATACAATTGGCATTTGGGGCTGAAAAATCCTTTTCCTGAGTTTGCAACTAACAACTAGTAGTAGCATTCTCCTACTCTAAATCATTTTAATAAGCAAAATGCACTCTTGCCATATTTCCAGATAATCCAGGGTGGTGTTCATGGATAGCCACTTATGGTTCCCTGATTGAGAACTTCTGGGCCCTAAACCATAATCTTCTCTCACCTGAATTTTCAGTACTTGTCATCATTTGTGTTAAGTTTATTATCATAACTCTGAGTTTACAAGCCTACTTACTTCCTCCTTGATATTCTCTCTGCAGCTAGTGAACAGTGATACTTTAAATTTGGCCTCATCATGGAATTGGATTTCCTACAAATGAAGACTAGCTCATTTCTTTTCATTCTCTTTTATTGCTGCTGCTGTTTATTAGCTTATCTTAAACATGGTCAAGGTTTGAATGAAAAGACAAGCATTACCCCTATGTTTTCTCCTAACAGTTTTATGGTTTTAGATTTAAAAAATGGAAAATAACAAATGTTGGCAAAGATGCAGAGAAATCAGAACCCTCATCCATTGCTGGTATGATGTAAAATGGTACAGCTACTGTGGAAAACAGTTTGGCAGTTCCTCAAAAAGTTAAACACTGGGCTACCAATACGACCCAGCAAATCCACTTTTAGGCATATACCCAAGAGACTTGAAAGCAGTAACACAAACAGACATATACACAAGTGTTCGTTACAGTGCTATTCACAATAGCCAAAAGGTAGAAACAAGCCAAATGTCCATCAAGAGATGAATGCATAAGCAACGGTATATACACACAATGGAATATTACTCAGCCATAAAAAGAAATGAAATCGTGATACATGCTACAACATGGATGAACCTTGAAAACATTATGCTGACTGAAGTCAGCATATGGGCAAAAGGGCAAATATTGTACGATCCTCACTAATATGAAACACCTGGAATAGGCAAATGGCTAGAGATCAGCATTTAATAGTGGTTACGGCGGGGGGGAGGGGAAATCATTGTTTAGGAAGCACTGAGTTTCTGTTTATGGTGATGGAAAATTTGGCAATAGATATTGGTGATGGTTGTACAACATGACTCATACAATTGATGTCACTGAATTGTACATGTGAAAAATGTTGAACTGGCAAGAGTTGTGTCAACTATATTTTTACAACAACAAAAAAAAGTTATTATTTTAAAATGTCCTCCATCAAGTTGGGTTTGGGATATCACACTGTATGCTTCATGAAGGAAGTAGGCATTATGAGCCTGCCAAATTTTCCTAAAATATCTGAAGGCTACTGCTGCTAAAGAGGATTAGAAGATCATAATTGTGGTAAGAAATACTGGTAAGGATAGGTCACATTTATTTAATTGACGGCAGAAACTATAAGCTCTCCAATGGCAGGATTATATCTGTTTGATTAACTACCATTTATCAGTTCTTTTTAATTTAAAAACTAAATGATTTTCAATTCAGTGAAAACAAATATCAGGAAAAATACATATGCGTTAACAGCTGTATTTTAAAGGATAGCCATTAACCCACAAGCGTGTCCCTACGGAAAATGGTCATTACAGTCTTTTAAACTCATGGAGAAAAAGTACGGCAAAACACCTATAGGTATTTTGAGTAATTCAAAGATCCTGAGGGCAATACAACTTGTTTCAAATGTATTTCTTGAAAATGTCAGCTCGCTTACATAATAAGCCTGCATTTTTTCTCAACTCCTATTTTAAATCAAATGTTTTATGATACCTAATTATTTTGGTTCTTAAATTTTAATATCATGCCTAAGAGCTTAGGTATTACAGTCTTTAAAACTGCAATATAAATAGAAGTATTCCAGAGATAGACAGCAATAAAGAATAATAAATAGCCCTTTACTTTTCTAAATAGTAAAGTACATGAAAATAACAGGCAAGCGTGTGAACAAAAGCAGTTTTCTGTTGACTGTGTCACATAAGTACTATGTCCTTAGAAAGAAGATAAATAGAATGTAATTTGTTCTCTAAGCCTGGATTATTACCAACTGCACAGCCTCATGCATATGTATTTTCTCATTTCATTAGCAGTGGATAAATTCACTATTTTATATTCTGAGTTACAGTAAAGAATAAAAATTACAGACAGTGGAAACAAGGTCACATTTGACAGACAGATACCTGCTGAGGCTTCCGTAGCATCTATGAATCACTTAGCGTAGCCTCATGTATGATTCTTCTAGCTCAGTATTTCCCATTCTTATTAAGAAGGAAAACTTGAAAAATTCAAAACTAGACTGAAAACAGACACTATTTATATCTAACTAATTATTTTAACTGACTAGAAAGGAAATAGGTGAAAGGTACCCCCCCACTTTAATAAATTAACTGACATCACTGATTATTTACCTAGCATCCATTTCTCCTAAGAGGACCCAACTCTTCCCCATTCAGCTGGTAATTATCAGGACAAGATGATCACATTTATACCTGAATTAGGATTTTTTTACATCCAAGAAAAGTATATCCCAATCAACGTAGCTTAAATAATAAAGGGGTTTTATAGAATTATGTAACAGATACAGCTCTGAAGTGGGGTGCTACTTTGGGATGGGAACATAAGGGAAATGCACAGGGTGGCGCCTCTAAAATAGCAGAAGCAAACGCTCCAAGCGGCTAGGTAAAGGACTCAATCCACTGCCAGGACAAGGCGCCTCCTGTTAGGGTTTGATGTATTCACTGCATATCTACCATTCTTCTCTATTCCAATTGTTTTTAGTACTTTTATCCTGTTCCTCCTCCATCTCTATTTACTGAATATGAAGAAGGTAGACAGCTTATTTATCATAGGTTGCTGGTTTGTAAAGAGGTAGTTCTCTCATAGAAGCTTTGTAAACTGTTACTTTATACATAATAAATTACAGCATAGCTTGACTTGAAAATAATGATGTTGTCCACTTTTGGACTTTGTAGAGTTCACTTAGTAAAATCACCAGGAAATAATTTAGTTCTAAATCTCCAAATTTAGTAAAAATGTACAGTAAAATAAGGTACTACATATAAGCTATGATTAGTAAGGAGTTGCATCATGAAACCAGGAAAATATAAGAGATGAAAAATACCTGCGGTGGTATCACTCCTCCACACATGACGAGAATATCTGGCCGTCCAAGGGAGCTAAGCTCTTTGATGAGCTCAGGAACTAGGGTTTTATGACCAGCAGCTAGTGTGCTCACACCCACAGCATGCACGTCTGCATCCACAGCCTGCTGCGCCACTTCACGGGGAGTCTGAACAATATAAATAACACTTACGCTAACGATACAATAAACACATAATGCCGTAGTTCCTTCTAGCACTGACCAAAACCAAAAAAACCAGACCCACTGCCATTGAGTTGATTCCGTCTTATAGCAACCCTATAGGACAGAGTAGAACTATCTCATAGGGTTTCCAAGGAGCAACTGGTGGATTTCAATTGCTGACCTTTTGCTTAGGAGCCATGGCTCTTAACCACTGCACCACAAGGGACAGTACTAATCAGCTGCCTTAAAGTCGACGATGACTCATGGCAACCCCACGTGTGCCAGAGTAGAACTGTGCTCCATAGGGTTTTTAACGGCTGATTTTTCAGAAATAGTTTGCCAGGCCCTTCTTCTGGCTGACTATGGGTGGACTTGAACCTCCAACCCTTCAGTTAGCAGGTGAGTGTCAGCCACGTGCACTACCAGGGACTCCACTTTTAATACTAAAATTTATCAATTAGATTAAAGATACACCAATAAATAGTTCCTCAAAAGAATCTTCAAAATAAAAAAGTAATATGGGTAACATATATTATCTCCATTAAAATTTCTTTTAAAGTACTAGCATCCGTTGTCTTTGTTATCAACAAACATTTACTGAGTGCTTATATGGTATAAATCATCATGTTATAGTATCTCTGAAGAAGTAAAAGGACTAAACACAAAATGCAAAATAAAAAGGTAAGTCATTGGTTTTAAAACAGAATAAGAAATTCTTCAATTTAGAGGAAGAATGAAAGCAATCTAAATATATAACTGATTCTTAACAAATACCTATCATAAGTATCTAAGACTTGAAAAACATTTGCATGTTTGTCAAGCAATTCATTAAGGACATATTTCTAGAAGTTCAGCCTAATTCTTGACAGTAACAATTTCCTATAGACTTCCTAGAATCTATGCTTAAAAATTCAATCAAAGGAGGGGGGATCTTTATGGGATATTCTACAAAGACTAGAACTCATCAGGAAAGTTTACTTCCTTACTGGTGAAATGCAATGAATGTTCTTCAGTCTTCATCTTAGATGACCTATCTATAGTATGTAACAATGCTATTTCCTTCTCCTTGAAATGCTGCAGTTGCTTTCATTTTTAATCACACTGCTCTATTTCCTTTCACTCCTTTGCTGCCTCCTCCTCCTCTTTCCCTAAAATGCTTAGGATCTCTTTTCATCTCACTGTACACATCATTCATGACAAATGACATCCACTTTCATAGCTTTAAGTATGGTACTTCTCAAAAATGTTAAGGCTCAACAAATTATTTTCATGTCTAGGTCCAATATTCTCTCATTAAAGAAAATACTACTAGAGAATAAAAAGAGGAAATATCTACTTATGAACTGAGTTTACTCTGAGGTTTGGTTTCCCCCTCAAAACAATTTCCACTAACTCCATGTAGGCTATCTTTCCCCCATGTAGGTTATCTTCCTCCCAAAATATATGTCAAATCTCAATAAGCAGTAAAATAAGATCTTTCAAAATAATCTTCACAGTTTCGAAAACCTAATAAACTAGTTCTGAAGTGACATTTACTTTTGCAAAGTCTGAACAAGTATGTTAAAGTGAATATTTTATTTTTGTTACAATTCATTGGATTACATCCATTCAAAAACAAATTAAGGACTTTGTTGAATATATTCTTCTTGTACAATTTTATAAGCATTTATTATCTATGTATATCTTTATTTTACTATTTTTTTCAGTGTAAGCTACATATAATTCTAGTGTGACTTATGGCATGCTTTTTGAAACTCCCCCAACAATTTTTAGTACCTGAAAAAGAGGACCTATGTCCACATCAAAACCAAGATCAGCAAATCCTGTAGCAATAACTTTTGCTCCTCTGTCATGGCCATCTTGTCCCATTTTTGCCACAAGAAGGCGAGGTCTGCGACCTTCCCGTTCCATGAAATTGTGAACCCTAAGGCACATTTTGAAATTCAACAGTTAAATCTAAATTGAACAGAGGTAGATATAAAACTGAAATTTATTCACATCAAACCTTTCTTTTGAAAATACCTGGTAAGTTTACATATATTTTGCTAACATCTCTATTTTACATTGAGAGTTCCATTAAGGCCTGAACGTGTTTATCATTTCCCCCTTCAAGGAAAAGTTGAAAGATGGCAAAGCCTATAAACCCAGAACGCTGAGGATATCACAGTGAAGTAAGATGAGAAAATTATAACTTTCTACCTTTCTGAGCCAGAATACAGTATGCACAAATATTTAATTATAAATTTAAAGGTGCCTTACAGAGTCATTTATATGTATGCGGCTCCCTAGCTATTCTGGATTGCTCATGTCTCACCTACACTTCACAAGGGTGGACTCCTCTAAGCTAACTTCAATACATCATTTTATAATGATGTATAATCAAAATGCTTACTTATTTAAAAATCAACAAATTTATACCCAACATGAAAAAGCACTACATTTATTTTAGGTAAAAGAAAAAAAAAAATGTTGACTACTTTAACTTTGGCTGTTTTGATACTTATCTAATATACAGTACTGACATAAATTTTCAGTGGGATGTTTACTACCAAGGTTGAGAAAGCCAATCACCCAGAAGCCGCTTTCTACATTTGAAAGACATGATCACATTAATTCATATTTGCAAGTCATGTTGTAGCAGGGCTATTTATTGTCAGTTCTGTACAGATTTGCACAGCAAAGTGTTTATTTTCAAACAGGCAAATTAAGATTTTATAATTATTTAAGCAATTGAACAATATAAATTAACTTAAAATACTAAAACCTACCACAGAAAACAGATTAAAATCTAAGTACCCGGTAGATATGAAGCAGTACCAGTAGTAGTTAGACTAAACAAACATCTATTTGAAATGAGAAACTTGTAAAGGAGACTACAGTTAAAGCTCCAAATACTGCTTTAGTAAAACTACAGACCAACAGGAAAGTCAATTCAAGTGCCTTCCAACAGATATATGAGAAAACCAAGTTCCCAGGAGATCCGTGGGGATTGAGTAAACTGAAAAGGTAACATCCTGGTTTAAGAAATCTCACATATTACCTCGTGATAGCAAATGTTATCTCTTTGCTTTCTCCAAACTCCTGGCGATACGCTCCACTCACCATCCGATCATGAGCTCTATGTTCGCCAAATACCTTTTTCATGGCATCTGTGATTTCTCCAACTGTGCATCTGAAATATTAAATCGAGGTTCTGTTAAAATCGCTATTTTGAGATAAAAGTACTGATTCACCTTAATACACAATAAAACTGGACATATTTTATCACCTAAATGAACTTATTAAGACAGTTATGATGAAGTAGAAAACCAAGTGCAGTAGGCCAAGACATGAACAGGAAGTAAGAGACCAGGGACAACACAAGAAGTACTCGTAATAGTACACGGCTCTAACAGTGAAAGGAGAAGGACCAGAATGGGGCGTGGGGAGGTTGATTGCTCTTCTGGTTGCTTCACTACTAAGCAATGGACTAACACGAACTTTTCCTAGCAACTCTCAGATAAAGTCCCCTGCCCAGTACATTTTAATTGGGGAAATATAAAGGTGGTAGGTATAAGTCCAATGACATATGTGAGAGCACATCAAATTTTACCTTGAAAAATCAGTGAAATAGATTACAGTAGCTTTGAATGTCCTGAGCTACAGTGAAATAAACACAAATATTAATATACTCCACTCAAAATATATGAATATTTTAAATACACAGATATTTTCAGAAAAACAAGAACTAAATTTATTTTGGCTTCCTTTTTTTTGTTTGTTTTTTGGGCTCATGGGATGCACAGGATCAACCTTTTAAAGTACACTCTGAAAAGTTAAACTGGTCAACTTTCAGAATCTGGCAATCTTCAAACTCAGATACCTTTACCTTGCACGGGCTGCATCCACAGCAAGAGCTAGGATATTTCCATCCCCACTGGCAGCACACTCAGTTAGTGCAGCTAGACACCGGTCAGCCAAAGCTTGATCCCTGCTGGATTTGATCTATGTAAAGGGTCAAAGAAAGGGACAATTTAGGTGAATAGGAAACAAAACAGAAATCAGGAAAACAGACCTTGATACACATTATATAGAAATCGTTCCATAATCCTCAATCCAAAAAGAGGAGGGGAAAAAAACGAAGAGAATAATAGATAACCAAGGTCTAAGAGTCATTCAATTCATTCATTCATTCAAGAAACATTTCAGGTTAAACATTTAAGGTTGCTGTGCAACTTACATAAATCAGAAATAAGCAGGGCAAGAAGAAATAAAAGTGCTGGCCCTCCCAAGTAGTACATGTTACACAGGCTTTTCTAATATAGCAAGATATTGAAAAAAAAGGAGATCTCTTAAAGGAAGTATTTCAAAGACACGGTAAAAATTAACAGCGACTAGGAAAAAAATAACAGATTAGAATTTGGGGAATAGCTTAGTTATATTTTAACAGTCTGCCTAAACTAACTAACAATATACGGCCAGGCGTGGCATGACAGCTGTCTGGGCAACATCCAACCACATAAACGTCCGTCGTCCCGTAAGGTTACAACAGAGTTCAGAAAGCCTGATTGGAGAACAGGACATAGCAGATTTAGGCATGTTGCACTCGACAGTCATGACAATCTTCAAAAACAAAGAAAAAATTCTCTAAGCTGTTAAAGGATTGGCTCCATTAAAAGCTACCAGGGTAATGAAAATGCAAGCGGAACCCATATCGAATATGGAGAAATTGCCAGTGATGTGGAATGAGGACTGAACGCAAACATAAATCCCTCTCTTGCACACTGGCGTCACCGCAGAGGCACAAAGCTTGTTCAAGGTGCTTACGGAAAAAGCAGGTCTGGGCTGTGATGTGGAGTTCAGTGCTAGCTCTGGGGGTTCAAGCACCTCAAACAACGTCTTTTTGCTGCGTGATGTGAAAGTAAATGGTGAGTCTGCGAGTGCTGATGCGGAGGCAGCAGCGGAATTTGTTGAACCCTTAGATAAACTAATTGTAGAAGGAGGCTGTTTGCCCCAGCAAAATTTTAATATGGGGGAATCCTCCTTATTCTGGAAGCGAACACCTGAAAGGATCTTCATCTGTAAGGTGTTCACCCAACATCCACATCATATAATGTCCTATTTCACAGAACTTATCATGGACGTTAAACAACACATGGCTGAATTGGTAACAATATGAATGGATATTTGCTGTTCTTTGTATTTAAAGACAATCCCACGAAACACAGACAGAAAGACAATGAAGAGTATGGCCAAAAACTTTCCCCCCAGGTCTTAGCTCTGCTAACTTACCTAAAAACAAGTTACTTAAATCTATTTTTTTTTGTTTACAAGTTCCACCACAGTCTAAAATATTATACTGATCAAGTAGTTACTAAAATCATAGAGTATCTATAAGAAGAGTTGGGATAGAAAATTTATACTAAGGGTACTGAAAATCCAAACTCCAAATTACCCATGAAAGTGCCTGTTTTTCTTTTTCTTATAAATTGTCTATATTTTTTGTGGTCTTAATTTCCAAGCTAAGGGGAAGCAATATAACATGCTGGGGTGCATTTTGAATTGCAAGTCACAATACATTCGTGCACTGGGATATAGATTTAGTGGACTGCAACCGGAAATTTTTAAAGGACTGCAACAGAAAATATCCAAGCTCCCTGCACATATTTTGGGTAAATACGGTTTTGTGGGACATTTATTTCAGTTCTGTGCGCGAGCATGTGCATGCACATTCATGTGTGCATATGGGCATTTATGTAAAACACATTCCTTGGTCACAAGCAAAAATGTTAGAAACGTACTAGTATGGAATTCAGAGCATGGGCCCAGGAGTGAGATGTGAGTTCAACTTCCAGCTCTCACATTTGCTAGCTGAATGGCCTTATGAAAATTATTTAACATTTCTCCATTTCAACTGCCTCATCTGTCAGATGGAACTGATGAAAAAAATAATAAGGATTAAATAAGAAATGCACGCCTTGAGCAAACAGGAATCCATTGAGTTTTAATTTTATAAAAGTAACATTAATACATCCACCACTTGACTGTCAGTTTGTTGTACTGTGGTAGCTTGCATGTTGCTGTGATGCTGGAGGCTATGCTACCAGTATTTCAAATACCAGTAGACTCACCCATGGTGGCCAGGTTTCAGCGGAATTTCCAGACTAAGACAGGCTAGGAAGAAGGACCTAGCAGTCTACTTCTGAAAAAATTGGTCACTGAAAACATTACAAACAGCAGTGGAATGCTGTCTGATATACTGCCAGAAAATGAGCCCCTCAGGTTGGAAGGCACTCAAGAGACAACTGAGGAAGAGCTGCCTCCTCAAAGTAGAGTTGACCTTAATGATATGGATGGAGTAGAGCTTTCAGGACCTTCATTTGCTGATGTGGCACAACTCAAAATGAGAAGAAACAGCTGCAAACATCCATTAATAATCGGAACCTAGAATACATGAAGTATGACTCTAAGAAAATTGGAAATCATCAAAATAGAAATGGAACATCCAAAGATCAATATCCCAGGCATTAATGAGCTGAAATAGACTGATATTGGCCATTTTGAATCAGACAACCTTAAGGTCTACTATGCTGGGAATGACAAAATGAAGAGGGACAGTGTCCCATTCATCATCAAAAAGAACATTTCAAGATCTACCCTGAAGTACAACACTGTCAGTGATAGGATAATATCCATACGTCTACAAGGAAGACCATTAAATACGACTATTATTCAAATTTACGCTTAAATCGCTAATGTCAAAGATGAAGAGAGAGAAGATTTTTACCAACTTCTGCAGTCTGAAGTTGATCAAACATGCAATCAAGATGCATTGATAATTACTTGTGATTGAAATGCAAAAGTTGGAAACAAAGGAGAATCAGTAGTTGGAAAACATGGCCTTGGTGATAGAAACAATGCTGGAAATCACATAATGGAATTTTGCAAGACCAATGACTTCTTCATTACAAATATCTTTTTCAAAACATACATGGCAACTACATATGTGGACCCCACCAGATGCAATACACAGGAATCAAATCAACTACTTCTGTAGAAAGAGACAACAGAGAAGCTCAATATCATCAGTCAGAACAAGGCAGACCGCATAACAAACCATCAGCTGCTCGTATGCAAGCGCAAGCTGAAGCTGAAGAAAATTAAAACCAGCCCACGAGAGCTGAAGTATGACCTTAAGTATATCCCACCTGAATTTAGAGACCATCTCAGGAATAGATTTGACACACTGAACACTGATAACCAAAAACCAGACAAGTAACCAAGCTGTGCAAAGACATCATACATTAACAGAGCAAAAGGTCATTAAAAAGACAGGAAAGAAAAAAAAAGATCAAAATGGATGTTAGAAGACACTTCGAAACTTGCTCTTGAACGTACAGTAGCTAAAGCAAAGGAAAGAACTGATGATGTAAAAGAGCTGAACAGAAGATTTCAAAGAGTATCTCGAGAAGACAAAGAATTTATAATGAAATGTGCAAAGACCTGGAATTAGAAAGCCAAAAGAAAAGAATACTCTCAGTATTTCTCACTCAAGCTGAAAGAATTGAAGAAAAAATTCAAGCCTTGAGTTGCAATATTGAGGGATTCTATGGGCTAAATATTTATGACACAGGAGGCATCAAAAGAAGATGGAAAGAATACATACAGCCATTGTACAAAAAGATCGGTCAACGTTGAACTTTGATTTCAATAGGTAGCGAATCACCAAGAACACACGGTACTGAAGGAAGAAGTCCAAGCTGCACTGACAAAAAACAAGGCGCCAGGGATCCATGGAATAGCAATTGAGGTGTTTCAATAAATGGATGCCATACTGGAAGCGCCCACTCATGTATGCAAAGAAAGTTGGAAGAAGACAGCTACCTGGCCAACTGACTAGAAGAAATTCGTATTTGTGCCCATTCCAAAGAATGGTGATCCAACAGAATGTGGAAATTATCAAACGATATCAATATTATACACAAGTAAAATTTTCTGAAGGTAATTTTAAAAAGTCGCAGCAGTCCATCGACAGGGAACTGCCAGAAATTCAAGCCAGATTCCGAAGAGGATGTGGAACGAGGAATATCATTGCTGAAGTCAGATGGATCCTGGCTGAAAGCAGAGAATACCAGAGCGATGTTTACCTGTGTTTTACTGACTACGCAAAGGCATTCAACTGTGTGGATCATAACAAATTATGGATAATTTTTCGAAGAATGGGAATTTCAGAACACTTAATTATGCTCATGTGGAATCTCTACACAGACCAAGAGGCAGTCATTCAAACAAAACAAGAGGATACTGAGTGGTTTAAATCAGGAAAGGAGTGGTGTCAGGGTTATATCCTTCCACCATACTTATTCAATCTGTATGTTGAGCAAACAATCCAAGAAGCTGGGCTATATGAAGAAGAACTTGACATTAGGATTGGAGAAAGACTCATTAACAACCTGTGATATGCAGATAACACAACCTTGATTGGTTTTGAAAGCGAAGAGGGCTTGCAGTCTTTGATAAAGATCAAAGACTACAGCCTTCAGTACAGATTACACCTCAACATAAAGAAAATGAAAATCCTCACAACTGGACCAATAAGCAACATCATGATAAATGGAGAAAAGGTTGATGCTGTCAAGGATTTTATTTTACTTGAATCTATAACCAAAGCCCATGGAAGCAGCAGTCAAGAAATCAAACGACATATTGCATTAGGCAAATCTGCTATAAAAGTCCTCTTTAAAGTGTTAAAAAGCAAAGACACTTTGAGGTCTAAGGTACGCCTGACCCAGGCCATTCTGCTTTCAATCATTTCACATGTGTACAAAACCTGGACAATGGACAGAGAAGACTGGAGAAGGATTGATGCCTCTGAATTATGGTGCTGGCGAAGAATATTGAATTTACCATGGAATGCCAAAAGAATGAACAAATCTGTCTTCTAAGAAGTACAACCAGAATGTTCCTTAGAAGGGAGGATGGAGGGTCTTCGCCTCACATACTTTGGACATGTTATCAGGAGGGACCAGTCCCTAGAGAAGGACATCATGCTTGGTCAAGTAGAGGGTCAGTGAAAAAGAGACCCTCAGCGAGGTGGACTGACACAGTGGCTGCAGCAATGGGCTCAAACACAGCAAGGATTGTGAGGATGGACCCTGTTGTACACAGGATCGGTATGAACTAGAACCAACTCTAGGGCACCTAACAACAACAGAAGCAGTACATAGGGTAACTATTAGTTGGAACTGACTCGATGGCACCTAACAACAATAGTAATAATAAGAATGTAGAGAGTCATAGTTCTAGGAAATAAGAACTTCTACAAATTCTATTTATATTTACAGTCAGAAAAACATTTATTTGCCTTTAGTTAAATTAAATTATATGCCTTAACATGTATTTTAGCAATTACTTTTTAAGAAATACGATTATTCCTTAATATACAGGATTCCAAGCTATTCAACTCAAACAATAGTTACCATTTATAAACATTTTTTTAATTAAACTAACATAAACCCAAACCAAACCCACTGTCATCAAGTCAATTCTGACTCATTTTGACCCTATAGGACAGAGCAGAGCTGCTCCACAGTGTTTCCAAGGAGTGGCTGGTGGATTCAAACTGCTGACTTTTCAGTTAGCAGCTGAGCTCTTAACCACTGAACCACCAGAGCTCCAATATTAATTACCTAAACCAACCCAAACCCAGTGCTGTCGAGTCAATTCCGACTCATAGTGACCCTACAGGACAGAGTAGAACTACCCCATAGAGTTTCCAAGGAGCACCTGGTGGATTCAAACTGCCGACCCTCTGGTTAGCAGCCGTAGCACTTAACCACTACACCACCAGGGTTTCCAATATTAATTAAGCCCTTATCAATTGTAGCATCCTTCTAGTTGTGGAGATACAGCAATAAGCAAAACAAAACCCCTGCCCTTGTGGTCCCTATATTTTATTGGTGAGAAAGAAACAATAAACACATAAATAAGTACACAATTTAACAACAAAAAAATAATAATAAAGCAGAGTAAATAAGAGAGTAACTGAGATAGTGGGACAGGATGCTAGGACAGATATGGGCCACTATAAGCTTCTCACATAGGTGACATTTGAGCAGAAACCTGGAAAGTACACCTTTTCAGATTTACTGAAAAATTAGTCATTCTTAGATTAGTTGATTTGTTATAATTATCTGAACAATTGTTTTTGTTAGCTGCTGTCAAGTGGCTCCTGATTCATGCGACCTTGTGCACAATGGGTTCTGACTATTGTGATCCACAGGGTTTTCACTGGCTGATTTTCTGGAAGTAGAATGCCAAGCCTTTCTTCCTACTCCATCTTAGTCTGGAAGCTCCACTGCAACCTGTTCAGCATCATAGCAGCACACCACTGACAGCTGACTGGCAGTTGTGCAGAAGGTGCACTCGCTAGGAATTGAACCCAGTCTCTCCCATGGAAGGAAAGAATTCTACCACTGAACCACCACTGCCCTCATCTGAACAATCAATTACTAAAATTCAAGGAGAGGAAATACATGGTAAAATTAACAGGAGCTGGAGGTTAGGAAAAAATATATATATATATATGTATTTAAGTGTGAAATTACTGATAAACCCACTGCCATTTAGTTGATTCTGACTCATAGCAACCCTGTAGGACAGAGTAGAACTGTCCCGTAGAGTTTCCAAGGAGCAGCTGGTGGATTCGAACTGCTGACCTTTTGGTTAGCAACCTGAGCTCGTAACCACTGCGCCACCAGGGCCCTGAAATTACTGATGAGGTGGTCAATTTGGGAAAAAAAAATTATGTTAACAATACAGGTAAAATCATTTCTATTATCACTTGCAAAAAGGAAGTATAAGAAAATATAAACTTAAGTCTACTGAAAAGAGCCCAGAGTACCATAGCAAAATGTTTTTTACTATAAAAACGTATCTTGATTTTAGCTCTGGTGAAAGGTAATTTTTATAATGGAAGGACTTTGATTTTAGGTTAAAAATGAGGGAAGAGTTACATTAGACCATTCATATTTCCTAAGCTGCCCCTAGAGCCAAGGAACTCTGCATTCGCATCTGATCTCTCTCACAGTATAACTTTGAACAACTAACTAAATCTCTCCAACTATCACTTGCCTCATCTGTAAATATGATTAAAAATAGTAACTACCTATTAAATCATACAGGAAGACAATAATTCAAGAAAAGCACTTAACACAGGGTGCAGGAGGTAGTACATGTTCAATAAATGTTAGCTATTACTATTATTCCCATATTATCATTGAATTTCTCACTCTTATATAAAATAAGATTTAACATCAATTATGGTACATAGAATGCCTGAAACTTGTGAAAGAGTTAGTAAGAAACTAAAATATAAAAGACAAGAAGGGTGTCACAAATGTAATAAATACAAGTTGATGACTGAAAACAAAATGCTACAGCCTTTGTGTTATTGTTAGTTGTCAATTTGATGCCAACTCATGGTAACCCATGTGTGCAGAGTAGAATTGCTCCATGGGATTTTCAAGACTGTGATCTTTCAGAAGCAGATTGCCAGGCCTGTCTTCCGAGGTGCCTCTGGGTGGGTTCAAGCCCCCAACCTTTTGGCTAGGAGTCAAGTGCTTAACCATTGGTGACACCCAGTGACCTACAGTCTGTATAAACCATCACCCACTGCTGGTGACTCGATTCCGACTCATAGCGACCCTATGGGACAGAGTAGAACTGGCCGACAGGGTTTCTAAGGCTGTAAATATTTATGGAAGCAGACTGTCACATTTTTCTCCCCCAGAATGGCTGGTGAGTTCAAACCACCGACCTCTTGTTTAGCAGTGCTTTGACCACGGAGCCACCAGAGCTCCTTACAGGCTATATAGGACCATTAAAAAAAAGGTGCAATGTTATAAAGGAACCATTATCTCCTGATCAGATTGCAGGTGAAAAAGGAAATAATGTCAGTAAACACCTAGCTATTAGTTCTAATGGAAAAAAAAAAATTGGAGATGATAGTTATACATTCAATCTAGTTAAACTATTAGAAGTCTGTTAGATTCCTAACAACATCTGAACTGAGAAAAAAGTTATATCTTAAAACAATCACAGCGGAAATGTGCAGAGATAAACTATTAAGAGTTCCAAGTTTTCTGCCTTGGAAACAGCAGTTATTACAAAAAGCAGAAACTAGGAAACCAAGGTAGCTTAATGCAATAGATGTAAGTAGGTCATTATGGTAAGAATTAATGTTTTATCTATTTTAATACATTGTATACTTTGGATCATCTCAGTGAGAAACTGGAAATAAAAAGAAAACAATTTCAGTTAAAAAATAAACTTAATTATACACTACAACTATATACAGCACTATCAGGAGTCCCTGAATGGTGCAAATAGTTAAGTGCCCAATTACTAGCAGAAAGTCTAGTGGTTTGAACCTACCCAGAGATGCCTCGGAAGACAGGCCTGGTGATCTGCTTCTGAAAGGTCACAGCCTTGGAAACCCCATGGAGCAGTTCTACTCTGCACACATAGGTCACCATGAATTGGAATCAAGTCAATGGCTACTAACAACAAAAACACAGCACTACCAGATATATTTCGAATTAAAAAAATCAGGAAGCAAGTGAGTCTTTCATAGAAGTATCAGGAATCATGGTCCAGGGGATATAAATTATAATGAGAAGTCCTGGGTTCAAAACGGACTCTGAATTTTATTTTGCTATTAACTTTGATTGAGGTACATAATTGTGTAAGCCTTAGTTTTTAATCTGTAAATTATGAAAGGTGTCATTATTGTGGTGTGGACTTTTATAATAACATGTAAGTTTCACAAAGGCAGGTATCATAGTTAAAAACATGAGTTTCTGGTGTCAATAAACCTAGATTTGAGTTCTGGCTGCTCAATTATTTATCCCAGGTAAGTTTCTCAATCCTTCTTATCTTGAGGTTTCCTTATCCTTAAAATGATGGGAAATAATACCCACCTCATGTAACTGTTTGTATTAAATGGGACAATGAAAGGGCTCAGACAGCGCCCAGAACACAGAAAGCACTCAAAAAACGATAGCTGTCTATACCTTCTTAAGTTTTTCAATCTGCTTGCTACGCACTGAAGTATTATCAATCGCCAAAACTTCCACAGAGTCTTCTTTTTCCAACTGGTACTTATTTACTCCAACAATTACTTCAGAACCTGTAAATTTCCCAGAAGAAAATAATATATAGATTCTATTCACAAATAATTGCCTAATAGCAATGCTCTGATTATCAGGTATTTTCCTTATAACTTCAATATTTTTAAGTAGTATTCTTAACTCTCATAATGAAAGTTAACGGGGATCAGCAAATCCCAATCTGAAATGGGGATCTGAGGATAAAGGACAGGTACATATGTAAATCTCTTTAACAGCGGATTTTTATTATGTTCTCAAACTATACACTTTCCCAGATAAGCTCTCTTCTAACAGTACAAAATAAAAGCAGTAATAGCAGCAGCTACCATCTAAGACTTTAAACAAGAGAGACTTAACAACCAAAACCAAACCCAAAACCCATTGCCATCAAGTCGATTCCAGCTCATAGTGACCCAATAGGACAGACTGGAACTGCCCCATTGAGTTTCCAAGGAGCACCTGGTGGATTCGTACTGCCGACCTTTTGGTTAGCAGATGTAGCTCTTAACCACTACACCAACAGGGTTTCCAACTACCAAAAGTATCTCTAATTTATTTTCTTGAATTATCTTACACCCAATCTCTTTTAAACAAAAAAACAAATACTTTTAAAATCTACTGATTTATGAAACAAAATTATAAAGATCTTCCTTAACATGATGCTAACTTACTAAAAAAAAAACTACTATTAACTTATTACTCTATCTAAAGAACCCCACTATCCCTACCCCAAGTTATACTCCTTATTTCCTTCACAACACTTACCATAATCCACATTATTTTATTTACTTTTTTACTTCCTATCTCCTTTACTAGAATGTAAGCTGTATGGGTGCAGAAAGCATGTCTGTCCTGCTCACAACTGAATGCCCATGCCTACCACTATGCCTCAGAGTAGGCTAAAAAAAATGGACTGATTGATTGAAAAAAATGAATGAATAACAACTCTAATGTAGAGCACAATGACCATCAAGATTGTCATCTTCAAAATGTTAGCAATACCCACACAGACACATGTATGTACAATGAGCATACAAGCACACAAACTTGGAATATATGCTTGCCCATGAGCATCCATGCATACAAAAATACAAACCCATGTATTTATATAACAATGAGAATGATTCTACCCAAGTTTCATTTTCCATTATTTTTGTTTTGTTAACTATATATGCTACTTACAAACAGAAATTGGAATTTCTTTTTAAAAACTGGATTTCATATATAAACTTTCCTGCTTTATCTTACCAGAATCTATTCTAGCTTGCCTTCGAGCAGCACATTCTTCAATTCTTAGTTTAGGTATTCCCTCAGCTACAGCTTTGGCCATTCCACCCATTTCTTCAATTTCGTTAATGAGCTAATAAGAAAAATAGATTAATAAAACTAGGAGAATACAAAAAAAAGTTTTATAAACTAAACAAATTTATTATGAGTATTATGTAATTACTAATACCAAATTAGATGCTACTTCAGTAGAAAAAGTAATGTTTCATAAGAAAATAATTACATCGAGGGCATTAATTAGAAATTATGTGTGTTTGAAGTTGTTTAAAAGGACAACAGAAAAGCTAACAAGTATGTTCTGCAAAATACAAAACCTCTCACTCAAATTTTGGGAGAAAACTTAAAACAACATCAATTTTCTAATCTTTATTTTTAACCTCTACACCACCAGAGTTTCCTATTTTTACATAAAGTTTTATAGTTATACAAAGAAAGACTCACTAAAATATATTTCAAAATACAATTTTAAGTTTAAGTAGAAAAGCAATGATGTAACTCCATCTTTAATGAAACTAGGAAATATTTAAACCTTCAATAAGTCTCAAATATAAAGAAAGAAAATGGATGGTGGAATGGTATATGAAAGGAATAGAAGGTAGGAGAAAAGAACTAGGTCAAACTTGAGTGTCTGCAAAAACAGTGTGGGAAGAGAAGTACTATAAAGAAGGAGGATGCTTTTTCCTGAATAATTCAAAAAAGAAGTCTCTGTATCAGATTCTGGAACTCTGGTGGCACAGTGGTTAAGAGCTCAAAAGGTCAGCAGTTCGAATTCACCTGCCACTCCTTGGAAACCCTATGGGGCAGTTCTACTCTATCCTATAGGGTCACTATGAGTCGGAATCAACTTGATGGCAACAGGTTTGGTTTGTGGGTATCAGATTCTACAGAAGTCAAGGGTAAGATGGAAAGCTAAAAAGAAGGGAATGTTTTAATAGTTTGTATCTTCTTCTCTCCTACTCTGGCAGGAGAATCAAAGTTTACTGTCTGCAGAAAAGGAACTATAGAGGCAAAAGACTCCAACACCAAGTATAGAGAAGGGCAAGAGTAAGAAGCCTTACTTTTAATGAAACAAAAGGCTATATTCTGAACAATTAAGAACAGAAAGCACACGGAGACTATGTAGGATGCAGAAGAAAAATCCAAAAATTATATATAATATCCTCATAAAAATAAGATTCTGTGTTGATGAAACAAAAAAAAGTATGACATACAATGCAAGAGGAACAAGTAGAAAACAATAATGACCTTTTGGAAATTAAAAATATAATATGTAAATTTTAAAGTATTTAAGTAAAAAGATTAAGTTGAGGAAGGTACAACAAAACACAATGGAAAGTCAAAGAGCATCACAGAAAAGAACATGAGAAGAGAATTCAAGGAGGTTTCATAACTAGGTGTCCTAGAAAGGGAAACTATAGAAAAATGGCAGAGAGGAAATTATCAAAAAAATAATAAAAGAAAATTTTCTAGAGTTACGAGACCATGAATCTCCACATGAAAAAGGTCCATCAAAGGTCCAATCCAACACAATGCAGGAAATAATAAACACACCAAGGGGCATCAGCACAAAAAATAAAAAAGAGATCTTGAAGCTTTTAAAGAGAAAGATCTTCAATGAGAATGGCATCACATTTCTAAACAGCAATAGTGGAAGCTGGAATAAAATGGATCAATGTTTGCTAACTTCTGAGTGGAAAAAATTTCAAACCTAGTTAGAATAGTAATCAAGTATGAGAGAAGAATAAAGGCATTTTCAAATATGAAAAGTACCAAATAATTCATTTCCCACGTATCATTTTTCAGCTGGTTCCTATGAGATGTGCTTCAAAACAACAAAGGATAAAACAACCAAGAATTCAGTGTGGGGAGGTGAAAAGAATTCTCAGGATGAAGGCAAAGAGAAGTCAAATGACAACAACAGTCAGTGGCCTAGAAAGAAACCAGTCTTAATATTACTAGAGGGCTTTAGGATTATACTGAGATATAATTATATTGCAGTATTAAAAAAACCGAACCCATTACCATCGAGTCGATTCTGACTCATAGCAACCCTAAAGGACAGAGTAGAACCGCCCCATAGGGTTTCCAAGGAGCAGCTGGTAGATTAGAACTGCTGATAGCTCTCAACCACTGCACCACCAGTGCTCCATACTCCAGTATAGGAGGAGGGAAAGAAGAGGTGTGAATTGTCTGAAATACTAAACTACCATACTAACAAAAGTGATAATGTCTAAAATTGATGGAATTACAAGAAATAGTGTGATATTAAAATATACAGATAAAATAAGAGGAAACAAAAAAGGAATATGTAGCTGACTCTTGGAAGCAGAATAAAAGCAAGTAGGGGACAAATGCCTACGGTTTTTTATTATAAGCCTTTTAATAATAGTGGGCTTTTTAAACTCTTTGAATAAAATACTTTAATACAAATACAAATGTACTATTAGGTATCAGTGTAGAATACAACAAAATGAAATCTAGAATCCCCCTTTTCTCTCAAACATTTTATAGTTCTATAAATCTTGAAAGCAAAGTTCCAAGCAGGAGAAACTGACCTTCAAGGCAGCATTATAAACATCGTTCGTGAGACATTCCATCATATATGAACCTCCCCAAGGATCAGCCACTTTGGGAATCCCAGATTCATCTTGAATGATGATTTGGGTGTTCCTGGCGATTCGAGCACTTTTCACAGTTGGCAAGCCCAAGGCTTCATCAAAAGAATTTGTGTGCAAAGACTGAGTTCCTCCAAACACTGCTGCCATTGCTTCTATTGTAGTTCGAATGATATTATTGTAAGGATCCTAAAACATCAGTAAATCATTAAAAACAAAACGAGGAAACAGTCCATATGTATTTCAATTTAAAAGTCAGTATGATTAAGCAGTGATTGCTGCGTACTTTCTATGTCAATGTCCACATTAGGCTCATCAAATAAATACAGACAAATCAGTGAAAGAGCCACGTTTAGAATCAAGAGCCAAAGTATCTAGTCTGTGCTTAGACACTAAAACATTGTTTCTTATAGTGCACTAATATCTCAAATATTGGTTCTACTTACTTTTCTACTCCCTAAATACTGTTCTATAAGTATATTATAAATGTATACTTTGTCTACTTAGATTGAGATCCTTCATCTCGAAATTAATCATCTCCTAATTATTTTGTATACCTTAAGGTATCTACCACATGGATGTACACAAAACAGGTACTCAATAAATGATTAGTAAAAGAGATGAACAATGGTCTGTGAGACGGGAAATCTCCAGTTCAATTTGTTCCCAACTATGATTTTGGCAAGTCATTTGACTTCTGTGAATTTCTGTTTCCTTAGTTGTAAAAGTAAGAAGGTAAGACAAAAACAATTGCTAGAGCTTCTTCCAACCCTGAAAATCTGTAGTTCTCCATTATAAGGACCTGACGTTGTATTTCATATTGGGTATATCATTTATTATTCACTTTTAAATGTATAAAAGCAATGTTACTTTAGTTATGTTTTTTAAATGTGTCAAAATAATATGTAAAGAGAACACATGTAGAAGTCATCACCAAACAATATTTTTAATGGAATAAAATTAAATTACCCAAGTGACAATAATTTTTAAATGGTCTGTTTAAACACTTATTTAAACACATAACTACATTATATATATGTATTTTTTTAAATATACAAATAAAACACATAATTATATATACATGTATGTATATTATATTTCCAAATTTTAATTTGGGAGTTTTATGTTAATAATTCTAACTTCAAAATATTTAGGATGGCATTAAATTATGATCTGTACTTCTTCCTCATTACCACATATTTTTTATGTCTTTAAAATAAAAAACTTAGATTTAAATGATTTTATACTGTTAACCACCAGAGGGAGCCTACTTAATTTTGAACACAAGTGGATGCTTATAAAAAGCTGGCTTAAGTACATTCAGAGCAATGATCCTTAAGTTTATTTTACATCTTTAAAAATCAACTTGTTCCAGTACTTCCACTTATAATTGAAAAAGAAAACCCAATCTGAATTTACAAAAATGGTGTTCTTTGGCCAAGACGACATTTCAATTTGGTATAATTAAATCAATTTGTGCAATAAAAACTATAGCTAGGATAAATTTTCAAAATGTTTTTATTCTAAGTACTCAGTTTATCGTTTATTTATGATGCCATGCAGAATAACATCTGGGACACTAAAATACATATCAAACCAGTATGTTATAACCTAGAAAACATCCACATGACCTTCAGCAAGCAAATAATTATTCTAAGATTAGGTCTTGTTTAGATAATGAGGACATTAATTCACACACTGATTAAATATAAGTTAATCATCAAAATCCCATATGATGATAGTGAAAATACATGCAAACTACCCAAATGTTAGTAATTATTAATATAATTATATTAAGACACACCCTATCTCATGTATCACTTTAAATTTTACTACTTTTAACTAATTTGGAAACCCTGATGGTGTAGTGGCTAAGTGCTACAGCTGCTAACCCAAGGGTCGGCAGTTCAAATCCGCCAGGCACTCCTTGGAAACTCTATGGGGCAGTTCTTCTCTGTCCTATAGGCTCACTATAGTCGGAATTGACTCGACGGCACTGGGTTTGGTTTTTTTTTGGATATATATAATATTTATTTGCAAAAAAGATATTACACAATATTCATTTCTCTGTCTTCCTTCGTAACAGACCCTGATTTTGTTTGGAGTGGCAATATTTCCAGCCTTAAGTAAGGTACTCACTTTCCCAGTCCCCCTTGTAGCTAAGGTAGCCATGTAATGAAATAGGAGTTCTGAGAACCTTTTCACTTTTTCTGATAAGAAGCTGCAGCTGGTGCCACACCTTCCTGCTTTGAACCTGATGGCTGCAGCTGTGGCACTCATCTTGCAATCACTGAGAAAAGCAGAGCAGTGACATCAGCTGTGCTACTGCTCTGTCACTGAAGCAAAGCTGGGACCAAACTAGCTCCAAATTTCTATAAAGTAATTTGAAAGAAAACATAACAATCAGCTCTTATTTATTAAATCTACTTCGTCAAGATTTCCCTTACTTAAAGCCAAATAGATTCAGATACCATATAAGTATCACCTAAATAAAAATTCAATATTTAAAGTATCTACTACAGTAAAATATGGGGCAAAGTTGCTTCAGTGGCAGAATTCTCACCTTCCATGAGGGAGACCCAGGTTTGATTCTGGGCCAACACACCTCAAGCACAGCCACTACTTGTTTGTCAGTGGAGGCGTGCATGTTGCTATACTGCTGAGCAGGTTTCAGCAGAGTTCCCAGACTGAGATGGACTAGGAAGAAAGTCCTGGTGATCTATTTCTGAAATTCAGTCAATGAAAACCCTATGGTTCATGATGGTCCAATTCACTGTACTTGTGGTTGCCAGGAGTCAGGGGCCAACTCAATGGCAGCTAACAACAGCACAGTCAATGCTTAGTAAAAGTCAGCTAAAGAAAAATGACTAAATTGTTACATTTACTTGATGTAATATTTTATAATAAAATTTAAAATGATGAAAGCTATGTAGCAAAATAATTATTTTAAGTGAAAAAATACAAGATTCTGTCATGGTGTTTGCAACTATGAAAAATGATATTTACATTTAGAGAAAAAATTAGAAGAGACCATCAAAAAATAAAATGACTTATAGGACAGTAATTGGATTGTAGAAAAGGTTTTTGTTTTTAAATGTTAGTATCATTAAAATGTGTAAGTACAAAAATGTAAGTGTGCATTTCACTTAATGATACTTGTGATTTTCAAATATTAGCAGATAGGTTTTTAAAATCTATTTTTTCACCATGCCATGCTGCTTAGAAGAAAAATTATGGCTATTAAGTGCTATACTTTAAATCACATACACACCTGCTCAGTAAGTGACCATCCTGATGTCTGACAATGTGCTCTTAGAAGAAGAGATTTAGAGTTTTTAGGCTGAAACATTTGCTCTATTAAGTGAGCCCAGAGTCTTCTCCCAGCTCTCATCTTTGCTATTTCCATGTAAAAGTTCATTCCAATTCCCCAGAAGAAAGACAACCTGGAATAGTTATGCAAGTCCAGAATTTGATTGCACTTGATAATATAAAATGGGAAATGAAACTAGTTATATCACACACTAGATAGATAATCATTGTCCAGATTTCAAACAACTTAATCTGAATTAAAATCAATACCCATGTACTTGAGTAATTTCAAGCCTAATACATGAACGTACAGTTTTATGCATGCAGAAGAAATAGCTGTGATTATTTGCTTCAGGTTGAGAATTAGTCACTTTGCAACTGGTTTTCCTTAAGAAAGAAGTTTCTCTTCTGTCCATAAATAAAGAATAGCTCAATTATTTAAGGAATACTCAATATGTAAGGCAGGGGCCACCCAGGAAGGGACTAAAACCCACTAACTTACTTTGTTTGGATAGCAATAGATATATTTTAACAATACCTGCTTATTTAGTTTAAGTACATATTAATCCAATTTATTAATTTGGGATTATATATTAATCCAATCTGGCCCTACTACTCCCTTTTATCCTGTAGCTGGTTTAGACATTTAGATTATTTGCCTGCCTCTAGGCATTAAGTTTACTGTCATTTTTAATTAAATTACTAAAAAATGTTGATACTTATAATCCATGTAATGTTGATACAATATCTGGCTTAAATTTACTTACCTTGGTGCAAATTCATCAATCGTCAGGCCAGCTTGTAGTCCAGTTCTACAGTACTCCAAGCCATCTGCAACAGTATAGGCCAGTTCCAGAATGGCATCAGCCCCTGCTTCCTGCATATGGTAGCCACTAATTGAAATTGAATTAAATTTTGGCATGTGCTAAATAAAATAAAGAATATAACAATAAATGAAAATCTTAAAAAGTTCTATTAAACCCATTTTCTAAAATCAAATATTGTTTAAAAATAGTCAACTCAGATATACTAAGTACTTTGCAATGTTCATTAAAAATATTTAATGCTTATTTTGTTACATTTAATTCACTCTCCAATTTTAGTGGCTGATAAAGTGACCCACTCTCAGGACTGCACCTGTTGGGCTGTTCTAATGGAAAAGAATTTGCACTAACCATCCTTTAGGGCCAAAAGTTTAAACTCTGAAATTAGCTGGCTAAGGTTAAGAATGTAACCCTTGGAGAAGAAAGACCTGGCAATCTACTTCCAAAAAATCAGCCATTGAAATCCCTATGGAAAGATATAACTATTGGTCTCTACTCATTCAAAGCAAGAGAAAAAGAAGGAAAACAAAAACTCAAAGAAGAAACTGGTCTACAGGACTAACAGTCAACATGAACCACAGACTTGACTATCCTGAGACCAGAACTAGATGGTGCCCAGCTACCACTACCAACTGTTCTGATCAGGGCACAATAGATGGATACTGATAAATGGGAGAAAAATGTGAAACAGAACCTCAAATTCTTAAAAACAACAACAACAAACAGACTTACTGGACAGGTTGACACTAGTGGACACCAGGAGACTATTGCCCTGAGATACCCTTTAAACCTTGAACCAAAACTAGCCTCTGTTGTCACCTTTCAGCTAAATAACAGATTACCTCAGAAATAAAGGACACCATCCGTGAAATTAAAAAAAGAATGTAACCCTTGGCCTGAGAATCAAATGCCAACATCTTTAACTCCTAATCAATGACTCTGATCTCTATAGCATGGCCTTATAACTTTGGGTAAATCTGATGAAGATGTATATATTTAATTATCATTGACTAGTTATTAATTTTCTTACCTGACTGAAGGCAACATACATGAATAAGTACAAAATGGGAAAAAAAGGTTCAATTCTTAGTATTATATGTTAAAATAAAAAGGGGAAAAAAATACATGGTTTAAAAATCACAGAATTCAATTTTATTTACTCTAGTGTTTAATGTTAAGCATATCCCAGAGACGTTCCTTCTACCACAATCACTAAAACTACATTTCCACTATTTTCCTAAAATTTCACATTAGGTAAGCTACATATCTTACATATCCTGCAGACCAAAAACTATTATCCTTCCCAAGAGTCAGCCAAACATAATAAAAACTAAATCACATAAAACTCAGCACAACGGTTAACAGCATGGACTCTGGACTCAGAGTGCCTGGGCTCAAATTCTAGCTGTGTCACTTAACTAGTTATGTGTCTGCAGGCAACTTACTCAATCTTGCTATTCTTTCATTTCCTAAACCATAGAGATAATAATGGTACTTTCCTCAGGTAGTTGTTTTAGGATTAAATGAGGTGATTCATCTAAAGCACTTAATAGGCCTGTACATAGCAAGTACTCAAAAAACATTCATTGTAAGTATCTGGTATAGATTACCTATATTTTCAATTTAAAAATACTTTATTTACACCTATCAAAAAGCATTCAAAAAATGTTCTATTACAAAAGCAATAAGGGAACTGAATCACATGGAATTTAGAGACAACTGGAGTATGTTTTGAATTACAAAGAGGCAAAGAAACAAATAGGTGTTTCTTTACATGAAGTAGCAGAATTTAAGAACAACACAAAAGTTTACAGTTTATAAAGTACTTCTGTAGAGCATTATTTAATCAGTATCTGAAATTGGCATATTTATCACTTATATGAAAAAAGCAATTTTGAACCTGCGGATGACATTAGGATCTTTCAAAAGGTGAAATACCCAAGTCCACAAAGGCCCAGACTGCTGTGCTCTACCCTAGCAACCATTCTCCACCCCACTCCTGTAAAACCATAAAATCTGAGAGCCAGTGTGCAATGGGACCACAATTCCAATCTTTTCTTACTATGTGTTCATTGATATATAAGTGGACATTTTGTGTGTTTCTTCCAGAAGTTCACCTTAAATCAGAGGAGCTGGGTCCCTCGAACACAAACACATACACCCACACACACACCTATCTCCTTCCTTAATCTTGAGATGACACAGTAACAATGGTAAAGAAGCAAGATAAAAGGAGCCTGGTTTCCCAATGACTGTGGAGATGCCAAACAAGCAAACTCTTGCCAGCCTACTTCCTGACTTTTTATATGAAAGAGAAAGCAGTTTAAGCTCCTGCTATTTGTTTTGTTTTGTTTTGTTTTTGCCATATCCTGCTAAATGCAATCCTCCTGTATACATGTTCTTGAAATATAAAAAGGTGGCAGAAATATGTACTGCCTCTGAGAGATTATAATGCTTTGGAGAAATGGACTACATCTATGAAAAGAAATAAAATTACAAAGTACAAAGGCTAAATATCAAATGATGAGTGTAGGCAATACTTGAGGGAATTCTGAGATAATAACAATCACAAGAGGTGAGATCAAAAAAAAAAAAAAGGTCTGATGGAGGAGGAGTCATTTGCCCTGTATCACGAAATAATGGTTGAATTTTAAGAAAGCAAGGATAAGGAGCACACTGTCAGCAAGAAGTGTGACTGATGGCAGAATATATACATTGCTCAGAGGAAAAGAAGATTTATGCTTCCCGATGGAGGAACTGTTAGCACTATAGGAGCACTCTTAGCTTCTTTTCCAAACACTCTGACTGGGGAAGATGAATCTAATTCAGGGTGAGATATTAGGGATCCCATATGGTTGTATACATAAGTGATATCCTCCAATCCAGCTTTCAGCAGAAATTAGGCTGATATTTTGACCTCCATCTATCTGAAACCAGTGTCTACTTCACAGCTGAATCTGAATTCTAGACAGAAACAAAAGTATAAATTACAAGCCCTCCCCCAGAGAATACACACCTTAATAACAGAAATACAGTCAACGTCTATCGCACAGATTTCTATGGGTAATGACAGGCCATAAAATTAGTATGTTAAAAACAAAAATCTAACACGCGCACAAAAAGCCTATTTATACTACAGCTATTACTCAGGCTCAGTTACCAACTTCAAGTTAGTTTATGACATTTTATAAAACTCACTACATCCAAAATAGCAGAACCTATAATAACTACAAAGGATACCTTTGCTGTGTATTGAAAGATGTCAGCAATAATTTTCATAGATGGTTCTGGAGGAAAAATATAAGTATTTCTGACCATGAACTCCTTAAGTATATCATTTTGAATTGTACCAGTAAGTTTGTCTTTAGGTACACCTTGCTCTTCTCCAGTTACTATAAAATTTGCAAGAACTGGAATAACTGCTCCATTCATAGTCATGGAAACTGACATTTTTTCTAAAGGAATTCCATCAAAAAGAATTTTGGTATCTTCCACAGTGTCAATAGCAACTCCAGCCATTCCAACATCACCACGGACTCGGGGGTTGTCTGAATCATAGCCTCGATGGGTTGCCAGATCAAAGGCAACTGATAATCCCTGTTGGCCAGCTAAACACATAAAGAAAAATAAGATTAAAGACTCTGACATCAAAGTAAATTGATTTAACACTGCTAAAAAAGTATTAATTTATCCTATCATAGTATACTTTTATAACAAACATTGTTTTCATGCTCATGCATGTCAAAACAAATTTAAATAAAGATGACTCACTAAGACAGTGAGCCATTTCAATGTGCTTAAACGCACAAATTGAGTTCCAGACAATACTGTAAGAATGGGAGGAGTAAGACACCTGATTTATGTCATGTCTATCTAAGAACACAGTTTACCTTAACAGTTTTTAATAGAAATATTTCTAAAATTCATGAAAAGCACTGGCTGTTTATATATAAATAAACCAAACCCATTGCCATTGAGTCAATTTTGACTCTTAGCAACTCTACAAAACAGAGTAGAACTGCCCCACAGGGTTTCCAAGTAGCACTGGAAGATTCGAACTGCCAACCTTCTGGATAGCAGCTGAACTCTTAACCATTACGCCACCAGAGTTTCGATTTAGATATACAGTAAACATAATTTAACATTTGTATAGGGTTGCTATGAGTCAGAATCGACTCAACAACACTGTGTTTTTTTGTTATATATACTTATTTATTTTTGTTCTTCTATCTAATGATCGTAACAGATTTTTTCTCTGTTCAAATATTCTGGGAAACATAATTATGAAAGCCATACAAAATTTTTAAATTAAATATAAAACCCACCGCAATCCAGTCAATTCCAACTCACAGCAACACTATAGGACATAGTAGAACTGCCCCACAGGGCTTCCAAGGCTGTAATCTTTACAGAAGCAGACTGCCACATCTTTCTACTAACTAAAATATACTACAGTAAATATAAGAACATTAAATATGCTATGCAAAGTTATATATCCTCAAGTTTACCATTCAAACCCTATAATTTTATTTTTGATCATAAAAAATAGTAGTTAACATAATTTTGAGAGAATGAGTGCCAGATGGCACTGAATATATTTGTACTACACTATTATTACTTCCTTTGTGCAGCATTTAAACCATTTTCCCTACATTTCCTACTCTGACAATTTTAATTAAAAGTTTTTCAAAGGCAAAGCCAATTTATCTGTTTCTTCATATAACTTCACACCTGATTTCTTTTATACAATGTGCATGTAACTGTTGTTTAGTTTCAAGAACACTTAGGGATTTATTTGGGCTCACCTATCTTTTTGAACACAGAAGTTGAAAAACATACTTTTTTTCAGAGTATAAGTTTAACTACAGAATTATAAAACAAATATCAACTTCACAGAGATTAACTAATCTCCCCTCAAAATAAGCCAGGAGTAGAAGGGATGTTTCTTATTATAAATATTATGTCTCAAATCAAAATCTCACCCTTAATATTATCCTTATAGAACTTATTGCTTTCTTCCACAGTACTAAAGCCAGCATACTGGCGGATGGTCCAGGGCCTAAAGGTATACATGGTCGGATATGGTCCACGTGTGAATGGCTTCACTCCTGGAAGTTCCTCAGGAAAGTCCTTAGTATCCCTACTGGAATACAAGGGCTTGATGGATATCCCTTCTGGGGTGCGCCATATTAGGTCTTCTGGGTTTTTGCCTTTTAGCTGCTTTTTGGCCAGGGCAGCCCATTCTGGGTGAAGGGGTTGTTGCTGGTGTAGAAGTCGTTGCCATAGGATTTTGGGGCCTGGTGATTCTTTCAGCTGCTTTGGGTGATAGGGCGAAAGTAAAAAAAGCCGACTCTTAGCCCTCAACATGATACAGCAGGGAAAATGCCCAACAGGAACAAGAACTGATCTAGAAAAATAAACACAGTGATTTAGAAGAAGGAAGAAAAATGTGTGCTACTGGTTGGAAGGGAAAAGAGAAGGAAGAGGGTTTATTAGTCTGATTTCATCCCTTCTTTTCTGCCTCCTGCACCTGATATTTTATAACTCTGGCCCTTCCTGTTATCATTGTTCCAGTTTCAGTGTTGTTTATCAATAGCCTCTTAGCTGGTCTTAGCATGCTCTTAGCCTCCTCATACCCATTCTCTACAATGACATCAATGTAAATCTGATCATGTCACATGGTCCCTTTCTCAAAATTTTTCAAAGGCTTTGCAACATAAAGAGGATATAGTATAGCTTCATAATTATTACTTTTTTAGCCAAAAAGGTTTTTATTCAATACCTACTTTATGACAAGCACTGTACTGGGTGCTGGAGAGAAAGTGGTGATCAAGACAAATAGGCATTCAAGGCCTCCATGCCCCGGCCTCTGCTTATCTCTCAGACTCACCTCTACATTTGTCCACTACATTGTTTTCTGTACTAACAAGACTGAATTACCTGTAGTTCCCTACAAATGTAAGTTCTGTGAATTCGCTCTTGCTATTCTGTCTGTCTAAAATGTTATTCTGTCTGTCTAAAATGTTCTTTGGCTAATTCAGCTCAGGAATTGTCTCACATATGCAGGGCTATGTGCCAGGCACTGCTATAAGGACTACACAATTTTAATCCTCATCATACCACCTAGGGGTAAGTACTATTATTAACGCTTGCATTTTACAGATGAAGAAACTATATCAGAGAAGCCAGCATTTAAACCTAGGCAGCCTGATTCCAAAGTCCTTACGTTTAACTAATATGTTCACAGTCTCTCCTTGAATCCACCTGGGATAAAGGGCCTCTTCAGAACCTATAGCACTGTTTCCCTGTTTACACCTATCATTTCCTACTCTAAAATATATTAGAACCAACCATTTTTGTATTTTTATTATATATTTATGTTTTATATAAAATAAAAATTATAATTATTTATTATGCAAGACATAAACTGCTGGTGGGAGTAAACACCGTTTTAACCACTTTGGAAAAGAAACTAGCACTACCTGTGAAGAGTCGCAGAAATGTTTATGTTCTGTAACATCACTCCTGGGAAAGCTACTATAACAACACATAAGATAGATGTTCCTTATAGTTGTGTTATAGAGAAAAACTTAGAAGCACCATAAATATCTCAACAGAAGAATGAATAAGTGAATTACATCATATGCAAATGCTAGAATTTCATGTGTCTATTAAAATTTCACTAGAAAACAGGCAAAACTAATCATTTTTTTAATGTTTAGGAAGCAAAACGAATCTCTGATGTTTGAAGTTAGAGGAGTGGTCATTTAAGATGGATAGTGCTGGAAAAAAAAAATTTTTTTTTTTCTAGTGCTGGAGGGGGAAACCCTGGTTGCATAGTGGTTAAGCGCTACGGCTGCTAATCAAAAGGTCAGCAGTTTGAATCCGCCAGGCGCTCCTTGGAAACTCTATGGGGCAGTTCTACTCTGTCCTATAGGGTCGCTATGAGTCGGAATCGACTCAACGGCAGTGGGTTTGGTTTTCGGTTTTTAGTGCTGGAGGGAGTACGATGGGGCATCTGGAGTGATGGTCTCGATCTGAACACTGATTACATAGATGCATTAAATTTGTAGCAATTCATGAAACAGTGCACCTATGTGTACTTACCTGTGAGTATATTATTTATAAGTAAAAAGTTTTAAATGTTATGAATAATATCTTTTAAAAGGAGAAAGGTTCAAAAAGTGTTAAGTGAAAGGATCAGGATACAAAATAGTAAATGCAGGGTGTTCAACTAGGTAAAAAATGCATGACGTCTAAAAGCAAGTACAACAAAAACAACTCCCTTAATTTCTTAAATCTATTATAATTTTTATTCTATTTAATCCACAGAGTCCTTGTCATCCATCGTCTTGAAAGCCATACACTACATTTACTAGCTTAAAAGGTGCATGAGAAAAATAGTGGAAGTTACAATTGAATCATCAGCGTATTAATGATATAAAATGTAACTTTAAAACTGCCTGAGACTAGACTGTAGACAAGAAATATCACATCCATTTCACATAAAATACTCCTGAGGTTTTCCTAAACCTGAACAAGTGATAGGAAACAGTTCTGAGTAACAACAAGTTCCTGGAAATCATTACTTTTAGACAAGAGCACAGCTACTGCTGACAGCCACAGGACTCCTGACTTTTCTCAGAAGATCCAACAAGAAAGACTTCGAGCATTCAGAGAAGCACCATGCAAAGCAAATATGCTATTGATGGTTAGAACATGTTACATAAAGAACAGTAATGAAGCCCGCCAGCACGTCTCCAAAAACATCCCTAAAACACCTACAATTCTAAACCAAATTATCAGGCTTTAACTGTTTACATGTGGTTCCACAGAAAGACTTCAAGAAAGGCCAGTAACCTCCAATGCTCAATCAGTTTCAGTTAGGGATGGCAACATAGGACATGCAAATTAAATTTAATATTAGCATAAATAAGTCTTTAAACATAAGCATATTTTTTTATATATTGGGAAAAAATAATCAAGTAGTTTAAATCTTTATACAAACACACATACGTACAGAAAAGCTCTAGGGTTTCAAGCTTCCGAAAGAGCTGTCTCCTTCCGGCATAAAACTGAGAACAAGCCAGTGATTCACACTTTTATGTCAATTTAGATCTGCCTTTCCTATTCCACTTCTCTCCCTCACCCCCAACTACAGACAGAAAGTCACCTTCTGTCCGGTCACCTCTGTTACAACTATGGGTGCTTGGGCGGTCCAAATGGTTAAGGAGCTTGGCTGCTAAACAACAGACTGGAGGTTCAAATCCACCCAGAGGGGCCTCCAAAGAAAGACCTGCTGATCTACTTCCCAAAAATCACCCACTGAAAAGCCTATGTATGGCGCACAGTTCTACTCTGACCCACATGGAGCCACCATGAGTTGGAGCAGATTCTGGCAGATGGGTTGGCAACTGGTTTTGGATAACAGCTGCAGCGCCTAGAGGGCTGCCAATGAAGCCTGGGCACTCCTCTGGACTCATACAAGAAGTGAGCCCCTGCCAAGCGGAATGCTTCAGGGTGCTTGGACGGCCAGGGAAAACGACATCGCCCTTAAGATGGTAAAAGCACCGTCTTACCAGCTACCAGCTGCAGCTCTGAACTCCCAAAGACCTAGTGCAGGATGAGAGGTCAGTCGAAGAGAGAATCTAAACTTCAGAAGGTAGAGAAGAGCGGGATCCCGTTCCAGTAGGATGGTAAAGGAGGAGGTGGGAGTAGGGAGCAGGGAACGAGCAGAGAATTGGAGGGTAGGAAGAAGAGGGGAGCCAGGGAATGGAACGGTACGAAAGGCTGACGTGCCCCAAAAGGCACAGTCCTTACTCACTGGTCGGCCTGTCTCCAACATGTACCGAACCTACAACTTAGCGAGGGCGGCTGTATTTCGACCCCAAAAGCGCAAAAACCACATCGCTGGGCCTCTACTGCGCAAGCGCAAACACCAGCCAGGAGGCGTATGCCGACACCGCCCTCTTTCCAGCCAATCTAATCGCACTCCCGCCGGTGCGCTCCTAGGTACATTAAAGGGTTGTGGCTAGATGCCCCGCCTCCGGCCACAAGCGTTTCCGCGTTTTCCCCGTTCACTTCCGGGTCTACTCGGCTGTTGATTGTTTGGGCGGGAATTGAGCTGAGCGCGGCTACCTGAGGATTGCAGCGGAGTCAGTGGTGAGTAGTGAAAGCTCTTAACCCGCTGGGTTCACGTTGGAGTATGGGTTATGTGGCCACCGATTTTGAGTCAAACTCCGTGGTGTGTATTTGAAGTGTGTGAGGTGATTTTCCAAAGGAAAGGAAATCCGACCAGATGTGCCCTCCGGGCCGCGGATTGAGGTATTTGGTTCATGAGAACAGTGAAGTCACGCGCGTTTTTTTCCCCTCTTTCCCACCAGTCATCCTCCTTCTCCCTTAATCTCTTCTGCAGCCAGTAGTGGGGCGAAGTGCTGTGTTAGAGTTGTGTCTTTGGGCCTTGAGGTTACTGCGGCCGGCAGCGTTGCTATTGAGAGGTGTCACTTCTCTAGGGGTAAACATTGTGTATTTGTGTTGTGCTAGACTGTGCTCACCTAGATTGAGATACTTGGTTTCCGCTAGTTTCAGCAAGCTGGTAAGGAAAACACGACAGACTAGGATGCCTGCCTCTTTCCTACAGGATAAAGGATAAATTCTTTATTAAATAAATTCCGTAGTCTTTACTGTAGCATGTAGACTGGCCGCAAACTACTTTTCTCCTCCCATCCGTGTTAGGAGTCTCGCTGAATTTTTCTTGTTCCTGAGTATACTACTTTCTTTCAAGCTGCCCTGCCTTTGGGCTTGCAATGTTTTCTTTGAATACTTCATTCTCTTTACTTCTGATTAAATATAAAAAGGAGCCTTGGTGGCGTAGTTTAAGCTCTAGGCTGCTATGCCAGCGGTTCCAACCAGCAGCCGCTCCAGGGGAGGAAGATTTGGCAGTCTGCTTTCTTAAAGATTTACAGCTTTGGAAACCCTATGGGGCGGTTCTACTCTGTTCTATAGGGTCGCTGTCGTTCGGAATCGACTCCATGGCAATGCGTAAATAGTTCAAAAAGTAATTAAAATATTACTTTTTTTTTCTGAAAACTGTAAGCCTTCCCCAACAAACTAATCAGTATAAGATAGTCATTCACTCATCTTTCTCTGCCACTACAACTACCTGTGGATTCCTGTGGGTCTAGGGCCAGGTCAATATTTTAGTCCTTTTTTATACCCCGTGGCTAGCCCAGTAGTAATAGAAATGATGGCTTTTATCTATTAGTTCACCGTTTTTAAACACTTTATATATTTCTGTTTTAAATCATTTTAGCTTCATAGAGTCTTTGATGTTGACACTATTGTTGTTAAGTGCCATCCAGTCAGTTCTGACTCACAGCGACCCTATGTACAACACTATTTTACAGATGAGGAAACTGAGTTAACCTACTTGCACAAGACTGTATAGCTAGTAGGTGGCAGAGCCAGGATTTGAACATGGCATTTGACCTCAGCCCTGGCTCAGTCTTAACCACAATGTAAGTAGTTCTCAACCGGGGTGATTTTGTTCACAGGGGACATTTGACAATGTCAGGAGACCATTTTGGTTGTCACAACTGGAGGTGAAGGAAACTGACATTTAGGGTGTCAAGACGCGGAACGCTGCTAAACATCCTACACAAGAAGGCAGCCCACCATAACAAAGAATTACCCCATCCAAAATGTCGGTAGTGCCGAGGTTGAGGAACCTTGCACCATGTGCCGAGGTTGAGGAACCTTGCACCATGATCTAGCGCCTCCAATAGGTGTCATCAAAATCAGTGTTTCTCAGTCTGTGGTAAGGGACCAATTTTTTTTTCCCTAACCAATGACAACTGATACTTTTGTAAAATACAATAACGTATGAATTACTAGAAGAATGAAACAAAACACAAGGTCAGTTTTTTTTTTTCTGATTATATTCAACATACATAAAAATTTTATACTTAAAAGGACTGGCCACCAACAGTTTGTGAACCAAACTTGGAATAGTACTGAATTAAATGTTATTGAGTAAAGACTCAAGAAAAAAATGATTAACAGAACCAAACTAAATATGTCTCAAATGAGAGTTAGAGACATATGAGTCCAAAAACTGTTACAGAAAAGTGAAATGAAGTGGAGTGGTTAGGAAGGCTTTGGGAAGGAGGCGTGTAGGCAGACCAGAGAAAGCAACTCAGGCAAAGGGTAGAGTATGTACACTGGGGGCAGAATTATTCAGTGTTCAAGAAACCATGAATAATTAAATCTAGCCAGAGAGGAAGGTTTAGTTGAGTAGTGGCATAGACATATGGAAAGGGAGGGTAGGCTAGATTGTGAAAGAGTATAAGTATAAAGTGCCTGGTAGAGTTTGGGTGTTATACAGTAGGTACTGAGGATGAATGGGTTTTTTTAAGTAAAGGAAGTACAAGATACACGTGGCAAGTTGAGAGAATAAGTCATTTCAAGACTAGAAAACAGAATAAAGACTGGGTATAGAGAATAGAGAAAGGTGCTTTAGCGATTTGTAGTTCTTTCCCATTGTTTTTCAGTCTTGGTGAAAAAAAAAGCTTGAAGCATCTCCTTTTAAACTTTGAGTGAATAGATTTATCCAGAGCACCTTCCTTATTGGCCTTCTCTAAATCTGCATATATATTTAAACTATTAACAGAATTTATTCTGACTGTTTAGAAAGTAAATTGTGAATAATTTAGCTATATATATAGCTATTCAAAAAAAAAAACCAAACCCATTGCCTTTGAGTCACATGTCAACCCTATGCCTTTGAGTCGCATGTCAACCCTATAGGACAGAGCAGAACTGCCCCATAGGGTTTCCAAGGAGCGGCTGGTGGATTCGAACTGCCAACCTTTTGATTAGCTCATAACCACTGCACAACCAGGTGTCCATCTCTAGCTATATACCTTGAAATACACACACATATTTATGTATGCATTAGTATTTAAATATTGCCTAGTTACTTTACCAAATTTCCAAGCTGTTTATTATTCATTATGGCCTAACACAAGAATAAGTAGTCTATTCCTCTGTTTCCTTTATCAGAAATGAGTTGGCTGAAAAAGACTATTAAAGGAGGAAAATGAGTTAGTCTAAATATTTTCATTGACATCCCCACCACTACTACCATGCCTGTTTTGTAATTTGTAGAAGAACAGAGTAATCAGTATACTTGCGTGTATTCTTAAAATGCACGTAGCCCAGATAGGGTTACGGATTAAATCGTTATGAGTGGCAGACTATCACATCAGTCTCCACAACATGGATTGATGGTATAATCCTAAAAATTATCTCCTTATACTTTTAGCATAAATTGAAAAATGGTAAATCCATTAGGTTTAAATAAGAAGACCTGAGTATTACTCTCAGTCATGGCATTATCAATAACCATGAGCAAGACAAATCAACACTTTATATTTCCACTTTCTTAGATTTAGATATGGAGATAATGTTATTGTTTGGGAGAGTATTCAGTAAGAGATGCAAATGTATTTTTAAATGATTTTTTAAAGTCATGCAAATGGAATGAAATTGAATTAGATAGTCTTATATGACAAAGTTATTTGTTTTAAAATATATTTAGATGTTTTATGATAGTTGCACAACATGATTAATGCAATTGATATCACTAAACTGTATACTTGAAAAATGTTGAATTGGCAAATATGTTATATATATTTTTATAGTAAAATATGTATATAAATGTTATAGAAACAATAAAAACCCAGTCTACTGCCACCAAGTCGATTCCAACTCAGAGCAACCCTGTAGGACAGAGTGGAACTGCCCTGATGTATCCTACACTGTAAACCTTTATGGAATCAGACTGCCACATCCTTCTACCAGGGATGACTGGTGGATTCGAACCGCTGATCTTTTGATTAGCAGTTGAGCACTTAACCAGCGTGCCACCAGGGCTCCCTTTAAAAACAATATTATGCCAAATTTTTCATTATGATTTTTTTAAGTGAATTTGGAATAAGGTAGTCTTTTTAACAAAATATTATGCAAGGTTTTAAGCATTTTTCTGTGCCTTTTTAATCTCTACAGATTTTCAGGCTACTAATTGTTCCGTTTAGATCAGGATGCCTGGCAAAGCAAATGCCTCCAAGAAAAAGCAACAGTTAAAAAGAAACCCAAAAAGAAAAATTGATGATGAGGAAGCAGAGCTGTCAGAGAAAGAGGTAATGAAAATATCCAATTTATCGTTCGGAACTCTGATTAGAAATATCATCTGTTCTATGTAAAGAGAAATGTGTGAAGACTAGGGTCAGAAAGGTCAGTTGTTAGAAAACGTGGAAAATAAAATTTTTTACTAGAAATTACAGTAATTCTTATCATTGTGTAAGAGTTTTTTGCAGCATGATTTGAAAAGTTTTCAGGTAATAATTGTTGTTTACTTCAGTTTTTAAAAAATAAGTATTGACCATAGAATTCTTCGGGAAGTAACGGGCCACAGGCATTGCTAAGGTATTAAATGGGAAGACTAGGAATGAAGTAAACAAATTCTTGCAGCATTCATATGTTAAAAGACAGAAGAATCTGTCAGTTTGTGGAGGAGATTTTTATTAACATAGAGGAAAAATAGTTTGGGAGGAATTCCTATCATAATTTTGCTCCTCTCTTATATAAATGGATTAATTAAAACTTTTTCTTTGTTTCACCCTGCTCCTTAGGCAATACCTATATATTTTTTGTAGGTAAAGTGTATAATACTACTTCATAGGCAAAGTGAGTAATAATGTATTAAAAGCGTTCTTTGATACTGTATAAACTTCTATTATATGTTATCATCATTGTCCAGGAATTGCTTTAGAAAATCCTCTGCCTGTGATAAACACACACCCTTCTTCTGTAGAAGTAGCAATATACTTTTTTTTTGTATCTAACCAGAAGGTATATGAATATTCTTACATACATGACAAATATATTGGAGAAGCAGTTATTTTATCTGATGTTTAATTCTGTGTATGTACGTGTACATGTTTTTTCTTCTAGGTTAGAAACATAGCGAAAAACAATAAACAACCAAAGCATCTGTCTTCTGAAGGTATTTCGTTTCGGCATCCATTAACCTGCAGTCTTTCTCAACCTGTCTGTAATTGATGAAAAAATTCTTAACATCTTGATTACGGGTTTTGCAAAAGCCAAAGATAGTAATAAACAGCCACATTTACCTTTCTGCAGGAATAGGTAGTACTGGTTATTTAATTTGGTCAACAAGTTTTACTTAGCGCCTCTAGCAAAATACTGTGGAGGCTTTCGTGTTACTCAGTTGATAGGAACTAGAGAAAATGAAAGTGTCGTACAGTCTGGATTATTACTGATTTGTGATACAAAGACATACCTCCTGATTTTTCTTCAAGATAAATATAGTATCTGTTCTGCCACCGCAGCATAGTTTAGTTTGGAGACACTATCTAAATTTGTTTGGAGTTCATTAGTTCGAAGTAATGAACTTTGGTTAAGCATTACTTCTCCCTGGAAGGATTCCTTCCCCTTTCTTAACCAAGACCAAGTTAAGTCCTGTGGTTTTATACTTCCGTAGCACATAGCACTTTCCTTTTGTAATGCTTTGCATACCTGTAATTATAATTTGTTCAATCTCACTTCTTTCCAAAACTACTTTTGGTGTGAGCTAATAGTCTGTCTTTTCTTTACCAACAATATAATGGATACTAAAAATCTATTTGGCTTGGTTAATCTGTTTTATTCCAATTGCCATCCAACTTTTTGTAGAGGTAGTTTTCTAATATTTTCAATGAAGATTTTAAAGAATTCAGGTCATTTTTGAGAACCAAACTTTTATGTTGATTCCTGATAATTGTAGGTTTGTTCTTAAAATTATTTGGGATTTCTATATGCAATATCAGTTAAAATAGCGATAACATATCCATATCCAATACCTAGCGTGTCATAGTTGTGCAGTAAAAGGATATTAGACAAAAAGGATATTATACAGCTTTGTAATATTTTGGTTCTCAAAATTTTATAAGCTTTTTTACATAAAGTTATACTTGAAGCACTTTTTAAGTAAAAACATACAAACTTCTACATTGATCATAGTCTCTTCTATCAGCAGTGACAGGAAAAACAGAGCATACTCATCTAAAACAGATAAAGATAGCATCCAACAAGAGAAAAACCTGGCAACCTCTTTCAAAGAAAAGCAGAGAACATTTGCAAACTATGATGGAATCAGTAATAGTGTGAGTATAAATTGTTTCCTTTGGTTTCTATTTATATGTTTCTTGTAGACATTATCATTTGAAATGTTATTATCTGTTTTAAGATGATAGAGTATATTTCTCTTTCAGAGGAAGACATGTCTTGTGATGACATGAGCCTTCAGCAAAAAAGCCTTCATTAATTTTAAAAACTTGGGATTCCATCAGTAAAATAAAAATCAAGCCTCTGTGATGTGATTTTCAGGTGTCTGTAAAATTTCAGCTTGCTCTGTCAGTAGGCATGCTTTAGAAAGTTGAGTTCAAACTGACACTTTGTACAGAACTCCCCATGCTAGAAGGAATACAAAGAAAATAAGAGGATTCCACCCTAAAGGAGCTGAAATCCATCAAAAGGCACAGACGCATAAATTAATAACTATAATACAACATGATAAAACTTTTATTGCCCTATTTAAAATTTAATTGAACATAAAGGGAAACATGGCTGATCCTTTCTGGTTATTGAGGAGGGAGCACTTGAGAGGAATCTGAGCAAAAAGTACATATGTTATGATATTTGTGTTTCAAACTAATATTTTTGTCAATCTCTCTTTTCTAGATCAGTTTTGAGTAGCACTGTTAAAGAAAATGAACAAATTCAGTATCACCTTAACTACCTGAAAAAAAGGTAATATAGTATGCAATTGAAATATGAATCAAACATAATTTTTTGAAATCTAATTTCTTAGTTACCAAAACAGACATTTGTGGGATATAAAGTCTTTGTTTTTTTTTTTTTAAGAAAATGAACACTTTGAAAATATGCATTCTACCTTTAACTGCTGCTGCATGTGTTTCTGAAGTAAGTTAATAACATTTGTAAGGAAGAATATGGAGACTCTGGTGGCATAGTGGTTAAGTGCAATGGTTGCTAACCAAAAGGTCGGCAGTTCAAATCCACCAGGTACTCCTTGGAAATTCTATAGGGCAGTTCTACTCTGTCCTGTAGGGTCACTATGGGTCAGAATCAACTTGATGGCAATGGGTTAAGGAAGAATATAAAAATCACAAATGTTTACTTCCACAGTTCACTCTTCAATATCAGGATTTGGAAAATTACTTTGTCAACTTCAGCTTGTCTCTTCAGCTTGGATTTTGAACAGTTTTAAGTTAATAGTTCACCATTATTATCACTGTGATATTGATCCTATTTTTATGTCTTCCCTTGCCTTCATTACAAGCAACTAGTATAATTTTCCAAGATATCACTGCTCTTCATCTTGTGGAAAATCGCAAACAGAAGTTTCTTGTCAAGTGTTCATAGAAGTCATACCACGGCCATTGATTTTCAGCGATGAATTCTCTCAGGCATTTATACAGCTTGTTCTTTTTGTAAAAGAACGTTCTGCATCTCAGTTTCAGATTGCCTCTAACTATGCGTGACCTAGTACTTTATTCTTGGGAAGTCCATTGAGTTTTCACACAAAATTCTGTTTCCTTTTTCCTTTAAGCACAATTCTCAACCCATAATAACAAAACAGAAAGGATGGAGTGGAATGCTGTGTGGATTGGGGGTTGTTGAGAGATTGAAGAAAGACTGCTAAAAGCAGACTTGTAAACTGCTTAAAGAAACGACAACCTAACATTAGAAGGCAGAGAACTAAAAAACTAGTAAATAAGCAAATACAAACCTACAAGTATAGCTGCTTAGGACCCTTTTAGTATAAGATAAATAGCCATGTTTAGTGTATGAATGAGAATATTACATACATAAAAGCTGCTGTCCATAATAATCACTTTGAGTCATCAAGAAAAGATTAAATTACCCTATGGGGCAGTTCTCTTACATAGGGCCTGAATGAGTTGAAATCGACTCAGCAACACCTAACAACAGCAGGAGCCTTGGCCTAGTTTTGTTTGATATGTTTTGAAAGAAAAGCTGAATTACAGAGTATTTAGTAGAGCATGCACCCTTTGATTCAAAAAAGATCCTCCTTGCTATGTTGGTTTATCTCATATCACCTGCATGGGCCCCTGAAAGCCTTTGAGTTTGCAACTCTCCAGTGTGATAAGTACAGCAAAAGATGTATGTATAAAATGAATGAACCTTGAAAACATTATGCTAAGGGAAGTAAGTCAGTCACAAAGGGACAAATATTGTATGGTCCCACGTTTATGAAATACCTAGAATATCCAAGTGTATGTAAACCAAAGTTTATTTGTGGTTGCCAGTGGTGAGAGGGAGGGGGAAAGAGGGGTCATTGCTTAGGGGACACTGAAAAATTTGGAAATGAATAACGGTGATAGTTGAACAACATGATGAATGTAATATAAAAAAAAAAAAATTAAAAAGAAAGGTTAAATTTTGTAGCAGCTAAAGAGATAAATATTTCAAGGCCTACCTGTTGTATCCTGCTTTTTACTTTCACATGTTGCTTTCTTTAGTTCCCAAAGTAACAGTACCTGGGATACTTTCTATGATATAACAGAATACAACATTAGCAAAGTGATGTTAATTCAAACTCTGAATATATTTTTCTATAGCAGCATTTCTCGAAGGACATTTGGAATACTTGTTTTTAGAGATACTCTGTGAATAAAAGAGACCCATGGTAAATTATGTTTGGGCAAATTAGCATATTAAAAGTCTTACAGTAAATAGGTCTATTTCTTTTTTTTTTTTCTTTTTGCCTAGTATCTCCCAAATTGATTTTTACCACAGGAAGTTTTCAAGTATTAATCTCATCTCTGCTTCTCTCTGCATATTGACTTCATTCTTTTAGACTAGTCCTTACTAGATTCGAACTGTAGTCCTAGACAACATTATATATAAATATATATTATCGGCCTTGTGAAGAAAGAGGAAAGAGAAAACTTTCATTGCTTCAGCTTCATTTGGAAAATTCTAGGAGATGGACTCTGATTGTCTCAACTTAGGTGATGTACCAATACTTGGTCTGATTTTGTGGCGAGTGCTACCATGGTAGATATAAACTCTAAACTGTGTGCCTATCCCCCCATCATCAGACAGGATGGTAATAGAGTTGCTAGGCAGACAAAACTACTAGCCACTACAGTTTCTGGAGGGACATACTTTGGGAAAGCCTGCCTCATAGATAACCTCATTCTAAATGCTAATTAGGTGTTGTTAATATAATAGAATGTATTCAGGCTACGTTTTGAGTTTAAAAAGACTCTGTAAGGTTCTTAGAAATCTAACTATGATTCCGACTCAGCGACCCTATAGGACAGAGTAGAACTGCCCCATAGGGTTTCTATGGAGGGCCTGGTTGATTCGAACTGCTGACCTTTTATTAGCAGCCATAGCTCTTAACCACTACACCACCAGGGTTTCCAACCACTGTCAGAACATCTGAAATAGCAAATGTTCAACAGAGCTGACTTACTACACCTTTAGAAGAAACTGTTCATAAATGGAATCTTTTTTAGCTAAAAAACAAAAAGCTTCTCTCTCTTAAGAAGCTTATATGGACAATAGGTTGTTCATGTTCAAATGTGATAGCCTAGCAATTTTCTGGACAATTGAAGTGTATTTTAATAGTTTAATGGGAATTAGGATTTATGGGGTTTATGCTGCCTATTTCCTACTTTGTTATAAAAATTAAGATGTTGAATAGGATCCCAAAAAGATAAGTCTTTGGTTCTATGATTATTCATATTGTCTGCAAATCTTAAGTAGTAGAAATTTTTAGAACCTAAAGATGCTGCTATTAGAAGCAACCAAACTCAGTCTTTCTTCCTCAACTTCTTGCTTACAGAACCTCAAGAATCAAATCTGTGGAAATTATTTTGCTCTCTGCTAAAAGTGAGGATAGAAATAGGTCAGTTTCTACTGGTGATCTAATCAAGTCATTTTTGAAGAAAGATCTTTTCCCTTTTAATAGTCAATACTTTATATAGTACTTTAGAGCAAAGCACTTCAATTTAATTTTAGGGCTTATTTTCTTTAAACTGTATGGGACCCAGTTTTCTTTGAAATGATTAAGTTACAGTAACCGATGTAGAAGTACCCTTTTACTGGTTGCACTCTCTAAAATAACTGAGATTTAAAGTCCGGGATCAGAGTTAAATATCAAACTTGAGACTTCTAGACTAGTTCTCTATCTCATACCCAGTAATTCACAATAAATGATAGATTTAAGTGCTGTGATATCCTATGAAACATATTTAGAAGACACAAGGAAATTTTCAACTTAAGAATGTATGTGTTTAAAATAGAAATTTTTCTTGTACTATAACAGTCTAAGTGACCCATTAAAAAAAAAAAAAGTGCCCCATTAGTTGAGATAAATTTTAATGAATTAAAAGATTACATGGTGATTTATTTGTCAGGGTTTTTTTTTTTTTTTTTTTTTTTTTTGGAGACTTGCTGCTATAGTTAACCACTGTTAAGAGAAGAATGCTATAGCCCAAAGGTTTATGAAAGCAGAAAAAAAAAAAAAAATGAAAGCATTGTTACAAAACAAAAACACAAAAATATTGCTACTAATGGTACTCAAAAGCAAACAAATAATCATGTTTTTACTCTATCCTTAAGATTGCTACAATTGTGTGAAACCCTGAAAGTCCCTCCCAAAGAGCTGAGACATTTATCTAATGTGTCAAATGCACTGAAAATGGAAAAGGCACAGCACAAAGCTAATGAAGAAGGTCTGGCATTATTGCAGGTATGAAATTTGGGCAGAGTCCATAATTAAGAGTGTTAGGCGGGAGAAGAAGAGACCAAAATGTTTTTTAAAATTATTTCTGATATTCTTCTAGAAATAAATACTAGATCTTAGACCAGATTTTTTTTTTTTTTTTTTAATCAAAGCAAAAAATTTGTTGAACTTTGGCCCTCTAAAGTTGAGGGTATTACTTATGCTGTATTATTAAATAGCAGTCTTTTTTTTTTTTCCGTTAGTCTTCAACTACTTTAACTGAACTACTTCAGTATTTTTGATTATCAAATTATGGGAACTCATTGTTAAATACTATAGAATTTCAAAACATAAAAATTTTTTCTGCCCTTATGTGATATTGTATTGGCTAGAAGAACACAATCATCACTGTAATTGTTGGTATTGTAGCTAATATATCAAGAGCATTCTATGTTCCAGGCACTGCTCTAAGCACTTTACAGTTATATCCCTTAATCTTCATAACAACTTAGAAGTCTGTACTATATTTTTCTCACTTTACAGATGTGAAAGAAACATTGATATTTCTAGCAACTGTGTAGCCTTAGGCAAACTGCTTAAAGTCGTGATGCAGACCTAGCCTGACTTCACAGGATGATTCTTAGTCATTGTGATATATTTACATCCTGTAGAAGATAATGAGAAATAATACTAGCTATCACAACTAACTTCAAGCTTTTATTTAATATACACGTAAACAACTGAGACAAGCAACCTATGGAGTAAAAAATTACTTTTAACTCAAGTAATTTGGCCTTTGTGCTTGGTTCCTGAGAGATAACTCTAAGCCCCTGGAATTTTCTGAGTGAGTAAAGTGCCTTTGTTATTTAGACCTCTAGACTGCACCTAAAGGTTTGTGCTAATGGGTGAGGGCTAGACTGACCAGAAAGACTACCACATACCTAATAATCAGCTGACCTTGGGATGGAGGAGACTTATCTAATTAATTATGACTATGTAATGAAGCCAATAAAGGATCTGGACATGGAAGCCCCATGGGCTTCCTGGATGGTGAAAGGTATTAATGCACATGGGAGGGTAGTACGTCCTTTGGGACATGGTAGCTTGCTCAGAACACCTTTCCAGACTTTGCCCTGCGTGTGTCTTTGTTTGTATTCTTTTTGCTATAATAAAGCTGTAATTGTAAGTATGGGACTTTCTGTAAGTTCCGTAAGTCGTTCCAGGAAATTATCAAACCCAAAGGAGTAGTGGGTAGAAAGTAAGAGAGCCCAAGGGAGACTACTGACCTTGCGGCTGACATCTTGAAGGGGTAGAAGGAAGCCCCAAATTTGTACCCAGCATGTCAGAAGTACGGGTGTGATGTGGACTCCCAAATTTGAGGCTGGTGTCTGCCTGCTTGTCCGTCTGAAGGACAGTGTTGTTTTAACTTGTGAGATCTGACCTAGCTTCAGGTTGCTGGGGTCAGTGGAAGAAGTGCCACATGGGCAGCGAGTGTCAAAACTGAACAGAAAAGTAAAGTGGGGATTTGTTATACCCTCATAGTTGAGGACAGAATAGTGGGATTCTGAAGTTTCAACACAGCACAAAACCTTGTTGTTTTTGTTGTTACATGCCACCGAGTCAGTTCTAACTCATAGCGACCCCATGTACAACAGAACAAAATACTGCCTAGTCCTGCTCCATCCTCACAATTGTTGTTATGCCTGAGCCGATTGTTGCAGCCACTGTGTCAATCCGTCTCACTGAGGGTCTTTCTCTTTTTCCCTGACGCTCTGTTTTGCCAAGCATGATGTCCTTCTCCAGGTACTAATCCCTCCTGATAACATGTCCAAAGTATGTGAAATGTAGTCTTGCCATCCTTGCTTCTAAGGAACATCCTGGTTGTACTTCTTCCAAGACAGATTTGTTCATCCTTTTGGCAGTCCATGATATATTCAGTATTCTTCACCAACACCACAATTCAAAGGTACCAGTTCTTCTTTGGTTTTCCTTATTCATTGTCCAGCTTTTGCATGCATATGAGGTGATTGAAAATACTACGGCTTGGGTCAGGTGCACTTTAGTCTTCAAGATGACATCTTTTCTTTTCAACACTTGGAAGAGGTCTTTTGCAGCACAGTTGCCCAATGCATCTTTTGATTTCTTGACTGCTGCTTCCATGGGTGCTGATTGTGGATCCAAGTCAAATGAAATCCTTGACAACTTCAATCTTTTCTCCATTTATCATGATGTTGCTTATTGGTCCAGTTGTGAGGATTTTTGTTTTCTTTATGTTGAGGTGTAACCCATGCTGAAGGCTGTGGTCTTTGTTCTTCATCAGTAAGTGCTTCAAGTCCTCTTCGCTTTCAGCAAGCAAGGTTGTGCCATCTGCATATTGCAGGTCGTAATGAGTCTTCCTCCAATCCTGGTGCCCCGTTCTTTTTCATATAGTCCAGCCTCTTGGATTATTTGCTTAGCATACAGATTGACTGGGTTTGGTGAAGGGATACGACCCTGACACACACCTTTGCTGACTTTAAACCACACAGTATCCCCTTATTCTGTTTGAATGACTGCTGCTTGATCTCTATACAGATTCATCCTGAGCACATTTAAGCGTTATAGAATTCCCATTCTTCACAATGTTATCTATAATTTATTATAATCCACACAGTGGAATACCTTAGCATAGTCAATAAAACACAGGTAAACATCTATCTGGTATTCTCTGCTTTCAGCCAGGACCCATCTGACATCAGCAATGATATCCTGCTTCCATGTCCTCTTCTAAATCCAGCTTGAATTTCCAGCAGTTCCTTGTCAATATACTGCTGCAGCCACTTTTGAATGATCTTCAGCAAAATTTTACTTGTGTGTAATATTAATGATACTGTTCAATAATTTCCGCATTCAGTCGGATCACCTTTCTTGGGAATATGGATCTCTTCCACTTGATTGGCCAGGCAGCTGTCTTTCAAATTTCTTAGCATAGACAAGTGAGCACTTCAGTGCTGCATCCATTTGTTGAAACATCTCAATTGATAGTCTGTTAATTCCTGGAGTCTTGATTTTGCCAGTGCCTTCAATGCAACTTGGACCTCTTCCTTCAGCACCATCGGTTCCTGATCATATGCTGCCTCCTGAAATTGTTGAACGTCTACCAATTCTTTTTGTTATAGTAACTGTGTATTCCTTCCATCTTCCTTTGATGCTTCCTGTGTCGTTTAATATTTTCCCTGTATAATCCTTCAGTATTGTAACTCAAGGCTTGAAGTTTTTCTTCAGTTCTCTCAGCTTGAGAAATGCTGAACATGTCCTTCCTTTTTAGTTTTCTACCTCCAGGTCTTTGAACATGTCATTATAATGCTTTCCTTTGTCGTTAGTTGCCTTTGGAGATCTTATGTTCAGCTCTTTTACTTCATCGTTTCTTTTCACTTCAGCTACTCAACGTTCAAGAGCAAGTTTCAGAGTCCCTTCTAACAACCATTTTGGTCTTTTCTTTCTTTCCTGTCTTTTTAATGATGTCTTGCTTTTTCATGCATGATGTCCTTGATGTCATTCCACAACTTCTCTGGTCTTCGGTCGTTAGTGCTCAGTGTGTCAAATTTGTTCTTGTGATGGTCTCTAAATTCAGGTGTGATATGCTTAAGTTCATACTTTGGCTCTCATGGACCTTTTCTAATTTTCTTCAATTTCAACTTGAACCTGCATATGAGCAGTTGATGGTCTGTTCCACAATAGGTCCCTGGCCTTGTCCTGACTGACGATACTGAGCTTTTCCATTGTCTCTTTCCACAGATGTAGTCTGCATATTCGATCTGGCAAGGTCCACATGTATAGTCGCCATTTAAGTTGGTGAGAAAAGGCACTTGCAATGAAGAAGTCATTGGTATTGCAAAATTCTGTTATGCGATCCCCGGCATCGTTTCTACCACCATGGCCGTATTTTCCAACCACCAGTCCTTCTTCTTTGTGTCCAGCTTTCGCATTCCATTCAGCAGTAATTATCAGTGCATCCTGATTACATGTTTAATCAATTTCAGACTGCAGAAGTTGGTAAAAATCTTCAATTTCTTCATCTTTGGCCTCAGTGGTTGGTGAGTAAATTTGAATAATAGTCGTATTAACTGGTCTTCTTGTAGACGTATGAATATTATCCTGTCACTGATAGCGTTGTTTTTCAGTTTAGGTCTTGAAATGTTCTTTTTGACGATGAATGCAACGCCATTCCTCTTCAAGTTGTCATTCCTGGCATAGTAGGCCATACAATCACCCTATTCTGAATGGCCAATACCAGTCCATTTCAGCTCAGTAATGCCTAGGATATCGATGTTCATGTGTTCCATTTCATTTCTGATGATTTCCAATTTTCCTAGATTCATACTTTGTGCATTCCAGGCTCTGATTATCAATGGATGTTTGCAGCTGTTTCTTCTCATTTTGAGTTGTGCCACATCAGCAAATGTAGGTACCAAACACTTGACTCCATCCACATCATTAAGGTCGACTTTACTTTGAGGAGACAGCTCTTCCTAGGCATCTTTTGAGTGCCCTCCAACCTGAGGGGCTTATCTTCCGGCACTATATTGGACAATGTTCCGCAGCTATTCATAAGGTTTTCACTGGCTAATTCTTTTCAAAAGTAGACCACTAGGGCCTTCCTAGTCTGACTCTACTCTGGGAGCTCAGCTGAAATCTGTCCACCATGGGTGACCCTGCTAGTATATGAATATCAGTGGCAGAGCTTCCAGCATCACAACAACATGCAAGCCCCCACGGTAAGACAAACTGACAGATGGGCACACAGCCTTAAGGGGCATATTAAATAATTTTAAAAAATTAAAATCAATTGGACTGTATATCCCTTAGACATTTTAAAGTAGTTTGTAGTATGGTGCTTAGGTCTTTGTTAATAATTCAGTGTTAGGTGGTAGTGTTTTATGCAAGGAATGTATCCCCAAGGATTTCTAATAATTCAGAAATCACAAATAATTCATTCCTCTTGTTCCATAGGATTTAGAATAAAGTTAGATAGGTTTTCTGAGCAAGAAATATACATATATTGTAAATTAAGTAGAATGTTATTTTTTTATGTTTGCCTTACTTTTCATAGCATAATATTTAATCTCTTCCTCAATGTTACTACTTTTCAAGGGCATATCTTCAGTAGTGGCACTAGTTTCACCATTGAATGAACACTTGAATGATGTAGATACAGGTTATTAAAAAAGGTTTTAAAGTATAATGGTGACTGTCATAGCATTTAATATTTTCATAAATCACTTGAACAATTCAGACAATAATATGAAATTTGTCATTCTGGGAAGCATTTCTGTTTTACACCTGAAATTGAACCTCCATGTGACAGAAGCATAAATACATTCTATGGTTTGCTTGGCAGTTGCTCCATGGAAGCACTGTTTGCATTTTTTAGCAGGACAGTTCTTCATTGGCATATGAGTATCTTTGAACTAGCTGCTTGTAGACTATATTCATTATTTTTCTTCTATACACCTTACCCAGAGCCATTACTTTTTTCCATTGCAACCTGGAGTCATTGCTGTCACTGTATTTCCAAAACCTGTAACAGCTATCACAAACAAAAGTTTTTTTGACAAGTTCATTGAACTTCCATTCAGTGGCAGTGCTAGGGAAGGGGCAATGAGTGAACAAAAGCTCTGAGAGATTTTGGGAGGATGACGTTGGTCTGTTGAGGCAAAGCTTTTTAAGCTCCCCCCTTCTCATCATAAAGACAAGCTATAGGATTTCCAGATCAGTGTTAAGAAGAAAAAGAGAATAACTTCAAAATAACATTCCTCTGAGTGGCAAAAGCATACCAAAGACATGCTCACAAACCAGATGAGCATGAACTCAATTGATCAAGTGAGCAAAAGGAAATTCAGAAAAATGATAAAAGATAGTTTTTTAAAAAATCAGTATTAGAAATACTCAAAAATGAAGTTGCAGAATTCAGGAGAGAACTAGTAATAAGAAATTATTTCAGATATGCAGACTAAATTAGGAGGAGTATTAGAACCAATAAACAGATAATGCCTGACAAGTTGAAGGTAAGATGAGAAAAAAAATTAACTATCAAAAATGCATAAAATTTTAAAAGGAATTGGGAAAAATGACAGATACAAAATTCAGGTAAGGAAGATACAACATGAGTATGTTAGGAATACTCAGAGAAGATAACCAAAGCAATGGAACAAAATGAAGTTTAAAAATTACAATAAAAAAATTTAGCCCTTATTTTGTTTAATTTTTTTTTCATTCAGTGGTATTGTTCATTCCATTCAATAGAGGCTTTGAATGACGATCCCTCAAAAAATATTTCCAAGTCCTAACCCGTGGAACCAATGAATGTGACCTTATTTATTTGTTTTTTTTTTTTTTTAAATAATTTTTATTGTGCTGTAAGTGAAAGTTTACAAATCAAGTCAGTCTCTCACACAAAAACCCATATACACCTTGCTACACACTCCCAATTACTCTCCCCCTTATGAGACAGCCCACTCCCTCCCTCCACTCTCTCTTTTCGTGTCCATTTCGCCAGCTTCTAACCCCCTCCACCCTCATCTCCCCTCCAGGCAGGAGATGCCAACATAGTCTCAAGTGTCTACCCGATCCAAGAAGCTCACTCCTCACCAACATCCCTCTCCAACACATTATTCAGTCTAATCCATGTCTGAAGAGTTGGCTCCGGGAATGGTTCCTGTCCTGGGCCAACATAAGGTCTGGGGGCCATGACCACCGGAGTCCTTCTAGTCTCAGTCAGACCATTAAGTCTGGTCTTATGAGAATTTGGGGTCTGCATCCCACTGCTCTTCTGCTCCCTCAGGGGTTCTCTGTCGTGTTCCCTGTCAGGGCAGTCGTCGGTTGTAGCCAGGCAGCATCTCGTTCCTCTGGTCTCAGGATGATGTAGTCTCTGGTTCATGTCACCCTTTCTGTCTCTTGGGCTCATAATTCCCTTGTGTCCTTGATATTCTTCATTCTCCTTTGATCCAGGTGGGTTGAGACCAATTGATGTATCTTAGATGGCTGCTTGCTAGCGTTTAAGACCCCAGGCTTATTTGGTTTTTTAACAATCATTTAAAAATGAAAAATCATTTGTAATTCTTCTATTCATAGCTCTTAGACCCTACAAAACCAGCCCACAGGCAGTTTGCTAATATCTGCGGGTACTTTTTTTTTTTTAATTGACATTAGAACCGTAGTATATTTCTTAAGGAAGATTCCTATAGTGCCAGTAAGAATTCTGCATTCAGTATTTGGAGGATGACATAGCATCAACAGTATTGCTGAGAGAATTTAAGAGCTGATCCTTTTGTATGGCTTATAAACTTGTTCCCTGAGCCTCAGAACAATGCTGTCATTGGCTGTTGCTAGGACTAGATTTGAAAGCAGTGCTGTTCTTTTTTTTTTTTTTTTTAAGTATTTTTGTTGTTGAGAATATACACAGCAGTGCATACACAAGTGCAACAATTTCTACATGTACAGTTCAGGGATTACATTTTTCAAGCTGTGCAAGCATTCTCACCCTCCTTATCCAAGTTGTTCCTCCCCCATTAACATAAACTCACTACCCCCAAAGTTTCCTATCTAATCTTTTGAGTTGCTGTTGTCAATTTTATCTCATGTAAATAGACCTTAAAAGAGCACACTGCTCAAGGCAGACATTCTTTCCTGGTTAAGCTAAAGAAGACCTCAAGGGATATTTTTGGTTTAAGGTTTAAAGATTATCTCAGGGCAGTAGTTTAAGGGGTTCACCTAGCCTCCATAAAAAAAATAGATCCAGAAATTCTGGATTTTGTGAGAACTTAAAATTCTTTTCTGTATTTACCCCTTTTTGATCAGGATTCTTTCACAGAATCCTTGATCAAAATATTCCGTAACGGTAGCTAGGCACTATCCAGTTTTTCTGGCAAAGAAGGCAGTTGTTCATGGAAGCCATTAGCCATACATTCTATTTCCACCTCCTATTCCAGACTCTACCTCTGTTGCTCCAGGCAAATAGAGACCAGTTGTTATACCTTGAATGGCCACTTAGCAGTACAGTTCTTTTAAAAGGCTGAATTCTCTCATCTTATTATATTCAGGAAACCCTGGTGGTGTAGTGGTTAAGAGCTATGGCTGCTAACCAAAAGGTTGGCAGTTGAATCCACCAGGCACTCCTTGGAAACTCTATGGGGCAGTTCTACTCTGTTCTATAAGGTCACTATGAATCGGAATTGACTTGACAGCAATGGGTTTGTTTTTTTTTTTTTGGTTTATTATACTCAAGAATTGACTTGGTAGAATTTGAGCATTCAAAGTTATTTTCAGATACTGGCAATGCAGTTTTTAACAATCACCTGTTTATCTTCTCCTCTTCTTCCATCTCAGTTGTCAGAATTTGAATTTTGTTCTTTAGGTTGTGAATATTCTCATCACTGACTCTGTGGTCTCTACTATTTTATCTACTTCTTCCTGAGTCAGAAAAAGAAACCTGAAGGCTGGTAATTAATTCTGTATTTGGCCTACCATCAACACATCTCTGATTGCCCATATTCATTTCTTATTTTGTCTTTGTCTTCCCCTAGAAATTATATATTTCTTCAGTAGGGAAACTGTCATTCTTTTTTTTTTATTACTACTCCCTGCCGTAGTACCCACCATTGCTTTTAGTAAATAAAAATAGCAGACACTCATATGTTCCTAAATAAATGAAAAAAATTTAAAATTGAAGTTTCTCTGCTGGTTGTTAGATGCCATCCAGTCGGTTCCGACTCGTAGCAACCCTTTGTACGACAGAACGTAACACTGCCTGGTCCCATGCCATCCTCACAGTCATGTTATACTTGAGCCCATTGTTGCAGCCACTGTGTCAGTCCATCTCACCGAGGGTCTTCTTTGCCTGTTATATATTGCTTAAGGAAGGCTGCTTGTTGTATTTGCTGTAATCAGTCCTTGGGCACCAGTAGATTTCACACCTGAGGCTTTCAGGATCACTAATACTGATACTCCAGTTTTGGTAAGTTTTTGAGGGAATGTCCACATATGTTGGGTATATCATCTTGTTCTAGGGAAATTAAGTTTCATTACAATGCATCGTTAACATTGGCACACTGACATCCTAGGAAGTCTGTTTTTTGAAAGGAGGAAAAACAAATTAATTGGTTTCTTCTAGAAGTGCTTTAATATATGATATATGATGTGTTTTAAAATATGTACATATTTTAATAGTTATCTTAGAGGTAGAATTCTTTAAAGCATCAATTTTTCTTTTTTTGACTCAGGAAGAAGTAGATAAAATGGTAGAGACCACAGAGTCAATGACTGAGAATATTCAGAGCCTAAAGAACAAAATTCAGATTCTCACAACTGAGGTGGAAGAAGAAGAGGAGAAAGTAAAACAGGTGATTGTTAAAAACTATATTGCTAGTATTTAGCTATAGTTTTTAATGCTCAAATTCTACCAAGACAACTTTTCAATAAAAGATAAGAGAACTCAGCCTTTTAAAATAATCTGAAGCGTCCCTTTTCTACTTTAGATGCTTCAAATGGATCATAGTGGAGTACTCTGTCTTCCAGAACTTTCACAGAACAGTCTCAAAGCACCCATACTTCAGGTAAGTACCCATTGACTTTATTGGCTATATCACCAGTTATAGTTTACACATATATAAAAACATGTACTTACTCATTTCTTTAAACAAATGGAATCTATGAAATAAACTTTGGGAAATTTTCTCATTTAACAGTATAGTTTGAACATTTTTCCTTGTCAGTTCATGTAGATCTGTCTCATTCTTGTTAATAGCTATATAACATTCCATTATATGGGTATACCATAATATAACTTGTGAATTAGTGATATAAGTAATTTTGCTATTATAGATAATACTGCGAGGTACATCCTTATACATACTTCTTTACACAATTGTGTAGTCATAACTGTAGGATATATTACTGGAAGTAAACTTTGTTTATGCTTCTACTAATGGCATGTAGCTATAATTTTATAAAATGGCACTTTGTCTTATAGTAGACTCTGTACTGGTAATGTATCTTCTTTCATAAGATCCCAATAGATCTTATAGTGTAAATGTTTATAGTGATAGAAAGTCTTCCTGTTTTTCTTGAAAAGTAATTTAAAATTTTCCTATCTGTAGTCCACCAGGGGTGAGAGGAGTGGAAATGAGCACAGGAAAAATTAAGTAAGATAGATTTGAAAGAAGATTGGCCATGAGTTGATGATTATTGAAGTTGGGTGATGAGTACAGGAGGCTTATTATACTATTCTCTTTAAATTACATACATTTGGCATTTCCCATAGTAAAAGGTTAAAAAAGGAATTATACTGTTTTACCCACAGGAAGAAATTTTGACGCTAATTCCTAACCAGAATGCTCTTCTAAAGGATTTGGATACTCTTCACAGTTCATCCCAGATGAAGAACATGTTAACGTTCATCCAAGAAGCCTATAACAAACTGGATACCTCTTAAAGTTTTTATATGAGATTGTTTTATATTAATTTAATATTTGTAAATTTGTAAAACTATTAGCCTACAATGATATTACAAAGGCTGAGACTTCAGTGGGTATTATTTTAATTACATGCACTTCCAAGTCAGACTATGGAGATCTACCATGAGCATCTAGTGTAGCCCTAGAAACCAGTTTAACAGCTGCCAAGTCTGGGATATATCACGTGTTTGTATTGGTGTATCTTCATTTGTTTGCCTGGTACCATAAGAACAACTACAGTCTGATAGATTATAATGGCTGATGGAGTTCATTATTCGTTAGCACAAATAAAAAGTGATGCTGTGAGTTAATATGTGTAAAATGTTTATAGTGCCTGGTCCATAGGAACATAAGTATTTGTTATGATTATTATTTAGCTGATGGCTTGCATTTTATGTTTGGTCACCTGGATCTTATGAAATCCTCAAATGCCTTTATTCTTTTACATAACTCCTTAGTCTTTTTGTGGAGTAATTTAAATTTGCCAGATGTCTTTAACATTTTTCCTTTGTTGGGTTACTGAATAGATGTTATATATTTATTTTCACTGACATTAGAGCAAGCTTTTATTTTAGAAAATTATTAAAAAGGAACTTAAGCAAATTAACGATTTGTAGTGACTCCTTAAAATAAAGAAATGCTTCTTTCTAAACTATTTTTTCCCTCATTTTGATAATAAGTTTATTTATGTGAATAAATTATCACGTAAATATAAAAATAATTTCTAACCAAGTATACTCTTTGAGACAGCCCTGGTGGCCCAGTGGTTAAGAGGTCAGCTGCTAACCAAAAGGTGAGCAGTTAGAGTTCACCAACTACTCCTTAGAAACCCTGTGGGTCAGTTGTACTCTGTCCTATAGGACTCGACAACAACAGGTTTGGTTTGGAGCCCTGGTGGCATAGTGGCTGAGAACTTGTCTACTAACCAAAAGGTCAGCAGGTCAAATCTACCAGCAGCTCTTTGGAAACCCTATGGCGCAGTTCTACTCTATCCTGTAGGGTCGCTATGAGTCAGAACCGACTCGACAGCACTTAACAACAACAACATCCTGTATTACTTGGGTTGCTTTTATCTACTTGTAAAATAAAATAACTACAATCTTTTTCTGTCTAACCCAGAATATTTTGTCAGCTAATTTAGAAGATGTTGTAATTCCGTTAATACTCTCCAGGAACATACCTGTAAACAAGTTGGGTTTAATTTGAATTGTACTGAGGAAGGTCACATACCATGGAGAACACTGGTGCTGCTCAGTAAGAGGGTCAAAAGCAATATTCTCTACAAAACATTACCAAAAATGACGAAGAGAAACCAGATAACTGGGAGCTCCTAAAAATCAAACACCTATGCTTATCTAAAGACTTCACCAAAAGAGTAAAAAGACCACCTACAGACTGGGAAAGAATTTTCAGCTATGACATCTCCAACCAGCACCTGATCTCTAAAATCTGTATGATTCTGTTAAAACTCAACCACAAAAAGACAAACAACCCAATCAAGAAGTGGGCAAAGGATATGAATACGCACTTCACTAAAGAAGATATTCAGGCAGCTAACAGATACATGAGAAAATGCTCTCGATCATTAGCCATTAGAGAAATGCAAATTAAAACTACGATGAGATTCCATCTCACTCCAACAAGGCTGGCATGAATCCAAAAAACACGAAATAATAAATGTTGGAGAGGCTGTGGAGAGATTGGAACTCTTATACACTGCTGGTGGGAATGTAAAATGGTACAACCACTTTGGAAATCTATCTGGCGTTTTCCTAAAAAGTTAGAAATAGAACTACCATACAACCCAGAAATCCCATTCCTCGGAATATACCCTAGAGAAGTAAGAGCCTTCACACAAACAGATATATGCACACCTATGTTTATTGCAGCTCTGTTTACAATAGCAAAAAGCTGGAAGCAACCAAGGTGTCCATCAACGGATGAATGGTTAAATAAACTGTGATTTTTTTTATATTCACACAATGGAATACTACGCATCAATAAAGAACAGTGACAAATCTGTGAAACATTTCATAACATGGAGGAACCTGGAAGGCATTATGCTGAGTGAAATTAGAGGCAAAAGGACAAATATTGTATAAGACCACTATTATAAGATCTTGAGAAAGAGTATAAACTGAGAAGAACACATACTTTTGTGGTTACAAGGGGGGGAGGGAGGGAGGGTGGGAGAGGATTGTTTACTGATTAGTTAGTAGATAAGAACTACTTTAGGTGAAGGGAAGGACAAAATACATGGAAGGTCAGCTCAACTGGACTGGACCAAAAGCAAAGAAGTTTCTGGGATAAACTGAATGCTTCAAAGGTCAGTGGAGCAAGGGCGGGGGTTTGGGGACTATGGCTTCAGGGGACTTCTAAGTCAATTGGCAAAATAATTCTATTATGAAAACATTCTGCATCCCACTTTGAAATGTGGCATCTGGGGTCTTAAATGCTAACAAGCGGCCATCTAAGATGCATCAATTGGTCTCAACCCACCTGGATCAAAGGAGAATGAAGAACAGCAAGGTCACACGATAACTATGAGCCCAAGAGACAGAAAGGGCCACATGAACCAGAGACTTACATCATCCTGAGACCAGAAGAACTCGATGGTGCCCGGCCACAACCAATGACTGCCCTGCCAGGGAGCACAACGGAGAACCCCTGAGGGAGCAGGAGATCAGTGGGATGCAGACCCAAAATTCTCATAAAAAGACCAGACTTAATGGTCTGACTGAGACTAGAGGAATCCCGGTGGTCATGGTCCCCAAACCTTCTGTTGGCCCAGGACAGGAACCATTCCTGAAGACAACTCATCAGACATGGAAGGGACTGGACAATGGGTAGGAGAGAGATACTGATGAAGAGTGAGCTACTTGTATCAGGTGGACACTTGAGACTGTGTTGGCATCTTCTGTCTGGAGGGGAGATAGGAGGGTAGAGAGGGTTAGAAACTGGCAAAATAGTCACGAAAGGAGAGACTGGAAGGGCTGACTCATTAGGGGGAGAATAGGTGGGAGAATTGAGTAAGGTGTATATAAGCTAATATGTGACAGACTGACTTGATTTGTAAACATTCACTTAAAGCTCAGTAAAAAATATTTTTAAAAAAAGCAATATTCTTTTAGAAAATAATGGTAAAGAATTTTAGAGGGAGAGAAGGTCTTCAGGAAAGGAAACCTAGAAGATAGCATTTAAAGGAAACGTTGCGTACGTGTTAGACTACCTACTACATGCCAGGAAAAGCAATAGACACTGCAAACTGTGTTAAAACTTAAAAACCCTTTATTTAAAAACTTAGTTTCATGTTTTTTAGAGTGACTATAGAGCTCCAAAGCAGCCCTGGTGGCACTGTGGTTAAAGTGCTCGGCTGTTAGTCAAAAGGTCCATGGTTCAAACCCACCAGCCGCTCTGTGGAAGAAGGATGTGGCGGTCTGCTTCCGTACAGATGTGCAGCCTTGGAAATCCTGTGGGGCTGTTCCCCTGTCCTTAGGGTTGCTATGAGTCAGAATCCACTGAAGGGCAGTGGGTTTTCGTTTATAGAGCCCCGTCATTGTTCTTTTGTTGATGGTGGTTTTGTTTTTTAACATACATCATATTGTTTATAGTTTTGAGAGGGTAGAGAGAAAAGGCTACATTAAACAGTGTTGTTTCTCTCAGACCATCCATTCTGAAATAGGCCTTTGGAAGTCAGCTGGAGTTTTGGCTCATCATTGTTGCTGAGTGATAGCTCCTGCACTGTAAGTGAATCAGCCATGCTACCTTTTCGTAGCTTTGAAAAATATGTGATCTAATTTTGAGAGGTCTACAGTATTTCCTGGCAGGTAGTAGGCAATCCGAAACATTAACATTTTTTTTTTTAAATGCTGCATTTTGGTGTTTCCCTTGTGGAGAATTTGAGAGTTAATTATAGATCCAAACCAAAATTCACCTGTGCATGGTCTCAGTGATTGAGATGACGGTTCTGTGTAGCATCGTCACCCAGCTCTGTTCTCACATGCTCATGCTATGCTAGCTATAGTACAGCTGTTCACGGGTAGTTAAGTGCCGGTGCCAGAAACTTGGAAATACCAAACATGCATGTTTTGGCATAGAGGATAATAGAGTAAAAGTGTTGCATGTGATAAAGACAACATTCCAAATAAAATACAAAAAATGTTCAATAAATGGTTTTGAGGAAACTGCCTAACCACATGTGGTGGACATTTTTTTTTTTTTAATATTCCTACTTTTTTATGCCAAAATGTATTCCAGATAAAGTTATATGTAAAAATTTAAAAAAATGAATAAATAGCTGACATCAGTGTAGCAAAGATGCTATTATGCATATAAGTAACGTAAAACCAAAAATATTTTTACAATATTGATAGATCATTACATAAAACTGAACTGTTTTAATAAGATTTTTGAAAATCCAAAAGCCAAGCCAAAGACAACACACAAACTGAAAAAAATACCTGTAGATATGTAAAACAAAGGGATAATGCCCTTATTCGTAAAACCAAAAAAACCAAACCCACTGTCATCAAGTCAATTCTGACTCATAGCGACCCTACAAGACAGAGTAGAACTGCCCCGTAGAGTTTACGAGGAGCACCTGGCGGATTTGAACTGCTGACCCTTTGGTTAGCAGGCATAGCACTTAACCACCATACCACCAGGGTTTCCACCTTATTCATAAAGAGCTCTAAAATATCAATGACAAAAAGGTTGAATACCAGCAGGGAAGTGGGCAGTTCTCAAAGGAAGATATTTAAGAGGCCAGTAAGCATTTGAAAGATGTTCACCCTTATGATGATGACTTAAGTACAAATTAAAAGAAAATGCTTTCACCAATCAGACTGACAAAGATTGAAAAAGGATAAAAGGTAAAGTTGCTGAGCATATAGGTAAATGGATACCCAATAATGCACTGAGGAAGGTAAATTGCTACAGGTTTTTGGGGAGGTAGTCTGTACACATAGGTTGCGGAACCTGAGTATAATGCCAGTCATTTAATATTCTTACCTGAGCCCTTTTCTCCAACTCTCAGTTGGGCACGTTTAATAAACAGGTTTTGTTTAAATATGAGACACCTGCACTAGAATCTAAAATTAAGGGATTTGCTTTCCTTTATTTGGTTGGATAGAATTTCTTGTCTTTCTCTTTTTACCAAAAATGAATGCAGTTGCACCTGCCAAAATTAATATTTGAATCACTTAAGATGGCGTAGTTTCTAAACATAAGTCTTCTAAATCCTCTCATGTTTCATTCTTCAAGAAATACTCAGCTTTGAGAAGGAAGGAAAGAAAAAACAAATCCAAATTTCCTGGTTGACTTCATCATGTCCAAAGTGAATGATACGTTTTTGGGTTCTGACTAGCTTTTCTTGTTAGCATTTGCTTCTGTTGAATGTATTTTTTCACTACTAAACTGCCATAGAACCACTGTCTCTTTGCTTAGGTATTTACACTCCTCATTAAAGCAGCCTCTGCTGTTATCAGGACTGTGAAATTACTGTAGCAACCATATCCAAAGGTTGGTTGTAGCTGTTAAAATTGGACAAAGAGGAAGATGAAGGAGAGATGTTTTCCAAATTCAATGAAACTACCATAAAGTACTTCAAAGAAAATGAAATTGTTATTTTTTAACTAATAGAAATAAACATGCCAATTTCACCTCTTTTACACTTCTGAAGAGGTTTTCAGAAATAATGTAGGTTTTCAAATGGGACAATAGGGCTATGTAACAATAATAACATCAGTGATAAAAATGGCTGACATTACTTGAGTGTTTCCTATATGCCAGGCATTGTTCTAATCCCACTGCATCTATACATGTATTTATACCAATCTTTAATCTTAATAACAACCCTAATAACTCAATAATTCAACCCCATAATAATCACTATTATCCTCATTCTGCAGGTGAAGAAACTGAGGCACAGAAAGTCTAAGTAACTCTTGTTAAGTGCTGTCGAGTCACTTCCCACTCACAGCGACCCTATGGGCAACAGAAGGAAATAGCCCCAGGTCCTCCACCATCCTCACAATTGTTGCTATGCTTGAGCCCATTGTTGAAGCCACTGTGTCAATCCATCTTGTTGAGGATCTTCCTCTTTTTCGCTGACCCTCTACCAAGCATGATGTCCTTCTCCAGGGACTGGTAACATGTCCAATATATGCATGACAAAGTCTTAACCATTCTCACTCCTAAGGGGCATTCTGGCTGTACTTCCTCCCAGACAGATTTGTTGGTTAAGATTACCCAAATAGTAAAGTGATAGAACTAGGAAGTGAAAAATATAATTGAAACTTCAACTTCTTAAGAACTTGCAAATAGAGGGGGCTAATGAATCTAGTGAGTAAATCCTGTTACAAAAAGTAAAAACCCAATTATTTCTCTGGGTTTAATGATAATACGTATTATGGATTTGTTCACTTGGTTTTACAGAAGAAAGTTTTTCATACTTATATTGGCAACTGGGTGTATTGGCAACCTCCTTTATTTTTCTTTTTTCCTTTTAACCTCAGAGTTAAATTTAAGAGTTAATTATCTTCAATACAGTATTCCTAGAATAATGATATGCCTTTGCCTATTTCATTATTTTTCTTTAAGGCAAACACCAACTGTTCTAATTAGTTCTGAGCTTATAAGAACAAGGAACTTTGGAGGAAAAAATAGAAATGTCTGTTTGGAATGTGCTTGGAAACAGGATGTACTCCTAAGCCTGTGTCTTTTAGAGTTCATAAATAGCCTGACCCCTAACTTTTTAAGGTTTTCCTTGATATTGTACTTAATATCTGAAAAGTGTCTGTTCTGCAGAGAACAGCTTCTGCCCATTTCTATTAAATGAGTTTCCTCAGTTAATATTTAGAAAAACTAGTTTTATACAGGATCCTTAGAACCACCCACCACAGACGTACGTTAACATCTCTTTTAAAAAGTTATCGATGTACCAGAATCACAAAAAAAAACCTCTTATTTTGACACCCAATAATTGGCATCTAATCAATTTCTTCAGCCACTTTCAACCAGGGCTTTGAATCGGTTTGTTCCAGTTCAAACCTTTCCTGAGAATTTCCATTTCCACTCCAGATATACTGAATCAGAATCTACATTTTAACAAGATCCCCAAGTGATTCTTATGTACCATAAATTTTGACAACCAGTGCTCTTCTAGTGATTCTCAGAATCGCGCCCTAACCAGGAACATTAGCACCATCTGGGAACTTGTTAGAAATGCAAATTTTCAGCAGGAGTTCCAACCAGAATGAACTGCTTTGAAGCCCTGCTTTCAGCTACCAACTACTGCTGTATTAATAAACCCAGCATCTTCAAATGAAGAATGCTCCCAGCTTACCCCTTCATTTGATCTTGATTTTATGAGACACTTAAAAAAAAAAAAAAAAAAAAGATGGTAAACAGTATCCTCCCTTGTGAGCGCATTCAAACTGAAGCACTCTCCATCTGCCTTTGTGACATGTGTGCTGTTCATTATCTCAAGGCTCAGGTAGTATGTTACGTGCTGAGATGCGCATGTAAATAAATGCTTACACAGTGGTTGAATTACAGCCATTTGAGGTATGGGAATAATCTTTGAATGACTTCTCATTTAGAAAAAAGGGTAAAAGAATTAAAATTCTCAGAATTACTCTCAATTCCACAAGTAACCTCCTTAGAAAAAAACCCCTCTCAGCCTTGGAAGTTTAATGCAGCCAAATCGCTTCCTTCTAAATAAATAAAAATACATACGGGGTGACTCTACATTATTTCTCATGCTCCATTTCCCTGTGCCCTATTTCCTATTTTATTCCTTTTCATAAGATCCTGATGTATAGATAAGTTTTATGTCTAGAAAATGTCCATCTCTAAATCAAGATTAGTATCCATTCATTAGTTTTTACACCCTAAGATTAAGTGTGATAGTATGACGGAAACTAGATACAGTGAAAATACTCGTGCTGTATGTGAGATGGTTTTCACCTTACCGAAAACGTAAACACTTCCTACGGGTGTGAGTACTTTTCTCTCTCTCTCCTCCCACTAAGGACTAATTAAGGAAGCAGACTTGAAGGATAAACTCATCGATTACATGGAAAAAGCCGCTGCACTGGTATACGTACGGCTGAAAGACCTCAGTTTCAGATTGAACTCTCAGCAGCAGGTAAGTTTATATTCACTAAAATAATATATACCAAATGGGAAAAATATAAGAGAGATAAAATTCAACCTTATATAGAAAGAATAAATTATAATTAAGTTTTGAGGAGAAGTTATATTAAGGCTACAAGTTTTTGTTTTATTTTACTTTTAAATCTTAAATATGAGAAAAATAAGCACAAAGTATGAAATTCTTTGCAATGGAATATGAGTACAACTAGAGAAACAGATAGGAGAGCAACCTCTGAACAGAAAACCTGTTCTTGGGGAAACACTAGTATTGAATTGCAAGTGGTTAAAAAAAAAAACTTATTAAAAAAAATTGTGCTGTAAAAGGTATAATACACCATAAAAGCAGAGATTTTTTAGTTTCTTTATAACAATTAAGTCTCCAAGGAGAGTGCCATACTTTCACTGTATGATTAATATTAATCAATGAAATATTTTAGGTATTTGCTGTATACTGATAGACACTCAAGCACCCCCAAATAAACTTCAGTTCCTAAAAGTTACCAAAAAAAAAAAAAAACCCATTGCCATCGAGTTCATTCCGACTCAGCGACCTTATAGGACAGAGTAGAACTGCCTCATAGTGTTTCCAAGGAGTGGCTGGTGGATTCAAACTGCCAGCCTTTTGGTTAGCAGCTGAGAGATCTTGACCACTGTACCGCCATGGTTCCTCCTAAAAGTTATATAAGTATAATTTTCCAAGGCAATGAGATTAAGTAGTGAGTCTGTTAATATCAGTAAGGCTAAAGGAGTTACACAATTTTACCTTTCAATTCTAGAACGCTGATTATGGGGACTCTATTTTTTTATAATTGAGTGGTGAAAATGTGACATTCTGATCTTGTAGCTTTCAGAGCTAATGGCTGTCATTATAACTTTCTGATATAACTCAAAAATATATAAAAAGATATTTTCTGCATCTATGAAAATTTGTGCCTTCTGTTTTTTGTGACATTTAATAAAAACTTCGTAATTAATGAAAGATCTCCGTGGAATTCATCACTGTGTTTACTGAAATGTTCGTTAATAATAACGCTCTCTTTGTATAGACCCATCGGAGAACTATCTCTTGATTTTAATGGCAGGAATGTTTGTCACCGTGAGTAATGTGTTTGTGAGTTGTAGGAGCTTAGTCTGAAAGGTAGATTAAAGCCAGATCCAGGAGGGGTTTGACTGTTATGAAGTTGGAGAGCTAGACTTTATTTAGAGATAACATAAACGAAAAGTAAAAAAAAAAAAAAGAGCTTAAGGATAACTGGAAACCCTGGTGGCGTAGTGGTTAAGTGCTACGGCTGCTAACCAAGAGCCTTGCAGTTCGAATCTGCCAGGCATTCCTTGGAAAGTCTATCAGGCAGTTCTACTCTGTGCTATAGGGTTGCTATGAGTCGGAATTGATTCGACAGCAGTGGGTTGGTTTTAAGGATAATTGTACCAAGAAACTGAATCGTGTAACTAATCATGTTTGTTTCTCTGTGTTAGCTCCTAAAAAGCTTGGAGTCAAAAGTGGGCCCTCACCTCCTGGTTATATAGAACTAAACTCTGTATGTTTTGCATATTAACACCACGGTATATTACTTTCTTACCTCCATTCCCCCCTTACCTGACTTTTTAATTTAAACTTAATATTTCTTGATATGTTTTACATATTTTTATGAATCATTTTATGTCGTTTTGGGAACAAACCAGGTAATAACAATCATCAACAAAGATGTGGAGTCCCTATCTGCATTAACTGCTTTGCCAAATATTACAGCAAGAAAAGACATCAAACCTAATTAAAAGATACATGATGAACCACCCTTTGAAATAATTTCATTTTCTGTCAAAAGATATTGAATTAGAACAAACGAATAGGTCTAACTCAAGAATCTTAATAATTTATGTGCTATACCAAACAAAAAACAGAAACAAACTGATAAACTCCCTTTTTTTTTTTCCTTACTTAAGATGACTAAAAAAGCTTTTGATCTCTCTCTCTCTGTCTCTCAAATGTTAAAGGTGGATTGTTGCTTGCTTTATTTTAAAGCAGGCTGATTTCTCCTCTCCAACCTGTAACTAACTCATTGAGTAAGATACTTCATAGAAAGCTCCAAGGAAGATGTTTTGAGCTGAGAAATAGATGGCTTTTTGGATCAAATGCCTTATGATAGTTCTGTGGGAATTAATATTTGAGTTTGAGAGAATTTCCACAAGTCAAGAATGAGGTGGGAGTTGAATCTGGAAAAAGAGATGGAAGGTATGGCATGAACACAAATGGAAACTAGGATCTGAGGGGCATGGTCAAGAAAAGGGAGAATTGGAGGAGCATAGGATAAGTGAAGAGGAACAACTAAAGATTAACATATTTTTACGTGAATAATTCACGTCTTCTACATTTGTTTGCCAACCAGGCCCTCCTCCTACAAGATATTTTATAAAAATGTTATGCTAATTTTTTTTTTTTTTTTTTTAGCAGCAGCATGTAAAAAAATGTTTGTGTAGCAGCACTTATGAAAATACCTCAAGGGAGGCCAGGTGGGCGAGGTTAGCAAACAAACATAGAAGATGCACATTGTTTGTGTAAAAATATAGTAGCTTAGAAAGATAGACTGATACCAGATGATGGACGGCTTCAAATACTAATAAACTAAAACTTTATTTAGAGATGATGTGAGTGAGTGAAAAGTCAAGCAGATTCAAGGGTGAAGAGATGATGGCTACACTTCTTTTCTCGTCCTGAAATCTAGAAACTTGATCTCTTTGAAGTTTCTAACATTGGCCCAAACTGAACACTAGGGTCCAGAAACCTCTTGGCTTTTCTAGTGCTGCCCTGGCCCTTCTGACTCCTGTATAGAACACAAACACCTCGGTTCAAAAACACGCAGTGAACTGGAGCCCGTAGGGCTTGTTCATAAGAAATTTTTCTTTTCTTTTTTCCTACAAGTTCAGGTAATTGTCTAGACTCATGTAAGCTATATGATAGAATCTCACAGTGGATTTTAGGTAGGCCACACTCAAACACTGAGTATCTCGTAACCACACAAGGATGCCACACAGAGAAATCAAGTAACTGCTTCTGTCTAGGCAATGTGCTGTAACGGAATGATCCCAGCTCTCTGCCTCAATCTCTGAAGCACCAGGTGCTCATACCGAGCTGAATTATCTTTGTCATACTAGTGCCTGACTGCTAAGAGTACGTGAATCAGCTTCACTACATTGAATACAGAAAAAAAAAAATTTTTTTTTTTTAATTAAGACCTAATTGGAATGTCGATAGAAGAAATTTTCTTGGAAACAAGCAGAAGTGGACCCCAAAATCTAGAAAATGTAATTGCATGAGAATAGGTGAAGTGGCATATATTATAACTGAAATGTATCCCCTTTTTCTTACTGTTTTCCAGTCTAAATGAGTCTAAGCCTTTGTCCACACCTGATTCTTTATCTCCAGTCTGCATTTCTCCAAGTTGTTCCTTATAACCACCTGACCCACTCAAGTCTTTCTTTAGTCTTTGCTGCACACTGTGAAAAAGAAGTTTCCTTACTTAAACCCCATGATTCCTATCCTAAACTTCAGATCATCCATTCAACAAATTAGAGTACCCCTATGTGCCAGGTCCTGTGGCAGATGCCAGGATACTGTGTAGCACAAAGCAGATATGATCCCTACTTTTATGTACTTCATAGGCCACTTGAGAAGACAGACTTGAATTAAAGAAAGTACAAATAAACATAAAATTACAGCTGGTATAAGTGCTCTGAAGGAAGAGTTAAGGGTTCAGTGAACATAATAGGAAGACAACTCAGTGTAAATACATCTCTCCAGGATGCAGTCATTGGCACTTCTTCTTTTCTGTGTGTTATCTGATTTACCCATCCCAGTGCCTCCCTATCTTCCTTCCTTTTCCCCTATTCAGAGAGAGCAATGGTAATCAGAATTAAACCAAATCACACCCACTGCAATCAAGTCAATTCTGACTCACAGATGAGTAAGAATTAGACCCACTGAAAACAGATCATAAGGATATTCCTAGGTAGATTAAAATGTTTACAGACAAAAATTAAATGTATACTTTCACATTTATTATTAAGTGTGGAATTGCAAGAGCCCTGGAAAAGATGTTGGTGTTAAATTGTTCCACCAAATTACTGATACTGGAGAAAATGTTGAAGAATCACTTTCCTGAATCACTCAAGGTACTATAAACTTCAGTTATATTTTATTTTATTAACCTGTGAGAT